>NC_052056.1:113188864-114517276 GCF_903992535.2 Arvicola amphibius | reverse complement strand
AGACATGAATGGAGCCTTGGGAATGTGGATCTCAAGCATGCTTGCATGGCTCTTCTGGGTTCCATTGCCTACAGTGACCCAATTTTTCCTTCTGGGTTCTACTACTTGGCTGTTTCACAACCTCCCCAGATAGCACCCCCTGTAGTGACCAGGAATTCGGGGATAATGAGATAGTGTTAGACCTCTATCAATAGAAGTTTTAGGAGAACGTTTTGACTCTAAGGCAAACAGCAGTAACACCAAGAACGCACTCAGTGAGCTTTCTGCTGATCTGAGTGAGAGGGGTGTTATTCACTGGAGACTGAACACATGGGCTTCGTCAATATTGCTTTCCCCTAGACCATCAAATTCTCTAGTGACTCTGACTGCTGCAGACCTCCTGGATTCTATACTTGTGATACTCAAACCCTTTTTTATTAAACTCTCAATTATGAGAATCATAGGAATGGTACCCTGTCCTGGACACTGCGATGCCATTAGAAAACGTGGCGTCCCTCAAGATTCCCAGCCATATTTAGTCTCATGAGTGGCATGGTGGCAGGTGAAGAGTCTGACAATGATAAGGGAATTGATAAGAGCAGGGAAATGCTGTGGGAAGTAACAAAGCTGGTGAGTTGTGGAACGCTTTAATTTTTTTTTTTTTTTGGTTTTTCGAGACAGGGTTTCCCTGTAGTTTCTAGAGCCTGTCCTGGAGCTAGCTCCGGGCGGTGGTGGCGCACGCCTTTAATCCCAGCACTCGGGAGGCAGAGGCAGGCGGATCTCTGAGTTCGAGGAACGCTTTAATTTTACAGCTAATTTGTACTGACAACAGCTTTAAGGTTTAGAAATAAACCAATGTACAAAATGGCAAAGATAAATACGTAGATAGTAGAAAATGGTTGGTAATAAAAAGAGAAAAGTTGAAGCAAATGTGGAAAGTAAAGAAAAAGAAAAAAGAAAAATCTGCTCTGTGGTACCAGAGCTCTCCACAAGATTCTTCCTTCCTCAACTGTTGTCCCTTTCACAAAGACTCCTCCCTCCTGTCTCCCTGCCCCTCAGCCCCTGCCCACATACTCTGCTGTCTGCTTCTGTCTCAACCTCCCCAGTCTCTTCATGAGCAGGTATCAGTGTGAAAGCTCCTTCTAGGATGCCAGATACCTTCAGGTTCATTTCCTATGTATGGCTGATGCCTGCATGTGGCAAAGTGCTTTGCAAAGAACAAATCAAATACAAATGCTAATTTTGTGGTCCAACTGCATCATTTTCTTAGAACTCTATTCCCCAGTCCCTATTATACCTTACCTGGATGTTGTACGTTCCTTGTTTCGGATACGGAGGCAGCAAGAAAGCCTTCCAAACAGCCTCATGAACTTCCCCCTCACGCCCTTACTGCCCCTTCTAGTGTGCTTGTTGACAGCTATGGGTGCTTTCTGGAACTGCTCTTCTGGAGATTTTGATGGTAACTCCTTCCTCATAATGTCTTCGACTATTTCATAGTCGTTTTCATGCTTTGAAGGGGATGGAGAGGTCACAGCATAAAGGATATCCCCTGTGTTCAGGCTGGTGATGTCAGAACTGGTGGTGCTGTTCTGTGTGATGTCAGGAACATCTCCTTCAAGATCGGAACTGATGGTGCTGTTCTGTGTGATGTCAGGAACATCTCCTTCAAGATCGGAACTGATGGTGCTGTTCTGTGGGATGCCAGGAACATCTCCTTCAAGATCATTTTGTTCGTTGATGTCTTCCACGAACTCTAAGACATCTAAATTTGTTTTTGCATGAGTGATGTCTTCCACATTAGCCTCCTTGTGTGTCCCCTCAGATGTTACATTTGCAGCATTTTCTGCATTATCGTGTGTCTTTAATGACTTCATATAAGAACCCTGTGGGGCAGAATTCACAGGTGAGTTAAGATCTGATGTATAAATCAGGGGACATAGAGAAGGACTTAGAGAAGCCCTTGCTAGTTTTTTTCATTTACCTCCTGCCCATTCTTTTCTTCAGTTTCTGTCAGGAATGTTGGCAGAGCCAGCAAACTCCACCTCCTGCTCAAAGGAAACCGAGGGAGGGTGAGCTGATGTGAAAGCCTCCTTGAGTACCAGATCTGCGCATGATGTTTGCTTTCCCACCTGTAGATACGATTTTTATCGTAAAGTAAGTCGTTTTTGTCTAAGGTCTCAAAAAATCTATTGGGCACAGTTGTGTCAAGATTCTCCTCCACCAGTATGTTAGTCAGTGAGCAGGTTGTGTTTACAAGACTTGACATGGAGTACTCCGAGGCTAATTCTTTGGATGCTTGCAAACCGTCATCAATGAGATTGATCCAACTTCCTTCATCTGCCATGTCCTCCACGCTTTCTGGTGGGGAATGGCTCTGCCCCAAGATTCTAGAAATTAAAAAAAGTAAAATCAGCACTAGGAGACATTTATGACTATCAATTTGTACATCAAGAAATCAAAAGTCTCACAAGCATCGTAATGATGCATCTTGGTGGTCCAAGATGCAAAAAACAAACAAAGCACAACATTCCAACACAAAACTGTTATTAAAAAGCGTAGGAAAGAACCGAGCCAGAGATAACTTGGCAGTTGAAACAAAGAGCTGGTCCTTTGAAAGAATGAGCAAATCTGACAACCCTTGACATGAATCCCCAAAGGAAGACACATATTATTGAAATGTGAGACAGGAAAGAGATGAGTAAGATCCATGGGAACTCTAGGAGCTGCGATAAAACCTTGTGCTCCAACGTGTTCATAATCTTTAAAGAAAAATATTGCTGGTACCATAAGGTCCATCAGAGGCATGTGTGAGTTCCTGACCCACAGCAGAAGCCCGGGAAATGGAGCACAGGCATTCCTCAACCCCTTAAACTTCCTGGTCATTCTGTACGGCTTCTCTCCCCGGCTACTGCCTTTTTCTTCCTATTCCATCCCAGCTTGCCCCCAATCACCCACTCCCTTCTTCCTCCCTTTTTCAGGGCCATTAGATCCCCCAGCTCAGCCTGCTTGTGCACTGGGATAGGGTGGTGAGTACAACTGGGCAGGAGTACCTTTGTTTCAATAGCCTGTCTGCAGCAAGGTAGGCCTTTTGTCTGCGAGGTCTCTGGCCAGCAAGGGGACCTGATTCTGTACCAGAAGATCCATTGGAGAGCATTTGAAGGAAGAGATAGGCAGATACCAATGCAAGAATTCCTCCAAAGATTGCATAAAGGATCATACCTGCTGTCTTTAAATACAATGGAGATTCATGATCCTCAAGGTGCTTCACCAGAGACAAAAAGATAGTTCTAAACATTTTAAGATGGCAGTAGTACCCTGATGCCAAAACAACGAATGCACAAACACACACACACAGTCGTGTACATTTTTGGGTTCACACACTCACACACAAACATAAACCCCGACACAGACATACTTACACGCACACTCTAATACACACAATCAAAATGTATAATATTCTTGTTGCCCATCATCTGAAATGAGATTCCCTATTCAAAACTGTTTAATAACACATTAGAGAAACCTCATATTCTCAGTATGTTCAGCAAGGAGAACTAGAGGTTAGTCCACACAAAAACTGATCATCAGTTAACAGACAAGTTTAGGGAGAAGAGTCCATGTTCATCCACAATGAATGAAATGTTGTAGTTTTCTGAAATACACATGGACACAGCATCAGATGTACTGTGCAAGTTCCAGAGATATCCTGAGCCTAACTAGAGCTGTGGATGTGTTTGTGCAATCTTAAAAGGGGAGTGCAGTAAGCACGTGCCAGGGGCTTTTGTAATATAACACAGCAGATGAAAATGATCCTTGCTCACTATTTGTATGGATACATGTCTCAAGGCATATTTTCTACTTTTCATAGTTAAGGTTTGAAATAAAACATAAAACACCAAAAGAAATTACAGTATCTTATGGCCAAACAAAATTATAGAAAAGGGATCAAATTTAGAAAAAAAGTCAAACGGGCACAGACAGAAATCAATGTCTCAGACACCAGCAGTGACTCTGTGACTTCAAAGATTGCACAGAACATGAAACTCATGGCAACAGAGAGGAAAACTCCCAATGTCAAGGTCTGTGGGACTGGGATTTCCCAAGTGTATCAGGACCAATGCTAGATACAAATGCTCTCCATCCAACTTGAGTTTCTCTGCAGCTTCAGAATGAAGCCCAGTCCACCGAATGTCCTTCAGGAATAAATTCCTATCATTTCTCACAAAGGACAAGTGAAGTCACTACTAAGGTTGGACCAGTAACAGCAAGAGTAACCCAAGGTAGTTTGTCTAATAACAGGGACTGCGTTATTTTTATCACGGCAGTGAACATTTCTTTCACAGAATGCAACTGAAGAGGCAGAAGGACTCCCTTGTCTCATGGCCTCCGAGTACAGGGAGGCCTGGCAGATGCAGGAGCTGGGGAAGATGAGGCTGAAGGAACAGATTCCATGGCTTTGGCAGGCCCTTGCTGCATCCAGTCACCTAGTTCTCTGATGCTCTCCAGTGCTTTATGGTTTTATGACTTCCCAAACCAATTAGAAGTCCATACTAGAGACCAAGCATTCAGGCGCATGAGGAATTGGAAGGCCTTTCACATCAAACCTTGAGGACTTTTTTCAACTCTTAGTTACTAAGCCCCAAGTTAGAAAAATGAGAGACTCAGGAACTCTGAGCTGACATAGACTAGGGACTTGGGTCTGGACTACCTGAGGCCGGAACTGCTTCAGTGGATTTTTCACTGTGCCTGTAAGTTCTCTAAGAACTCTCTAGGATAGACGTCATCACCTCTCCACTTTTGATATTCAATTTTTTCTTACACTTATAAGGATGGATATAAGAAGTGGTAGGCCTCATTGAACATAGCAGTGTGGTGGGTTGTTCCTAATTGAGATGGCATGGTTTTGTTTTGTGGTGGATTGGACTTGGCTATTCAGGAAGGTCATCAAGAGAATAGGTGACATTTGGGGCTCAACAAAGCTTGGGGGATGTAATCAAACTGAGGGCGTATTCACAGTGCATACCATTGTGAGGCTTACTTTCTGCAATTATCTCCTACTAGCGAAGACTTAAAATCAAAAAAGAATATTTAAAAAATGTCAAAGTATCATGTTCATTTAAGATGAGAATTAAGCGTGGTTTAAAACAAGAAACTAATAAGAAAGCACAAATTAATTCAAACACCATTCAAAAGATATAGATAAAAAACCAACAATCCAGGAAAGAATCACAAACTCTTTTGGTCTAATCAGGTCAACATGTCTGTTTCCAAGTGATTAATAACAACCATGTGAATGTGACCCAAATTCTGAGTCCAAATTCCCTGAAGCCAACAAGTCAACACCTTCTCTGCAGTGTGAGGACAGGACTCAGACTGGCCATTGACTTCAAAGGGCTGGGACTACAAGATGTCACAATGTATCCAGTGAGGTCATAGCAAGGAAGCACTCATGCTGTTCAGAACCAGAAATTTTTTCCTCTTTCTATCTCCCAGAATGGCATTTCTTTCTCCCTGGCTATGACCAAATTTTTGAGAAGAAGCAACATCAGTTCCATAAGTCCTACATGGATACTCTGGCTCACAATGCACAGGAAAGGCATGACTTGGGAATGTGGATCTCAAGCATGCTTGCATGGCTGTTTTGGGTTTTATTGTCTGTAATGACCCAATTTCTTTTTCTGGTTTCTACCACCCAGCTGTTTCACAACTTTGCCAGATATCACACCCTTGTTGAGACCAGGAATTCAGAGATATGAGATGGCGTTAGATCTCTGTCATACAAAAGAGAACATTTTAAGAATAAGAGTAGCAGTAACACCAAGAATACACTCAGTGAGCTGCCTGCTGCCCTGAGTGAGAGATGTGGTTATTTACTGGACAGTGAACACATGGGCTTTGTCAATATTACTTTCACCTGGACCCTCAAATTCTCTAGTGACTCTGACTGCTGCAGAACTCCTTGTTTCTTTATTCATGATACTTAGTTTTTTTTTTAATTAAATCCCAGTTATGGGAATCGTATGGTACCCTGTCTTGAACACTGTGATGTCATTAGGAAATGTGTTGTTTGTCAAGATGTCCAAACTCATATTTTATTTTATGAGTGGGATGGTGCCAGAGGATGAGTCTTACAATGATAAGGGAATTCATAAAGCCAAAGAAATGCTGTGGGAAGTATCAAAGCTATTGAGTTAGGTCCAAGTGCATGGTATAGTCAAACTATTTTCTAAAGCTAATATGTACTGACAAAAGCTTTAGCATAAGAAAGAAACCAATGTACAAAATGGCTAAGATAAATGGGCAAATAGTAGAAAATAGTTGGTCATAAAAAGAGAAAGTCTGAAGTAAATGCACAAAGTAAATCCCAAACTACAAACAATAAACCAAAGTCTATACGCCAATACCAACTGCTCCCCCACCCCAGTGCCCCAGGTAACAAACTCACTGTGTTCAGGTCAGTGGCAATCACTGATGTTCAATTCCAAAGCTGAATATTAAGAAACTAACGCTCTTAGAACAAAATTCTGAGTCCCACTGCTTTGTAGCCTATTCACAGCTTCACTGCAGTATAAGGACAAGGTCCAGGCCAAGCTGGTCCCTTATATAGGCTGGAGACTGTCTTTCCTCACAGTGGCTCACTGTGAGGTCATATGAGCTGTGGACCAATCACAGCTAGCCAGAATTCTTCACCATTTTCTAGTTCTTTTTATGGCTCCTCCCAAATCTGTCAAAAGACAACTTCGAGTGGCAGAGGTTGTCTTGTATTATACTTTCTGACTGCCAGGCTCAGCTTAGTGTTGGGTTCAGCTTCTGGCCCTGACAGGAGAGTGTGAGGCAACTGTTATCACTGCATTAATAGTTCCCAGGGATTTTAAAGACCAACCACATCCTGCCAGGCCACACTTCCCTAATTAAACAAGACTGCCTAAGGAGCACAAGGGATCGAGCATATGAGACAGTAGAGGAAATATCAAATTCAACCCATGACAAAGTCATTTTACCCTTAATGGTAATGATAAATAAGGGGAAAGAAAACGATAGACTCAGGAAGATTTCTGGTTCCTTGGGTTATGCAGACTGGTTTGGATTAGTTATGTAGTGTTCTTTAATGGCCTTGAGAATTGTGACCTATAATTCTGAATCAACATTTGGTTTTTCCAATCCTCATCATCTCTGTACTCAAGAGTATTCAATTCCTTTTGCTTTCAGCTTAGACTGATAGATTTCAAAGATGTGGTCCCTTACTGGCACTGAGATGCTGTAATAAGATGTTCTGTTTCCAATGCAATGAAGACCATGTGAGGAACCTCTGTGGGCCTCAGAGGATGAAGCTTCATCAGAAATGTATCATAACCAGGCTCCATAAGCCACAGAGAAACCCTGTCTCAAAAAACCAAAAAAAAGAGAAATGTATCATAAGAACCAATATGAAGGTATATTATTTGTATTTTAATAAATAAATATTTCCTGAAGACCAGAGGCATAGCTAAGCCACTAAAGTTCAAATAATGTTCAAACACCTTTCAGCCCCCCCCCCCCCCCTTCCAGGATTAGGGATTCAGAGAACAAAACATCTCTGAGAGTTCAATGTTACCCTGGACTAAGCAAGACCAATGTCCAAGCAATTCCAGGTGCCTCACACCTTTACTCCGGGTACTAGGGAGTCACATATTTAATCCCAGGAGTATAGGTCATAAAAATGAAAGAAGAGAGATGCTTAGCCAGCTTAGTCTGTGGCCGCCAAGCCTTGGTAGAAGTAAGACTTCTTTAGTGGCTTGGCTGCTTTTCTGCTTTTCAGGTTGAACCCCAATTTCTGTCTCTAGGTTTTTATTATTAGTGCTACAGCCCTGATTTGATTTCCCATCAGAATCCATAGATCTCACAAAATAGCGATTGATTGTTACAATATTAATGAGAAAGTCTAGTCATTCTAGAGTACTATATGTTGTAGGGGGGTGGTGGCTTGTTCATCCTGGCTACCTGGCTAGCTTAGGCCTGAAATAATCACACAGAAATTGTATTAATTAAATCATTGCTTGGCCCATTATCTCTATCCTCTTATTGGCTATCTCTCACATTATGATTTAACCCATTTTTAGTAATCCATACATCCCCATGAGGTAGTGGCTTACTGCAAAGATGTTAACCGGCAGCATTCGTCTCAGTTGGAGGATCGATGGCTTCTCTCTGACTCTGCTTTTTCCCTCACAGAATTCAGGTCTGTCTTCTCCGCCTACCTAAGTTCTGCCCTATCAGGCCAAAGCGGTTTTCTTTATTCATTAACTAATGAAAGCAACACACAAACAGAAGGAATTCCTACACCAACTCTACACAGGCGTGGTGCTGTCTATGCCTTGATCACAAGGAAACAAGAAGTAGACCTAGCAATTGGGCATGGCATGTGCATATGGAAGACTACATACTCACACCCACAGTGAAATACTTTCTCCAACAAGGTCATACCTATTCTAACAGAACTACACCTCAGAATAGTGCCACACTTATGAGCTTATTACCACCACATTCTGATCCCTGGTCCCCAAAAGCTTATGACAACACTATAATACTATATGGATTTTGTCTAACTTCAAAAGTCCCCACAGTTTATCACAGTCTCCATAATGTTTAAAGTCTAAAGTTCCTTCTGAGATTTGTTCTCTCTCTCTCTCTCTCTCTCTCTCTCTCTCTCTCTCTCTCTCTCTCTCTCTCTCTCTCTCTCTGGGTTTTTCTGTGTAACAGACCTAGCTATTCTGGAACTAGACCAGGCTGCCCTCATACTCACAGAAATCCGCCTACCTCTGCCTCCCAAGTGCTGGGATTAAAGGTGTGCAACACCACCGCTCGGCAGTTCATGCAATCTCTCAACTGTAATCCCTAGTAAAATCAAAATCAGAAAGCAGATCACCAATTCCAATAAATAATGACACAGTACATACATTACCATTCCAAAACATAGGTAAATGAGCAAGCATAGTGAGGAAATACTGAACCAAAACAAGACCAAGCCCTGTGGGCAACGTCCAAACTCTGTACATCTCCATGTCTGATGTTAAAACTTCCTTCAGATCTCCATTTCCATTCAGTTTTGTTGACTATACCATACTTCTTTTTCCTGGGCTGTTTCCACTCCCTGCTAGCAGCTCTCCTCAGCAGATGTCCTACAGCTCTGACATCTCTAACATCTTGGAGTCTCTAAGGCTGGTCAGGCTTCAACTTTGCTGCTTTACCCAATGGCCTATCTTTGCCTCCATCAGGGACACTCTTGACACGTACCTGGCTTAGTAGATTCACTTTATAACTCCTTTCTTCTTTCTAACCTTACCTCTCAACCAAGAACCACATGACCAAACTGTCAAGTTCTGCTGCTTGCTGGGACTGGAACCCACCATCCCCTTATTAATTCCATCTTCACCAACTTTCTTTTCTTTTCCTTTTCTTTTCTTTTCTTTTCTTTTTTTTTTTTTTTTTTTTTTTTGGTTTTTTGAGACAGAGTTTCTCTGTGGCTTTGGAGCCTGTCCTGGAACTAGCTCTTGTAGACCAGGCTGGTCTCGAACTCACAGAGATCCACCTGCCTCTGCCTCCCTAGTGCTGGGATTAAAGGCGTGCGCCACCACCGCCCGGCACCAACTTTCTTTTCTAATGGTTACTTTCATTATGTATGCTTTGCTGTCCTGAACGTACTCTGTAGAACAGACCAGCCTCAAAATGAGAGATCTGCCAGCCTCTGTCTTCCGAGTGCTGGGATTAAAAGCATGTGCCAGTCATTTTTAGTAGTAGAGTTTGTGTGTTTCCCTTCTTCTAGTTGTGCTGGTGAAGGGTCGCTAGATGCCTGAGTTATTGTGGGTGTTGTTGGACTCCTTGGTTTGTGATTTTCCTTCTATTACTTTCTGCAAGGCTGGATTTGTGGCTGCGTATTGTTTAAATCTGTTTTTGTCCTGGAATATCTTGTTTTCTCCATCAATGGTGAATGCAAGCTTTGCTGGGTATAGTAGTCTAGGCTTGCATCCATGTTCCCTTAGTGTCTGTAGCACATCTATCCAAGCTCCACGCTGGGAAGGGACAGGAAGAGAGAGGCAGTGTCCAGGGAGAATATCCCCTGCAGGAAGCCCAGAAAGTGTAGGGGGTTGAGGAATGTCTGTGGTCCTTCTCTGGGTGGCTGCCGCGGGTCAGGGACTCACTCACCCCAATGAATGATGGATCTTCTGGTAGACAATCAGGTCTCCTTGCTGGCCAGGCAGCTCACCGACAAAGTGCCTACCTTGCTGCAGGCAGGCTTCAATAAACAAAGGAACTCCCACCTGCCTGGGTGTACTCACTACCCAGTCCCAGCACCCAAACAGGCAGAGCTGTGGGATTTTATGGCCCCAAGATGGGAGGATGAAAGGGGGAGGGTTTCTGGGTGCAAGCTGGGAAGGAACAGGAAGAGGTCTGCATGTTTTTTGTACCATGATACGTACATCCACTGTTAGATTGGGAATATTTTCTTCTATGAATTTGTTTAAAATATTTTTTGTGCTCTTGACCTTGGTTTCTTTGCTGTTTCCAATTTTTTCCCATTTGTACATTTGTTCTTTTCTCAGTGTACCAGATTTTCTCTATTTTTTTTTAACCTGGCATTTTGTAGATTTAACATTTTCTTATACTGAAAGACCAGGACAAATCCAGACCCCCTAGCAGGAAGAGTAGAGCCAAAAATCTAGGTTAACTGGTTCCGTGACTCTGTTCTAGGAACTGGCTGAGCACAAAGTTAGATTATAATCTTGAGAACAATTTTGAGAAATGGGGAGTTACTCCCTTGTCTCTATCACTGGTATTTTTGGGATTTTCCAATGACGCCCTCCCTACCCCCTTTGGGCTGTGGTTTCTTCCTTTACCCCTTCTCGCAGCTACTTGGGGTCGAACTCCTCTACCTCTGTGTGGGATGATTCTAGGCCCCAGTGTGCTGGTTCTTGTCAATAAACCTCGTGTGATTACAGCAATGAAGGTCTCTCATGAGTTCTTGGGGGTCATGTTATCCCAAGACTTGAGTGAGAGTCTCCCGATTCCATGGGTCTTTCAATATCAACATATCTCATTCCTCTATCTTGACAACAGTGACTGAGATTTTTACTTCCATCTCTTTAATGTTGTTGAAAAAGACTTGTATCTAAAGTTCCTGTTCTAGTTCCTAAATTTTTCATTTTCATTGCTTCTTTAATGATCTCTAACATATTACTAATGGCTATTCTCAAGTCAGTATCTTTTACTTCAGTCAAATTACATTTCTCAGGACTTACTTTAATAGGATTATTGGTGTTGTTTGACATATATTGTCCTGGCAGTTACTAATTGTGTTTTACACTCAGAAGTAGGCATTTGGATTTAGGATGATTCTATTTTTAGGTGCGGAGATCTGGTCTTGTGTTTGTTTGGTGGGTAGTTCGTTCCTTGGTTTCTGATTCCCTCTCTAGTTTAAGGAGAATGTGGTGGTTTTGGGTGGCCTGGTAAGAATTAGGATAACATCCTTGTAGGTGTGGATACTGCTTCTCTGTCCTATCTGCTTCTCTGTCCATCAAAGCCTATAGTTCCCAGTGAGTGCCTGTGAGTGCTGGAGGCTGAGAGAAAGGGAAGTGGTGGTGATCAAGGCGATAAGAAAAAAGATGATCTGCTATCCTGGCCAGTGGGATAGGAACAGGGGTCGCTGATAAACCTGGAGGAGAGGAATGGAAGGAACAAGAGACATGAGAAACGATGGCAAGACAGGATTTCTGATCAAGCCGCCAATTTTCTTATTCCTCAGAAGCTGTTATATAGCAAATGGGCAAGGGGAAGGGGAGGTGTGTCAGGTCTGGTAGAACTCAGGCCTGGAGACATCCCTAACTAATAAGGAAATACTGAGGGTCTGTGATTGTTAACTAACAAAGGAAATGCTAATTGCTTCAAAAGCCTGGGGCCTGCAGGTCTCACTAGCCTAATTTCTTGGTTCTTGCCCTACAAAGGTGAACATCTTACTTGTGAACTTAAGATGGCATAAACAAATTACAGATCTCAAAATACAGGTCTTTGCTTCCAGCAATCTGCTGTCTAGGATGAGATATAACGGGTGTAATGGAGGTAACAGAACAGGTGTAATATGGATATAACAGGTGTGTAAAGCTGGGATGAGAAATAGCAGGTGTAATGAAGGTAATAGAACAGGTGTGTTATGGATATAACAGGTGTGTATAGCTGGGATGAGATTAGAGGATTGGATATGATGGAGAGAGAGAGGTGGGAGACTGAATATTTGAAGACCACTACCTTCTTCCATGGACAACATGATAAGTAGGTCCCTGTAGGATTTGTTGTCTGAGACAAAGGAATCAAGAATTAACTTTTCCTTATGTAAATGCAAGAAAAATGTTATGAAACTATAGTGTATCTGTGCTATTGTGTTGTTGATTTTATGTCAACTTGTCACAAATTAAATTCATTTAGAAAGTAGGAACCTCAACTGAGAAAATGCTGCAATGAGATTGTCTGTAGACAAGCACGTAGGGGCATCTCATGATTAATAACTGATGTGGGAGGGCCCAGGTTACTGTGGGCATGGCCATTCCTACATAAGTGGTCCTATGTTGTATAAATATGCAGGCTAAACAAGTCACGGAGAACAAGCCAGTAAGCAGTCTTCTTCCATGGCTTCTGCTTCAGTTCCTGCTCTCAGGTTCCTGCCTTGAGTACCTGTCATCACTTTCTTAAATGAGGGGATATGATGTTGATGTGTAAACGAAAAGAACTCTGCCTTTTCAAATTGGTTTGGTCATGGAATTTTAGCATCACAACAGAAACCCTAAGAATAACCAACAATTTTCTACTTGAATTTAAGTACCACCCCAGAAGTTGAAACCCATACCTGGCATTATTATCAAGCTAAAACATATGACTATACAAGTCATAGACGGTAGGGGGACCCATTACTGTTGTTCTATTAGTGGGAAATGGTATTAGATAAACTCCTAATTGCTTGTTGGTATTCCTATATGTGCATCTCTACACCATCATCATGGAAGCTCCTATTACAGTAGCTGACAATTAACACAGAGAACTCGCAGCTGCTCACAGTACAGAGAATAAGTAAGAGTAGAAGGCTCATTACTAAATAAACATTTATATTAAACATGCTCCTCCCCAAGGCCCAGGGATCATTGCAGAAGAGAGAGTAGAAAGCATGAAAGACATCGAGGCTGTGAATGGCTACAAACAAAGTTCCTTCTGGACACAGCAGGTAGGTGCACCTTTGAAGTCACAGCAGTTGCGGGAACACAAAGAAATGGGAAAGTTTAAGCCAGACAAAATCCTAATATGGAAAGGGGACCTGGCCATTAATCCCACCACTAGCCAGGTGCTGCTGTTGGTATCTGAAGGGAGTTAGTTTTCTCAATGAGCATGGCCCCTGAAAAGTCAACAAGGGTACAGTGAAGGGCCAGAATTCCAAGAAAAGAGTTCTCTTGGAAATTTGGATATGCGGATAAAAGTATGCCTATAGCAATATTACTGGGTCAATATCATTCTCCACACATATTTGCCATGCTATGTTCATTTCTGTTCTCTTCCCAAAATGCAATGGAAACAGCATAAATGTCATCCTTCAGTTGATAAATGGATAATGAAATTGTTGTACATATACACTAAGGAATAGTATTTAGCTATAAAAGAAAATATTGAAATTTATAGGTAAATGGAAGGGTCTAGCAAATAGTTTACTGAGTGAGAAAACCAAGACCCAGAATAACAAACATTATAAGTTCTTTCTCATCTGTCTTTCCTAGAGCCAAATATTCTTATGTGAATAGACACAGAAAACAGGAAAGTCAAAAGGGACTATGGAGGGTGTCAATAGTGTGGGGCAGAGCAGCTTACAGGTTATTTAAGAGGGAAATTGGAAAACTGGACGTCTTTAATTATGGAGAGGAAAAAAATCAATACAGAAAAAGAGAGGGAACAGAATACTAAAATAGTAAAGATATCTAAAAGTGTCATAAAGAATCATATTAGTGTAAATCTGCCTTACATTATATACAATACACACAAGTGTGAATATAAATATACACATATAAATGAAAATTTCTCACCTGGGCTGGCAATGCTCCCCTCAAGACTGATAGACCATCAACCACACCTCTAATGTGGAGCATGAAAATTCTCTTGAGTTGTTGGTCAAGGTTGTTCAAAGCACTCTCCAAAGGTTATAGGTTAAAAGTCCCTATTGATGAGGACACCATGTCCTGTCCTTCCCATACAGAACCTGGAAGATACAAGCTGAATTTGACCTGAAAGCTTTCTCCTCCAGACTAGCTTACATGGTACCAGGAGATACTGTGCAAACTTCCAAGGGAGGGAAGAAATCATTAGCCCTACCCATGTACTGATATAAGGGACACATTGACAACACAGCTCCCATACATAAGGCTCAGGGGTCACAGATGAAGAAGGGGTGGGAAGACTATAAGAGTCAGAGGCCATGAAGCTTCTTCTGAGATCATGTCTCCTAGAAATGTCAGAAGAAACTGCAATCATGAAATCGTATCAACACAGCTTCCTGAACATGAACGACACATCCTTACATGATAGTGGGAATAACTATGGAGTCCCATGTTCTTACAAAGAACTACAGGCTACTAAGAAACGCTGAGAGCAGGAGAAATAGACTTTGCCAGGGAAGAGTCCCTCACAGTTGACTATCCAATAACAAGCAATCAGATCTAAAAAAAAATATACAGACAAGCAACAAGTGTATTATAGAATGCACTGTTTGTATCTATGTATAACAAACAATTCCCATTTTATGGAAAAAATGAAACCATGATTTAAAAGAGAGCATGGGGTGAATGGGAGTGGTTGAGGGATGTAGAAGATGTGTAATTATTCATTAGTGTCAAAACTAAAAATTATTATATAGAAATTATAGGAAAAACCATAGTGATAAAACCCTTGGAAGTAGAAAAAAAAGTTGTTCATCATATTTAAAGAGGTGCAATAGAAGTTCTCAAAAATTACATCTAAAATTTTCTGATATGAGCCCCTCAGTATTAAAAATGGAAGTCACTGGAAGAAGTGTTGGTGGGAAATGAGGACAGAGCCAAGAAAGGAAGCTGTGAATCTACCCCAGATGAGAAACCACTAGGGAAGTGGAGTAGGAAGTTTGTGGTGGGTGGAGCTATGTCTGAGTGATGTTTGTTGCTTGTTTGCTTTTCTTCTGTCTGTGAATTTGAGGCTAAACAAGCCTCTCTGAGATTCACTATCATCACTCATAGCCTCTCTGCATTTACTGGTAAATTCATCTTTTATCAGACGTCCTTAATTCACTGAGTGAGATTGCTCTTTGTTTCTGTTCAGTTACCACT
The DNA here is from genome assembly GCF_903992535.2 of Arvicola amphibius. Classification (NCBI taxonomy): domain Eukaryota; kingdom Metazoa; phylum Chordata; class Mammalia; order Rodentia; family Cricetidae; genus Arvicola; species Arvicola amphibius. The sequence goes on along the minus strand of NC_052056.1, from coordinate 114,501,932 downwards.
GATGCTTCCTGCACCAGCTTTGTTACTGTGTGGTGCTGTTCATAGCCACCTGCTTCCTACTGGTCTGAAAAGGAAATGACAGTTGTAAAGGTCAACTGGAAAAATCAGCTGTAGGGATTGTTGCCTCACTTGTGTGGCCAGTTGGTGGGGTTGTGCACAATATACAAACCAGAGCCTCTCAGATCTAAGTTGGCTGATTTGATTTAGGTAGGCATGGGATCTGCCATGTTCATCTAGGTTGGTTATTAATTTATGTAGTAAAGGAGCAATGATTATGGATTTATCCCATTGTAAATATTATCAAGGTGAAAAGTTCATATCCATAGTTGAAATGATCATCATCATGATAGGGAAAAGATGAAAACATTTTAATATTATTTCTTTTTTAAAGAGATTGCAATATAATGACATATCTTCCTTTTTCTCCATCCAAACCCTCTCATATATCCCCCCCTGTCGGTCTTTCAAATTCTGTGCTTCTTTTTAAATCAGATTTTAAATCAGATTTAAAAAGAGTGTGTGTGTTCCTAAGAAATAAATTCAACCAATATTGGATGTTATTTGTACATATGTTTATATGTTTTCAGGACTGACCATTTAATACTGAATAATCAGTTAGTTAACACTTCCCCGAGGAAGACCATGGCTCTTGAATTCAGCATTCCCAAGTTGCCTACAGGTTTTTCTGTAGGGATGAGGCATCCAGCATTCACTGCTCCACCCATCAACCAGGCCACATTGTCATGTCTATTGCTCTTTTTCTTCATCTCAGGTGTAGGCAGTAATGTTGGTGGTGTTTATGTGTGTGGCTTCTCATAGACCCAAGACACATAATCTCAGATTAAACTCCCTGGGCTGGCTCTTACAATCATTCTACCCCCACATTCCCAATGATTTCTCAGCCTCAGATAAGGGGGTTGTATTACAAATGTATCCAAATTGGGCTCCAACTCTGCACTTTGACTGCTTGTGGCTTCCTGTAATGGTCTCAATCTGTTTCAAAGACATGTTTCCAGTGCTGAGGACAACCTTTCAGACCGGTGAGTGGGTGCCATCCCAGGGCAGGGCAGAACATCCCGGGAAGAAGCACTAGGCCCCTTCAACTCCTGCTGCAGGGGCTTCTTTGTTCCACACATCCCTGACTCCCACAAGCCTGCCCTATTGTCTGCAAGGTCCTTGGCCCAGGAACAGTTCCTGCTCCTGCACTGAGGCTATCCACCCAGAGGGTTAAGTGTGCAGCCGCCTGGCCTGAGGGGAGTACAGGACACCTCCAGCTCCTGCGGCAGGGGCTTCTTGGTTCCACATGACCCTCCTTTCCCCCCAAGTTCGCCCTTTTGTCTGCGGGGTCCTTGGACCTCCAAGAGTCCTGTCCTTGTCCTGAGGACAACATTCAGACCTGTGAGTGGGTGCCATCCCGGAGCAGGGCAGAATGTTCAGGGCCCCTTCAATTCCTGCTGCAGGGGCTTCTTCTGTCCACACGACCCTGCCTCCCCCAAGCCTGTCCTATTGTCTGCCAGGTCCTTGGCCCAGGAAAAGTGCCTACTCCTGCACTGAGGCTATCCACCCAGAGGGATGAGTGAGCGCCTGCCGAGCTGGAGGGGAGTGCAGGGCACCTTCAGCTTCTGCTGCAGGAGCTTCTTGGTTCCACAAACCCCACCCCCCACACCCAATTCACCCTTTTGTCTGTGGGGTTGTTGGACCTCCAGGAGTCCCTGTCCATGGGCTGAGGACAACCATCCAGACCGGTCCTTTGCCCAGGAACAGTTCCTGCTCCTGCACCGAGGAGATCCTCCCAGAGTCAGTCACAGCATAGATTGGACCAAGAAGCCAAGACTCTCCTGGCTGCTTTTGAAGGAAGAGATGGGCAGGCGTCAATGCAAGAATTCCTTCAACAACCTGAAAGGCAACATGACAACACCAGATACCAGGGATCACACAACAAGAAGACTTGAACACCCTATTCCAGAAGAAGTAGAAAAAAAATCGACTTTAAATGTAACATTATGAAAATAATAGAGGACCTTAAACAGGATGTGAAAAACTGTTGTAAAGAAATGGAGAAGACAAACAAAAAGGTAGAAGAAATGAATAAATCTCTCAAAGATACCCAAGAAAACCAAGATAAAGCAATCAAACAGGTAATGTAAACAGTTCAAGACTTGAAAAATGAAACGGAAGAAATGAAGAAAACACAAACCAAGGAAAGACTGGATATGAAAAATCTGGATAAACAACAAGAACTACAGAGACAAGCATAACCAACAGAATACAAGATATAGAAGAAAGAATCCCAGACACTGAAGATACTATAGAGGAAATAAACTCATTGATTAAAGAAAATAACAAATCCAACAAATTCTTTACATAAAATATCGAGGAAATCTGGGACACCGTGAAAAGACCAAACCTAAAAATAATAAGGGTAGAAGAAGGAGAAGAATTACAGCTCAAAAGCCCAGAAAATATATTCAACAAAATTATACTCAAGAAAAATATATTCAAGAAAACTTTCCTAACCTAAAGAAGGATATTCCTATGAAGGTACAAGAAGCCTACAGAACACCAAATAGACTGGATCAATAAAAAGCATCCTCTTGCCATATAATAATCAAAACACAGAACATACAGAATAAAGAACGAATATTAAGAAATTCAAGGGAAAAAGGTCAAGTAACATATAAAGGAAAACCTATCAGAATTACACCTGACTTCTCAATGGAAACCATGAAAGTCAGAAGATCTTGGATAGATGTGCTGCAGACACTAAGTGATCATGGATGCAAGCCCAGACTACCACATCCAGCAAAGCTTGAATTCACCATCGATGGAGAAAACAAGATATTCCAGGACAGAAACAAATTTAAACAATACATAGCCACAAACCCAGCCTTACAGAAAATACTAGAAGGAAAACCACAAACCAAGGAAGCTAACAACACCTACAATAACACAAGCATCTAAAAATCCTAAACCAGCACAAATCAAAGAAACACAAACTCTACCACCAGAAAAAATAACCATAGTTAACAACACTGGTCATTAATATCACTTATATCAATGGACTCAATTCACCTATAAAAAGGCACAGTTTAAGAGAATGGATACAAAAACAGGATCCAACATTCTGCTGTTTACAAGAAACACACCTCAAACTCAAAGACAGACGCTACCTCAGAGTAAAGGGTTGGGAAAAGTCTTTCCAATCAAATGGACCAAAGAAATAAGCAAGTGTCCCTATACTAATATCTGGCAAAATTGATTTCAAACAAAAATCAATCAGAAGAGATGGAGACGGACACTTTATTCTAATAACAGGAACAATTCATCAGGAGGAAGTCTCAATCTTGAATATCTATGCCCCTAATATAAAAGCACCCACATATGTAAAAAAAATTACTAGAACTCAAAGCATACATCAAACCCTACACGCTAATAGTAGGAGATTTCAACACTCTTCTCTCACCAATGGAGAGGTAAACCAGACAGAAACTTAACAGAGAAATAAGAGAACTAACAGATGTAATGAACCAAATGGACTTAACAGACATCTATAGAACATTCTACCCAAACAGAAATAACATACGTTCTTCTCAGCATCTCATGGAACCTCCTCAAAAATTGATCACATAATTGGTAATAAAGCAAACATCCATAGATACAAAGAAATTGTAGTAACGACCTGTGTACTATTGGATCACCATGGAATAAAGTTAGAATTCAACAGCAATTCTACACCCAGAAAGCCTACAAACTCATGGAAAATGAACAGTCAACTACTGAACCATCCTCTTTCAAGGAAGAAATAAAGAAAGAAATTAAAGTCTTCCTTGAATTCAACAAAAATAAAGACACAACATACCAAAACCTATGGGACACAATGTAAACAGAGCTAAGAGGAAAGTTTATAGCACTAAGTGCCCACATAAAGAAAACAGAGAAAGCACACATTAGAGACTTAACAGCACACCTGAAAACTCTAGAAAAAAAGAGGCAGACTCACCCAGGAGGAGTAGAAGACTGGAAATAATCAAACTGAGGGCTGAAATCAACAAAATAGAAATGCAGAAAACAATCCAAAGAATCAATGAAACGAAAAGCTGGTTCTTGGAGAAAATCAACAAGATTGACAAACCCCTATCCAAGCTAATCAAACAGCAGAGAGAAAACACACAAATTAATAAGATCAGAAATGAAAAGTGGGACATAACCACAGACACAGAAAAAATTCAGAGAATCATTAGATCTTACTACAAAAGCCTGTATGCCACAAAACTGGAAAATGTAAAAGAAATGGACACGTTTTTTTAGATAAGTACCATACACTAAAATTAAATCAAGACCAGGAGAACAATTTAAATAGACCTGTAAGTCATGAGGAATTAGAAGCTGTCATCAAAAACCTCCCTACCAAAAAGAGCCCAGGACCAGATGGTTTCAATGCAGAACTTCCAAGGGAAGCTAATACCTATACTCTTTAATGTGTTTCACAAAATAGAAACAGAAGAGTCATTGCCAAACTTCTTTTATGAAGCTACAGTTACCCTGATACCAAAACCACACAAAGACTCAACCAAGAAAGAGAATTACAGACCAATCGTACTCATGAACATTGATGCAAAAATTCTCAATAAAATACTGGCAAACTGAATCCAAGAACACATTAGAAAAATTATCCACTATGATCAAGTAGGCTTCATCCCAGAGATGCAGGGCTTGTTCAACATATGAAAATCTATCAATGTAAGCCATCATATAAATAAACTGAAAGAAAAAAACCATATTTTTTCATTAGATGCTGAAAAGGCATTTGATATAATTCAACACCCCTTTATGATAAAGGTCTTGGAGAGATTAGGGATACAAGGTCCATACCTAAATATAATAAAAGCAATATACAGCAAGCCAACAGCTAACTTCAAATTAAATGTAGAAAAACTTAAAGGCATTCCACTAAAATCAGGAACAAGACAAGGCTGTCCATTCTCTCCATGCCTCTTCAATATAGTGCTTGAAGTTCTAGCAATAGCAATAAGACAGTATAAGGTGATCAAGGGGATTCAAATTGGAAAGGAAGAAGTCAAACTTTTGGTATTTGCAGATGATATGATAGTGTACATAAGCAACCCCAAAAACTCTACCAAAGAACTCCTACAGCTGATAAACACCTTTAGTAATGTGGCAGGATACAAGATCAACTCCAGAAAATCAGTTGCCCTCCTATACACAAAGAACAAAGAAGCAGAGAGGGAAATCAGAGAAGCATCACCTTTCATGATAGCCACAAATAACAGAAGGTATCTTGGGGTAATGCTAACCAAGGAAGCGAAATATCTATTTGACAAGAACTTTAAGTCTTTGAAATTTCAATTTCAAATTGAAGAGGGTACCAGAAAATGGAAGGATCTCCCATGCTCCTGGATTGGGAGGATCAACATACTAAAAATAGCAATCCCACCAAAAGCAATCTATGGATTCAATTCAATCCCTATCAAAATCCCAACAAAATTCTTCACAAACCTTGAGTGGACAATAATCAAATTTATATGGAAAAACAAAAAAACAAGGATAGCCAAAACAATCCTATAAAATAAAAGTACTTCTGGAGGCATTACCATCTCTGACTTCAAACTGGCTGTTTCCCATGGCTTGCTCAGCCTGCTCTATTATTCCATCCAGTTCCAACTGTCCAGGTTTGGCACCTCCCATAGTCAGCTGGGAACTCTGGCATTAACCATCATTGAAAAAATGTGTTACGGGTTTGTCCACAGGTCAATATGACTAAGGTATTTTCCCTTCCCAAATGTTCTACCTTATGTCATCTTGACAAAACCCTAGCCAACTCCAAAACTGGGGGGGGGCATGCATGTATGTGTGTGTTTGTGATTATCTGTGGGCATGTTAATGTATTTGAAAAAGTGTGTAAATGTTTGCGTGTCTAAGTGTGTCTTTAGAACACTCTATTAACCTCCCTCAGCTCATTCAGTCTCACCCTCTGGTATCTCCTGGAGACCAGGCCATGTGTGCTTAGGGCAGAATTGCATGCAAATGATCAGGTAGAGTGACTCCCAGGAAGGTCCAATGACCCTACCTTGCCCTTACTTCTATGAAGGATTAGAGCCATCTGTGGGCTGAGGAGCTACACTCTTACAGTCACAGCTGATCTCATTGAGATAACAGCTCTCATGTTAGGATAGTGCTGCACAACGCTGGGATTTGCCTCCTGTTAGTAGTATTGGGGGGTTTGAGCATTAGGAGTTGGATCCTGGAGCCACCACCTCCACCCATGCAAGCCCGTCAGCCCCATGAGAAACTGAAGAGGCAGGACCTACAGGTACATCATGGCCATAGCTCTGCAGAAATCCTTAGGAAATGTTATGGAATTCTGCAAGCAAGCACCTGGATGTTCCACCCTGGGAAGCGGGTGCTGGACTAGATGCACATTCATCCTGTAATGTCTGTTCCTGGAGCCAAACTCATTCCCCACGGCCAGCACTGGCTCTTCACAGTCACCAGCAGCTTCCTGTCACCATGATCCTCATTTGTGACAGATGCCACATTCAACATGGAAAACCATGTCTACAGCCTGGAGGGCCAGGACTGCAAATCCACCCCAGGGTTTAGTCTTGAGGTCTGGACCCTGGTGACTAGCCAGAGGTTCACAAAGTGTAGGTGGTGAGAAGCAATGAGGACCAGCAGGTCCAGGGTATCCATGCCCAGTGCAGGGAAGAAAGAAGAAAGACTGAATACTGAATAGATGCTCTAAATTCTCAGCAATGTACAATGTTTTCTAAGAATGGAGACTATTCATCCCATATATCTATTTTAACTGAAGATAATTTCATACCCTCTAATCCGATCCTGGTTTCTCCTCCCTCATATCCTCTCTGATCCTCTCCATTTACCTACCTATTCAATCTGAGCCCCCCCCGCTCTTTCTCTCTCTCTCTCTCACACACACACACAGAGTCATAGTGGAAAAAAATCTAACCAAAATTAAACCAAACAAACCAACAATAAAAAATGCATAAAAAACATACACAAAGAAAGAGACTCAAAACCCATGAAAACACATACATGGAAAACATCATATATAAGCAAAGGACCTGCAAGGCTAAAAATGCCCAAACAAAGCATTATGGGACAAATCATCTCTCAGAGTGCCTCTGCACAAATCTAAAATGCCCCTCCTGGTTCTCTACTTTCTGCACGGGCACTCCTGGACTACATCCTCAGGTCCACTCTGCACGGGTGGCAGCGACTCTTGTTTCATGGTGGCGGGTCAGACATTTACCATTCTCATTATGCAAGCCAAACTGACTTGCTGACTTCATCTCTGATCATTGTGTGTATACACCCATCTACACAAACAGGTGCCACTATCCAGCCAGCCACACTACCTGGGAATAACATCATCAAACTGTGTCATCATGCCCCCCCCCCCGTGGGAACAAAACTGTCTCCACAGCCAGGGAAATGCGCATGTGCAATACAAAACCCTACTAAGTATGGGAGCTAAGAGCAGTTGACCACAATGGCACGTGCGTGCAATGATGAGGTCAGCTCCCCTTTAGGCCTAAATTTGTGCATTCTAGGGCATAAAAGCAAAAGTTGTTTAGGGACCCTCGGCAGAGGAGATAATTACATGCAATCATGAAACCCGTCATCCAACAGGCATTTACTAAGAACCCAGTATGCAAGCCACAGTTCTCTGAGTGCCGCTTTCACCTCTCTAACCCCACGCCTATCACACTGCCCTGTGCACACTAAGCGCTCAGTATCAGTCAATTGATCAACTATAAAACGTCCTTCTGGACCCCGCCCTCACGGTGGAACTGCCTGTGTGGGACCTGCAGGGCCCCTGCATGGGAACAGGTGGACGGCAGGAGGCGCTGTGCCGCTTGGGTCCTTCGCTCACCTTTTTTCAGGCTGCAGGAACTGTGGCAGTCTGTGGGGTTGGACTCTGTCTGGACAGCCACAGGATTGGAGGCAGCGACACTGCAGAAGCTGGCCCTTTGGCCGAAGAAGGTGCTGGGAACAGAGGAGCTGTGCCAGGCTGCAATGGCTGCTGGTGCTGTCTTCGACCCCGATGTGTTCAAGAGAGAAGGGGAGGGTCAGGGTTTGAGCTCACACTCCTTGCAGATAAACCTGCTTCAGGACCCTCTGGACCCCATCTGCTGTTCTGAAAACTCCCGACTCTGTATGGGATTTCAGCTCGGTGGCCTAGCTGGCCCAGCTCGTGGAGCTGGTCTGCCCTGAGGCTCCCAGGTTTCACTAAGCATGGCCTTTGTTTCCCCAGGATCATGGTGGATTTGCTGAATCTGATGTGGCTCTGCTCCACGTCTTCCAGATGCTGAAGGCCATGTGTGCTGAACAGCCACTGACGAGGACTCCGTGACCATATTCCTGTCTACATCAGGAATTGGACGTTAGAGATGTGTCTAGTGCTTCCGGTGGACGGTGGCAGGGATGGGGGAGGGGTGAAGAACTACCGGCTGGCTTGGCTCTGAATGGCTCAGCTTGTCTATCGGTTTCCTCCCAGACTCTGGAGACCAATTCAACTTCCAGGGACCTTAGTTGGCTCTACCATTGGGATCACACTGCTGGATCACAGACAGGTCCAAACAGTCGATGGTCCTTCTGTCTGTCTCCTCCCCACCTCTTCATCGTGCCTCCATTCCACAGGTACTGGAATAAGTGTGGCTTTGGTCTCCATTTACCTGACAATCACAGCCTCAGGGAAGCACTCAGAGAACCAAGCAGACAATTCCTTATCTATCCTTCCCAGGCCCAGGTCTAGCCCCACTTTATCTCAGGCCAGGGCTGCTCACCTCCCATCTGGGGATTATTTGGGTTGCAGGACTGGAGCCATCTGACTGCCTTGGGACACAGAGTAGAAGTCGGACAGAAAGATGAACCCCTTGCTTAGATGTGAAGGGCTCCCCTACTCTTGAGGTCATGTCTGGGTTGGTGAATAAGCAGATGGTGGTAGCCAGAGTGTAACAGAGGGATCTCAGGTCTTTGTACCTACACATCCTATCTGCTGCATCTGTTCTCTTTGGTTGTGGGAGCACTCTGAAATACACCTTGTCCTCCCAGGCAAGTGGATGGAGAGCCAATGCTGTATCCCTGCCAGAAAGCACAGGAAGAACCTGGAAGGCACCTAAGTGGGGTAAGGTGCTGACATGGCCCAGTAAAGTAGGACTGTCAGGACTGGGACCCACATATCTCACTGACCCACTCTTTTTCTGTTCAACCTCTGTCTCTCTGGCCTCTAGGACCCTCCTTTCTCTGCTAAGAAAAAAAACAAGGCCATCCCTTTCCTCCAGCCTGCAGCCTCTCCAGTTCTCAGACCTGCAGCCTCCCCAGTTCTCAGACCTGCAGCTTCTCCAGTACCAAGTGCATGTGTCACTGACCTGAGAATGCTCATAAGATTCTGATACAGAAATCATAGGTTATTGGCTTTTATAGCCAAACCGCCCGCTCAGATAGACACCCATCATGTCCAATGTCATAGGCACCTGAAATTTGGCTTCTTGACCATGCTAATACGAGTAGTGTAGGAAGGAGGTAAAGAAAAACCAGTTTCTAGGAGGAGCACTAACAGGGAGAATGAGCTATAGCCTACAATGCTTGGGGTTCTAAGTGACCCCTTAGCCAACAGTATCTCATGCACCAAATTTAAAGATAAATAGAAATTCAGTGGGTGTCAGAATCACAGAGCAGATCACAGAAATGAAGCCACTTTTGCTGAAGAGGAAGGTTGCCATACTTTGGGTTTTCCATATCCTATGAAGCTACAAGTTAGAGTCCTGGTTGCCTTCCACAACTAGATGATGAGAACCTGTGGCTGAAGACATCACACATGTTGTTGGAGGATCTGGAGAGAACAGCAGAGGCTTCCTCCATGATGGCTGGCTTTCCTAGTGCCGGAAGATACTGCATAGGCTTCTGGGGAAAAAAAGGCTCCAGCAGTCTCACCTCGCTGGTTCCTTCTGGGCTAGATGGGCTCTCTTTGCTACAATGACAAACTATTATAGGAGCAACCAACCTCTCTCTGGTTAGGTTTTGAGTCCTACTCCACAGAACAGAACCCATACACAATACTGTAAACCTGGTCAACAGCAGATGCTTGAAGAAGTCTTAGGTCCTAGTGGGAACTTAATACTGTTGTCTAGTTAAAGGGACATAGCATCAAAGTTCCTTCTAAATATCTATATTTATACCCATAGACTAAAGCTACCAACAGCCTTAATGAGAAAAGCCTCCCTCTCTTGCAGTGGACAATGGTAAATGCAGATCCATGGCTTCAGGTGCTGACAATGAGTGATGTTCGTGCTTTGAGCCTTAAACAAGATATTTATCCCAGCTCCTCTGAGGTCAGCAACACAGTGGCAGATGACAGAGAGATTGCAGGATGAGGATAGGGGCTGCCCAATGCCATCTCTCAGTGGAACACAGCTTTGCAATCCTTTCAACTCATAACAGCTGTATTTACCTGAACTATACCTGCACAAGACTACAACTGTATGTCAGTCTGTATGGAGAATAGAGTGACCTGGGAAACACACACACACACACACACACACACACTCCCAGGTGAACTTTTGACCACTGAAATATTCTGGAAGAGGATGAGTGATTGTCTTCAATTGTGTGTCCATGATGTGACCATCAGGTTCCAACTGACAATTCTAACTCACAGTCACACAGATGGCCCTGTATAAACTCAGTGGATCAGAAACAAAACAAAAACAATAAAAATAGGAGAAAGGGACTTCTAGTGGTGGGAACTGACAAGGTAGGAGAATAGAATAATTAGAATGCATTCTGTGCTGTACAAGAGTGTCAAAGAATACACTTAATTAATGAAAGGCAGAGCCTAGCACTCAACCAAGTGGGAGGCATACCAAAGGTCTCCATTCTTAAAGCTAAGACTGTAGAACAGCAACTACATTCAAAATGAAGAATGTTTTCTACCACACAAAGAGGATTGGAAGTTCAAGACAAGTCTGGGCCACTTGGCAAGGCATACAACAAACTGATGCAGAGCACCAGAGGGTTTTAGAGCATAATCGTAGATGAGCAGATGGGGCGTGTTTGCTGAACGCTGAAGATACCGGGATACAGAATTGCTATCAGTGCTGCCACTGCTGCAGGTACAGGAGATGGTGACCTTCTGCCCCACAGAGCCCAACACAGATTGTAGCTGGGTTAACACACCCTCAGCCCAAGACCCTGGGAGGATGGAGGGATGCAGAATATCAGTGAGGACAGGGCAAGGCCAGTTTCTAGGGGGCGGGGTAAACTCTCATTTCTCCTGTTCACACGTCCAGAATCCCATGTAAACAGCACCTGTGCAGTGAGTGAGGAAATTGAGGAGAACTGGAGTCCAGGTCATGGTGGAGACAGGAGAAAGTTCTCCTGGAGCCACACAATCAAATGAGAGCAGTCACTTCCCTGTTCCTCTCCTCAGAGGGAGTCATCAATGTGCAAACTTCCTGTCCTGTGAAAGCCCCTCCTTCAACCTTAGAATGGGCTTCAGCTGGGAAAAAAATTTACAGAGAACTTACTTTCTCATGTACAGGAAATGCTGCTTGCCAAGGAGAAATCAGCTGAGAGACTGGCAGAACTAAGCAAGTTTGTGGCTGTGAGTGCCCTCTGGTGGCTGGAGGAGACATTGACCCAGGGTAGGGGCCAATGCTCAAGGTTTCTGCTCTGCCTAAGACACCTCTGACTGTTAAAGTCATTAGCTCTGCTTGCTCCTTACAAAAACCTGTGCTCGCTGTACAGCTAGACCTTAATATCTCTCCGAATGCACCAAGAGCTACTACTCTTTCTGATTTTCTGGTTCCTTTTTTTGTTGTTATTGTGAATGGCACACATCAGAAAAAACATGAACTCCACTCTCAGCAGTTGAGGTAGAAGATAGGACATCTGAAGATGGTGAAATCGAAGGCTCTACCTCCTCCAACAGATGCACCAGACAAGCTGCTCTGCATGAAGCAATTACCTCCAAGAGAAAGAGAGGGTGTAGATTTTAGATTGGCACACTCTGTGTCAGAGAAATGATCTACCTTTTTTTCATAATTAAATATAAAGCCTGAGGTACATTCAGGCACAAACTCCACTAAGCCTTGTATTTAGAAAGGAATTCTAGAGTCCCTCTTCCTGAAGAGCGATTTACACAACACATGCTATACCCCAGCTTAAGGATTCCCCTAGAGGTTTGTCATTTAATCTACCCTTGTCGGGAAATCAAAGTGACTTGGCATTCTGAAATTCCCTACATCACAAAATAAACAGATAATTTTAAGCTGCTCACCACAGCCGGGGCCTACATCCCTGATAGACTAGAGGATAGGCCAACATGACCTGCTCAGATAGTCTCCTGAAAACAACATGACTTTTTCCAGTTGTTGAGGGAAGTCTGGGACTCCAAATGGCATGAAGATGGAAACTGTGGGCTTTGGGCGTCTTCACATCTAGGATCAGAAAAGTCTGGGAGAAAACCTCGTAGCTCATCCTCTGGATGGAGTCAGGTCCACACATTCTCTGTGAAAGGAGTTTGTGCATTTATCAAAAGCCTCAGAATTTACAGAGTTCATGTGTTAGAATTTATCATAAATTGCTGAGCAAGAAAAGTTGAAGATCTTTGGATTTCTGAGTTCAAGGACAGCATGGTCTACAGAGCTAGTTCCATGACAACCAAGGATAATAACAATCTAAGCACAAAGAGATTCCTTGGAATGGAAGGATATAACACACTGTATATAATGAACAAATCTTTAGTGAAGAAGAACAATAATTAATAAAGAGACCTCATGGAATTGAAAACGTCTCTGTATGACAAAAGACACTGCATTAGTCAGGCTTCTATTGATTCTCAGAAATTATGGAATGAATCTACAGAAATTTTGCCCAAAACACCAAATACTACACATTCTACTCTGCAGTATGTGGAATGGAATCTCTTCTAAAGTAGATCCCTACCTGGGACACAAACAAACCTTTAAAATTCAAAAGATTGAAGTCATTTTTGTGTCATTTCTGGCTCAGTATAATAAAAATCACAACTGACAGCAAACTCATCTCTGCACATTCATGGGGATTAACAAACTTGCCAGCAACTTCATTGAATGTCAACATCAAAGAAGACATAAAAATCCTAGAAAGAAATGAAAACTAAACCCCAAATAACAAAATCTCTAAAACACATTGAAAGTGGTCCCTCATGGAAATTGTATGGCTCTAAGTGCCTACACTGAAAAATCAAAATAAGCCCAGAAATAAATGGCTTAACAATGAAACTCAAAAAATGGAAAAACAAGAATAAACCAAAACCAAACCATGTAGATGGCAAGAAATAATAGAAATCAGAGTAGAAACTAATATAATGGAGAAAGAGGCATCACGTAAAGAATCAACTACTCTGATAGATGGTTCTCTGAGTAGACAAAATAGATGGGCAAATTAGCGGGGGAGAGACACAAATGAATGGGGGAACATTAGCACCAACACCAAAGAAATTTAGAATGTATGAGGGACGATTTTAAAAAAAACCTATTTTCCATTACGCTGGAAAATCTAAAATAATGAGATGAATTTATAGATTCATCCAAACTACAAAAAAATAAACCAAGGAGGAATTGAGAATCTTAATGGCTATATACTAAATGAGAGCTGAAACAGTAATAAAAAAAGCCTTTCAGACTTAAAAGAAACACAATAAAAATTAAAATAAAAAACACCAGGGACATATAAATTCACAGCAGAATTCTAACCGTATTTTCAAGAAAGTGCTCTCATCTGCAGGATTCAGGATCCTGCATGGCCCCCAGTAGTGAGGACCACTCCTCTGGCCTGCCACGGCAGCAGTGGACACACAAGAAGGGATACAGGTTAGTGATACCAGGCTGCCTGTCCCACTAGAGCCCTCCACAAGGAACCAGAGACAAGGACGGCAGCAGGGTGCTGCACCAGACTTGTGCTTTATTGTGGGAGACGTGAGGAACATGGGTGGGCAGCAGAAGCTGGGCTTTGTTCTTGGTCCTGACCACACAGCCCTTGACCTCATAATAAATAGGGATAGACTCTGCACAGGTGGTCCCTCCAGCCCCGGAACAGGAACCTACTGTGTATGGGGCCTCGTGCCCAGCCTGGCACTGAATCCACCCCACTGGTGCTGGTCATGGGCATCTCCATGCTGACCAGGCTGCTTCCGTGCAGGCTGATGAGGCTTCTGTCATCCTAGCACTCGTCCCTGTCCTCCTGCTCTGAGGAGTCCACGAGGCTGCTCAGCTTGTTCCCAGGTTGCCCTTTCTGGAGGAGGTCTGCTTTGGCAGCTCCCCTGTCCAGGTACGCTTTGTATATGGGGTCCCCATGCAGGGAAGCAGGCGGTGCTCACTGTGAACACAGTCAGCTTGTCCACAGCCAGCAGCAGAAAGCAGATGAAGTAGAGTAGGGCTTGAAAGAAGGTGACTCATCCTCAATGGACAGGACCTTCTGTGCGCACCTTGTAAAGACCACCTGGGCACCTTTCTTGTTTTTCAAACAGAGAAACAGTTGTACACAGCCTGGGCCACGAACTCACCCACCCGCTTCAGAAGCCTTGTGCAGTGGAGTACCTGTCCATCGTGTTCGTACAGCCCTTGCCCTCAGTGGAGGGCAGGAAGTTATACTGAGACTTACAGTAGTATTGCAGAGCCCACAGCATGACGGGCTGGTGGAACCTAGGATGGCCCAGTTTCCCAGATCCTCCACTGGACCACTTCAGAGCTCTGGGCACCAATACTACTTGCCCTTGCGAATTTAGATCCATCAAAATGAACACTGTAGCTGGCTCTACAGTTCTCTAACAGTTCATCAGCTATATACACCATTACCTTCCCCAGGGATTCGAGGACCGGCATGGTCAGGTCAGCCTGCACTGCTCTGCTGGCCATGACCGGAGAAGAGAAATACTCCTGAGTACCTGAGATCTCAGGATTCTGAATGCTTGTTTCTGGACATGTATCTGAAGAAGAGCATCCGGTACATCTTGTGTGCCTCGTGGTAGTTGCCCTTCTGGATGCTTGCACGCAGTTTTCCCTCCATGTGGTGGGGGCATCTTTCTGGGTGATCAACACCAATACCATGGGCCTCTGCACTGTTGGGAACTGGTGCTGTAGCAGGCGATGTTGGTGGAGCCTCCTTGCTCCCTTCCCTGTGACCCCTACATGCACTCTACCAGAATTGATTTGTTTTTTTTAGCAGAAGCTGCTATTGATGGCTACTTCCCCATCTGCCTGTATCATGGTGGGAAACACCATTTCCCCAGATAACACAGCAATGCTGAGCTTCATTCTTCATCTATAGTTCAAAGATGTGCAAATTTGCAACATTTTTTGAGGCTTCTCTGGATCCAGAGAATGTAATGGACTTGTTTGAGTCTCTGCAGTAGCACAGGAAAACCCTGGGAGGGCTCCCCTACATCTGCTGATACCAGTAAATGTTATCGCCAATGCCGATGCCACTCCTCAGGGTGCAGGTGAGTCTGGTTGTTGATCCAAGAGGCACAGAGAAGGAGGGTGTTTTTGTCAATAAAGCCCGAGAAAAGGAACCTGCCAAAGCAGAAACCACAGTGAACAGCAGAGTTGAGGTACATTATTTTGGGGATCTGAACCAGAAGGGACTGACTGAGTTCAGGAGTCCTCCCCAGAACTCTGGGGCCTGTCCGTACCTGTACATTGAGATGGAAAAATGAAGATGAGGGGAGTCCAAGCCATGGCAGGCACATCACACCTTCTTCTTATACCAGGTTCTTCTGTCTGGGCTGTCTCATTATCTCATCATCTGGACCGCACAGAAGAAGAGGTGCTCGTCAATCAAGTGAGTTCTCATTAACTCCTCCTAGTGGTTGATTCAGTGTACACGCCTGAAAGAGCAAGCCAGGTGAAGTGAATTACTTTCTCCCATGGAATGAAAAGTAGATGGTAAAACACCCAGGCCTGTGTGCTGATGCATTTCCTGATGAATGTGGACAGGGGCAGCACATGGCAGTCAACACAGGAGAGCTTGGGACCCACCCAGGAGCTGAGGATAAAAGACCCTGAGCAGAGACAAATGAGTCTGACAATATGAACAATTCCATGGAGGGGACATCGTTGCCTTTAATGGATCAACAATGAATAGATCTGTCTTTATTTTAGAGGAGGAGGCACTTGTTCAGGATGCTGTGTGTGAAAGGGGGTTCATGTAGTGAAGCAGGCCTTGATAAACATCACAGGAGACGACACAGCATGGCCTAGAATGGAGATCAGATACTAACACAGGGTCTGCAGCTGGCAGGCAGAGTGAAGAACCAGACAATATACCAAGACGTCATGTGTGGCTTTAGGGAAACGTGTTAATATGTTCAAGAGATATTTAACCAAAATGCTGCCTGTTGATTCTCCTGACATTAGACACCCTACTCTGATAGATGTTATGGGCTGAACTTGCGCAGAAGGGGCCTTGAAGAATGCATTTGCCCGAAGAATGAGGCTGATACAGTCCAACAGCTGAGAACCAGGGAGAGGCTGAAATGGGACAGATCTTGGAGGTGCAGCAGTGATGGAGTAAGCAGGAGTTGCAAAAGGAGGAGATGGTGCAGGGTACAAGATGGGTCGTAGACTGTGACTTAGGAAATGAAGCAGGTCCGAGGGCCCGCTTAGGGATTAGTTATATATTAACCACATGAGACATGATAATGTGGAAACAGGAGTCTATTCAGGCATAGAGCTTTCCAGAATCATTTTCTGTTAGTAAAATGCACCAAGCACAGGCTGATATTTCTATATTTAAGAGAACAATGCCAACTCCATGGGATTCCCTTTAAACAATGGGTTCAATGTGAAGTACTTGGATTAGTAAACCAACCATAGCCTTGATGTCTGTTTTATTTGCATTTTATGATCATTTAGAATCATTGAATGTGAACTATTGAATAAAAGATACTGTAAGCAGAAGCTGTGTCCAAAGGCAGCAGTGTAGACAAAAACTGTTGGAGATGTGGAGATAGATCAAGGCCCAGGAGGATGAGTATCCTGCACTGCTTCTCTTGTCTCTGTCATCTTGAGAAACTCACCTGTGCCAGACTCGAATGTAATATCCAGGTCCGCCATCAGGCCACAACTCCAAGGTATGTGTGTTGCCTATATTATCTGATGCATATTAGATTCATAGAAAGAGCTGGAGTCTGTTAGACATGGTCTTAAGAACACCAAGAAGGAGGCCACCATTCCCACTAAAGCATCTTAGCATTGCATCTTCTAATCAGGAGAGTAGATGCTCACAGAAGTGGCAGAGCAAGCATACATGGACAGTAAGCTGTACTTTTTATCCCTTTTAACACTATTATCCATGACCAAAGGAAGGAAAGTGGTTATTTAAATGAGCTGAGGTCCAACTTCACAGTGTATGCACAGTTAGCTAGTTTGGAAAAGAATTATGAACCGTGAAGAAGGCAGAGGGGAGAGGAGGTCACTGGATGTATAGATATTCCATGTTCTTTTTTAAACAAGGAAAGGAAATTGGTTCCATCTGTCTGGAAGAACATGTCCAACACTTGAAGAGAAGTGGACATTTAGAATGGGACATTGGGAATGGAGAAAGAAAGTCTAAAAGGCTCAGGAGTGTTCAGGGTTGAAAGAAAGACAGCATTTGTTTTATAGTATTTGACAAGAAAATGATCATTTAATATTTCTTACAGGATAGGTTATTATTGACTCATAGGGGTATCCAAGGAGATATGAGGAATAGATATCTGACTTTTTTGCATCGTTGTACACTAGAGACAATGGAACTGATTTCCATGATCAAGGTGCAGGCAATGTTAGCCAAGAAGCAGAGGGCGGGATGGACTGGGAAAGGACCCTGCAGTGATAGAGACTAACAGATGGTAGGTGAGATGCTGTGGCAAAGTGGAGTAGTGATCTGTGCTTATGATGCAGATATGGCCCGGGTGACAGCAGAGCTCTTAGGCCTGTCCCTGCCCTGCAGTGAGAAAGAAGCAGTTCAAGACCAAAGATCTCCTCAGGGAGTCTAGGTTGTCCCAGGCCTCCTTTCCCACCCCTGCAGAGAAGCGGCTCTTCCTTTGTGTATGTTTCCACTGAGGCTGCCAAGACCCTTGTGAGCCCTGCTGCTGAAGCTCAGCTTCCATGACAGCCTGAGGAGGAGCTAGGTAGGCTTTCAGTTTTGGGGAGTCCTAGCAGTAATCACTTGCTGTGGCTGACTCCTTTTACCCTGGGTTCTGACAGGACAGAAGCACAGCACTGCTGAGTCTCCTCAGTGAGCACAGGGTGAGCGCTAGCAGGATCATCAGTCCCCACAGCACACAGCCCTCAGAATCCAGCTGGATTCTCCTAGACCATATCCTTTGATCTTCTGAAAAGACTGCCACATCCAGAAGAAATCTTTAACACTCTTACAAAAATAAAAGGAAATAACACATTGTTAACTCTCCCACAGAGAATGGCATCAGATTATTTCATTGGTATGTGATTTACCACGAAGATATATATATTTGGCGTTCCTCACAGCATTCATTATTAAGGGAACATATTCGAGTATCAAATGAATTTACTGCACTACAGTCTCCACGTTTTGCCTATCCATAGTCTGCCCCATACATGATCAGGCGCTCAGTTATGAGATTCCTGCACTCATTTCAGTGTCTGTGTGTTTCACTAGTCAATGTACAAATCCATCATTCTTCTCCTACACCACTGCACCCAGTTCCCACCACCTTGTCTCGGCCAGCAACACCAGAGACACTATGTCTCTGGACACACTTGCCGTGCTGAGCAGGAAATCAGGTAGGTGAACTTCAATCCCCTTCACATGCTCCAATTCCAGTTCCCCAGGCTTATTCTCAGCTTTATAGCACGCCACCTGTTCTGGACTCTCCTTTTTTCTGTCCCCATTCCTGGGAGAGTAAACTAATCCTCTCTCTCAGCCTTCTCTTCACCCCATCCCTTTGCCTTGGTTACCTTCACTGGAGACAATCTGTCACTGGAGCCCTTATAGCCATGCTGACCATGGAAGCAAATAGGCAATCTTCCCTCTCCTTCCTGTCCTCCATTTTTAATTACCCAGTCTCATCCCTAACCCTGTACCAGACCATGTGCTGGATAGGGACATGATTTCAACCTCTTTCACCAACTCCCTGGGGACTTTAGAAATCCAGATGGCTGTGCAAACCTTTCTCCCTCCTCGTGTATCTTCTGAGACACTTGGCAATCTAGATCATTCTATTCTTTCCTGCAATCTCCCAATATTAGAAACACTGCCCACCTGGAACCACCAGTGGCCACACCTGGCAGAGACTCAGAGCACTCTCTATAGGCAACCCACAGCCACCACACCCCCTCCAAAAATCCTGTGAGGGCAACAGAAACTAAGGAAGGAAAAACCTACCTAACAGACAGGCAAGACCAGCTATCAACTACTGGAAGTGAAATCTTTCTAAGCCCAGGTGCCTGGATGTCAGCATGAGGACAGAATCAAAACAGCCCCAACAGTGTGTCTCCACTAGAGCTCACCAATAGGACTTCAGTAGTTCCCGAGCAAGGCAAAACAGCTGACGCACAGAACAAGGACTTCAAAATAGCTATTATGAAAATGGTCAAGGACCTTAGGGGGACATGAATGAATGTGTTAATAAAGTCTTTGGAACACAAACAATGGATTTGAATGAAGAAGAAAGGTCAAGGGTACAAGTGAATAAAAGAATCAATAAAGACAAATAGAACCAAGGGAGAACTGGAAAGAGAAGTGTAAGGACTGGAACAAGAATCCTAGAGGTAAGACTTACTGACAGAATATAAGAGAAGGAAGCAAAAATCTCAGACATTGAACACAAGATAGAATAAAATGGATTTCCCACTCAATTAAAATGTTAAATCTAATAAAGTTTCAAGATCAAAGCACCAGAAAAATTGGGATATTATGTAAAGCCAAATCCATGACTAAAGGGAATAGAAGGAGAAGAAAGCAAGGTCAAAGAAACAGGAACTATTTCCAATAAAATCATAGAAGAAAACTTCCCTAAGCTAAAGATTGAGCTTCTTATTAAGGTAAAAGAAGCATACAGAACTCCAAACAGACTAGATCATTGAACAAATCATACCTGGCACAATATAATCAAAACAATAAAACAAAGAATGTTCAAAGGTATAATAAAAAATAATAAACAGGAATTATTAGAATAAAATGATGACTGACATACTAATACTGACTATCATTATGTCTAGGGTGAGCAAGGAACCATATAGGACTCGGTCAAGATTCCATTTACATGATGTAGCCAATGAAGTGGATTCCAGACAGTTAATAAGCTGTCACAGAGAACCATACTCGCATTGACGAGGCAGGACCATCAGCCTATGCAGAGGAGAGCGCTCAATTGGGATGGTTGGTGTACATCAAGACCACGATACAGAAACTCATCATCTACCACAAGGAGATGCACATTGGATGCAAATTCACTACACCTGACTGATCTCAAGATTAGCCCCCTGAAAACCCTGTCAGCTGGCTTGCCCCTGGTGGTCCAGGAAGATGCTCCCTATAGGTATGGTGGGCAGGAGAAGACTGCAGGCAGCTCACCCAACAAGGCTGCACACAATACCACTGGCCGTCAGCTGCAGCTCCTTGGCAATCAAGTTTCCTTCTAAACTAAAGCCTGATGATGGCCCTGGGCTCAAAGATGTTCCAAGTTTGTTGACTTTTTCTGGGCAGTGATGCTTCCCAGTCCTTTTAAGCACTGTTTACCTATTCCCAGTACAAACACCTATCTTGCTGTTTACTCAAAGTCAAGGAATCCCCGATGGGGACATCAAATTTATCTGTCTGAATAATCATTGGATGGGACAACAGCACCTTGGGGCATGAAAGATGAAGGCTGTGAACATAAGCAGATGTTACCAGATCAAACCAAGACTCGGTCAAGCAGAAGGAGGAAAAGGCTCCTGAAAACATGTGGCTTCTCTTCTCTGCAGCCACACCCAGTCTGAGCACCACAGGATGAGAGCAGATTTCTCAGGCAGCCCTCACCTGCTACAGCTTGGAGCAAGCTGGAACCCATGAGGAAGGTAAGGTCATCTTCTCAGGGTACCCATGAACCATTCGCTCCTAGTCTCCTCTTCAGGGGAATTTTTCTCCTCTCCTTCTTGTTTGTGGACCCTGTCATCACCCACACATCCATCCCTTACTTTTCTGCTCTCAGAATGGAATTTCCTCTGGATAAATCACCTCATCCCCATGCAGATGCAAGCTCTTTCTTCTGCCCTCTCTCAGTGCTTTTATCCCTTGACATGTCCCACTTGCCCCACTCCTCCTCCCCCTCCTCTTCCTGTGCCTCCTTACCACCTAAGAAGAAAGTGTGCAAGCACTTCTTTACATGTGCTCATTGATTCTTTTGATGGAAATGAGGGGAGAAGGAGATGGGGACCCAGAGTCATCTGGGACACTTAACTTTTCTCATGTAGACTTGGAGTGGGATAGACGCCTCGTCATCGCCCATGATGATGTGACTGGCTTCTCTGTCCAGCTACTTCTTCTGGGGACAAATGAAGTTCACCCTTGCACCCAGTAGGAGAGGAGGGGTACAGAGCTCATGCCCTGGTGGCTGGAGCTGTCTATCAGGTAGAGGTTTGGGGCACACCTCCTTTCATGTTCTGGCCTGGCTTGCTCCAGAAGCTGTTATGCCCCAACCAGGCTGAACACAGACCCGGGGTTTAGGAACCCCGGGTCAGGGCCGCACCTTCAGCCCTTGAAAAGAGAGAAACAAAGGACTGTTTTAGTGACATTGACATAGAAAGACTTAGCAAAAAGCTGATCTGAGGAACCAGAGCTCTCCACAGACTTCTTCTCTTCTGAAACTGTTGTCTCTTTAAAAGCTCTCCTCCCTTCTCTCTCCTTGCATCCACAAGCCCTGCTAGCGACCTCTGCAATGTGCTTCTGTCGGAACTATGTTTGTCTCTTCATGAATAGGATTCAGTGTGAAAGCTCCTTTTGGGATTCCAGACAAGTTTATATTGGGGTCCTGTAAATAGCTGAAGCCTGCCCATGGCAAAGTGCCTTTGAAAAATTAAAAAGTCAGCTCAAATCATATGTGGATTAACTGGACTCACCCAATCCATTTCCTTGAAACTGCATTTTCCATTCTTTGTAATTCCTTACCTGGATGTTGTATCTTTTGTCCTAGGCATGCACAGGCAGTAGAAAACCTTCAAAAAGATTTCTGTTGGCCTTCACCTTAGCCTCAGATGATTTTTTGCAGCTTTTTCTGCATTCTCATGTGTTTCTATTGGCTTCATATCAGCACCATGTGAGACAGAAATTACAGGTGAGTTAAGAACTGATGTATAAATCAGGGGAACTGGACTTAGAGAAGCCCTTGCTAATTTTTTCATTTACCTCCTGCCCATTATTTACTTCGGTTTCTGTCAGGAACTTTGGCAAAGCCAGCTCACTCCACCTCCTGCTCAAAGGAAACCAAGGGTGAGCGGATGAGAAAGCCTCCTCGAGTAGCAGATCTGTGGATGATGTTTGTTTTCCCACCTGTAGATACGATTTTTCTGGTAAAGTAAGTCATTCTTGGCTAAGTTCTCAAAAAACCTATTTGGCACTGTTGTGTCAAGATTCTCCTCCGCCACTATGTTAGTCAGTGAGCAGGTTGTGTTTACAAGACTTGACATGGAGTACTCCGACGCTAATTCTTTGGATGCTTGCAAACTGTCATCAGTGAGTTTGATGCAGTATACTTTATCTGCCATCTCCTCCACGTTTCCTGGTGGGGATTGGCTCTGCCACAAGATGCTAGAAATAAGAAAAAGGAAAATCAGCACTAGTAGACAAAGTTATGACTATCACTTTGTACATCAAGAAATCAAAAGTCTCACAAGCATCCTAATGATGCATCTTGGTGGTCAAAGATGCCAAAAAACAAACAAACAAAGCACAACATTCCAACCACAAAACTGTTATTAAAAAGCATAAGAAAGAACAGAGCTAGAGATAACTTGGCAGTTGAAAAAAAGAGCTGGTCCTTTGAAAGAATGAACAAATCTGACAACCCTTGACATTAACCCCCCAAAGGAAGACACATATTATTGAAACGTGAGACAATAAAGAGATGAGTAAGATCCATAGGAATTCTAGGAGCTGCAAGAATACTTTGTGTTGACAATCAAAGAAATATATTGCTAAATTCACAAAGAACACCCAAACAGAGATATAAGAGGTTACCAGAAATGCACCACCAGCTGCCTTCCCACTGCTGCACCTGGGTATGATGATGAATTCAGGAGCTTATGAAACGTGCTAAGATCCATATGAGTACAAGATTGAAAGATAATAAGTCTTTCCCTATAAGGACAACCCAGGGCCAAAGATTGCATAAAGGATTATACCTGCTGTCTTTAAATACAGTGGAGATCCATGATCCTCAAGGTGCTTCACCAGAGACAAAAAGATCATTCTAAACATTCTAAGATGGCAATAGTACCCTGATGCCAAAACAATGAATGCACTCTCTCCCCCCTCTCTCTCTTTTTCTGTCTCTCTCTCTCTCTCTCTCTCTCTCTCTCTCTCTCTCTCTCTCTCACTCTCTCTTGTGCGGGTGCATTCCTCGGTGCTCAGACACACACACACACACAAACATACACACACTCACAAAATGTATAATGCAATTTTCTTGATGTTTATCATCTGAAATGAGATTCCCTGTTCAACACTGTTTAAAACACATAAGAGATATGTTCTCAGGGCATGACCAAGGAGTACTAGGGATTAGTCCACACAAAAACTGATCATCAGTTAACAGACAAGTTTAGTAGGAAGAGTCCATGCTCTTCCATGAAGAATGAAATGTTGTAGTTTTCTGAAATACACATGGACACAGCGTAGGATGTACTGTGCAAGTTCCAGAGATATCCTGAGCCTACTAGAGCCGTGGATGTGTTTGTGCAATCTTAAAAGGGGAGGGCAGTAAGCACGTGCCAGGGGCTTTTGCAATATAACACAGCAGATGAAAATGATCCTTGCTCACCATATGTATGGATCCATGTCTCAAGGCATATTTTCTACTTTTCATAGTTGTTTGAAATATAACAACAAACCCCAAAGGAAATTATAGTACCACATGGCCAGACATAAGTATAGAAAAGGGATCAAATTTAGAAAAAAAGTCAAATGGGCACAGACAGAAATCAATGTCTCATATACCAGCAGTGACTCTGTGACTTCAAAAATTGCATAGAACATGAAACTCATGGTAACAGAGAGGAAAACTCCCAATGTCAAGATCCTTGAGACTGGGAAATCCCAAGAGTATCAGGAGCAATGCTAGATACAAATGCTCTCCGTCCAACATGACTTTCTCTGCAGTTTCAGGATGAAGCCCAGGACACTGTATGTTTTTGGAACAATTTCCTATCATTTCTCACAAAGGACAAGTGAAGTCACTACTAAGGTTGGACCAGTAACAGCAAGGAGTAACCCAAGGTAGTTTCTCTGTCTAATAACAGGGACTGCATTATTTTTTACCATGGCAGTGAACGTTTTCTTAACAGAATGCAACCCAAGGAACCAAAGGTCTCCCTTGTCTCATGCCCTCTGAGTACAGGGGAGGCATGGCAGATGCAGGAGCTGGGGAAGTTGGCCTGGGGAAGATGAGGCTGAAGCAGCTGGTTCCATGGCTTTGGCAGGCCCTTGCTGCATCCAGTCACCTAATTCCTCCTGCTGCTCTCCAGTGCTTTAAGGTTTTCTGTCTTCCCAAACCAATCAGCACTCCATACTAGAGACCAACCATCCAGGCACATATGAAAGTGTGAGGCCTTGCACATCACACCTTGAGGATGTATTCCCCTGGTCTTGGGTGAGCACCGTAGTCAGAAGAAGGACAGAACCAGAAACTCTGAGTTGACCTAGTCTAAGGACTTGACCCTGAACTAGCTTCAGTGTCTTTTTGAATGTGCCTATAAGTTCTGTAAGAACTCTCTAGGATAGACATCATCCCGTCTCCACTCCAGATATTCAATCTTTTTCTTAAGCTTATAAGGATGGACTCTAAAAGATGGTAGGCCTCATTGAACATAGCAGTGTGGTGGGCTGTCCCTAATTGAGATGGCATGGTTTTGTTTTGTGGTGGATGGGCCATGGCTATTCAGGAAGGTCATCAAGAGAATAGGTGACATTTGGGGCTCAACAAAGCTTGGAGGATGCAATCAAACTGGGGGCATATTCACAGTGCATACCATGGTGAAGCTTACTTTCTGCAATTATCTCCTACTAGTCAACACTCAAAACTAGAAAAGAATATTTTTAAAATGTCAACAAATCATGCTCATTTAAGAGAAAAAAATTAAGGGTGGTTTAAAACAAGAAACTAATTTGAAAGCACAAATTAGTTCAAACACTATTCAAAAGTTATAGATGAAAACCAATACCCCAGGAAAGAAACACAAACACTTTTGGTCAAATCAGATCAACATATCTGTTTCCAAGTGATCAATAATAACCATGTGAACGTGACCCAAATTCTGAGTCCACATTTCCTAAAGATAACAAGGCAACACGTTCTCCTCAATGTAAGGAAAGACTCAGACAGGCCAGTGCCTTCAATGGGCAGGGTCTGCAAGACCTCACAATGTGTCCCGTGAGGTCATTATAAGGACGCAATCATGCTCTTCAGGACCAAAAGAATTTTTCCTTTTTGTGTCTCCCAGAACTGCATTTCTTTCTTCCTGACCGTGACCCAATCCTTGAGAAGAAGCAACATCATTTCCATAAGTCCTACACTCATACTCTGGCTCACAATGCACAGGAAAGGCATGAATGGAGCCTTGGCAATGTGGATCTCAAGCATGCTTGCATGGCTGTTCTGGGTTCCGTTTCCCGTAATGACCCAATTTCTCCTTCTGGGTTCTACTACTTGGCTGTTTCACAACCTCCCCCAGATAGCACCCCCTGTACTGACCAGGAATTCAGAGATAATAAGATAGTGTTAGACCTCTATCATTAGAACTTTTAGGAGAACGTTTTGACTCTAAGGCAAACAGCAGTAACACCAAGAACGCACTCAGTGAGCTTTCTGCTGATCTGAGTGAGAGAGGTGTTATTCACTGGAGAGTGAACACATGGGCTTCGTCAATATTGCTTTCCCCTAGACCATCAAATTCTCTAGTGACTCTGACTGCTGCAGACCTCCTGGATTCTATACTTGTGATACTCAGACCCTTTTCATTAAACTCTCAATTATGGGAATCATAGGAATGGTACCCTGTCCTGGACACTGCGATGCCATTAGAAAATGTGGTGTCCCTCAAGATTCCCAGCCATATTTAGTCTCATGAGTGGCATGGTGGCAGGTGAAGAGTCTGACAGTGATAAGGGAATTGATAAGAGCAGGGAAATGCTGTGGGAAGTAACAAAGCTGGTGAGTTGTGGAATGCTTTAATTTTACAGCTAATATGTACTGACAACAGCTTTAAGGTTTAGAAATAAACCAATGCACAAAATGGCAAAGATAAATACGTAGATAGTAGAAAATGGTTGGTAATAAAAAGAGAAAAGTTGAAGCAAATGTGGAAAGTAAAGAAAAAGAAAAAAGAAAAATCTGCTCTGTGGAATCAGAGCTCTCCACAAGATTCTTCCTTCCTCAATTGTTGTCCCTTTCACAAAGACTGCTCCCTCCTGTCTCCCTGCCCCTCAGCCCCTGCCAACACACTCTGCTGTCTGCTTCTGTCTCAACCACCCCAGTCTCTTCATGAGCAGGCATCAGTGTGAAAGCTCCTTCTAGGTTGACAGATACCTTAAGGTTCGTATTTTATATATGGCTGATGCCTGCCTGTGGCAAAGTGCTTTGCAAAGAACATATCAAATACAAATGCTAATTCTGTGGTCCAACTGCATCATTTCTTGGAACTCTATCCCCCAGTCCTTGTTATCCCTTACCTGGATGTTGTATATTCCCTGCTTTGGGTAGGGAGGCAGCAAGAAAGCCTTCCAAACAGCTTCTTGATCTCCCCTGTCACGCCCTTACCGCCCCTTCTAGTGTGCTTGTTGGCAGCTATGGGTGTTTTCTGGAGCTGCTCTTCTGGAGATTTTAATGGTAACTCCTTCCTCATAACGTCTTCGACTATTTCATAGTCATTTTCAAGCTGGGAAGGGGATGGAGGGGACACAGCATAAAGCATATCCCGTGTGTTCAGGCTGGTGTTGTCGGAACTGGTGGTGCTGTTCTGTGTGATGTCAGGAACATGTCCTTCAAGATCTTTTTGTTCGTTGATGTCTTCCACGAACTCTAAGACATCTGAATTTGTGTTAGTATAAGTGATGTCCTCGATCTTAGCCTCCTTGTGTGTCCCCTCAGATGTTAAGTTTGCAGCATTTTCTGCGTTCTCGTGTGTCTCTAATGGCTTCATATCAGCACCCTGTGGGGCAGAATTCACAGGTGAGTTAAAAACTGATGTATAAATCAGGGTAGCTGGACTTAGAGAAGCCCTTGCTAGTTTTTTCATTTACCTCCTGCCCATTATTTACTTCGGTTTCTGTCAGGAACTTTGGCAAAGCCAGCTCACTCCACCTCCTGCTCAAAGGAAACTGAGGGAGGGTGAGCCGATGAGAAAGCCTCCTCGAGTAGCAGATCTGTGGATGATGTTTGCTTTCCCACCTGTAGATACGATTTTTCTGGTAAAGTAAGTCATTCTTGGCTAAGTTCTCAAAAAACCTATTTGGCACAGTTGTGTCAAAATTCTCCTCCGCCACTATGTTAGTCAGTGAGCAGGTTGTATTTACAAGACTTGACATGGAGTACTCCGACGCTAATTCTTTGGATGCTTGCATACTGTCATCAGTGAGTTTGATCCAGTATACTTTATCTGCCATCTCCTCCACGTTTCCTGGTGGGGATTGGCTCTGCCACGAGATGCTAGAAATAAAAAAAAAAGGAAAATCAGCACTAGTAGACAAAGTCATGACTATCAGTTTGTACATCAAGAAATCAAAAGTCTCACAAGCATCCTAATGATGCATCTTGGTGGTCAAAGATGCCAAAAAACAAACAAACAAAGCACAACATTCCAACCACAAAACTGTTATTAAAAAGTATAAGAAAGAACAGAGCTAGAGATAACTTGGCAGTTGAAAAAAAGAGCTTTTTTTTCAACTTTGAAAGAATGAACAAATCTGACAACCCTTGACATTCACCCCCCAAAGGAAGACACATATTATTGAAACGTGAGACAATAAAGAAATGAGTAAGATCCATAGGAATTCTAGGAGCTGCAAGAATACTTTGTGTTGACAATCAAAGAAATATATTGCTAAATTCACAAAGACCACCCAAACAGAGATATAAGAGGTTACCAGAAATGCACCACCAGCTGCCTTCCCACTGCTGCACCTGGGTATGATGATGAATTCAGGAGCTTATGAAACGTGCTAAGATCCATATGAGTACAAGATTGAAAGATAATAAGTCTTTCCCTATAAGGACAACCCAGGGCCAAAGATTGCATAAAGGATTATACCTGCTGTCTTTAAATACAGTGGAGATCCATGATCCTCAAGGTGCTTCACCAGAGACAAAAAGATCATTCTAAACATTCTAAGATGGCAGTAGTACCCTGATGCCAAAACAATGAATGCACTCTCTCCTCTCTCTCTCTTTCTGTCTGTCTGTCTGTCTCTCTCTCTCTCTCTCTCTCTCTCTCTCTCCCTCTCTCTTACTGTCTCTAGTGTGGGTGCATTCCTCGGTGCTCAGACACACATACACACACACACACAAACATACACACACTCACAAAATGTATAATGCAATTTTCTTGATGTTTATCATCTGAAATGAGATTCCCTGTTCAACACTGTTTAAAACACATAAGAGATATGTTCTCAGGGCATGACCAAGGAGTACTAGGGATTAATCCCCACAAAAACTGACCATCAGTTAACAGACAAGTTTAGCGGGAAGAGTCCATGCTCTTCCATGAAGAATGAAATGTTGTAGTTTTCTGAAATACACATGGACACAGCGTAGGATGTACTGTGCAAGTTCCAGAGATATCCTGAGCCTACTAGAGCCGTGGATGTGTTTGTGCAATCTTAAAAGGGGAGGGCAGTAAG
Organism: Arvicola amphibius; assembly: GCF_903992535.2. Lineage (NCBI taxonomy): Eukaryota > Metazoa > Chordata > Mammalia > Rodentia > Cricetidae > Arvicola > Arvicola amphibius. The sequence continues at coordinate 114,472,787 of NC_052056.1, read as the reverse complement.
CACGTGCCAGGGGCTTTTGCAATATAACACAGCAGATGAAAATGATCCTTGCTCACCATATGTATGGATCCATGTCTCAAGGCATATTTTCTACTTTTCATAGTTGTTTGAAATATAACAACAAACCCCAAAGGAAATTATAGTACCACATGGCCAGACATAAGTATAGAAAAGGGATCAAATTTAGAAAAAACGTCAAACGGGCACAGACAGAAATCAATGTCACATACACCAGCAGTGACTCTGTGACTTCAAAGATTGCATAGAACATGAAACTCATAGTAACAGAGAGGAAAACTCCCAATGTCAAGATCCTTGACACCGGGAAATCCCAAGAGTATCAGGAGCAATGCTAGATACAAATGCTCTCCGTCCAACATGACTTTCTCTGCAGTTTCAGGATGAAGCCCAGGACACTGTATGTTTTTGGAACAATTTCCTATCATTTCTCATAAAGGACAAGTGATGTCACTACTAAGTTTGGACCAGTAAAAGCAAGGAGAAACACAAAGTAGTTTCTCTGTCTAATAACAGGGACTGCATTATTTTTTACCATGGCAGTGAACGTTTTCTTAACAGAATGCAACCCAAGGAACCAAAGGTCTCCCTTGTCTCAGGCCCTCTGAGTACAGGGGAGGCATGGCAGATGCAGGAGCTGGGGAAGTTGGCCTGGGGAAGATGAGGCTGAAGCAGTTGGTTCCATGGCTTTGGCAGGCCCTTGCTGCATCCAGTCACCTAATTCCTCCTGCTGCTCTCCAGTGCTTTAAGGTTTTCTGTCTTCCCAAACCAATCAGCACTCCATACTAGAGACCAACCATCCAGGCACATATGAAAGTGTGAGGCCTTGCACATCACACCTTGAGGATGTATTCCCCTGGTCTTGGGTGAGCACCATAGTCAGAAGAAGGACAGAACCAGAAACTCTGAGTTGACCTAGTCTAAGGACTTGACCCTGAACTAGCTTCAGTGTCTTTTTGAATGTGCCTATAAGTTCTGTAAGAACTCTCTAGGATAGACATCATCCCGTCTCCACTCCAGATATTCAATCTTTTTCTTAAGCTTATAAGGATGGACTCTAAAAGATGGTAGGCCTCATTGAACATAGCAGTGTGGTGGGCTGTCCCTAATTGAGATGGCATGGTTTTGTTTTGTGGTGGATGGGCCATGGCTATTCAGGAAGGTCATCAAGAGAATAGGTGACATTTGGGGCTCAACAAAGCTTGGAGGATGCAATCAAACTGGGGGCATATTCACAGTGCATACCATGGTGAAGCTTACTTTCTGCAATTATCTCCTACTAGTCAACACTCAAAACTAGAAAAGAATATTTTTAAAATGTCAACAAATCATGCTCATTTAAGAGAAAAAAATTAAGGGTGGTTTAAAACAAGAAACTAATTTGAAAGCACAAATTAGTTCAAACACTATTCAAAAGTTATAGATGAAAACCAATACCCCAGGAAAGAAACACAAACACTTTTGGTCAAATCAGATCAACATATCTGTTTCCAAGTGATCAATAATAACCATGTGAACGTGACCCAAATTCTGAGTCCACATTTCCTAAAGATAACAAGGCAACACGTTCTCCTCAATGTAAGGAAAGACTCAGACAGGCCAGTGCCTTCAATGGGCAGGGTCTGCAAGACCTCACAATGTGTCCCGTGAGGTCATTATAAGGACGCAATCATGCTCTTCAGGACCAAAAGAATTTTTCCTTTTTGTGTCTCCCAGAACTGCATTTCTTTCTTCCTGACCGTGACCCAATCCTTGAGAAGAAGCAACATCATTTCCATAAGTCCTACACTCATACTCTGGCTCACAATGCACAGGAAAGGCATGAATGGAGCCTTGGCAATGTGGATCTCAAGCATGCTTGCATGGCTGTTCTGGGTTCCGTTTCCCGTAATGACCCAATTTCTCCTTCTGGGTTCTACTACTTGGCTGTTTCACAACCTCCCCCAGATAGCACCCCCTGTACTGACCAGGAATTCAGAGATAATAAGATAGTGTTAGACCTCTATCATTAGAACTTTTAGGAGAACGTTTTGACTCTAAGGCAAACAGCAGTAACACCAAGAACGCACTCAGTGAGCTTTCTGCTGATCTGAGTGAGAGGGGTGTTATTCACTGGAGAGTGAACACATGGGCTTCGTCAATATTGCTTTCCCCTAGACCATCAAATTCTCTAGTGACTCTGACTGCTGCAGACCTCCTGGATTCTATACTTGTGATACTCAGACCCTTTTCATTAAACTCTCAATTATGGGAATCATAGGAATGGTACCCTGTCCTGGACACTGCGATGCCATTAGAAAATGTGGTGTCCCTCAGGATTCCCAGCCATATTTAGTCTCATGAGTGGCATGGTGGCAGGTGAAGAGTCTGACAGTGATAAGGGAATTGATAAGAGCAGGGAAATGCTGTGGGAAGTAACAAAGCTGGTGAGTTGTGGAATGCTTTAATTTTACAGCTAATATGTACTGACAACAGCTTTAAGGTTTAGAAATAAACCAATGCACAAAATGGCAAAGATAAATACGTAGATAGTAGAAAATGTTTGGTAATAAAAAGAGAAAAGTTGAAGCAAATGTGGAAAGTAAAGAAAAAGAAAAAAGAAAAATCTGCTCTGTGGAATCAGAGCTCTCCACAAGATTCTTCCTTCCTCAATTGTTGTCCCTTTCACAAAGACTGCTCCCTCCTGTCTCCCTGCCCCTCAGCCCCTGCCAACACACTCTGCTGTCTGCTTCTGTCTCAACCTCCCCAGTCTCTTCATGAGCAGGTATCAGTGTGAAAGCTCCTTCTAGGTTGACAGATACCTTAAGGTTCGTATTTTATATATGGCTGATGCCTGCCTGTGGCAAAGTGCTTTGCAAAGAACATATCAAATACAAATGCTAATTCTGTGGTCCAACTGCATCATTTTCTTGGAACTCTATCCCCCAGTCCTTGTTATCCCTTACCTGGATGTTGTATATTCCCTGCTTTGGGTAGGGAGGCAGCAAGAATGCCTTCCAAACAGCTTCTTGATCTCCCCCGTCACGCCCTTACCGCCCCTTCTAGTGTGCTTGTTGGCAGCTATGGGTGTTTTCTGGAGCTGCTCTTCTGGAGATTTTGATGGTAACTCCTTCCTCATAACGTCTTCGACTATTTCAAGTCATTTTCAAGCTGGGAAGGGGATGGCGGGGACACAGCATAAAGGATATCCCGTGTGTTCAGGCTGGTGTTGTTGGAACTGGTGGTGCTGTTCTGTGTGATGTCAGGAACATGTCCTTCAAGATCTTTTTGTTCGTTGATGTCTTCCACGAACTCTAAGACATCTGAATTTGTGTTAGTATGAGTGATGTCCTCGATCTTAGCCTCCTTGTGTGTCCCCTCAGATGTTAAGTTTGCAGCATTTTCTGCATTCTCGTGTGTCTCTAATGGCTTCATATCAGCACCCTGTGGGGCAGAATTCACAGGTGAGTTAAGAACTGATGTATAAATCAGGGTAGCTGGACTTAGAGAAGCCCTTGCTAGTTTTTTCATTTACCTCCTGCCCGTTCTTTACTTCGGTTTCTGTCAGGAACGTTGGCAAAGCCAGCTCACTCCACCTCCTGCTCAAAGGAAACTGAGGGAGGGTGAGCCGATGAGAAAGCCTCCTCGAGTAGCAGATCTGTGGATGATGTTTGCTTTCCCACCTGTAGATACGATTTTTCTGGTAAAGTAAGTCATTCTTGGCTAAGTTCTCAAAAAAACCTATTTGGCACAGTTGTGTCAAAATTCTCCTCTGCCACTATGTTAGTCGGTGAGCAGGTTGTATTTACAAGACTTGACATGGAGTACTCCGACGCTAATTCTTTGGATGCTTGCAAACTGTCATCAGTGAGTTTGATCCAGTATACTTTATCTGCCATCTCCTCCACGTTTCCTGGTGGGGATTGGCTCTGCCACGAGATGCTAGAAATAAAAAAAAAAAAAAAAGGAAAATCAGCACTAGGAGACAAAGTTATGACTATCAGTTTGTACATCAGAATTCAAAAGTCTCACAAGCATCCTAATGATGCATCTTGGTGGTCAAAGATGCCAAAAAACAAACAAACAAAGCACAACATTCCAACCACAAAACTGTTATTAAAAAGCATAAGAAAGAACAGAGATAGAGATAACTTGGCAGTTGAAAAAAAGAGCTTTTTTTTCAACTTTGAAAGAATGAACAAATCTGACAACCCTTGACATTAACCCCCCAAAGGAAGACACATATTATTGAAACGTGAGACAATAAAGAGATGAGTAAGATCCATAGGAATTCTAGGAGCTGCAAGAATACTTTGTGTTGACAATCAAAGAAATATATTGCTAAATTCACAAAGAACACCCAAACAGAGATATAAGAGGTTACCAGAAATGCACCACCAGCTGCCTTCCCACTGCTGCACCTGGGTATGATGATGAATTCAGGAGCTTATGAAACGTGCTAAGATCCATATGAGTACAAGATTGAAAGATAATAAGTCTTTCCCTATAAGGACAACCCAGGGCCAAAGATTGCATAAAGGATTATACCTGCTGTCTTTAAATACAGTGGAGATCCATGATCCTCAAGGTGCTTCACCAGAGACAAAAAGATCATTCTAAACATTCTAAGATGGCAATAGTACCCTGATGCCAAAACAATGAATGCACTCTCTCCTCTCTCTCTCTCTTTCTGTCTCTCTCTCTCTCTCTCTCTCTCTCTCTCTCTCTCTCTCTCTCTCTCTCTCTCTCTCTCTCTTACTATCTCTAGTGCGGGTGCATTCCTCGGTGCTCAGACACACATACACACACACACACACAAACATACACACACTCACAAAATGTATAATGCAATTTTCTTGATGTTTATCATCTGAAATGAGATTCCCTGTTCAACACTGTTTAAAACACATAAGAGATATGTTCTCAGGGCATGACCAAGGAGTACTAGGGATTAATCCCCACAAAAACTGACCATCAGTTAACAGACAAGTTTAGCGGGAAGAGTCCATGCTCTTCCATGAAGAATGAAATGTTGTAGTTTTCTGAAATACACATGGACACAGCGTAGGATGTACTGTGCAAGTTCCAGAGATATCCTGAGCCTACTAGAGCCGTGGATGTGTTTGTGCAATCTTAAAAGGGGAGGGCAGTAAGCACGTGCCAGGGGCTTTTGCAATATAACACAGCAGATGAAAATGATCCTTGCTCACCATATGTATGGATCCATGTCTCAAGGCATATTTTCTACTTTTCATAGTTGTTTGAAATATAACAACAAACCCCAAAGGAAATTATAGTACCACATGGCCAGACATAAGTATAGAAAAGGGATCAAATTTAGAAAAATAGTCAAATGGGCACACACAGAAATCAATGTCACATACACCAGCAGTGACTCTGTGACTTCAAAGATTGCATAGAACATGAAACTCATAGTAACAGAGAGGAAAACTCCCAATGTCAAGATCCTTGAGACTGGGAAATCCCAAGAGTATCAGGAGCAATGCTAGATACAAATGCTCTCCGTCCAACATGACTTTCTCTGCAGTTTCAGGATGAAGCCCAGGACACTGTATGTTTTTGGAACAATTTCCTATCATTTCTCACAAAGGACAAGTGAAGTCACTACTAAGGTTGGACCAGTAACAGCAAGGAGTAACCCAAAGTAGTTTCTCTGTCTAATAACAGGGACTGCATTATTTTTTACCATGGCAGTGAACGTTTTCTTAACAGAATGCAACCCAAGGAACCAAAGGTCTCCCTTGTCTCAGGCCCTCTGAGTACAGGGGAGGCATGGCAGATGCAGGAGCTGGGGAAGTTGGCCTGGGGAAGATGAGGCTGAAGCAGCTGGTTCCATGGCTTTGGCAGGCCCTTGCTGCATCCAGTCACCTAATTCCTCCTGCTGCTCTCCAGTGCTTTAAGGTTTTCTGTCTTCCCAAACCAATCAGCACTCCATACTAGAGACCAACCATCCAGGCACATATGAAAGTGTGAGGCCTTTCACATCACACCTTGAGGACGTATTCCCCTGGTCTTGGGTGAGCACCATAGTCAGAAGAAGGACAGAATCAGAAACTCTGAGTTGACCTAGTCTAAGGACTTGACCCTGAACTACCTGAGGTCAGAACAGTTTCGGTGTCTTTTTGAATGTGCCTATAAATACTCTAAGAACTCTCTAGGATAGACATCATACCCTCTCCACTCCAGATATTCAATCTTTTTCTTAAGCTTATAAGGATGGACTCTAAAAGATGGTAGGCCTCATTGAACATAGCAGTGTGGTGGGCTGTCCCTAATTGAGATGGCATGGTTTTGTTTTGTGGTGGATGGGCCATGGCTATTCAGGAAGGTCATCAAGAGAATAGGTGACATTTGGGGCTCAACAAAGCTTGGAGGATGCAATCAAACTGGGGGCATATGCACAGTGCATACCATGGTGAAGCTTACTTTCTGCAATTATCTCCTACTAGTCAACACTCAAAACTAGAAAAGAATATTTTTAAAATGTCAACAAATCATGCTCATTTAAGAGAAAAAAATTAAGGGTGGTTTAAAACAAGAAACTAATTTGAAAGCACAAATTAGTTCAAACACTATTCAAAAGTTATAGATGAAAACCAATACCCCAGGAAAGAAACACAAACACTTTTGGTCAAATCAGATCAACATATCTGTTTCCAAGTGATCAATAATAACCATGTGAACGTGACCCAAATTCTGAGTCCACATTTCCTAAAGATAACAAGGCAACACCTTCAAAGACTCAGACAGGCCAGTGCCTTCAATGGGCAGGGTCTGCAAGACCTCACAATGTGTCCCGTGAGGTCATTATAAGGACGCAATCATGCTCTTCAGGACCAAAAGAATTTTTCCTTTTTGTGTCTCCCAGAACTGCATTTCTTTCTTCCTGACCGTGACCCAATCCTTGAGAAGAAGCAACATCATTTCCATAATTCCTACACTCATACTCTGGCTCACAATGCACAGGAAAGGCATGAATGGAGCCTTGGGAATGTGGATCTCAAGCATGCTTGCATGGCTGTTCTGGGTTCCGTTTCCTGTAATGACCCAATTTCTCCTTCTGGGTTCTACTACCCGGCTGTTTCACAACCTCCCCCAGATAGCACCCCCTGTACTGACCAGGAATTCAGAGATAATAAGATAGTGTTAGACCTCTATCATTAGAACTTTTAGGAGAACATTTTGACTCTAAGGCAAACAGCAGTAACACCAAGAACGCACTCAGTGAGCTTTCTGCTGATCTGAGTGAGAGGGGTGTTATTCACTGGAGACTGAACACATGGGCTTCGTCAATATTGCTTTCCCCTAGACCATCAAATTCTCTAGTGACTCTGACTGCTGCAGACCTCCTGGATTCTATTCTCGTGATACTCAAACCCTTTTTATTAAACTCCCAATTATGGGAATCATAGGGATGGTACCCTGTCCTGGACACTGCGATGCCATTAGAAAATGTGGTGTCCCTCAAGATTCCCAGCCATATTTAGTCTCATGAGTGGCATGGTGGCAGGTGAAGAGTCTGACAATGATAAGGGAATTGAGAAGAGCAGGGAAATGCTGTGGGAAGTAACAAAGCTGGTGAGTTGTGGAACGCTTTAATTTTACAGCTAATTTGTACTGACAACAGCTTTAAGGTTTAGAAATAAACCAATGTACAAAATGGCAAAGATAAATACGTAGATAGTAGAAAATGTTTGGTAATAAAAAGAGAAAAGTTGAAGCAAATGTGGAAAGTAAAGAAAAAGACAAAAAGAAAAAAGAAAAAGGAAAAATCTGCTCTGTGGAATCAGAGCTCTCCTTCAAGATTCTTCCTTCCTCAACTGTTGTCCCTTTCACAAAGACTGCTCCCTCCTGTCTCCCTGCCCCTCAGCCCCTGCCAACACACTCTGCTGTCTGCTTCTGTCTCAACCACCCCAGTCTCTTCATGAGCAGGCATCAGTGTGAAAGCTCCTTCTAGGTTGACAGATACCTTAAGGTTCGTATTTTATATATGGCTGATGCCTGCCTGTGGCAAAGTGCTTTGCAAAGAACATATCAAATACAAATGCTAATTCTGTGGTCCAACTGCATCATTTTCTTGGAACTCTACCCCCCAGTCGTTGTTATCCCTTACCTGGATGTTGTATATTCCCTGCTTCGGGTAGGGAGGCAGCAAGAAAGCCTTCCAAACAGCTTCTTGATCTCCCCCGTCACGCCCTTACCGCCCCTTCTAGTGTGCTTGTTGGCAGCTATGGGTGTTTTCTGGAGCTGCTCTTCTGGAGATTTTGATGGTAACTCCTTCCTCATAACGTCTTCGACTATTTCATAGTCATTTTCATGCTGGGAAGGGGATGGCGGGGACACAGCATAAAGCATATCCCGTGTGTTCAGGCTGGTGTTGTTGGAACTGGTGGTGCTGTTCTGTGTGATGTCAGGAACATCTCCTTCAAGATCTTTTTGTTCGTTGATGTCTTCCACGAACTCTAAGACATCTGAATTTGTGTTATTATAAGTGATGTCCTCGATCTTAGCCTCCTTGTGTGTCCCCTCAGATGTTAAGTTTGCAGCATTTTCTGCGTTCTCGTGTGTCTCTAATGGCTTCATATCAACACCCTGTGGGGCAGAATTCACAGGTGAGTTAAGAACTGATGTATAAATCAGGGTAGCTGGACTTAGAGAAGCCCTTGCTAGTTTTTTCATTTACCTCCTGCCCATTCTTTACTTCGGTTTCTGTCAGGAACGTTGGCAAAGCCAGCTCACTCCACCTCCTGCTCAAAGGAAACTGAGGGGGGGTGAGCCGATGAGAAAGCCTCCTCGAGTAGCAGATCTGTGGATGATGTTTGCTTTCCCACCTGTAGATACGATTTTTCTGGTAAAGTAAGTCATTCTTGGCTAAGTTCTCAAAAAACCTATTTGGCACAGTTGTGTCAAAATTCTCCTCCGCCACTATGTTAGTCAGTGAGCAGGTTGTATTTACAAGACTTGACATGGAGTACTCCGACGCTAATTCTTTGGATGCTTGCATACTGTCATCAGTGAGTTTGATCCAGTATACTTTATCTGCCATCTCCTCCACGTTTCCTGGTGGGGATTGGCTCTGCCACGAGATGCTAGAAATAAAAAAAAAGGAAAATCAGCACTAGTAGACAAAGTCATGACTATCAGTTTGTACATCAAGAAATCAAAAGTCTCACAAGCATCCTAATGATGCATCTTGGTGGTCAAAGATGTAAAAAACAAACAAAGCACATCACAATAAGAATAGAGGTAGAGATAACTTGTCAGTTGAAAAAAAGAGCTGGTCCTTTGAAAGAATGAACAAATCTGAGAACCCTTGACGTGAACCCCCAAAGCAAGACACATATTATTGAAATGTGAGACAGGAAAGAGATTAGTAGGATCCATGGGAACTCTAGTAGCTGTGAGAAAACCTGGTGATCCAACGTGTTCATAATCTTTAGAGAAAAATATTGCTGTTACCATAAGGTCCGTCAGAGGCATGTATGAGTTCCTGACCCACAGCAGAAGCCCGGGAAATGGAGCACAGGCATCCCTCAACCCCTTAAACTCCTGGTCATTCTGTAGGCGTTTCTCTCCCTGGCTACTGCCTCTTTCTTCCTATCCCATCCCAGCTTGCCCCCATTCACCCACTCCTTTCTTCCTTCTTTTTTCAGGGCCATTAGATCCTCCAGCTCAGCCTGTTTGGGCACTGGGATGGGGTGGTGAGTACAACTGGGCTTGAGTACCTTTGTTTCAATAAAAGCCTGTCTGCAGCAAGGTAGGCCTTTTGTCTGTGAGGTCTCTGGCCAGCAAGGGGACCTGATCCTGTACCAGAAGATCCATCGGAGAGCATTTGAAGGAAGAAATGGGCAGATATCAATGCAAGAATTCCTCCAAAGATTGCATAAAGGATCATACCTGCTGTCTTTAAATACAATGGAGATTAATGATCCTCAAGGTGCTTCACCAGAGACAAAAAGATAGTTCTAAATATTTTAAGATGGCAATAGTACTCTGATGCCAAAACAATGAATGCACACACACACACACACACACACACACACACACACACACTCGTGTATATTTTTGGGTTCACACACTCACACAAATCCCGACACCGACATACTTACACACACACTCTAATACACACAGTAAAAATGTATAATATAATATTCTTGTTGCCCATCATCTGAAATGAGATTCCCTATTCAACACTGTTCAGTAACACATTAGCGATACCTCATGTTCTCTGTATGTTCAGCAAGGAGTACTAGGGCTTATTCCACACAAACACTGATCATTAGTTAACAGACAAGTTTACCAGGAAGAGTCCATGTTCCTCCACAACAAATGAAACCTTGTAATTTTCTGAAATACACATGGACACAGCCTCAGATGTACTGTGCAAGTTCCAGAGATATCCTGAGCCTAACTGGAGCCATGGATGTGTTTGTGCAATCTTAAAAGGGTTGTGCAGTAAGCATGTGGCAGGGGCTTTTGCAATATAACACAGCAGATTAAAATGATCCATGCACACTATATTTACTCATACATGTCTAAGGGATAGTTCCTACTTTTCATATTTGAGGTTTCAAATTAAACAACAACAAAAAAAAACCCAAAAGAAATTACAGTATCTTATGGCCAAACAAAATTATTGAAAAGGGACCAATTTTTTTTTTTAAAAAAAGTCCTCTAGAAACTATAGGGAAACCCTGTCTCAAAAAACCAAAAAAAAAGTCAAATGGAATCAAGCAGAAATCAATGTCTCAGACACCAGCAGTGACTCTGTGAATTCAAAAATTGCTGAGAACATGAAACTCATGGCAACAGAGAGGAAAACTCCTGATGTCAAGATCCTTGAGACTGGGAAATCCCAAGTGTATCAGGACCAATGCTAGACACAAATGCTCTCCATCCATTATGACTTTTTTCTGCAGCTTCAGAATGAAGCGCAGTCTACCGAATGTCCTTCAGGAATAAATTCCTATCATTTCTCACAAAGGACAAGTGAAGTCACTACTAAGGTTGGACCAGTAACAGCAAGAGTAACCCAAGGTAGTTTGTCTAATAACAGGGACTGCGTTATTTTTATCACGGCAGTGAACATTTCTTTCACAGAATGCAACTGAAGGGGCAGAAGGACTCCCTTGTCTCATGGCCTCCGAGTACAGAGAGGCATGGCAGATGCAGGAGCTGGGGAAGATGACCTGGGGAAGATGAGGCTGAAGTAACAGATTCCATGGCTTTGGCAGGCCCTTGCTGCATCCAGTCACCTAGTTCTTCCTGATGTTCTCCAGTGCTTTAAGGTTTTCTGTCTTCCCAAACCAATCAGCACTCCATACTAGAGACCAAGCATCCAGGCACATGAGGAATTGGAAGACCTTTCACATCAAACCTTGAGGACTTTTTTCAACTCTTAGTTACTAAGCCCCAAGTTAGAAAAATGACAGACTCAGGAACTCTGAGCTGACTTAGACTAGGGACTTGGGTCTGGACTACTTGAGGCTGGAACTGCTTCAGTGGATTTTTAACTGTGCCTATAAGTTCTCTAAGAGCTCTCTAGAATAGACATCATCACCTCTCTACTCTTGATATTCAGTTTTTTTCTTAAACTTATATGGATGGATATAAGAAGTGGTAGGCCTCATTGACCATAGCAGTGTGGTCACCAGGGTGCTGGGTTGTTCCTAATTGAGATGGCATGGTTTTGTTTTGTGGTGGATGGACATGGTAATTCAGGAAGGTCATCAAGAGAATAGGTGACATTTGGAGCTCAACAAAGTATGGAGGGGTATATTCACAGTGCATACCATTGTGAGGCTTACTTTTTTCAATTATCTCCTACTAGCGAAGACTTAAAATCAAAAAAGAATATTTTAAAAATGTCAAAGTATCATGCTCATTTAAGATGAGAATTAAACGTGGTTTAAAACAAGAAACTAATTTGAAAGCACAAATTAATTCAAACACTATTCAAAAGATATAGATAAAAACCAACAATCCAGGAAAAAAAATCACAAACTCTCTTTATCTACTCAGATCAACATGTCTGTTTCCAGGTGATCAATGATAACCTTGTGAACATGACCCAAATTCTGAGTTCAAATTCCCTAAAGCTAACAAGGCAACTCTTTCCCTGCAGTGTGAGGACAAGACTCAGACTGGCCAATGCCTTCAATGGGCGGGGACTGCAAGACTCACAATGTATCCAGTGAGGTCATTGCAAGGAAGCACTCATGCTATTCAGAACCACAAAATGTTTCCTCCTTCTATCTCCCAGAATGGCATTTCTTTCTCCCTGGTCATGACCAAATTTTTGAGAAGAAGCAACATCATTTCCATAATTCCTACACTGAAACTCTGGCTCACAATGCACAGGAAAGGCATGAATGGAGACCTGGAAATGTGGATCTCAAGCATGCTTGCATGGCTGTTCCGGGTTCCATTGCCTGCAATGACCCAATTTCTCCTTCTGGTTTCTACCACCCAGCTGTTTCACAACTTTGCCAGATATCACACCCTTGTTGAGACCAGGAATTCAGAGATATGAGATGGCATTAGATCTCTGTCATATAAACTTTAATGAGAACATTTTGAGTATAAGAAAAACAGCACTAAGCCAGGCGGTGGTGGCGCACGCCTTTAATCCCAGCACTCGGGAGGCAGAGGCAGGCGGATCTCTGAGTTCGAGGCCAGCCTGGTCTATAAGAGCTAGTTCCAGGATAGGCTCTAGAAACCACAGGGAAACCCTGTCTTGAAAAACCAAAAAAAAAAAAGAAAAAGAAAAAAAAAAGAAAAACAGCACTAACACCAAGAATAGACTCAGTGAAGCTGCCTGCTGCCCCAAGTGAGAGATGTGGTTATTCACTGGACAGTGAACACATGGGCTTTGTCAATATTGCTTTCACCTGGACCCTCAAATTCTCTAGTGACTCTGATTGCTGCAGACCTCCTTGTTTCTGTATTTATGATACTCAGTATTTTTTATTAAATCCCAGTTATGGGAATTGTATGGTACCCTGTCCTAAACACTGTGATGCCATTAGGAAATGTGTTGTTTGTCAAGATGTCCAAACTCATATTTTATTTTATGAGTGGGATGGTGCCAGAGGATGAGTCTTACAATGATAAGGGAATTCATAAGGCCAAAGAAATGCTGTGGGAAGTAGCAAAGCTATTGGGTCCAAGTGCATGGTATAGTCAAACTATTTTTTAAAGCTAATATGTACTGACAAAAGCTTTAGCATTAGAAATAAACCAATGTACAAAATGGCTAAGATAAATGGTCACTTAGTAGAAAATAGTTTGTAATAAAAAGAGAAAATCTGAAGTAAATGCACAAAGTAAATCCCAAACTCCGAACAATAAACCAAAGTCTATACGCCAATACCAACTGCTCCCCCACCCCAGTGCCCCAGGTAACAAACTCACTGTGTTCAGGTCAGTGGCAATCACCGATGTTCAATTCCAAAGATGAATACTAAGAAACTAACGCTCTCAGAACAAAATTTTGAGTCCCACTGCTTTGTAGCCTATTCACAGCTTCACTGCAGTATAAGGACAATGTCCAGGCCAAGCTGGTCCCTTATATAGGCTGGAGACTGTCTTTCCTCACAGTGGCTCCCTGTGAGGTCATATGAGCTGTGGACCAATCACAGCTAGCCAGAATTCTTCACCATTTTCTAGTTCTTTTCATGGCTCCTCCCAAATCTATGTCAAAATACAACTTCGAGAGGCAGAGATTGTCTTGTTATGCTTTCTGACTGCCAGGCTCGGCTTAGTGTTGGGTTCAGCTTCTGGCCCTGACAGGAGAGTGTGAGGCAACTGTTATTACTGCATTGATAGTTTCCCAGGGATTATAAAGACCAACCACCTCCAGCCAGGCCACACTTCCATGAGTTCCCTAATTACTCAAACAGGACTGCCTAAGGGGCACAAGGGATCAAGCATATGAGACAGTAGAGGATATATCAAATTCAACCCATGACAAAGTCCTTTTACCCTTAATGGTAATGATAAATAAGGGGAAAGAAAACGATAGACTCAGGAAGATTTCTGGTTCCTTGGGTTATGGAGACTGGTTTGGATTCGTTATGTAGGGTTCTTTAATGGCCTTGAGAATTGTGACCTATAATTCTGAATCAACATTTAGTTTTTCCAATCCTCATCATCTCTGTACTCAAGAGTATTCAATTCCTTTTGCTTTCAGCTTAGACTGATAGATTTCAAAGGTGTGGTCCCTTGCTGGCACTGATATGCTGTAATAAGATGTTCTGTTTCCAATGCAACAAAGGCCATGTGAGGAACCTCTGTGGGCCTCAGAGGATGAAGCTTCATCAGAATTGTATCATAAGAACCAATATGAGGCTATGTTATTTGTATTTTAATAAATAAATCTTTCCTGAAGACCAGAGGCATAGCTAAGCCACTAAAGTTCAAATAATGTTGGAACACACCTTTTTTTCTCCCCAGGATTAGGGATTCAGAGAACAAAACATCTCTGAGAGTTCAATGCTACCCTGGACTACACAAGACCAATGTACAAGCAAGTCCAGGTAGTGGTGCCTCACACCTTTACTCCGAGTACTAGGGAGTCACATATTTAATTCCAGAAGTATAGGTCATAAAAATGAAAGAAGAGAGATGCTTAGTCTGCTTAGTCTGTGCCCACCAAGCCTTGGTAGAGGTAAGACTTCTTTAGTGGCTTGGCTGACTTTCTACTTTTCAGGTTGAACCCCAATTTCTGTCTCTAGATTTTTATTATTAGTGCTAAAACCCTGATCTGATTTCCCATCAGAATCCATAGATCTCATAAAATAGTGATTGATGGTTACAATATTAATGAGAAAGTCTAGTCATTCCAGAGTACTATATCTTGTAAGGTGGGGGGGGGGGCGTCTTGTTCATCCTGGATACCTGGCTAGCTTAGGTCTGAAATAACCACACAGAAATTGTATTAATTAAATTGCTGCTAGGCCCATTATCTCTAGCCTCTTATTGGCTATCTCTCACATTATGATTTAACCCATTTCTATTAATCTGTATATCCCCATGTGGCAGTGGCTTAGGGCAAAGATGCTAACCGGCAGCATCCGTCTCAGTTGGAGGATCGATGGCTTCTCTCTGACTCTGTTTTTTCTTCCCAGAAGTCAGTTCTGTCTTCTCCGCCTACCTAAGTTCTGCCCTATCAGGGCAAAGCAATTTTCTTTATTCATTAACCAATGAAAGCAACACACAAACAGAAGGACCTCCTACACCAACTCTACACAAAAGTTTTATTTCTAGTGTCATGGTGATGGAGCCATGCCATCCTTGCCCTCTGATTCAGTTCTTTGTTTCCATCATTACTACACTTTGGGAATTGATTTCTTGTTATTCTGACAATAATGAAGTCAGGACGAACCTCTCAAGAGATGAAGGGTAGAAGTTATCTGCTTTTTCTCTTTGTAATTCTGTTTTGTCTCCTGCTTACTCAACAGAAGGAATGAACTCAGTCCTTTATTTATTTGGCTTACAATCTGCTTACTTTGTAGGTAGTGTTTTCTTTTGTATTTCTACTGCTGTGAAGAGACACCATGACCACAGCAATTCTTATCAAGAAAATCATCTTTTTGAGGTAGCAGGTTACATTTCAGAGCTTCAGACCATTATCATCATGGTGATGCACTTGGAAGCAGGCAGGCAGGCATGGTGCTGTCTATGCCTTGATCACAAGGAAACAAGAAGTAGACCTAGCAATTGGGCATGGCATGTGCCTATGGAAAACCACACACTCACACCCACAGTGAAATACTTTCTCCAACAAGATCATGCCTATTCTAACAGAACTACACCACAGAACAGTGCCACACTTATGAGCTTATTACTACCACATTCTGATTCCTGGTCCCCAAAAGCTTATGACAACACCATAATACTACATGGATTTTGTCTAACTTCAAAAGTCCCCACAGTTTATCCTAGTCTCCATAATGTTTAAAGTCTAAAGTTCCTTCTGAGATTTGTTTTCTCTTTCTCCCTCCCTCTCTCTTTCTCTCTCCTCATACTCAAAGAGATCTGCCTGCCTCTGCCTCCCAAGTGCTGGGATTAAAGGTGTGTAACACCACCTCTCGGCAGTTCATGCAATCTCTCAACTGTAATCCCTAGTAAAATCAAAATCAAAAAGCAGATCACCAATTCCAATAAATAATGGCACAGTACATACATTACCATTCCAAAACATAGGTAAATGAGCAAGCATAGTGAGGAAATACTGAACCCAAACAAGACCAAGCCCTGTGGGCAACTTCCAAACTCTATACATCTCCATGTCTGATGTCAAAACTTCCTTCAGATCTCCAATTCCATTCAGTTTTGTTGACTATACCATACTTATTTTTTTCTGGGCTGCTTCCACTCCCTGTTAGCAGCTCTCCTCAGCAGATGTCCTACAGCTCTGACATCTCTAACATCTTGGAGTCTCCAAGGCTGGTCAGGCTTCAACTTTGCTGCTTTACCCAATGGCCTATCTTTGCCTCCATCAGGGACACTCTTGACACGTACCTGGCTCAGTAGATTCACTTCATAACTCCTTTCTTCTTTCTGACCTTACCTCTCAACCAAGAACCATGTGACCAAACTGCCAAGTTCTGCTGCTTGCTGGGACTGGAACCCACCATCCTCTTTTTAATTCCATCTTCACCAACTTTTTTTTCTAATGGTTACTTTCATTACGTATGCTTTGCTGTCCTGAACTTACTCTGTAGAACAGACCAGCCTCAAAATGAGAGATCTGCCAGCCTCTGTCTTCCGAGTGCTGGGATTAAAAGCATGTGCCACTATACCCAGCTCTAAGCTTCTCTTCAGTTCCCTTTCACAAGTTGGAATCTTAGCTGGGTGGAATTTTCCCTTGATCACCACATCCTTTATTTCATTTTTAATCTGTTTATCTCCTTGAACACAGGACTTAGTTACATTCCCCTTTTTGTGTTCCTTTTCCCTTCAAATTTTACATTGTATAATTTGCCCTCCTCAGCCTGCTCCTTTCCACTATAAGTCTTCATTAGAGTTACCACTAACTTTCACAGGACTGAGCCTGTACTAGGAAGTTTTGGGATTTCTTCTGCCAGTGGAATAAATTCAATCTCTTCACTTTAGTCTCAGGCAGATGCTTCAGACAATGGCAAAATGCAACTGCATTCTTTGCCAAAATATCACAAGAACAATCTCTAGGCATCATTCTAAACTTTTCTGAATCCTCTCAGGCCAGTCCCTGACAGTTCAAATAACTCATAGCACCACTGTCTTCCATGGTCTTACTACTATGTCCCATTAAGCAGTGCTTAAAGTATTCTATTGCTTTCTTAACCCAAGGCACCAAAGCCCACATTACTTCACACAGAAACATGGTCAGCCCTATCAGAGCAATACCCCAGTTGATGGTACCAACTTCTGTCTTAGTTAGGATTTTCTACTGCTGTGAAGAGATGCCATGACCATGGCAACTCTTATAAAAAGAAAGCATTTAATTGAGGTATCTGCTTATAGCTCAGAGTTTCAATTAATTATCAACATGGCAGGGCACTTGGTGGAGTGCAGGCAGACATGTTGAAAGCTACATCTTGATCAGAAGGCAGCAGGAAGCAAACTGAGACACTGGGTGTTGTTTAGGCATATATGAAACCTCAAAGTCTACCCAATAGTGATGTAATTTGTCCAAAAAGGTCATGCCTTCTCTAAGAAATCCACACCTTGTAAAAGTGTCATTCCATGTGAGCTTGTAGGGGCCAATTACATTCAAATGACCAACATGGGTTTCTCCAGGCATTGGACATGATCTGCCTCTCTGCTCTGCATCAACACAAACTGTCTAAATTGAAGGAAGATCATAAAAGTATCATCTAGCAGATTTCACACAAAACTTCTGGAGAAACCCTGTGTATTTTTCAAGGATTGATCAATGGAGAACTCATGACTGTCCCTAGAATTTCAGCGTGGATGATCCCTCCCATTGATATAGCTTAATCCACTGCCATTTTCTTGTATTTCCACTTGTAGAACCTGATGTCCATCTGTGTGGCTAGTCCTTCATTGGACCTTGTCCTGTTTTCTTTCTTTTGCAGCTGGAGTCAAATCTGTAACTCTGATCTTACCCCCAGGCTGTTTTCCCAGCTCCACTGAGGCTCCAGTTCCATTCTTCCCTTTTCACTGCAGACTATGTTTTCATTCTATAACTTGCTTCTGAAGCTGATGTCTGCTGAAGTCTGACTTTGAGCCTTTAAAGTTACTGTGTAACCTATGTACAGCTATCATCCAACCAAGAAAGCAGAGAAAAAGATAGGGTAAAAGGAAAAACAAAGAAAGAAAGATAATGGGACAGAGAGACTGATAGATTGCCTTTGTAATATGTGATCGATTCCTGATATTCCTATTTAATGTTGAAATAATCAAAGCTGTTCTCTTCAGCATAGAAAAGTTTCTGGGAATTGAACTCAGGACCTTTGGAAGAGCAGACAGTGCTCTTAACCATTGAGCCAGTTCTCCAACAGTGGGAGATTTGATATGAATTTAAGCTATAGTATTGCATCTTTTACAAATTTTGGTAATTTAGCCCTTGGGTCCAACATACACCTGTTAATATTTGCAATGTCTTCTTGGTAGATTTTCCTTTGATGAGAACATTGTCTTTGCCTTTCTTCTGATTAGTTTTCATTTGATGTTTATTTCATGAGATATTAAAATGACTTCACTAGACAGCTTCTTAGGTCTCTTGGAATAAATTTTTCTATACTTTTACTCAGAGGGAATGACTATCACTGATTTTAAAGTGTGTTTCTTAGATGCAGCAGAAGGATGTATCTTTTTTCACATCCATTCTTAAGTCTATGTTCTTTTATTGGGTAAACCAGAACACTGATGTTGAGAATTATCAATGAGCCTCAGTTGTTGATTCCTGCTATTTTGTTGTGGTGGTGTAGATTTTTCTCCCTTCTTTTGATTTGCTTTGGATGTGCTATTATTTTTTCCTGTTGGTACTTATGGGTATTGTTAATCTCTTTGGGTAAGTGTTTTCCTTTTAGCTCATTCTGTTTGGCTGAATTTGCAGATAGATTTTGCTCAAATTTTGTTTTATTATGAGTTTTTTTCCATCGATTATTATTGAATGTTTGACTGAGTATAGTCATCTGGGTAGATATGTGTGGTCTCTTAAAGTTTGTAGAAACTATGTTCAGGACTTTTTGACTTTTAGAGTCCCCATTGAAAAACCAGAAGCTATTCTAACAGGTTTAAAATTATATGTTTCATGTTATTTTAACTTTTCTTTGCTGTTTCTAATATTCTGTCTTTGTTCTTGAGTTTAATATTTGATTATTATGTGATGAAAAAAACTTCTCTATTTCAGTCTATTTGGTGTTCTGCATGTTTTTGTACCATGATAGGTACATCCACTTTTAGATTAAAAATGTTTTCTTCTATGAATTTGTTTAAAATATTTTTGTGGGGGCTGGTGAGATGGCTCAAAGGTTAAGAGCACTGCTTATTCTTCCAGAGGTCCTGAGTTCAATTCCCAGCAACCACATGGTGGCTCACAACCATCTGTAATGAAATCTGATGCCCTCTTCTGGCCTGCAGGTATACATGCAGACAGAACATTGTAAACAAAATAAATAAATAAATCTTTAAAAAATATTTTTTTTTGCCCTTGACCTGGGTTTCTTCACTGTTTCTTATTTCTCCCATTTATACATTTGTTCTTTTCTTGGTGTACCTGATTTTTTTTTATTTTTTTCGCCTGGGATTTTGTAGATTTAACATTTTCTTATACTGAAAGAGCAGGACAAATCCAGACCCCCTAGCAGGAAGAGTAGAGCCAAAAATCTAGGTTAACTGGTTCCGTGACTCTGTTCTAGGAACTGGTTGAGCACAAAGTTAGATTATAATCTTGAGAACAATTTTGAGAAATGGGGAGTTACCCCCTTGTCACTATCACTGGTATTTTTGGGATTTTCCAATGACGCCCTCCCTACCCCCTTTGGGTTTTGGTTTCTTCCCTTAAATACCCCTTTTCCCAGCTACTTGGGGTCGAACTCCTCTACCCCTGTGTGGGATGATTCTAGGCCCCAGTGCACTGGTTCCTGGTGTGATTACAGCAATGACAGTCTCTCGTGAGTTCTTATCCCAAGACTTGAGTGAGAGTCTCCCCTCTCCGGGGGATCTTTCAATATCAACATATCTCATTCTTCTATCTTGACAACAATGACTGAGATTTTTACTTCCATCTCTTTAATGCTATTGAAAAAGACTTGCATCTAAAGTGTCTGTTCTAGTTCCTAAATTTTTCATTTTCAACTTTTCCTACTTTGTTTATTCCTTACTGATTCTATTTCCATCTACAAGTCTTAAGTGTTCTTTTCCTTCTAATTTTTGTATTTTCTTAGATTTCAATTAAGAATTTATACATTTCTTCTTTAGTGATCTCTAACATATTACTAATGGCTATTCTCAAGTCCTTATCTTTTACTTAAGTCAAATTACATTTCTCAGGACTTACTTTAATAGGATTAGTGGTGTTGGTTGACATATATTGTCCTGGCAGTTACTAATTGTGTTTTACACTTAGAAGTAGGCATCTGTATTTAGGATGATTCTATTTTTAGGTGTAGAGATCTGGTCTTGTGTTTGTTTGGTGGGTAGTTCTTCCTTGGTTTCTGATTTCCTCTCTAGTTTAAGGAGAATGTGGTGGTTTGGGGTGGCCTGGTAGTAATTAGGTTGACATCCTTGTAGGTGTGGATACTGCTTCTCTGTCCTATCTGCTTCTCTGTCCATCAAAGCCTATGGTTCCCAGTGAGTGCCTGTGAGTGCTGGAGGCTGAGAGAAAAGGAAGTGGTGTTGATCAAGGCGATAAGAAAAAGATGATCTGCTATCCTGGCCAGCGGGTTGTTGCGGCGAGCGAACCCTGACCAGCAGGGAAAGATCACCACCGACACAGGATTCTTCTCTGATCACACTTTAATGAAGCGCTGCTTGGTTGAGGGAGAGCTGGAAGCAGGGGGCCCCGAGCCGGGCTGGGTGGCGGCTTATATAGAGGAGGACGGGGCGTGTCTACTGATTAGGTGACGTGGCAGAAAAGGATTGGTGGAAACCTGTTGCCAGGCAGATGTGGCGCGAAAAGTTCGCGCCACATACTTGTTTACTTTAGCCCTCGGCGCCATCTTGTAATGGCGAATGTAAGTGCGGCCGCCACAGTTCCCCCCTTTTAATTTTATGAAATTTAAAAGACAGTCAAGGCTGAGGTCAGAGGACCTTACCCTGAAAATGTAGACATGTCCCGTTTTTCTCAGGGATGGGAAAAATAAGCAGGACTACCCATATGCATAAGGTCATGATCTCCTGAGTGGATCTACTCAGTGCACTCTTAGGTGCAAAACCTCCTGTCCAGGACAACACATCCCCAGATTCAGGGGAACCTCATCGATCCTTCTTTCCGAGTGCAATGGCTCAATGGCCTTCGGGTGCAAAAGCAGGGATTAGGGTCAGGAGTCCTGTAAGATGCTGATCCAAGCTTGGGGGGAGTTACCGGCCTCCAAGGCTGCGAGGGCACGAGCAATGGCCACCTTTTCCCGTTTTCTTACCCGAATCAGCCTTAGAATCAGAAACAACGCCAATATCACTCCCGAAGTTAATATTAATCCTAGCACGCCAACCCCTGCCCATTCCTTAATATATGAAAAGGTATCTACCAGCCAATCTGTAAATTCCCCCAGCGAAACCATAGTCGCCTGGGTTTGATTCAAAGCCAAAATCTTCAAACTAAAATTTGCTTGCAATTGTTCCAATTCCCTTGTCCAATTGCCATTTAGATATTGAGAAATCGCTCGGGATTCATTAAGGGTAGCAGTATAGGGGGTAACACACAAATGCTTAGTACGATCTACACAACCAAAGGTAACTATATCAAACATTTTTAACATATTTCTTTCCACCAAATCAACTCTCTTATTTAACAATAAAATACCTGACATTAATTGATGGTTAATCTTTTCTTGTATATACATAGCGTCCGAGGTTTTTTGAACCACGGAATTGATAAAAGTAACTGTCTGAACTTGATTGGCCATAGCTACTCCTGCAGTAACAGCTGCAGCAGCAGACACTGCAATAGCCGTCACAATAGTTGCTGTAATGCCAAAATCCCTTTTCCGGCGAACCAGGGTGGCTAATGGGAAGTTCTTAGGATTGGCTTTTACAGGCAAAAACACAAAGGTAGGGATGCGCATAACAATCGCACCTGAATGGTAGAAATTCCAACATTGTGACAGAGAGCAATTATCCTTCTTGCAATCAACTGCAGTATTATTTGAACTCCCTGTAGTATTAAACAAAAGCCAGACAAAGGGAGGATCCAGGCAAACTCTGGTTTGCCGTAGAGTAGTATTATGTTTTTTCTCTACACTAGTTATATTAATTTCTTTAGAAGTGTGATTCATAATCCCTGTATAATTATTTAACATAATTATTCCAGAGCGAACAAATGTAGCAAATGGAGACAACTCAGTTATAGCTCCTCTGGAATTCATAAGTATCCATGGTGTAAAGGGTGATCCAACCTTTATCATAAGTTTTCTTTTAACCTTAAAATGGTTAAGATTCCTAAGAACCCATCCAGAATTATTGTAAAACTTATCATATCGTCCTCTGCAATCCACAAATTCAGGGGGATAGCTCAAATCATTACCAGAGCATCTAGGGACAGACCAAGAAAAAATATTATTACTAGTATGATTACTATTGCCAACCTGTGAATCACTATTATTAACCTTGCTAACCTGTACCCAATTGGGCGTTGTAAGGTTGCAACTGATCCCATAAGTGGTAACATTAACAGTATCATTGGAACCGAAATAGGAGCCAGATCCAGATTTAGCTCCAGATCTGACCTGAGGCAGGGCTACGCTAATGGCCTTTCTCAAAAAATTAGGGGTATCTTCTAAAAATGGATCTCTAGCTACAGTAAGATTCATAGCATCTAGCAAGATGCAGTCTGAGATAGAAGTGCTCTGATTTGTGGTAAAACATAAAGTTCCTGCTAGGGGCACTACAGTTTGATTAAATTTTTGTTCCTGAGCATCCACCTTTTTGCAAACTAAGTTCAATTGGCAACTATCAACAAAAAATTGTGGCAATATTGTGGACTCATTGTGAACAGGAATTGGAATGGGCCATGTACGGGCCACAGCCCAGAAATAAGATTCTTCAGATTCAACTGGAACCGGCAGGTTCACCAACAGGATCAGGAGCAGCAACATCTCCTTGCTCTTCGTCAGGCTGTTCCAGTGTTGTCACGATCCTTGTCAGTCTGGTAGGGATCCACACCGGATCTGGCCGATTCTGAGGAAAGACACAAACAGCTCCCCTGGACCTCTGTATCACAGGGTCCGGTCCATACCATTTGTTATCAATTACATCCTTCCATTTTACTAATTCTGTATTTCTGTGTCTGTGGTCCATATGTCTTTCCGCGGCTGAACAGCCATTGGAATCCAAGGTCAAAAAATTAAATGTAAAGAGAGCGAGAGATATTCTATCTCGCGGGGATGCGCCCTCGGCTATTCCCCCTTTTTGTTTTTGAAGCAATTCCTTAATGGTGCGGTTAGCCCTTTCCACGATGCCTTGTCCTTGTGGATTATAGGGCAAACCAGTAGTATGATTAATTTCGAAAATAGAGCAGAACTGTTGAAAACTTTTAGAGGCATATGCCGGGCCATTATCAGTTTTTAAAGAATAAGGCTTGCCCCAAGCAGCCCAGGCTTCTAGGCAATGGGTCCTTACGTTAAGGACCTTTTCACCACATAACGGGGTGGCATGTATAACACCTGAACAAGTGTCCACGGAAACATGCAAATATTTTTGTTTACCAAATTCTGAAACATGAGTAACATCCATCTGCCAAAGGGTAAGTGGCTTTAACCCACGTGGATTAACCCCAATATGAGGCGGATGATGAAAGATCACACAGGAGGAACATTGTTTAACTATCTCACGCGCTTGGTCGCGAGTAATATTAAACTTAAGGCGAAGGGTATTTGCAGGCACATGAAACTTTCTATGAAATTGTTCAGCCGATTGCATAGGATCCAGGGCAACTAAAGCCATTTCCCTGGTAGCCCTATCAACCATATCATTAGCTTTAGTCATAGGTCCAGGAAGACCGGAATGAGCTCTAATATGACCGATAAAAAATGGTTTAGCACGTTGAATTATACAATTCTGAATTTGTAATAACAAAGATGCAACCATGCTACTAGGTTTAACATATGCAGCCACTTCCAGATGTTTTACAGCATTAACTACATAGCATGAATCAGAATACAAATTAAAAGGCTGATGGGGAAAGGCCTTAAAGACCTCCAACACTACTTGACACTCCACGACTTGGGGTGCTCCAGAGCGAAATTTCAGAGTAACAGGCGGGGAGCCATATACCATATAGGCTCCAATTCCAGTTTTGGACCCATCAGTAAAAATAGTCAAGCCATTATTCAAAGGAGAAGCACTGGTAATCTTTGGAAAATATACAACATTCTGTGCCATAAAGGACAGCAATTTATCAGACGGATAATGATTATCAATAACGCCTGAATATGAGGAAATCAATACGGCCCAATCATCAGTAGTCCCTGTCAAAACTTCAATTTGATCTTTGGTATAGGGCAATATTAACTTCTCTGGCATTTTTCCAAAGGTGGTCAAGCTGAACTTCACTCCCAATAATGCCTGTTGTGCCACTAAATCAGGATAATAGCTTAACGTGCGTGAACCAAGTGTATGACCATGTATCCACCAAATCGGGCCTGTCTGCCACAATACTCCAGTAGGATGACCAACAGTGCGCAGAATGCAAAGCAATAATGGTTGTTCTGGATCAAACCGAAGAACCTGCGCTTGTTCTATGGCCTTTTCCACTATCTTTAATGCTTCTTTTCCCTTGGGTGTAAGCTCTCTAGGTGACGTTACATCAGGATTTCCTTCTAATATTGAGAACAACGGCTGCAAAGCTTCACGGGTAATGGGGAGATATCCTCTCAGCCAATTTATATCTCCGAGCAATTTTTGAAAATCATTTAAAGTGCGTAAATGTGATGTGCGAATGCAAATTTTTTGTGGAAAAATCTGTTTTGGGGTAACATGGGCTCCTAAAAACTCTATAATACTTGTCTTTTGAATCTTATCGGCGGCAATAATCAGCCCCTTTTGTTTTAAGGATGCCTCCAGGGCAACTAATGCCCGTTCTAGCATATGCTCTTGTTTTGCTGCCAATAGGATATCATCCATGTAATGGATCAGCCTAACTTTTGGAAAACTACGTCTCACTGGTTGTAACGCCTGATCCACGTATAGCTGGCACATGGTGGGACTGTTGGCCATACCCTGTGGTAAAACCTTCCATTGATAGCGTTCATCAGGCTGTTCATGATTTATAGAAGGAACAGTAAATGCAAAACGATGTTTATCTAAAACATGCAAGGGTATAGAAAAGAAGCAATCCTTAACATCTATGGCAAAAACAGGCCAATCTCTTGGTAAAGCACTTAAAAGAGGCAACCCTCTTTGGACAGATCCCATGAGTTGCATTTGTGCATTAACTGCTCTAAGGTCATGCAGCAGCCTCCATTTTCCTGACTTCTTTTTTATGATGAAAATAGGAGAATTCCAAGGAGACACAGAAGGTTCAATATGACCAAGCTGAAGTTGTTCTTTAACTAATATGTGTGCGGCCTGGAGCTTTTCCATAGACAGGGGCCACTGAGGCACCCAAACGGGTGTATCTGTGCCCCAGGGGATGCGTAACGCATCATCAGTGGCCCCTAGGAAAAACCCAAGCCCTTCCGATCAGATTTGGGAGTGGGCAACACGGGATCACTTCGTCCTTGAAGGCGAGCCCCCAGCCCTTTTCCTGGTACAAAGCCTTGTGCCTTCATGACATCTTTACTCACTTGAGAATAATCATTGGTAATTATCAATTTTAATTGTTGTTGTACATCCCTTCCCCATAAATTTAAAGGAAGGTCTATGACAAAAGGCTGAAAAATGCCTTGACTGTGTTCCATCCTCCAATGCAATTGCTTAGCACTCATATCTGGAGTATTTTTGTATCCTAGACCCTGTAAGGTTTGTGCAGCCGTCTGTAACGGCCACCTCTTCGGCCAATCCTGTTTACGCATCACACTTCTGTCCGCTCCGGTATCCAATAGGCCCGTAAAGAGCTTTCCTTCTATTTCTAGGGTACACATGGGGCGATCATCAAGTCCTATAGACAAGCATGCTAGTTCAACCCCAGAGGAGCCGAACCCTCGCTTGCCCCTCTCTTTCTCATAAGAGGGAAATTTTTCATGGTCTGATCGAAGAATTAACAATTGTGCAATACGATCTCCGGGTGCAATCGAAATGATGCCAAACGGAGAATGACACATTACCTTAATAATGCCTTTGTAGTCAGGGTCGATCACTCCAGGTAGCACTAATAACCCTCTAAGAGTACTGGAGGATCTTCCTAAAACTAGTCCCACTGTTCCTTCCTCTAGAGGTCCTGACATATCTGTGTCTATAGCTTGAACACCCATACTCTGAGTCAGTACCAATCCGGTGGTGGCACGGAGGTCCAACCCTGCGGAGCCTGTGGTGGCCCTTCTGATGACTGGGGTGGTCTCATGTTTGGCTCCTGAATTGCCCCATAAATTCTCGGGCCCTGGGGTAGTGGGCCCTTCTGCCCGTTTTTTGACATGGCTGATGTTGCATTAGGTATGGGCTGTCCATTGATATCCTTTACGGATCGACACTCATTTGCCCAGTGTTTTCCCTTTTTGCACCGCGGGCATGTGCCCGGCTGTCTCTGACCTTGGCTCTTTTTATGTGTGCCTTGGGGGCAATTTTTTCGTACATGCCCCGGCTTCCCGCAATTAAAGCAGGTACCTGATCTTCCCTGCCCCCTGGAGACTGCTAGCATAGCAGCCGCTAGGCCAGCATTAGTTAAAGGGCCGCCTATCTCTCGGCAGGCCTTAAGCCAAGCATCCAGTCCTTTATTTTTCCACGGCATGATGGCTCTCTTACATTCTTTAGTAGCCTGTTCAAACACTAACTGCTGAACCAGAGGCATAGCTTCTTCCGCCTCACCGAAAACTTTTCCTGCAGCTTCCATCATGCGAGCCACAAACTCCGAAAAAGGTTCAGTAGGGCCTTGAATAATTTTAGTAAGGTTGCCCGTCACTTCACCTCTTTTTGGTATCATTTTCCATGCTCTTGTGTAAATTTCATTAATTTGTTGATATACCTCCACTGGATAGGCTGTTTGATTAGCCGTCCATTGCCCTTGCCCTAATAACATGTCTGCATTCCAGGGAGCTCGATTTGGCGTTTGCGCATTTACTCGAGCCTGAGTGTGAGCAGCTTCTACCACTATAGATCTATAATCTAGATATTGACCTGTAGAAAGGCATGCTCTAGCAATTTCCCACCAATCTGTTGGTGTCATAGCTCTGGTGGTCAACCGAGTCAGTAATGTGCGGGTATACTGCGCATTAGCTCCATAAGTCTTTGCCGCTTCCACTAAATCTTTTAACTCTTTATAAGGGACTGGCTCATGATATCTTTGTTGATTTTGATCCTCAAAAACAGGAAATACCACCACTGAAGGTGGATAATGCACAGCTAACTGCGCAAGAGTGCCCCTGTCGATGAAATGGCAGCTACTCCTGGGCTGCACGTAAGGAGGGGGAAACTCTCTAGTAGGCACTTTTAGAGCTGGCCCATATCTCTCCTCCTCATAACGTGCATCTTCCTCCTCTAAGCTCTCCTCCTCTGCCTCTACCAGCTCTTCTTCAGCCAGCCGCAAGGCTGCGAATTCATCCAGCACCGGATATAGGGGAGGTGCTGAAGGTTTATTTATCTTAGGATCCTCTTTTTCTTTTATATCTTTCTTTTCTCCTTTTTTGTTCCTTATTACCGTGCACTTTTCTTCTGTATCCTCCTCTGTCTTTGAACCTGCTTCTGAAAGGCTGTCCTGGTGTCTTGCCAACATTTTCCTTCCTTCTCTTAACTCCTCTACATTTTTTCCGTCTTTCAAACAGGAGTGTACTAATCTCCAAAAAGGATAAGTCCCCTTCTTTAATTGCCCCTGTTCCTTTGCTGCCTCCAAATCTTTGCCTAGCTTTCTCCAGCAATGCAGATTTAGATCCCCAGACACCGCAAACCACGGAGCCGAGCGATCAATATCCCCGACAATCACCTTTATGGTGGATTTCGAGATTTTCAATCCTCTCTCCTGTAGTAACCGCTGTATGGGATCTACAAAATCGCATACACTGGAGACAGACTGATCGTTGCCCATCTTTGCTCACTTTTCTACAAGAGGCTTACAAAAGGGCAGAAAAATCGCCTTATCTGCTACGGATTTACTTTCACTTTAGATGTTACAGCAGAGACACTCCTCTCCTGGTCTATGACAACGGATAAAAATGCAAAAGGCATAAACCACTACAGCAAAAACAACCACTGCTAGTGCAAACCACAAAGGACTAATTCCTCCAAGAAGCATACCTAAGGATACTTACCGGCGCCGACCGCTTCGTGTGTAGAGTTCTGAATCCTTTTCGGCCCCCTGTGTGTGTCCGCCGAAGTTCCCGGGTTTCGGCACCAGCTGCGGCGAGCGAACCCTGACCAGCAGGGAAAGATCACCACCGACACAGGATTCTTCTCTGATCACACTTTAATGAAGCGCTGCTTGGTTGAGGGAGAGCTGGAAGCAGGGGGCCCCGAGCCGGGCTGGGTGGCGGCTTATATAGAGGAGGACGGGGCGTGTCTACTGATTAGGTGACGTGGCAGAAAAGGATTGGTGGAAACCTGTTGCCAGGCAGATGTGGCGCGAAAAGTTCGCGCCACATACTTGTTTACTTTAGCCCTCGGCGCCATCTTGTAATGGCGAATGTAAGTGCGGCCGCCACAGGTTGTGACCGGGGGTCCCTGATAAACCTGGAGGAGAGGAATGGAAGGAACAAGAGACATGAGAAATATCAAGAAGACAGGATTTCTGATCAAGCTGCCGATTTTATTATTCCTCAGAAGCTGTTATATAGCAAACGGGCAAGGGGAGGTGTATCAGGTTTGCTGGAACTTCGGCCTGGAGACATCCCTAGCTAATAAGGAAATACTGAGGGTCTGTGATTGTTAACTAACAAAGTAAATGCTAATTGCTTCAAAAGCCTGGGGCCTGCAGGTCTCACTAGGCTAATTTCTTGGTCCTTGCCTGCAAAGGTGAATATCTTACTTGTGAACTTAAGATGGCATAAACAAAATACAGATCTCAAAATACAGGTCTTTGCTTCCAGCAGTCTGCTCTATGGGATGAGATATAGCAGGTGTAATGAAGGTAATAGAACTGGTGTAATATGGATATAACAGGTGTTTATAGCTGGGATGAGATATAGCAGGTGTAATGGAGGTAGTAGAACAGGTGTGTTATGGATGTAACAGGTATATATAGCTGGGATGTGATATAACAGGTGTGATGAAGGTAACATAACAGGTGTACTATGGATATAACAGGTGTGTATAGCTGAAATGGGATATAACAGGTGTAATGGAGGTAATAGAACAGATGTGCTATGGATGTAACAGGTGTGTTGAGCTGGGATTGAAAGACCCCCCCAATACTTGAAGGACCCCTGTGCCCACGTACTATGTTAAACTCTGCTGAAATTTAGCTGTGCCCCCCGGCTCAGCCGATGCTAAAACTGGATATCTATGGGTTGCAGACTCACTGACTAGGCTAAGGAGAGGGAATATGCCACCCCCAAGGCATTCTGTCTAAACTGTCAACTTACTGCAGGGTGTTTTATCTGGCTTTATGGTTTTTCAGGGAAATTCCAGAATAGACGTGGGGTCGTCCCCAGGGTGAGCTAAGCCTGCCAATTTGAGAGCCAATGAAAAGCTTGTTGCTAGGCAGCCTCTTATGTAACTCCTAAATCCCTATAAATACATGATGTGCCCTCAGCCCGGCATGCTCAGTAACATGGTTTAACTTGGTTACTGTGGCATCCTCAGGTGCCTGTGTATCCAATAAACTGCCTCGTTCTTTTGCATCCAGTGGATTGGTTCTGGTTCTTGGGTGGAGGACTCCTCTTGGGTGGATAGACACCTCTCTCTGAGGGTCTTTCATTTTGGAGGTCTCCATTGAGATCTCTATCCAAGACCACCAATTCCCACCGGGAGGTAAGCTGGCCAGCATCATTGTCTTCCTTGTCTTGTCTATCCTGTCCATTTGATTTGTTTGCGCAGCATCCAAAAAAATCAGCTACGTAGTTGTTTTGTATCTCTGGTCGGCTTGAGAAGGAGCTGACGAGCTCAGATATCTCCCCCGCCACTCTGGAAGACGTTCCAGGGATCCGGGGAGCTCGATTGTTTGGATCTCAGTATGTATCCGAGGGATACGTTGTTCTGCAGGAGGAAAAAGGGACCACAGTCTCTGCTTCCCCATCTGAATTTTTGCTTTCGGTTTTGTGTAGAGAACTCGCAGCTCGTCTGTTTGCCAGCTGTCTAATTGTGCTGTATGTTCTGTTTATCTGTTTAGTGTTATACTTTGAGAAAAACATGGGTCAAACTATAACAACCCCTTTGAGCCTAACTCTAGATCATTGGAATGAGATGCAGGACCGAGCCAGCAACCAGTCAAAGTCAAAAAGAAGAAATATAAGATTTTCTGCACCTCAGAATGGCCAACTTTTAATGTTGGCTGACCTCGGGATGGGACCTTTAACACTGATGTTATTTTGCAGATCAAAGAGGGGGTCTTCGACAAAGGACCCCTCGGGCACCCGGACCAGGTGGCTTACATCGTCACCTGGGAAAGTCTGGCGTATGACCCGCCACCCTCGTGGCCCCTTTTGTCACTCCCAAACCTCCCCTGAAACCATAACAAAGGCTTCGGACTCCCCTCGGAAGCCCTCAGCCCCTCCTCCTCCTTCTCCCATACCCATGTTTCCTACCCCGGCTCCCAAAGCCTCCAAATCCTCCTAACTTTACCCCGTCCTGGAGAAGGATTCCCCTAAGTCTGCTAAATCCAAAACTGTGCTTCCCCCTGATGATTCAGTTCTTATAGATTTGCTCTCTGATGAACCCCTACCCTATAAGCCTCCCCTGCTGGACCCTGTCCTGGGTCCGTCAAGCTTGGGAAATGAAGAACCAGAGGGACCTGACAGCACTGTCCCTATTCTGGGTGGAGGAAATGAGAGACCCTCAGATTCCCCAATTGCCGGAAGGCTCCGAGGAAGAAGGGAACCAGCTCCCTTGGAAGGGACCTCTAGAGCTTTCCCCTTGCGTCAGACGGGGGGACCAGGGAACCAGTTTCAATACTGGCCTTTTTCTGCCTCTGATCTACATAACTGGAAATCCCATAATCCTTCCTTTTCTAAAGATCCAGTAGCTCTTACTAATTTAATTGAATCTATCCTAATAACACATCAGCCCACTTGGGATGATTGTCAGCAGCTTTTACAGGCCATCCTGACCTCAGAAGAAAAACAGAAGGTGTTCCTGGAAGCAAGGAAAAATGTCCTGGGCGACAACGGGAGACCCACCCAACTCCCCAATGAGATTGATGCTGCCTTTCCCTTAACCTGCCCTGAATGGGACTTTAATACTGCTGAAGGTAGGAGACACTTACGTCTTTACCGCCAGTTACTCATAGTGGGCCTCCAAGGCGCTGGACGCAGACCTATCAATTTGGCTCAGGTAAGACAGATTAATCAGGGACCGGAGGAAACTCCAACTGCTTTTCTGGAGCACCTAAAAGAGGCCTATCACATTTATACCCCCTTTGATCCAGAAAGCAATGAGCAGCGGGGTAATGTGTCAATGGCCTTTATTTGGCAGTCAGCTCCAGATACCAGAAATAAGTTGCAAAGACTGGAGAATTTGCAAGATGATACTTTGCAGGATTTATTGAAGGAGGCAGAAAAGATATTTTTTTGGATTTTTTTCCTCCTCATTTTTTTTATTAAAAATTTCCATCTCCTCCCCTCCTACTCCCTCTTCCCTCCCCTCCCTTCCAACCATACCCCCACTCCCTCCCTCTCCAAGCCAAAGAGCCATCAGGGTTCCCTTCACTATGTTAAGTCCAAGGTCCTCCCAACTCCCCCTAAGTCCAGGAAGGTGAGCAACCAAACTGACAAGGCTCACAGTGAGCCCGTCCATGCTGTAGAGTTCAAGCCCATCGCCATTGTCCTTGGTTTCTCAGTCCTCCTCCACCATCAGCCACATTCAGAGAATCCAGTTTGGTCCCCTGTTCCATCAGTCCCATTCCAACTGGACTTGGTGGTCTCCTGTTAGATCTGTCCCACCGTCTCAATGGGTGAATGCACCCCTCACGGTCCTGACTTCCTTGCTCATGATCTTCCTCCTTTTGCTCCTCATCAGGACCTTGGGAGCTCAGTCAGGTACTCCTATGTGGGGCTCTGTCATTTTCTCCATCCAACGCCAGGTGAAGGTTCTATGGTGATATGCAAGATATTCATGAGTATGGCAATAGGATCTGGGCATTTCTGCCACCCTCTCCTCAGCTGCCCAAGGAACTAGCTGGGGGCATCTCCCTGGACACCTGGGAACCCCTCTAGAGGGAAGTCTATGCCAACCCTAGAATGGCTCCCTTAATTAAGATATATAATTCCTTGTTCCCATATCCACCCTTCCTATATCCCAACCATCCTATTCCCCCAAGCTCTTCCCATCCTCCACTTCACACTTTTCTCTCCCCATTCCCTCAATCCCCCATCTCACCCCACCCCCAAGTTCCCATTTTTTGTCTGGCAATCTTGTCTACTTCCAATATCCAGGAGGATAACTATATGTTTTTCTTTGGATTCACCTTCTTATTTAGCTTCTTTGCGATTTTTACGAATTATAGGCTCGAAGTCCTTTATTTATGGCGAGAAACCAACTATGAGTGAGTACATCCCATGTTCATCTTTTTGGGCCTGGGTTACCTCACTCAGGATGGTGTTTTCTATTTCCATCCATTTGCATGCAAAATTCAAGATGTCATTGATTTTTACCACCGAGTAGTACTCTAATATGTATATATTCCACACTTTCTTCATCCATTCTTCCACTGAAGGGCATCTAGGTTGTTTCCAGGTTCTGGCTATTACAAATAATGCTGCTATAAACATAGTTGAACAAATGTTTTTGTAATATGATTGGGCATCTCTTGGGTAAATTCCCAAGAGTGGGATTGCTGGGTCCTGGGGTAGGTGGATCCCAAATTTGCTGAGAAACCTCCACACTGCTTTCCAAAGTGGTTGCACAAGTTTGCATTCCCACCAGCAATGGATGAGTGTACCCCTAACTCCACATCCTCTCCAGCAAAGGCTATCATTGGTGTTTTTGATTTTAGCCATCTTACACCTGTAAGATGGTATCTCAACATTGTTTTGATTTGCATTTCCTTGATGGCTAAGGAGGTTGAGCATGCCCTTAAGTGTCTTTTGGCCATATGAACTTCTTCTGTTGAGAATTCTCTGTTCAGTTCAGTGCCCCATTTTTAATTGGGTTAATTAGCATTTTAAAGTCTAGTCTCTTGAGTTACTTATATATTTTGGAGATCAGACCTTTGTCTGTTGTGGGGTTGGTGAAGATCTTTTCCCAGTCAGTAGGCTGCCTTTTTGTCTTAGTGACAGTGTTCTTTGCTTTACAGAAGCTGCTCAGCTTCAGGAGGCCCCATTTATTCAATGTTGCCCTTAATGTCTGTGCTGCTGGGGCTATACGTAGGAAGTTGTCTCCTGTACCCAAATGTTGTAGAGTACTTCCCACTTTCTGCTCTAACAGGTTCAGTGTGTTTAGATTGATATTGAGGTCTTTAATCCATTTGGACTTGAGTTTTGTGCATGGTGATAGATACGGATCTACTTTCATTTTTCTACAGGTTGACATGACAGCACCATTTGTTGAAGATGCTTTCTTTCTTCCATTGTGTGCTTTTAGCTCCTTTATCGAAAATCAGGTGTTCATAGGTTTGTGGGTTAAGATCCGGGTCTTCTATTCGATTCCATTGGTCGACTTCTCTATTTTTATGCCAATACCAAGCTGTTTTCAATACTGTAGCTCTGTAATAGAGTTTGAAATCAGGGATGGTAATGCCTCCAGAAGTTTCTTGATTGTATAAGATGGTTTTGGCTATCCTGGGTTTCTTGTTCTTCAATATAAAGTTGATTATTGTCCTCTCAAGATCTGTGAAGAATTTTGATGGGATCTTTAAGGGGATTGCATTAAATCTATAGATTGCCTTTGGTAGTATTGCCATTTTTACTATGTTGATCCTCCCAATCCAAGATCAAGGGAGATCCTTCCAATTTCTGGCATCCTCTTCAATTTCTTTCTTCAAAGACTTAAAGTTCTTGTCAAATAGGTCTTTCACTTCCTTGGTTAGAGTTACCCCAAGATATTTTATGCTATTTGTGGCTATCGTGAAAGGTGACGCTTCTCTGATTTCTATCTCTGCTTCCTTATCCTTTGTATATAGGAGGGCAACTGATTTTTTGGAGTTGATCTTGTATCCTGCCACGATACTAAAGGAGTTTATCAGCTATAACAGTTCTTTGGTGGAGTTTTTCGGGTCGCTTATGTACACTATCATATCATCTGCAAATAACAAAAGTTTAACTTCTTCCTTTCCAATTCGAATCCCCTTGATCCCCTTGTTTTGTCTTATTGTTATTGCTAGAACTTCAAGCACTATATTGAAGAGATAAGGAGAGAGTGGACAGTCTTGTCGTGTTCCTGAATTTAGTGGGATGGCCTTGAGTTTCTCTCCATTTAATTTGATGCTAGCTGTCGGCTTGCTGTAAATAGCCTTTATTATATTTAGGAATGACCCCTGTATCCCTAATCTCTCCAAGACCTTTATCATAAAGGGGTGTTGAATTTTGTCAAATGCTTTTTCTGCATCTAATGAGATGATCATATGGTTTTTATCCTTCAGTTTATTTATATGATGGATTACATTGATAGATTTTCATATGTTGAACCAGCCCTGCATCTCTGGGATGAAGCCTACTTGATCGTAGTGGATAATTTTTCTAATGTGTTCTTGGATTCTGTTTGCCAGTATTTTATTGAGAATTTTTGCATCAATGTTCATGAGTGAGATTGGCCTGTAATTCTCTTTCTTGGTTGAGTCTTTGTGTGGTTTAGGTATCAGGGTAATTGTAGCTTCATAAAAGGAATTTGGCAATGACTGTTCTGTTTCTATATTATGAAATACCTTAAGGAGTATAGGTATTAGGTCATCTTGGAAGTTCTGATAGAATTCTGCATTGAAACCATCTGGTCCTGGGCTTTTTTTGGTAGGGAGGTTTGTGATAACAGTTTCTAATTCTTCACAACTAACAGGACTATTTAGATTGTTCACCTGGTCCTGGTTTAACTTTGGTATATGGTACTTATCTAAAAAAGTGTCCATTTCTTTTACATTTTCCAATTTTGTGGCATACAGGCTTTTGTAGTAAGATCTAATGATTCTCTGAATTTCCTCTGTGTCTGTGGTTATGTCCCCCTTTTCATTTCTAATCTTATTAATTTGTGTGTTCTCTCTCTGCTGTTTGATTAGTTTGGCTAGGGGTTTGTCAATCTTGTTGATTTTCTCCAAGAACCAGCTTTTTGTTTCATTGATTCTTTGGACTGTTTTCTGTGTTTCTATTTTGTTGATTTCAGCCCTCAGTTTGATAATTTCCACTCTTCTACTCCTCCTATGTGAGTCTGCTTCTTTCTTTTCTAGAGATTTCAGGTGTGCTGTTAAGTCTCCAATGTGTGCTTTCTTCGCTTTTTTTAAGTGGGCACTTAGTGCTATGAATTTTCCTCTTAGCACTGCTTTCATAGTGTCCCATAGGTTTGAGTATGTTGTGTCTTTATTTTCATTAAATTCAAGGAAGACTTTAATTTCTTTCTTTATTTCTTCCTTGACCCAGGTGTGGATCAGTAGTTGACTGTTCAGTTTCCATGAGTTTGTGGGCTTTCTGGGGGTAGCATTGTTGTTGAATTCTAATTTTAATCCATGGTGATCCAATAAGATGCAGGTTATGTTTTTGTACTGTGGAAGTTTGCTTTGTTACCGAGTATATGGTCAATTTTCAAAAAGGTTCCATGAGCCGCAAAGAAGAAGGTATATTCTTTCCTATTTGTGTGGAATGTTCTATAGATGTCTGTTAAGTTCATTTGGTTCATTATCTCTATTAAGTCTCTTAATTCTCTGTTAGGTTTCTGTCTAATCAACCTGTCTATTGGTGAGAGAGGAGTGTTGAAGTCTCCCACTATCAGTGTGTTTGGTTTGATTGCTGCCTTGAGTTCTAGTAATGTTTCTTTTACATAAGTGGGTGCTTTTGTATTAGGGGCATAGATATTCAGGATTGAGACTTCATTCTGATGGATTTTTCCTGTAATGAGTATAAAGTGTCCCTTTCCATCTCTTCTGATTGATTTTAGTTTGAAGTCAACCTTGTTAGAAATTAGTATGGCCACACCCACTTGTTTCTCAGGTCCATTTGCTTGATAAACCTTTTCCCAACCCTTTACTCTGAGGATATGTCTGTCTTTGTGGTTGAGGTGTGTTTCTTGTAAACAGCAGAATGTTGGATCCTGTTTTCATATCTAATCTCTTAGCCTGTGCCTATTATTCTTGGTCTTTTTATTGTGTCCCAGATTTCCTGAATGTTTTGTGATGAGAATTTGTTGGATTTGCTGTTTTCTTTGATCAGTGCATTTATTTTCTCTATGGTATCTTCAGAATCTCAGATTCTTTCTTCTATCTCTTGTATTCTGTTGGTTATGCTTGTTTCTGTAGTCTCTGTTCGTTTACATAGATTTTCCATATCCAGCTGGCCCTCGGTTTGTGTTTTCTTCCTTGCCTCCATTTCAGTTTTCAAGTCTTGAACGGTTTCCATTATCTGTTTGATTGTTTTTTCTTGGTTTCCTAGGATATCATTTATGGATTTACTCAATTCTTCAAACTTTTTGTTATTCTTCTCGTCCATTTCCTTAAGGGAGTTTTTTACCTCCTGTTTAAGGGACTCTATTACTTTCATAAAGTCAATTTTTTCTACTTCTTCTTGATTAGTGTGTTCAAGTCCTCCTGTTATAAGTTTGCTGGGTTCTGGTGCTTTCATGTTGTTTTTCAAATTGTTGGAGGAATTCTTGCATTGGCACCTGCCCATTTCTTCCTCTGAATAATCCCCTTTGGGTCTTCTTTTAGAAGTTCAATTCACCCCAATGAATTCAATTCACTCACCCCAATGAATGATGGATCTTCTGGTAGACAGTCAGGTCTCCTTGCTGGCCAAGCAGCTCGGTGACAAAGAGCCTACCTTGCTGCAGGCAGGCTATTGAAGCAGGGGACCTCCCACTGACCTGGGTGCACTCAATTCCCGGTCCCGGCACCCAAACAGGCTGGGTTGTGGGATTTTGGGGTCCCAAAGATGGGAGGATGAAGGGGGGTTTCTGGGTGCAAGCTGGGAAGGGACAGGAAGAGAGAGGCAGTATCCGGGGAGAATAACCCCTGCAGGAAGAGCAGGAAGTGAGGGGGTTGGGGAATGTCGGTGGTCCGTCTCTGGGCGGCTGCAGCAGTTCAGGCACTCACTCACCCCAATGAATGATGGATCTTCTGGTAGATAGTCAGGTTTCCTTGCTGGCCAAGCAGCTCGGTGACAAAGAGCCTACCTTGCTGCAGGCAGGCTATTGAAGCAGGGGACCTCCCACTGACCTGGATGCACTCAATTCCCGGTCCCGGCACCCAAACAGGCTGGGTTGTGGGATTTTGGGGTCCCAAAGATGGGAGGATGAAGGGGGGTTTCTGGGTGCAAGCTGGGAAGGGACAGGAAGAGAGAGGCAGTATCCGGGGAGAATAACCCCTGCAGGAAGAGCAGGAAGTGAGGGGGTTGGGGAATGTCGGTGGTCCCTCTCTGGGCAGCTGCTGCGGTTCAGGCACTAACTCACCCCAATGAATGATGGATCTTCTGGCAGACAGTCAGGTCTCCTTGCAGGCCAAGCAGTTCGCTGACAAAGGGCCTACCTTGCTGCAGGCAAACTAATGAAACAGGGGACCTCCCACCGGCCTGGGTGCACTCAATTCCCCATCCTGGTACCCAAACAGGTTGTGCTGTGGGATTTTGTGGCCCCAAAGAAGGGAGGATGAGGCGGGGGGGGGGGGGGTGTTTCTGGGTGCAAGCTGGGAAGGGACAGGAAGAGAGAGGCAGTATCTGGGGAGAATAACCCCTGCAGGAAGAGCAGGAAGTGAGTGGGGGGGATTGGGGAATGTCGGTGGTCCCTCTCTAGGTGGCTGCAGCGGTTCAGGCACTCACTCACCCCAATGAATGATGGATCTTCTGGTAGACAGTCAGGTTTCCTTGCTGGCCAAACAGCTCGGTGACAAAGAGCCTACCTGGCTGCAGGCAGGCTATTGAAGCAGGGGACCTCCCACTGACCTGGGTGCACTCAATTCCCAGTCCTGGTACCCAAACAGGTTGCGCTGTGGGATTTTGTGGCCCCAAAGAAGGGAGGATGAAGCGGGGGGGGGGGGGGGTGTTCTGGGTGCAAGCTGGGAAGGGACCAGAAAAGATTTTTTAACAAAAGAGAAACACCAGAAGAAAAGGAAGAAAGACTTAGAAAGTTACAGGAGGAAATGGAAGATAGACTTAAGAAAGAACTAGAAGAAAAAGAAAAGGAACGAGATCATAAACACAATTGAGAGCTCAGCAAACTCTTGGCCACTGTAGTGCAGACCAGTTCAGGCTCAGGGAGGCAGGATAGGAGGGGAGACAATAGAAGGCCATGGGTAGATTGAGACCAATGTGCCTATTGCAAAGACAAAGGACATTGGGTCAAAGATTGCCCTAAAAGACCCAGAGACCAAAAGAAGAGACCCGAAAAGCCTGCCCACCTGTTGGCTTTAGATGAAGATTAGGGGCGTCAGGGCCAGGAGCCGCCCTGAGCCCAGCATAACTCTACAAGTTGGGAAGCAACCTGTCACCTCTCTAGTAGACACAGGGGCTCAGCACTCAGTACTTCCCAACACTCAATGACCTATGAGCAGCAGAACAGCCTGGGTGCAAGGCACCACAAGAGGAAAACAATATCACTAGACTACTGAAAGGAAAGTACATCTGGCATCAGGTAAAGTCTCCCATTCTTTTCTACATGTGCCTGATTGCCCCTACCTGCTCTTGGGAAGAGATCTACTGACCAAATTAAAAGCTCAAATCCATTTTGAAGGGACAGGGGCCACCGTGTCAGGCCCAAATAGAGTTCCTCTCCAAGTTCTTACCCTCCAATTAGAAGATGAATACTGGCTTTTTGATCAACCTCCTAAATCACAGGGGGACATAGAGTCCTGGCTTAAGGAATAACCCTTAGCCTGGGCGGAAACCAGGGGCATGGGACTGGCTATACAATGGCCACCCCTCATCATAGAGCTAAAGGCAACAGCTATTCCTGTCTCCATCAAGCAATACCCTATGTCTAATGAAGCATATCAGAGAATGAGGCCTAACATAAAAAGACTTCTGAACCAAGGAATATTAACCCCTTGTCGATCTCCTTGGAATACCCCTCTTCTACCCATTAAGAAACCAGGTACAGGGGACTACCGCCCAGTCCAAGACCTCAGAGAAGTCAATAAACGGGTAGAAGACATCCACCCCACAGTGCCTAATCCATATAACCTACTAAGTGCCTTGCCTCCAATGCATCCATGGTACATAGTCCTAGATTTAAAAGATGCCTTCTTTTGCTTGAGACTGAGTCCTCAGAGTCAACCTCTGTTCGCTTTCAAATGGAGAGACCCTGAATTGGGTATTTCAGGACAGCTAACCTGGACCTGCCTGCCACAGGGCTTTAAAAATAGCCCCACCCTCTTCAGCGAGGCCCTTCACCATGATTTGACAGACTTTTGAACCAGGCATCCGTCACTGATCCTACTCCAGTACGAGGATGTCATCTTGCTGGCTGCCTCCATGGAAAAGGACTATCGAGCAGGTACCGGGGCCCTCCTACAAGTTCTAGGACAGTTGGGATACCAAGCCTCTGCTAAAAAGGCCCACATTTGTCAAAAGGAGGTCACCTATTTGGGATATAAATTACAAAATGGCCAACGGTGGCTGACAGCTGCACGCAAAGAGACTATATCCCATATCCCAACACCCCCAAAATCACCGCCAATTACGGGAATTCTTGGGGACAGCTGGGTTTTGCCAATCATGGATCCCGGGGTTGGCAGAGATGGCAGCCCCCCTTTACCCATTGACCAAACAGGATACTCCCTTTGATTGGACTGAAAAGCAACAATAAGCTTTTGATGACATTAAGCGGGCCCTTCTTTCCTCACCGGCTCTGGGCCTGCCCCATATAACTAAGCCCTTTGAACTCTTCACCGATGAGAAACAGGGCTTTGCTAAAGGAGTCCTTACTCAAAGATTTGGGCCATGGAGACACCCCATTGCATACCTGTCCAAGTAATTAGATCCGATTGCTTCAGGATGGGCCCCTTGCTTGAGGATGATAGCCGCTATTGCAATCTTAATCAAGGATTCTACTGAATTAACTCTGGGACAGCCACTGACTATTCTGGCTCCCCATGCCATTGAATCCTTAATTCGTCAACCCCCCTGACCATTGGCTGTCAAATGCCCGTCTAACCCACTATCAGTACCTGCTTCTGGATGTCGACCAAATCCAGTTCGGGCCTGTAGTCGCCCTCAAACCGGTGACACTACTGCCCCTACCGGAGGGGCCCACATCCCATGACTGCCAACAGATCCTTGTGGAAATGCATGGAACCCATCTGATCTGAGTGATCAGCCTCTGAAAGATGCGGACTTCACCTGGTAAACGAACAGCAGTAGCAATCTACTAAATGGAGAGTGACCGGTAGGAGCCGCAGTAACAAATGACACCCACGTAATCTGGGCCAGTGCGCTTCCTGGAGGTACCTCTGCCCAGCGTGTAGAACTCATTGCTTTAACTCAAGCACTCCAGCTGGCAGCAGGTAAGAAGCTTAATATCTATACTGATAGCCAGTATGCTTTTGCCATGGCCCGCATTCATGGAGAAATATATAAAAGGAGGGGACTTTTGACTTTGGAAGGAAAGGAAATTAAAAATAAAACTGAAATTCTGGCTTTACTGAGAGCCTTGTTCCTCCCCAAGAAATTAAGCATAATGCATTGTCCCGGGCATTAGAAAGGAAACAGCCCAGAGGCAAAAGGGAACCGCCTGGCTGATGAGACAGCCAGAGAGGTGGCTCTTGGGCCCCAATTATTAATGGTCACCATCTTATCAGAGACTGAGAAGAATACCCAGATCCCTGATTGGGATTATGAAGAAGAGGACCTGGACATTATTCAAAAGCTGGGAGCAGATTATGACCCAAACCATAACTGTTGGGTATACCAAGGAAAGACTGTAATGCCTGTCAAAATGGCTAAGGAATTAATTGACCACCTCCACAAACTGACTCATTTAAGTGCAAAAAAGATGAAAGCTCTATTGGAACAAGAGGAAATCAGTAAATACCTCCCAAATAGAGACGCTCTCTTACAACAGGTGGTAATTAACTGCAGAGCCTGTGCTCATGTTAATCCGGGAAAAACCAAGATTGGCCAAGGAGTCCGCCTTAGGGGACATTGCCGCGGGACTCATTGGGATATTCATATTACTGAGATCAAACCCAGTATGTTTGTATATAAATACCTCCTAGTCTTTATAGACACTTTCTCAGGATGGGTTGATGCCTTCCCCACCACACATGAGACAGCAAAAATGGTCCCCAAGAAGCTCTTGAAAGAAATCTTCCCCAGATATTGGATGCCTCAGATACTGGGGTCAGACAACGGGCCTGCCTTTGTCTCCCAGGTAAGTCAGTTGGTGGCCAAGCTTCTGGGGATTAATTGGAAATTACATTGTGCATATAGACCCCAGAGTTCAGGACAGGTAGAAAGAATGACTAGAACTATTAAGGAGGTTTTGTCTAAATTAACGCTTGAAACTGGCTCTAAATATTGGGTGCTGCTCCTACCCCTGGCTCTGTACCAGGCCAGAAACACACCCAGCCCACACGGCCTGACTCCATTTGAAATTCTATATGGAGCCCCTCCTCCAGCCATTGCTTTCTTTGATGCTGATATCTCGGACTTTGCCACCTCCCCTTCCATGCAGGCCCATCTGCAAGCATTGCAGTTGGTGCAACAAGAGGTCTGGAAACCATTGGCAGCTGCTTACCAGGAGGGACGGGAAATTCCCTTGAGGCCACATCCCTTCCAGATCAGTGACTCCGTTTGGGTCCAGAGACATCAGACTAAGAACTTTGAACCCCGCTGGAAAGGACCCTACACCGTGCTCCTGACCACACCCATGGTGCTGAAGGTTGACAGAATTGCTGCCTGGATCCACACATCACACGTCAAAGCAGCCCAGCCGGGACACCTCACTGACAATCAGAACCCAGGGTCATCATGGAGGCTCCAACGCTCTTAAAACTCATTAAAGATAAGACCTGT
This sequence comes from Arvicola amphibius, assembly GCF_903992535.2. Classification (NCBI taxonomy): domain Eukaryota; kingdom Metazoa; phylum Chordata; class Mammalia; order Rodentia; family Cricetidae; genus Arvicola; species Arvicola amphibius. The sequence goes on along the minus strand of NC_052056.1, from coordinate 114,430,221 downwards.
CAGGGCTTAGCATTGATGCTAACCCTGGCCTTCCTTGTTTAAATGTCAGGTTCTTGGGGAGCCCTCACTTGCCTAAGCAACTTACCTGGCAGGTGATCTCTGAAACGGGAGATATAATTTGGTCCATTACTGGCTTCCACCCCCCTGGGACCTGGTGGCCCACTCTCACCCCAGATTTTTGTTCATAAGCCGCTGGGTTGGAATCTTGGGATCTGCCCAATATCGACCCGCATCGGTTACCAGTAATAGCCCAGGGAAAGAGATTCTCCCCAGGAGGGCAAATTGGCTGTAGAGACCCAAAAAGGAGAGCTAGCCTAGGGAAATTGGATTTTTATGTATGTCCCAAAGATGGAAGAGATAGGGCCACAGCCCATCGATGCAGAGGACATGAAAGCCTCTATTGTGCTGCATGGGGTTGCGAGACCACCAGTGAAGCTTACTGGAAACCTAGCTCCAGCTAGGATTGGATCTAGGTTACTAAGAATTATACTACATGCTCTTTCTGTGCTAATAGCGCCACCTGTCTACCCTTAAAGATAGTCTTTACCTCTCCCGGGAAACAATCACAAAACCTTGATAAATGGATAAGAGGCAGGACATGGGGCCTCAGATGGTATTTCCCAAATAGGATGAAAAACAAAGACAGGGGAGTTATTTTTACAATACAACTCAAAATGAGCAGGCCCCCCCCAATTCAATAGGCCCTAACCTGGTGATAATTGACCAACGAGCCGCAGCCACACTACCCACACGACCTAAACAGCAGCCTAAGCGGAGGCCTCGCCTCGCCCCACAAATAGAGGACTACCACCCTGTTATCCTGAGACCGGAGAACCCACCCCGGGCAACTGTTAACCCTGGTCTCACTAAGTCATCTATCCCACCACAGACAGGGACTTCACAGACAACTTCACAAATTCCAGGGACTTCACAGACAACTTCACAAATTCCAGGGACAGGAGATAGATTTTTTAAACATGATTAAAGGAGTTTACGTTGCCCTAAATAGCACAAAGCCTGAACAAGCTAAGGACTGCTGGCTATACTTAGTACCAAGCCCACTTTATTATGAAGGTCTAGCTTTCAATGCTAAAATTATCAATCATACGACCCCACCAGCATCATGCACTTCCCTTCCGAGTCACAAGTTGACTCTTCCTCAAGTTAACGGACAGTGACTATGCTTAGGGATGGTTCCCCAATCCAAACAGTTATTATGTAATCAAACAGTCTCTGTCCATACAGGGAACTATTACCTGGCTGCCCCTAATGGAGCCTACTGGACTTGTAACATCATGCGTATCAGCGGCAGTTCACAACATGACTGCTGACTTCTGTGTTCTAGTCCAGCTCTGGCCCCGCATCACATATCATAACTCAGAGACTGTCCTAGAATTTTATGAGGGACATCACAGATTTAAAATAGAACCCATCTCCATGACCCTAGCCATCCTGCTAGGCGTCGGAAGGATTGCAGCTGGTATAAGGACGGGGACTGCAGCATTGCTTCAGAATGATCAATACATGCAATTGCATGCCACTATGAATGCTGATCTACAGGCTTTAGAAAAATCAGTTAGAGCACTTAAAGACTCCTTAACTTCCCTATCCGAGGTAGTGCTACAAAATAGGAGGGGGCTTGATTTGTTGTTCCTTAAAGGGGGGGGGGGGTTGTGCACCTCACTTAAGGAAGAATGTTGCTTTTATGCTGATCAAACAGGAATAGTAACTGAAACCCTGGACGAACTCAAAGATAGATTAGCCAAACGTCAAAAGGAATTTGAATCACAACAAAATTGGTATGAAAGCTAGTTTAATCGATCTCCCTGGTTTACAACCCTGATCTCCACAATCACAGGTCCTATAATTATTTTGATGCTCATCATGATCGTTGGGCCCTGTATCTTTAACAGGCTAGTCCAGTTCGTTAAAAACAGGCTAATGGTCATCCAGACCAGGGTCCTCACTCAGCAATACCGTGCGCTTAGGCAGATGGACCCTGAGGCAAGCAAGAGCCCAGAGCAAGACGAATGGATATAGGGTTCTATCCATGATAAAACCCAAGCAGGGAATGAAAGACCCCCCCCCCATACTTGAAGGACCCCCGTGTCCATGTACTATGTTAAACTCTGCTGAAAGTTAGCTGGGCCCCCCAGCTCAGCCGATGCTAAAACTGGATAGCTATGGGTTGAAGACTCACTGACTAGGCTAAGGAGAGGGAATACTCCACCCCAAGGCATTCTATCTAAACTGTCAACTTGCTGCAGAGTGCTCTATCTAGCTTTGTGGTTTTTTGGGACTAAGGAGAGGGAATACTCCACCCCCAAGACATTCTATCTAAACTGTCAACTTGCTGCAGGGTGTTTTATCTGGCTTTATGGTTTTTCAGGGAAATTCGAGAATAGACATGGGGCCGTCCCCAGGGTGAGCTAAGCCTGCCAATTTGAGAGCCAATAAAATGCTTTTTGCTAGGCAGCCTCTTATGTAACTCCTAAATCCCTATAAATACATGATGTGCCCTCAGCCCGGCATGCTCAGTAATATGGTTTAACTTGGTTACTGTGGCATCCGCAGGCGCCTGTGTATTCAATAAACTGCCTCGTTCTTTTGCATCCAGTGGATTGGTTCTGGTTCTTGGGTGGAGGACTCCTCAATAGACACCTCTCTCTGAGGGTCTTTCAGGATGAGATATAACAGGTATAATGAAGGTAATAGAACAGGTGTACTATGGATATAACAGGTGTGTATAGCTGGGATGAGATATAACAGGTGTAATGGAGGTAATAGAACAGGTGTGTTAAGGATATGATGGGTGTGTATAGCTGGGATAAGATTAGAGGATTGGATATTATGGAGAGAAAGACGTGGGAGACTGAATATTTGAAGATCACTACCTTCTTCCCTAGACAACATGATAAGTAGATCCCAGTATCTGTAGAATTTGTTGTCTGAGACAAAGGGATCAAGAATTAACTTTTCCTTGTGTAAATGCAAGAAAAATGTTATGAAACTATAGTATATCTGTGCTATTGTGTTGTTGATTTTATGTCAACTTGTCACAAATTAAATTCATTTAGAAAGTAGGAACCTCAACTGAGAAAATGTTGCAGTGAGATTGTCTGTAGACAAGAACTTAGGGGCATCTCATAATTAATAACTGATGTGGGAGGGCCCAGGTTACTGTGGGCATGGCCATTCCTACATAAGTGGTCCTATGTTGTATAAATATGCAGGCTGAACAAGTCACGAGAACAAGCCAGTAAGCAGTCTTCTTCCATGGCTTCTGCTTCTGTTCCTGCTCTCAGGTTCCTGCATTGAGTTCCTGTCATGACTTTCTTAAATGAGGGGATATGATGTTAATGTGTAAATGAAAGGAACTCTTGCCTTTTCAAATTGGTTTAGTCATGAAATTTTAGCATCACAATAGAAACCCTAAGAATAACCAACAATTTTCTACTTGAATTTAAGTACCACCCCAGAAGTTGAAACCCATACCTGGCATGATTATCAAGCTAAAACATATGATTATACAAGTCATAGACGGTTGGGGAGACCCTATTACTGTTGTTCTATTAGTGGGAAATGGTATTAGATAAACTCCTAATTGCTTGTTGGTATTCCTATATATGCATCTCTACACCATCATCATAGAAGCTCCTATTACAGTAGATGACAATTAACACAGAGAACTCGCAGCTGCCCACAGTACAGAGAGCAAGTAAGAGCAGAAGGCTCATTACTAAATAAACATTTATATTAAACATGCTCCTCCCCAAGGCTCAGGGATCATTACAGAAGAGAGAGTAGAAAGCATGAAAGACATCGAGGCTGTGAATGGCTACAAACAAAGTTCCTTCTGGACACAGCAGGTAGGTGCATCTTTGAACTCACAGCAGTTGTGGGAATACATACAAGACATGGGAAAGTTTAAGCCAGGCAAAATTCTTTTTTTCATTTTTATTATTTTTTATTAAAAATTTCTGCCTCCTCCCCGTCTCTTCCCAGCCTCCCATTTCACTCCCTCTCTCCCCATTATCCTCCCCCTCCCTCTACAGTTCGAAGAGCAATAAGGGTTCCTGCCCTGTGGGAAGTCCAAGGTCCTCCCCCTCCATCCAGGTCTAGGAAGGTGAGCATCCAAACAGGCTAGCCTCCTCCAAAGCCAGTACATGCAGTAGGATCAAAACCCAGTGCCATTGTCCTTGGCTTCTCAGCAGCCCTCATTGTCTGCCATGTTCGGGGAGTCTGGTTTTATCCCATGCTTTTTCAGTTCCAGTCCAGCTGGCCTTGGTAAGCTCCCATTAGATCAGCCCCACCATCTAAGTGGGTATGGGTGCACCCCTCGTGGTCCTGACTTCCTTGCTCATGTTCTCCCTCCTTCTGCTCCTCATTTGGACCTTGGGAGCTCAGTCCAGTGCTCCAGTGTGGGGCTCTGTCTCTATCTCCATCCATCGCCAGATGAAGGTTCTATGGTGATATGCAAGATATTCATCATAATGGCTATAGGATCGGGCCATTTCAGGCTCTCTCTCCTCAGCTGCCCAAGGAGCTAGCTGGGGGCATCTCCCTGGACACCTGGGAACCCCTCTAGAGTCCAGTCTCTTGCCAACCCTAAAATGGCTCCCTTAATTAAGATATATACTTCCCTGCTCCCAACTCCACCCTTCCTTTATCCGAACCATCCCATTCCTCCAAGCTCTCCCCATCCTCCCCTTCACACTTCTCTCCCCATCTCCCCTTAGCCGCATCCCACCCCACCCCCAATTTCCAAATTTTTGCCCAGCAATTTTGTCTCCTTCCAATATCCAGGAGGATAACTATATGTTTTTCTTTGGGTTCACCTTCTTATTTATCTTCTCTAGGATAACGAATTATAGGCTCAATGTCCCTTATTTATGGCTTAGAACCCAATTATGAGTGAGTACATCCCATGTTCATCTTTTTGGGGCCAGACAAAATTCTAACATGGAAAGGGGACCTGGCCAATCTCACCACTAGCCAGGTTCTGCTCTTGGTATCTGAAGAGGGAGAAGAAGTTAGTTTTCTCTATGAGCATGACCCCTGAAAAGTCAACAAGGGTACAGTGAAGGGCCAGAATTCCAAGAAAAGAGTTCTCTTGGAAATTTGGATATGCGGATAAAAGTATGCCTATAGCAATATTATTGAGTCAATATCATTCTCCACAAATATTTGCCCTGCTTTGTTCATTTCTGTTCTCTTCACAAAATGCAATGGAAACAGCATAAATGTCATCCTTCAGCTGATAAATGGATAATGAAATTGTTGTACATATACACTAAGGAATAATATTTAGCTATAAAAGAAAATAAATATTGAAATTTATAGGTAAATGGAAGGGTCTAGAAAATAGTTTACTGAGTGAGAAAACCAAGACCCAGAATAACAAACATTATAAGTTCTTTCTCATCTGTCTTTCCTAGAGCCAAATCTTCTTATGTGAATAGACACAGAAAACAGGAAAGTCAAAAGAGACTATAAAGGGTGTCAATAGTGTGAGGCAGAGCAGCTTACAGGTTATTTAAGAGGGAAATTGGAAAACTGGAGGTCTTTGATTATGGAGAGGAAAAAAAATCAATACAGAAAAAAGAGGGAAGAGAATATAAAAATAGTAAGGATATCTAAAAGTGTCATAAAGAATCATATTAGTGTAAATCTGCCTTACATTATATACAATATACATGAGTGTAAATATAAATATACACATATAAATGAAAATTTCTCACCTGGGCTGGCAATGTTCCCCTCAGGACTGATAGACCATCAATTACACCTCTAACATTGAGCATGAAAATCCTCTTGAGTTGTTGGTCAAGGTTGTTCAAAACATTCTCCAAAGGTTATAGGTTAAAAGTCCCTATTGATGAGGACACCATGTCCTGTCCTTCCCATACAGAACCTGGAAGATACAAGCTGAATTTGACCTGAAAGCTTTCTCCCTCCAGACTAGCTTACATGGTACCAGGAGATACTGTGCAAACTTCCAAGGGAGGGAAGAAATCATTAGCCCTACCCATGTACTGATATAAGGGACACATTGACAACACAGCTCCCATACATAAGGCTCGGGGGTCACAGAGGAAGAAGGGGTGGAAAGACTATAAGAGTCAGAGGCCATGAAGCTTCTTCTGAGATCATGTCTCCTAGAAATGTCAGAAGAAACTGCAATCATGAAATCTTATCAACACAGCTTCCTGAACATGAACCACAGCAGCACACATCCTTACATGAGAGGGGAATAATTATGGAGTCCCATGTTCTTACAAAGAACTACAGGCTACTAAGAAATGCTGAGAGCAGGAGAGATAGACTTTGCCAGGGACGAGCCCCCAGTTGGCTATCCAATAACAAGTATTCAGATCTGAACAAAATATACAGACAAGTAACAAGTGTATTATAGAGTGCACTGTTTGTAGTTATGTATAACAAACAATTCTATTTTATGAAAGAAAATGAGACCATGATTTAAAAGAGAGCATGGGGTGAATGGGAGTGGTTGAGGGATGTAGATGTGTAATTATCCTTTAGTGTCAAAACTAAAAATAATTATATAGAAATTATAGGAAAAAACCATAGCGATAAAACCTTGGAAGTAGAAAAAAAGTTGTTCATCATATTTAAAGAGGTGCAATAGAAGTTCTCAAAAATTACATCTAAAATTTTCTGATAAGAGCCCGATGGAAGTCACTGGAAGAAGTGCTGGTGGGAAATGAGGACAGAAAAAAGAAAAGAAGCCATGAATCCATCCCAGATCAGAAACCACGAGGGAAGTGGAGCAGAGAGCTGGGCGGTGGGCGGAGCTATGTCTGAGTGATGTTCGTTGCTTGTTTGCTTTTTTTTCTGTCTGTGAATTTGAGGCTAAACAAGCCTCTCTGAGATTCTCTATCATCACTCATAGCCTCTCTGCATTTACTGGTAAATTCATCTTTTATCAAGGTGAAAAGTTCATATCCATAGTTGAAATGATCAATATCATGATAGGGAGAGATGAAAACAGTTTAATATTATTTCTTTTTTAAAGAAATTGCAATATAATGACATCATATCTTCCTTTTTCTCCCTCCAAACTCTCTCTTATACCTCTCCTTTCTGTCTTTCAAATTCTGTGCTTCTTTTTAAATCAGTTTTTATTGCTGCTGCTGCTGCTGCTGGTTGTGGTGGTTTTGGTGGTGGTGCCACGTGAGTGTGTTTGTGTGTGTGTGTGTGTTCCTAAGAAATAACTTCAACCAACATTGGATGTTATTTGTACACATGTTCATATGTTTTCAGGGCTGACCATTTAATACTGAATAATCAGTTAGTTAACACTTCCCCGAGGAAGACAATGGCTCTTGAATTCAGCATTCCCAAGTTGCCTACAGGTTTTTCTGTAGGGATGAGACATCCAGCATTCACTGCTCCACCCATCAACCAGGCCACATTGTCATGGCTATTGCTCTTTTTCTTCTTCATCTCAGGTGTAGGCAGTAATATTGGTGGTGTTTATGTGTGTGGCTCTCATAGACCCAAGACACAAAATCTCAGATTAAACTCCCTGGGCTGGCTCCTACAATCATTCTACCCCCACATTCCCAATGATTCCTAAGCCTCAGGTAAGGGAGTTATATTATAGATGTATCCAAATTGGGCTCCAACTCTACACTTTGACTGCTTGTAGCTTTCTGTAATGGTTCCAATCTGTTTCAAAGACAAGTTTCCCAGATGAGGGATGAGGATTACACTTATATGTTGGGGCAGAGACAAATACACAGACACTACAGCATTAGTCTTATTTATTAAAGTGGTGGTTATAGGTTCTCTTCCAAGATCCATGACTTCACTAGCCCTGAGTACCTGGCTGGGTTTCCTGTGCTAGGAATGATTGTTCTCTTGTTGAGACGGCAGTAAAAGAAATTAGCAAGCTGTTGTTTGCTGAAAAGGTACATGTGCCACCATTGTATCCTGGGATTGTTGTGCCATGCTTGGCACTGCTGTGATTCATAGGCATCATAGCTGGGTAGGATTGCTGGTTTGTCTCCCTCCTTTGGAAACTTGCATGACTCCTTCTGGTACCATAAAGCTGGTCTTCAGAGAGGAGGCTTTCATATCAATGACAGGAAAGGGGCTTCCTGGGCTCTGTGTCTGAAGAGTGCAGCGCCTTCAGCTATAGGAACTGTCTTCCACCTCCTGGAGTCAATCAATGGTCATAGCAATAGCCTACAGTGTCTGGGAGTCTCTTGGACAGCTTTTACCAACAATTAAAAAAAGAGAACTTATTGTGATGTTAGTGATCTTTGACTATTGGAGAAATCAGTGTCAAACAAAATGGGCAATTTAATTTATATTTATAGACTTAAAATATATTATTGGCATTTTAATAGATAGGTATTAGTATAATTCATTAGGACTTTTCCACAAATCCTTAGTATGTTGCCTTCACCCCTCCTTCCTCTGTACTTATCTTCCTTCTCTTGCCTGGTTCAAACCCCCTGCCTTCTTTCAAATTCTCCTCATTTAGCCACTAGAACACTAGTGTTCCTGTCTCTATTGCTCCACTACCTCTACAGCCACAACATGGCTCCGTTTTACTTTCCTGACTGACGCACTTCCTCCAGGTTATGTCCTCACATCTAAAGATGGAGCTAGGGATATCAGATGAGAGAGACACACCATGTTTGTCTTTTTGGCTTACCTGAGTTGGTATGATCTTTTCTAGTCCTAACCACTTACTACAAAGTTCATGATTCCATTTTTCTTTACAACAGAACAGTTTTCCTAAGTCTCTATTACCATATTTTTATATTCATTTCTCAGTTGTAGAGCATTTTTGTTGTTCCTAGATATTGTGAACATAGTAGAAATGCATATTTCCCAGCAAGTACCTATGAGGAGAATGGTCCCAGACCTTTGGGCATATGCCAAGCAGTATGTTCTGCTTTCAATCAGAGAGATGTTGAAGATCACAAAGTATGTGTGGCACTACTGCACCCCAGGCTTATCGTACTATGCTAGCAGTTGATGTGTTTCATAGGCATCACATCTGGGGAGGTATGCTGGTTATCTCCTTCCTCTTGAAGCTTCCATCTTTCCTTCTGGTACCATGATAGCTAGTCTCCAGGTAGGGGGCACTCAGGTCTGCTCCAGCTCAGGGAACCCTAGCCGTGGTCCCGAAGTCCACAGTGTTTTCAGCAGTAGGGACTCACCTTCCTCCTGGGTGTACCAAGGGCAACAGCGATGTGCTGTATGTTTTGGGAATCTTCTGGACGATCTTGACCAAAAACTCAAAAGAGGGATTTTTCTGTCTGATATTAGCATTTTTTGGTAGGTGGACTGGAGTTTTCCCTTGGACGGAGCATCATGAGCCCATCCAAAGTTCATTAAAATTATCTATGTATGTTTATATACTGAATTCCATGTATTATTTTCTCCTAAGCAAGTGATGCTCATGAGTAGAATGTGTAATCTTTGGTGTTTGGGTAGCATCTGTCTGGATACCTGTTCCTTTGATTACAATGCAGTGTCCGTCATCTCTTCTGGTTAGTCCTAGTTTGAAGGCTCTTTTCCCAGGTATTAGATAGGGATGCCTGCTTCCCTTCTGTTCTCACTTGATTGTTTTACTTCTGTCCATCTTTTTATATTCATGCAGTGCCTACTTTTAAAATGAATATTTTGGACTGGAGAGATGACTCAGTGGTTAATAACACTGACTGCTCTTCCAGAGGTTCTGAGTTCAATTCCCAGCAACTGCATGGTGGCTTGCAACCATCTGTCTTGAGATCTGGTGCCCTCTTCTGGCATGTAGGCATACGTGCAGACAGAAAATTGTATACATAATAAATAAAATCTTTGTAAAAATTAATGTTTTTCTTGTAGACTACAGATGGATGGATTTGGTTCTTAACAATTCAGTCACTGTGTGTATATTAACTAGAAAATTGAGATTATTAACATTTCAAGAGCTTTTTAAAATGTATATGCTAATTGAGGTCATTGTGTTGTTTGGGTTCGTTTGTGTTCTCAGTGGTATTTTGGGCTCTAGTAATAAGGCTTTGTATTTCTCTCTAAAGTCACACAGCTATGCTCATTTCTCTCTTCAGACCAAAGTATTGCATTCTGTGTTTTCCTTAGGTTTGCTCTGTTGATTCTAAACTGTTTTTGGTTGTTTATATTGTGGAATCCATTTTTTCTTCTTCTTCAACTATAGCAGGTAGTTTTCTTGCCATTTCAGTCTACATTGACCCCCATTGTCTTTTAGGACTTGGAACATGCTACTTTGATGTGGGAGTCCCTTCTGTATGATGTGAATACCATTGGTTAATAAAGAAACTGTCTTGGCCTGATAGCATAGAATAAAGCTAGGTTGGAAAAACTAAACTGAATTCTGTGAGAAAGAAAACTAACTCAAGAGAAAAGCCATGTAGCCCTGCCAGAGACTGATGCTGGAACTTTACCGGGTAAGCCACAGCCTCATGGCAATACACAGTTTAATGGAGATGTGTTAATTTAAGATATGCATTAGCCTGAAATACACTTAAGCTATTGGCCAAAGAGTATTGCAAATAGTATGGTTTCTGTGTGTTTATTTCGGGGCTGAGCAGCAGGGAACTAACTAGGGGTCTCTTGCAACACTGCTTTATACTCCCAGGTCTATCAAAATTTCCTCTAAGATATCAGTTGTTATTCTGATGTGTTTCTCTTGTAGCTTTCAACAAATCTTTTTTCTATATACTTAGTTTCTTAGTTGTCATATGCTCTGGGACTCTCTCCTCTGGCTTTCTCAATATGGCATTCTGTGTGCATCTTATACCCGTATGGCTGTGCTTTTCCATAGTTTATGGATGTTTTATTCCATGATCTTGATAAAGATTTGGGTCTGACATTGACTATTAATTGACTATTCATACCTATACTCCTTAAGGTATTTCATAATATAGAAACAGAAGAGTCATTGCCAACTTCCTTTCATGAAGCTACAGTTACCCTGATACCTAAACCACACAAAGACCCAACCAAGAAAGAGAATTACAGGCCAATCTCACTCATGAACATTGACGCAAAAATTCTCAATAAAATACTGGCAAACAGAATCCAAGAACACATTAGGAAAATTATTCACTACGATCAAGTAGACTTCATCCCAGAGATGCAGGGCTGGTTCAACATACGAAAAATATCAATGTAATCCATCATATAAATAAACTGAAGGATAAAAACCATATGATCATCTCATTAGATGCAGAAAAAGCATTTGACAAAATTCAACACCCCTTTATGATAAAGGTCTTGGAGAGATTAGGGATACAGGGGTCATTCCTAAATATAATAAAGTTATTTACAGCAAGCCAACAGGTAACATCAAATTAAATGGAGAGAAACTCAAGGCCATCCCACTAAATTCAGGAACACGACAAGGCTGTCCACTCTCTCCTTATCTCTTCAATATAGTGTTTGAAGTTCTAGCAATAGCAATAAGACAACATAAGGGGATCAAGGGGATTCAAATTGGAAAGGAAGAAGTTAAACTTTCGTTATTTGCAGATGATATGATAGTGTACATAAGCAACCCCAAAAACTCCACCAAAGAACTCCTACAGCTGAAAAACTCCTTCAGTAATGTGGCAGGATACAAGACCAACTCCAAAAAATCAGTTGCCCTCATATACACAAAGGATAAGGAAGCAGAGAGGGAAAACAGAGAAGTATCACCTTTCACGATAGCCACAAATAGCATAAAATATCTTGGGGCAACTCTAACCAAGGAAGTGAAGGATCTATTTGACAAGAACTTTAATTCTCTGAAGAAAGAAATTGTAGAGGATACCAGAAAATGGAAGGATCTCCCTTGCTCGTGGATTGGGAGGATTAACATAGTAAAAATTGCAGTTCTACCAAAGGCAATCTATAGGTTCAATGCAATCCCCATCAAGGTCCCAACAAAATTCTTCACAGATCTTGAGAGTAAAATAATCAACTTTATATGGAAAAACAAGAAACCCAGGATAGCCAAACAATCTTATACAATAAAGGAACTTCTGGAGACATTATCATCCCTGGCTTCAAACTCTATTACAGAGCTACAGTACTGAAAACAGCTTGTTATTGGCATAAAAACAGAGAAGTCGACCAATGGAATCGAATAGAAGACCTGAATCTTAACCCACAAACCTATGAACACCTGATTTTTGATAAAGGAGCCAAACGTATACAATGGAAGAAAGAGGGCATCTTCAACAAATGGTGCTGGCATAACTGGATGTCAACCTGTAGAAGAATAAAAATAGATCCATATCTATCACCATGCACAAAACTCAAGTCCAAATGGATTAAAGACCTCAATATTAATTGGAACACACTGAGCCTGATAGAGGAGAAAGTGAGAAGTACTCTACAACATATGGGTACAGGAGACCGTTTCCTACGTATAACCCCAGCAGCACAGACATTAAGGGCAACATTGAATAAATGCGAACTCCTGAAGCTGAGCAGCTTCTGTAAAGCAAAGGACACTGTCACTAAGACACAAAGGCAGCCTACTGACTGGGAAAAGATCTTCACCAACTCTGCAACTGACAAAGGTCTGATCTCCAAAATATATAAGGAACTCAAGAGACTAGACTTCAAATTGCTAATTAACCCACTTAAAAAATGGGGCTCTGAACTGAGCAGAGAATTTTCAACATAAGAAGTTCAAATGGCCAAAAGACACTTAAGGTCATGCTCAACCTCCTTAGCTATCAGGGAAATGCAAATCAAAACAACTTTGAGATACCATCTTACACCTGTCAGATTGGCTAAAATCAAAAACACCAATGATAGCCTGGGCTGGAGAGGTTGTTGGGTAAGGGGTACTCTCATTCATTGCTGGTGGGAATGCAAACTTGTGCAACCACTTGGAAAGCAGTGTGGCAGTTTCTCAGGAAATTCGGGATTAACCTACCCCAGGACCCAGCAATTCCACTCTTGGGAATATACCCAAGACATGCCCAATCATACTACAAAAACATTTGTTCAAGTATGTTCATAGCAGCATTATTTGTAATAGCCAGAACATGGAAACAACCTAGATGCCCTTTAGTGGAAGAATGGATGAAGAAACTGGAATATATACATATGAGACTACTACTCAGTGGTAAAAAACAATGACATCTTGAATTTTGCATGCAAATGGATGGAAATAGAAAACACTATTCTGAATGAGGTAACCCAGACCCAAAAAGATGAACATGGGATGTACTCACTCATAATCGGTTTTTAGCCATAAATAAAGGACTTGGAGCCTATAATTTGTGATCCTTGAAAAGACAATAAGAAGGTGAAACCAAAGAAAAACATATAGTTATCCTCCAGGATATTGGAAGCAGACAAGTTTGCCGTGCAAAAATTGGGAACTTGGGGGTGGGGTGGTTTGAGGGCAAGGGGAGATGGGGAGAGCAAAGCGTGAAGGGGAGGATAGGGAGAGCTTGGGGGAATGGGATGCTTGGGATATAGGAAGGGTGGATATGGGAGCAGGGAAGCATATATCCTAATTAAGGGAGCCATCTTAGGATTATTAAGAGACTTGACTCTAGAGGGGTTCCCAGGTATCCAGTAAGATGCCCCCAGCTAGTTCCGTGGGCAGCTGAGGAGAGGGAGCCTGAAATGGCCCATTCCTATAGCCACACTGATGATTATCTTGCATATCACCATAGAATCTTCATCTGGAGATGGATGGAGCTAGAGACAGAGCCCCACACTGAAGCACCGGACTGAGTTCCTAAGGTCTTCACGAGGAGCAGAAGGAGGGAGAACATGAGAAAGAAAGTCAGGACTGTGAGGAAACCTTCATCTGGCGATGGATGGAGATAGAGACAGAGCCACACATTGGTGCACCAAACTGAGCGCCCAAGGTCCAAATGAGGAGCAGAAGGAAGGAAAACATGAGCAAGGAAGTCTGGACTGCGAGGAGTGCTCCCACCCACTGAGATGGTGGGGCTGATCCATTCGGAGCTTACCAAGCCCAGCTGGACTGGGACTGAAAAAGCATGAGATAAAACCGGTCTCCCTGAACATGGCAGACAATGAGGGCTGCTGAGAAGCCAAGGACAATGACACTGGATTTGGGCCCAACTACACATACTGGCTTTGGGGGTCCTGGCCTGTTTGGATGCTCACCTTCCTAGACCTGGATCGAGGGTGGAGGAACTTCAACTTCCCACAGGGCAGGGAACCCTTACTGCTCTCTGGACAGGAGAGGGAGGAGGGTAATTGGGAGGCGGGAAGAAGGCACAATTTTTAATAAAAAAAACTACAAAAAAATAGAAAGTCTATTGATTTTTGCAAGTTGATATTTTGTTGAAATTAATGATTTTCTCTAATTTTTTTCTGATAGGATTTTACTGTCTCTTAGATATAGTACCATCTGTAAATTGGGATAATTTGACTACTTGTTTGACTCCTATTTATATGCTTCGAATTTTATTGCCTTGTCACTCTGGCTAGTGTTTCTTACACTGTACTTAAAATGAGTAATCTAGTGTGTATCACTGTACCTGACAGTCAACTGATAGTACTACCCAGCTCTGAATCCTATGAATGACAGCAATTATTTATTTATTTTTGTTTCTTTCTTGATACTCTGACAATCTGGAGGTTTCTTCATTACTCAGCTAATTTCTTGTTGGCTGTGCAGAGTATTTTAGTTTTAAGAGGTCCCACTTGTCAATTTTTGAATTTCATTTCTGGGCAAATAGAGTTCAGAAAAAAAGTCCTTTCCTACACCAATATCTTGTAAGGTACTGCTTATGATTTCTTCTGGAAACTTTAGTGTTACAGAATTCAAATTGAAATCTTTGCTGAATTTGGATATAATTTTGTGCAGGGGGCACATAGGGATCTTATATAATTCCTAGAGATATTAACAATTGGATATCTAAACGTTCAAGGCTTTGAAGGACTCGTGAGACCTATTCATTACAGGACCTATTCAGCAGAAGAGAGATAAAAAGAAACATGAAGAAGGGACTGGAGAGATGGCTCAGAGGTTAAGAGCACTAGCTGCTCTTCCAGAGAGGTCCTGAGTTCAATTCCCAGCAACCACATGGTGGTCACAACCACCTGTAATGAGATCTGGTGCCCTCTTCTGGCCTGCAGGGATACAAGCAGGCAGAACACTGTATCCATAATAATAAATCTAGAAAGAGAAAGAAAGAGAAAGGAAGGAAGGAAGGAAGGAAGGAAGGAAGGAAGGAAGGAAGGAAGGAAGAAAGAAAGATTTGGCCAAAGTGATGTCATGGTCTTAGTAGGTTATATTTTGGAAGGTAGACAAACAGATAGAGATAGATAAATGAAGTCTGATTCACATGACATTTAATCAGGTGTCTTGGGAACAGAGACTCCACAAGAAAAACTCATTTCTGTGAAGAGCAAAGTCCCCTAGGAAAATGATGTAATCAGGATTGGAGACGGCAAGAGGGAATGGTGTATATAATGTGCAGCTATAGAGAGTTTTAAATATCTCCCCAACCTCTGCCTCCACATTTCAACCTTTCTGAGGACAGAACATTTCTGTTTTCTTCAGCGTATTCACCTGATTTGGAAATTGATCCGTGACCCCTCCCTGCCATGGTAAAATAGTGAAACTAACTCCAGTCCTTCTCTTCAGCCACCAGGGAGATCAGACTTCTAATCTAATCGGTGTCTTTTCGCCCAGGAGCCCTGTCCAGGTGAGTCTGGGGTCTCAGCAGCTGTGACAGAAACGAGGCAGAGATCAAAAGCAAGGAAGGACACGGAGAGTGACGTATCCAGGAGGCTGCGGTTGTCAGCAGCCACTTAATACTTGCCTGATTGATCCGCTGATGCAGTCATCTGAAGAAAAAGGAGTTTTCTCCATGCGGAACCTCTACCTAGGAGTCTTTATAGTCAATTTGCTGGATAGAGAAGCGTCCTGCGAGCTGGGGAGAAGCACAGTGGAGTGAGGGATGCTCCTTATTTCTGAGATGAAACACCAGGTTGATTAGCTTATACCAAACGTATGCCATGAGTCTTCCCACGTGGTTTTTTACTTTTGCCTTTTTCTGTTTCATTAAATGGCCCTCTCTTCTTACTACTGAGTTTTTGCAACAATGTTCATGAAATCTATGATTCCATGGATCTTTTGGTGTTCTTTCAAGATGTGTTGCTTGTTTACACAGTTTTTTTTTAATTTTGACATTATATAATATGTTATCTAGAGACTGGTATCATCTTCCTTTAGATTGATAGCCATATTTTCAAGCTTTCATTTAAATCTTTAATCTTTCTTAACAAGCATTCCCTACTGAAATAATATACACCTGGGCAACACTAAACAGCCTCAGCAGATTATATTTATCTATTTATGAATATATGAATCTCTATCTACATATATATATTTGTAATAAGAAAGAAGGCATGAATCTTGGAAAGAATGATAAGGGAAGAACATGGGAAGGGTTAGAAGGATTTAAAAAAGAGAGAAATGGATATACTTATAGTTTTTTAAATTAAAAATATAGAACATATACCTAAATTTATGTGTTATATTTCTAAATGCACTGAGACTCGATTCCCAATTCATTTAATAAATAGTTACTGAGAACATATTATGCACAACAATGTTTAAGAAACATTATGGTATTCATTTATTAATAGTTTATTTATAATTCAGTTATAAATTCCTCTTGAAAACATTAGTCGATTATCTACTTCATTTGCTTAACCCAAATGGTTTAGCATAAATTAGTTAAATCTGACCTTATTCTTCTGCCACTATTTTTGTTACAAATACTAAGGGTTTCTTTTAAAACCCTATTCCAAATAATGCAAATGTGTTTGGTCAACTGTGAATATTGAAATGAGAGTAAAACAGAATACTTCTCATTTTGACCTTTAATTACAGCTTCAATATAAAGCACACTGTAATAAATATGCATAGGGTGCAAAGTCCTCAGGGATCGGGCACATCCAGCACTTGGTTTAGTGTTAAAAATAGAACAGTGCTGGTGGGTACAGGACTTAATATAATATAGTAAATATAATATAGCATTTGTTTATAGAATTTGAAGATAGCAGCCACAGTTACAATGTTCCTATGCTATTTATTCAAACAGATAAATTTTGAAATCCCAGAGTAAGACAGAAAATATATTCTATGGGATAATGGAGGTCTAACCTGTTATTGTTCACTTGCTAAATTATTGGTATTTCTCTTTCTATATCTGGTACATGCCACAGAACTAGACACACTGATGTTTCCCTGTGAAACTTTGGATAATTTTGTTACAAAAACTGGGTAAATCAAGTATTTTCAGAGGCCAAGTGTGTGGGTTAAGGTAGAAGGAAACGTGAGTAGTAAGACAGGAGGTCACATCAAGGCATGAAGGAGATTGTGTCCTACTTTGTGCACCGCAATGACTGTAGCTAATGTGCCAGAAACTTCACAGTATGTAGAGGAGAATATTTTGAATGCTTGAACCACAGGAATTCGTGATGGTAGACATAGAGATTATCTAGACTCGGTTAATATGTCATATATAGATGAATATATACTATGAATATATTGTATAACTCAATATATTCAATTACTATATGTAAGTTAAAATTCAAATTAACCTTGAATGTAGCAGGAAAATTTTCTTTTACATGTGCTGTTCTCTTCCCTTTGCATTTTGTCCCCAAATGGAAGCTCAGAGGATGTGAGCACCAAAGTGATGAAACAGGTTTTCTTCTGGGTGCTTCGCTATGATGGTTTACTGTTCTTGTGATGCCTCGAGAAAGGTGACTGGGTTTGAAGTGCAGTCAGAATCAAGAAAGCTTTTCTTCCTTTCCGTCTCTCAGGAACCACTGGAGCTAATTAGACAATATTACCTCTGGAGACATTTTTAAAAATAAAATCTGTATCTGTCTTTGCTCATGAAGCTAATTCATTATATTTAATTAATCACTGGGTAGAAAATGATCATGGTAAAATATAATCTCATGGGTATATGTGGAGCATGACCCATATTAGAGTGTATTTCCCAACTATAACATTCATTGGAAACATTTGTATTACAAGTCTTCTTGGGTACAGGCTTAGTGCAAGAGAGCAGTTGCAAGTGAATTATACCAGAGACTGCCCCCAAAAAACTCCACACTCAGACACAAAACAGAAGCTACTGTATGGATACTATAATATAAACTATAGTTTTTCTGTTCAATATTACATAGTGTTATAGATAATAATGTAATTCCACCAGGTTACTTTTCCCTTTTTTGTTATACTAGCTATATGGAGCTGAAAAATGACACGCAAACTTTGAAATTTATTCTCCTGGGAATTTCAGAGGATCCGCTATGGCAACCATTCCTTTTCGGACTGTTTTTGTTCATGTACCTGGCCACCCTGCTTGGGAACCTGCTCATTATCATTGCCACAGTTACAGATTCCAGTCTACACACGCCCATGTACTTTTTCCTCTCTAACCTGTCTTTTGCTGACATTTGTTTTACCTCTGTTAGCATCCCAAAGATGCTAGTGAATATTCAGACACAGAACAAGGAGATTACATACGAAGGCTGTATTGCTCAGGTGTACTTTTTCATACTGTTTGGAGTTTTGGACAACTTTCTTCTCGCCGTGATGGCCTATGACCGATACGTGGCCATCTGTCACCCTCTGCACTACACAGTCATCATGAACCGCCACCTCTGTGGGTTGCTGGTTCTTGGGTCCTGGGTCACAACAGCCTTGAATTCCTTGCTACAGAGTTCAATGGCATTGCGGCTGTCCTTCTGTACTGACTTGAAAATTCCCCATTTCGTTTGTGAGCTTAATCAACTGGTTCTACTTGCTTGTAATGACACTTTCCCTAATGACATGGTGATGTTCTTTGCAGCTGTACTGCTGGGTGGTGGTCCTCTGGCTGGTATCCTTTACTCTTATTCTAAGATAGTTTCCTCCATTCGTGCAATCTCATCAGCACAGGGGAAGTACAAAGCATTCTCCACCTGTGCATCTCATCTCTCAGTTGTTTCATTGTTCTATTCTACACTCTTGGGTGTGTACCTTAGTTCTTCTGTTACCCAAAACTCACAGTCAACTGCACGAGCATCTGTGATGTACAGTGTGGTCACCCCCATGCTGAACCCTTTCATCTACAGTCTGAGGAATAAGGACCTGATGGGAGCTCTCAGAAGACTCTTCAGAAGGAAGCCATGAAAGAGACATTCTTCACGAAGTGCATTAACGTCTGGGCAGCAAACACAAGTACCACAACTCCAATAATTAGTTTTTCTTTGAACACTGTCAAGATCTACTGACACTAAAAAAAAAAAATCTTGCCTGCAGTTTATGGAAATTGTCATATTAGGATAGTTCTCTTTGGTATACCTTTTTTCTTTGTTTCTCTCGCTCTGCAGAGAGAGAAAGGAAGGTGTGGAGTTGCATGGGTGAGGATGTGGGAAGAATTGGGACAGACTTGGAAGAGGTGAAACCATAACCATGATCAGAATCTA
Organism: Arvicola amphibius; assembly: GCF_903992535.2. Taxonomy (NCBI): domain Eukaryota; kingdom Metazoa; phylum Chordata; class Mammalia; order Rodentia; family Cricetidae; genus Arvicola; species Arvicola amphibius. Next base: position 114,410,736 of record NC_052056.1, on the reverse strand, counting down.
TCATATGAAAAATATTTCTTTTCAATAAAATATATGTGAAAATACCAACTGTACAAAAGTTATTTCAAAAGAACCATGGCCCTGTTTGTGTGCTACCTCTCTTTTTGCAGGATACACTCACCCTAGCACAATACTGCATCACACAGAAACCATTCTTCACTTGCATAAGGGTTTATTTGTGGGTTAAGAAAAATTTAAAGGGAATTTGTAAAATCAAAAAAATATGAGGAAATAAGGGCAAGAAACAGTTAGTTAAATCTTCTGATATTGCATGGTTTTTCATGACCATGCTATAAAACTGGAAATTATGTAAGAGTTCCGTGAGTTTGTAAATACAAAATTACAAATCTTTAAAAAAAAATAATAATTCCAGAGAATTTCCTCTTTCACTTTTTCCATAGGGTTTTTGACTTTACTGATCTTCTGTAGAATTGCTAGCAAGCTTTTTCTTCTCTGTTGTATCATGTATCATGTCACAGGCAACCTGTAGATTCTCATCTATTTTACATAGCCGTGACTTGTGCTGGTACTCTGGAGTAAACTGAACTTGATGAGGTCTTCGATATGATTTGAGTATAGAAGAGATTCTGTGACTGGTTTTTGCCACTTTTCTGTTCACCTCTCTATATTGCTGCCTTAACTCTTCTTACAGTGTAGCTTCAATGTTAATACTTTTATATTTGTGTAAGTGCCTAATACTGATTAGGACCCTGTCTCTATGTTAAATTTTGTGTTCATATAGCCCATTCTGTTCCTTGTTATACAATAGTAGCTAAATATTCACATAAAATATACATCGGTCTGTACTGGTACCATTTGCCTGTCATGACCCCTATTTTAACGACATGCTTATGTACTTTCCAGCTGTCTTGGTTAGTGGTCATCCCTTTGTTAGCTTCCTTAACTCTTTTTTTAAGGTAGCTTCACTGTTCCTAAAACCTTTTGTACAGGAATATAAATTTGCAACATTAATTGTCTTGAGGTTGTTTCCAAGTCAGATAAGACCTTCTATATGTAAATATTTAATCATATATTAAAATCACAGTAATATACTTTTTGATGTGGGATATCCTTCTGTATATGTGTTATTTTTATTGGTTAATGAAGAAAGCTGCTTTGACTGATGGCAGAGCTGAATATAGCCAGATTAGAAGGGATAGAGAGAGAGAGAGAGTAGGCAGAGGTAGTGAGACAGCATATATATTCCTAAGAAACAAGAGTTAACAAACCGCAAGCCTTGTGGTAAAATACCAAATAATAGAAATTGGTTAATTTAATATATAAGAGCTAGAAATACACTGGAGCTGTTAGCCAAACAGTGTTGTAATTAATGTAATTTCTGTGTGATTATTCAGGTCTGGGCAGGAAACAAACATGCAGTTTCCATTTACAACTTTTCATGAAATATTCAGTTTATGATGTATGTCTGTTTGTTTCAATGTCAAACCGCAGTGTCCAAACCTAAAGCATTTATTAAATGGCCTGAAATATCAGAAACATGTGACATGGCCTCATTTGTTTTTCTTATGAAAAATTTCAAGTGCTGGACTGAAGGGATGCTTCAGGGATTAAGATCACTGAGCATCTTCCAGAGGGTCTGGTTCAATTTCTAGTCAACAAATGGTAGATAACAACCGTCTGTAACTCAAGTTTCAGAGGACTCAGACTTTGTGGTATGGCCTACATGGGCAATGTGCTCACATGGTGTATATACATACAAGCAGGAATACACTCATACATGTAATGGGAAAAGTAAAATGCTGTGGATTCCCAAGGAGCTTAGCAGCAGAAACACTGCAGGTCCCCAAGCAATGGCAGTGAGCAGCCGTTTCAATAGCAGCCAGTCCCAAGGACTTTGGGGGAAAGACAAGTCCCACCCACTCCCTCCCCTGTCAAATGTAAGCTGCAATGAGTTGTTCTGAACATTATCATTGCTGTTTGTATTTGTTAATTGTAGTTTTCAGTCATCTCCAAATAAATGGTTGAAAATAATGTGCTTCTATTTTCTTACATAGATTTGCATTTTGGGAGTCTTTAACCTTCCTCGCCTTTGTCTTGACTGTAGTCAGGTCTGAGTCTGGACTTGCTCTGTTAATCTTAGTTGCAATCATTTGGATTTGAGGGCTTGCCTGGATCTAGGCTGGCTGGCGGTGGCCTAGGTCAGGCCATCTGATATCTGCTCGGCACATAGTTTCAGCCTATAACAGATAGCCTGCAGGTACATCCCACATTATAACAGAGAATGGTAGATCCCCACAGGGGTCCCTTGAATTACATCATAACTTTTAGTGCATCCTTGAAAAGATCAAGGATGAATAAATCTACATGGCTTGAGGGCATCTCTAACAATGGTTCAATGTAAGTATCACTTTAAATTCGGAAGATTCTTACACGGACTTTATAGTCTAAATTTTGAGGAATTATTTCCTCACTTTCACCTGCAGTGACTAAATCAATTCTTGGATAAGGCAGTGATATTCAAACTCTGTGTATAGTGACATGCTATAGAAGCTGCATGGTATAAAGTCCCATGTGAGATCCAAATATTCCCTTTCTGCTCTTTAATTTTAGCTCAGAGTTCTTTGAAGGAGCAACAAAGATTTTTTTTGACATTCTAAGCACTGGGCCCCTGACATTTCTCACATATTGATTAGCAGAGCCACTGAAATTTAGTCACTGATCTCATCTTAACCTCACTCTCTTTATTAATGTACATTAATTATATAAAAATGACGATTTCATTATGACATCTTCATATGTGTGCACAATGCACTTTGTCACCCATCCTACGCTAATGGCTCAGGAGAGTTCAGTATGTTTTCAGGAGAGTGATGGAGACAGGATGTGGGAAAAGACGGATTTTTCTTGCAGGGATTCTTGGGGGTAATGAGATGAAACTGTGTGTGACAAGGCCTCTAAGCACAAATCTTCAGATTCTCTACTGTGTAGGCATGGATCCCTCACAAGTTCACTCTGTCCCAGCTTCACTTTCCCCCTCTTCTGACTCACGTCTCAATTTTCATAATGTTGACTACTTCCCTGTACCTGATATTTTCTCCACAGTCCTGCTCCTGTGTGGCTTCTTATGATTTCCCTGGAGTTCACAATATCTTACCATCCTCATCTTTGTTAAAATATAATATTCAGTAGATGTGAAGACTATTCTGAAAATTCCAAAAGTCCGAAGAGATAGTTTTAAAACTTTTCATACAGAATACAAAAGCCAGTAAACACAGCAACCCACAGACATGCTGAATACACAGGGCAGTGCATATAAGAAACATGTAGACACATGATACTTCACAAGATGGCAAACACATTAACCCTGAACAGGAAGGCTGGAGATCTTTGGGGAAGACAATGTTTGGTTATGCAAGCTTTCCATCTTTGTGCACGCATGTATGCGTTTGTGCGTATGCATGCGTGCGCACATGTGTGTGCATGACTATGTGTGTGTATGTGCATGTGTGTGTGACTACGTGTGTGTATGTGTGAAACAATAGTCAAGAAGAGAAGGTTACCGATTTCAGAGGGAGTGAGGGGTACATACACGGTGTTGGTCAAGCAGACATGGAAGGACTTGAGGCAGGAAAGTGATATGACTGTATTTTAATTTAAAAATTGTAAAAAACATATTTTAATAAAAATGAAGCATTAATTTCTTGTTTTCTTGAATACTACATTCACAATGAGAAAGGAAGCCTATTATATCATTTGTAAAACCAAACAGTATGAAGGTGAATATAACTTCTTTAAATTCTGTTGAGCACTGGTATATAGCCCATGGGTCACAACATTTTTGGGGGTCACATATCAGATATCCTGTGTATCAGATATTTACATTACCATAATTTTGAAATTTTTATTTAAAAGTTTTTTTAATTATACATACCAACCACATTTCCCACTCCCTCCCTTTTTCCCCCTCCCCTCCCACTTCATCCCTCCATCCTCTACCCACTCCTCAGAAAGGGTAAGGTCTCTCATGGAGAGTCAACAAAGTTTGGTATATCAAGTTGAGGCAGGACCAAGGCCCTCTCCCCTGTATCAAGGCTGAGCAAGAAATGCCTCCATAGAGAATGGGCTCCAAAAATCCAGGTCATGCACTGAGTAATAAATCCTGGTCCCACTGCTAGTGACCCCACAGAATGCTCAGGCCATGGAACTGTCACCCACATTCAAAGGACCTAGTTTGATCCTATGTAGGTTCCCCAACAATCATTCCAGAGGCAGTGAGCTCCTACTAGCTCAGGTCAGCTGTCTCTGTGGGTTTCTCCATCATGATCTTGACCCCTTTGCTTATACAATCTGTACTCCCTCTCTTCAACTGGACTCCAGGAGTTTGGCCCAGTGCTTAGTTGTGGATTTATGCATCTGCTCCATCAGTTACTGGATGAAGGTTCTATGTTGACAATTAGGGTGGTAATCAATCTGATTACAGGGTTAGGCCAGTTCAGGCATCCTCACCACTATTGCTAGGAATCTTAGCTGGAGTCATCCTTGTAGGTTTCTGGGAGTTTGCCTAGTACCAAATTTCTCTCTAATTCCATATTCCCTGTTTACGGATATCTCTTTCCTTGCTTTCTTTCTCTTTTCCTTCCCCCAAATTGAACAATGCATGTCTCTCTCAGGGTCCTCCTTGTTACCTAGCTTCTCAGGGGTTGTGGATTGTAGCCTGGTTATACTTTCCTTTATATCTAATATCCACTGAGGAGTGAGAACATGCCATGTTTGTCATTCTGGGTATGGGTACCTCATTCAGTATGTTTTTTCTAGTTCCATCCATTTGCCTGCAGATCTCAAGATGTTACTGTATTTTTACCACTGAGTAATACTCCATTGTATAAATGTATCATAATTCTTTGGCTGAGGGGCATCTAGGTCATTTCTCCCATTCTGGCTATCAGGTAACACTGGTATGACACAGTTGGGCAAATGTCCTTGTGGTATGAGTGTGCATCCTTTGGGTATTGCCGAAGAGTGGTATTGCTGTGTCTTGATGTAGATTTATTCCAAATTTATGAAAAACTGTCATACTGATTTCCAAAGTGGCTGTACAAATTTGCTCTCCCACCAGCAGGATTGTTCTCCTTACTCCACATCCTCTCCAGCCTTAGCCATTCTGACAGATGTTAAGATGCTGTCTCAGAGTCATTTTGATTTGCATTTTTCTGATGATAAAGGATATTGAACAATTTCTTAAATGTCTTTCAGCCATTTGAGCTTCTTCTATTGAGAATTCTCTGTTTAGATCTGTACCCCATTTTTAAATTGAACTATTTGGTATTTTGGTGTCTAGTGTCTAGAGTTCTTCATATATCTGGAGATCAGCCCTCTATCAGATGTGGGGTTGGTACCACTCTTTTCCCATTCTGTAGGCTGCTGTTTGGTCTTAGAGATTCTGTGCCTTGTCTTAGAGAAGAATCTCAGAGGTCTCATTTATTAATTTTTGTTCTCAGTGTCTGTGTTACTGGTGCTATATTTAGGAAGTCAAAGCTATTTCTCACTTTCTCTTCTATCAGGTTTGGTGTATATGGATTTATGTTGATGTCTTTGATAAACTTGGACTTAAATTTCGTTCATGAAGATAAATATGGATCTATTTGCATTATTCTACATATCAATACCCGGTTATGCCACCAACCTTTGTTGAAGATGCTTTCTTTTTTCCATTGTACAATTTTGGCTTCTTTTTCAAAAATCAGATATTCATATGGTGTGGATTAATGTCAGGGTTTCAATTCAATTCCATTGATCCTCATGTCTGTTTTTATGCCAATACCAAGCTGTTTTATAACTATAGGTCTATACCATATAGTATATAGCTTGAAGTCAGGGTTAGTGATGTCTTTTGAGAGTCCTTTATTTTACAGGATTGTTTTGTCTATCCTGAGTTTTTTGTTTTTTCATATGAAATGGAGTATTGTTCTTTCGAGGTCTGTGAAGAATTCTGACAGGATTTTGATAGGAATTGTATTGAACCTGTAGATTGCTTTTGGTGAGATTGCCATTTTTACTATGTTGGTCCTACCTATCCTGCCTATTCAAGAGTATGGAAGCTCTTTCCATTTTCTGAAATATTCTTCAAAATCTTTCTTCAGAGTTAAAATTTTTGTCATAGAGCTATTTCACTTGTTAATCAGAGTTACTCCAAGATATTTTATGTTATTTGTGGCTATTTTAAAGGGTGTGTTTCTGTGATTTCTTTTTCATCCTGTTAATCATTTGTGTATAGGAAAGCGACAGAATTTTTTTTGAGTTGATCATCTATTCTGCCACATTGCTGAAGGTGTTTATCAGCTGTAGGAGTTCAATGTTAGAACTTTTGGGGTTGTAACCCCGCTTGGCGGTTCAGCTATTCAGGGTCCTCTGAAGGGACGCTACCTGAAAGACATGGGCTGAAGAAAGGAACAAGACCAAGCAAGATTCTATTTGTCAAGGTCTCGTTTATTAGGGTGAAGGCTACAGCTTATATGGCCGTTGAAAGAGGAACTTGGCATGGGGTAGGGATAGGGGTAGGAACTTTTGCCAGGGTAGGGAAGGTCATCAGTCAGCATCCCTGGTGTAAGCCAAAACATGTGATTCCATTAACATTTTTCAAGATAGTGGAATATGGGCAGGTTCCGTAAACAAATAGTTCTCGAGATAGTTGATATGTGGGGCAGGTTCTCCGAAAACATCCTTAGGGCAATGACCTCTGCTATTCTTTAGGACTATGGTCCCTGACATGGGGTCACTTATGTATGCTAGCATATCATCTGCAAATAGCAAAAGTTTGAATTCTTACTTTCCAATTTGTATCCCCTGATTGTTTTCTTGTCTTGTTGCTCTAGCTAGAACGTCAAGTGCTATATTAAATAGATATAGTAGATATGAAAAGAGTGGGCAGTCTAGTTTGCTCCTGATTTTGAATCACTTTGAGCTTCTCTTCATTTAGTTTGATGTTGGCTTGTATAAGCCCCTTATGTTTATGTATGTCCTTCTATTTCTAATCTCTCCAAGATCCTTATCATGCAGGAGTGTTCGATTTTGTTGAAGTCTTTTTCAGCATCTAATGAGATGACCATGTGATTTTTTTCTTTCAATTTGTTTATATGGTAGATTACATTGACAGAATTTTATATGTTGAACCATCCCTACATCTATGGGGTGAAGCCTACTTGATCATGGTGGATGATTTTTTGATGTATTTTTGGATTCAGTTTGCCACTATTTTACTGAGGGTTTTTTTTGCATAAGTGTTCATGAGATTAGTCTGTAATTCTCTTTCTTCATTGAGTCATTGTGTGGTTTGGATATAAGGTTTGAGACTGTAGTCTCATAAAAAGACTTTTGAAATATTCATTCTGTTTCTACTGTGTGGAACAACTTGAGGAGTATTGGTATTAATTCTTTGAAATTCTGGTAGATTCTGCACTGAAACCATCTGGCCCTAAGTTTGTTTTGTTTGGAAGACGTTTAATAACTGCTTCGATTTTTTAGGTCTATTTCACTTGTTTATCTGGTCTTGACTTAAATTACGTAAGCTGTACCTATCCAGAAAATTGTCCATTTCTTTTAGGTTTGCCATATTAGTGGAGTGCACTTTTTTGAAGTATGACTTAATGATTCTCCAGGTTTCCTCAGTGTCTGTTGTTATATCCCTCCTTTCCTTTCTGATTTTGTTATTTTGTATATTCTCTGTTTTTTAGTTAGGTTGGATAAGGGTTTGTCTAACTTAATGATTTTTCTCCAAGTACCAAAGCTTTGTTTGTTTCATTGATTCTTTGTATTATTTTCTTTCTTTCTCTATTTTATTGATTTCAGCTCTCAATTTGATTTTAATTATTTTCTGTCATCTACTCTTCCTGGGTGAGTTTGCTTGTTTTTGTTGTAGAGCTTTCAGGTATGCTATTAAGTTGCTAGTGTGAGATTTCCCCAAATTCTTATGTGGCTACTTAGTGCTATGAACTTTCCCTTAGCACTGCTTTGAAGGTGTGTCACAATTTTGGGTATGTTGTATCTTCGTTTTTATTAAATCATACGACATCTTTCATTTCTTTATTTCTTCCTTATCCCAGGGGTGATTCAGTTGAGTGTTGTTCAGTTTCCATGAGATTATAGGCTTTCTGTATTTTGTTTTGTTGTTGAATTCTAACTTTAAGTCATGGTGATCCAACAAGATACAGGATGTTATTCCAAATTTTTATGTGTCTTTTGAGATTTGCTTTGTGACCAAGTATCTTGTCAGTTTTAGAGGTTACATGAGGTACTGAGAAGAACGTATATTTTTTGTGTGTTTGGGTGATATGTTCTCTATATGTCTGTTAAGTCCATTTGAATCATAAACTCTGTTAATTCCCTTATTTCTCTGTTAAGTTTCTGTCTGATTGGCCTGTCTGTTGGTGAGAGTGGGGTGTTATAGTCTCCCACTATTAGTGCATGAAATTTTATGTGTGAATTACGATTTAGTAATGTTTCTTTTACAAATGTGGGTGCCCTTGTATTTGGGCCATAAATGTTTAGAAATGAGACTTTGTCTTGATGGATTTTTTTCTGTGACAAATATGAAATGTCCTTTTCCATCTCTTTTGATTAACTGTAGTTTGTATTCTATTTTGTTAGATATTAGGATAGCTATACCAGCTTGTTTCTAAGGTCCATTTGATTGGAAAAACTTTTCCCCACCACTTAATTTGATATAATACCTGTCTTTGAAGTTGAGGTATGTTTTTTGTATGCAGCAGAAGGAAGGGTCCTGTTTTCACATCCATTTTGTTAGCCTGTGTCTTTTTATAGGCAAGTTGAGCCTATTGATATTAAGGCATATTAATGACCAGTGATTGTTAATTCCTGTTATTTTCTGGTTTTATTGTTGTTGGTGGTGGTGTGTTTGTGCTTCCTTTTATTGGGCTTTATGGTATGAGATATTCTATTGCCTATGATTTCTTGGGAGTAGCTAACTTGGTTTGAAGTTTTCTTTCTAGTGCTTTCTGGGAGGCTGAATTTGTGAATAGGTATTATTTAAATCTAGTTTTGTCAGAGATATCTTGTTTTCTTAGTTTATGGTTACTGAAAACTTTGCTGGATATAGTAGTAGTCTGGGCTGGAATCCAATGTCTCTTAGTGTCTACAAAATACCTGTCCAGGACCTTCTGGCTTTTAGACTCTTCATTGAGAAGTTGGGTGTATTTCTGATATGTCTTTCTTTATATATTACCTGGACTCTTTCTTTTGCAGCTCTTAAAATTCTTTCTTTATTCTGTATGTTTAGTGTTTTGATTATTATCTGGCAGGGGACTTTTTTTAATCTGGTCTATTTGATGTTCTGTAAGTATCTTGTAACTTAAAATGCATGTCTTTCTGTAGGCTGGGAAAGGTTTCCTCTGTGATTTTGTTGAATATATTTTCTGTGCCTTTCAGCTGGAGTTTTTCCTCCTTCTTTTGTTCCTTTTACTTTTAGGTTTGGTCTTTTCATGGTGTCCCGGATTTCCTGGATGTTCTGTGGTAAGAATTTGTATGGTCTGACATTTTTTCACTTTTTCTACTCAATTATTATTTATTTTTTAGTAAATATTACACAAGTGTTACACACACACACACAAAAACACACACACACCTCTCCCTTAGAAAAAGGTATGGAGGCCCAAAAATGTGAACCTATTTTCACCTTGTCTGAAGGTAAGAAAATTTTAGCTTGTTCAAAGTTATCGACAACAAGTGTGGCTACACATCTGACCTAGGGTGTTGTTACTTGCTCTTTCTTTTTGACATTAAAATGGTCTATATAGGTAGATTCACTTCACCCTGATGGATGGTCAGAATATTCAAGCTTACTTCTGCCCCTTTTTAATTAGGACTTTTGACCTTCAGTATACTTCAGTATACTGCCTTCTACAGTATACTTGGTCTAGGGTGGATTCACTGCCTAAACAGAAGAATGCAAATGACTTGATGTATCAAAGTATTGAAGCAAATAACTGTTCTAGTTATCCTTTGTATCATGGTAAAGGAGTCTTATGTCTTCTTCTCCCTGTTGTATTAGTGTATAAAAGTATATGGAGAATTAAATGCAGGTGGATTTCAGTGTTTACTGGAACTCCCTCCCAGTGCTATCTTATGTTTTCTGTTTTAATATTTTCACTCATGTCTTCATACCCTTTTCTAACTTTTCTTTTTTCTTTTTTCCATTGTTTTTATTGAGCTATATATTTTTTCTGCTCCCCTCCTTTCCTCTCCCCTCCCCTTCTACCATCTCCCATGGTTCCTATGCTCCCAATTTACTCAGGAGATCTTGTCTTTTTCTGTAACATGAGGTCCTGCTAGTTGGGGTTTTCTGTCCTGCCTGGTTCCCACAGCTGTTTAGCCCCAAAGAAAATCACACAGAGGTCTCCATAAATTATAAGCTGATTGGCCCATTAGCTCAGGCTTCTTACTAGCTCTTATGACTTATAATAAGCCATTATTCTGGTCTGTTTTAGCCATATGGCTTTGTACCTTTTTCAGCTGGCAGGTCATATCCTGCTTACTCGATGATCTGCACAGAACTGGGAGGAATCAACTTCCTCGTTCCCAGAATTCTCCTGTTCTCATTGCATCACCTCTACTTCCTGTCTGGTTTTCCCACCTATACTTCCTGCCTGGCCAATCAGCGTTTATTTAAAACATGATTGACAGAATACAGACAATTATCCCACACCATTTTTCTACTTCTCAGGTATATTAGAACCATGTATGTCTTGTTTATAGTCCTCATTGTTGTCTAGGTTGTCTGGGATTATGAATTGTAGGCTGGTTTCTCTTTGCTTCATGTCTAAAAGCCACATATGAGTGAGTACATTTGATATTTGTCTTTCTGGGTCTGAATTTGTTGGGTTTGACATTTTCTTTACTGATTAATTTATTTCTTCTATTGTATCTTCAACACCTGAAATTCTCTTCTCCATCTCTTGTATTCTGTTGGTTATGCTTGTATCTGTGATTCCTGCTCATTTACCCAGATTTTCCTCGGTTTGTGTTCTTTGTTGTCTCTATGTCAGTGTGGGAGTCTTGAACTCTTTCCTTCACCTGTTTGTTTCCCTACCTCCCTTGGCTTTTCTGGCTTTCTTTAAGGGATTTCTTGATTTCTCTAAATTTTTTGTTTGTCTTTTCCTCCATTTTTTTAAGGAAAATTTTCACTTTATCTTTAAGGCCCTCTATCATTTTATAAGGTTATTTTAAGATCATTTACTTCTGCTTCATCTGTGTTGGGAAGTTCAGGCCTTGCTGTTGTAGACCCACTAGGTTTTGGTGGTGCTTTACTACTCATTATGTTGTTGAAGGTGTTCTTACACTCCCTTCTACCCACCTGGGTTTGGGGTAATTATAGGTACAGGTGTTGATTCTTCCTCCAATTGGTGCAGGCAGTGTATGTACCTCAGGCGACTGTGTTTTCTCCAATCAGTACAGGTATAGTCTGTGTCACTAGGTGGCCTCTGATGCCACTGGAGCTGGTGGTGGAGTGGCTTGGCCAGGAGAGTCTTGCCTGCTGATTGGCTGTTTGGCCCCTTCCTCCAGTTGGTGCAGTTGGGGCTGTGTCTCCAGGGCCCTCTGATGTGGTTGGGGATGGTGGTGGAGTGGCCTCTTCCTTTAATAGGTTCAGGTGGGGGCTGTTTCTCTAGGGCTTCTGAGGCAGCTCTTCCTCCAGTAGGTGCGTGTAGTGATTGTTCCTCCAGAGTCCTCTGATGCAGTTGGGGATCGAGTGGCCTGACTGTGGGATACTTACCTGCTGATCAACTCCTGGGGTTGCCATGGGTTGGGAAGTGATGTCAACCTAGAACCTAGACAGTGGGTTGTCCCAACTCTGAGAGCAGCCACTGTCCTTTTCTTCCAGTCAGTGCAGGTGGGATCTGTGCCTCAGGGGTCCTCTGATGCAGGTGGGGATATGGTGTAGTGGCCTGGCCACAGTAGACTTTATATTCCTCTTAATATAGCAACATTGCTGTTTTGAAGTAGCAACAAAATAATTTTATGTTTGGGGTCTCCACAACATGGACTGTGTTAAAGGGTCCCAGCATTAGGGAGGTTGGAAAGCATAGCTGTTGGGAAATAATATTCTTAGAAGTCTTTACTGTATGTCCAGTGAGGACGGTTTACAAGCACTTGTTGGTCAGTCAGTCTCCACACACTGTTTATTCCAGCTGAAGTAGCCTACCTCAGGACTTCACAAAGCAAGGCCCACAGTGGCCTACAGCCTTTCTTAATTACATTCCAGGAAGGAAAATAATGAGAGATAGTTTTGATAATTAACATAACTACCTTCTCACTTGTATTTATTCATTTCATGTTGCCCCTAGAAGCTGTATTCCGAACTGGAAAAGAAGCTTATTCTATATGTTGAAAATCAGGTAGTACTGAGGCACATAGAATGAAATAAGATTTCCAGGTATCAAACATGTATCTCAAGGAACATCTTTGCTATAGGTACTATTTCCTAAGTATCCACTATGTATTAGTTATTGTAGGTAAATGGTTTCTATTGGAACTCCATAAAGCAAGAGTCTCAGAGGCTTACATACTAAAGAAGCTCACACACTAGAGCAGTCCAGGGGAGATAACTCCGCTGACCAGCACAAGTAGAAGTTAAAAAAACGCACTTCCTGCTAGCTTCATGTGCTGTGGACACAAAGGAAAATGAGCCTGATGTAGCCTTTGAAAAATCAAAGAATTCTGAGATACGAGAACGTTTCTTTCTTAAATTCTTAGTAAGAAATGACTGCCGTATGTCTTAAATATATTTCACATAATACCTGTGTTATAAGCACTTTTTCCTTAATAAATCATCACGCATTGTTCACAATAGGCGAATGAGCCTATTCTAAAAATTCACAAAGCAAGATTCGGTGAAACTTAAGGAGGATTTTCCTAGCTGCACTCAAAGGGGGGAAGTCAAAAGAATGATGGTACTACTGTCGCAAGTCCATTGGATTTATAAGCATTCATTTCTTGTCACCTAAGAATGCTATACTTACAATGGGAAAATACATCTATTGTATCTTTGAAAAATCAAGTAGTTAGAATCAAGTGATTAGGATAACATCATTGATTCCTGGAGCAGTGTAATATTCTGTAGGATCGTATATGTACCTCAGATATTGCCTTTGTTATAACTTAATTGCTTAGGAGGTCACCACACAGTTTTCACTAAAAGTGAAGGGGCCCTTTGTAGCGCCTTCACTGTTGTTAGCCACACGTCAGGATGACATCTGTTGGGATCCAGCCTTGATGGAGTACACATGTTCCAGGGCAGGAGCATGAGGATTAGAAATATTAGGCAAAAAAGAACAGAGATATGAGAGAAGTAAAAGACAGAAACACAGAACAGCATCAGGAGAGAAATTCAATGAATGTTGAATTCACCCATATTTATTTTCCACATGCTTATATACCTCACTACAAAAGAGGAGGGGGGAGGCAACAGACTTCATAAGCATGATAGATAGAACAAGTAGCCACTTCCTGAAACCTCCTGCCAATCTCCTGAAGAAGCAGGAGTAGACTTGTGTTCTATATTCTCATTTTGGTCAAGGAGGAGCAGATCCACCTCTATACTCAAAATACTAATTAATCACACCCTAAGTCAGGATCTCTTGTTTGTAGCCACACCTTTTCTCAGCAACTTTGAAAGAGCAAAAATAAGCTCAAAGTCTCTGACCTTCAGTCAAGGTGGAAAGGACTCACATCTGTGGTCCCTGACAATTTCTCCCCTTTTATTTATTTAATAAAACTGGTGCTTCTGCTACAGGACAGATGACTCTGCCTGTTTTGGGTGCCCTCTTCCATTTTCCAGACTTACCCATCATGGGTACATACATTCTGTCATATATATTCTGTCTTAGATTTCCTGGGATAGGGAGGAGAGATCTTACCCATCATTGACTACAACCTCTGTAAATGAAGGGTTGAGGGAGAATGCATCTCTGGGCTCTGTGTGCTTCTGAGCCAATTTTCTGTCAAGAGAGTTCACAAATAACTAGATAACGATATGGAAACAGATAATGATTTGTGATACATACTCTCCTATGGCTACAGTATCACCCAATAAAGGAGTGGAGGATGACTAGAGGTGGGACTGCTTTTTTAAATTGGTCTAGGATGACTTTAATAGTTTTTAGATGCAATCGAAATCTGAATTTGTCCTCTTAAACATATCAAATCTAAGGATTCATTGGCAATGTCAAAATTCTCTCAGACAAGCTCTAGCGTTTTTCTAATCAGTAACATCTTCATAATGAACGAAGGTAGTTACAAATATTAACAGTCAATACCATAATTCTAGCACAGAAACTAACAATAAACACACAATTCGTCAAATCACAATTCTTTTAAGTCCGTACTTATCCGAAGACAAGAAAAGGTTTCTGTGATGGGTGAGCTGTGAGTTCTTTTCATCTCCTACAGTTCATCTGCATTGCCGCTTCATTTCAAAGATGAGTTAGAACCACCCCAGTCTCTGAGCAGCAGCACAAAGTTTTAGACCATTCCTCTTCATTTCTGAAGAGGGGCTCCAGTCACCTTTTTTCTCCATAATACATCTTTTTTTTTCCCAGAGGGTAAAATTGAGGTCCTAGGTCTCAGGTCCTTTATTTCAACAGCAGATTGAACACCATACTGGAAGAATGAGTTCTGTGTCCTAATACATAGTATGAATAAAACGACAAACATTCAGTTCTCTGCCCTTTGGTTAGTTCGGGTAAAAGTTTGTCTATTTTGTTGATTTTCTCGAAGAAGCAACTCTTTGTCTCATTGATTCTTTGTATTGTTTTCTATGTTTCTGTTTTGTTGATTTCAGCTCTCAATTTGATTATTTCCTGCTGTCTAGTCCTCCTGGGTGAGTTTCCTTTTTGTTGTTCTAAAGCTTTCAGGTGTCCTGTTAACTTGCTAGTGTGGGATTTTTCCAGCTCCTTTATGAAGGCATATAGTGCTATGAACTCTCCTCTTAGCCCTGCTTTTATTGTGGTACATAAGTTTGGGTATGTTGTGCCGTCATGTTTGTGGAATTTTAGGAAGTCTTTAATTTCTTTCATTATTTCTTCCTTGGCTCATTGGTGATTCAGGTGAGCATTATTTAATTTCTATGTGTTTGTGGGCTTTCTGAACTTAGTGTTGCTGTTGATTTCTACCTTTAAGCCATGGTGATCCAATAAGATACACTGGGTTATTCCAATTTTTTTTTTTGTTATCTGTTGAGGTTTGCTTTGTTATTGAGTAAGTGGTCAATTTTTGAGAAGGTTCTATGAGGTGCTGAGAAGAAGCTGTATTCTTTTATGTTTGGATGGAATCTTCTATAGATGTCTGTTAAATCCATTTGAGTCATAACATCTGTTAGTTTCTTTATTTCTCTGTTAAGTTTCTGTCTGGTAGACCTGTCCTGTGATGAGAGTGGGCTGTTGAAATCTCCCATTATTAATGTGTGGTGCTTAATGTGTGATTTAAGCTTTAGTAATGTTTCTTTTAAATATGATAGTAAATGTTTCTTGTATTGGGAACATAGATGTTCAGGCTTGAGATTTCCTCTTGATGGATTTTTCTTGTGATAAATAAGATACGTCCTTCTTTGTCTCTTTAGATTGGTTTTACTTTGAATTCTATTTTATTAGATATTAGGATAGCTACCCCAGTTTGTTTCTTAGGTCCATTTGATTGGACATTTCCCCCCAACCTTTTACTCTGAGGTTATGTATGTCTTTGATGTTGAAGTGTATTTCTTGTATGCAGCAGAAGGATAAGTTCTGTTTTCCTATCTAATCTTATAGCCTGTGTCTTCTTATAGGTGAATTGAGTTTATTTATATTAAGGAATAATAATGATCAGTGATTTCTAGTTGCTGTTATTTTGGTCTTTGTTGTTTGATATGTTATTGTGTTTGCTTTTCCCTTCTTTGGGATTTGTTGCTGTGAGATCATCTATTGTCTGTGATTTTGTGGGTGTAGCCAACTTCCTTAGGTTGGAGTTCTCATTTTAGTACTTTGTGCAGGGCTGTATTTGTGTCTAGTTATTGTTAAAATCTGGCTTTGTCACGGACTGTCTTGTTTTCTCTGTCTATGGTGATTGAAAGTTTTGTTGGGTATAGTAGTCTGTTCTGGCATCTGTAGTTTCATAATGTCTGTATAACACTTGACCAGGACTTTCTAGTTTTCGTTGTTTCCATTGAGAAGTCAGGTATAATTCTTATAGGTCTACCCTTATATGTTACTTGGCCTTTTTCCTTTGTAACTCTTAATATTTTTCTGTATTCTGTCTGTGTTTTTATTACTATGCGGTGAGGAAACTTGGTTTTTTGTCTAGTCTCTTTGGTTCTATAAGCTTCTTGTATTTTCATGCATGCCCTTCTTTAGGTTGGGAAAGGTTTCCTCTATATTTTTTGTTGAATATATTTGTGGGCCTTTGAGTTGGGGTTCCTGTCCTTCTTCTGTTCCTATTATTCTTAGGTTTGGTATTTTCATGGTATACCAGATTTCCTGGATATTTTGTGCTAAGATTTTGTTAGATTCAACATTTTCTTTGACTGATGTATCTGTTTCCTCTATTGTATCTTCAATGACTATGATTTTCTCTTACATCTCTTGTATTCTGCTGTTTATAGCTGCATTTGTGGTTTCTGATTGTTTATTCATATTTTCTGTTTCCAGAATTCCCTGATTGTGTTTTCTTTTTTGTCTCTATCTTGGTTTTAAGTCTTGAATTGTTTCTTTCATCTGTTTGATTGATTTTTCTTGGTTTTCTTTAAGAGATTTGTTGATGTCTTTGAACATTTTTGTTTGAATTTTCCTCCACTTCTTTGAGAGACTTTTTCATTTCCTTCTTAAGGTCCTAAATCATTTTCCTAAAGTTATTTTTAAGGTCATTTTATTATGCTTCATCTGTGTTGTGGTGTTGACAGAGGTTTTCTGTCTCACCTGATTACTCAGCAGTTCAGTCCCAATGAAATACACAGAGGTCTACCTTAATTATAAATTGGTTGACCTAGTGGCTCAGGTTTCTTACTAATTAATTCTTTCTTATATCTTAAATTAGCCCATTATTCTTGTCTATGTTAAGTTTGTGGCTTGGTACATTTTTGGCAAGGCAGTTACATCTTGCTTCTCTGTGTCTGGGTGATGACTGCAGACAGAAACTTCACTCTTCCCAGAATTCTCATTGCCCCATCTCTACTTCCTGCCTGGTCACCCCGCCTATACTTCCTGCTTAACTACTGGCCAATCAACATTTATTTAAAATACAAGTGACAGGGTACAGACCATTGTCCCACAATATTGGGGTATTCAAGTCTTGCTGTTGTAGAGCCACTAAATTTTGGTGGTGCCATGTTGCTCTTCATGTTGTTGAGTGTGTTCTTACCTTGTTGTATACCCATCTTTTCTTCCAATTGGTGTAGTTGGGGCTGTATCTCCGGTGATCACTCTTCCAGGTGCCAGTGGGTCCAAGGCTCCTCATGGTGGAGTTGGGGCCACAGTTCTAGTCACGCAGGAGATCGTTCAATGCTCCTGGAGGTTGCTTGTGCCTGCCTGCTCCTTGAAGTCCACAAATAGTGTTACCAAATAGAAAAGAATTAATGTAATCTCTTGTGCCTAACTCAGTAGTAATGCAATACAGCTAGAAATCAAAAGCAAGAATAATAAAGAATATATATATGTATATGGAGACTAAAGAATATGTCCTCAGATAACAGTGACTAATGGAAGAAATCTGGAGAAAATGTCTAAATTTCTCAAGTAAATGGAAAGAAAAGCACAATTTACAGGGCTCTTTGGGATATAGCCAAAGCAGTTTTAAGATGAAGTTCATGGCTATGAGGGCCTATGCTAAAGTTAACAAAGAGTTGTGCAAGCATATAGTGTAGCTCATAGTGTGCATTCTAGTAACAATGAAAGGTTTGATTCCCAGCACTGTGTAAAGATATAGATGGTGGAAGATATCTTTAATCCAAGGGTTCATAAATGTGGGAGCTGAGGAGTTAAAAGTTCAAGGTGACTTTTACACATATGACAATTTCACAAAGATTTAAATAAAAACATAATGATGCACTTAAAGGTCCTAGAAAAACAAGACCAATCTAAATCCAACAGTAGCAGGGTACAAGAAATAATAAACATTAGGGCAGAAAATAACAAATGAAGAGTAAAATAGCAATACATAAGATTGATCAAACAAAGAATTTATTCTTTGAAAAAATAAGATTGACAAACCCCTAGACAAATAGGCCAAAAGAAAGGAAGAGAAAACCTAATTAATAAAATTAGAGATAGAGGGAGAACAAGAGTCATCAGGGACTACATTGGAAATTAATATTCCCCAAAGGGGGAAATCTACAATAAAATCTCAAAACTCTTGGTTTAAAAACATACAGATGTTTTAGTATCTGAACTTTATTTGTCAGATGCCGATTTTGCTCATTGATGTTTCCTTTCTAGATTGGAGCAATGAGCTGTTACCAGGATATAGTTTGAATGCTACACATCTAGAAATTTCTTCAAGCAAAGAAATTATCCCATCCAGTCTGTTTGAATGGGATCTTTGCCAAAATATCACAAAATGACCCCAAGAATAATTCTGTTTTTTTAGGTTATAATTATACAATTTCTTCTTTCCCATCCATCCTTCAAACCCTCTCAGTTATCGCTCCTACCTTCATTTGCATTCATGTCTACTTGTTTCATGAATTGTTTTCCTAGCTTAATTTTTGCTAAGATCCTTCTTCCCTTCTGAAATATTTTAAAAATTTGTTTTGTTTTTAATTTTTATTGTTCCTTGGGAATTTTGCATATTGTGTTTTGGTTGTATTCATCTCCTCCCATAAATCTTTCCACAGCCTTCCTTTTCCACTTGGGCTGGGGTCAAGTATTGGCTCAGGTTCAGGTCCTGGGAAAGGGAAGAGGCATTAGTGCAAAGAAAAATTCAGACCACCAAGTGGATTGCTCTCGTGGCTCAGAATAGCTCAGTTATCTTTATTTATATATTAACAGTTTTTCTTACCAGGGTTCCAAGAACAGCTTTATTCTTGGTTCCTATTTTTGTCTTTTAAGAAGTACATCATAATCATTAAAAAAGTCCCCGTTGTCCCCCATTATGCTTTCCCAAGTACAATTTCCCACCCCCTACATAATCTTATTCTAGCACCTTTGCAGGTTTAACTAAAAACCAAGACAGACATATCCTGCTCTTGCGGCACATATGTCAACTGGCAGCTACTTGTGATTAAAAAGTTAAAAGGTGTGTGTACATTACTTTAGGGCCACTCGATCCCCAACTGCATCAGAGGACTCTGGAGGAACAATCACTACACGCACCTACTGGAGGAAGAGCTGCCTCAGAGGCCCTAGAGAAACAGCCCCCACCTGAACCTATTAAAGGAAGAGGCCACTCCACCACCATCCCCAACCACATCAGAGGGCCCTGGAGACACAGCCCCAACTGCACCAACTGGAGGAAGGGGCCAAACAGCCAATCAGCAGGCAAGACTCTCCTGGCCAAGCCACTCCACCACCAGCCCCAGTGGCATCAGAGGCCACCTGGTGACATAGACTCTACCTGCACTGATTGGAGAAAACACAGTCGCCTGAGGTACATACACTGCCTGCACCAATTGGAGGAAGAATCAACACCTGTACCTATAATTACCCCAAACCCAGGTGGGTAGAAGGGAGTGTAAGAACACCTTCAACAACATAATGAGTAGTAAAGCACCACCAAAACCTAGTGGGTCTACAACAGCAAGGCCTGAACTTCCCAACACAGATGAAGCAGAAGTAAATGATCTTAAAATAACCTTATAAAATGATAGAGGGCCTTAAAGATAAAGTGAAAAATTTCCTTAAAAAAATGGAGGAAAAGACAAACAAAAATTTAGAGAAATCAAGAAATCCCTTAAAGAAAGCCAGAAAAGCCAAGGGAGGTGGGGAAACAAACAGGTGAAGGAAAGAGTTCAAGACTCCCACACTGACATAGAGACAACAAAGAACACAAACCGAGGAAAATCTGGGTAAATGAGCAGGAATCACAGATACAAGCATAACCAACAGAATACAAGAGATGGAGAAGAGAATTTCAGGTGTTGAAGATACAATAGAAGAAATAAATTAATCAGTAAAGAAAATGTCAAACCCAACAAATTCAGACCCAGAAAGACAAATATCAAATGTACTCACTCATATGTGGCTTTTAGACATGAAGCAAAGAGAAACCAGCCTACAATTCATAATCCCAGACAACCTACACAACAATGAGGACTATAAACAAGACATACATGGTTCTAATATACCTGAGAAGTAGAAAAATGGTGTGGGATAATTGTCTGTATTCTGTCAATCATGTTTTAAATAAACGCTGATTGGCCAGGCAGGAAGTATAGGTGGGAAAACCAGACAGGAAGTAGAGGTGATGCAATGAGAACAGGAGAATTCTGGGAACGAGGAAGTTGATTCCTCCCAGTTCTGTGCAGATCATCGAGTAAGCAGGATATGACCTGCCAGCTGAAAAAGGTACAAAGCCATATGGCTAAAACAGACCAGAATAATGGCTTATTATAAGTCATAAGAGCTAATAAGAAGCCTGAGCTAATGGGCCAATCAGCTTATAACTTATGGAGACCTCTGTGTGATTTTCTTTGGGGCTAAACAGCTGTGGGAACCAGGCAGGACAGAAAACCCCAACTAGCAGGACCTCATGTTACAGAAAAAGACAAGATCTCCTGAGTAAATTGGGAGCATAGGAACCATGGGAGATGGTAGAAGGGGAGGGGAGAGGAAAGGAGGGGAGCAGAAAAAATATATAGCTCAATAAAAACAATGAAAAAAAGAAAAAAAGAAAAGTTAGAAAAGGGTATGAAGACATGAGTGAAAATATTAAAACAGAAAACATAAGATAGCACTGGGAGGGAGTTCCAGTAAACACTGAAATCCACCTGCATTTAATTCTCCATATACTTTTATACACTAATACAACAGGGAGAAGAAGACATAAGACTCCTTTACCATGATACAAAGGATAACTAGAACAGTTATTTGCTTCAATACTTTGATACACCAAGTCATTTGCATTCTTCTGTTTAGGCAGTGAATCCACCCTAGACCAAGTATACTGAAGGCAGTATACTGAAGTATACTGAAGGTCAAAAGTCCTAATTAAAAATGGGCAGAAGTAAGCTTGAATATTCTGACCATCGATCAGGGTGAAGTGAATCTACCTATATGGACCATCTTAATGTCAAAAAGATAGAGCAAGTAACAACACCCTAGGTCAGATGTCTAGCCACGCTTGTTGTCAATAACTTTGAACAAGCTAAAATTTTTTTACCTTCAGACAAAGTGAAAATAGGTTCACATTTTTGGGCCTCCACAGCTTTTGCTAAGGGAGAGGTGTGTGTGTGTGTGTGTGTGTGTGTGTGTTTGTGTGTGTGTGTGTAACACTTTGTGTAATATTTACTAAAAATAAATAATAATTGAGTAGAAAAAGTGAAAAAATGTCAGACAAATTCTTACCACAGAACATCCAGGAAATCCGGGACACCATGAAAAGACCAAACCTAAAAGTAAAAGGAATAAAAGAAGGAGGAAAAACTCCAGCTGAAAGGCACAGAAAATATATTCAACAAAATCACAGAGGAAACCTTTCCCAGCCTATAGAAAGACACGCGTTTTAAGCTACAAGATACTTACAGAACATCAAAAAGACCAGATCAAAAAAAAAGTCCCATGCCAGATAATAATCAAAACACTAAACATACAGAATAAAGAATTTTAAGAGCTGCAAAAAAAAAAGAATCCAGGTAATATATAAAGAAAGACATATCAGAAATACACCCAACTTCTCAATGAAGAGTCTAAAAGCCAGAAGGTCCTGGACAGGTATTTTGCAGACACTAAGAGACATTAGATTCCAGCCCAGACTACTACTATATCCAGCAATGTTTTCAGTCACCATAAACTAAGAAAACAAGATATTCTCTGACAAAACTAGATTTAAATAATACCTATTCACAAATTCAGCCTTCCAGAAAGCACTAGAAAGAAAACTTCAAACCAAGTTAGCTACTCCCAAGAAATCATAGGCAATAGAATATCTCATACCAGAAAATCCCAATGAAAGGAAACACAAACACACCACCAACAACAACAATAAAACCAGAAAATAACAGGAATTAACAATCACTGGTCATTAATATGCCTTAATATCAATAGGCTCAACTTGCCTATAAAAAGACACAGGCTAACAAAATGAATGTGAAAACAGGACCCTTCCTTCTGCTGCATACAAGAAACATTATTTCAACTTCAAAGACAGGCATTATATCAAATTAAGTGGTGGGGAAAAGATTTTCCAATCAAATGGACCTTAGAAATGTAGAAGGGAGCAGCGGGGCTGTGTCCCGCCACCCGGCTAGCTTTACCCAAAATAATTACATGGAAACTGTATTCTTTTAAAACACTGCCTGGCCCATAGTTTCAGCCTCTTATTGGCTAATTCTCACATCTTCCTTTAACCCATATTTAGTAATCTGTGTAGCACCACGAGGTGTGGCTTACCAGGAGAGATCTTAACCTGCGTCCATCTCGGAGAGAAGAAGCATGGAGACTCACTATGGCGACTGCCTGAAGCGTCTCCCCAACTCTTCTTCCTTTTTCCCACAATTCTGTTCTGTCTATTCCGCCTACCTAATTTTCTGTCTCTTAAAGGGCCAAGGCAGTTTTCTTTATTAATTAACCAATGAAAGTAACATAGACAGATAACTCTCCTCCATCATAGAAACAAGCTGGTGTAGCTATCCTAATATCTAACAAAATAGAATACAAACTACAGTTAATCAAAAGAAATGGAAAAGGACGTTTCATATTTGTCACAGAAAAAAATCCATCAAGACAAAGTCTCATTTCTAAACATTTATGGCCCAAATACAAGGGCACCCACATTTGTAAAAGAAACATTACTAAATCGTAATTCACACATAAAATTTCATGTACTAATAATGGGAGACTTTAACACCCCACTCTCACCAACAGACAGGCCAATCAGACAGAAACTTAACAGAGAAATAAGGGAATTAACAGAGTTTATGATTCAAATGGACTTAACAGACATATAGAGAACATATCACCCAAACACACAAAAAATATACGTTCTTCTCAGTACCTCATGTAACCTTCTCTAAAACTGACAAGATACTTGGTCACAAAGCAAATCTCAAAAGACACATAAAAATTTGGAATAACATCCTGTAATCTTGTTGGATCACCATGACTTAAAGTTAGAATTCAACAACAAAACAAAATACAGAAAGCCTATAATCTCATGGAAACTGAACAACACTCAACTGAATCACCCCTGGGATAAGGAAGAAATAAAGAAATGAAAGATGTCGTATGATTTAATGAAAACGAAGATAAAACATACCCAAAATTACGACACACCTTCAAAGCAGTGCTAAGGGAAAGTTCACAGCACTAAGTAGCCACATAAGAATTTGGGGAAATCTCACACTAGCAACTTAACAGCACACTTGAAAGCTCTACAACAAAAAGAAGCACACACCCAGGAAGAGTAGATGACAGAAAATAATTAAAATCAAATTGAGAGCTGAAATCAATAAAATAGAGAAACAAAGAAAACAATACAAAGAATTAATGAAACAAACAAAGCTCTGGTACTTGGAGAAAATCGTTGTTATACAAACCCTTATCCAACCTAACTAAAAAACAGAGAATATACAAAATAACAAAATCAGAAAGGAAAGGGGGGATATAACAACAGACACTGAGGAAACCTGGAGAATCTTTAGGTCATACTTCAAAAACCTGCCTTTCACAAATGGAATAATTTAATTGCAAAACAAAAAGTAATGGAAAATTTTCTGAGTAGGTACAGCTTACCCAAATTAAATCAAGACTGGATAAACAAATAAATTAGACCTGAGGAAATAGAAGCATTTATTAAAAATCTTCCAAACAAAAAAGCCTAGCGCCAGAAGATTTCAGTGCAGAATTCTACCAGAATTTCAAAGAATTAATACCAGTACTCCTCAAATTGTTCCACACAATAGAAACAGAAGGAACATTTCAAAAGTCTATTTATAAGACTACAGTCCAAAACCTGATATCCAAACTACATAAAGACTCAACAAATAAAGAGAATTATATACCAATCTCTCTCATGAATATTGACACAAAAAACTCAATGAATAGTGGCAAACTGAATCCAAGAATAATCCAAGAATACATAAAAAAAAATCATCCACCATGATCAAGTAGGCTTCACCCCATAGTGTAGGGATGCTTCAAAATATAAAATTCTGTCAAGGTAATCTACCATATAAACAAACTGAAAGAAAAAAATCACATGGTCATCTCATTAGATGCTGAAAAAGACCTCAACAAAATCCAACACTCCTGAATGATAAAGGACTTGGAAAGATTAGGAATACAAGGAACATACCTAAACGTAACAAGGGGCATATACAACTTGACAATCAACATCAAACTAAAATGAGAGAAGCTCAAAGTGATTCAAAATCAGGAGCAAACTAGACTGCCCCTCTTTTCATATCTACTATATCTATTTAATATAGCACTTGACGTTCTAGCTAGAGCAACAAGACAAGAAAAAGATCAGGGGCATACAAATTGGAAAGTAAGAATTCAAACTTTTGCTATTTGCAGATGATATGATAGCATACATAAGTGACCCCAAAAGTTCTAACATTGAACTCCTACAGCTTATAAACACCTTCAATAATGTGGCAGAATAGAAGTTAAACTAAAAAAAAATCTGTAGCCTTTCTATACACAAATGATTAACAGGATGAAAAGAAATCACAGAAACACACCCTTTAAAATAGCCACAAATAACACAAAATATCTTGAAGTAACTCTATCTAAAGAAGTGAAATAGCAATATGACAAAAACTATAAATCTGAAGAAAGAAATTGAAGAAGATATCAGAAAATGGAAAGAGCTTCCATACTCTTGAATAGGTAGAATAGGTAGGACCAACATAGTAAAAATGGCAATCTCACCAAAAACAATCTACAGGTTCAATGCAATCCCTATCAAAATCCCATCACAATTCTTCACAGACCTCAAAAGAATAATACTCCATTTCATACAAAAAATGAAAAACTCAGAATAGTCAAAACAATCCTGTAAAATAAAGGAAATTTTGGAGACATCACCATCCCTGACTTCAAGCTATATACTATATAGTATAGACCTATAGTTATAAAAACAGCTTGGTGTTGCCATAAAAACCGACATGAGGGTCAATGGAATTGAATTGAAGACCCTGACATTAATCAACACACCTATGAATAACTGAATTTTGGCAAAGAAGCCAAAATTGTACAATGGAAAAAAGAAAGCATCTTCAACAAAGGTTGGTGGCATAACTGGATATTGATATGTAGAATAATGCAAATAGATCCATATTTATCTTCATGAATGAAACTCAAGTCCAAGTCGATCAAAGACATCAACATAAATCCATATACACTGAACCTGATAGAAGAAATAGCCTTGAACACATTGGCACAGGAGAACACCTCTTAAATATAACACCAGTAACACAGACTCTGAGAGCAAAAATTAATAATGGAACCCTTGAAACTGAGATGCTTCTGTAAGGCAAGGCACACAATCAATAATACAAACAGTAGCCTGCAGAATAGAAAAAGATCTTCACTAACCACATATCTCCAAAATATATAAAGAACTAAAGAAACTAGAAACCAAAATACCGAATAGTTCAATTTAAAAATGGGGTACAGATCTAAACAGAGAATTCTCAATAGAAGAAACTCAAAGGCTGAAAGACATTTAAGGAATTGCTCAATATCCTCTATCATCAGAAAAATGCAAATCAAAATGACTCTGAGACAGCATCTTATCACCTGTCAGAATGGCTAAGGCAGCTTATGCTAGAGAGGATGTGGATAAGGAGAACACTCCTCTACTGTTGGTAGGAGAGCAAATTGTGCAGCCACTTTGGAAATCAGTATGACAGTTTCTCAGAAAATTTGGAATAAATCTACATCAAGACTCAGCAATACCACTCTTGGGCAAATACCCAAAGGATGCACACTCATACCACAAGGACATTTGCCCAACTGTGTCATAGCAGCATTGCTTGTGATAACCAGAATGTGGAAATGACCTAGATGCCCCTCAGCCAAAGAATTATGATACATTTATACAATGGAGTATTACTCGATGGTAAAAATACAGTAACATCTTGAAATTTGCAGGCAAATGGATGGAACGAGAAAAAAAAACATACTGAATGAGGTACCCATACCCAGAATTACAAACATGGCACATTCTCACTCCTCAGTGGATATTAGATATAAAGAAAAGTATACCCAGTCTATAATCCACAACCCCTGATAAGCTAGGTAACAAGGATGACCCTAAGAGAGAAATGCATGGTTGAGTTGTGGGGAAGGGACAGAGAAAGAAGCAAGGAAAGATATCCTGAAAGAGGGAACCATTATAGGATTAGGGAGAAATTTGTTACTAGGGAAACTCACAGGAACCTACAAGGATGACCACAGCTAAGACTCCTAGCAATAGTGGAGAGGATGCCTGAACTGGCCTAACCCTGTAATCAGATTGATTACCACCCTAATTGTCAACATAGAACCTTCATCCAATAACTGATGGAACAGTTGCAGAAATCCACAGCTAAGTACTGGGCCAAACTCCTGAATCCAGTCAAAGAGAGGGAGGAGAGATTATATGAGTAAAAGGGTCAAGATCATGATGGGGAAATCCATAGAGATAGCTGACCTGAGCTAGTAGGAGCTCACTGACTCTGGACTGACTGCTGGGGAACCTGCATAGGACCAAACTAGGTCCTCTGAATGTGGGTGACAATTCCAGGGCCCGGGCATTCGGTGGGGCCACTGGCAGTGGGACCAGGATTTATTCCTCAGTGCATGGATTTTTGGAGCCCATTCCCTATGGAGGAATTCCTTGCTCAGCCTTCCTACAGTGGAGAGGGCCTGGGTCCTGCTTGATATGCCAGACTTCATTGACTCCCCATGAGAGACTTTACCTTTTCTGAGGAGTGGGTGGTGGTTCTGGGGAAGATGGAAGGACTGGGGAAGGAGAGGGAGTGGGAACTCTGGTTGATATGTATAATTGAAAAAAATTTTAAATAAAAATTTTTTAAAAAGAGTTGTAATGTAAATATCAGATACACAGGATATCTAATATGTGACCCCCAAAAAGGTCATGACCCACTGCTCAACAGAATGTAAAGAAGTTATATTCATATTGTTTGGTTTTACAAATGATAAAATAGGCTTCCTTTGTCATTGTGAATGTAGTATTCAAGAAAACAAGAAATGAATGCTTCATTTTTATTAAATATGTTCTTTACAATTTTTAAATTAAAATACAGTCATATCACTTTCCTGCCTCAAGTCCTCCGACGTCTGCTCCCACCAACACCGTGTATGTACCCCTCACTCCCTCTCAAATTGGTAGCCTTCTCTCCTTGACTATTGTTTCACACATACACACACACAGTCATACACACACATATGCACATACACACACATAGTCATGCACACACATGTGCACACACATGCACACGCACAAACGCATGCATGCATGCACAAAAAATGGAAAGCTTGCATAACCAAACATTGTCTTCCCCAAAGATCTCCAGCCTTCCTGTTCAGGGTTAATGTGTTTGCCAGCTTGTGTCTACATGTTTCTTGTATGCACTGCCCTGTGTATTTCAGCATGTCTGTGGGTTGCTGTGTTTACTGGCCTTCGTGTTTCTGCATGAAAAGTTATAAAACTGTCCCTTCAGATTTTTGGAATTTTCAGAATAGTCTTCACAGCTACTGAATATTATGTTTTAATGAACACGAGGATGATAAGATACTGTGAACTCCAGGGAAATCATAAGAAGCCACACAGGAGCAGGACTGTGGAGTAAATATCAGGTACAGGGAAGTAGTCAACACTATGAAAATTGAGACGTGAGTCAGAAGAGGGGGAAAGTGAAGCTGGGACAGAGTGAACTTGTGAGGGATCCATGCCTACACAGTAGAGAATCTGAAGATTTGTGCTTAGAGGCCTTGTCACACACAGTTTCACCTCATTACCCCCAAGAATCCCTGCAAGAAAAATCCATCTTTCCCCATAATCCTGTCTCCATCACATACTGAACTCTCCTGGGCCATTAGCGTAGGATGGGTGACAAAGTGCATTGTGCACACATATGAAGATGTCATGATGAAGTCATTATTTTTTGGGGGGGAGGTATCTGCTTACATTTTATTATACAAAACTTAAATGAGTAAACAGTAGGAAACATGTGCGTGTATTGTTGTTATTGTTTAAAAAAAAGCTAGACATAATCCCAATGCTGGGGAGGCAGAGATGGGGAAGTCCCTGCGGCTTACAGGCCAGCCATCCTGCTTTACCTAGCCAGGTTGAGGCCAACGAGAGAGACCCTGCGCTAAAAAAAACAGAAAACAAACAGAAAGGACGGCGACTGAGGAATGATCTGAGGTTGATCTCTGCTCTGCATGTCCATATACATGCATATTTACACACATATGTATAGCCATCATACAGACAGGCACACCATATGCATTCATGCACAAACACACACACACACGAGTGATATTGTTATCTAGTAAAACATGTACAGCCTACCTTCAAGGCTGTGGTTAAACCATATGTTAATGTAGTACAATACAATACAACCAATAAATAGAATAAATTAAAAGGCAAGTTACAATACAGCACTTATAATGTTAAGAATAGCAGCGGTCGGCCTGAAAGGAAGCTGATGTATAATTCCCTTCAGGTATGAGATTTAGAATATAAGAGTCATGGCCATGATCAGACCTTGAGATGGAGGGAGAGCATTGGCGATACAATGCATGATATGGAGAGCCAAATGTGGTGGAGCCTTTAAAGATGGCACCTTCACAACCCAGAGAGTGAGAACTGAGCTGGGCAGTGGTGGTGTGCACCTTTAATCCCAGCACTCGGGAGGCAGAGGCAGGCGGAGCTCTGTGAGTTTGAGACTAGCCTGGTCTATAGAACAAGTTCCAGGACAGCCAGGGCTACTTAGAGAAACCCTGTCTCAGAAAAACCAAAATGAGCAAAGAGTGAGAACCAAAGAGATAGGAAGAGTGTGTGCCCCTCTTGGAGTCTGTGTATATTTATTTCCTGTAGGTTTTCTGTGTCCTTGAGACTAGGGCAGACAGGACACATGCTTGCCCTGAGGAGGGAAAGTGAAGTGGAATCTTCCGTCCCAAGTACATCTGAGAGTCCTCCAGTTCCCTTCAACCTGGGGCACAGGATGAAGGGAAGAACATGGCTCTTCTGATCCAGTCAGACCAGAGACTTCACAGAGTGCCCAGCACTGTACCTCCATTCTGGCCCCTGGTCTTCTGTCTTGCTTTCCTGCACTCAGCAGTCAGTAACAAAGTATCAGCTGATATAAGGGATGTAATAAACAAGAAAACAGCATTAGGCTGGATGTGGTGGTGCATGCCTACAATCCTAACAGCCTGGGAGCCTGAGGCAGGATGGTGCCTGTGAGTTTGGGTCTAGCCTGTTGGATTTCAGGTTATTCTGACTGTGGCCCAGCCTCCATACAGAAAGAAAGAAAATAATGCTGGTGCCTGTATTAGTTAGTACCCCTGGTGCCGTAATAAAAACCCCGTCAAAAGCAACTTGGAGAGGAAGCCTTTATTCTGATTCATAGATCAAGAGTTTAGAACATCATGGCAAGTCAGTTACAGTGGCACTAGAGGCAGATAGTCACATTGCTTCCGTCCCGTCTTCCTCCTTTGTTATGCAGTCCGGGACACGGCTCAAGGGTAGGTTGCCACACAGGTTACAGGAAGGGTATTTCCCAAGTCAATCAGCCTCATAAAGATGCACTTTCTCAATCACGCCAGGAAGCTTGGCCCTGGAGCGAGCACACAGCTTGTGAGTTGAGGCCCTTCAGAGTGCGCTAGAAGCACACCAAATGCTCACAGAGATACTCCAACACTGGCGAGCAAAGGCGAAGACGGCACACACAGTAACGACACGCACTGGCGTTCAGAAGAGGAAGTGCATGGCTGACGGGAAATCCTGCATGAATCAGTACTCTCAGATGTACCTGAAATCATCATTTTTATGTAATTAATATACATTAATAAAGAGTGAGGTTAAGATGAGATCAGTGACTAAATTTCAGTGGCTCTGCTAATCAATATGTGAGAAATGTCAGGGGCCCAGTGCTTAGAATGTCAAAAGAATCTTTGCTGCTCCTTCAAATAACTCTGAGCTAGAATTAAGGAGCAGAAAGGGAATATTTGGATCTCACATGGGACTTTATGTTGTGCAGCTTCTATAGCATGTCACTATACACAGAGTTTGAATATCACTACCTTATCCAAGAATTGATTTAGTCACTGCAGGTGAAAGTGAGGAAATAATTCCTCAAAATTTAGACTATAAAGTCCGTGTAAGAATCTTCCGAATTTAAAGTGATACTTACATTGAACCATTGTTAGAGATGCCCTCAAGCCATGTAGATTTATTCATCCTTGATCTTTTCAAGAATGCACAGAAAGTAATGGTGTGATTCAGGGACCTCTGTGGTGATCTACTGTTCTCTGTTATAATGTGGGATGTACCAGCAGGTTATCTATTATAGGCTGAAACTATGTGCAATGTGCCGAGCAGATATCAGATGGCCTGACCTAGACCACCGCCAGCCAGCCTAGATCCAGGCAAGCCCTCAAATCCAAATGATTGCAACTAAGATTAACAGAGCAAGTCCAGACTCAGACCTGACTACAGTCAAGACAAAGACAAGGAAGGTTCAAAAGACTCCCCTTAAGCATATCTACATAAGAAATAGAAGCACATTATTTTCAACCATTTATTTGGAGATGGCTGACGACTACAATTAACAAATGCAAACAACAATGAAAATGTTCAGAACAACCCATTGCACCTCACATTTGACATTTGCTCTGATATTTAAAAGTAGTATTAACAATTATCAGATTGTTCACATTTATTTCACATAACTCTTTTTGGTTTTTTTTTTTTTTTTTTTTTTTTTTTTTTTTTTTTTTTTTTTTTTTTTGCTTGGTTGGTTCTTTTTGAGACAGGTTTTCACTGTAGATCAGGCAGAGCTCAAACTTAGAGATCGACTTGCCTCTGCCTCCTGAGTGTTGGGATTAAAGCGTGGGCAACCAAAGCTGACATTAGGGTAATTATTTTTAATTGTCCATTGTTTGATTTCTCTTCTAGCTCTTCTGCAGTGAAAGGACAGATTGTTTATGAAGTGATGCCTTCCATCCAGCCTCTTTCTTAGAAGTGAGTATACTTAAGAGTACAATTCTTACACAAGACATCTTCCCTGTGTGTATTGAAGAGATTTCAGAACATAAGAGACAAAATGAAAACAATACTTACATATGTTTTCACTCACAGAACATTAATGTTCATGAGCAGATATTTAAAAGGTCATCTTGCTATAGGGTAATGGAAGAAAATTGCAGGAAGGTCTGGAATAGTTTTAAAGATTTGCATGTTTTTATTTTGTGTGTAGAAGTGTATTCCTGCTTGTATGTATATACACCATATAGCACATTGCCCATGTAAGCCATACCAGGGTATCACAACCCTCTGAAACTTGAGTTACAGACGGTTGCCTGGAAATTGAACCAGACCCTCTGGAAGAATGGCCAGTGATTTTAATCTCTGAAGCATCTCTTCAGTCCAGCATTTTAAATTTTTCAGAAGAAAAGCAAATGAGGCCATTTCACACGTATCTGATATTTAAGGCCATTTAATAAATGCTTTAGGTTTGGACACTGCAACTTGGCATTGAAACAGACATACATCATAAACTGTATATTTCATAAAAAGTTGCAAATGGAAACTGCATGTTTGTTTCCCAGCTGCCCAGACCTGAATAATCACACAGAAATTATATTGATTACAACACTGTTTGGCCAACAGCTCAAGCATATTTCTAGATACCTCTTACATTTTAAATTAACCCATTTCTATTATTTTGTGTTTTACCACAAGGCTTGTGGTTTGTTACCTCTTGCTTCTTAGGCAGCTACATGGTGTTTCCCAGCTGTGCCTACTCTCTCTCTCTCTCTCTCTCTCTCTCTCTCTCTCTCTCTCTCTCTCTCTCTCTCTCTCTCTCTCTCTCTCTCACTCTCCCTTCCAGTCTGGCTATAGCCATCATTCAAAGCAGCTTTATTCATTAACCAATAAAAATAACACATATACAGAAGGATATCCCACATCAAAAAGTATATTACTGTGATTTTAATGTATGATTAAATATTTACATACAGATGGTCTTATCTGACTCGGAAACCCCCTTAAGACAATTAATGTTGCAAATTTATATTCCTGTACAAAAGGTTTTAGGAACAGTGAAGCTACCTTAAAAAAAAGAGTTAAGAATGCTAACAAATGGATGACCACTAACCAAGACAGCTGGAAAGTACATAAGCATGTCGTTAAAATAGGGGTCATGACAGGCAAATGGTACCAGTACAGACCGATGTATATTTTATGTGAATATTTAGCTACTATTGTATAACAAGGAACAGAATGGGCTATATGAACACAAAATTGAACATAGAGACAGGGTCCTAATCAGTATTAGGCACTTACACAAATATAAAAGTATTAACATTGAAGCTACACTGTAAGAAGAGTTAAGGCAGCAATATAGAGAGGTGAACAGAAAAGTGGCAAAAACCAGTCACAGAATCTCTTCTATACTCAAATCATATCAAAGACCTCATCAAGTTCAGTTTATTCCGTAGTACCAGCACAAGTCACGGCTATGTAAAATAGATGAGAATCTACAGGTTGCCTGTGACGTGATACATGATACAACAGAAAAGAAAAAGCTTGCTAGCAATTCTACAGAAGATCAGTAAAGCCATCAAAAGAAATCAAAACCCTAGGGAAAAAGTGGAAAGAGGAAATTCTCTGGAGTTATTTGATTGGAGTTGTGATACTTGTATTTGCTGCCCAGACGTTAATGCACTTCGTGAAGAATGTCTTTTTCATGGCTTCCTTCTGAAGAGTCTTCTGAGAGCTCCCATCAGGTCCTTATTCCTCAGACTGTAGATGAAAGGGTTCAGCATGGGGGTGACCACACTGTACATCACAGATGCTCGTGCAGTTGACTGTGAGTTTTGGGTAACAGAAGAACTAAGGTACACACCCAAGAGTGTAGAATAGAACAATGAAACAACTGAGAGATGAGATGCACAGGTGACAAATGCTTTGTACTTCCCCTGTGCTGATGAGATTGCACGAATGGAGGAAACTATCTTAGAATAAGAGTAAAGGATACCAGCCAGAGGACCACCACCCACCAGTACAGCTCCAAAGAACATCACCATGTCATTAGGAAAAGTGTCATTACAGGCAAGTAGAACCAGTTGATAAAGCTCACAAAGAAAGTGGGGAATTTTCAAGTCAGTACAGAAGGACAGCCGCAATGCCATTGAACTCTGTAGCAAGGAATTCAAGGTTGTTGCGATCCAGGACCCAAGAACCAGCAACCCACAGAGGTGGCGGTTCATGATGACTGTGTAGTGCAGAGGGTGACAGATGGCCACGTATCGGTCATAGGCCATCACGGCGAGAAGAAAGTTGTCCAAAATTCCAAACAGTATGAAAAAGTACACCTGAGCAATACAGCCTTCGTATGTAATCTCCTTGTTCTGTGTCTGAATATTCACTAGCATCTTTGGGATGCTAACAGAGGTAAAACAAATGTCAGCAAAAGACAGGTTAGAGAGGAAAAAGTACATGGGCGTGTGTAGACTGGAATCTGTAACTGTGGCAATGATAATGAGCAGGTTCCCAAGCAGGGTGGCCAGGTACATGAACAAAAACAGTCCGAAAAGGAATGGTTGCCATAGCGGATCCTCTGAAATTCCCAGGAGAATAAATTTCAAAGTTTGCGTGTCATTTTTCAGCTCCATATAGCTAGTATAACAAAAAAGGGAAAAGTAACCTGATGGAATTACATTACTATCTATAACACTATGTAATATTGAACAGAAAAACTATAGTTTATATTATAGTATCCATACAGTAGCTTCTGTTTTGTGTCTGAGTGTGGAGTTTTTTGGGGGCAGTCTCTGGTATAATTCACTTGCAACTGCTCTCTTGCACTAAGCCTGTACCCAAGAAGACTTGTAATACAAATGTTTCCAATGAATGTTATAGTTGGGAAATACACTCTAATATGGGTCATGCTCCACATATACCCATGAGATTATATTTTACCATGATCACTTTCTACCCAGTGATTAATTAAATATAATGCATTATCTTCATAAGCAAAGACAGATACAGATTTTATTTTTAAAAATGTCTCCAGAGGTAATAGTGTCTAATTATCTCAAGTGGTTCCTGAGAGACGGAAAGGAAGAAAAGCTTTCTTGATTCTGACTGCACTTCAAACCCAGTCACCTTTCTCGAGGCATCACAAGAACAGTAAACCATCATAGCGCAGCACCCAGAAGAAAACCTGTTTCATCACTTTGGTGCTCACGTCCTCTGAGCTTCCATTTGGTCACAAAATGCAAAGGGAAGAGAACAGCACATGTAAAAGAAAATTTTCCTGCTACATACAAGGTTAATTTAAATTTTAACTTCACATAATAATTGAATCTATTGAATTATACAGTATATTTATAGTGCTATATGCATCTATACATGACATAATAACCAACTCTAGATAATCTATATGTGTACCACCACAAATTCCTATGGTTCAAGCATTCAAAATATTCTCCTCTACATACTGTGAAGTTTCTGGCACATTAGCTACAGTCATTGGGGTGCACAAAGTAGGGCACGTTCTCCTTCATGTCTTGATGTGACCTCCTGTCTTACTACTCACGTTTCCATCTCCCTCAGCTCTTATTTGTTGGCCTCTGAAAATTTTGATCTGCTCAATTTTTGTGATAAAAAATGTCCTAGGATTCACAGGGAAACATCAGTGTGTCTAGTTCTGTGGCATGTACCAGATATAGAAAGACAAATACCAATTTACATAATTTAGCAAGTGAACAATAGTAGGTTAGACCTCCATTATCCCATAGAATATATTTTCTGTCTTACTCTGGAATTTCAAAATTTATCTCTTTGAATAAATAGCATAGGTGCACAGTAATTGTGGCTGCTATCTTCAAATTCTATCAACAAATGCTGTATTATATTTACTATATTATATTAAGTTTGTACCCACCAGCACTGCTCTACCTTTTACACTAAACCAAGTGCTGGATGTGCCTGATCCCTGAGGACATTGCATCCTATGCACATTTATTACAGTGAGCTTTATATTGAAGTTGTAATTAAAGATCCAAATGAGAAGTATTCTGTTTTACTCTCATTTCAATATTCACAGTTGACCAAACACATTTGCATTATTTGGCATAAGGGTTTTAAAAGAAGATATTATATAACAAAAATAGTGGCAGAAAAATAAGGTCAGCTTTAACTAATTCATGCTAAAACATTTGGATTAAACAAATTAAATGGAACATCAACAAATGTTTCCAAAGAAATTCATAGCTTAATTGGAAGTGACCTAATAATAAATAAATACTATAATGTTTCTTTAACATTGTGGTACATAATACATAGTCAGTAGCTGCTTTAATTAATTGGAACTTGAGTCTCAGTACATTTAGAAATATAACGCATGCTAATGTGTTATTTAAACTCAGCTATATAGTCTATCTTTTCAATTTTTAAAAATTATAAAATTATCACTCTGTTTCTTCTTTTTTCTTCCTTCTAATCCTTCCCATGTCTTCTCCTCCTCACTCCCTCCCAGAATCATAGCCTTTTTCTTTGTTATTATTACATATATATATATATACATACATATATATATATATAGAGAGAGAGAGAGAGAGAGAGAGATGTAATAGATATCCATATATAGATAAATGTAAAAATACAACCTGCTAAGGCTGTTTAGTGTTGCCTGTAGTCATGTGATTTCAATAGGGAATGCTTGTTATAGAAACTTAAATATTTAAATAAAACTTAAAATGTGGCCATCAGTCTAGAGAAAGATGATACCAGTCCTCTAGCTAACATACTACAAAAGGTCAAAATAAAAACTGTATGAAAACAAAGCATACATTTTGAAAGAACGTTTTTTAAAAAAAAAACACATACATATAGATTTGAGGAACGAAATTATCTACAATGCTGCAAAACCTCAGTAGTAAGAAGAGAGGGCCATTTAATGAAACAGAAAAAGGCAAAAGTAAAAAACCACGTGGGAAGACTCATGGCATACGTTTGGTATAAGCTAATCAACCTGGTGTTTCATCTCAGAAATAAGGAGCATCCCTCACTCCACTGTGCTCCTCCCCAGCTCGCAGGACGCTTCTCTATCCAGCAAATTGACTATAAAGACTCCTAGGTAGAGGTTCCGCATGGAGAAAACTCCTTTTTCTTCAGATGACTGCATCAGCGGATCAATCAGGCAAGTATTAAGTGGCTGCTGACAACCGCAGCCTCCTGGATACGTCACTCTCCGTGTCCTTCCTTGCTTTTGATCTCTGCCTCGTTTCTGTCACAGCTGCTGAGACCCCAGACTCACCTGGACAGGGCTCCTGGGCGAAAAGACACCGATTAGATTAGAAGTCTGATCTCCTCCCTGGTGGCTGAAGAGAAGGACTGGAGTTAGTTTCACTATTTTACCATGGCAGGGAGGGGTCCCGGATCAATTTCCAAATCAGGTGAATATGCTGAAGAAAACAGAAATGTTCTGTCCTCAGAAAGGTTGAAATGTGGAGGCAAAGGTTGGGGAGATATTTAAAACTCTCTATACCTGCACATTATATACACCATTCCCTCTTGCCGTCTCTAATCCTGATTACATCATTTTCCTAGGGGACTTGGCTCTTCACAGAAATGAGTTTTTCTTGTGGAGTCTCTGTTCCCAAGACACCTGATTAAATGTCATGTGAATCAGACTTGATTTATTCATCTCTGTTTGTCTACCTTCCAAAATATAACCTACTAAGACCATGACATCACTTTGGACAATTGTTTGCTTCATGTTTCTTTTATCTCTCTTCTGGTGAATAGATCCTGTAATGAATAGGTCTCATGAGTCCTTCAAAGCCTTGACTTTGTTTGGGCAACTGTTAATATCTCCATTAATTTTATTATTTTTTTAATTTATTTTTTATTATTAAAAATTTCTGCCTCCTCCCTGCCTCCCATTTACTTCCCCCTTCTCCCTTCACTCCCCCTCCCTCTCCTGCCCGAAGAGCAATAAGGGTTCCTGCCCTGTGGGAAGTCCAATTTCCTCCCCACTCCATCCAGGTCTAGGAAGGTGAGCATCCAAACAGGCTAGTTCCCCCCCCCCCAAAGCCAGTATGTTTAGTAGGATCAAAATCCAGTGCCATTATCCATGGCTTCTCAGCAGCCCTCATTGTCCGCCATGTTCAGGGAGCCTGGTTTTATCCCGTGCTTTTTCAGTCCCAGTCCAGCTGGCCTTGGTGAGCTCCGATTAGATCAGCCCCACCATCTCAATGGGAGGGTGCACCGCTCGCGGTCCTGACTTCCTTGCTCATGTTCTGCCTCCTTCTGCTCCTCATTTGGACCTTGGGAGCTCAGTCCGGTGCTCCAATGTGTGGCTCTGTCTCTATCTCCATCCATCGCCAGATGAAGGTTCTATGGTGATATGCAAGATATTCATCAGTATGGCTATAGGATAGGGCCCATTTCAGAATCCCTTTCCTCAGCTGCCCAAAGAACTACCTAGGGACACCTCCTTGGACACCTGGGAACCCCTCTAGAGTCATGTCTCTTGACAACCCTAAAATAGCTCCCATAATTAAGATATAAAATGACCTGCTCCCATATCCATCCTCCCTCTATCCCAACCGTCCCATTACCCAAGATCTCCCCATCCTCCCCTTCTCACTTTTCTCCCCCCATCTCCCCTTGCCCCCATACCACCCCGCCCCCAAGTTCCCAATTTTTGCCCGGCCATCTTGACCACTTCCAATATCCAGGAGGATAACTATATGTTTTTCTTTGGGTTCACCTTCTTATTATCTTCTCTAGGATCACGAATTATATGCTCGATGTCCTTTATTTATGGCTAAAAACCAATTATGAGTGAGTGCATCCCATATTCATCTTTATTGGTATGGGTTACCTCATTCAGAATAGTGTTTTCTATTTCCATCCATTTGCATGCAAAATTCAAGATGTCATTGTTTTTTACCACTGAGTAATACTCTAATGTGTATATATTCCACAGTTTCTTCATCCATTCTTCCACTGAAGGGCATCTAGGTTGTTTCCATGTTCTGACTATTACAAATAGTGCTGCTATGAACATAGTTGAACAAATGTTTTTGTAGTATGATTGGGCATCTCTTCGGTATATTCCCAAGAGTGGTATTGCTGGATCCTGGAGTAGTTTGATCCTGAATTTTCTGAGAAACTGCCACAGTGTTTGCACAAGTTTCCATTCCCACCATCAATGGATGAGTGTTCCCCTTACTCCACATCCTCTCCAGCAAAGGCTATCATTGGTGTTTTTTATTTTAGCCAGTCTGACAGGTGTAAGATGGTATCTCAAAGTTGTTTTGATTTGCATTTCCCTGATAGCTAAGGAGGTTGAGCATGACCTTAAGTGTCTTTGGCCATTTGAACTTCTTCTGTTGAAAATTCTCTGTTCTGTTCAGTTCAGAGCCCCAATTTTTAAATGGGTTAATTAGCATTTTGAAGTCTATTTTCTTGATTTCTTTATATATTTTGGAGATCAGACCTTTGTCTGTTGCAGGGTTGGTGAAGATCAATCAGTAGGTTGCCCTTTTTGTCCTAGTGACAGTGTCCTTTGCTTTACAGAAACTTCTCAGTTTTAGGAGGTCCCATTTATTCAATGGTGCCCTTATTGTCTGTGCTACTGGAGTTAAACGTAGGAAATGGTCTCCTGTGCCCATGTGTTGTAGACTACTTCCCCCTTTCTCTTCTACCAGGTTCAGTATGGTCAGATTTATATTGAGGTCTTTAATCCATTTGGAGTTGAGTTTTGTGCATGGTGATAGATATGGATCTATTTTCATTCTTCTACAGATTGACATCCAGTTCTGCCAGCACCATTTGTTGAAGTTGCTTTCTTTCTTCCATTGTATACTTTTGGCTCCTTTGTCAAAAATCAGGTGTTCATAGGTTTGTGGGTTAATATCCAGGTCTTCAATTTGATTCCATTTGACTTCTCTGTTTTTATGCTAATACCGAGCTGTTTTCAATACTGTAGCTCTGTAATAGAGTTTGAAGTCAGGGATGGTAATGCCTCCAGAAGTTCCTTTATTTATAATATTGTTTTGGCTATCCTGGGATTTTTGTTTTTCCATATAAAGTTGATTATTGTTCTCTCGAGGTCTGTGAAGAATTTGGTTGGGATTTTAATAGGGATGGCATTGAATTTATAGATTGCCTTTGGTAGAATTGCCATTTTTACTATGTTGATCCCACCCATCCAAGAGCATGGGAGGTCTTTCCATTTTCTGGTGTCCTCTTCAATTTCTTTCTTCAATGCCTTTAAGTTCTTGTCAAATAGATCTTTCACTTCCTTGATTAGAGTTACCCCAAGATACTGTATGCTATTTGTGGCTATCATAAAAGGTGAAGTTTCTCTGAATTCCCTCTCTGCTTCTTTATCCTTTGTGTATAGGAGGGCTACTGATTTTTTTGAATTAACCTTGTATCCTGCCACTTCACTGAAGTTCTTTATCAGCTGTAGGAGTTCCTTGGTAGAGTTTTGTGGTCACTGATGTACACTATCATATCATCTACAAATAATGAAAGTTTGACTTCTTCCTTTCTGATTCGAATCCCCTTGATCTCCTTATGTTATCTTATTGCTATTTCTAGAACTTCAAGAACTATGTTGAAGAGATAAGGAGAGAGTGGTCAGCTTTGTCTTGATCCTGAATTTAGTGGAATGGCTTTGAGTTTCCCTCCATTTAACTTAATATTAGCTGTTGGCTTGCTATATATTGCTTTTATTATATTTAGGTATGATCCTTGTATCCCTAACCTCTCCAAAACCTTTATCATAAAGGGGTGTTGAATTTTGTCAAATGCTTTTTCCACATCTAATAAAATGATCATATAGTATTTTTCTTTCAGTTTATATATGTGATGGATTACATTGATAGATTTTTGTATGTTGAACCAGCCCTGCATCTCTGGGATGAAGCCTACTTGATCATAATGGATGTTTTTTTAATGTGTTCTTGGATTCTGTTTGCCAGAATTTTATTGAGAATTTTTGCATCAATGTTCATGAGTGAGATTGGTCTCTAATTTTCTTTCTTGGTTGGGTCTTTGTGTGGTTTTGGAATCAGGGTGACCTTAGCTTCGTAAAAAAGAGTTTCGCAATGACTCTTCTGTTTCTATTATGTGAAACACATTAAGGAGAATAGGTATCAGCTCTTCTTGGAGTTCTTATAAAATTCTGCATTAAAACCATCAGATCCTGGGCGATTTTTTATGACAGCTTCTATTTCCTCATGACTTATAGGTCTATTTAACTTGTTCACCTGGTCTTGATTTAATTTTGGTAAATGGTGCTTATCTAAAAACAAGTCCATT
This sequence comes from Arvicola amphibius, assembly GCF_903992535.2. Lineage (NCBI taxonomy): Eukaryota > Metazoa > Chordata > Mammalia > Rodentia > Cricetidae > Arvicola > Arvicola amphibius. The sequence goes on along the minus strand of NC_052056.1, from coordinate 114,370,059 downwards.
TCTTGTACATTTTCCAACTTTGTGGCATATAAGCTTTTGTAGTAAGACCTAATGATTCTCTGAATTTTCCCAGTGTCTGTTGTTATGCCCCCCTTTTCATTTCTGATCTTGTGAATTTGCATGTTCTCTCTCTGCCTTTTGATTAGTTTGGGTAAAGGTTTGTTAATCTTGTTGACTTTCTCAAAGAACCAGCTCTTTGTTTCATTGATTCTTTGGATTATTTTCTGTGTTTCTATTTTGTTGATTTCAGCCCTCAGTTTGATTTTTTCCAGTGTTCTACTCCTTCTGGGTGAGTATGCTTCTTTTTTTTTTTAAAGCTTTCAGCTGTGCTGTTAAGTCTCCAATGTGAGCTTTCTCCGTTTTTTTAATGTGGGCACTTAGAGCTATGAACTTTCCTCTTAGCCTTGCTTTCATAGTGTCCCATAGGTTTGGGTATGTTGTGTCTTTGTTTTTGTTGAATTCAAGGAAGCCTTTAATTTCTTTCTTTATTTCTTCCTTGACCCAGGGGTGGTTCAGTAGTTGACTGTTCAGCTTTCATGAGTTTATAAGCTTTCTGGGGGTAGAATTATTGTTAAATTCTAACTTTATTCCATGGTGATCCGATAAGACACAGGTGGTTACTAATATTTTTTTGTATCTGTGTAAGTTTGCTTTGTTACTGAGTATGTGGTCAATATTTGAGAAGGTTCCATGAGATGCTGAGAAGAAGGTATATTCTTTCCTATTTGGGTGGAATGTTCTATAGATGTCTGTTAAGTCCATTTGATTCATTACCTCCATTAATTCTCTTATTTCTGTTAAGTTTCTGTCTGATTGACCTGTCCATTGGTGAGAGAGAAGTGTTGAAGTCTCCTACTATTAATGTGTGTTGTTTGATGTCTGTCTTGAGTTCTAGTAATGTTTCTTTTACATAAGTGGGTGCTTTTATATTAGGGGCATAGATGTTCAGGATTGTTCCTGTTATGAGTACAATGTGTCCATCTCCATCTCTTCTGATTGATTTTAGTTTGAAGTCAATTTTGTTATGAATTAGTATAGCCACACCTGCTTGTTTCTTAGGTCAATTTGATTGAAAAACCTTTCCCCAACCCTTTACTCTGAGTAGGTGTCTGTCTTTGAGTTTGAGGTGTGTTTCTTGTAAACAGCAGAATGTTGGATCCTGTTTTCGTATCCAATCTCTTAGCCTGTGCCTTTTTATAGGTGAATTGAGTCCATTGATATTAAGTGATATTAATTAACTCTGGTTCCGACCGTTTCAAACCAGTTCAGACCAGTTCCAACCGCCTAAGACAGGATCAGACAGGTTAAGATTGGTTCCAACCAGTTGCAACCACATCAAACCGGTTCAAACCGGTTCTGACCGGTTCCAACCAGATCAAACCATTTCAGACTGGTTCAGACCAGTTCAAACAAGTTCAGATCGGTTCGGACAGCTTAAAACTGGTTCAGACTTGTTCCAACTGGCTAAGAACGGTACTGGTGTGAGCCGGTTTGATCCAGTCTTAGCCGATTGGAACAGGGTTTTACAGGTTTGATCATTTGGGAACTGGTCTGAACCGGTTTGAACTGGCTTAAACTGGTCTGAGCCAGTCTGAACTGGTTTGATCTATTTGGAACCAGTTTTAACCGGTTTGATCCAGTCAGAACCGGTTTGAACCAGTCGGAACTGGTCTGAACCGGTTTGAAGTGGTCTGAACTGGTTTGATACGGTGTGAACTGGTTTGAACCGGTGAGAACCACTTTGAACTGGTCTGACCATTCTGAACGGGTTTGAACTGGTCTGAACCGGTCAGAACCACTTTGAACTTGTCTGAACAGGTTTGATTCGGTCTGCACCAGTCGGAAATGGTTTGGACCGGTTTGATCAGGTTGGAACCGGTTTGAACTGGTCGGAACCGGTCTAAACCAGTCAGAACCAGTTTAAACTGGTCGGAACTGGTCTTAACAGGTTTGAGCTGGTTGGTACCTGTCTGAACCATTTGGAACTGGTCTGAACCTGTCAGAACCGGTTTGTACCAGTCTGATCTGGTTTGAACCAGTTTGATCTGGTTAGAGCCGGTCTGACCAGTGTGAACTGATCGGAACCACTCTGAACAGGTTTTATAGGATTTTAATCATCTGAACCGGTTTGATCCAATTTAATTCATCTAAATCGGTCAGAACTGGTTTGAGCCGGTAGGAACCAGTCTGATCCGGTTTGGACCGGTCTGAACCGGTTTGAAATGCTCTGAACCAGTCTAAACCGGTTTGATTCGATCAGAACCAGTCTGAACCGGTCCAAACCGGTTTTAACCAATCTGAACCGGTCGGAACTGCTTTGAACTGGTCTGAATCAGTCTGAACAGGTTTGAATCGGTTTGATTTGTTTGGGGCTGGTTTGAACTGGTCTGAACCGCTCAGAACCAGTTGAAACCAGTCTGAACCAATTTCAACCTGTCGGAACCAGTCTGAATCAGTTTGTACCTGTTCGAACCCGTTTAAAATGGTTTGAACCGGTCTGTACTGGTCGGAAATATTCTGAACCTGTTTGATCCAGTCTGATCCAGTTTGAACCATTCTGAACCAGTTTGAACTGGTTTGAACTGGTCTGAACCAGTCTGAACCAGTTTGATACAGAAGAACCACTCTGAACCGGTTTGATCCAGTTGGAACCATTTTGAACCAATTTGATCTTGTCAGAACCGGTCTGAACCGGTATGAACTGGTCTGAACCAGTCTGAACCGGTTTGATCCGCTTGGAACCAGTTTTAAACACTTTGATCTGGTCGGGACTGTTCTCAAGCGGTTTGATCCTGTCTGAACCCGTCTGACCCAGTTTGAACCAGTCAGAATCGTTCTGAACCAGTTTGAATCGGTCTGAACCAATCGGAAATGTTTTGAACTGGTTTGAACTGGTCTGAACCGGTTTGATCTGGTTGGAACCAGTTTGAACTGGTTTGAACCGTTCAAAACAGGTCTGAACTGGTCTGAACCAGTCTGAACTGGTCTGAACCAGTCTGAACAGGTTTGATCCAGTTGAAACTGGTCAGAACGGGTTTTAAGTGATGTGAACCCGTCGGAACCAGTTTGGACTTATCTGCCGGTTTGATCCGGTTTGAGTCATGGAAAAAGAGGTCATGGAGAAAGAGGTATTGGAAAAAGAAGTAGTGGAAATGGAGTTAGTGGAAAAAGGGTTAGTGGAAAAGGAGGTAGTGGAAAAAATGGGTTGAAGGGGTTTAATCCTGTCGGAACCGGTCTGAACTGGTTTAAATCGGTCTGAACCGGTCAGAACCGGTCGGAACAGGTCTAAGCCGGTTTCAACCATTCTGAACCAGTTTGATCCGTTTGGAACCAGCTTGAACCTGTCTAAACAGGTTTGAACCCATTTGAACTGGTCTGAAACAGTCGGAACAGGTTTGATCGAGTAGGAACCAGTTAGATCAGGTAGAACGGGTTTTAACAGGTCTCAACCGGTTTGAATTGGTCGGAACTGGTCTGAACCAGTTTGAACCAGTCGGAACTGGTTTTAAATGGTCAGAACCGGTCAGAACCAGTTGGAACCGGTCTGAAAGTGTTTGAACCGGTCTGAAACAGTTTGAACTGGTTTGAAATGATCTGAACCAGTTTAATCCATTTTGAACCAGTCAGAACTGGTTTTAAACAGTCAGAACCGGTCAAAATTGGTTAGAACCAATCGGAACCGGTCTGAAAGTGTTTGAACCATTCTGACCCAGTTTGAACCGGTTTGAAATGATCTGAACCAGTCTGAACCGGTTTAATCCAGTTTGAACCGGTTTGAAACAGTCGGAACGGGGTTTGGACCAGTTTGATCCGATTGGGACCAGTTGCAACCAGTCCAAACAGATTTTAAACGGTTTGAACCAGTGTGAACCAGTCAGAGCCAATTTGAACCAGTCAGAACCTGTCTGAACCGGTCGGAACCCTCCTGAACTGCTCTGAACCGTTCTGAACTGGTTTTATCTGGTTGGAACCGGTCTGAACCTGTTTCAACTGATATAAATGGGTCGGAAGCAATATGAACAGGTTTGATCCGGTTTGATCCATTCATAACTGGTTTGAACCGGTTTGAACTGGTCTGAACCGGTTTGATGCGGTTGGAACCAGTTTGAACTGGTTTGAACCGGACCGAACCGGTCAGAACCTGTCAGAAATGGTTTGGACCGGTCGGAACCATTTTGTACCAGTCTGATCTGGTTTGAACAGGTTTGAATCTTTCGGAACTGGGGTGAACTTTTCTCAACCAGTCTGAACAAATTTGAACCAGTCAGAACTGGTTTGAACCGGTTTGATCTGGTTGGAGCCAGTCTGAACCGGTTTGATCTGGTGTTAGCCCATAGTAATAGGTTTGAACTGGTTTTTATCAGGTCTTAGCCGGTCAGAACTGGGTTGAACCGGTTTGATCCAGATGGAACAAGTCTGAAACGTTTTCAACCAGTCTGAACTGGTTGGAACCGTTCTCAACTAGTTTGAACGGGTTGGAATAGGTCTGAACCAGTTTGATCCTGTTGGAACCAGTTGAAAACAATTTGAACTGGTCTGTACCGGTCAGAAACAGTCTGAACCGAACTGAACCGGTCTGATCCAGTTTTAACCATTCTGAACCGGTTTGAACTGGTTTGAAAAAAGGGTAGAGGAAAAAGAGTTAGATGGAAAAGAGGTCGTGGATAAAGAGGGAGAGGAAAAGGAGGTAGTGGAAAAAGAGGTAGTGGAAAATGTAGGGTTTGATCCAGTTGGACCGGTTTGAACTGGTATGAACCAATTTGAACCGGTCAGAGCCGGTTTTAACAGTTTTGAACAAGTCTGAACCGGTTGGAACCGGTCTGAATTCGTTTGATAAAGTTGGAACCAGTTTAAGCCAGTCAGAATTGGTCTAAACCAGTTTGATCCGGTCTTAGCCAGTCGGAACCGGGTTGGACCGGTTGGAACCGGTTTGAACTAGTCAGAACTGATCTCAACTAGTTTAAACATGTCTGAACCAGTTTGATCCGGTTGGAACCAGTTTGAACCAATTTGATCTTGTTGGAACCGGTCTGAACCAGTTTAATCGGTTGTGAACCGGTTTGAACCGGTTTGAACTGGTCTGAACCAGTTGGAACCAGTTTTATCCGGTTGGTATCAATTATAACCGGTTTGATCCAATCAGAACCGGTCTGAAGCAGTTTGAACCTGTCTGAACCGGTTTGACCCGGTTTGAGCCGGTTTTGAACTGGTCTGAACCGGATTGATCTGGTTGGAACCAATTTGAACTGGTTTGAACCATTCGGATTCGGTCTGAACTGGTCTGAACCAGTCTGTACAAGTTTGATCCGATTGGAACGGGTCTGAACCGGTTTGAACTGGTCTGAACTGATCAGAACCGGTTTGAACTTGTCTGAACCGGTTTGTACTGGTTTGAAGTGGTCTGAACGGGTTTGATCTGGTTGGAACCATTTTTTTTTTTTTGTTTTTCGAGACAGGGTTTCTCTGCAGCTTTAGAGCCTGTCCTGGAACTAGCTCTTATAGACCAGGCTGGTCTCGAACTCACAGAGATCCGCCTGCCTCTGCCTCCCGAGTGCTGGGATTAAAGGCGTGCGCTGCCTCCACCACCCGGCAGGTTGAAACCATTTTAAACTGGTTTTGAACCGGTCGGAACAGGTCTGGACTGGTCTGAACCAGTCTGAACAGGTTTGATCCAGTTGGAACCATTCTGAACCAGTTTGAACTGGTCTGAACCGGTCAGAACCGGTTTGAAATGGTTGGAACCGGTCAGAACTGCTCTTAACCAGTCTGAGCCTGTTTGATCCGGTTGGAACCGGTTTTAACCGGTCAGAACAGGTCTAAACCGGTTTGAACCTTTTGGAACCGGTGTGAACTTGTTTGAACCAGTCTGAACGGGTTTGATCGAGTTCGAACCAGTTTGAACCAGTCAGAACCGGTTTTAACCGGTCGGAACCAGTCAGAACCTGTTTCAACCAGTCTGAAACGGTCGGAACCGGACTGAACCTGTTGGAACGGTTCTGAACCGGTTTGATCAAGGTGGAACCAGATTGAACCAGTCGGAACCCGGCTAAACTGGTTTGAACCAGTCTGTACTGGTTTGTATCGGTCTGAAACAGTCGGAACCAGTTTGATCCGTTTGGAGCCGGTGTATTCAGGTCTGAACTGGTAAAAACCGGTTGAAACCGGTCTGAACCAATTTCAAACAGTCAGAACAGGTCTGAACTGGTTTGATACTGTTCAAACCGATTTAAACCGGTTTGAACCGATTTAAACCGGTTTGAACCGATTTAAACCGGTTTGAACCGATTTAAACTGGTTTGAACCGATCTGTACTGGTCGGAACCAGTCTGAATGGGTTTGAAATGGTCTGATCCAGTTTGAACCATTCTGAACCAGTTTGAACTGGTTTGAAATGGTCTGAACCAGTCTGAACCTGTTTAATCTGGTTTGAACCATTCTGATCTGGTTTGTATCGTTTTGAACTGGTTTGAACCAGTCTAAACCGGTTTAAACCTGTCTGAACCAGTAGGAACTGCTCTGAACCGGTTGGAAACAGTCAGAACTGGTTGGAACTGGGTTGAACCAGTTTGATCATGTTGGAACAAGTTTAAAACGATTTGAACTGGTCTGCACCAGTTGGAACCAGTCTGAACTGGTTTGAACTAGTCTGATTCAATTTGAACCGTTCTGAACCAATTTGAATTGGTTTGAAAAAAGGATAGAGGAAAAACAGTTAGAGGGAAAAGAGGTAGAGGAAAAAGAGGTCGTGGAAAAAGACGTAGTAGAAAAAGAGGTAGTGGAAAAGAGGTCATGAAAAAAGAGGTAGAAAAAAAGAGGTCGTGGAAAAATAGTTCATGTAAAAAGAAGTCGTGGAAAAAGTAGTGGGAAAAGAGGAAAAGGAAAAAAAGGTAGAGGAAAAAAAAGGTAGAGCCAAAAGAAGTAGACCAAATAGAGGTAGCCAAAAAAGAGGTAGTGGAAAAAAGAGGTAGGAAAAAAAGAGGTAAATGAAAAAGAGGTGGGGGAAAAAGAGGTGAAGGAAAAAGAAGTAAGGGGAAAAGAGGTAGAGGAAAAAGAGATTCCAGGATAAGCTGAAGACCAGCTCCATCATCCAGCCTCATGGACTGAGCAACTACTGGGTGTGTGCAAGCACACGCACACACATGCGCGCGCAGGCGCAAATACACACACACACACACACACACACACACACACACTCATTCGTTCTATTACAGAACCATTACTAATACAGGCAGTATCTATGTTTCATGGTGAGATGCATTCCTTTAATAACATTTTTGAAAGGGATCCAACTTACTAGTTTATGTTTTGATAGGAAACTGAGACTATTTATATTCAGAGTTACTGTTGAGAGGTGTGTATTGATTCCTGTCAATTATTAATGCTGTATGTGCATTTATTTTCGTCTTCTCTTGCTTAACTACTTTTGTGGCAGTTTATTTTTCCTGTGTATAGATTATACACGGCATATTTAGATCATATTTATCCCCACATTATCTCCTTATGGCCTTCTCTCTTTCCTGCAACCCCCCCTCCAACTAGACCCCTTACTACTTTCATGCCGTGTGACCCACTGAGTATGGTTCTGGTTTGCAGGAGTGTGTGCATCTAACCAGAAGAGAAAATGCCTTTCCCTCACCCAGCAAAGGCTACCTGCACAGAAGTCCTCAGGACTATCACCACTGTGAATTCAAGGCTAATTTTAGCTTCACTGTAACCATTCCATATATATATATATATATAAATATATATATTTTTTAATATTTTTAATATATATAAAATAAAAATAATGTTAACATATTAACAGGCTATTTTCATGTAGAAAATGAAAATCATTTCATTCCATAAATATGTGAATATTAACTTGTATTTAAATGTCATATAGGGTGTCTGATTCAAAATAAACTATAATGGATTTTTATTGTGCTTAAAATGACGTCTTTTTTGAGTCACTGGGAATTCTATGCAAAACTGATTCTGACTTTGATGCCCATTAGAAAATTTTCTGTCACTTCACGCCTTTGTCCAATAGTTGATTACCAAGTCCTGTTCCTTCTTTGTATATTCCAAGTGTGGGCCCATGCGTTGCTTTTTATTCTGCCTTTTGTAGTTCAATAGCCATTGTTTCTGGTAATTTCACTGGAGTGAGTTATTTTTCTGAGATAGGATGTTGGCTCTGTGATACAACTGCCCCTGAGGACTCATGATCCTCTTGCATCAACCTAAGTCGGAGGCTCTCAGGCAGTGGGCCGCAACCACTGGAGGATGGTCAACCAGCCCTCTCACAGTGGTCATAGAGCAGATATTTACATTACAATTCATAGCAGTAGCAAAATCACAGCTATGCAGTAGCAATAAAGTAGTCTATGGTTGGGGGTCACCACAGCATAGAGAGCTGTGGTCAGAGTTAGGAAGGCTGAGAATCACTGAGCTAAGTGCTGGGATTGCAGGCCTTAGCTAGCAGCCATGGCCATCTTCCCACACTTTGGGTTTTTAAGGATAGGGTTCCATGTCAATCAGGCTGGTCTTGAACTCTATGTAATCGGAGACGACCTTGAACTCCTGACCATTCTGTTTCTGCCTCCTGAGTATGGCAGGTGTCCATCCCCATGCCCATTTTTGCTATACATCCCTTTGTGTTTGTTTGTTTTAAGACTGGGTCTCGCTGTAAAGCTGTGGCTTAGAAATTGTGGCTACCCCTACCTCAGTTTCCCACATGAAAGAATTACAGGTCTATGCCACCATGCCTAGATGGTTTTGCAATAAATTCTTACCTAGCAATTTTTCTCTGGGCTAATCTTCCCCTGAACATTCAGCCAGCTGCCTAATGTCACACAGATGAGGTTTAGACTCAACACAACCACAGCCAATCATGAAGAGGTTGTGTGTGTTTCCTCAGGACCTTGACAGTTAGTTGTGACAAAGCAGCTGCCAAGCTTAGAATCTTAGTACCTTACCCTTTGAGAATACATTTGCTAATCCCTTCTCCATTTGACCCTCTGTACTGCAGCTGACCCCTCTGATTTCCAGGTTCTCAAACCACAGTGCCTACCCTTACAGAGAGCAGATCATCTCCTGTACCATGGCAGTCACAGGAGGACTGTGGGGCTGGTGACAGAGATAATGCTTTCTCCCGAGTATGGGCAAAATGGGGTCATGGGAGGGTGTCTACGGTGTCTTCTGTTCACAGTAGCCATGATTTCTGCACTTGATTCAGCCTTGTGGGGTGCTTTCTTCCCTTCTCGGGAAGGTGAGTAGTGACTACTAGCCCCTTCCCAACTACGGTCATGGCGAGACCAGGCCAAGGTGCGGGAAGCACTGTGCGTGCTAGGCAACATCACAACCATGGCAGAGGCATGGGCCTCCTGGAGCACGTGTTTGATCAATTCTGCTCCCATGCGGCATTCTAACGGCAGTAAAAAAAAAGCTTAGCGGTGGAGTCTAGTCGGGCATGGTGGTGTATGGCATGTATGGACATGGACTTCGGTCCCAGAACTCAGGGGGCAGAGGCCAGAGGACACCGAGTGCGAGGCCAGCATGGGTTATATAGGGAGTACTTGTATCAACTTAAAAGAAAAAAAATGGAGGATCTAAAGCAGATCTGTGGGGAAGTGTCCACAAAATCCCTACAACTGGGTTAAATATGAAAGGGGAGGATTGGGGGTAAAGTCATGTTACTGATCTATATGGTGACTGCCCATCCATTCCTGGCTTGGGCTCACCATTATCATACTGGCACCTCTGCTACCAGCACCATGATGAGTTGGTCTTGTAGGGAACATTACATTCTGGAAAGCATGTTGGCTTGTTAATAAAAAGACCCATCAATATACATGTTTTCTTAGACCCCAAATTAAGATCCAAAAAGGCAAAACCACTGTTATGTCTCCTGGTTATAGTTTGACTGTAGCAAAAACAGAACTGTACACAGAATTCACCCTAAGTCTTTGTCCTTTACTAGTATCCAAAAGTGGCAGAGAGAGACACTCAGCTTCTAAAGGAAATGCAGAGGGGACAGCATTTGCCTCCACAATGGTCCCACGTACAGCCTCTGTTCCGGCCTATGTGCTGCTCCGGGAGTTACTTTTCCCAGGTCCTGCCACCTTGGGCAGCCTAGTAGCACTGGGCTGGCGTGGCATTCTCTGGATGGGTCCATCACGGCTTCCACGTTCTGCCACTATGGGTACACTACCAAGAGTGGGGCCACCTCTGTTTCTTCCTAGAAAGAGATTGAACACAAGAATTAGGATGGGCAGACTCCAGCAGCAACACACTCACAGTTGGTTTCCTGGGGAATGTGCTCATCCATCTGCTGTAGCAACCTGTTCCAGCTGCACATACGTGACTGCTAATCTTGGTTGTCAATTTGACTACACCTGGAATCACCTAAAACCCAAGATGCCATCACATCAGTAAGAGATTTTCTTAACTGGATTAGCTGATGTGGGAAGACCAGCGCTAGATCTGGGCCACTTTTGTCTAAGGGAATTAAAAGGATTCGGCAATGAAGACCTTCCCTGAAGGCGGTGCCAGAAAGCATAATACTTATGGCCTCAGGGCCCATCAACAGTTGCCTTGGTACTTATGTTGGGGCAGCTGGCCCAATCCCTGCGTTCAGGGGCGTGGCTGCCCCAGGGAAGTAGGATACCCTTAAATAGGATCGGGGCGCCGGAAGGAGCCCCGTTTTGCTCTCCCCCGCGTACCTTCTGCTCCGCTGGACCCTTGGTTCTGTAAGTTCCCTTATTATCCTCTTGTATTAAAACTGATTAATTATAAAAGGACTATCGTGGTTATTCCCTAACCCCTACACCCGCCGGTACCGCCGGCACTTGCCGGTACATTTGCCGGTACATACTTAGAACCAGATTTAAAGCTAAGCAGTGGCGCACGCCTTTAATCCCAGCACTCGGGAGGCAGAGGCAGGCGGATCTCTGTGAGTTCGAGACCAGCCTGGTCTACAAGAGCTAGTTCCAGGACAGGCTCCAAAGCCACAAAGAAACCCTGTCTCGAAAAACCAAAAAAAAAAAAAAAAAAAAAAAAAGAACAAATGAGCCAAGTTGCAGACCTTCTAGAACTCTTGGAACGAAGGGAAGGCCAGGCCCCTCTGAGGAAGGACTTTGCTAAAACACCTGGGAGTCTTACTGTTAACCCTTCTCCCATCTTTCCCCAGAGGAACCCGAGGCCTTTTAGAAGGCCGACTCTACACTGTGGGAAAGGAAACAATCAGACTTTCTGGGATCTAATGGATCCTGGTTCAGAACTGACACTGATTCTGATTAACTCACTTTCCAGCCGGAGAAGTCTGACAGTGGGCCGGTAATCATGAATCCCTGGTCTTACCAAGGTCTCCCATCCCCCAAACAGGATGGTGTGGTTACAGCACCTACAAGGCAGCAGTGGCCTGGAGGGCTGGTTGGCCAGAGGCAGCACATGCTTTGACTTGGCATCCAATCTATGGTACGCTTGCTCCCACAGCCAGGATTCCCGAGGCCAGGAATGTAGGGGTGGAGAGGGGAACAGTCCCTCTCGCTATCACTCCTAGTGACCATTAGGAGGCCATTTGGGAAGGCGAATCAAGCTCGTTCGCCCCTAAACAGATGGCAAGAGGCACTCAGTGCCAAGCACATTCACACCAGAGTCGTCATCACACCTGCGTCAATCAGGCCCCACAGGCAGGAAGTGCGCAATAGAGGTCTGAAGCCAGGTTCCCGACAGCTTCAGAGATGCTGTGATTTCCCACGTCCCTGGTACAGCTTGCAACACTCAAGCCTCGGGCTTAGCTATGGATCGTTCTAGAATTCCTAAGAGGCTGAACCTCTGACCACTTAAATCACCCTCAGAGGAAGCTCGCCAATTCATGTGCTCTTTGACTTATAGTTTGCTCATTCTTGCTTTCATTTTATTTATTTATTAAAAACAAACAAACAAAATCACAACCGGAAAAATGAGCAGGCCCTTGGACCAGAGCTTTCATTTAAAAGGGTGGCTTCTGGGCTCTAGGTACTGAAAGTAACTGAAAACCTAGGAGGACCTTAGGGCTAAGACAGGCTGGGGAGCAGGCTTGCCCAGGGGTCACAGTTCCTCCATGTGGATGGCGAGTCCCAGCCTCTGCAACTGTAGTAAGAGTGGCACACCAGACACTAACATATGTCCCCTACTCGCCAAGGGTCCAGGGCCCGCCCTTCTCTCCTCGCTTGGCTGAAAGTTGGGAGCCTGCGGGAGGGAGTCAGTGACCTGGAGGCACAGCCCACTGGTGTTATCCACCTTCCACAGGCTTGGAAATAATCTAGGACTGAGACGACTTCTCAACACTGACCAGCTTGTTTACGTGAACCATTATGACTAAATCCACAGAAAATAGCCCAACCTATAGTCAAGTTCTGTGATCAGCCAAATTTCCTCAACCCTCCCGTTAGCTCCGTACCCTGAGCCCCTCTCTGCAAACATAGCTAGTGTGTCTTTCTTCCCTGACTCAAGGCGTGTTACAGCTCTTCAATATGTAAAGTCCCCTAAGCCTTGGGTCACCCAGCCTCCCCTTTGTGCTTCTTCTTTTGAATCCCAGCTGGCCTCATCGCAGCCTGGTTTGGGGCAGTCTCTTACAGAAACTTCCCTGTTGCTACTTTTGGGGCAACTCTAGCATTGGGTTCCGCTCTGAAACACCAATTCTTCTTTGGTTTAGTGATACAGATAACAGGAGGTTCAAGGGAAAAAGAGAGAAAGACAAAAGAAAAGAGGAGGAAAAGGAATAGGATGAGACAGAGGAGGAGGAGGAGAAAAGAAATAAGAAATTAATATTTTAATTAGTTCAAATTATCCAGTCTAACTGGCCCTCTATATCCTCTATGGATATGGGTTTGCATCTATAGATTCAAAAGATTTCAGACTTAAAATGTGTTTTATAAAAAGCTAAGTACAGTGATGCATGCCTATAATCTCCTTTCTTCAGGGGGTGAAGTAGAAGGTGAGCTTGGACCTAGGACTTCATGGCTAGTCTGTGGCCAGGCCTGGTAGCAGAGGGGTGTAATCTTAGCTACTTCTGGGATAGCCCATCTCCATTTCTTTGTGACTTCCCATTGACCTGCAAAACAGCTTCCTACCAGGGACCCCTTAACCAACAAATTTGGCTGGGACCCAGAACCATTCTCTACCAGGAACCCACAGTCATCACACTTGGCTGTGACTCAAGACCCCACAAAGGCCACACCTGGCTAGGACCTAGATTGGGCAATAGCAACCAAAGAATGGAACACTCACCCAATAAAGACATGACCAGATATATACACCGAGAAACACCTTAAACATTGTAAATCCAGATGCCTATGTCCTACAAAAACACAAGCATGAACAACCAAGACAATATGCCTCTTCCAGAAACTGGCGAGCCAATTGTGTTAGGCCCTGGGAAAAACAACTCAGCACAAGAATTCAAATATAGCAATTATGAATAATAAAAGATCCGAAGGAGGATATGAATAAAGGCCTTAATAAAGATCACAAAAAGCAGGGCAGTGGTAGCACATGCCTTTAATCCCAGCACTTGGGAGGCAGAGGCAGGTGAATCTCTGTGAGTTCGAGGACAGGCTGATCTACAAAGTGAGTTCCAGGATAGCCAGGGCTACACAGAAAAACCCTGCCTCAAAAATCAAAACATAAAAAAACATGAAAACACAGCTGAATGAAATAATAAAAACAATCAAAGACATGAAAACAGAATTTAACAAAGAAACAGAATTGCTAAAGAAAACCCAAGCCGGGCGGTGGTGGCGCACGCCTTTAATCCCAGCACTCGGGAGGCAGAGGCAGGCGGATCTCTGTGAGTTCGAGACCAGCCTGGTCTACAAGAGCTAGTTCCAGGACAGGCTCCAAAGCCACAGAGAAACCCTGTCTCGAAAAACCAAAAAAAAAAAAAAAAAAAAAGAAAGAAAGAAAAGAAAAAGAAAACCCAAACTGAGATAAAACTGGAATGTCAAGCAAAAACCTTAAAGGTAAGCCTCACCAACAGATTAAAAAGCGTGGCAACGAGAATTTCAGGTCTTGAAGACAAAGCAGAAGATAGTAGATAGCTCAAAGAAAATGTTAAAACAGTCAGGCTCAAAACATTAAAAAAAAAAATCTAGGACACTGTGAAAAGGCCAAATCTATAAATAATAGGTATAAAGGAGAAGAAACTCAGTTCAAAGTCACAGAAAAAATATATTTTTTTTTTCGGTTTGGGTCTTTTTTTCTTCAAGATATGGTTTTTCTATAACAGCCCGGGCTGTCCTGGAACTCACTCTGTAAACCAGGCTGGCCTCAAACTCACAAGCCTGCCTCTGCCTCCCGAGTGCTGGGATTAAAAGCATGCACCGCACTCACAGAAAATATTCTTAACAAAATCATGAATGAAAATTTCCCCAATCTAAATTAGGATGTAGCAGCCAAAGGAGACAGATGCCGGACGCCAGATGGAACCTTACTGGTAAGCCACAACCATAAATAGAAATGGGTTCGTTTAAGATGGAAGAGCTAGCTAGAAATATGTATAAGCTAATAGGCCAAGCAGTATTATAAATAATTAAGTGTCTGTGTGATTATTTCAGGTCTGGACAGCCGGAGAACGAACAAGCACCCTTCACCTACATTAGGAAGTGCCCATTGAGGAGCAAGAAACAGGCAGAACACCAGATATCTAGGGTCAGATAAGAAATTCCCCATGACACATTACAAACAAAATGCTAAAAGTATAGAACAAAGAAAGTATACTAAAAACTAGAAGAGAAAAAAGATCCAATCACATAAAGGCAGGCCCACTAGATTAACACCCAACTTTTCAATGAATAATCTGAAACCAGAGGGGCCTAGATGGATGTTCTATAAACTCTATATAAAATCACAGAGGCCAGCTAAGACTATTATGCCAGCAAAACTATCAACCACAATTGATAGAGAAATAAAAAATATTTCACATTAAAAATAAGCAAATAATTTGAATAAAGCTCTACAAAAGATACCAAAGGAAAAAAATTGCCAGCCTAAACAGAACATTAACTATACCTAACAGGACAGAAGGAATAACTAATCCTAGAACAGCTAAAAGGAAGGGGGGGACACAATATAACAAAATAAGGGGAAGTAATAACCACTTTTCACTAATAACTCTCAAAATTAATGGTCTCGGTTCCTCAATAAATAACACAGACTAACAGACTGGATTAGAAAACAGGGTCTGTCTTTCTGCTGCACCCACCAAACAACCTCACTATCAATGACAGAAATCACCATAGAGTGACAGGCTAGGAAAGGTGGCCCAAGCAAGTGGATCCAAGAAGCAAGCTGGTGTCGCTGACAAAATAAATTTCAATTCAAAACTAACTAGAAGAGATAAGGAAGGGCATTACGTTCATGTGGGATGGGGAGAGAGATGCCTGTCCTCACAGTATCTGAGACAGGGGCATCAGACAGGTCATAGCATGTAGCTCAGTGGCATGGTTCATGCCTAGTATGTAGAAGACTAGCGTGCCAGGGTTTCAGGCAGAACGCAGTACAGAAGTCCTAAGTTCACTCCCCAGCACAGAGAAGAGGAAAGGACAGAAGGAGGAAAGAAAGAAGCAAGCAGGCATAAGGGTCCACACTTTATAGAAGGCACTTGAGATTTTTGTAGATTTTGGTGTTTGGGGGGGTGGGGTGATCTTGGAATGAATCCCTACAGCTATCAAGGGACAACTGTATTATCATCTCAACATGTTCATATATTCATAAGCTTTTGTGTCAATCTTCTTACCATCCTTCAATACCCAGCCTTGACAACAGCTCCCCATTATGGCTCAAGGCACTTACGGGATGGTGCAGCTTACGGGAGACTTCTGGCTTCTACATGCCAAATTTCACCTTGTGCTTTCTGGACAGAAGCTTTTCAAACTGTGTAGTTTCCTGAAAGCTAAACAGGGAGCACTAAACTGAACCTATTTTCCTCACACGCCTGAAGACCACTGAGATCAGCTTCTGCAGTATTGTTTCCCATTTCTCTGAGAGGCATGAGTGATTCATTAAGAGCAACTTAGACAGCCAGGGTCCAGCTATCCAGAGGTCCTGCTGTGCCTGCAGCATCTTACAGAGGAACTCACGGCCTGGAGCAATACCCATCTAGTCCCTACAGGAAAGCTATGGCAAACCTCAGCGGCTACCAGCTCTGTCGTTACAGGTCACCACCCCCTCCAATGAGTCACTTCACCACTGCTGTTGCTTTCTCCATCCCATATTTGGTTACTGAAAGGGTGGCTGAAAGATCTGTGTGTATGGACGCTAAGACACACACAAGTCGGAGACCTCTCTATGCCTCACCCAGTAGCCTTGAGTTACCGCACATTTAAGGTCCAGACCGCCCTCTGCCCTACTTCTTCCGCCTTTACTTCCTCGACATCAGCCAGTATTTCTATGCTCCCAATTCACACCCTGCCCCTCAGAACCTTCTAGAACTCAAACACCCCCCCCTCCCAGAGCTAACAACCCTGTGGTTCCTCTCCTCTCCAGAAACCCCTCATTTCATCCTGTGGTCCATCCCCAGCCCTTCTCTTCAACCCTCCCAACCTAAAGGTGGCATTTAGAATAGAGGAGGGTAGCATGGGGAGGACATGGAAGAAGAGGCAACTCAACTGCCCCTGGGAGCCCACACACCCAGATTCTGGGCATCTGATCTTACCGAACCTGCCAATACTGGAAGGTACCCCAGCCCACAAAGGAGATACTCGAGAAAACACAGTTTACAAGTAGATGCGTGTCACCAGAACATGTCAGTCTTTGCGGTGTTGCCAAGGAGACTGGGGGAGGCGTCTGTTCCCTTTTCCAAGCTTTGCATTCAGCTGAGGGAAGTGCTGAGGAGACTGAGGCCATGCTCCCGACAGTACACCAGGGTGCCTCATCCTTGCCCCTGCCTCGCATCCTCTGCCTGGGGTAGGGACCTTGACATGGTGCACATGTGGGAATGGTGGTCTTATCCTGGAGGGCCAACCCAGCTGCATATCCTAAAATCCTGTAAACTGAGCAAGAAAACACATCCTGGTTCCGAGTAGCATGGCTGCGAAGGCCCACACTGGTCTGGTCTTGTAGGTCAAAGTTGCCTGGCCTTGAGGGGACAATGGCAATTCCCAGTGGGAGAGGACACATCAGCATCAAACCCAGACAAGACACAGTAAAAATGCCTGTGAAAGGAGCAAGAAAACTATAGTGAGGCATGGGCGCAGGGAGGCAGGCACAGGACAGCTGGGCCGTAGAGCAGAGCTGGGGAGACTCCAGGCCTGAAGAATCAAAGAATGGCCTCGCTTCTGCTCCTGCCAAAGAAAGGAGGGCCAGAGAGACACAGACTGTGTAGAAAGGGGGTGGGTCAGTGAGCATGTGTGACCCCATTTGGGTGCCTTCCAGCTTCTTCCTGTGCTTTCTGGCAGGGATACAGCATTGGATCTCCATCCACTTGCCTGGGAAGACAAGGTGTATTTCAGAGTGCTCCCACAACCAAAGAGAACAGATGCAGCAGATAGGATGTGTAGGTGCAAGGACCTGAGATCCCTCTGTTACACTCTGGCTACCACCATCTGCTTATTCACCAACCCAGACATGACCTCAAGAGCAGGGGAGCCCTTCACACCTGAGCAAGGGGTGCATCTTTCTGTCAGACTTCTACCCTGTGTCCCAAGGCAGTCAGAGGTCTCCAGTCCTGCAACCCAAATAATCCCCAAATGGGAGGTGTGCAGCCCTGGCCTGAGATGAAGGGGAGCTAGGCCTAGGTCTGGGAAGGATAGATAAGGAATTGTCTGCTGTGTTCTCTGAGTGCTTCCCTGAGGCTGTGATTGTCAGGTAAATGGAGACCAAATCCACACTTATTCCAGTACCTGTGGAATGTAGGCATGATGAAGAGGTGGGAAGGAGTCAGACAGAAGGACCATCGACTGCTTGGACCAGTCTGTGATCCAGCAGTGTGATCCCAATGGTAGAGCCAACTAAAGTCCCTGTAAGTTGAATTGGTCTGAAGACCCTGGGAAGAAACCTTCGTCACCCCTCCCCCATCCCTGCCACCCTCCACCGGAAGTACCCGGCCCACTTCTAACCTCGGGTCTCTGATGTGGACAGAGATATGGCTACCGGGTCCTGGGGATCGCTCGCCAGCCGTTGTCCAGCACACATGGACTTCAGTATCTGGAAGACGGCCAGGGGAGCCACGTTCAGATTCAGCAAGTCCACCAGGATCCTGGGGAAACAAATGTGGTGCTTAGCGAAACCTGAGAGCCTCAGAGCAGACCAGCTCCATGTGTCGGGCCAGCTGGGCCCCCGCCATGGAAACGCGTACGCAGACCGGGAGTTTTCAGAGCAGCGGATCGGGGCTGGAGGGGTCCTGAAGCAGGCTTATCTGCAGGGAGTGTGAGCTCCAAGCCCTAGCCCTTGCCTTCTCACTTGAAAACATCCGGGTCGATGACGGTGCCAGCAGCCTGTGCAAGTTCGTACAGCTCCATTTCCTCGGTTTCCAGCGCCTTCTTCCGCCGAAGCGACAACTTTTGCAGCGTCGCCGCCTCCAGCCCTGTGGATGTGCCCAGCCCGGCACCACCACCCGCTGCCGCCATCAGCGCAGCCTGAAAAAAAGGTGAGCGTTGGGCCCAGGCAGCCAGGAGATTCCACAGCGCCTCCTACTGGCCACCCGTTTCCATGCAGGGTCCCCGCCGGTCCCAGACAGGCAGCCCCAGCATGGAGGGCGCGGGGTAGGGTCGGGAGGAATCTTTTCGTAGTTGATTGTTTGACTTGTACTGAGTGCCTAGTGTGCACGGGGCAGTGTCTTAGGCGTGGGGATGGTACGATGGAAAGCAGCACCCAGAACCGTGCCTGGCAAATACTGGATCTTGGTAAATGCCTGTTAGATCACGGGTATTCATGATTGCGTGTAATTATCTCTTCTGCCAAGGGTCCCTAAACAGCTTTTGCTTTTTAAGCAGCACACACATTCCTTCCCACTGGAATACATAAATTTAGGCGTCAGAGGGGGCCGACGCCATCATTGCGCACGCGCCTTTGTGGCCAACCGCTGCTCTCCCTACACTCAGGGGCGTTTGGCGGTGCGCATGCTCCTTTCCCTGGTTGGGAGGCGGTTTTTCAGATTGGCCAGAGGCGTGTCTTGATTACGCACAGCTAGGTACGCTTTTCCCCTCCCATACTGTGTCGCTGATAGTGGTTTCGGGTTCTGAAGCTAGATGAACCCACACAAAGATCAGAGATGAACTCAGCAAGTCAGTTTGACCTGTGTGATGAGAATAGCAAATGTTTGACCGGCCACCGTGAGACAAGTGTCACTGCCATCCGTGCAGACTGGACCTGAGGAGCCAGCCCAGGAGTGCCCGTGCAGAGGGAAGGGGACCAGGAGGGGCATTTAAGATTTGTACAGTGGCATCTGGGAGATGATTTGTCTCATAATGCTTTAAACATTTTTAAAGGTCTTTTGCTTATATATTATGGTTTCCATTTATGTGTTTTCATGGGTTTTGTGTCAGTGTTTCTGCCTGTGTATCTTGTGCTTTATCCTTGTTTTTTTTCTCTGTGTTTTATTATTTTGGCTTTTTTTTTTTCAGTGTGCCTGTTTGATAGAGGGAGAGAAAAGTGTTGGGTTGAGTAGGTGGGGAAGTAGAGAGGATCAGGGAGGAGATGAGGGCGGAGAAACCAGGATCGGATTATAGGGTATAAAATTATTTTCAATAAAAATAGATATATGGGATGAATAGTCTCCATTCCTAGAAAACATTGTCCATTGCTGAGAGTTTAGAGCATCCATTCAGTACTCAGTCTTTCTTCTTTCTTCCCTGCACTGGGCATGGATACCCTGGACCTGCTGGTCCTCATTGCTTCACACCACCTACACTTTGTGAACCTCTGGCCAGCACCAGGGTCCAGACCTCAGGACTAAACCCTGGGGTGGATTTGCAGTCCTGGCCCTCCAGGCTGTAGACATGGTTTTCCATGTTGAATGTGGCATCTGTCACAAATGAGGATCATGGTGACAGGAAGCTGCTGGTGAGGACCCAGTGCTGGCCATGGGGAATGAGTTTGGCTCCAGGAACAGACATTACAGGATGAATGTGCATCTAGTCCAGCACCCGCTTCCCAGGGTGGAACATCCAGGTGCTTGCTTGCAGAATTCCATAACATTTCCTAAGGATTTTTGCAGAGCTATGACCATGATGTACCTGTAGGTCCTGCCTCTTCGGTTTCTCATGGGGCTGACGGGCTTGCATGGGTGGAGTTGGTGGCTCCAGGATCCAGCTCCTATTGCTCAAAGCCCCAAATACTACTAACAGGAGGCAAATCCCGATGTTGTGCAGCACTATCCTAACATGAGAACTGTTATCTCAATGAGATCAGCTGTGACTGTAAGAGTGTAGCTCCTCAGCCCACAGATGGCTCTACTCCTTCATAGAAGTAAGGGCAAGGTAGGGTCATTGGACCCTCACTTAGTCGCTCCACCTGGCCCTTTGCCTATAGTTCTGTCATAAGCACACATGGCCTGGACTCCAGGAAATGCCAGAGCACTAGTGCCTTAGTTAAGGTTTCTGTTACTGCAAGGAAACACCATGACCGTGAAGCGAGTTGGGGAGGAAAGGGTTAATTTGGGTCACACTTCAACAGCACTGTTCACCACTGAAGGACGTCAGGACAGGAACTCGAACAGGTTAGGATCCCAGAGGCAGGAGCTGTTGCAGCCATGGAGGGGTACTGTTTGCTGGCTTGCTTCTCATGGTTTGCTCAGTCCTCTTTTTTTTTTTTTTTTTTTCAATTTTTCAAGACTGTTTTTCTGTAGCTTTTTGGAGCCTCTGTCCTGGAATTCACTCTGTAGACCAGGCTGGCCTCGAACTCATAGAGATCCGCCTGCCTCTGCCTCCCAAAAGCTGGGATTAAAGATGTGTGCCACTACCACCCAGTGAACTCTTAGTAACCCTCCTTATAGTAGTACCCAGTAGTCTAGGATGGCACCACCCACCCTGGGTGAGGCCCTCCCCCTTTGATCACTAATGAGAAAATATCTTACAGCTGGATCTCATGCAGGCATGCATTCCCTCAATGGAGGCTCCTTTCTCTGGTGACTCTAACTGTATCAAGTTCACACACACACACACACACACACACACCAGCCAGTACAGTTGGATTGTAAAGGCTGAGGGAGGGGAATTGAGGGCTCTTGTATTAATGCACATTTAGACACTCAAACATTTACATACTCCCTCACACATAATATCATGCTCTCACAGACTCACACACACGTACATTATATTGGCTAGTGTTTTGTCAACATGACACACGATAGAGTCATTTGGGAAGAGAGAACATCAGTTGAAAAACTGTCCCCATCAGATTGACCAGTGGGCAAACCTATGTTTCATTTTTTTCTTTTTCTTTTTTTTTTCTTTGATGATTGATATCCAAGTGCCCAGCTGACTATGGGCGGTGCCAAACCCGGACAGTTGGTCCTGGATGGAATAATAGAGCAGGCTGAGCAAACCATGGGATGCAGCCAGTAAGCAGCACTTCTCCATGGCCTATGAATCAGTTCCTGCCTTTGTGCTCCTGCCTTGAGTCCATCCCCTGACTTCCCCAGATGATGGAGCATAACCTACATGATAAATTAAACCCTTAGTTGATTTTGATCATGATGTTTTACCACTTGAATAGAAACATCAGCTAAGACACACGTCTTTCCACATTCTTTTACACTTAGAAATGGACACTGTTCTACTCTAGAATCCTCACATATACTTACACTGTCTTGTACACTCAGGATTATTCTCATGTTGCATGCAATTTTATATGTTCACACTGTCAAATGCTTTCACACCTGCATACTTAAGTGAACACAAACACACAGTCTCACACAGAAATGCTTAAAGACGTAAACATGGTTGTCTATACACACAGTCACACAGTCGTACCTTTACACATTCTTCATACATCCTTGCACATATTTATACACTCTATGCTGGTTAGTTTTTGTCAGCTTAATGCAAACCTAGACATTAACTGAGAAGAAGAAATCTCAGTGGAGGAGCTGCTATGAAAATAGTTGAGCATGCTTTGGGTATATACACAAAAGTAGTATTGCTGGGCCTTAAGTTAGATTGATTCCAAATGTTCTGAGAAGTCACCATACTGATTCCCAAAGTGGCTGTACAAGTTTGCACTCCCACCAGCAGTGGAGGAGCGTTCCTCTTACTCCACATCAAACATAAGTCTGCTTTTGGGACTGGGGAATCTGCTGAATGCTCAGAACATAATGGGCCATTTTAGTTGTGTTTTAGAAGAAAGAATTCTGGAAGAAATGCAGACAGTGGAAGCCTGTTTGTGAGATTTCAAAAGGGAGCAAGAACTGTAGCGGGAACTGAATTAGAAACTATTGCTGTCACGTTTTGCCTAAGAATCTGTGTGTGATGGTTCTGCTTGGGCTGAAGAGGACCTGCACTTGCCACAGAGATCAGTACCACCAAAGTGGAACCACTTGTGCTCCACTGGACAATAAGAAAGGACTTCTTAGTTGTGCCCTCAGTGGTCCAGGCTACATAAAAGAAGAACTCAGCACTGTAACAATTATCCACATGGGCCTGGTTTTGAAGGTATGAAGTGGTCATGGAGAATACCCAAAACTTGACAGTTTGTAGCAGGGTCAGAGTTACTCTAAAGATACCCTAGGAAGCCCAGTTGCACTGAAGGCCCCAGAATATTGGAGATGCCAGGACTGTGGGACATCTGTGAAGGAGAGCTGTAGGTGTGGGCTAGAGGCAACCAGCACAGATGAAAGTTCTGTGTGCTGCGGATGGATGGGTGGACTGACTACCCCTCTGGGGACCATACCGTAAGTCCCACATACTGGACACTGAGCTTGAGAATTTGGTCTTACACTGCTAGCTTTTAGTTTTCTTTTGGGTTTGACTTTTTTTCTCCTGTATTTTCCTTTTGGAATAAGTATGTTTAGGTATGTAATTTGTTTTCTATTTTATAGGCGTCCACACTGAAAAAGACTTTGGACTTTTGAAGTGTTGGGATTTTTGAAGACTTCAAGAGCCTTTTGGAGTTGATCTTATTTTATGTTATGATATTAACATGAGACTTTTGAGACAATGGATGGATTATGACTTAGAGTGATGTGTTTGCATATGAATTGACAAGGACTGGCTGGATTGTGCAGTTAGTTTTAACTCAGTTTGACAACTTGGAATCACCTGGGAGAAGTCTCGGTGATGAGTTATTTAAGTTAATTCACGGGGGCTGTCTTTGAAGGATAGGATTGATTCTTATTCGAGGCAGGACTATCCAGTGTGAATGTGGGAGGCACAGTTTCGTAGCCTGGGTCCTGACCTGGAGAAGAGTGAAGAAAGCAGCAGGCATGCCAGGATGTGCATATTCTCTTTTGTTTCTGTCTGTGGAGGTCATGTTCCTAGCTGCTCAGATTCTTGTCTGGACTTTGCTGCAATAGTGGACAGGAACCTGAAATTGTAAGCCAAAGAAACCCTTTCCTTTCCTAACTGGCTTTTTGTCAAGAGGTTTAATCGCAACAAAAGAAATGAAACTAGTTAGTTTACCCACACTTGTTTTTGTTGATAGTTACAGAATTGCATCAATGTATATCCCCTGTGCTCCTCACACTCCGTCCATGATAACTGTGACTTCGCAGTGAGCTTACTAGTGCCCGAGCAGCTGGCTACTGCTCCCCAGCTCCTCAGCTCTTTGTCTTCTATTTATAGGTGTATCTGTCCCATCACATCATAGAATCTTCCCACTTCCCTTATATACTTTCTAAAAGTTTTGCAAAGAACCAGTCTGGAGTCAAAGAGGGGGCTTATACAACCTCAGGAATGAGAAATATACACCCCGCATTAATGGCAGCTAAGAATTCGGGGTCAGCAGCCAGGATCAGGTCTCGCAGAGAAGAGCAGGAAGCAGAGGTTGTGGCATCTTCCTGTGAACTGGGCTAAACTGCTTTTCACTCCCTTGCTCACTGCAAAGGGACTTTTAGATGACTTTTTGGAAGACAATTGGCTACCCTTTGGATGGTATCCTCTCGTTCAGCCTTGGTTCTGGATGCTCCTAATTGGTGTTGCTCATTTCATCAAAGATCATGGACTGAGTTGGCACCAACTCAACCTCACATTATTTCAAAGTCTCCTGTTCCTGAAGCATGGTCCTATCATCTTAGTGGTGGTAAGACAGGAGGAGATGCTGATGACAGAGGTGTTCTCTGTGTGTGCATTGTGGCGGTACCTTTACATGCTCAGATACCAACTCTCCACCCAAACTTTTGGAGCACACAAAACTTGCCTCAGTATTGATTTTTGTGTGAGTTTCCAAGGACTAATGGTCCTCATGCTGTGTGCAGCAGGTCCCCCCATCAGTAACATACTATCTCATTCTGAGAGATGGCTTTGTTGTGCTGTGGGGATCCTGGGGTGTGGTGGTATTGTCTCAGTGTTGCTCTGTCTGTTTTCATCATGCTTATCCTCTCCTTTTATTAAGGCAATGAGATTGTTTCCTTAGTACTGATGGTGGTTGTTTGAAATATTTTGTGTGTGTGTATATATGATGTCATTTCAAGCTGTTCTCCACTGTCTCTCTTGTTTGGTCTCATCAACAGAATGTGTATTCCATTGATAATCTTCTAATCTTCGCTACCTCTAATTTTGTTTGCTGCATGCATATCTGCTAAGTGTGCAGAGTATACCTGACCATGCGGAGGTCAGAGGTTGGCACTGGCTGTCTTCTGTTGTCCTCCAATTTATTATTTGAAGCAGGGACTGTCACTGAAGGCCGCTCAGCATGCTCTGAGGATCCACTTGTGTCTTACCTGGATTTACAGGCAAATGTCACTGTGCCTGGTATTTTATGTGAATTCTAGGATTGAACTCAAGTCCCTGTTCAGCAAGTTCTTTATCAGTTGTGGTGGTTTGGATGAGAATGGCTCTATAAGCTCATTTTGTTGAATACTGTGTCCTCCTTCGTGGAAGTTTTGAGGAGGAGGAGTAGGCATGAGCTTGCTGAAGGAAGTGTGTCACTGACATGGATGTTGAGTGTTAAGAATTCTGAACCATTCCAAGTCAGCTCCCTCTCCAGGCTGTGCTCATGGATCAGGATGAAGCTCTCGGCTACTGTTCCACCATGCCTGCCTTCCTGCTGCCCTGCCCCTCTCAGGATGCTGACCTCTGACCTTTTATTCACCCACCATGAAATTCCTGAGAGATGGCGTGTGCAACACACCTTGCAAGGTGTGTCATTCCTGCATATCTTCTCTCCACTCATTCATGAATACTTTCTGCCCTCTGCTTCAACCTAACCCTCAGGACAGCACCCAAGACTCAGAATGACTGAACTCCTTTCCTCTTCTTCCCAATGTGGACACTTGAATAAATCTCCCTTTACTATTTTTCTCTTTATTTATTTGTTTTTTTTTTTTTTTTTGAGGCAGGGATTCTCTGTGTGACAGCCCTGGCTGACCTGGAATTCTGGAGACCAGGCTGGACTCTAACTCACCAGAGATCCATCTGCCTCTGCCTCCCAAGTGTTGGTATTGAAGGTGTGCAACACCACCACCTAGCTGGTTTTCACTTTTATTTTTTGGACTGTCTTATTGAAGACAGGTAGCTGAACCTGGAGTGTTAGAGATACAGGGTCCAGATCTGCCCCCAGTACTTCTGACCACGAGCTGAGCTGGCAAGCCATTACAAGGAACATTAGAGAGGGGATAGTGAGTGAACGAATCTGCCTCCAGGACAGCTACAGTGTCTGTGTTCCACTCCAACAATTTATAGAGAGACTGAGGTGCCCTGCTGTGAGTCCACATCTAGAAACTCATCCCAAACATACACTTCTCCCATTTCCACAATTTCACTGAACTTCACTCATGGTGGCTTGACTATGTGACGTGAACTTTCCAGGAAGGAAAACTCCCCAAGTGTGAAGTCACACACTGTTCTGCTGTTTGTCACCATGCCACCTCGGGTGAGCAGCCCTTCACCTGGTGTCTGTACAGCCTAGGCTCCTGCCCATTATCCACTCAGTCACCATCCTTGGTATTAAGTAGACTCACTGGGTGCTTCAGAACCTGTGCTCAGTTCCCTGTGTTTTACTCCATAGTGATCCCGAAGTTGATACCCATGGATGCCATTTTCAGGTCTGCTGAAGAGAAGGTGTAAGGTTCTTCCTTCAATGGAAAGTGGGACAGTTCACTAATTAAGAGAAAAGGAAAGAAGATGGTGCAGGTCACTAACTCCTGTAGACCAAGTAAAACATGATCCTTTTCAGGCTGGGCACAGACTTCAGACAGTTCTGGGGCTGTGGATGAGAGAAGAGCTGGGCTATGTCATAGGCCCTCCAAGTGTCTCCCCCTTCTCAGAATACAGCATGTGCCCTGTTCCCCCGGCTGTCTCTGAGACAGAGTTGGTGAGAAACCAGCCTTCCCGTGGGCTTGCATTTTTCCATTTCCCTATCATTAGCAGAATACCCTCCTAGACCTACCTTGTCCCCACTCTCTTGGTGTGTGCAGCTAGTCCACAGGGTGTGAAATTAGAAACTAATACCTCAATCCTTCTGACTTCGTTAAGTCCACCAAGTGAGAGTAAAGACCATTACCCTGATTCTATAGTCAAAACAACCAAGCTTTATTTTCTGTCAAGACAGGGCTATCTCCCTACAGCAGGAGTTGAAAACAAAATAACATCAAATACAGAAGGTGGAGTTTGCATTGTCCAAAAAAATGCAAGGCTAGGGGCTTTTCAAGGTTTGAGAGATTTCCAGGGAAATTTTGCTTATGTAGGAACTTGGTTGACATTTTAAAATTATTTTGCAGAACATCTTATCAGGATATATTCATGGTATGAGTCAAACTCCACTGTGTTGGGAGCATGTCAAATTCAGAAGCAGGTTAAAAAATGGTCGGCTGAACTTTGCAGCAAACAGAAATCAACTTGTTGTGACCTTATAGGAAAATGGCTTCCGTCCTCAAAATGAAGTCAGTCTGGTCCATCAACTTCTGCAATACTGTACGTGGTAACTGTCCAGTCTGGTTCAGCTTTGGGGGGGGGGGCTTTATCATTTCTCCCTCTTCCTCCATTATCCCACATTGTGTCTGTTAAAATGCTCATTTTCCTAGTGCACCTCCTGCCCAGGTTCTAGAGGGAAGCCTCCCATTCCTCCTCTGTCTCCCTTCCTGCCTAGACCCCATCATGATGCCTCTGGCATAGCTTCCCATGCTTCCCATTTCTCCTCTTTCCCCTCTTCAAAGCCTGAACATGAGCCTAGCTGCCAATGTTCCTCTGGCTCTCTTTCCTATAAATCTCATCTTAGGGAAAATTCATCTCAGCTTTTTTCTGCAAACCTACTTTTCGTATGAGTTTCTCACACAGGTTTGACTCCAGTATCATGAATGTGCAAATAAGGGCACTAATGGTTCTTCCTGACAAACATAATTCTCAAGTTTCTGAGAATTTTGATTTTACACTTTTGTTTTTCCACTAGCAATCCGTCTGTTTGCCCAGTCAAAATCCAGCTTGCTATGAGCCCAGACTGTCATTTTGAGCCTTGGAGCCTGTCTCAGCTAGAGTTAGTATAGCTTTAATGGAACACTATGACCAAAGCAACTTGGGAGGAAAGCATTTATTCATCTTCCTCTTCCACATCACAGTGGATAATCAATGGAATCCAGAACAGGAACTTAAGCATGGCAGGCAGCTGGAGGCAGATGATGCAGAAACCATGGAGGATGCTTATTGGCTTGCTCCGCGTGGCTTGCTCAGCCTGCTTTGTTATACAAACCCAGGACCACCAGTCTCAGGATGGCACCATCCATACTGGGCTGGGCTCTTCCCCATAAATTATGAGTTAAGATCATACCCTTTAATCCTGCCTACAGCTGGATCTTATGGAGATATTTTCTCAGTTGAGGCTCCCTCCTTTCTGATGATTCCAGTTTATGTCAAATTGGCATTAAACCAACCGGTACAGTTTCCCACTTTGGACCTGACAGTGACGTGGTACTTCCTGGCAAGTCTGATGGCAAAAGTTCAATCCCTGGACACAGGACTGACTCCTTCAGTTGTCCTCAGACAGCCACATATATGCCATGGTATGAGTTCAAAAATAAATGTAAAAACCAAACCAAAACCAAAGGGAAATAACGCACATCTGGTCAAAGCTGCAAGTTCCAAGAGAGATCGCTCTGTGCCTTTCACCTTGGCTCAACTCAACTGTGGGCTACAACTTCCTTCCTAGTTTGTGTCTCCCTAGGACATGCTTTTAGGATAGCTCCCTGGTGGGAAGAAGAGGGAGGTGGGGAATAGTGCCCTGTGGAGCCTGCACACATCCCAGGAGTCACCTCACCAAACATGACCCAGGTGATAGTGTGAAGGGACTTGACAGACTTTACAGGTCATTTTCCTAAGAAATGGCCCAAACTGAGATGTCTTGGTGGGTCTGACTTGGTCAAGTGGAAAGTCTATAAATTTAAGTTTGGATTACTCTGATTCAAAACAGCAATGAAGTCTGAAGCTGCC
Organism: Arvicola amphibius; assembly: GCF_903992535.2. Classification (NCBI taxonomy): domain Eukaryota; kingdom Metazoa; phylum Chordata; class Mammalia; order Rodentia; family Cricetidae; genus Arvicola; species Arvicola amphibius. The sequence goes on along the minus strand of NC_052056.1, from coordinate 114,341,524 downwards.
CTTCCTTCTGCATTCTTCATTCATTTTTTTCCTACGGTCATATTCAGATCATCCCTGTTGGTGATGAACCACCCCTACCCTGACTTCAGGTTTTACGTGGATTTAGTTGACCACATTGGGCACCAATTGTTGTAGGGAGATAATCTTTAGGCAAGCTTCATTTATTGTATTTTATTTATTTTATTTATTAAAACATAAATAAAATATCGCAATAGCAACCATGGTTTTGGAAATGCATTGGCTGAAGACGCATAGGCAGTGTCTCTGCAGGAGCCGGTGAGACCTGGGAGAGGGGAAGGTCTTCAGCAGATGCTAAGGCCTTAGCAGCAGCAGCAGTCAGGCGTGGACTCTGCTGGTACAGACTGAGCCATCAATGTGAGCCAAAATGGACCCTGCTTGTATTGCTTTCAACAGGCCTTTTGTCACATTAACAGAAAAAGTGACTTGATTATACTTCCCAAATATGTAAGTGGTCAGGGTGGACTTTGTGTCTGTTGGTGTATGATGTACAGCATCCTTAGCTTGGGTTGTTCTCTGATTCTGACAGAGAAAAAAAATATTCTTAGAGTATTTTTTCACCGGTAGGAGCTGTTAGCCCAGATGCCAATGTTGACAGTCAAAGGTTAGTGTCTCTGTCGTGCTTCCTTATCAAAGAAAACACTCCATTGAAATAAAGGAAATTTGACATGTCCCACCAAAGAAACTAAGTAGGACTCAGGGGCTCACAGAAAGGGAAGCTACAAGCCCAGGACCTACATGGGTCTGCCCCAGGTTCTCTGTGTAGATGTTATGGGTTGTTATCTTGGTGTTTTTGTGGGACTCCTAATAGTAGGAGCATGTGTTTCTCTGACTCTTATGCCTGCTCTTGAGACTCTTTTCCTCACATTGGGTTGCCTTTTTCTCCTTCACACGAGGCCTTTGTCTTGTCTCCTTGTATCTTTCTTTGTCAGGTTTTGCTTTTATCTCTTAGAGACCCTGCCCTTTTCTGAGGAGGAAATGGAGAGGAATTGGGTCTGGCAGAGAAGGGAGGTGGTGGTGGAGCTAGGATCATTTGAAGAAAAAGAATAGTGAACAGCTGTATGCTAAGGCTCAGCTCAGCTGAGTGGAAGGTGTCCCCAGAAAATTATACACCCCTAAAGAGAGGGTGTGTCCTAAGCACACTTTGTCACAAACACAAAGGAACACTATGTCTTTCCACTATGCCAGAATTTGCCGAGTAACAAATTGACAAGGAATGGATGTTTCAAAGGCAAGGATGTATCAGTCTCACTTTCCTTAAAACCTCTGCTTCAGTGAACATCTTCAGTTATCCCGACTTTAGTCAGGAATAGTAGTGATTCATCACATATTACACAGTAAATCTACCTTTCTCTCTCTCTCTCTTTCCACACACACACACACACACACACACACACACACACACACACACACACACACACACACACATATTTACCATTAAGGGTAAAAGGTCTTTGTCACAGGTTGAATATCACATATCTTATACTGTCTCATGTGCTTGATCCCTTACTCCCCTTAGGTGGTCTTGTTTGAGTAATTAGGAAACTCTGATGTATGGCCTGGCTAGAGATGGTTGGTCCTTAGGAGACCAGGAAGACTATCAGTGCAGTGAAAACGATTGCCTCACTGTGAGGAAAGACAGTCCCCAACCCATGTAAGGGACCAGCTTGGCATGGACCTTGTCCTTATACTCCAGTGAAGCTGTTAGTAGGCTACAAAGCAGTGGGACTCAGAGCTTGGTTCTGAGAGCTTTGTTTGTTAGTATCCATCTTTGGAATTGAACATCCGTGATCACCACTGACCTGAACACAGTGAGTTTGTTTCCTGGGGTAGGGAATGGGGGTGGGTTGTATTGAGGCATAGATTTTGGTTTACTGTTTGTAGTTTGGGATTTACTTTGTGCATTTGTTTCAGTTATTTTTGTTATCCATATTTTTGTTGCTGTCTATTCATTTATCTTTGACATTTTGTGCATTGCTTTATTTCTAAACCTTAAAGCTTTTGTCAGTACATATTAGCTTTAGAAAACAGTTTGACCATACCATTCACTTGGACCTGACTCACCAACTTTGTTACTTCCCACAGCATTCCCCTGGGATTATCAATTCCCTTATCATTGTAAGACTCTTCCTCTGCCACCATGCCACTCGTGAGACAAAACATGCTCTGAGGGATCTTGAGGCTCAGCAGAGGGAAGGCAGCAGCTGGTGCATGTTTGGTAACCTCTGATATCAATGTTGGCATCCTTTTGCGGATTGAGCAATGGATAATACTTATCTCTTTCCTGTCCCACATTCAGTAATTTGTACCTTCCTTTGGGTGACTCATGTCAGGGGTTGTCAGATTTGTTGGTTCTTTCAAAGGACCAGCTCTTTGTTTCTCTGACCTTTGTTTAACCAGCCAAGTGTCCAGTTATTTTCAGCTCTGATCTTTCTTTTGCTTTCTTATAACTGCTTTGGGGTTAACTTTGACCCCAAGATGCCTCATTAGGATGCTAGAGAGGCCTTTGATTTTCATGACCTACAAATTGGTAGCCATAACCTTGTCTCCTAGAGCTGATTTTGTTTTGTTTTGTTGTTCTTATTTCTAGCATCTTGTGGTAGCACCATTCTCCTCCTGATAAAGTAGAGGAAATATCATGGAGGGATCTCAGTGATGCCAATTTATCACCAGTGTCCAGACAAATAGGTTCAAGGTGGTACATCTCCATCCACCCTGGTGAACATTGTGTTCCTGAGTCATATAGCAGAGGACAACTTTGGAAACTACTGGAACAAAGTTTTTTTGAGTCCCTGTCCCAAAATGATATCTTGTACCAGAGAAAAATGTATATCGTTGGGCGAACAGAACATCAGCAAAAGATCCACTCCCATCAGGAAGCCTGCACATCACCTCATCCTCCCTCCCTTTCCCTTAAAGAGGAGATGCAGTGAGCTGACTCTACCAGAGTTCACGGCATCAGCAAGAGGCAACAAAGTACAGGAGGTAAATGAGAAAGGTACCAAGGGCTTCTCTAGGTCCAGCTCACCTGACTTAAACATCAGATATGAACTCACCTGTGAATTCTGCCCCACGGGGTGATTGTTTGAAGGCATTAAGCAAGTCTGAGGAGACAGAAAATGCTGCCCCATTTGGTGACACATGTCAGGGGACACATGTGGAAGCTGAGATGGACAAGACTGGTAACGCCATCACTTTTATTCTCGCGACTCTGGGTGTCTCGGGGTTCTCGGAGGACACCGACTACCAAAGGACCAGAGGATATTACTGACGTTAGAGAGAACACCACCACCAGTGTAGACATTACCAGCCAGATGGCGTGGGATCACATATATGATGTGTCCCCTCCCCATCATGGAAACAACCAACATGAAATAGTCAGACATGCTTCAGCATCTATAAATGAGCCGCCCCAGGAGGCACCCAGAGACTCCAAGAAGCACAGCAGAAGGGAATAGAAGGAACAAGGAGGCAGATTAGGAACCTGTTTAGGTTTTGTTGCTGTTTTCCCACCCCCAAGGACAAAAGGCACAACATCCAGGTAAGGGATAACAAGGAATGGAAAATGGAGTTCCAAGAAATGGGGTGGGCGGGGCCAGAACATTCACATATGTATTTGATCTGTCTTTTTCAAAGGCACTTTGCCACTGCCAGGCTGCAGCCCTTTATAGGACACAAGCCTTAAAGTGTCTGGAGCCCCAAAAGGAGCTTCACGCTGAATCGTGCTCATGAGGAGTCTGGAGAAGTTGAACCAGAAGCAGACAGCAGAGGGTGTTGGCAGGGGCTGGGGATGCAGGGAGACAGGAGGGAGGAGGCTTTGTTAAAGGGACAACAGTTTAGGAAGGGAAGAAGCCTGTGGAGAGCTGTGGTATCACAAAGCAGCTCTTTCCTAAGTGCTTCTATGTCAAAGTCACTAACACAGTCCTTTGTTTGTGTCTTTCAAGGGTTAAAGATGAGGCCCAGACCCATGGTTCCTAAACCATTGGTCTGTGTTCGGCCTGGTGTGACCTAACAGCCCCGGAGGATCCAGGCCAGAACTTGAAAGGAGGTGTACCCCAAACCTATTGTTACCTGCCAGACACCTTCAGCACCCAGGTCGCCTCCTGTACCCTCCTCTCCTGCAGAGTATGAACAACCATCTCCCCACTGAAGAGCATTGTTCTTCCAGCACTGGTGACTGGACAGAGAAGCCAGCCACATAGCCACCTTGTTATTAAGAGCAGCCATCCCTCCTCTGTAGTCCATGGGAAAGAAGTAAGTGCCCCACATGACTCTGGGTCCCCGTCTCCTTCTCCCCTCACTTCCATCAACAGAATCAATGAGCACATGTAAAGAAAGAAGTGCTTGCACACTTTCCTCTTAGGTGGTGGAGGCACAGGTAGAGAAGGGGGAAGGAGGAGTGGGGCAAGTGGGACATGTCAAGGAATAAAAGCAGTGAGAGAGGGCAGAAGAAAGGGCTTGCATCTGGTTGGGTAGGAGGTGATTTATCCAGAGGAAATTCCATTCTGGCAGCAGAAAAGCAAGGGATGAATGTGTGGGTAGTGACAAGGGCCAACCAAGAAAAGGAGCAGAATTCCCCTGAAGAGGAGATTAGGGGCGAGTGATGCATGGGTACCCCAAAAGAAGATCCTGTCTTCCTCATGGGTTCCAGCTTATTCCAAGGTACAGCAGATGAGTGTTGTGTGAGAAATCTGCTCTTATCCTGGGGTGCTCAGACAAGGTGTGGCTGCAGAGAAGAGAAGCCACATACTTCCCAGAAGCCTCTTCCTCTTTCTGCTTGACCCAGGCTTGGATTGATCTGGTGACATCTGTGTCTTTGTCTTCTCAGCCTCCTTTCTTCAGACCCCAAGGTGCTGTTCTCTCATCCAAGGATTATTCAAACAGATAAATTTCATGGCCCCGTGGGGGGATTCCTTGGCTTCAATTGAGTGAAAGCCTACGATTGTTCTGTCTACTGGAAATGGGTAAGTAGTGCTTGACAGCGCTGTGGAGCATCACTGCCCAGGCAAGACCGGCATCCTTGGGACTTCTTTGATCCCAGTGTCCACCTTCAAGGTCAAGAATAGAAGGATACCTAATTGCCTCAGAGCTACAAAACCAGCATGTGGTAGTGTGTGCGCAGCCTTACTGAGTGAGGTATCTGCAGTGTCCCCTGGCACCTTTCTAGTAAGGGGCAGCTTTCTGGGCATCAGGAAGTGCTGGCAACAGGAATGTAAGTGCCTAATCTGTGGAGACCACTCAGATGAAGTGGTTTGACTTCACTAAGTATCTCTTTGTGGTGCAAGATAAGATTCTGCTATCTGATCTTGCCATAACATAACAATGAAATTGACCTTTGTTCCTCTGCAGAGGCTCCTAGCCTTGGTCACTGGGAATGCGGACCTCTGTGCAAGCTCAGCAATTTCTCTGGAAAAGAGTTCCTGAACCTTACCTGTAGCTAAGACCAAGCTGCTATAAAGTCTGCACTGCTCCACCTTGTGGCGATGATGACGCAGTGGGTCCTCATAGTGAGGACTTGACTCTTGTGTTATTGTAGCCCTGAAGCCTTTCCCAGCTGCTCTCGGGCCCAGGAGACGGGAACAAGGTGCAGAAAGACACAAAATGCTTTCTCTTCCAGCATCTGCTTACAGAATTGGCCTATTCCTGCATTGTTCGTTTGTTTGTTTCTAGTTCATGGCTATGACAATACAATGACCCAGACAACGTATAAGAGAAAGCATGTTATGTATGGTCGACATTTCTAAAGGCTTAGAATATGTGACCGTTCTAGGAAAGGCAATGTAGCAATAGGCAGGCTGTCATTTTGTTAGGGCAGTCACTGATAGTTTACATCTGATTCTCAAGCAAAGTCTGAGACAGACAGACAGACAGACAGACAGGCAGACAGAGACAGATTTATAGAGAGAGAGCTGACTTGGAATGGTTTTGGCTTTTGAATCTTTAATGCTTTGTGACCCCCCTAGTGACACACCTCCTCCAACCAACCTTCTAATCCTTCCCAAAGTATTTCACAATCTGCGGGCTAAGTATCCAAATATGTGCATCTATGGGGTCCATTCTCATTCAAAATAATACCGCAAATTATCTAAGGACTTCACAAGGTCCCTTAGGGTAGCAGTGCACTGTGCTCTGAGTGGTGACATCGCCCCCGTGCTCTGATGGCGTTTTCAGGGAGCAGGAGTGTCGCTGCGTCTCTCCCCGCAGGTGTCCTAGGAAACACCCTCAACATTTTCCGGCCTTGTCCCTCATGATCATCTCAGGAAGATGTGAGGAGAGGCGATTGCGATCCATTTCTTTCCCTCAGAAACTTTTGGGGGGAAGCTGCATTCACAACTGCCCCATGTTTGGCTCCCTGAACCCATGTTGGATGTCTCATGACCACCACACAAGGTCAGAACAGGCTAGATCCTGAGACTGTGTCTCTGGAAAAGAACAAATAACAAGCAGACCCCACAATTCTCATTGAGAGACAGATTCACAAAACTACCAGTGGTCTGCCGTGTGTGACAATGGAAATCTGACCCCAGTGGCAGCCTGTCAACCTTCCCATGCCATGTAGAACCTGGCCCAAAGACATGGGAGAGTCAGCGTCAGTGAACCCTGGCCCCTGACATAGTATCCAAGACATACTAGGTCCATGCAAGCATAAGTCATGGCCCAGTGCAGGGTACCATAGTGTTTAGGGAATATTCTTTCAGTGAGCATCTTGGATTAGGAAAGTCTTCTTAGCAAGCAATGAAAGATTTTCACAACCTTCCTCATGAGGCTTTGGAAGAAGTGGTAGAAATGGTAAACTCTGGGCAAACATCACCTCATCAGTTATTTCTTGTTATGGTTGACTAGCACTGGGAACCAGGGTATTCAGACTGAACACTCTGTTACAGTGAGAACTTAAGGCATAGGTCTGCCCATCTCCCCTCAAGGCAAAGACTGCCTAACCTCAGGCAATGTGAAGGAAATGTGTTCCTGACAGACAAAGTAACAGAATCCGTTAGAGTCGCCACCCAATAGGCCAGGTTACTTCCTTTCAATGGATCTAAGTCACCAGGCCTCATCTTCCTTGGGGACTTTGCTCATCACAGGAGAGGAACACTTGTGTGCCCCTTTGAGCCAGCAAAAGCACACTCCACATCTTAATACAAGTCCTGACATACCTTCTCTGCCTAACCGCCGTTGTTCTGCAAGCTGCTCACCATGGAAAAAAAAAAAACCTGATGAAAACCAATGGGATATCTCAGTTTGTATGTCCCCTCAAGTGCTTCAAACCCCACAGTGCAGGGACTAGACACCGTCTCCAGCTGCTCATCTTCTTGTACAGAGCTGCAGCATGGGATCGACCACCACAAAGGTCTATGATCCATATGCTGCCTGTACTGTACATAATATATGCTCGTGAGAGATATAATGACATGAGAATCAACCATCAACACTTCCCTTTGTGTGCCAGGGATGATAGCTCAACTATACCGACTATTGGTTCTGCAAATATGAGGACATGAGCTCAGATGTGGCAACACATGAAAGCCTTGCATGGCAGTGAGAGCCTATAGTCTCACGCCAGTGGAGACAAAAGGAGACAGACTCCTTGGGATTCCCCTGCAGATGGTTGAGCCACATTTCTCGCCTCCAGCTTCAGGGCAAAGTTCTCAAAAAACAAGGACGATAGAACAGTTGAGAGCCCTCCCTGTTCACACCTGAGCCAACACGTGCAGATGCTCTAGAACACCCTCATGAGGTCAGACAGCCGTATCTAGACAAGGACACACAAGACGGGGCATATGGGGAGGGGAAATCGAGAAAACCATTAGTGAACATTTCATCGTTCACCAATGATGGTTCTGATGTGTAAGATGTGTTTCTCAGCCTGCTATCGGGGTTTTGTTCAGCGACATTCGAGTGAATGGCTCGTGCATAAATGTGTGTGAATTTGATTTTTGTCTCATCAGATGTGACTGCTGAAGAGCATGATTGAGTGTCTGGAACCTGAAGAACAGCAGGATGAGTTCTTCTCGACTGTCTGGCTGGGAGGGACACAGCCCAGCAGCCCTTAGCTTCTTGTAGGAGGCTTGACCACAATACCTCAGTGCTGTGGACCCCGTGCATGCATGTCAGCCCTGGCATTCAAACACAGATTACTTGAAGAAACTTTAACAGTGTAATTATCTCTGTAATTTAAACAAGATTTCTACAGGCCTGGTGTGGAAATTATTTTATTAAATGCTCTGGCCCATTGCTTCTCCTTGAAAGAAACCCATGACATCCAAACACAAGCGGGTAGAAATATCAGGTCACGTGTTTCTCAGTCATGGTCTTCTAACCCTGTACTCTTCACCATGGCATGCACTTTCTGGAGCTATTCCAGCACGAAGCTTTGGCATTGACCCTTCTAGCTGCTCTTTGACGAAGGCACCTTTGTCTTTCTTACTGGTCTAGCTGGTTCTGAAGCCCTGACATGTCATGTCTGCAGCGTGGTCACAGGGCTGTTGGTGAGCCTGTGTGCAAACACTTGACAGTGTCAGAATCCAGCACCCTGTCACCCTTTCTTGAAGATCCAGGAAAGTTGGATTGTTGTCCAAGGCTGAATGCAGAGAGCTGCATAGAGCAGTATCTGCCCTGGCAGCTGTCAGTCAAGGCTGTCAGTTTTCATCCTTTTCTTCCTCTGACCGGGTCCTCATCACCGCCGCATCCCTTTTGCAACCTCACAGAAAGATTCACATCTTAACCTTTCATCGGGTGTGTGTCTGTCCCTGACCTGAGACTGCTCCTAAGATCCTGTGCAATATTAGTTTCCACATGTGATTGCATTAGCAATGTCAGCCAGTCAAACTCAGCTTCATGTTCCTGAGATGCAAAATAGGAGCATTACACTAAGTGTCTTCTAAGTCCCCCATGAGCTCCCACACATTCCTTTGGGCATCCCCAAACTCTCCAGACAACTGATGAGTTATAAATAACCACGGAGAACAAATTTCAGGACAGTGGGCCTGGCCAGCATAGCATATGGTTATGAGTGCAAATCTCCCCTTCTAGCTCATCAAGAATAGTTCCTTCTGGGCTGTGAGGCATCTTGAGATGCTGATGCAAAGGCCTTCTCTGCAGGAGTCTGGCCAGCTCTGAGCTGGGCCAACTCCATGCATTAAAAGCTGCTAGAAGCTTTTCTTTTTTCCCACAGAGCACGGTGGTGGTGGTGTTGAATCCACAGTTCAAGACAAGAAAAGATAAAAATGAATGTAGAACAGAGTAGTGGAGATTCTTTTCCCATTGTATTTTGCTCAAGACATTTCCCCCAAAATAAATTGAGAACCATGGTGTTGAGAAGCGAGACCTCAAAAACAGGGCGACTGAGCACAAGAGGGATTGGGGACGGGAGGGAAATGACTGTAACTTGCTCCCAGGGACTGGAGAAAATTTAAAAAATAAAAAGAAAATAAAAAAGAGGGTCGGAATCCATCAGTCTTCTGTGCTAGTCACCCTCGTCTTCATCCTCCTCTCCTTCTTCCCCTTCATCATCATCATCTTCATCATCTTCACCTTCATCTCCTTCTTCATCAATATCTTCCAAGCCTTCTTCTTCATCATCATCGTCATCATCTTCTGCTTCTCCCTCTTCATCGTCCATATCAGGAACCAAATAGTACTGCAAGGGGTTTGGCCAAATGTCGTCTTTGACGGCCTCTCCTAACTCATCAGCACCTGCATCAGAGTGGTCAGTAAAGCCCTCCAGCCCCTTTGGCTCTCTCTGCTGGAGGCTGGGGGGTGCTAGGCCCCGGTGTAGTAGTGCATAGAATTCTAGCTTTTTTCCTTTCTCTGTATATTGGGCTCAGAGATTACACTGTGTCTATGTGAATACAGACAGTTAGCATTTACCAACATGTATCTGTCTACTTTCTCTTGTTTAATAAAAAGAAAAAAAGGGGGGGGGGGGTATAGAAGGTCAGCAAGGGTGGGTTTGAGGTGTCTGGGGGGTAAGTGGGCATTGTGACAACATGGCTTCTCCTTTGGCATGTGCAGTTGTGATGTTTAACAGACATCCTTGCAGTTTAAGATGACACTTCTAAAATAAAATTCTCTCCTAACAATGACTCGAGCCCTACCACTCAATGGGAGAATCAGCAGAACCTGTAGGGGTTTATTTGGAGTTCACATTCTCTGTTGTAACTTTATTTTTAATTTTTTTATTTTTAGTTTTTTGGTTTTCACTGGAAGGAAAAGATGCTCATTTTAAATGTTGAAGTGTACAAGTTGCTTTGTTACAATAAAACCAATGTGTACACAAAAAAAAAAAAAAAGCTGCTAGAAGCTATAATAGCAGAATTGCATCACCAGGCAACTGTTCCCCTCTTCTGATGATCCACAAAAATAATTGGTTATTAGTTTTTATAACCAAACCAACTGAATGGATTGACATCCATTTTATCAAATGACATGGGAACCGGGCAATTGGCTTCTTGACTGGACTGACATGAATAGTACAGGAAGGAGCTAAAGAAAGCCTTGTATGCTTAAGGTCACAAGGTCACAGAGCTTTGATTGGTGGGAACAAAACACATTTTCTGGGAGGGGCAAATGAAAAAGAGACCCCAAGAGATATAATGCTGCCAATGCCAGAGGGAAATATTTACAGGTCAATAAAACAACAGAGGCCAGAGAAGGCAGCTTAGTTCAGATGTCCCTGCTCCCGCTTCCCAGCAGTCTGCACAAACATGCTTCAGGAACCGGGAGACACAGGAAGATGCAGGGAAGGCAGAAAAGGAAAGCTTGCAAGGGCCTTGTCTGTAATGTGCTAGGTGGGCAAGCATGGGGCCTTGACTTCCGACCCCCCCCTCAACAAACACCTGTGGTGACGTGCATGTAATCTCATCACTTCCAAAGTGGAGATCTGCCGATTCTTGAGGCTCACGGTCTAGCCAGGCAGCTGAGCTGAGTCACTGAGACCTTAACACAGATGAGAAACCCTGTCGGCAAAAACCAAGATGAATATATCTGAGGATCAAACACTGAGGTAATCCTAAGGCTTCTGCATGCACATACACAGAATGAACGTATGGGTAAGCAAGTGCATCTGCACACACTGAAAGGCCAACACACACACACACACACACACACACACACACGCAGCACGAATGATTAGGATAAACGGATCCTTTGCACCTTTGTGCGCAATTTGTGTCATGTCCCTCCGGGCATTTTTATATTTGGTTCTTTTGATTCAAGGCCTATATTTCAGTCCAAAGGTGAGTGAATCTGTTATGTATCTAAGGGTGACTTCAAACTTCTACTGCCTCCACCTCCTATGTGTTTAGATGAATTTTATTGGCCTTTCTTTTATATCTGTACAGTGCTAAGTCTAACTCAGAACATGGTCTATGCTGGGCCAGCACTCTACAACTGAGCTCTACCCTGAACTTATTTTCCAAAATTTAGGAGAAAACTCAGTCTTTTGTAATGGTAGATGGTAGGACTTCTGGACCTAGGATCACTGTGGATGGTCTCAACTACAGTGTGTCCCTTGGTTCCACCCCATGGCATCTCATTAAGAGAGTTTCTCAGGGACAAGTATACACAGAAATGAAAACACACAAGCACACAGAAGACACGGAGAGAAAGGGAGAGAGAGAGAAAGAGAGAGAGAGAGAGAGAGAGAGAGAGAGAGAGAGAGAGAGAGAGAGAGAGAGAGAATGGAAGAGAAAGAAACATGCTTGAAATGGTCTCAGCAGCTAGCCAGAATGGAACTGTGGCCTGTTGAACACCTAAACATGGTGTCTGTGTTCACAGTGGTCATTTATAAGGTCTTTGAAGAAAGAAAGAAGATGGAAAGATATCCCATGTTCATGGATTGGTAGGATTCACATAGTTATAATGGCCATCCTACCAAAAGCAATCTAAAGATTCAGTGCAATCTCCATCAAAATTCCAACACAACTCTCTATAGACCTTGAAAGGACAATTCTCAACTTCATGTGGAAAAACAAAATGTCCAGGATAGCAAAAACAGTAATAATATAATAATATATAATAAAATAATAATCCTGAACAATAAAAGGATAGCTTAAGGTGTTGTTCTCAGAATCCTGACCCCCAAAGACTACCAAGAGACCAGATCCAATTCAAAAAGCAAAGAGTTTTTTTAATTGTGAATTTGAACCATGGTTTCCCATCTGTCTGACACAGCAGTGGAGTAAGAGATCCCCAGGCAGCAGGAGAACAAAGCTTATATAGGGGTCAGGCAAAAGGGAGTCTGGGGGTCAGCAAGCTGCATAGTAACAGTCTCAGGATTAATGCACCTTTGGGGTAGGAGGTACCTGTCCTGAGTTAATTGGTCAGCTGCAGCTGTGAAAAGGTTGTTACATTTGGGGGCCATTACTATGGTTACCACATTTTCCCTTAACAATAAGGTGCATCTAGAGCCCACCTGCTAACTTCTGAATGGTTCTTTACCATGTGGAGTATATCAGGTAGTTGACCCCCAATAGCAAGGGCAAGGTCGGGGTCACTATACATCCTGTTATATCCTGCTGGGTCTTTTCTGCAGGCTGTCATGGCATGGGTTTGGGCAAGGACCTGGGCTCTTCAAAGGTATCACCATCCCCAATTTCAAGCTGTGTTGAGCTGTAGTCATAAAAAAAAACTGCTTGATAGGCATAGAAGCAGACAGGGTGATCAATGGAATTGAATTAAAGACCTAGAAATTAATCCACACAGCTATATACACCTGGTTTTTTTAGATAAAGAAGCCAAAAACACACACAGGAAAATAGAAAGCTTCTTCAACAAATGGTGCTGGTCTGACTGATGTCTTGCATGAGAAAAACATAAATAGATCCACACTCATCACTATGCATAAAACTCAAATCCAAGTAGGTCAAAGACATCAATATGAAGCCAGACAAACTGAATCTGACAGAAGAAACAATGGGGAATGGCGGTAAATGCATTGGCCCAGGAGACAACTTTCTGAACAAATAGTGGAGACACTAATGTCGACAATAAATGGACCTCATAAAACTGAAAATCTTTTGTAAGACAAAGGATATTGTTAATAGGACAAAGAGGCAGCCTATGGTATGGGAAGTTTTTTTTTTTACCAACTCCATATTTGGTAGAGGTCTAATATCCAAAATATATAAAGAACTGAAGAAATTAGATATAAAAACAAATAATCCAATTAAAAATGGGGTATAACTATAAACAGTTCAATAGAGGAAACACATATGGCTGAGAAATACTTAGCCATCAGGGAAATGCAAATCAAAACTACTTTGAGATTCCATCTTACACTTCTCAGAATGGCTAAGATCAATAACAGAAATGACAACTTATGCTGTTGAGGATGTAGAACAAAGGGGAACACTCCTCCATTGCTGATAGGGGTGCAAACTTGTGCGGAAACTATGGAAGTCAATATGGTGGTTCCTCAGAAAATTGGGAAGGAATTTATCCAAGACCCAGCTATACCAAAACACATTCCATTCTACCACAAAGACAAGTTCCTGATAACTTTATTTATAATATTCAAAAACTGGAAACAACCTAGATGTCCCTCAACTGAAGAATGGAAAAGGAAAATGTGGTTCATTTACACAATGAAGTATTTACTACTCAGCTGTTAAAAGTAATGACATCATGAAATTTCAGGCAAATGGATGCAATTAGAAAAAAATTATCCTGAGTGACGTAGCCTAGACTCAGAAAGACAAATAGGTCTATTTTCGCTTATAAGCGGATATCAGCTATTAAATAAATAATAATCAGGCTAAAATCTACAGATGCAGGTTAGGTAAAAAGGAGGGCTCTAGGGAGGGACATGGGTACCTCCCTGGAAAGGGGAACTAGAATAAATTTTGCAGGTGGACTGGGGGTGGATGCATTTAGGAACAAGGGGGATCAGGTTGGAGGGGAGATAGAATAAAGGGAGGACAGGGAGAGACAGCTGGAATTGGGGAGCATCTGAGGAGCAATGTGGAAACCTAGTGCAGTTGAATCTTTGAGGGTGACCCTAGTGAGGACTCCTAGTAATGGAGGATACAGAGTCTGAAACTCTTTTGTAGCCAGGAATGACTTCTAGTGGTGGAACTAGGTTGCATTCAGTAGTTGGCCAAGGGGATTCCATGAAGATCCCTAAACAACCCAGGTTGATGCTAGTACAGAAGGTTGCTCTCTGAAAACTGACAGAAGAGCCCCCATTGCAAGGACAGCATCCACACAGCTCATTAAATTCATTGAGAGGTCGAACTAGTGCAGGCATGGAGTCTTCACCCCTGTGTTTTATAGTCTCTTTGGCCTGAGAAGATACTCTTCAGGCTATGGAAAGAGAAACCTGGAAACAAGCCCAGGCACAAAACCCTCAAACTACAATCTGTCCTACATGCAAAATGTGCTGGGGCAACTGTGGCCCAGAACTTATGGGAGAGTCCAACAACTGTTTTTTTGGTTTAACTTGAGGCCAATGCAATGAGAGGGAGCCCATGCCCTATGCTGCCTGGTTGGCCCGGAACTGGAGACCTAGGGTAGAACCAAACACAACTGGCAAAATAAGGAAAAGAATGGATGAAAAGATTTCTAATGATATTCTGCTATACTCATAGATTGGTGCCTTGTCCAGTCATCTAAGTGGCTTCCTCCTGCAATGGTTGGGAGCAGATTCAGAGACTCACAGCCCAACATGCAGATCGAGTCCAAATTGGAGGTCTCTATTTTGTCTATCCTCTAGGAAACCAGGAATCCTTCGAAAGTGGGGAGGGGGAGACTGTAGGAGTCAGAGGGGATGGAGGACATCAGGAGAACATGGCCCACTGAATCAACCAGGCAGGGCTCACACAGGCTCATTGAGACTAGAGCAACAATCATGGGGTCTATATGTGTCTGCACCAGGTCCTCTGCATATATGTTATGGCTGTTAGGTCGGTGTTTTTTGTGGGACTCCTAACAGTGGGAGGTGATATTTGTCTGACTCTTTTGACTGTTCTTGAGACTTTTCCTCCTACTGGGTTGCCATGTCCAGTCTATATAGGAGGACTTTGCCTTGAATTATTATATCTTGTTTTGTCCTATCTGATTGTCATCTCTTGGAGGCCTGTCATCTTTTTGGAAGAGGAAATGGGAGTGGATCTGGGGGAGAGGGAAGATAGGAAGTAGCTGGAAGAGGGTGGGGGACTGTGGATGGGATGTATTATATGAGAGAAGAATATTTTCAATTACAAAAGAACAGAGGGCCGGGCGGTTGTGGCGCACGCCTTTAATCCCAGCACTCGGGAGGCAGAGACAGGCGGATCTCTGTGAGTTCGAGACCAGCCTGGTCTACAAGAGCTAGTTCCAGGACAGGCTCTAAAGCTGCAGAGAAACCCTGTCTCGAAAAAACCAAAAAGAACAGAGGTTGAATGTTGCAAATAGGGATTAATGAGCTAATGTAGTCGGAACTTGGAGGACAGTCTTGCTGAGAGCAGCATGGATTATGAAAGCCCAGAGGTTTTTAGGTTCAGTGGGGGACAATAGCAACTGGCCTAGGGACCATACTTGTGATATTTTTGGCAAAGAATGTAGTTACATTTTGCCTTTGTCCTAAGAACTTACCCAAGGCTAAATTGAAGAGGTCTGAATTAGTTTCATTAGCAGAATTTTCAAGACAACCTAGTGTTGACTGTATCTCATGGTTATCAGATGATCACTCTTATACAGACCTGCAATGAAAAAGATCAACCAGGACAAAAGGGGGTACAAAACATACAATTTGAAGAGAAAGAGTCTCAGGAAGTGTAATGTTGGAGCCAAGTCCTGTTCACAAAAAGATGAGAAGGTCAAGGACGTCTTAAGGAGAAACAGAGTAAAGGAAGGTGTGCCCTCAGGGAAAGACACCACGTAGCTAAGGTTGTGAAAAACAAATCTCATTCAACAAAGGAAGTCATGAACAAGTCAACGTGTATGCAAATGTCAGACATAGAAAGAGCCAGCTTTCAGAGGAGGCAGCTAAACTCAACAATTTTAACCACCTGATTCTGGCATTATCAAGAAAGATACAGGTGGGTGGGGGCTGTGCAATGTTCTTCCACACCTAAGTAAAGACGCCAAGGCCAGACATGTGGCAGCAGAGTCCTGACACTGAAGCCTGGAGAGGCTATTTTATGACACTTTGAAGATAAAGCCAAGATGCCAGAACCATGAAATACTTGCCAATGAGAGCTGCAGACAGAGTATAGAACCAGCCCAAGAGAGAGAAGTGTGTTGCAGTCAATAAATCTGGAAAGACAGAGTTATCTAAGCCTGATTGAAAAGGCCTTCGGTCTATATGTTGCTTTTATTGGTTAATGAATAAGGAAACTACTTTGGCCTGTGATAGGGCAGAAGAGAGATATGGTATAGAAAGACCTTCTGTCTATGTGTTGCTTTCATTGGTTTCATTTGGGCCTATAGCAGAGCTATCAGGGAACAGAGTTAGGCAGGGAAAACTAAATGGAATGTTGGGAGGATGAAAGGCAGAGTCAGATAGATGCCATGGAGCTGCTGGAGACAGACATGCTGAAACTTTAGCCAGTAAGCCACTTTCATGTGGCGATACACAGATTAATAGAAATGGGTTAAACTGAGATATAAGGGTTAGCCAATAAGAAGTTAGAGCTAATGGGCCAAGCAGTGATTTAATTAATACAGTTCCTGTGTGATTATTTCAGTTATGGGCTGCTGGGACAAACAAGTGCCTTCCTTCCTACAGAGGAAACTAAACTAAATGCTGGGAGAAAGGAGGTGGAGTTGGGAGAAGCCATGTAGTTGCCCGACATGGCTGTACACAGATTAACAGAAATGCGCTAACCAAAGATTTAAGAGTTAGCTAGCAATATGCTTAAGTAATTGGCCAGGCAGTGATTTAAATAATATAGTTTCTATGTGATTATTTTGGGAGTCTGGGCAGCTGGGAAATGAACAAGCAGCTTCCCCTAACAAATTGGCACTCAAACGTGTGCTAGCTAAATCCACATAAAACCTGAGAGGGCTTGGAAAGGAATTCTAGACACTAAAAAACAAAGTTTAGCTACATTTTTTTTTCAGATGGACTCTGTTTGCTGGTGGCATGCTGCAGCTCCTTTAAGAGAGGTCTTCCTGAGTCAGCAGTAGCAAAAAAATAAAGTATGGTTTCAGAACAGCGGCATCCTGGTTTGTCAGCAAAAAATGGTTCTGACACTTTTGGGAGGTCTGGCCAAGGAGCATTTAAATGGGTTTTGTAAGCAGCATGTTACAAACTGCTTAATGGCTCAACATAGATCCCCTGCATACTTGGAACTGCAGCATGTGCATGGCTTGCAGAGGCAGCAAACATGCCTCCACCATGTTCAGTTGGGTGGAACAAGCAGTCAGGGCCATGTTGGCACTAATCACGCCCACTTAGCATTAAAACAGAAAGGTGCTTCTGGTCATAAAATAATTACAGATACACAATAAAGACAGATCCAGATAAAAAAAAGACCTCTAAATGGGTCACAGTATTGGATAAATGTATGTAGGTTTGAGAGGGGGGGGAGACTATAGGGAGTTATAATATAAAAGAGTACAGACAGTCATAGGTTAAAGGAGTAAAGATAATAAAATAAATATTAAACTTGTGGAAAAAGTAACAGAGTAAAAACAAATAAGCCACATAAAGATGGAATATTCACAGAGAGTCTTATTATTATGTTTTCTTTAAATTTTTTGACTGTGAAGAAGCTAAGTACAGAAAGACGCTTCATTGTATGAGCTGCTAAGCTAAACCAGGATATATATTAATGTTATCATGACTTCAGAATTTGGGCCTAAGGATTTGTCGCTTTGGAAAAGAGGTTCTGCTTTTGTTTCCATAGAAGATGAGAACCTATGGATTTTTCCCAGACTAATGTGGTTTGATGGGCCAAGAGCCCTGAAAGGTCAGTGTGAATACCCCCACAAAAAATTACTTTGCACAACAAAAAGTAGGAAGCAGTTTGGAGAGAACTATGCCCAAATTCCCAAACAGTGTTTATAAATGTTTGCTTACATTTAAAGGGGAATATGCTATAGAGATTTGTGTTGCTATAAATCTTGGTTTATTGATACAAATTTAAGGTCAATTCTGCTCTTGATTAAGGTATTGTGTTTGTGTAGCTCATTTAAAAATGTAATGTGTAATTAAGAAATATAGGTTAATAGAAAGTCATCTATAATAGTCAAGCTTGTAGTCATGTTAGTTAGGTTTTCTAGATGTACAGAGATGTATTTCATATGGATAGATATTCTTAAGATCTTTCACAGACTACAGAATATGGCATTTAAAATGTTTTTAAGAACTTAGACTTTTCATGATAATGAGATACATCTGCTCCTGGCAGCACCAATCTACTTCAAGAGGATGACAGGCATTGAAGAGGCTCCTTATAGAGTTTGTTAGCCATTTTGGCATGAAACTGTTCTTGCCTGGACTGCTTGATAGTATGCTGTATGAACTGGACATGCAGGACCCACAGAAAATGACTGCTGAAGTTGCCTAAAAAAGATGAAACAATCCTTTAGGGTTCTAGCTTCATGAAAGAGTCTGCCAGACATTCTGCTGGACACAGAAGAAAGTGACTACACACTGCCAATATAGACAGAACTGTCTTTGAAATTTCCTGCTTCTTGGAAAAGTCTGCCAGATGTTATGAGCCAGCAGGCTGAAGATGGATGTTCCAATGTTACAGAAGAACTTTGAGTGACTGTCCAGGCAGCAAGATGTCTCTGTCAATTCTAGAGTTTTGGAAGTTGTTTATAATGCACTTCCGTTTACATAGGTAATATTATATCCTTCTGGAGTCTTTGATGGAGTTAAAGAATAGATAGTTATAGAGTTCCTTAGTTATGATAAAAGATAAAGTAAATATAAATATTATATATTTATATAAATATTATATAAATATAATTCTTGCTTGATAACTTTTGTTAGATGTAATTTTACTATGTTAAAGTTAGAACCTTCCTTTTTATTTAGACAAAAAAGGGAAAATTATGTGGGAGGTCCTTCTGTATATGAGCTGCTTTTATTGGTTTATGAAGAAAGAAACTGTTTTGGTCTGTGATAGGGCAGAATAGAGCTAGGTAGGGAAAACTAAACTGAATGCTGGGAGAAAGAAGGTGGAGTTGGGAGAAGCCATGTAGCTACTGCAGACAAACACACTGGAAACTTGCTGGTATGCCACAGCCATGTTGCAATACACAGATTAATAGAAATGGGTTAACCAAAGTTATAAGAGCTAGCGAGCAATACGCTTAAGTGATTGGCCAAGCAGCAATTTAAATAATATAGTATCAGTATCTGTGTGATTATTTTGGAAGTCTGGGCACCCGGGAAATGAACAAGCAGCTTCTCCCAACATAAGCCCAACAAGCATGGGTTTACAGGATTTGGAATTTTCCCAACTGGCCATGGTTCCTCTCCCTGTCTATCTGTCTGCCTGCCAGAGAGTCTGTTGATTTCCTGTATCTCAAAACCTGTTTGTAAGTTTACCTATCTCAGAGGAAATACTGTCAGCTCTAGAGAAAAGCATGATTTTTACCTGTGAAATATTTAGGGGGCCTAGTTAGAGTCTGTCTTTTTATAAGTCAGTGAAAGAAACAGGGTAGAAGCAATCGCCTTACTATTTGTCTCTTTAGAGCCTGTTGTAGAACATTAACAAAGTCTTCATAAAGGTCTTTGAAGGATTTGTTTGCTAGTAGAAGAAGTTCCTTAGTGTTGTGACAGGACAAGACAATGCAGAAGTTCCTCCGTCTTGTATTCTTGCGGAGGCCATTTCAGGTTTAACTAGAATTTGATCTCCTTGATAGAGAATCCCATGGAAAATCACCCAACTCAAATGTAGGAACCCAAGGTTAGGACATGATTGTTCTGATAAACTTCCTGTGTATACAGAACCTCGTCCAGCTAACCCCTTAGCGTCTGTTAAGTTGCTTGCTTCTGCTAAGCCCCCACTACAGCTGCAGAAAAAGACACCAGGATATAGTTTCTGCCTTCAAAACCCCCGAGGCTCTGGACTGCACCTGGGTGCTAGTAAGCCTTGGTGCTACACCTGGATCCCTGATTACCTGAGTGTAGTCCCACTGGGCTGGAATAAAGGACTTTCAATTGACTACAAACATACTAAAAAAAAAAAATTGTGCCTGAGTGGTCCTCTCTGGTGGGCTTCCCATAACAGTCTATATTAAAGATAGGGACTTTTGTTATTTTTATTTATTAATTTACTACTTTAAGCTCTTGTGGTAGAGTCTGTGGGCCCACTGAGAGTTTCCATTGGTTTGTTTATTAATCAATTGAGACTGGCAAGTTATTGAGCCTCCATTTTTTCTCATTTAAGAGACTTGGGTAAATAAGTTTGTTTTTAAAGTTCTCAGATTTGTATCACCAGCAACAACATGCCCATCCTTTGCATCCAAATTTATTCTGAAGCCAGAATGTTTTTCAGATGAAAGGAGACTGTTTTGCTGTGGATGGAATGGCCAGGCATCCAGGAGGACTGCTTCTGCTGTAGCAGCAGATGGCGTGGTTGCTAAATTGTCTGATGAAGATTAGGGCTTGGGACAAGGAGTCCCACAGGAGTGCATGCCCACGCAGACATGCATGGGTTTCCTAGAGATGAAAGTTTACAGGCTTATTGTAGGGGACATAGTTTGGAATCTCTAAGCACTCCTGTGAAGCCTGTTTTAACCCTTTCCTTAGCACAACCTCATATAGCCCACTTTCTATACTCTAAAATATTTCTTTTTTAATCTTAAATTACTATAATCTGAATTAAAGTCTTTATATGGAGACTGTTGAGGGAGGATAAGAAATTTTAATTTCCCCAACAGTTTCCTGGCCACTGGAAGGAACTTAGAGGTGCTTGTCTTATAGGTGCTCCAAGACAACAGCACCAGCACTCCAAATACAAAAAAATTTTACAAGAATTGGTTCAGCTTGCTCAAGTTTTAATTTTATGATTTTTCCTATTCTTTTTTATTAAAAATTTCCACCTCCTCCCATTTCCCTCCTCCTCCCCTCTCTCCCTCCCCCTCTCTCTCCAGTCTAAAGAGCAGCCTCTTTGTCAAGTCTCAGATCTAATGTTTCCCCATCTGGAAACCATGGACCTAGGCTCAATATTAGTGTCTAAACATTGATCTAAATAGTCTTTATTAATTTTAATTTCCCTTAGCCCCAACATACTTCTCAGTAACAAGACATAATACTTCTGGACACTTTCAGATTTCCTCATATTATGAGTATTTACCAGTTGTGAGCTAGTGTGTTCCCAAGTTTGTGCACACCTTTGTAGAACCAAAGCTGCTTTGGCTTCAGGGACCTGGAAAGAAGGTCATTGGTAGAAAGAGACAGGATTCTGGGCTCACTTCAAGAATAAACAATTTTTATTTTTCCCACTGCTGCTTGAAGATAGCATTGCAAGCAGAGCTTGAGCAAACAGTATCTCTGACATTTTACTTGAGTTCTTCAGCACTCCTCTGCCCTCGTGGCCTTCTTTTGATCTTTGGTAGGCCTTATCTCATGCCTGCAGTTTTCTGAAGTCACATGCCATATGTGGGTCAGGGTTTGTGCTGAAGAAAGGAACCACAGACTACCTGCAGCCCAAAAAGGAAGACCTGTTTATCCAGGTGAATCTGAATTCCTCAAGGGAAACAGCCCTTGGAATACTGGGGCTGTTTCCCCAGACAAAAGGAAGGCAGGGTTGCCAAGAGTCCAGCAATCTGATCCTGTCCAGAGTCTAAGATGGCAGGTGAGTAGTGTGACCTTTAGGAAAGGTTTGTCCCATCTGCAATGAGATGAAGGAGAAATAGAGAAGTCTTGGATTGGAGTTGCCCTCTCCCTGCTCTCTTTCCCCAGTCCACTGGATGGATGTATCCAGTCTGTCAGCAGGGAGCAGTATGAGGGTGTGAGGAGGCGAATCAAATAACCCAAGCCAACTCCAAAAGATTCCAGTTAAAATTCTCACAGAATGCCGGGCGGTGGTGGCGCACGCCTTTAATCCCAGCACTCGGGAGGCAGAGGCAGGCGGATCTCTGTGAGTTCGAGACCAGCCTGGTCTACAAGAGCTAGCTCCAGGACAGGCTCTAAAAGCTGCAGAGAAACCCTGTCTCGAAAAACCAAAAAATAAAAATTAAAAAAAAAATTCTCACAGAATGTGAGAGGGGACATCATCTTCCAGAATTGCTTCCCACTGTCATGGGAATGATATTCTTCTATGGGATCCTGTAAAACTAAAGCAATGCTTAAGTTTCAAGACTCCTGTATGCTATAATTGCAATGATTTCTGAGTAGTCAGTAGGGTTTTTCTAAAGTTTTTATTTGGAGTTCTGGCCAGAACGTGGTAGACTATTTCAGCAGTTGGTACCAAAAGACCCAGCTTACATTAGCACTATCGGCATCATGACGTCATCTCAACCAGGTGGAGTCGTTGTTGTGGGGCCCCATCTTCTTCCTGGAAACTTCAGAGATGACTGCAGGAAAAGGATCTATAGTAAAATCTACTGTTCATTGTGGAAAACTTAAACATTGTTCATATAGATATATATCCAATGAAAATATGATATAGACAAAATAGACATGGAGAAAGTAAAAATTTTCAAGAATTCTTTCTTCTTTTTTCTGTCTCAAACCAGGTGATACCTGACATGAGACAAAAAGTCTGAATCTGAACACATCCATCTGCCAGATCTCATTCCTTTGAGTACCTTTTTGGGTTACTCCCTGCAGGTAACAATGTTTGGTTATAGAAAAAACAAGTAGGACATCTCGTTATATTATCCTTAGCTTGTTGCCATGAAATAAGAAACTCTTTCTTTAAACCTTTGCTATTGACGTGATGTTTTTGATGAAATTTTGAGGCTCTTAGCACACTTTCAATCAAAAATCAATCAATTTTTGCATTACCTTGTGCTAGAGGACCTAGCAGACCTGTATGGGATTGGATTATGTTATGTATATAGGACAAAGCCTATTCCTGATTATGTCTTGCACCTGGATAAATAATGAAGTCAATTCCATATCATCTGGTATAAACTCAGTGGTTTCAATATGCGAGACAACTCTATCTACATATTGTGAATCAGTAACTGTATGGAGAGGTTCTTTAAAATCCCTTATTACCATGAGAATAGCATATAACTCTGCCTTCTGGACAGAATTATAAGTACTTTGTTCCACCTTAATTCTTCTGATTTGTAACCTGCCTCTCCTGATTTATTTGCATCAGTATAAAATGTATGGGCTCCAGTTATTGGAGTGTCACATCCAATTAGGGGAGGAATCCAAGAAGTTTTCCTTATAAGGTTAAGTCTAACACTTTTGGGATAATTGCTCTTAATTTCTCCCAAAAAAATTAGTACAAGCTCTTTGCTATGGTTCATTGTCTTCCCATAACTTTCTAATTTCATCAGTAGTAAAAGACACTATAATCTTTGCTGGGTCTATACCTGCAAATTGATAAAGTATCGATTTTTCTTTTATACTTAATTAAAAGACTTTTTCCACATAAATTTTTAATTTTTTACTTGGTTTATGAGGTAAAAAGATCCATTTTAAGATGATATCTTCCCTCTGTATTAACATTCCTGTAGGAGAAATTCTGGAAAGCAATATGACTAGAACACAATTAAAATTTGGATTCACCCTATCCACATGTGCTTTCTGTAATTTCTGCTCAACGATTGTCAATTTTTTTCTGCTTCGTTTTCTGTTAATTCTCTGGGACTATTTAAGTCTGTGCCACCATCTAAGGTTTTGTTTAAATGAATTATTAGAACAGGTGTTATCCCAACAGCTGGTTGTAGACTGGAAGTATCTCTTAACAATCTTTGAAAGTCATTAAAATTTCACAATCAGTCTCTCCTAATTTGTGTCTTTTGTGTTCTAATTTTCTGTAAACCTATTTTGTAACCTAGGTAATTGACAGATCTCCTCTTTGTATTTTTTTTCAGGAGTGATTTATAATCTCCATTTAGGCAATTTTTTTTTACTTCTTCAAACATTCTTTTAAAGTATCTGCATTTGAATCAGATAACAAAATGTCATCCATGTAATGGTAAATTATAGACTTGGGAAATTGCTTATGTATTATTTCCAATGGCTGACTTAACAAAATATTGGCACAGGATAGGGTTATTGAGCATTCCCTGTGGGAGGATAGTCCATTGGTATCTCCTGGTAGGCTGAGAATTACTATAAGTAGGTACTGTGAAGGCGAATTTTTCTCTGTCCTTTTCTTGTAAAGGTATAGTAAAGAAACAGTCCTTTAAATCAGTAACTATGAGAGGCCATACTTTTGGTAATAAAGAAGGCAGAGGAATTCCAGACCGTAGAGGGCCCCTACATTGAATGACCTTGTTGACAGCTCTAAGATCTGTCATCATTCTCCATTTTCCAGATTTCTTTTTAACAACAAATACAAGAGAATTTCAAGGGCTGATAGATTCTTCAATATGGCAAGCATCTGGTTGCTCCTGTACCAGCTGTTCTAATGCCTGAAGTTTCTCTTCTGTTAAAGGTCATTGTTTAACCCATATTGGTTTCTCAGTTAACCATTTTAAAGTCAGGGCCTTTAGTACCTCTGAAGGTTTGCTAGTTGCTTTGTGTTCTTGTACAGCCTGAATGGCTGGTGACCTTTGTCTATAATACCTTATAATATCTTCCCCAGAAACATAAGTTTTTGGGACTGCAGGAATGTTAATCTGGGTATTCAATTGCTGTAATAGGTCATGACCCCATAAATTCACTGCAATGTTAGCAACTTATGGCCTCAACCTTCCTCTCTGTCCTTCTGTCCCTATGCATTCAACCCATCTCATGCTTTGTTTCACTTGAGATAGGGTTCCAATTTCTAGGAATTGAATATCTGCCTCTTGAAGAGGCCAATTCAGATGCCAAGATTCTGAAGAAATGATACTCATGTCCACAGCCATGTCTATCAAACCCTCAATTACAATGTCATTTAAATGCACTCTTAGCTTTGGTCATTGATCATTTATAGAATCCTGCCAGAATATGCATTTCCTATTTCCTACTGGAGTTTTTTTATTCATTCTCCATGTCTATTCCATTATCCAGACCAGTATGATTTTTTACAGTAAGCACTAGATTTTTTTTAATTTTCCTTGTGAGACATGTTCTCTACAGTGACTGGGAAAGATTGGACCATGTTTGACACGGGGGCTTGTGAGAGCCCCCCCCAAGGAGTTTCCCAATGGTATCCAGTTGCATTGTCTGTCTTCTGTCCACCTACATTCGTTGGTCCAGTGTTGGCCTTTACCACATCTCCTCCATACACCCAAATGCCGAGTCCTCTTATTCTTGCCATTCTCAGAGGAGACATTATTTCTACTAGAAATTCCTTGTCTACAATCCCTTCTCAGATGTCATATTCTACCACAATTAAAACATTTGGCATTTTGGTGTCTCCTCATACCATTGGAAATCACTTTTTCTACCCAAGGCTCAGTACTAGAGTCAAAAGTCTCAACATTCATTGAATGAAAGATCCATTCATCTATTGGTACTAATCTGACCTTTAAAGGCCCAAGTATCTTTTTGCATTCTAAGTTGGTATTTTCAAAAGCCAGAGATTCAATAAGTACACTTCTAGCTTCTAGGTCTGTTACTCCTATTTGTACAGCCTTAGTTAATCTTTGTAAAAAAAAAAAAGTCATTAAAGTGTTCTCTCTGACACTGATAATGTTAATATATGATTCAATTCTCTTTCTTGGATCCTGAATCCTGTCCCAAGCATTTAAAACTGCTATGCTACATAGGGACAAGTTACGTTTGTTGTAGAGAGCCTGGTTCTGATGATCAGAGTAATGTCCCTAGCCAAGATCTGTGTGTATGCCTGCAGGCCAGAAGAGGGCACCAGACCCCATTACAGATGGTTGTGAGGCACCATGTGGTTGCTGGGAATTGAACTCAGGACCTCTGGAAGAGCAGGCAATGCTCTTAACCTCTGAGCCATCTCTCCAGTCCCCTTGTTCTAAAATTTTTGCCTCTTCTCTCTAACAACACTTCCAAAGAAGCTGAGGTCCATCTTCTAGGACTACTGAGATTAACTGAGTCCAATTATGTGGGGTAGCCTTATTGCCTGAGGCTCATGTTTTCACCATTTCCCTAACAAACAGTGAATGCAATCCATAAGCTAATATTGCTTGTTTATTTTAGATAAGTTATACGTATAGTTTTTCATGTATATTCTTTGACTACCTTAGG
Source organism: Arvicola amphibius (assembly GCF_903992535.2). Lineage (NCBI taxonomy): Eukaryota > Metazoa > Chordata > Mammalia > Rodentia > Cricetidae > Arvicola > Arvicola amphibius. Next base: position 114,315,294 of record NC_052056.1, on the reverse strand, counting down.
GTCCTTGGTGCCAGATGGTCTTTCTGAGAATATCACTAGATAGGAAGTTATAACTCTGGGTAAGCCATCCTGGAGTTTGGCATGTACTGATGAGGCTAAATCCTGTCCTTGTACCTTCTGTCCCTGCTCATCAATTTCAATAAATTCCTCAATCTTTTCAAATCTTTTTACCGCCGCCTTTTGTAAAGTCTGGATCTCCTGTCTGGTGTTGTGTTCTAGTGCCCTCACTGAGGATTTCAAGGCATGAAATTTGTCCAGTAAAGATAACATCTCATCCTTGGACATCTCCCAATCTATCATAACTGTTCAACGAATTCTGATTAGTAAACTCAAAAGCACAAATTCTCTCAGACAGTGTCTCAGCATTCCATCATTGACTGGATTTTGAATCAAATTGGTTGTATCCTTCTCCAAAGTATTGATTTTTCCCTTTTAGCTGGTCATTACTAGTCTGTAAAGACTGCATCATTTCTAACAGTGCCTCATTCTTGGCTCTATTATCAAACCATTTTTAATGAGATAATATGAAAAGCAAAGCTAGTCCTTAGAATCAAATAAAGGGATATAGGAGGAAAATCACATAAGCCTTGCAGAATATTATCCATAGCATAAGCAAAAAGCTATTGAATTCTTGGATTGTTAAATTTTCAGTCATGATTGACTTTATAAATCTCACCTGTCATAAGGCGACTATAGCGAATTGGAATAGGTGCCATAACTGTTACTGGTCAGCAAGGGTCACAGCTGCAGTCATGTGGCCAGGAGATGCAAGCTGTGGACTGTCCCAAATTGGTTTTTGCATGTTAGATACTGAAAAATATGCTTTATTTAACAAATTAAGAGTGGTTTTTAAAGCAATCAAAGTGATTCCGAGAGTCGGTGACCAAGATAAAGAGAAAACTCAGTCTTCTATCATTGCAAGTCTTGGACTATGCACACCCTGGGAATCCCTAGCTGGATAGGCAATGGCGTGTGGAAGGCCATGCTGCATTCTCGGGGTGCGGCAGGGCCCAGAGATGCTGTGAAGCACGAGTCACCACCTGGAGCTGTGGGTGGGGAGAGTCAGTGCCCAATGCACCACATGGCCGCTGCGGGGGGGTCCCAAAAGAGAGGTGGACTGGTCCCCACAACTCACGATGGGGTGCCAGATGTTACTGAAAAAGGGGGCTGAGGCCACAAGTCAAATAACCCAAGCTAATTCCAAAAGAATTCAGTTAAAATTCTTTATTATAAGGGGCAAACTCACAGAATGGGAATGAAAAATCCAACCGCAGGTGTGTAACATGGGAACCAGAGAGGGGGGGGGAGGGGGGAGAGACGGGGGGGAGGGGGAGAGAGAGAGAGAGAGAGAGACAGAGAGACAGAGAGAGAGAGAGAGAGAAAGAGAGACAGAGAGAGAGAGAGAGAGAGAGACAGAGAGAGAGAGAGAGAGAGAAAGAGAGAGAGAGAGAGGAGAGCCCTGGGCAGGCCTCCGGTTTTTCTCTGGGTACCCAAACGGCTACGCCCTAACCTGGTCTAGCCTCTTAAAAGCCATTGGTTGAAGTAGGTTCCCCATCAGAGTTTCTGTCCTAGGGAGAGAACAGATGGAGTAGCGGGATCCCTTACTCATGGTTCAGTCCTCGACCAGCTCTCAATTTCCTTTTTAGTAAACCACACAAGCTTGAAGAGAAACCAGGAATTTATTATTTATTACAGGGCCACAAAACCGAAAGCATGCATTTTGTTAGAGGCCCACAGAGAGCTGAGATTTTTTTTTTTTTAAATGAGAATTCTTGAGACTTTTTTTTTACACTATACATAGCAATTCATTGCGAGAATATGTTAATGCTTTGGTAGAAATATTTAAAGAGGGTCTTGTTTAAGCTGCAACCCATTATACAACTCAATAAAAACCAGTGAACCTTATTTTGAGTGACTCATCCAACATTTAAATTCAGCTCGGTTTTAAACCCACTAATATCTCTTTGTGGGTTGTTCACATATTAAGGAAAATAATAAAGTCGGCTACATATGTTCACTTTTCCTCTGAGTTATTTTACTAACAGAATAAAAGCAATAACAGCCTGGCGTAGGTAAACTGCTCACTCACCCACTTCTTCCTCGCAACCTTTCAGTTTCGTGTAATTTTCCATTTTCTGGGTTATTAACCATTATAATACATATTTTACCCTTCTGACATCATCCCTGTCTCTCTCTGATATAGATAATTCACACCTCATGGGAAGAGTGAGGAACACACTGAGGGTAAACTGAGGCAACAGTGAAAAGAGTGGAATCAGGTGAAACATGAAATTAATTATGTGCAAACACATCTTCTGCTGAAGCTGTGACAGTGAAGAAGAAGAAGAAAACAAACATCAGTTGGGGATCAGCATCGGGGGACAGGAAGACTTGGAGAACTGTCTGCTAATAGAGCAAGGGGACACAGCTTAGATGACTGAACGCTCACAGGGCATCATGCATGGGCAATGGAACCCTGATTTGATTAAATACTTAAGACCAACTTAGATGATTATATAAACAGCAAAAAATATTGTAGGTATGTTTCAAGCAAATAGAAAATGAAAAAAAAATTATTAAAAACGCGCTACTTTTGTCCATGTTGGACAGATACCCCAGCCCCTTTCCCTTGTTCCCTTCCCCTTCTCCCTCATTCTCTATCTTCGTGTTTGTCTCTTACTCCCTGTCCTCTATCCCTCTGGGGCAAATAAATCTCCTTTGTGCTGAGAACTTGGTCTTGGGAGCTAGCCCATACTTTGTCTAGGGAAACACAAAATACAAAAAGTCAACAAAACAAGAATTTGATTCTTTGAAAAGACAGAGTGCAAACTTTTAGCGAGACTTAAAAAGAGAGACTTAAATTTATAAAATTAAAAAAGAAAAGGAGCCATGATGATAGACCCCATTGAAATTCAGCAAATCACTGTGTTGTCTTGGAAACATTTGTTCTTACCAGGCAACAGTGGTTCATACCTTTAATCCCAGCACTTGGGTGGCAGAGGCAGGAGGATCTCTGAGTTCAAACCCATCCTGGTCCACAGCACAAGTTCCAGGACAGATGGAGTGTTGTTACACAGAGAAATCCTGTCTTGAGAAACCAAGCAAAGCAAAGGAAAACAAAGCTCAGCTGTTAGTTCCTGATAGGCTATTATTATCTAAGGGGGATAGCAACAGCCCCCTGGTCACATCCTCCAGACATCTGCTGACCACAGGGACTGTTTGGAATGCTATCTGATTGGTCCATTATTACTCAACTGATATGGGAAGTTAGGTGGGCAATATTCTCTGTATGACTACAGGTGAGGGAATGGGCTGCATTCAGCAACTTTGTGTAACTTAGGTTTTTCCATTAACTGATACTTCCTCTAAAAGAGGGGTCCCACACCTTCAGCTTGTCCTGGGGACTAGGGTATTGTTCAAAGCCCCAAAAGGGTCCAGCACAGAAATAAAATCTTTTATAGCCTCTCACCATAAAATAAGAAAGGAAGGAATATTAAATTCTTCTCTTTTATTTTTAGTATAATTTGTCATTTATTTATTTTTTTAAATTTTATTTTACATTCCATCTGCAGTTTTCTCCCTACCCCTTCTTCCACTTGCCCTCGCCACCCCACCCCCACCAAGTCCACCCCTTATCCACTTCTCCCAAAAGGTAAGAACTCCCATGGGGAGTCATCAAAGTCTGGCATATCATGTTGGGGCAGGACCAAGCCTCTCTCCCCTGCAACAAGGCTGAGCATGGCATCCCACCACAGGAAATGGTCTTCAACAAGATAGCTCATGTACCAGGGATAGATCCTGATCCTACTACCAGGGGCCTCTCAGATAGACCAAGCTTCACCACTGTCTCCCACCTACTTCAGCCCCATGGAGGCTCCATAGCTGTTGGTCTATAGACTTTATGAGTTTCCAGGAGTTTGGTTCAGCTGTTTCTGCAGACTTCTCCAACATGATCTTTACCTCCCCTGCTCATGTATTCCCTCTTTTCTATGAAGCTAGTTTTATCCTGTTATGAAAACTAGACAAAATAACAAGGAAAATTACAATCTCTCTGATGAACATAGATACAAAATTGTGATCAATTTAGCTTTACTCCAGAGTGTTAGATATCAGTTTCTCTGAGATTGAAACGTTCTATCCTACAGGAGAGCTCGCTAAGACAAAAAGTAAACAACTCAAAATAGCTTCAGAAAGTCCCCAAAACTGACCAGACACACTGCGCCCTCCCTCCAAGACTAAATAAATAGAAAGGCCCTCAGGGAGTCAGTCTCAGACAAGCCTGCTTGCAGAGAGGAGCCTGAGACCAACTGAACACCCTGGGAGAAGGAGAGACCAAGGAAACTGCCTAGAAGAAAGGGTTGCATTATTGTTCTAGCTAAGACTTCAATTACTCAACTGAACAGGTATAGAGAGAGTGGAGTCATGCTTCTAATTTTAGTGGAATTGTTTTGAGTTTCTTTGCATTTAATTTGATGTTGGCTATAGCTTTGCTGTAAACTGCCTTTATTGTGTTAAATTGTGTTTCTTGTATCCCTAATCTCTCCAGGATTTTTTTTTTATCATGAAGGGATGTTGGATTTTGTCAAAGGCCTTTTCTGCATCTAATGAGATGGTCTTGTGGTTTTGTTTTTCAGTTTGTTTATGGTGGATTACATATATCTATTTGTGTATTTTTGAACCCTCCCTGATTCTCTTGGATGAAACCTGCCTGACCATGGTAGATGAACTTTTTGATGTGTTCTTGAATTCATTTCACAAGTATTTTGTTGAGAACTTTTGTATCTATTTCATAAGGGAAATTCTGTAAATACCTGTTACTTCCATTTAGTTTATGATGTCAGTTAACGCCTGAGTTTCTGTTTAGTTTTTGTCTGGATGACCTGCGTATTGGCATTAGTGAGTTTGGTGGTTTGAATAGGAATGGCTTCCAGAGCCTCGGGTGCTTGAAATCTTGTCCCATGGGGAGGGGCAGTATAAAAGGTGTGGCCTTGTGGCCTTGTTGGAGTGGGTGTGACCTTGCTGTAGGAAGTGCGTCAGTGCTGGTGGGGTTGAGGTCTCAGAGCTCTAGTCCCTGCATCCTATGGAACAAGATGTACAACTCTTAAGATCCTTCTCCAGCCCGTACCTGCCTGCATGCCCCCATGCTTCCTGCCAGACAATAATGGACTAAAACTCTGCAGCTGTAAGCGCGTGCCAACTACATGTTTTCCTTTATAAGAGTTGTCATGGTCATGGTGCCGCCACAGCAGTAAAATGAACCCTAAGACAGTGGGGTGGTGAAGGTCTCTACTCTCATTGTGTGAGGATCAATATGTTACTTAAGCTGTATTCATGTTTCTTTTATGGACTTGGGTGCTCTTGCGTTTGGTGCATAGATTTAAGAATGTCATGTCATGTTGGTGAATTTTTCCCTTTGATGAGTATATAGTGTCTTCCCTTATCTCTTCTGATTGATTTTGGATTGAAGTCGGTTTTGTCAGATATTAAAATGCCTAGAGCAGCATGCTTCATAAGTCCACTTGCTTGGAATATCTTTTTCTATCTTTTTACCCTGAAATAATGTCTGTCCTTAACGTTTAAGTGTGTTTCTTGGGTACAACAGAAAGGATAGATCCTATTTTTGCGTCCACTATATTAGTCTGTGTCTTTTTATTTGCGTATAGAAACCATCGATGTTGAGAGATATCAACAGTGATTTTGATATCGAGCAGTGTCTCTGTAGATTCCTGTCATTTTTTATGCGTGCTGTGTGTGGTTTCTGTGAGTGTGTTGTATGTGTTGTGTGGTGCGTGCTTGTTACCTATGTGGTGTGTTTTCCTCTTTTGATTTTCTGATCTGGGATTATTTCTTCTTCATTTTTTTTGTTGGGTGTGGTTAACCTCTTTAGATTTCAGTTTTACTTGTAGCACCTTTTGTACACCTGGATTTGTAGATAGATAATGCTCAAATTTTTTTTTTAAATTGTGGAATCTATTATTTTCTCCATCTATTGTGATTGAAAGTTTTACTGGGTATTTTATTATGGGATGGCGTCTGTGGTCTCTTAGCTTTTGTAGGATATCTGTTGAGCTCCTGGCTTTTAGAGTCTCTATGGGAAGTCAGTTGTTATTCTAATACACCTGCCTTTTTATGTTACTTGGTCTCTTCCCCTTGTAGCTTTTAATATTTTTTTTGCTCTGTATGTTTAATGTTTTGCTGAAGGGTATTTCTTTTATGGTAGACTCTATTTGGTGTTTTTGTATGCTACTTGTAACCTTGAGACATAGCTCCTTCTTTAGGTTATAGAAATGTTCTTCCATGATTTTGTTGAAAATGTTTTTTGCACCTTTGACCTGGGTTTCTTCTCTTGCCTCTATTCCTATTATTTTTAGATTGAGTCTTTTCATAGACTCCAGATTTCCTGAATGTTTTATGACACAATTTTTTAGATTTAACATTTTTATGACCAAGGTATCCATTTCTTCTATCTTGTTTTCAATACTTGAGATTCTCTTTTGGGGGGGGTATTCTTATTGTGAAGCTTGTCTCTGTGGATCTTGTTTGAGTGTCTAAATTTTTTATTTTTAATTTTCTGTCAGTTTTGGTTATCTTTATTGAGTCTATCTCCATTTTCAGATATTGAACTGTTTTATTCCTTTCCTTCCCTAATTTCTTTAAGGGATTTATTCATTTTTTTTCTTTAAGGGCCTTTATAATATTCATAAAGCTATTTTAAGAACTTTGTCTTGTGCTTCAGGAATGTTGTAATACTCAGGCCTTGTAGTATAGGGTTCCTGGGCTTTAGTGGAGGCCTATTGTCCTGGCTGTTATTGATCATGTTTTTACACTGGTGTCTAGGCATCTGCCTTTGAGAAGACTGCAATCCTAGGAGCTGATATCTGGTCTTGTCTTTGTGTGGTCCTTTGTTTCTACTGCCCTCTCTGTTTATTGGGAGAGTACGGTGGTTGTGTTTTGCCTGGTAGGGAATTCTTCTGGGATTCTGTTAGGTGTGGCCCTGGAAGTTCTGGGTAGAATGTGTTTCTAGGTATTGAGAGTTGGCACTTAAGAATGGGGATGGACTGGGGAGCAATTAGGAGGTTCACTATAGGGAAGATAGCAGGATGTTCCTGTAGGATCTGCCTAGTCACCTGGGAATGGGGGCAGAGAGCAAAAAGGCTACAAGAGGTAGTTTGCTTCAGAGTTGGGGGTGAGCCTGGATTTGGGGTGTTGGAGGGAGAATGAAAATCTAAAGTTTGCCTACATGCGTCACTGGCTGACTTGCTTCTCTGGTAGTCTTGGCTGGAGGTTTCCCAGAGAGTACCTGCTAGAGTTTGTGGCTGGCATCATAGGATGCGTGGGGAGGAAGGTTGGAGAAGGATGGGCAGCTGGAGATGGATACTGAGAGAATGGGGCAGCCATACCAGGGGGTCTGCTATAGAGTTAGGGGTGACACAGGGGAGTTGGATTTGGAGGAGAGGAGGCAGAGGTGGAGATGCAGTAAAGGTTACCTCTTCCCCTGAAGGAGTGTCCTGTGAATTTCCAGGGAGTGTCTGCTAGAATTGGGGGCTGGAATAACGGGGATGTGTGGAGGGAAAGAAGGTTGACGTCTCTCTCTTGAGAAGATCTATGTGAGCCACTGGAGATGGGGACAGAGAAGGCGGGTGGTCTGCTACTGTACTGGGGTACACAGGCCTTGGTGTTGATGAGGAGCAGAGAGAGGGAGATCTGCAGCCAGCCCACCTGCTCCTCTGGACAGAGTTGAATACAGGTTTTTTGTACGTTTGTTTGTTTGTTTGTTTGTTTGTTTGAGACAAGGTTTCTCTGTGTAGCCCTGGCTGTCCAGGAACTTTCTGTACAGACCAGGCCTTGAGCTGACAGAGATCTGCCTGCCTCTACCTCCTGAGCACTGGGATTAAAGGCGTGTGCCGCCACCACCCAGTCGAATATAGATTCTTTTTTATTTTTTTTATTTTTTTCATGGGAAAATTTCCATGTTTAATGTAAAAGGCTCAAAGCATTGAACTATTTACATGTGTGTTAGAAAAGATGGCAGTGCCCAAGGGTCTTCCTGAGGGACCGTGAGAAGACAGTTCATTTAAACCCCATTAAACAGAGGCTTCCCGTCTCCGAGGCGCCATATCCAGGCCCCTGATGCACGAGCACCAGCTTCAGATCAGGTCAGCCACGTTCATGGGCATCTCGTCTATCTGGGTGGAGTAGTACTGTTCTATGTCCCTGAGGATGCGGATGTCATCATTCTTCACAAAATTGATGGCCACACCTTTGCTGCCGATGGCCCCGATCTCCCGATTCTGTGAATGTACAGTTCTCTGTTGTTGGGCAGGTCGTAGTTAATGATGAGGGACACCTGAGGGACATCCAGGCTGCGAGCTCAGACATCTGTAGAAATGAGCACTCGGCTGGCACCTGAGCGGAACTCCTTCAAGATGGACTCGCGCTCCTTCTGGGGCATGTCCCCGTGCATGGATGACACAGTGAAGTTGGCTTCTCTCATCTTCTCTGTCAGCCAGTCAACCTTCCTCTTGGTGTCGCAGAAGATGACAGTCTGGGTGACGGTCAGCGTGTTGTAGAGGTCACACAGAGTGTCAAATTTCCACTCCTCTCTTTCCACCGCCACGAAGAACTGCTTGATGCCTTCCAGAGTCAATTCATCACGCTTCACCAAGATGCGGATGGGGTCGGTCATAAACTTGTTGGTCATCTCCAGGATCTCATGAGCCAATGTGGCGCTGATAAGAACCACCTGTGTGGCCGGCGGCAGGAACCTGTACACATCGTAGATCTGCTCCTTGAAACCTCTGTTCAACATTTCATCAGCCTCATCCAAAACCAACATCTTGATAGCCCGTGTCCTTAAACTACTATGGCGAATCATATCAAAGACGCGTCCCGGGGTGCCTGCCACAACATGTTGCCCATAGTCCAGCTTGCGGATGTCATCCCCAACATTGGTGCCCCCAATGCAGGCGTGGCACTGTACATTCATGTAGTCCCCGAGAGCCAGCAAACCCTTCTGAATCTGTACAGCTAACTCTCTTGTTTGAGCCAAGATCAAAGCCTGGGTTTCTCGAACCTGGATATCCAAGCACTGGAGGACTGAAACGCTGAAAGTGGCTGTCTTGCCGGTGCCAGACTGAGACTGGGCTATGACATCTCTCCGGTTAATTATCTGCTTGAGAGCGCGCTGCTGGATTGCTGAAGGCTTCTTAAAACCGTAGGCATAGATGCTGCGCAGTAGGTCCTCCCGCAGGCCCACGGTGTCGAACGTGGGGGTCACGTCCACCTCCTCGCTGGTCTCGAACTCCACTTTGGTCATGTCCTCCTCTTTGAGCAGCCGCTTCCATGCGGAGCCCGACATCGCCATCCTGGCCATGGCCGCCCTGATTCTGAGTCCACCGAGAGTTGAGGAGCGCGACTGCCAGCGGCCTGACCTACAATTTTTTAATTTTTTTATTTTTTTTTTGCCTCTCACAATAAAGTTTATTATGAAAACAGGGTGTTGTGGGGACAGAGGAAAAGACAGATACATCTGGGTTAGGTGGCTCAGGTGAAGTAGTGCGGCTTCTTCACATTGATGCCATATTCACTGAGGGCAGGGGTCAAGTCCTCCATGGTTAGGGTGTACTTGCGGTCCTTGCTCTTGCTCTGGGAGCTGCCAGAGTCTGTGCCCTTCATTTTGCAGTGCTGTAGGGCATCATTAGCAATATCTGAGATGAATTTCTGGGCAGCTAGTGAGATGAGCCGGACTATGCGTGGGTCTGAAGCTTCAAAGCCAGCACGGTTCAGGTAAAAACCAGTCACTGCATCTGGGATCGTAGGGGTGTAATCCTCCAGCTGCATCAACAAGTCCACCAGTGGCGTGCTGGACACTACCGGCTTCACTTCTCCGTTGGCCGCGCTCGGCAGGGCGTAAACCCTGTTAGACTTTGCCCCTTCAGGGGGAGCCTTGCTGCCCGCTGCCACCGATGCCGGCCCGCGCCGCTCCGCCCGCTCCCCTGCTCGCGCCGCTATGGGGCCCGTGCCCATAGCGGCGGCTCCAGCCCCGGGTCCCCCTGCCGTCCCCGCGGGGCTGGCCTTGCTCTCCGCGGTTGTGCTGGTGGGCAGCGTGGCCGGCGTCGCCTCGGGGTCCGCGCTGGAGCCGCTGCAGCTCATGGGGCTGGTGGGAGAGGCGGCGAACCTGACCTCTCTGTCAGTCCGAGAATGCTGATCCTTCCTCCAGGAATCCTCAGAATGAGACTGGCTGAGAGCTGTCTCCTCCTGCCTTATATACCTCTCTAGGGCTGGGATTAAAGGCGTGTTCCACAACCACCTGGTTTCTATGGCAAACCGGTCTGGCTACTTGGATTAAAGGTGTGTGATACCACTGCCTGGTATGTGAGGCTGACCAGGGTGGTTGTTTTTGTTTTTGTTTTTGTTTTTGTTTTTTTCAGTTTTTCCTCATTTAATGGGAGATTAAATTCTTTTATTTAATTTAATATTTTAAAAATTTCCATCTCTTCCCTCCTCTTCCCCCTTCCCTCCCCTCCCTTCCACCCATACCCCCACTCCTTCCCTCTCCAGGCCAAAGAGCCATCAGGGTTCCCTACACTATGTTAAGTCCAAGGTCCTCCCAACTACCCCCAGGTCCAGGAGGTGCTCAACCAAACTGACAAGGCTCCCACAGAGCCCGTCCATGCCGTAGATTCCAAGCTCATCGTCATTGTCCTTGGTTTCTCAGTCAGCCTCCACCGTCAGCCACATTCAGAGAGTCCAGTTTGGTCGCATGTTCCATCAGTCCCATTCCAACTGGTCTTGGTGATCTCCCATTAATTCTGTCCCACCGTCTCAGTGGGTGAACACACCCCTCACGGTACTGACTTTCTTTCTCATGTTATCCCTCTTTCTGCTCCTCATCAGGACCTTGGGAGCTCAGTCCGGTGCTCCAATGTGGGGCTCTGTCTCTATCTCCATCCATCGCCAGGTGAAGGTTCTATAGTGATATGCAAGATATTCATGAGTATGGTTATAGGATCTGGCCTTTCCGGCTCCCTCTCCTCAGCTGCCCAAGGAACTAGCTGGGGGCATCTCACTGGATACCCAGGAACCCCTCTAGAGTCAAGTCTCTTGACAACCCCAATATGGCTCCCTTAATTAAGATATATGCTTCCCTGCTCCCATATCCACCCTTCCTATATCCCAAGCATCCCATTCCCCCAAGCTCTCCCCATCCTCCCCTTCATGCTTTTCTCTCCCCATCTCCCCTTGTCCCCATCCCAGCCCACCCCCAAGTTCCCAATTTTTGCCTGGCAATCTTATCTACTTCCAATATCCAGGAGGATATGTTTTTCTTTGGGTTCACCTTCTTATTATCTTCTCAAGGATCACGAATTATAGGCTCTATGTCCTTTAGTTATGGGTAGAAACCGATTATGAGTGAGTACATCCCATGTTCATCTTTTTGGGTCTGGGTTACCTCACTCAGAATAGTGTTTTCTATGTCCATCCATTTGCATGCAAAATTCAAGATGTCATTGTTTTTTACCACTGAGTAGTATTCTAACATGTATATATTCCACAGTTTCTTTATCCATTCTTCCACTGAAGGGCATCTAGGTTGTTTCCAGGTTCTGGCTATTACAAATAATGCTGCTATGAACATAGTTGAACAAATGCTTTTGTAGTATGATTGGGCATCTCTTGGGTAAATTCCCAAGAGTGGAATTGCTGGGTCCTGGGGTAGGTTGATCCCGAATTTCCTGAGAAACTGCCACACTGCTTTCCAAAGTGGTTGCACAAGTGTGCATTCCTACCAGCAATGGATGAGTGTACCCCCTACCCCACAACCTCTCCAGCAAAGGCTATCATTGGTGTTTTTGATTTTAGCCAATCTGACAGGTGTAAGATGGTATCTCAAAGTTGTTTTGATTTGCATTTCCCTGATAGCTAAGGAGGTTGAGCATGACCTTAAGTGTCTTTTGGCCATTTGAACTTCTTCTCTTGAGAATTCTCTGTTCAGTTCAGAGCCCCATTTTTTTAATTGGGTTAATTAGCATTTTAAAGTCTAGTCTCTTGAGTTCCTTATATATTTTAGAGATCAGACCCTTGTCAGTTGCAGGGTTGGTGAAGATCTTTTCCCAGTCGGTAGGCTGCCTTTGTGTTTTAGTGACAGTGTCCTTTGCTTTACAGAAGCTGCTCAGCTTCAGGAGGTCCCATTTATTCAATGTTGCCCTTAATATCTGTGCAGCTGGGGTTATACGTAGGAAACGGTCTCCTGTGCCCATATGTTGTAGAGTACTTCCCACTTTCTCCTCTATCAGGCTCAGTATGTTCAGATTAATATTGAGGTCTTTAATCCATTTGGACTTGAGTTTTGTGCATGGTGATAGATATGAATCTACTTTCATTCTTCTACAGGTTGACATCCAGTTATGCCAGCACCATTTGTTGAAGATGCCCTCTTTCTTCCATTGTGTACTTTTGGCTCCTTTATCGAAAATCAGGTGTTCATAGGTTTGTGAGTTAAGATCCAGGTCTTCTATTCGATTCCACTGGTTGACTTCTTTGTTTTTATGCCAAAATCAAGCTGTTTTCAATACTGTAGCTCTGTAATAGAGTTTGAAGTCAGGGATGGTAATGCCTTCATAAGTTCCTTTATTGTATAAGATTGTTTTGGCTATCCTGGGTTTTTTGTTTTTCCATATAAAGTTGATTATTGTCCTCTCAAGATCTGTGAAGAATTTTGTTGGGACCTTGATGGGGATTGCATTGAATCTGTAGATTGCTTTTGGTAGAATTGCCATTTTTACTATGTTGATCCTCTCAATCCACGAGCAAGGGTGATCCTTCCATTTTCTGGTATCCTCTTCAATTTCTTTCTTCAAAGACTTAAAGTTCTTGTCAAATAGGTCTTTCACTTCCTTGGTTAGAGTTACCCCAAGATATTTTATGCTATTTGTGGCTATCGTGAAAGGTGATACTTCTCTGATTTCCCTCTCTGCTTCCTTATCCTTTGTGTATAGGAGGGCAACTGATTTTTTGGATTTGATCTTGTGTCCTGCCACGTTACTGAAAGAGTTTATCAGCTGTAGGAGTTCTTTGGTGGAGTTTTTGGGGTCGCTTATGTACACTATCATACCATCTGCAAATAACGAAAGTTTAACTTCTTCCTTTCCAATTCGAATCCCCTTGATTCCCTTATGTTGTCTTATTGCTATTGCTAGAACTTCAAGCACTATATTGAAGAGATAAGGAGAGAGTGGACAGCCTTGTCGTATTCCTGAATTTAGTGGGATGGCCTTGAGTTTCTCTCCGTTTAATTTGATGTTAGTTGTCTGCTTGCTGTACATAGCCTTTATTATATTTAGGAATGACCCCTGTATCCCTAATCTCTCCAAGACCTTTATCATAAAGGGGTGTTGAATTTTGTCAAATGCTTTTTCAGCATCTAATGAGATGATCATATGGTTTTTCCCTTCAGTTTATTTATATGATGGATTACATTGATAGATTTTCATATGTTGAACCAGCCCTGCATCTCTGGGATGAAGCTTACTTGATCGTAGTGGATAATTTTTCTAATGTGTTCTTGGATTCTGTTTGCCAGTATTTTATTGAGAATTTTTGCGTCAATGTTCATGAGTGAGATTGGTCTGTAATTCTCTTTCTTGGTTGAGTCTTTGTGTGGTTTAGGTATCAGGGTAACTGTAGCTTCATAAAAGGAATTTGGCAATGACTCTTCTGTTTCTATATTATGAAATACCTTAAGGAGTATAGGTATTAGCTCTTCTTGGAAGTTCTGGTAGAATTCCCCATTGAAACCATCTGGTCCTGGGCTCTTTTTGGTAGGGAGGTTTTTGATAACAGTTTCTAATTCTTCGCGACTAACAGGACTATTTAGATTGTTCACCTGGTCCTGGTTTAACTTTGGTATATGGTACTTATCTAAAAAAAATGTCCATTTCTTTTACATTTTCCAATTTTGTGGCATACAGGCTTTTGTAGTAAGATCTAATGATTCTCTGAATTTCCTCTGTGTCTGTGGTTATGTCCCCCTTTTCATTTCTGATCTTTTTAATTTGCGTGTTCTCTCTCTGCCGTTTGATTAGTTTGGATAGGGGTTTGTCAATCTTGTTGATTTTCTCCAAGAACCAGCTTTTTGTTTCATTGATTCTTTGGATTGTTTTCTGTGTTTCTATTTTGTTGATTTCTGCCCTCAGTTTGATTATTTCCAGTCTTCTACTCCTTCTAGGTAAGTCTGCTTCTTTTTTTTTTTTCTAGAGCTTTCAGGTGAGCTGTTAAGTCTCCAATGAGTGCTTTCTCCGTTTTCTTTAAGTGGGCACTTAGTGCTATGAACTTTCCTCTTAGCACTGCTTTCATTGTGTCTCATAGGTTTGAGTATGTTGTGTCTTTATTTTCATTAAATTCAAGAAAGACTTTAATTTCTTTCTTTATTTCTTCCTTGACCCAGCTGTGGTTCAGTAGTTGACTGTTCAGTTTCTATGAGTTTGTAGGCTTTCTGGGGGTAGCATTGTTGTTGAATTCTAATTTTTATCCATGGTGATCCGATAAGACACAGGTGGTTACTAATTTTTTTGTAACTGTGGAAGTTTGCTTTGTTACCGAGTATATGGTTAATTTTCGAAAAGGTTCTATGAGCCGCAGAGAAGAAGGTATATTCTTTCTTATTTGGGTGGAATGTTCTATAGATGTCTGTTAAGTCCATTTGGTTCATTACCTCCATTAAGTCTCTTAATTCTCTGTTAGGTTTCTGTCTGATTGACCTGTCCATTGGTGAGAGAGGAGTGTTGAAGTCTCCTACTATTATTGTGTGTGGTTTGATGGCTGCCTTGAGTTCTAGTAGTGTTTCTTTTACATAAGTGGATGCTTTTATATTAGGGGCATAGATATTCAGGATTGAGACTTCATTCTGAAGGATTTTTCCTGTTATGAGTATAAAGTGTCCCTTTCCATCTCTTCTGATTGATTTTAGTGTGACGTCAACTTTGTTAGAAATTAGTATGGCCACACCTGCTTGTTTCTTAGGACCGTTTGCTTGATAAACTTTTTCCCAACCCTTTACTCTGAGTAGATGTCTGTCTTTGTGGTTTAGGTGTGTTTCTTGTAAACAGCAGAATGTTGGATCCTGTTTTCGTATCCAATCTCTTAGCCTGTGCCTTTTTATAGGTGAATTGAGTCCACTGATATTAAGTGATATTAATGACGAGTGGTTGTTAACTCTGGTCATTTTTTTTTTGTAGTAGAGTTTGTCTGTTTCCCTTCTTCTAGTTGTGCTGGTGAAGGGTTGCTAGATGTCTGAGTTATTGTGGGCATTGTTGGACTCCTTGGTTTGTGATTTTCCTTCTATTACTTTCTGCAAGGCTGGATTTGTGGCTACGTATTGTTTAAATCTGTTTTTGTCCTGGAATATCTTGTTTTCTCCATCAATGGTGAATGCAAGCTTTGCTGGGTATAGTAGTCTGGGCTTGCATCCATGTTCCCTTAGTGTCTGTAGCACATCTATCCAAGACCTTCTGGCTTTCATGGTTTCCATTGAGAAGTCAAGTGTAATTCTGATAGGTTTCCCTTTATATGTTACTTGACATTTTTCCCTTGCAGCTCTTAATATCTGTTCTTTATTCTGTATGTTTTGTGTTTTGATTATTATATGGCGTGGGGATGCTTTCTTTTGATCCAGTCTATTTGGTGTTCTATAGGCTTCTTGTACCTTCATAGGAATATCCTTCTTTAGGTTGGGGAAATTTTCTTCTATAATTTTGTTTAATATATTTTCTGGGCCTTTGAGTTGTAATTCTTCTCCTTCTTCTACCCCAATTATTCTAAGGTTTGGTCTTTTCATGGTGTCCCAGATTTCCTGAATGTTTTGTGTTAAGAATTTGTTTGATTTGTTTTGTTCTTTAATCTGTGAGTTTATTTCCTCTATAGTATCTTCAGAGTCCGAGATTCTTTCTCCATCTCTTGTATTCTGTTGGTGATACTTGTCTCTGTAGTTTCTGTTCGTTTACTCAGAATTTCCATTTCCAGTCTTCGCTCAGAATGTGTTTTCTTCATTACCTCCATTTCATTTGTCAGGTCTTGTACTGTTTCCCTTACGTGTTTGATTGCTTTTTCTTGTTTTTCTTGGGTATCTTTGAGAGATTTATTTATTTCATCTACCTTTTTGTTTGTCATCTCCATTTCTTTATGGCAGTTTTTTACCTCCTGTTTAAGGTCCTCTATTATTTTCATAAAGTACTGTTTAAGGTCGATTTCTTCTATTTTTTTCTGGAGTAGGGTGTTCAATTCTTGTTGTTTCGGGATGCCTGGATTCTGGTGATGTCATGTTGCCTTTTGGGTTGTTGGAGGAGTTCTTGCATTGGCGTCTGCCCATCTCTTCCTTCAAATGGAGCTAGGAGAGACTTGGTGATTTGGTCCAATCGTTGCTCTGGCTGAATCTGGGTGGATCTCCTCAGTGCCGGAGCAGGAGCTATTCCTTGCAGCACAATCTGAAGGAGCCTGCACTCCCTTGCCGGGCTCCTCAGACCTGCCTGGAGGGCAGCCTCTCACCCCTCTGGGTAGGTGGCCTTGGTACAGGGTCAGGACACTTGAATACGCTAGGGAAGGCTGTCCAGATGGGACTCCACAGCACTGAATCAGGGATTCCTGGTAGCCGAGGGACGCCTCCCAGATGTGTCTTCTGGTATTAAGATCTGGTGTCTTTGCTCCCAGATGTGTCTTCTGGTACTGATATCCGGTGTCTTTGCTCCCAGATGTGTTTTCTGATACTAGTATCCGGTGTCTTTGCTCCCAGATGCGTCTTCCGGTCCTAATATCTGGTGTCTTTGCTGGCCAGGTAGTTTGGAGAGGGCCTACCTTGCTGCAGGCAGGCTATTGAAACAAAGAAACTCCTGCCCACTGGTTGCACCCCCTATGCAGTCCCAGCGCCCTGATTGGGCTGAGCTGGAGATGTTATGGACCCGAAGAGGGGAGGAAGAAGGGACGGTTTTTCTGGGTGCAGGCTAGGTGGGGCAGGAAGAGAGAGGCAGTAGCCAGGGAGACTAGCCCCAGCCGGAAGACTAGCATTGAATATAGATTCTTAAAGTATCTTTTGTAATTCTCTGAATTTCCTCTGATGTGATGTTCCCCTTTGCATCTCCAATTTTATGGGTTTGGATAATTTCTTAATTTCTTTGGGTCAGTTTGGCCAATGGTTTACCAATATGTTAATATTTTCAAAGTATCAACTCTTTGCTTCGTTGTTGGTTTTGTTTTTGTAATGTTTTCTTTTTTCTTCTTTTTCCTGGTCTTGGACATCTCTTCCTACCTGATCTTTTTAAATGTTCATTATTCCACTTTTTTTGGGACTTCAGATGAATCATTATTAATTTGGGATTGCTCAAATTTCTTGACATAGACACATAGTGCTATAAACTTCCACGTTATGACTGCTTTAATTGTTTTTCATAGAATTTTGTATGTTGTATTTTCATTTTCATTCAATTCTAGAAATTTTCAATTTCCTTCTTGACTTTTTCCTTCACCTAATTTTTTTTTCTTTTTTTTTGGTTTTTCGAGACAGGGTTTCTCTGCAGCTTTTTTAGAGCCTGTCCTGGAACTAGCTCTTGTAGACCAGGCTGGCCTCGAACTCACAGAGATCCGCCTGCCTCTGCCTCCCGAGTGCTGGGATTAAAGGCGTGCGCCACCACTGCCCGGCTCCTTCACCTAATTTTGAGAGTGTTTTTTAGTTTTTCTGTATTTATGTGCTGTCTGTCTTTTGTTGTTGATTATCTTTAATGAATGGTGGTCATGTAGAATGCAGGGTGTTATTTCGGATTTCCTGTATTTGTTGAGGCTTTCTTGTCAGGAGGCCAGCCTCGACAAAAATGCCTTTCTTCCAGAGCAGAGGCATGGGAATTTAGAAATATAGTAAAGAACACGAAGACACAATGAAAATAACAAAACGCAGAAACATATAGGATAGTGTCAGGAGGGAATATCAGTGAGTACTGAAAATTCACCCGTGTTTAATTTCCAATTGGTTAATATACCCCTGACCCCAAAACATAAGATTTTAATATACCCCTGACCCCAAAACCTAAGAGTAAGACAAAAACTGCATTAATATACAAATTGAAAGTCACAGGCTACATTCATGGCTCATGCCCTAGACTCATGCCCTAGACCAAACACTCCATAGGCAAGCCACTCCTGGGTGGAATCCCAAATTATTCCCATGAAGGGAACTGGAACTTAGTTGGATCCTTGGACTTTTGTTTTAGGTAGGATCCAACTACTTCCCTATTTCAGGAGCAAAAGGTCTGACAACTAACCACACCTGTTGACAATGGCCTTGAGAGAGCAGAACTCTGATTAACGTGTAGGTGGGACCTTTGCTTGAGTTAGAAACGCAATAACCTTGAATGAACTAAAAACAAATCCCAAACTCTCTGACCTTTCCCTCCTCTTTGGGCCTCCACACCTTCTTTGTGTCCTAATGTGTGGTCTATTTTAGAGAAGGTTCCAAAGGCCTCTGAAAAATGTATGTTCTTTATTGTTTGAGTGGAATGTTCTGTAAATAAGTATCTGTTAGGTCCATTTGACTCAGGAACATTATTTAATTCCAGAGCTTTTCTATTTAACATTTTTTTCCTGCTTGACTGAATCACCTCCATCCTTGTGCTGGTGCGGATCTGTGGTTTTAATTCCAAGCATTTCTTTAATGAAGATGGTGCATATATGTTTAGGACTAATATGTCTTGTTTGGTTTCTCTTTTCACAAGGAGAAAGTGTCTCTCCTTCTCTCTTCTGATCAGTTGTGGTTTGAGGTTCATTTTGTCAGGTATTAGAATAGCTTCTCCTAATTGTTTCTTGGTTCCACTTCCATGGAGTATTTTTTTCATTCCTTTATCCTAAGGTGGTGTCTACCACTGCCTGTGGGATATATTTGGAGGCAGTGAAATGATGGATTTTGTTATCTTATCCAATCTATTAGTCTATGTCTCTCTATCACAGAGCTGAGAACATTAATATTTAGAGTTGTTATTGATCAATGGGCATTAATCTGTGCCATTTCATTATTTTTATGATGTTCTGTTAGACTCCTTTTGATTCAGTGTTCTGGGATTGTTTATTTGTTTTTCACCTCAATATCCCTCCAGTATCTTCTACGTAGTTGCCTTGGGGTCATACATTTCACAAATCGGTTTTAATTGTGAAAACTTTCTTTCCCCTTCAATTATGACTGATAGTTTTTCTGGGATAGTAGTCTGGATGGGCACTGTAGTCTTTCATAACCTGGAGACCACAGTGCACTAGTGTCTGCTGTGATTTTGATGGGTGTCCTTTGTATATAATCTAATCAATATCTCTTGCTGTTTTCAATGCCCTGTGTTACATACATTCAGTCTTCTGACTAGTATGTGACACAGAGAGTTTCTTTTCTGGTCTATATGGTGTTCTGTGTGTCTCTTGAACGTCAATAGGTGCGTCTTTTGTTAGATTAGGGAAGTTTTTTTCTATGATTTTGTTGAAATATTTTCTGTATCTTTGATCTGGATCTCTTCTCCATCTTCTATATCTATTATTCATTGTTTTTTTATTGTTATTATTTTTATAGTGTCCCAGAGTTCTACATATTCTGTTCTTAGGGTATTTTCTGCATGTCCTGTTCTTGAGGTATTTTGAATTTGACACTTTTCTTTGACTGAGTGATCCAGTTTATCTACCTTGTCATTAGATCTGGCATTCTTTCTTCCACTTATGTCCAATCTATTGGGGATGTTTTCCTCTGAAATTTTTGTTTGGATATCTGAAAGTTTTATTTTTTGGACTATTGTAAAAAGTTGATAGATTTATTAAATTCTGTTTTCCGATCTTGGACTTTGTATTATTTCATTCATTTGGTTGCTCTCACAGCCTTCATTTCAACACTACCCATCTCTTTCAGTTCTTTCATCATGCTTGTTATTGCTTCTTTAAAACCATTGTGTTCATCATGTTTGTTATTGTCAACAACCATTGTGTTGACATCATCCGAGTCACTTTTCTTAGGGGCCATTACTATGGGAGCACACAGTTCTGATGGAGATTTGGTTTTGGTTATTCGTGTTTGTGTATTTGCTATAAAAACATTTGACTCCCTTTGGGTGTTTGAAGTTTTGTTTCCTGATATTTCAATTTGTTCGTTGGTTAACCAAATATAGGTCTTTGATTTAGTGTTGATGTTTGAGTAGGGCTTCAGGAGTAAAATCAGTTCAGTTTTAGTTAAGTGAGGTTTCAGGAACAGAACTTTTGTAGAGTTAGTAGAGTCTCACAGTCATCTTTAGCAGTCTGGCAGTGGTGGGGTGTTCAAGAAAGGATACTGGTAGAGTTGGTGATTTGGTTCTGGGATTTTGTACCTAAAGAAGAGGGCCAGGAAGGATAGCCAGAAGGCAGGTGTGGGGTGTGTGGTCCTCAGATCAATTGTGGGGAGGTGGATAGAGTTTCTAATGTGGGCCTAGTGCCCTTCCCTGGAAAGGGATAGTCCTCATGTCTAGGAAGTAGACGCAGTTGATTTTGTGAGTCTAGTGTTTGCCAGAGTAGGGACTGGATGTATGAAACTTGGATGGGTAGAGTAGGTGAGGACGTGTGAAGTGGAGTTCAACAAGGAGTCTAGTCTTCCTGTCTAGGAATAAAGGAAAGACATTCGGGCATGGGTGGATGGGGATATCAGTTCAGGTTCGGGCTCTCTGAAAGGTGTATGTGGAAAGGGACACAGAAAGGCAAGTAAGCATGTGTTTCTTAAGTCAAGTCACAAGAGTGGATAGAGTTGCTGGTATGGGTCTAGTGGTCCCTATCGCTGATAGGTGTAGTTGGCTGTGCCTGTCTGGTGTCTGCTCAGAGAAGGGATCAGGTATGTGCACTGGGAATGAGTGAAGTTGAGTTGGGGAGAGTATATGTTCTCTGGCTAGAGATGGAGAAGAAACTCTGGTGGGAGTGGATGGAGTTAGAAGCATCAGTTGGAAGGGGGTCTTTATATGATGGGAATATATAGAAAGAGATGCAGGAGTTCCGTTTGTAACTGTTAGACATATAACATAACCAAAGAGAGGACCTGAGCACGCACTTGGACAATAGTAAAGCTGCCCAAGACTCCATTTTATGAAAATGTAAATTAATTTAAAGAAGAGCGCCTAAATTGGAATGATACTGAAAGCATCCCTGCTCAAAAATAACCCACTAGGAAAGTGTTTCCCCATGGCCCACAGATAAAAGCCAATATAACTTTAGTCTATGGGGGACAGGTTCTATCCGTATCAGATGGCAGAACCAGAGCGATGTCTACTTGGTACTCATTTTATAGTCAAGAAAGACACAGCATTGAGGAAGCCATGGTTTCATAGAACCTGCAAGAGTAGGCAATACGTGGCAGGGCCAGAGTCAGTGCATGGAGGGTCCAAGAGGCCACTGCATGAAGTCATAAAGAGGAAGTCAAAGTTTTAATGACAAATCTGGAATGTCGGAGATACCAGTACCATGGAATGGGTACTGAGGAAATGTACAGGCAAAGAGAGTGAAGCTGGCTTAAGAGAGAGATGGCATGCTGAAGGTAGCATAGGTAGAGGGCTGGGGCTACCCAAGCCCTTTGGAAGCCAAGTGACTCTATCATTAGGTCTAAATGCCAGACATGGACGTGGAGCTGCAAGATTTAGCATTTGCCTAATTAGATTTGAGTTTTCATTTGGTCCAGTATGCCCTTGCTATGCCCTACTCTTTCCTTTTGGAGTGGAAATCTGTATTCTATATATTAGAATTATGTCACATTTTTCTGATCTCATAGATGCTCAGTAGAGAAATTGCCCTGAGTCTCAGATGAGACTTTGATTTGAGATTATTTTCTCCTCTTCTTCCTTTTTTTTTTTTTTTGGACTTTTAAGCAGCACTAGAATTGTTAAAGACTATAACTACTTTTGAAGTTAAACTGTATGAATTTGACCATTAAAGAGAGAAATAGAGAAAGACCAAATATTGTGTCCAGTTTGGCTTGATCCTGGAAACCTGAGAATGGGCAGTTAGGGAATGAAGAAATGTCAGACACACACACACACACACACACACACACACACACACAAACACACACACAGGCTGTGTGCACTCTAATGGATAGGAGTTGTCTGTAAATGAGCAGTTTCAGGCTATAAACATCTGGGAGGGGAAGCTGTGGTTGCTAGTTTTTGCATATACTACCAACATTCACATTAGGACCAAAGAAAGGTTTTGTTATCTCTCTGAGTCTGACCTCAGGGGAGGAGGAAAGACTTAGCCGATTCCTAATAGGTCAGAAGCATGGCTGTGTCCATGCCAATAAATGCACAAGCATTCAGCATTTCTCTGCTCTTTACACATTAACCCAAGGCTTTCTCAGATCCCCACAGCAGAGGATGGAAAGACATCTCAAGCTCATAGATTGGCAGAATTAACATAGTAAAAATATGTATATATAAAAAGTTATTTATGTTTTTTTTTAAATCGCATCTAAAAATTCCTATAACGTTGCTCAAAGAACTAAGCAGGAAAACTTTCAAATTTATACGGAAGCACAAAAGGAGATAAACCAGTCCTAACTGCAAAAGCACACAGGAGGCGACATAACAGTCAATATATGACCTTGAATTGCTACAGAGTCATTAATCACAAAGACAGATGAGCAGGCCAAGGGAGGACACACCTCAGAGTTACAGTCATTTAGTCTCTGGTGAAGGTGCTAAGCACAAAACATTGCATTTCCTAGCTATTGTGAACATAGTGGAAATAAACATGGACAGGCACTTGCCCCTCTATAGCCCTCTATAAGACATTCCTTTGGCTGTGTGCTCAGTGCTCTAGGCAGATCAGGTGGTGGATCCAATTCTAGGTTTTCTGAGGAACCTCCACATTGATTTCCACAGCGGCTGTTCCAGTTTTCACTCCCATCAGTAAGTAGTAAATAAGTATCATAGTTACCCTTTTATACTGGGACGAAACAGCATGACCAAAGTTGGGAAAGAAAGGGTTAATTTCACCATACACTTCCAGATAACAGTCTGTCACCAAGGAAAGTCGGGGTAGGGACTCCAGACACAAACCCTAGAGGCAGGAAATGAAGCGGAGGCCATGGAGGAATGTTGCTTACTGGCTTGCTCCTTGTGGTTTGCTCAGCCTGCTTTCTTATAGGACCCATGACCACCAACCCAGGGATGGTACCGTCAGCCCTGAGCTGTGGCTTCCTACGTCAATCACTGATTAAGAAAAATGCACCATATCCTTGCCCACAGGCCAATCTGGTGGGGACATTTTCTCAGCACTCTCCCTTTCCAAAATGGCCCAAGCTTGTGTCAAGTTGATATAAACTAGGCAGCACGGCGTGTTTCCCCACATCATTGCCAGTATTTATCCACATTTTGGGGCGCTTAGTCATTTTGATTGGGATAAGACAGAGTCTCAAAGTCGTTTTAACTTGCATTTCTCAGAAAGCAAGGGATGCTGAGCATTTTAAAAAAATGGTTTTCAGGCATTTTTATTTTGTCTTTTCAGAACTCTGTCTTGACTAGTCTGGCGTCAACTTGACACACAATCTAGAGTTATCCAAAAGGAGGGAGCTTCAATTGAGAAAATGCCTCCATAAGATCAGGCTGTGGACAAGTTTGTAGGGCATTTTCTTAATTAGTGATTGAGGGGGGAGGGTCCAGCCCAATTGTGAGTGGTGCCATGCCTAGGCTGGGGTCCTGGATTCTATAAGAAACTAGGGTGAACAAATCATGGAGAACAATTCAGTAAGCAGCACCCCTCCATGGCCTCTGCATTAGCTGCCTCCAGGTTCCTGCCCTGCTTGAGTTCCTGTCCTGATTTCCTTTGCTGATGAACTGTGGTGTGGAGGTGAATAAACCCTTTCCTCCCCAGCTTGCTTTGGTCACGGTGTTTCATCACAGCAGTAGTAACCCTAGCTGAGAATAAATCTCTGTTTTACCTCCCGGCTTTCATTCTACTGGCATGCTGATTGTCTTACTGTGACTGTGCAGAACAACTTGAAATCTGGAGCGGTGATACTTCCAGCTGTGCTTTCATCGTTCAGGATTGTTTTTAACTGTGCTGGGTCTTTTGTGTTTACACATGAAATTTTAAATGAGCTTTCAACTTCTGTGAAGAATTGCACTGGAAATTTGATCTAGACATCCCCTGTTCAGCTGGGATCTCCAGCTCAGCCCCTTTCCAAACCCCACCCTCTGAGAAAGACCACCAGAAGCCCAGGATCCTCTCTGGAAGCTGCTAGCTGCTCAAAACTGTGCCTACAGGTATTTAAGCCCCTCCCCAAGTTCCTAGTGCTGGGATTAAAGGCATCTGACTCTCAAGTACTAGAATTAGAGGTGTGTGCCACCACTGCCTGGCCTCTATGGCTAACTAATAGCTAGCTTTGCACTCTAATCTTCAGGCAAGCATTATTTGTTAGATCATAAACAAAATATCACCACACCCGTGGGCACGTCTATGATGAATTTTGTTAATTAATGATTGATAAGTGAGGACCCAGTCCAGAGTGGGTGGTACTACCCTTGTGCATGTGGTCTTGGGTTATATAAAAATGCAAGCTGAGCAAGACATGGGGAACAAGCCAGTAAGCAACATTCCTTCATGGTTTCTGCCTCTGCTCTTGCTTGGGTTTCTGCCCTGACTTCCCTTAATGATGGACTGTGATTGGAATATGAAAACTTTCTCCTCCCCAAGTTGCTTTTGGTCATGGTGTTTATCACAGCAATAGAAATAATTTGGGACATCAGCCACTAGGGAAAAACAAATTAAAATAGCCTTGAAAGTCTATCTCATCCCAGTCAGGATGGTCATCATCAAGAGAACAAAGAACAAATACGGCTGACTATGTGGAGAACAAAGTGTTGCTACACATTTCTGGTGGTGACATGGTAGGAGAACAGTGGCAGAAGAAAGAGAATTGGCCAGGGAAAGGAATGATAGAAAGATTACAACAATGTGTTAATGACCCATACGCATGGAATTGTCTTAAGGAAATTCATTACTTTAGACATTTCACTCTCTAAGTACAGAACACAAGTAAACTAGTCTTAAAGACCTTTATTTATTTTTATTTTATGTGTATGGGTATTTTGACTGCATGTAGATAAGCGTATCACATATGTGCAGTATCTATAGAGGCTGGAATGGTGTTGGGCCCCCCTGGAACTGGAGTTATAGATAGTTTTGAGTGCCATGTAGGAGCTGAGAATTGAACCTGGTTCCTGTGGAAGAACAGTAAGTGCTCCTTAACTATTGAGCCATCTCTCCAGGCCAGTTAGCACCAAGTTCTTTATGAATTCAAGTATTTTGTTATGGTAAGAGGATAGAATATGATTAACATGACTTTTTAAGATTTATTTTATTTTATTTGAAGCAGTAGCTAAGAGCTTATACATTGAGAAAACAACTGCAAGGGATGCTGGGGCAGGAGCACTAACTGGGAATGGCACATGTGTTTGAAGCCTCAAAGCCCTTCCTCAGTGACACACCCCTCCATCAACCTCCCAATGCTTTACAAACAGTTCTACCAACTGTGAACCAAGTACTCAAATATATGAGCCTTTGGGGGCCATTCTTATTCAAACCACCACATATCACATGTGTGCCTGTGGGGGTCAGAAGAAGGCATTAGATCCCCTGGACCTGGAGTTTCACACGGCTGAGTCACCATGTAGGTGCTTGGGACCTGAAACTGGGTCCTCTCCAAGAACAGTAAGTGCCTCTAGTTACTCAGTCATCTCTCCAGCCCCAACACACACACACACACACACACACACACACACACACACAAAGACAGGGTCTCTCTATGTAGTTCTGTCATGGAACTCACTATATAGCCCAGACTGGCCTCAAACCCACAGAGATGTGCCTGCCTGTGCCTCAAGAGTGCTGGGATTAGAGGTGTGTGCCATCACACCTGGCTTCTAACATATAATTTTTGTACATTAGAAAGTATAAATAATCAGTTCAAAGACTTAAAAATGCCCCAGTACAGCATTATATGTTAATTTCTGAGGAAATGGATGTCTTCTCTTCACCATGGTCTGCAGTGTTCAAATCCTTTGGCAGTCTAAGCGGCAGCTAGAAGGAAAGGTAGCCTTTCGTACAGTAGATCAGAGCTCACACGCTAGAAGCCACCTCACCTTCCTCCTCTCTATTTCTTCCTTTCCTTTTGTGAAGAGTTTCTGTATTAAATTTAATGGCAGTCTGGCATTAAATTCATAATTATTCTACTTGACATAAACTAAAATCCAATTATTCCATTAGTTTAGTGTGGTAAAATACAGTCACCAAAACAAAGTCCTTTAGAACTGGTTCCTATAGATAGACATGGTGGGGTACTTCTTTAATCCCAGCATTAGAGAAATGCAGGCAGGAGGATTGTTGCAAATTTCAGGCCAAGCTGAACTGCATAGCAAATTCAAAGCCAGACTGTCCTGTATGTAAAAATCCTGTCATAAAAATATGGTTTATATTAAAATAATAATCATCAGCACATTATTATGTACTTTGATACATGAAGTTTGTGTTAGGTTAATTCCTAGTGAAGTTGCAAAACATTCTGTCTTAGTTTTTTATTTCTGGGAAAAGACACCATGACCACAGCAACCCTTCCAAAGAAAACATTTCATTGGGGTGGCTCACTTACAGTTTCAGAGGCTCGGTCCATTACCATTATGGCAAAGAGCATGGTGGCATGCAGGCAGACACAGTGCTGGAGCTGAGAGTCCTATATCTTGACTCAGAGGCAACAGGAAGTAGACTGACTGTCATACTGAGTGAAACTTGAACAAAAGAGACCTTAAAGCCCGCCCCCACAGTGACACACTTCCTCCAACAAGGCCACACCTTCTAATAGTGCCACCCCATTTGGGGTCATTTTCTTTCAAATCATCACACATTCCATGTAAAAACATAGACATGCATTTATGTAAATGTATATCGGTAAATGTGAACAATCTGGATCAAGAATCAGAAATATATATAAAGGTTTGAAAATCTTCAAGTGAGCCGGGTGGTGGTGGCACACACATTTACTGACAACACTTGGGAGGGAGAGGCAGATGGATCTCTGAGTTCCTGACTAGCCTTATGAATACCAGGACAGCCAAGGCTATACAGAGAAATCCTGTCTTCAAATACCAAAAAGAAAAAAAAAAAAAGAAAGAAAAGAGAATCTTCAAATGAAAAAGCTTGAAATATTGTTCCAAATACCAATATTAAATTCATCTTTGCCTCCCACAGATGTGTTTACTGTTAATCCCAAAACCTGAGAGAAAGAAAGGACCAAGTCCACAATTGTCCAAATTAAAGCAAGCTGTATTTGGGTGGACCTGAGGCTGGCCACCCTATCTCCTCCTAACTCCAAGTTTTGAGAGTACTGGGCTCTCAAAATCCTTTTATAGGAGAGATAAGGTGTTCACAGGAAGGTCAAGGGGTTGGTGGCTATCTATTGTTAAAAGGACACCATAATTTTTGGTTGCAAGCCTAGCCTTTAACAGCTGAGCGCCATCCCTCCAGTCCATACAATAAAGGGAAGGAACAAAGGCAAGGATACTATCAAGTGAATGGAGTTACAGTCAGTCAGTTTACATCAGACCAGGAACTTATTCCTGATTACAAATAGAAGCCTTCATTAGCAGGGACTTGATAGAGGACATATCTCTTAGCTAGGAACAGACAGGAACTGTTTTGACTATAAACAGAACTCTTAACTTGCAAGGCATATTCTTGGTTTTACATTAACCTGTTAGGTATATTTTTGGTTACACTTTTACATTTATTACAGAAAGAACTATTTGCTAAGAAAAATGTTTTGTTTGGTAATTCATTTCTAAAAAGAAGCTTACCAGCCTCTTCCCACTTGAAAAACAAACTGCACTGCATGCATTATTATTAAATGCAACAATACCTTTCTATTGAACACAGTGACATTACAAGTTTGCATTTGAATTATAGTTAATTTATACATAAGGAGTCTTAAGTATTTTCCGACTGGCAAACCTCTCTGCTGACACAATAATCCCCATCAGACCAAATAGACCAAATCAGAAGATGTCTAGGTTTAATGGACACCAGCACTCCTGGGTGACACTCCCTCACCCCGGGGAAAATAGGAGGGGAGGGAGGAGAACCGAGATGACCACGGGAGAGGGAAAGGGAGAGACCACCTGTTCATTCTCTGGGGAACAGTTTAAACAGCCTGTGGGAGTGGTCTTGACCTTTCCTAGGGAGGGGTCACCGGTTGGCGGGCTTTCTCGGAGGTGGAGTTTGGACTGAGGCAACTCCCAGGAGAGGGAGCTTTGAAATGGAACTTTCCACCCAACATTTCAAGATGATGCCAGGAACCTGGGGTGAAGCCCCCCATCAAACATTCCAGACATTTTTGGATAAGGATGTTTGGGGCTGAGGTGACGCTTTTAACCAAACAAGGAGGCAAAAGCTCTTTGCGCATTACTTTATTTTATTGTGCTAGAGATGGTACCCATGGTCTTGGACACACGAGGCAAGAATTCCACCACTGAGCAATATCCCCAGCCCTCAGGAAAATACTCGTTTGTGGAGACAGAATCTTGGTAAGTGCCCAGGCTGACCTTGGCCATGCTCTGCAGCCCAGGCTGACCTTGAGCTGTGACCACCCTGCCTTAGCCTTTCAAGCAGCAGATATTACACATACGTCTGCATCAAGAGGTCTAACAATGGGTACATTTATACTTAAATTCACTTGCTTGTGGCACAGCACATTAAACTGCAATTGCCCAGAAATGGATGCTCCTTAAACAAGACCGGAATAGATAACATTAACAATAGAGCCCTGGAGAAGGTGCCAAGACAGAATGCTTATCTAGGGTGTGGGAAGTCCTAGGCTTGATCCTCAGCAAGGCACAAACATAGATAAGCAAATCCACGATAATAGTAATTATAAATTGGGAAAATAGCTACTTCTTTTAAGGTTATGTTTATTGAAATAGAAGCCAAGGAAACTGAATAAGTTGATTGGAAAAGAGCTGGATTATGGGGATACACTTTACCAAGCTGGGTGTCGGATTAATTGAAGCAGTTTGGGGAAGGCTTCCAAAATTAATGTAACAGCTGTGAAACTGCTTGAGCTGGAGATCTTGAATGTGCCCTTTTCCTTCCTGTCTCTGTGGTTTAGGAGCACAGTCTCTTAGTACACAAGGCAATGATAACACGGACGGACGCACACACAGACAGACACACAGACACACATTCAAGGTCTCACTGTGCTGCCCAGGTTGACTTCAGCCTCCTATATTCAAGTGAACCTTGACATGGGATTCCCCTCTGTATGCTGTGAATGTGCTTTATTACCATTGGTTAATAAAGAAGCTTCTTTGGCATATGGCAGGATAATATAGGTAGGCAGGAAAACTAAATTGAATGCAGGAAGAAAGAAGATGAAGTCAGGCAGATGCCATGCAGCTGCTGAAGAAGAAAGACACCAGTTTCTTACCGGTAACCACAAGCCTCATGGTAAAATATAAAATAGAAATGGGTTAATTTAAGATATAAGAACTAGCTAGGAAGATGCCCGAGCCATCGGCCAAACAGTGTTGTAGTTAGTATAGTTTTTGTGTGATTATTCGGGTTTGGGTGGCTAGGAAACGAAAAAGCAGTCTCCATTTACAGACCCTCCTGCTCCAGCTTCCCCAGCAGCAAACACTACAGGCTACCACCATTGTAAACCAACGCATAGGCATTCTCTTGTATTCTTCCATATATATAATATAGTGTATATGTATATTTATATGGACTTGCACATATGCATATGTATGTGTATACCTGACATGTAAAAGAACTCTAAAGTGCATTAGTGCATTATCACTAACTTCCTGAAAGCAGTGTAAGAAATGAGTTGTTCTGTCTCATTTTCAGTATGAGGTGTGCTTAAGTTCATGAGGGGCATCTGTCGCTCTCACAGCTGGATGTAACCCCCGCTTGGCGGGTCAGCTATTCAGGGTCCCCTGAAGGGGCGCTAACCTGCAAGAACATGGGCTGGAGAGAGAAATGGAGACCAAGCAAGATTCTATTGTCAAGGTCTCCGTTTATTGGGGTGAAAGTTACAGCTTATATACCTTTGAATGGGGTGGAGGTAGGTAGGCAGGAACTCTGCCCGGTAACTGAAGGTCATCAGCCAGCACCTGGTGTAAGCCGAAGCATGTGATTCATTAACATTGGAGTAAGGGGCAGTTCAATTAACAGATGTGATCCATTAGCATTGGAGTAAGGGGTGGGTTCCGTTAACAGAATGTTCTCAAGATAGTTGGGATGAGGGGTGGATTCTCCATAAACATCCTTAGGGAAATGGCCTCTGCTATCCCTATAAGGATGATGGTCCCTGACAAATCTATCCTTAGGAAAATGGTCCCTGACAGCTGGAGGCTGAAGTCAGCTTACCTCACAGCTGCAAGCATGGGCAGTCTGCTGTGTGACAGCCCAGATCAACGAAGGGGGCAGTGTGGGGCGCCAAGTTACTTATTAAATAAACTGCCCTAAACTTATAAGATGGGGATTTGGAAGGAGAGCAAACCCTGGTCTATGGGAAGAGAAGACAAGCGTTTATTGCAACGGGAACTTTAAAAAGCGATTGCCTTGCTCCAGATCACCACGCCAGCTACTTTGGCCTCTTCTCTATGCTTAGGTCCCTTTCCTGAAGAACTGTAGATTAAAACTGCTTCGTTTTCACAAATCTCTTGACTTTCTTACGGCGATATTTTTAACATTGGTCATGATAAATGGGTCTTGTGCTGTTCTGAGTCCGTGAATATTGGCTCCTTTTCTGGTTTACTCCGTGGACGAAAGCTCCTGAAGACATCTGTCTGCAGATTGGCTGATTAGAATCTCGGTACCGTGGAGAGAGACTGGAATGTTGCAGGCCAGAGGCGAATGTCCTTGTCTATGGGAACAGCCATCTCTTGCCCACCTCTGGGTCAAAACTAACATCCTGTGACTAACAGATTTAAAACCCTTGGAATCTATGGATTTAGTAGACCCACTGACTTCTAGCAACCCCATGGCTAAAATGTCATGTGATAGTATCTCAGGACATATAGAAAAAAGCCTTCATCTTTTTTGTAACTACATCTCTGATAATACCTACCAATGTATTTTATACTTCCCTTGATTTTTGCCTTGATTTCATTTGTTCTGTGAAACTTTAATAGTGCTTCCACGTTGGAACACGGAATTTGAGATAACCAAAATCTGTGTTCCCGGAGTCATGGTCACTCAGAAGGGCTCCAGAATAAACTATCTCATTCCCTTTAGGCAGAAAGGTGTGCTTCCTTATCTTCCAACAGTGCTCCTGGCAAGATGATTCGGTTCTTCCTAAAGAGCCCGGCAGTGCTAGCTCTCCTCAGTCAGTTTCAAAGCTTAGTTTCCTCACCTACACTTCTCAGCACCGCGGCCCGAGAGGCTTTGGCCCTTGGAGTGTGGTAAAGGGCTGGACTGTTCTTCCGGCGTCCCGGGGCGTGGCCGGTAGGTGAGCGGAGCGGGCGAGGCGTTTCTGGGGTCCAGGTGAGCCTGGCAGGTGCACGCGGCCCTGCCCCGGGCCAATGGGCGACGCCGGTCCCCCGAGTCTCTCGGGCGGGTCCGGGCTGCGCTCTGGCGATTGGCTGTGCAGGGAGGTGACCTGGGCCGCCGCCCGCGGGTCCGACGGGAAGCGAGGCCTGCGGGGGCAGCGGTGGGCGCCGGCAGCCGCTCGGCAGGGACGTGGGCCGCGGCTTCCGGGGAGTGACCGCAGTGACCGCAGGCCACCATGAACAGCCAGGGCGACTACACATTCAGGCGGGTCGCGATCCGGCGGAAGTCAGGCGTCTACCTGCCGCCCGGGATCCCGCGGCCCTGGAGCAGGCCCTGGCCGCCCTCGCGGCGGGCTGATTTCCTCGCAGTCCCGGTCCAGGCTGCAGGTACTCGTGGGTGGATGGGGAGGGGCTCGTGCGCAGGGTGCTTGGGCTGTGGGGGGGCGTGCCGTGGATGCGTGGGCTGCCGGGGGTGGGGGCGTGCCGTAGGTGCGTGGGCTAGCCTTGCATAAGTGGGTTGGGGGGCGTGCCTTGGGTGAGTGGGCGTGCCTTGAATTGGTGGATTGGGGGCGTGCCTCGAATGGGTGGATTAGTGGGGGGCGTGCCGTGGGTGGGGGGTTGGTGGTGGGGCCGGGGGAGGTGTGCATTGTTTGGGTGGGCTGGTAGGGGTGTGCCTTGGGTGGGTAGGAGGGGGCTATTTGGCCAGCCTCCTGCAGCATTGATTGCTCCCTCTCCTGATGTGAAAGCAACCTCAGGGTTATTTAATTACAGGTTGGACGAGCTTCCTAGTTAGTTTGTCCTTTCTCCCAAAGCTTCTTTAGCAAGAATATGACCCGTTCTTCAAAAGTAAAGGTGTGTCTTTATAAAAAGTTTTATTAGGAATTATACAGCCAATTTTCTATATACTGCTATTTAAGCTTCGCTAAATTCCTTCCTTCAGTTGACCTTGGTTCCCTGGCATTTCCTTCTCAGAAGAGTCTTCCTACCTTCCTGAGGGCAAAAGTTAGGCACTCAGAGATCAACAACAAGTGTTTACATTTCTAAATTCTAAGTCTTAAAAAGAAATCTCCTCACCAGTCTGTTATTGACCTTCACGAATTTTGTAATGATTGAGCACGCAGCTTTGATTACTTAAATGTGGTTAAGTGTTGAGGATGGTAAATGTACCGTCTAGTCCTTGTCCCAAAGCCGTAGAAGGTATATACGGCAGAAAATCGTGATGCGTGGTGTGTTCTAAGTGTGTGCTCGCGTTAGATAAGGTCGTGATGCGAGAAGATTAGCGAACAAGGAACTGGGTCATGGATACTCCTCCACACTCACTTCCCGCAGAAGTGGAAGACTGATGATGTATTATTGAGATTTCTTCCAGTTTGGTCTCATTCGCCAATCTGAATGAAAATGTTTTCTTATTAGGTGAAGCTTGCTTTGAAAAGACTTCTGTGTTTTGGAAGCAGGTACTTACTTAGTCATGGCATCTTGCTCATTGGTGCTTTTCAGGGCAGATGCTGGGCTGATTCCTTACAGCGTTAGTGAAGTGCTGTCACTTGGTTTATCTTCAGATGCTTTGCAGAGGTGATCGAGAGTGCAGGGGCTCAGTCAAGTCTAGAAATTATTTCCTTAAGTCAGCTGTGCTTATAGAAGGAGTTCTGTTTGCTCTTTTGTTTTTTTTTTTCTTTTTTTTTTCAATGACAAGGATGGAACTCAGGGAACCATGGGTAAGCAGGCTACCACTCAGCTATCCTTCCTTCCTTTTTTAAGTTTTAATTCAAAGAGAA
Organism: Arvicola amphibius; assembly: GCF_903992535.2. Lineage (NCBI taxonomy): Eukaryota > Metazoa > Chordata > Mammalia > Rodentia > Cricetidae > Arvicola > Arvicola amphibius. The sequence goes on along the minus strand of NC_052056.1, from coordinate 114,281,957 downwards.
TCTCATCTCCGACCCTTTAAGAAATAGAGTGCCTATGGGTGGTAGAGAAGGCTCAGCAGGTAAATTAGGCACTTACTGCCAAACCTAGGCCCAGAGCTCCATCCCCGGTACCCACATGATGGAAGGAGAGAGTCAATTCTGGTGGGTTGTGTACTTATGAGTGCAAGAACTGTATTTTTAAAAGAAGGAAATCGCTTGCAGGCCACCTTTCTGGTTTTGTTACATTGTCGTAGTGCTGCTCCCTTCCAGGGAACTGAGCATTTTACTTGTTATTTTCAACTTTGGAAAGTAATTACTTACATCTGAATAGGTGTGGCTGTTCCCGTCACATGACAGTATCTGTAGCAGCTGAAGGAGAAGGAGTTTTCTAGAATACCGGACAGCCACCCCACCTTGTTCAATCTGGAAACACTCTAAACAAGCTGGTCAGTGTGGCGAGAACCTGCTCAGTGTGCTTCCTTTGAACCAAATGCGTCTTTCTTATTTGATCTCATCAAACTGTTCATCATTAAATAAGCGTGTCCTTTATCAAAAAGAAAGCCAAGTTAAATTCTTGGGAAGTGCCCTCTATTCTGTAACTCTCAGGAAAGGGAGTTATATGTGAAAGCCACACAGCTGAAGTGAGTCAGAGTGGGCAGTTATCCACAGAAATGTTCCTTTTCTTAAACAAGGAGCCGTGTTAGGGAAGACAAGGACTTAGCAGAGGCCAAGTGGAATGCTGGAAGATCAAGCTGTTGTAATCTACAGGGAGCATAAGCTACAGACTGAGACTCCAGTTCAAAAGCAACTTATTTTGTGTCAAAAATAATAAAAGCAAAGTCTATAAAGTCTACCTTTGCATATGCCTGGGTGTTAAGTCCTCATCTGGTGAAGCAGAGGAGTCATGTAGTGCTCATTGTACATCCTCTCTTTATCACTAGGTGTGAGGTTCTTGACCAGGACAGAGGAAGCGGTGGTACTTAATGGCCGGAGTGGTTGCAGTGAGCCTATACACGTCAGTTGTCTGGCACAAAGCAAACATGCTAGAGAGTATTATAATAAGGAACCTTTTACTTCTTAGAGAGAAGTCTCTATGTCTCCCGAAATCTGGCACTAAGAAATTCTTTAATATCTATTGTATTAACAAATGACTGTCCTCCTCCTACATGTTATAGTAGCTATTATCTATTGAATGCCTTTTTTCAATTAAGAAATTTGTTGTAATGCACAAATACATGTGTACATAAATTTATTTCACAAAAATCATAATAGGAAGAGACTATGATGCCTGTTTAGAGGTGAAGAAATTGAGGCCCAAGGAGCTTCGCTAAGTTGATGGTAGTACCTAACTGGTGAACTGTGGCCAGGACTCACACCGGAATATGTCTGGCCCGGGGCTGTTACGACTCCTCTAGGCAGTGTCTTCCTCAGTCCTGCGGAAGTGTTTGAGAAGCATTCGGAATTAAGGCAGTAAAAGACTCTAGGTAGACTTTTGTCGTAGAAAGAGTATTTTAATAATTGTGGACCCATTGTTTAATTTTTTTTAAAAAAAGAATTTTATTACTTTATGTGTCTGGGTGTTTTGCTGGCATGTTTGCCTGTGCACCACGTGAATGCCTAGTGTCTAAGGAGGGCTGGAAGGCGTTAGATCCCCAGGAACTGGAGTGACAGATTGTTGTGAGCTACCATGTAGGTGCTCAGAATTGAACCCAGGTCGTCTGGAAGAGCAGCCAGTCCCTTAACCACTAAGCCATCTCTCCAGCCCCCTGGATTAACATCTATGTTTTAGAAGACAGCCAAGTGTGCTACTGAGACCCTATAATCCTAGCACATGGCAAGAAGGTGATCATGCCTTGAAAGTCCATAAAGTGATTTAGTTTCAAGTCAGTCTGAACTGAAGAGCTAGATTCTGTACCATACGTAAGGAAAACAACGAAGCGAAAAACACACGAATGAAGTCACTTGGTTATTTATCCTCTCAAGATAGATTTCTTCCTGGTGATAATCAGTCACGTGACCATCGCGGATATAGCCTCTTTCCATGAATTCTTATTCACAGTGGGAATGTCAGGTGACATCTTTGCTATAGGTCTCCAACGTTACCTGGTGACATTCTTAGCTCTTGGGTTGGTGGGAGCTGGTGATCCGATAGCACATTTCTAAAGTGCTCCACACCCGATGGTCACAAACAAGCTACGTCAGACACAAAAGTGGGCAACAGATGATTATTAAAGTGTTAAAAATAGCCAGAGCTCTGAGTTTCCGGAGTCCAGTCGAAGACATGGAGGAGCAACAATATGAGCAGAGGGGTCAAGATCATGATGGGGACACCCACAGAAACAGCTGACCTCAGCTAGTGGGAGCTCACTGACTCCAGACTGACAGCGGGAAAACCTCATAGGACCAAACTAGGCCCTCTGAATGTGGGTGACAGTTTTCTTTTATGGCTGAAGCAACCTGTGGGGCCACTGGCAGTGGGGCCAGGATTTATCCCTAGTGCTTGTTCTAGTTTTTTGAAGCCCATTCTCTTTGGAGTAATACCTTGCTCAGCCTAGATATGGGGGGGAGGGTCTTGATCCTGCTTTAAAGGAATGTGCCAGACTTTGTTGACTCCCTGTGGGAAGCCTCACCCTCTCTCAGTAATGGGTGGGAGTGGGGTGGGTTGGGAGGAAGGTGTGGTAAGTGGGAGGGAGGAGGGGAGGAAGTAGGAACTGTGATTGGTATGTAAAATGAGAAAATATTGTTTTAAAATTTAAAAAAACTGTAAAAAAATACCCCAAGATAATTTGATTCATACATTTTAAGGGATATATACAGTGTAAGATTAGAAGATTTTTTTGTTATTAGGTACCTTTATTCTATTTATATTGTAACTACTGGTTTATTTATACTTCTACCGTCTTGTTTTTAGGCTCTCTCCAGCTTTTTCTGGGCCTTTCTCTTTTTCCTGTCCCATAGTGGAGCATCTGAAGGTCTTGTGGTTGAGGAGATCTTTCCTACTCGGTGTTGTTCCTGCTGACTCTCATTGCAAGTAGCTCATTTGTTTTATTTTCCTGTTATCTGTGAAGTATCTGCATTGGTGACAACATTGTGTTGTACACGGAAGTTTCCAGGAAAAAGAATCTCGTGTGTTGGAGTTTAACCAGTTAGTAGACATTCTACAAGGTTGATTGACTGATAAAAGAGTGTTAGCGATTGCCCAGAGCCAAATCTTGAGTTTCCAAGAGTTGATGGATTGAATTTTCAACTAAACCTGTTCTCCTTGAGTCTTTCGGGTCTTACCCCTAAAGGCTTCCTCTTTGAGGGCATTGAAAACACTTGTATGTAGTGGGTACAAGAAGCAGATGTTGTTTTCTGGAAATTATTTTTTTAATAATATAGTCTACATTTCTCAGCTGGCTTTCCAGGCTGTTTTCTTCTCTGAAATTCTTTCTACTGGTTTTAGAACTCATAGTCCAGACTGTAAATCCGAGGTGGAAATATGGAGGCCCAGAGTGAGCGGTTTCGGAGAGAGCAAGGTTTCTACTGGCAGCTGGTCTAGAGGCCATACATGAGGCCATACATACATACACGTGATATTTTGGCAAAGAATCTGGCTGTTTTCTGCCCTTGTCCTAAAAATTTACAGGAGGCTGAATTAAAAAGAAATGTGCTAGCTTCTTTGGCAGAGGAACTTTCAAGTCAGCATAAATAATGTTGAGCCTACAGAATGCATATCACTGACAACTCTTATGCAGTTCTGTAGTGAAGAGCAAGAGGGGCTAAAAGAGATACATAATGTACAGTTTGGAGGAAAAAAGAACATATGCTGCTAAGTGGCTATTTCCTGCATAGGGAAGGTGCCTTCAGGGTAAGACCGGCTCTTAGCTAAACTACAACTTGTGAAGGGAGAAAACCTAACAGATGTTTACTTGTAGAAAGCAATTGCCTTAACATACAAAAGCTGCTGCTAATGTAGTCACGGGAGTGAGAGTCCATCCCAAGTTGGCAGCCAGATTTAGCTGTGTTGTTTATGTGTGACAGGCTTTGTGGGCATGAAAGATGCAAGAAAAAACGGCCTCATGAGCTTACCCCCCACAGTTTTAGAGAGCTGCTGAGGCCAGACAATTCATGCCTGTGTAGTTCCCATGAAGCTGTGATAGGCCATTTCACGAAACTGTGGAAGTTAAGCCTGGGTTTTGGTGGAGCCCCCAAGATGTTGGAGATGCCAGAGCCGTGAGCATTCTGACCAGGAGAACTGCAGACAGGGGGTGAAGCAGCCCAGGAAGGAATGTACGTTGTGGGCAGCAAAGCTGAAGGGTGAAGCACAGAGACTGCACGTCAGGAGGTGGCGCACGTCAGGACTGCACGCACTGTGGGATCTGATGCTTGCCCTGCTCGGTTTTGTTCTTCCTTTAGTCCAGTCTTTCCCCAATATACCCTCATTCCTCTCTTTCGGAATAGGAGTGTATGTTTTGTGTCATTATAGGTTGGAAGGATATAATTTGTTTTGTTTTGCAGGAGGCAGTCTGGGGGTCGTGAAATGATGTGGTGTAGGGGTCTTGATCAGTTTAGTTTTCTCTGCCAGTTAAAGAATTAAAAAGCAGGGAAAAAAATCTGTAACGCAGCAAGTAGCAGCAGAGAAATCTCAAACCCCACGGAATCAGCAGTTGAAGGAAGGCGTTTCCTGGGGGTGAGGAAACACACACAGCAGACACACAGAGAAAAGAACACCCTGCAAAGTGGGGAGGACTTGGAAAGCTGCAATCTTGTCTCTTTTTGGGGGCCGATGGCTTCAAGCCTTTGAAGATTCTTCCTCCCCTACTTTAGGGTTGGTTTGAAATCTGTTTGAAATAGTTGCTTGGTCTGAACTGTTATGTAACAGTCTTGATCAGGTCATGGTGTATGAAATTTTTTGTTTGTTTCTCTGTGTGGCCTCCTGAGTGCTGGGATTAAAGGCTTATATCACAATGCCTAATTTGGATATTCTTGTTATATTAAATAAAAGTAAAAATTATTATAAAAATATAAGTGTTTTTTAAGTTGTGTAACAGATATGTTGAAATGGTGTTTCAGTCAGTTACGAGGTTGGTATACTGGAATATCTTCTACAGAAGCATAGAAAATTGAAATAGGAGCAAAGACCATTGGTTAGTAAGTTCCCACAGGAATGACTTTCCTGTAACATTCAGCAGCTGCAGATGTTGGGTGTGTTCATGAGCTGACTGGGAACGAGTGTGTGTTCGGAGGGAGACTGAAGGGAGTTTAAAGGTCCTTAAGGAAGCAGGAAAAGCTCCACTGGATGAACTGTGATCACGCAGATGGGTAATAAGTGCCAGGGAAAGTATTTAATCAAGACTCTGGTCCTTCCTTCAAGGACCTCAGATAAATAAAGCGCTCATAATATGGTGCTTTAAAACCAAGATTTTATGAGCCTAGTGTTTATGAAAGCCTGTACTGAGATTTCCCACTTTTACTTTCGCTATATGGGTGGTTTAAAAACAAGTTTTGAAGACTTTGTCCTACATAAATGCTGCTCTTTATTGCGCTGCTTAGGAATGAGCAGGTTGTGTGGTGCCTTCTGATACCATGTAAGCTGTTCCTTCAGGAGGAGGCTTTCAGGCCAGTTATGGCTCAGTGGCCTCTGGACTCTATTTCTGAAGTGCATGGTATCCTTAGCAATAAGAACCCACCTTCTACCTCTGGAGGCAATAACCATAGGTTACATGTTTTAAGAGTCTCGTGGACAGCCCTGGACTTTTTATGTATAGTTTTCATTAGGTGGCCTTTGGTCTTTAAAGAGAGCATTGTTTAGCCCAGATGAGAAATGTTCATTAAAACTAATATATTATTTATGGGTAGAATTAGGTACATTATAGGTTTTTTTTTTAGATAATAGTTGATAGTATGATTGCTTATGTCTTTATCAGACATCTCTTTATTTTACTCTCCTCCCTCCTTTTTTTCTATTTACCTCTCTTACCCATCCCCAAAGAGCTCCCCACTTTCAAATATTCCCTATCAGATAACTTGCACCCTGTCGTCTTTCTTTCTATTGCTCCCAAGCCCACCATTCCTGAAAGAGTCTTAGTCAGTGTTCTGTTGCTGTGAAGAGACACCATGACCACAGCAACTCGAATACAGGAACTCATTTAATTGGTGCTTGCTTACAATTTCAGAGGTTTAGTCCATTATCATCATGGTGGGGAATATGGTGGGCTCTGGAGAAGGAGCTGAGAGTCCTACATCTGGATCCACAGGCAACAGGAAGAAGAGTCACTGGGCCTGGGCTGGGCTTTTGAAACCTCAAAGCCCTCCCTAGTGGCACATTTCCTCCAATGAGGCCACACCTCCTAAATCTTCTCAAGTAGTGCAATGCCCTGATGACTAAACATCCAAATATATGAGCCTATGGGGCCCATCCATATTCAAACTCTCACACCACCTCTGGAACCAAAACTTTTAGGCCAGCAGAACTTAAGGTTGTAGGAACAGGAAGCAAAGATTTTCCCAGGGGATAACTGAGGGTGATAGGGAGTAGAACTATTCCCTTCCTACACCTTGATTCCTGGACATGTGACTCCTAGCGATGGAGAAATGGTACTATATACTGGGCGCTGGTTTAAACCATATACTTCTGGAGAACCTTGCCCAGCCTTCCAGGTAACTGTTACTAATTGGCACTATAACTGTGTCTTTAAAAGGCCAGTCCATCATTCTATCAGAATAGCTGCCTAAGGTTTCAGGGAACATGTTAAGACAAGTGGATTCTCTGAGCACACTTGTTTGGCTGTAATGGGTTCCTAGGTCAGAGTCAATGCTGTGTGGAATACAATGACAGTGGATAAGGTGGTCTCTGAGTCCACAAACAGAAGCACTATGTGTGGGAAAGGCAAATCTATAACCAGAATAAGTATCTACTCCAATATAGGCAAAGCATTGTCGTGTCCACAAAGAAAGTGGTCCTGTGTAGTCAATCTGACATCAGGTCACTAGCTGGTCACCCTGGGGAATGATACCATATCTGGGACTCAGTGTTGGTCTCTGCTGTTGGCAGATGTGGCCTTCAGCACCAGCTGTTGCCAGGTCAACCTTGGTGAGTGAGAGTCCATGCTGTTTAGTCCATGCATAACCTCATCTCCGCCACCATGGCCACGTTGTGCATAGGCCCATTGGGCACTGACAGGGATGGCTGGGAGAGAGGCTGACTGTCTACAGAATGGGTCATCCTTTGTACTTGATTATTGAACTCCTCCTCAGCATCCACATGGAATGGAAGTATCCTTGCATCCTTTGCTCATTTGGAAAGATTAATCTATATACTTCTATAGATATCTTTCTCACCAACTTTCCTATCATACCTTTTCCAAGTCCATGACCATTCTGCCAACCCACTGGCTACAGCCTGTCAATCAGCGAACAATCCCATCTGGTCATTTCTCCTTCCAAACAAATATATGAATATGTGTGCTGCCTGAAGTTCTGCCCACTGTGAAGATTTCCCTTTGATAAAGGGGTTGTAATGCTGCAGCTGTCTACTTCTGGATGGGGCCTGCATAACACAGAACCATCTGTAAGCCCTAGGCTTCTCTTCCACAGTCAACAGACCATAGGGCACACCCCACAAGGCTGTAGGTGCATGCTTGGCCACAGATGGCATTGCAGTGGAAGTAGAAACCAAAGGCATTTGGGCAACTTCTTCATGTAACTTGCTTATGTCTTCAGAGCCTGCTCTGGCCTGATCACATATATACCCCTTCCATTTGATAATGCATTCCTGCTGTGCTGTGCATGCCCTACGTCATGATTTGGTGGGTCAGGTAACACTCAGCTCATGATGGGCAGCTCAGGTTGCATGGTAACTTGGTGGCCCATTGTCAATGTTCAGTTTCTACTAAGGCGCAATAGCAAGCCAAGAGCTGTTTCTCAAATGGAGAATAGTTTGCTGCAGATGGTGGTAGAGCCATGCTCCAAAATTTCAAAGGTCTCTTCTCTGATCAACTATGGGGGCCTGCCAGTATCTCCAAACAATATCCCTGTCTTGCAGAGACACCTCAAGTACCATCAGTTCTGCAGGATTATATTGTTCAATGGTAGAGCAAGGGCCTGCACTGGTTGAAGAGCCTTCTCCTTTCTATTCCAGGCTCCAAACTAGCAGCTTTTCCAGTCGCTTAATATATGGGCCAGAGTGATTCACCCAAGTGAGGAACATACTGTCTCCAGAATCCATCTAGGCCACTAAAGGCTGTGCTTCTGTGTTGCTGGTGAGAGGTGCCAGGTGCAATACCTTATTCTTCATCTTAGAAAGAATGTCTCTGCACTCTCTATACCACTGAACTCCTAAAAATTTCACTGAGGCCCTTGAATTTTGGTTGGATTTATTTCTCATCCTCTAATATGTGTATGTGTTACCAGTGAGTCCAAAGTGGTTGCTACCGCCTGCTCACTTGGTTCAGTCAGCAAAATGTCATTAATACAGTGAAGCAATGTGATATTTTGTGCGAGAGACGGATGGTCAAGATCCCTGTGAACAAAGTTGTGACACAGCTGGAGAGTTACTATGTTCTCGAGGTAAAACTGTATAGGTATACTGCTGGCCTTGGCAACCGAAAGCAGATTGCTTCTGGTGACCTTTGTGAGCAGGTATGGAGAAAAGACCATTTGCTAGATCAATAGCTGCATGCCAGGACATGTGTTAATCTTCTCAAGTAAGGGCCCCACTTCTGAACCAAAATCTGTAGTAGTCAGGGTTTTCTAGAGAAACAGAAGTGATAGAATAAATCTGTCTAAATCTGTCTATCTATGTATCTATCTACTCTGCATCTACATAAGATTTATTACAGGCCATGGTCTGACTAGTCCAATGATGTCTGTTTCCTGACAGAAAGTCCAAGAATCCAGGAGCTAGCTAGTCTGTGAGGCTGGATGTCTCAGCTGATTTTCAATATGTGTCTGAAGTAGGCTCTAATATTAGTAGGGAATGAACTTGACAGTGAGAGCAAGAAGACAAAAGCAAGTGCTTCCTTTTTCCATGTCCTTTATGTAGGCTACCCCTGAAAGGTGTGGCCCTGATTTAGGATGGGTCTTCTTACCTTAGATAATCCAGTTCAGAAAAACCCCTCCCAATTGTGCCCAACTGCTTGTGCGTTAGTTAATTTCAGATGTAGTCAGATGACAAGAGAGATTAGCAATCATAGCAACCAATCGGGATCATTATATTTCTTACTTTCTTACAAATGTTCAAAATATTATATACTGTGACACTAAATTCCTTGATCTTCACAAAAAGTAAATCAGGAGCCTCATAAATGTATCTTTCTTGGCTCCTTAAATAGTTCACAACATGGATTTTCAGTGCCTCTAGTGACGACCCTCTTCACTGAGGTGAAGAGCTAGCTCCAGAGACTACCAATCCCGCTGGAGAAATTCATCCTTATGGTTCTGTTTCTCTCAACCACTACTGCTGGTACTTAAGTTTGTAGTACTTGGTGTTCTCTAGAAGAAGAGAACCAATAGAATGAATATATATTAAAGAAGATTTATTAGATTGTTTTGAGTGGTACTGGCTTGATTGCCTAATGTTGGCTGTGCTTATATTGGCAAGGTTGAGAACCTGGAGTCTGCTTAGTCCATGAAACATCTCTCAGGAGTCCCAGTCTGATGCTGACAGCCAGAGAGCCGCTGCTCCTCAGTCCACTTTAGAGTGCTGTAGTACTTTGAATGTGAATGACCCCATAGGCTTATATAGTTGAATGCCTAGTTATTAGGGAATGGAACTATTTAGGAAGGGCTAAAAAAATTAGGACATGTGGCCTTGTTCGAGGAAGTGTGTCACTCGGGGTAAGCATTGAGGTTCAAAGGCTGTGTCAGACCCAGACATTCTCCCTCTCTCTCCCTCTCCCTCTCCCTCTCCCTCTCCCTCTCCCTCTCCCTCTCCCTCTCCCTCTCCCTCTCCCTCTCCCCTCCCTCCCTCCCTCCCTCCCTCCCTCCCTCCCTCCTCTCTCTCTCTCTCTCTCTCTCTCTCTCTCTCTCTCTCTCTCTCTCTCTCCTGCAGATGAGGATGTAGAGCTCACAGCTACTGCTCCAGCACCATGCCTGTGTGCTTTCTGCCATGATGATCATGAACTAACACTCTCAAACTGTTGAGAAGCCCCAGTTAAGTGCTTTCTTTTATAAGAGTTGCCTCGGTCATGGTCTAGTCACAGCAATAGAACAGTGACTAAGACAACGGCCCAAGAAGTTGAGTTCCAGTATCAGCTGCAGCACCCGTAGCAGTGCCAGCAAGAACAGGGATGAACTCAAGGTCAAGGTCAGGGTCGATGGACTCACCAGTGAGACTGGAAGGCAAGCAGGCAAAGAATCCTCGCTTTAAGTGGGCTATCTCCTCCCACCCTGCCCCAAAATACAGCTCAGTGTCTTCCCCTACATGTTAGTATATTGTATTATATTATTATAACATAATAACGCAGCTCATATAAGAAAGTGCTCATAAGCTCTGGTTAATCTATGGTAGATAGTTGCTCACAACTCGGCCAGGCTTGTCTTCTTTTGCTAGTTTTAGATACTATTATTAGAATTACTCATCACAGTGCCCAAGGTTAGGATATATTGCAAAGACAATATTTCAGCTTAAGTTTCGTATGCTAGCTCTTTTTCATAAGATATTAATAATGATATCTGAAAATACTAGTAGCTAAGGTAAAGAAAATGACTGATTTTCCCTAATAGAATCACTATTGTATTTTTATCATTATTATTACTATTAAGGTTTTAATGTAAGATTATATTAATTCTACATAAGAATCAAATGCAGTCACTGGTATGTGTTATTTGTTCCTGTATCTGAAGTTCATAAATTATTCATCATATTCAAGGTATTAATATTCTTTTGCTTGTTTTGTTAATACAATATTTAGATAGAAAAGGAGTACTTTGGGGAAGTTATTTTTGAATCAAAGGCATGTAGAAAACCTACGAATATTCAAGTAATTAAAATGGCTATCCATTGTGATGGGGTGTGCCTGTGTCCTCATTTCTCAAGAAATCTGAAATAAGAGAAAACCTCACAAATATTCAATTAACCTGGCTATCTATTGTGATGGAGCATGCCTGTGACCTCAGCTCTTAGAAACCTGAGGTATGAGCTGGAGTTGTAAATCTGACTGAGATACATGTTGAGATTTTGTTTCATAAATAAATAGCAACAAGAAAATAACTTACGTAAATATGAAGTGTATTGATTTTTTCCCTCCTTTTTGAAGAAAGGTTTTCATATCTCTTTATGATTCATAAGACTTCAATTCTTATAACAGGCCTTTCAAATGGTTTCTCACAAGTTGGAAAAATGCTACAGAATGTCCTATTCTTCTGACAGCTTTAACCAGGTATTTTTTTTTTAATCTGCTGAGAGTTTTAGCAGCGGTAAATTATGAGTCTGAGCATTTCTACAGAGCCCTGAGAGATTCTATAAAACAGTAAGGGATACTTCCTGGAAGAAACTTAGAGCACTGTGTATTTTTAGAAGTGGATGTGTATTCATGTAAACTCTGCTTTGTTGTTACTACTTTCATCCTTGTGAAGTTTTAACTGTGACCTTCTAAATTGTGGGTTTATTTTGGTTTCTGCATATGGAATAATTTATACCAAGTTAGGAGTGAAGTGTTAAGTAATATGGTAGCCGAGTGTGGGGCCTTAGAAGCCGCCAGTGCTGAGGCCAAGGTTCGACCTTTCCGTGTTCTCAACTACAGATGCATCAAGATCTCGCTTTTTTTTTTTTTTTTAAAAAAAAAAATCTTTATTGACTCTTTGGTAGTTTATCATATACCCACTTCTGTTCACCTCCCAGGCCCCCTGTCCTCCCCTCATTCCTGCCACGCCCCCACCCCCACTTAAGGAGACAATTCAAAGTAAGCAAGCAAGCAGATAAAAATAAAAGCAAAAAAACCCCCAAACAAAACAAACAAAACACCCACAACAAAAACAAAATGAAATCCACAACAACAAAAAAATCTCTTTGCTTCTCCTTCTTTCCTGCTTCTCCAGCACCTCTTGATTCATCCTGGTGGCATAGAGGCTTCAGTGTGCCCTATAGTAAACCTCTTGGTCCCATCAGCTTTACTGTCACTGGTCTGGTTCAAGGCCTCTGACTTCTGGTATCCTAACCAGAACTCCTCTGAGTTATCCTGTGGCTGCCACTAGTCTTGGAGATCTTGGGGGTATCGTTCCATAGGACCAGTCCCTTCACCAGCTCCAGCCGGTCCTAAATGAGGTAGATGCTTGGGTGGCTCAACTCGAGGCCTAGATGTGGGCCTGGATAATAGCCAAGCTGGTAAGTCCAGGCCCCTGGGGCCACCCACCTTGCATGGAGTCAGCTTCCCTACAAGCTTGATCTCAGGGTCAGTTCACCCTGGCCTGTGGTGAGGGATGGGGGCCTTCTCTCCAGCATGCAGGGGCCAGCTCTCCTGCTGTAGTGTCCAGCGAGAGGCAAGGTCATCTGTCCCAGGGCAAGTGAAGGGTGTAGCTGGCTTAGCATGACCCTCTGATTTTATCTCACATGGTTCCTACACAGGCCACAGATTCCAGCTGTAGCTGGATCATGAATCTTGGCATGGCCCTTAGCAGCAGCTTGGGCCTAGTGGACATCCTGGCTCTGAGCAGAGGGACTGGTCACTCAGATGGGAATGGTTGTGGCCCTATCCTTGGGCCTCTATGTGACCTTTGGTAGCAATGCAGGACCCAGACCAGCACAGACCCACAGCCACGGTAGAACCATGGACCCAGACATGGTCCTCAACAGTGGCTGGGTCTGGATGTCACCACTGCCCCAGCGGAAGTATGGCCCTGAGACACCAACATGTCCTTGATCTCTAGTGTCTGCATGGCCTTCGTTGGTGACAGGTGCATTGGGCATCAGCACAGACCCTGGCTACAGTAGGGTCACAGACTAATCTGACCCTGGGCAGCCTCACGGTGCTTGGTGGCGACAGGAGCCCCATGTATCAATCCAGACCCTGGCTGTTATAGGGCCACAGACCCTGAAATGGCTTTCATTAGCATCTGGGCCCAGAGGACACCATGACCCTGGGTGGCAGCACTCGAGCTAGGCATGGCAACACTCTGGGAAACAGAGGCAGGAGGATTTTTTTTTTTTTTTTTTTTTGAGTTTGAGGCCTGGCTGAACTACAAAACAAGTTTTAGGCCTAAAAGCAAAATAAAACAGAAACATTTGGTTTTTTATCTAAACTTCTAGATGTTTCTTTTAAAAAAGCACCATGAGGATGCCCAGAGTCAGATCAGTCACCTGAGTCCAGGTTGGTGGCTAAGGGCCAGGACACATCCAGATCTGAGTGTCCTGTACCGCTGCACAAGGTCATGGTGACGTCTGGGCTAGAATGCAGATAGAATTCTAGATATAAATATAAGTACAAAATTGTTCGGGGTCCAACTTTGGTTTTCTGCCCCACCCAGTTTTGGTAAGAAATCTGGTGGCAGTGAGGGAGAGAATGTTACCAATGTGTCTAAGCAGTGCTTTGCTATTTAGTAACAGTGGATTGTGTTATCCTCATGTTATGCTCAATGGAGGGGTCTTCAAAGGCTTTCCAGAGTTACCCACAGGTGACTGATACAGTGGCAGTCCCTTGTCATTATCTCAGTAGGATGCCCACCATAGTATCATTAGGAATTAGTGCTCCAAGTTTTCTTCAACAACATAACCTGTACGTTTAAGAAAGACAAAAACACTTTTTTAAAAAATGGATGCTTCTGATTTAGAGGGTTATCTAGTAATGAAGTTTATCTTCATGAAGGCAAGCTTTTGAAGGACGAAGGGCAAGCAAGTCCTTGTGTTTGGGCTCTGCCTCCCTCTGCTCTGGAATGAAAAGCTGAAGGCAGTATTTGACCTTCAAGCCTGTGAATCCTGCAGCCACCAGGAGGCAGTGGAGAGGCAAGTATGTCAGGCTGGCCTGCAGGCTCTGAAAGCCGTCAGTGGTATCTGAGCCCAAGAGGGCTAGTCACAGAATTTCAGGGCAAAAGTGTATGTCTTAGTATAACTGTGCGACTGTCCTTCGTTCATAAATGACTTGGCCTTTTTTTCTTGCGTTGTTTATTGCCTTTTCTTTGTTCTGTATTGTTATCCTTCTAACTCGCACATGTTGTGGGGGGGAATTTCTTTTCTGGCCCTGACTAGTTGGTGTTCTGTAGACCTCTTGCACCTGGATACACATTTCTTTCTCTGAGTTTGGGATTTTAGTCTCTGATTTTCTTGAAAATATATATCTGCCTTTGCTGCATGCTTGTTCTTGTACTGTGCCTGTAATCTGAGTGCTAGGTCTTTTTCTGGGTCCCTGGGTTCCTGTGCAGAAACTATATAATGATCTTGATAAGGAATAGTGTGTGAGGAACCACAGCATCTTGATAAGGAATAGTGTGGGAGGAATCACAGCATCAGCATCTAGGGCTTTTGTGGAGTTCAAAACTGGCATTGGAAGAGGGATAGACACATAAAGGAAACAGTACAAAGCCCAGAAAATTGTCACAGGAGAAACTGCGAAAGATATTAAAATCAAGGAAAGATGATGATTCGTTCCACAAATTGTTTCCCACTGGATACCCGTGAACCGTGGAAGAAAAGAACCAAGGAAGAGAGGGAGGGAGGGAAGAAGAGAAAGGGAGGGAGGATAGGAGAAATCAATCCATTCAACATAGACTTTGGAGGTGTGTGTGACCTTTTGATTTGGTGACACAATATTGTCATCTAAGACATTCATGATCAAAAACCATACAATCTTGACCCCTCTGGTTCCTACAATCCTTTCTCCCTCTCTTCCGCAGGATTCCCCAAGCTCAGCCTAATGTTTGACTGTGAGTCTCTGCATCTATCAGTTATTGGATGAAGCCTCTCTAATGACAACTGGACTAGGCAGTGATCTATGAGTATAACAGAATATCACTAGGCATCATTACATGGATGATGCCCCCCCCCAGTCATGCTTGGTTCTATCCTAGGTCTCTGGGCCACCCAGCCTGAGGGTGGTGGCACTCCAGGCAGTGTCAGAGGTGGGCACCCTCTGGTAGCATGGTTCTCAGGCTGGACCAGTCATTGGTTGGCCACTCCCTCAATCTCTAGGCCACCCTTACCCCAGTACATCCCATAAGCAGGACAGACCATAAGTACAAGGTTATGTGGCTGGGTTGTTGTCCCAGTTCTTCTACTGGAAGTCTTGCCTGGCCAGAGGAGGTTGCCAGATCAGGCTACATATCCTCTTTTGCTAGGAACCTTCGCTGAGGTCGTCCTTGTGGATTGCAGGAGTTTCCCTTGCACCAGGTTTCTGACCCCGAAGTGACTCCCATTCCAGTAGTCTCTTTAGTACTCCCCCCCCACCTGATCTTTCATGTTCTCACCCCCACCTTCCCCCAGTCTATCCACCAAATCTCTTTTATTGCCCCTTCCCAGAGAGATTCTAGTGTCCTCCTTGAGCCTCCCTTGTTACTTACCTAGCTTCTCTGGGTCTGTGTATTGTAGCATGCTAACTTTACTTAACAACTAATATCCACTTATGAGTGAGTACATACCATGTTTAACTTTCTGGGTATGGGTTACCTCACTCAGGATGATTTTTTTTCTAGTTCCATCCATTTGCCTGCAAATTATATGATGTAATTGTTTTTAACAGCCGAATGATATGCCACTGTGTAAATGTGCCACATTTTCTTTATCCATTCTTCAATTGAGGGGCATCTAGGTTGTTTTCAGGTTCTGGCTATTACAAATAAAGCTGCTGTGAACATAGTTGAGTAAATGTCCTTGTGGTATGATTGAGCATCCTTTGAGTATATGCCCAAGAGTGATATTGCTGGGACTTGAGGTAGATTGATTAACAAATTTCTGAGAAACCACCATATTGATTTCCAAAGTTGCTGTACAAGTTTGTACTCTACGAACAGTGGAGGAGTGTTCCCTTTGCTCCATGTCCTTTCCATCTTGAGCTGTCATCAGTGTTTCTGATCTTAGTCATTCTGACAAGAGTAACGTGAAATTTCCCTGATGGCTCAGGATGTTGAGTCTTCTTTTAAAAAATGTTTCTCCGCCATTTGAGATTCTTCTGTTGAGAATTCTCTGTTTAGATCTATACTCCTTTTTGTAAATTGGATTTTTTGTTTTTATATGTCTATCTTGAGTTCTTGAGTATTTTGTGTTCTTTTTATATTTTGCAAATAAGCTCTCCTCAGATGTGGAGTTGGTAAAGATCTTTTCTCGTTCTGCAGGCTGCTGTTTTGTCTTATTGATGGTGTCCTTTGTCTTACAGAAGCTTCTCAGTTTCATGAGGCCCCATTTATTAACTGTTGATCATAGTATCTACGCTAGTCATTTTCTATTCAGGAAGTTGTCTCCTGTGCCAGTGCATTCCAGGCTGTTCCCCACTTTCTCTTCTACCAGGTTCAGCGTGTGGTGTGGGAAGTCCTTCTGTCTGTGTTGCTTTTATTGGTTAATGAATTTTAAAAAAAAAACTGCTGTGAGCTTATAGCAGAACAAGGCAGAACAGAGCTAGGCAGGAGAAAAATAAACTAAATGCTGGGAGAAAGAAGGCAGAGTCAGGGAGAAGCCATGTAGCCCCGCCGGAGATAGACATCAGAACTTTACCCGGCAAGCCACAGCCTCGTGGCAATTCACAGATTAATGGAGATGGGTTAATTTAAGATATGAATTAGCCAGAAATATGCTTAAGCTATTGGCCAAACACTATTGCAAATAATATGGTTTCTGTGTGATTATTTGGGGGCTGAGCAACCGGGCCTTCTACAACAAGTGTGTCTGGTTTTATGTTGAGGTCTTTGATCCACTAAACTTGAGTTTGTGCGGGGTCATAGATAATAGGTCTATTTACATTCTTCTACATGTCAACATTCAATTATGCCAGCGTCATTTGTTGGAGATGCTTTCTTTTTTTCCATTGTATAATTTTGGCTTCTTTGTCAAAAATCAGGTGTCCACAGGTGTGTGGACTTAGAAAACCCACAGAATAAACTAACCTGGGCTCATAGGCGCTCATAGAAACTGAACCAACAACCAGGGAGCCTGCATGGGACTGACTTAGGGACTCTGCATATATGTTATATGTATAGCTTGGTCTTCCTGAGGGACTCCTAACAGTGGAAGAGCAGGGGCTGTCTCTGATTCTTTTGCTGGCTTTTGAGACTCCGTTCCTCACACTGTGTTGTCTTGCACTACTTTAATACAAGGTGAGCTGCTTAGTCTTACTACAGCTTGATATGTCATGTTTTGTCAAGATCCATGGGAGGCCCGCCCTCTTCTGAGTAGAGATGGAGGAGTGGATGGGAATGGGCAGAGGGGATGGGAGGGGTTGGGAGAAGAGGAGGGGGGGGCAAACTGCTGTCAGGATGTAAAAGAAATAAATAGCCACACAACCAAGTCACCAAACCCAGACATTCAAAAGTTAGGTCAAAGAAGTCTTTGATGTAAACATAAACTAAAAACTATATTATTCTTAGTGGGAGACTTTTGATGTATAACCCAGGCTAGGTTCAAATTCAGGCTCCCAGCCTTCCGTGTGATTAGACTGCAGGTGTATACTACCATATCTGGCTTAAACTATAAACCTTAAAAAGACACAGAAAAATATTTTTCTACCTGTGACTTAGAAAAAAGTCCTTGGGCTGAAATATCAAAGGCATATAAGCTGACTCATCTGAATTTGCATAAGACTATGTAGCTTAGTGAAAGAGTTCATGCTCAGCATATGTGACATTTGGATTTATTTCCCTAGCAGTAAAATAAAAGTGTAAAGCAAAAGGAAAATGGTCCAACGGCATAAAGGCATTATTTCTCTCAAAGTATATCAGATGAACTATCAAACTGGGCAGGTACATTTATGCAAACACTCATGTGTGAATGGACGTGCCGATTATTTGCGATGGCCGAAGACTGTGGACAATCATACCTCCTTTAGAACACTGGTGGCACAGCCACACCTGGACTCCTCTGCAGGAGGACACATGCAGTCTCGTGCCCTTGGCCTTGCACCCCCAGTAATTATTGGAGGCATTATGCTAGACGTGGAAAGAAAGTCCATGTATGGTTCCAATTAGGTAACTCTGTAAATGACAAAATGATAGGACAGACAACAGATTAGTGATTGTCAGGGGCCAGAGAAGCTGAGAACAAGGCTGTCTGCCTGAGCGAGCGTGGAGAACAAGAGCGGCCCTTGTGGAAGCGGGATCACTGTATGTTCATCGTGTTGGCTGAAAATTACACCAGTGTGGACTGGCCTAGAACATTCACCTATGCCAATGACTGGTTTTGATACTGATAGTGTACTGTAGCTGTAGAAGATACATAATCGTAAGAGAAACCCGAGTGAATTTCTCCAGACTGTCTCTATAGCATCCTTCCAGTATGTTAAATGTTTCACATTAAAAAGACAGATCTTGTCATTAGACAAGTCATTCTTATTCACTAGTCAGGTGCTGATTTTTTTTTTGTTTGTTTGTTTCTTGTCTTTCTGTGTATCCCTGGCTGTCCTGGAACTCGCTCTGTAGACCACGCTGGTCTTGAGTTCATAGAGATCCATCTTCCTCTGCCTGGGATTAAAAGTGTGCGCTGCTGCCACCACCACCACTACAACCACAACCTGACTGATTCAAAATATTAAATCTCAGTTAAATAAAATAGTATTCACTTCAGTTCTTTAGTCGCATGAGCTGTATTTCAAGTGCTCCTTATTATACTTCCCAGAGGCGGAACAGTCCAGTCTCCGGAGAAAGTACAGTCATTTACCCTGTTTGTAAAGACAGGTAACGTGAGTCGGTACTCACACAGTTTTAAATGAACTACCTAGAATTTGTAAGCCAGAAGCAATGGTCTTTTCCAGTAAAATTAAAGAAAATAAATGTACTCAATATGTATTTTTAAAAGCATTGCCATTTTTTAGCGGGTAACAGTTAGTACAGAGACTCGTAACTGGTTGAAACGCTGAGAATGAATGAGTGTTGAACGCTTATCCCTAACAGAACATCAGTATCATCCCCGCTAAAATTCAGGGATTTTAGGAGCCTAAGGATGGGGGAAGCATCGTATGAAACACTGTCTTGATAGGATGTGCTGATGCAATTGTGAACACAAGAGGTGCACACACACAAGCCGAGGAAGTAGAGAGAGGCTAGGTGGAGGAGGAAGGGGAGGGATATGTTCATAAGATATTGCATGCTTATATGAAGCTATCAAAAATGAAATTAAAATATTTGTAACTTGTAGTTTTGAAGCTGTTCAATATTTTAATAAGGAACCGAAATACTTGTTTCATGTCTAGAAAAAAAAGTATTTATTTCTTTATTTTCTAAAGCAGTTACAATTTTTCTCCAAATCCCAATATAACATACATAGGAGATAGGAAAAAGGAGGAGATAGATTTTAGGGGAAAAGGAAGTCAGTTTGAAATGTTTTCAATACCCTAGGCTTTGTGCAGCTTGCTGCGAGTGACTGGCCTTCCAGGGGTAGCTCACTACCACAGAGGAAGTTCAGGCAGACCTTAAGCCTTAACTAAAGCTATTTCTGAGTCAAAACGACCTTGAGGAAGTACCAGTTCTCTTCCCGTCTTCCTCACGGCAAACCAGCTGATTAAGATGGAGACAACTCGTTGAGTGGATGGATACTGGGTTTCAAGATGCTGTAAGGTGCTCCTGCTCCCTGGCCTGGGCGTGAAACTTAAAATTTACAAGTCGATTAAACAGGAAGGGTTGAGGAGTTGAGTTATGAAGAGGACCTCATGATGTAGAAAGCAGTTTGTCAGGCCTAAACAGAAAGTATAACAAGAAAAACAGAACCGTGAGTGCCTCTGGTCAGGAGCTGTCTGTGGGTGGGCTGTGTCCCTCACTGTAAATGGGTCCGAGAAAGCCTCACGGTGAGAGTGCTTACAGGGGTGTCCGCCAGTGGAGGTCAGCAGCTGTAGCTGATGACAGTGCTCTTCGTGTGAGGACATGGGCTATGATGCTGCTTCTGAGTTTCTCCTTCCATGAAGTTTTGTATTTAGCATCCTAACCTTGGGGGTTATGAATTGTAGCATTGGAACAAACTGATGGAAATTTTGGGCCCTAAACCACTGTGGAATTTAAACTTAGGTGATTGCATTGGTCATAATTGCTTTGGTTAAAGTTATATCTGGTTTTATGAAGTCTCACATGGCAAGCTCTGAGCTGTGAACGTGGAAACGGGCACACGTTCATGCGGGATTTTACTCAGGGCAGCATTTTCCACATCTGTATCCCCAGATAATGGAAAGGCCCAGTCACTGGTAGACATTTGTGAAACATCTACAATGTAGGATTTTTTTTTTTCTTTTTTGAGACAGGGTTTTCCTTTGTAGCCCTGGCTGTCCTGGAGCTCACTATATAGACCAGGCTGGCCTAAAACTCACAGAGATCCACCCACATCCACCTGCTTCCGCCTCTCAAGTGCTGGGATTAAAGGTGTGTGCCCACCACAGCCTGGTTATAATGTAGAAATTTATTCTCTATGAAGTTCTACACTTTAAACCCTTATGAGATATTTTAAGTAAATTTTTATTCATACTCTTTGTCTCTTTCTCTCTCTTTTTCCCCATACTACTGCAGCATTAAAAAGTAGGTTAAAAACAAACAAAAAAAAAAAAAAAAAAAAAAAACAAGGGCCACGGCAACACCTGCCTTTAATCCCAGTTCTCCAGAGGCTGAAGCAGGCAGAACTCTGTGAGTTCAAGGTCAGCCAGGTCCAGACTAGCCAGGATTACAAAGTGAAACCTATCTTCAGCCAACTCACCAACCAGCAACCAAACCAAACCAACCACAAACCAATCAGCCAACCAACCACCATCCAGCCAAACCAATCAACCAACAAATCAACCAGCCAAGGGCCAGTATACTTATTGAGATCCATGAAACATAGCAGCAAAGCAAGGCAGTTTCAGTTCAGTCACAGGAAACTGGCATGTGGTCATTTTAAAGCTTCCTGCCACCCGCCTCAGCTACAGAGAGGGATCCAGAGACGCTGACATCTCATAGATGCCTGCCTGAGCACACTGCCAGTACTTCCTGCACGGCAGCCACTGTTTAACCTGGGTGAGCTCAGGGGCTCCAGTGGGCGGAGTTTGGGAAGCATCAGGCCCTGAGGTGGACTTGCTGTAGTGCCATTCATGTCACAGAGGACAACTAGGAAAGCTCATAATTTTAACAGTGTTTGTATGATTATCACAGCCACATTATTCGCTCTCAAAACCACCCCCTCTGGGAAGTATGACTCCGGATGAGGGGAGGCTTATGAAAGGTGGCTAAGTGGAGTAACAGGAACCTGCCAACCTGACTCTATTCCTGTCGCCCAGGTGAAGACAGATGCGTAGGACCAGCTCCACAGAGTTGTTCTTTGACACATGCCGAGTGGCGTGCACACATGTATACCCCCCACATTTGTACACATGTACAGAAACAGTAAATACATCTCGTTAAACTCTATCCTGTGTCATTGACACTTGCAGTGAGCAAGTGTGAGAACCGTGAAGTGCACTGAGCTCGTCTCCCTGATGTTGATGTGTAGCGTCTACCATACCTCACTACAACAGGAGAATTTCTAGAAGACCCCAACTAATTTTCAGTTGTATTTCTCCAGTTGGTCTCTTCTATGCTTCCACTTGCTGGTTCATAAGTTATTTTAAGTGTTTATTTTGCTGTACTCCTCAAAATCCCTCAAATACTCAAAGGTAGTACATAATTTCCATCTCAATTCCCTTTCAGCAATGCAGTAATTTGTTGAAAGGATTATGAAGCTGAGCTGAGTCTAGATATTGTAGTTTGAGTCTATAACATCAAAACAAAGAAATGGGATTGGGGTTAGATGGTTATGTGAAGGTCGAGTAGACATGTGCTGTATTCTCTTTGGGAAGTCTAAGAAACCTGTGTTGTAACCAAAACATTCATTTTAGCCAATAATCTTATCTTTATACATAATAGGAATAGCATCTTTAATTAAAATCCTTACGTGTCCAAGCAAAAAGTTACTTGTATAGCAATGTGATCTGCATACTTGTTTCTGAAAAAGACCTGAAAGATGTTCCTTCTTTGGGGAGCACAGTCACATTGCTCAGAGTTAGTTATTCCTTCTCTTAGCTCTTTGTGGGGGCTGTGCAAAGTTCCTAGTGGTCCTTGAGAGCTTTGTTTTGTGTGTGTGTGTGTGTGTGTGTGTGTGTGTGTGTGTGTGTGTTGCTAGATCAAACCTAGGGCCTAGGACAGTCTAAGCAAGCTCTGTGCCACAGAGCTGCACCTGCAGCCTAAAACCTGTTTCTTTTAAAAAAAAGCTTGTTCTGACCCTAATGGCTTGCTATAGTTAAATCACATGCAACTAGCCAGCATCACCCTTCCTATCCCACCCACATCTCTCCCTCTGACCACATGTTGAAATACTTTCTTGGGGTTTTGAAATATAATCTTGGGGTGTCCTCACAACTAGGACAGTTATGAAACAGCACCGTAGTTCCTGTTATTTATGTATTTGCCATGTCCAGCACCAGACGCATGCCTGCTGTCTAACTACAGATGGATAAACACTCTGCCTCCAAATGACCAATGCAATTCCCTCTCCTCAAGAGGCAAGAGAAACATCGATTGGAAGAGAAACAGGTGCTGCTGGCTATTACTTGAAAGGAATCTTTTATGGGGTGTGGTGAGTACTGCTATCTTATGACCACAGTTTCAGAACCATCTCAGGATACAGCAACAAAATTTTCTGAGTATATAGATCGAGTGCTGGTTTGTGGCTTCATTCAGTGTTAACTGATTATAAACATTTCTACTGTGACTGAAAGTTGTTCTGAATCTTCACCAGAAAGTTCTATGCTGCGGCTTGCTTTCTTTCTTTTTCTTTTTTTATTTATGTTATTTCTTGTTTTCATGACCCAAGATATGTCTGAAGGAGCGGCAGTTTTCCCTGTGGGTCATAGTACAGCCGTGTTCCCCAGCAGCCATAGAAGTGAGTTCAAAAGACTGGAGTCAATTATTATTATTATTATCAGCACCATCATCATCATTATTATTTTCTCCTTCTTCAAGGCTTTTGGGAAATCACGTATGACTTATCAGAGTCTGAAGTCTAGTTCACTGGACCAGATTTTCTCAGTATTTTTCTTTAGTAATCTGATATTCTCTTAAATTTAGCCAACTAACCAAACACAAAACAAAACTAACTTAGGTGAATGTGTTTGTTCAGACAAAAAGCATTTTTAAAAGACAAACTTTTGCTGGCAAGAAAGAGGAAGAAAAGTGTGCTTGCAGCCTGCCTGGCATCGCCTGCTGGACAAGCTCCGAGGCTCCTCTGTGTTGCTGCTGTCCCGCAAAGCCAGGACTGCAGCGGGTACAGATTTTGTGTGACAATCCTTACTCCTGTCATATAATATCATATTATTTTTCAAGCTACTAAGATTTCTCTGGAAGTTGCAGCGTCAGTTGCTTTCCGAGGCTGTGTCACGGGGCAGGTACCTTGATTTGTAATACGTTCTGTGTTGCAATTTTAGCTTATGAATAACTTTGAGAAGAATACTGGTGTGTAAGACTACCGTGCCAGCTACCTTAGGGCAGAACCCCATCGCACACACATTCTTGATTTTAGGATAATAACAGTAGCTGACCTTAGATTTGAAGAATAGCTACTGTATTCAGATTTTAAACATTTGAAGTTGTAATCTTACTTTTTCTTAAACTGATACTTCTTGTTGTGTCCACCAGCCTCTGCCCTCTCCGTAGTAAAACGGCAGAGTGAGATACAGAGAGAGCACATACAGACAGGTCCTTGGAGGAAAACTGAGTCGGGCTGTAACCAAGGCTGACTCCTGCTGTCTGTGTCTTTGTGGACGGAAAACTGGGTGCGTGTGTGAGGTGAACTTAGAGCAGGTTACGAACACACCGGTGCCTGTAGTCACACAAACCCAAGAGGCTTTGACCAAAGTTTATCTAGGTTAGTAGTGACTTGGGTACCTCTCAATAATTCAGTTTCAATAAAAGAAAGCCTATTGTCCTCTAGATTGTCGCCATTTATAAAAACGCTAACCTTTGACCCCTAGATTTCAGTGGCACCTCTGCTATTTTGACTGAGGGTTCTGTCATTTGACATTGCCAGAATCAATTTACATTCAGATTCGTTTTGTGATTTTACTTAAATGATTTCAAGCATAGACCGTGTTTTCTATTTTATATATTTTACCTAGTATAGGGCTCTCAGGACAACACAGGCATGTGAGATTTGTCAGTCATTTGGAGCGGCTGTTTTTACTAATTAAGTGGGCCCTTGTTGCATTTTAGCTTTTTGTAGGAGAATGAAAGAAAATGGCTTCATATTGTTGGATGAAACTAAACTGTCCTTTTTAAAAAAAAATAAAACAAGAATATTTCTGTAAATATCTGCAGTGAAAGATTATGGGGTTTTGGGTAATGGTTCCTACAACTGGGCTAAAAGAAAGTATTGATGTAGCCATCTGTCCAAACAGTTCTTTACTGTACTATTTGATGTGTTCCACAGCCTATGCACAACCAATATACAGCAAAACTCACTTGCCTTTTCATTTAAAAAATTTCATTGATTTTTTTCTCAGTAAAATCTTCAATTAAGTATTAAGACAAACAGATCCATGTAAAGGACGTGGTTCTGACCATGATGAAGTAATAACTATTGGAAAACCTTCTTATCATTAAAAAAATAAAAACCAAACAAAAACATGGGCCCAGATAAAGGGCTAGGCAGATAAAGGCACCTGCTGTCAGCCTGAGTACACATGTCTTATCCCTGGGACCAAGTGGAAGGACAAAGTAAACTCCTGACAAGTTGTTTTCTGACCTCTACATCTATGCCATGGTGGGTATGTGCACACACATGTGTATTGCACACACACAATGGCAATAAAATTTCTACATTTCAAGATGAAAACTATTTCAGAAGCATAATCTAGAGCTGTCTGCAAGCCTATAAGCTAATATACCTGTATTAGAAAATATATTGGGAAAGTCTAAAGTCTAAAGTACAAGAACCTATGTAATAAACTTAGAGAAACCAAATAACTCTACCTACAAAGAAAACAGTGGTAAATGTGAAAATTAAAGCTACACAATAGCGAAAATAAAAGAAACAGAAGGAAACCTTTTGGAAAAGCTTAGTAAAATTGATAAATCCATATCCAGGCATTAGAAATGGGAGGAAACAATACTGTTGCTCAGATTCTACTCAGTTGTAAGTGACTTTATGTCAGTGGGCCCTGCAACATATATGAAAGAGACCAGTTGCTGCGTGGGATATACACAGTGCTGGGACATAGGATAGGGTAGAGTAGAGTGCTTTTAGCATGAACAGGCCCTGGATTTACTCTCTGCCACGGACCTGTAGGACGTACATACTTAGGAAAGCAATACAGAAGCACAGAACATTCAAACTGCTCGAAGTCTGCTAAACAAATTGAATTTGTATTTTAAAGATCTTCTACCATGCTCTGCCATGATGCTGACAGACCACATTTGAGAGCCTGTCAGGCTGTGGTCTGTGAACAAGTTAACACAGCACTTCTGGTCAATGCTTGTCCTCCATAATTGATTAAATGACATGGTACAAACTAAAAGTGTTCTCCTTGGGCGAAAAACATAATAATTAACTAATTCTATCTTTAGTTAGGGGCAGTTCATCTTCTAACTTACTTCAGAAAGTGTGTGTCCCTACAAACGTGAGACAGCTTCAGGATTTGTGTTTGTGAAATTACATATTAATAAGTGTGCATTGGGGTTTCTTGGGTGAACACATAAATCAGGCTCTGTGTAAGCACAGTTATACTGTTTCTGGACATGCTGCTTTAACTGTGAGAATTAAACCAAGATGGTGCTCTTTTTAGCAATAACAGTTTGGTTTTTGGTCCTGAAGCAGAAAGAGGAATGGAGTATCTGTGTATGTTATCTGTATGTGTGCAAGAGGGAGTCTTTTCTTTCAAACATTGCCCTCTGTTCAAACACCAAGTTAGAGGTCTGAGGATGCAGTTCAGTTGACGGAGGACTTGCCTTTCATGCCTTAAGCCCTGGGATCATTCCCTAGAATCTCACAAATGCAGGATATTGGCACATGCTTGTAACTCCAGCAAACAAGATATGGCTGCAGGAAGGTCAGAAGTTCAAGTAACCCTGTGGGTGGCCCTGGATTGTGTAAAGAGAGTAGTCTGAGCAAGCCATGAAGAGCAAGTCAGCAAGCAGCACACCTCCATGGCCTTTGTCAGTTCCTTCCTCCAGGATCCTGTCCAGAGTTCTTGCCTGGACTTACCTGGATGATGAGCTGCAAGCTGTCATGGAATAAAACCATTCTTCCCCTAGTTGCCTTTGGTCAGGATGTTTTACCACAGCAATAGAAAGGCTAAGTGAGAAATTGGTGCCACATCAAAGGGTATTGCTCTGACACAGTCGACCTTGAGATTTTGGGAGGATTGTGGTGGCCTTTGAACTTTAGGCTGGAAAAGCTGCTGAGTGTTGAGAGCTCAGTGGGCCGTTCTGTGCGTGCTTGGAAGACAAATAGTGAAAGAAATGTAGACGCTGGAGGCGCTGCTTGTGATGTTTTAGAGGGAAGCAGACAGTCAATATCACTTGTGTGATATTTTAATGGAGAACAGCTGAAGTCAAACCTTTCCTTTACTGGTACAATTGATACTGGTCAGAAGGAGCTGAGAAATCAGTGGTGATTAAGAAGAGACCAGCATCACTGAAGATCATAAATCTGGGACTATTTCCTCAGGGACAGGATACAGAAGTTGTGGCCAGCACTGGCAGGTAATGTTACCCAGGTAGTCATGAAGGAGTCGAGGAGACAACTGAGGTTTGATACTGTGAGTTAGGGCTGGAGTCTCTGAAGACAGGTCAGATGAGGCCATTGCTGAAGGTACAACCTCGGTTGCAGTAGAAGCCCCAGGATCGAAGGTGCCATGGAGAAAAGTTGTGGCTTGGTAAAATGTGGCATGGGCAGAGTCCTTCAAGAGAGCCTTGGAGACGCTATGGATGAAGGTGCAGCCGAGATGAAGAGACCCTAGAACTTTGGAGAGGCCTGTAACATGGAAGAACAGCAAGGACAACAGCAGCCATGGAACCAGTCAGCCTTGAGGGAGTGTGTGCTGTGCTAAGTGTGTGGAGCTAAGAAGATCACCAGTCACAGAAATACGGCAAATGAGCTGTACACTGTTGGATTTTTACTAGAATGTGAATGTAACTGTTCTCTGGTTCTTCCCTCTTGGAATAAGAAAGTATTCAACTTGTTTTTTATTTTATATGAACTTATAGTTATGAGAATTTGGATACTTAACAAAGAGCCTGAACTTTAAAAGCACTGGAGATTTTAAACACTATGGGCTTTCAAAAGTGAACTGTTTTTTTTTTTTTTTTACTTGATATCAGTATTAATGTGAGATTATAGGGGAAGAACAAGAATTTTGGGAAAGGGTATGATTTAACAGCAATGGTAACAATGTTTCAAGTTGACAAGGAGTCAACTGTGCTGACCATTTTTTATGTCAACTTAATAGAAGCTAGTATCACTTTGGAAGAGGGAACCTCACCTGAGAACACCCCCCACCACCACCACTGAATTGGCCTATGGTGCATTAATGATTGATGTGGGAGGGCCTGTCCCCCAGGAAGTGGCATGGCCCCTGGCTGGGTGGTCTAGAATGGAATAAGACTGCAGGCTGAGCAAGCCATGAAGGGAAAGCCCCTGAGCAACACTCCTCAGTGAATTCTGCATCAGATCCTGTCCCCAGGTTCCCGCTCTGCTCTAACGTGCCGGGATAATGGACTAACTACAAACTGTAAGATGAAACAAACCATCTCTGCCCAAAGTTGCTTTTGGTCATGGTCTTAGTCACTGCTCTGTTTTTGTGAAGAGACACCGTGACCAAGGCAGCTCTGATTAAGGAAAGTATTTGATTGGGGGGCTTGCTTACGGTAGTTTCAGGGGTTTAGTCCATTATTGCCATTGCAGATAGCGTGGCTGCAGGATGGTGCTGGAGAAGTAGCTGAGAGCTGCATGCTGATCCCCTTGCACCTAGCAGAGAGAGAGAGAGAGAGAGAGAGAGAGAGAGAGAGAGAGAGAGAGAGAGAGAGAGAGAGAGAGAGAGAGAAGCCTTTGAACCTCCATGCTTACCCCCAGTGACACACTTCCTCAAACAAGGCCATACCTCCTAGTCCTTCTATTTTTTTTCAAATAATACCACTCCTTGGTGACTCAGCATTCAAATATGGCCTATGTGGGCCATTCTTACTCAAACCACAGTCATGATGTTTTATCACAGCAATAGAAAAGCTAACAAAGACCCCTGAGTATGCCATCCTCTTCATTAAAAGTGTGTGCTTGAGTGGGGATTTCCCCATACATATATGAGCTGGTTATAGCATAGTGACTTATATCCAAGCTTTGTTCTTAAAAAAATAAATAAATAAATAAATAAAACCAGGTTTAAATTTCAGTGGTAAAATTCAGAACAAAGTACCTCAAATCTGCATCTCAGTCTCCACGCTTGGAAATAGGAAGATAAAAATGATATCTTACCTGAGGTTTAATCAGTTGTGCCGTTTTTATCACGGCCTACAGCACATGCTGACAACTAAATAAATCGTGCCCCGTTACTAAGACACCGCATGTTTTGCTTTTGCCACATTGTTTTGCGATGCATGATTCTTGTTAAGGCTTCTTAGGAAGTGTTCCCCCAAAGTCCATGCCCTGAAGGGTGTAGTGTTCAGAGATGGGAGGCTGAGCAGTGACTGGATCTTGAGGGTCCTAACCCGCGTGGAATATTGGAAAGCCAGGACTAGCTGGAGGAAACAGGTTCTCGGAAGTGAGTGTTATTTAGGATTCTGGGCCCTGGTTGACTGTCTCTGCTATTTCCCTACCTCCCCCCCCAGTTGTGATTGCAGTAAACAGCCTTGGTTCACCAGGTGCTCTTCACCAGGATTTTCTGTGTTGTTTGTTTTTTTAATGTGTTACCACTGTAACCCAAAGCAATATAATAGTCTGTACAAGATATGAACATTGTTATTTGTATAACTTAATCTAATGCTGGATTTGTAGGTTTGCAGTAGATTGAAAATTTGTATAGGGCATGTTTTTTTTTTTCATGCAGCATACTTGTTTAGTGTTCACTATGTAAGGCCTTGGCACTAGGAACCCATAGCATAGCCCCTGATATGAAGGCCCCTGGTACAGGGAAGATGTGGACAGATAACTCTGGCCAGGGGTAAACATCACCTCCATCCAAGCTGCTGAGGAGCTGCAGAGAGAGGCACAGTGTCAGTCTGTCACCATTTTCATAACCACAGGAGGTTACAAGGGAACACTGAGCTTAGTGGTGTTGGGGAGCACTGTGTGTGAGTTGGGGAGCGCTGTGTGTGAGTTGCTCACCCACATGTAGAAGAGAGTCGATAGATGAGGAGTAAGAGTCTGCAGTTCTTGGGGTTTGTCTCAGAGCAATAGGTTTGGGCACCGTGCGTGTATTTATTTATAATGGGTTTTAAACACTTGGAATGGTCAGTGATTTTAACCATTCTCACATAAAATTTCCCTTGATATTTTCATCTTTAAAGTTTAAATAAGAAAGGAGATATAAGAACAGATAATGGGATTTATATTATCAAATGCATAATATTATATGTGAAGTTTACATAACTAAACTTTTTATGGGTGTATTGACGCTTTACTAAATGATCATTTCTTTTGCTTGGGATCTTTGGTGTGGATCTATGTATCTTTTGGCATCTTGTATTCCTTTAAACAATTTCTTTTAATAAGTGTTTATGCTATTTTTGCCCAAATAGTTCATCCCAATTTCCTGACAATATTATTGTTACATTTCTACTCTTCTCATAGTCATTGTTTGTAAACCAAGTCTTACTGAAATTCTGATGGATTTTGCTTTTCAGATGGTATTAATACTTGTGTTTTTTTTTTTCTTTCTGAAACTAAACTTCTGACACCTTAAACAACAGATTGACCATTTTTTATAGGACTGAATTTATTCCAGCCACAAGTAATGCTTATAGTTTTTCTTTTAATATTTGCATTATGTTTCGTTTTAGTCCCAGGAAAAGAGCTCTGGGACTTCTGGTACAGAGTGCCAGTGAAGGAGAGAGTTAAACCCAGCATGTGGTTGCAGTATAGGTGCTTCTTCATCTTGTCTGGCTTGCCCTAACTTTTCTTCCTAGCTTGTCCTTTTAAAAGTTTACTTCTTATGCAGTTCTGAGTGACTGGGGGTGTGAGTTATCCCAGTGTGTGTTTGGTGTGGTATGTTTGATTTTTCAGCCACTATGATCTTCCAAGGTTTATTCTCACTCATTGGTGAACAACACAGGGCAGTTTTCCTGCCGAGTCAGCATGTAATCTTCAGGACTGCAGAAAAGGTCTAAAGCTACCCAGAGCATACCCGAGACATTTCGAGCTTATCATAAATTAGTAAAACTGGTATATTTAGATTTAAAATCTCCACTGCCTTCTTCCCTCCCATTCAATAAGTAACAAAAAATAAATCATGGTTTTCTTCTTAAAGAATTGATTTTGAAAACTTGACTTTATTTCCAAAATAAGGTATTTTATATATTTAAATGTATTTGTTTTAAAAACCCTTAAAAATATAAAAACCAGTTTTGCAGTTCTGAGGGGGATTATAGATTAGAAAATGACTTGCTGATGTAGCTTTGTTTTCTGCAATGCATTATCTTGATTTTGCAAGTGAACTTTCAAGTTTTTTGTTTGTGCAACTAAGTTTCTGTGACCTTTCTTCCTGAATGAGCAGCACAGCCTATCTGACACATTAGGACTTTGTCCTGGCAAGGGTCAGTTTGCAGAAAGCTTTGAGTTGGTCTGTACTGCCTGGTTTAAATAGCCAGACACCTGCTGAGCAAGCCTGTGAATGGCTGTGCAGGCTTCCTCACTCGGGCTCGGCAGGGCTGGAGCACAAAGACCGCGATTGTTACCCAGTAAGCCTGAGTCACATCCTTCTACCAATCGCCTTAGGAGGGCTGGTTACCATGGAATCCACCATCTGTTCACTCCCCGCTGCCGGAATGTGATTATCCTTGCTGGGCTGAGAATGTGGGGTTAGCAAAGCAGCCTGTGTAGTGTGAGATTATCTGCAGTGCACTGGGCATTGGGAGACTCTGGCTGGCTTCACCGGAAGAACAAATGAGGGCAGTTGTGCTCCAGCCATTTGTGACTTGTAACCACAAGGAAATAAATCAGCTCTCCTAGGGTAAGTAGCCTGGCGCTGCATTTCCAGCTTGTACGGCATTTGGTGTGAATATCATCTCTCTGTGGTCAAGGAAAGGAAGCCCTAAGCTCTTCGGTAAGACACCCCCTGATACGCTTACACCCCGTCTTATATTGTTTTCAGACAGCCTGTACCATTTACGTGTTGGAATTATCCTGTAATGTTTAAAAGTATCTCCTGCTTGTGAAAGTGTACTGTGATCTCTGAATATGTGGCAAATAGACAGTCATCTTGTAATGGCTTCTACGGTGAATTACACCGGTGTTCTTACTGAAATACACCCATGGCCACAGCGGGTTCAAGGTTTGTTCTTTTTTAAGGAATGACTCCCGCCGGCGGCATTTGTAGATTTTGCAGAATTAAGGTTTCTGCTGGAGCACATGTGTGGAGTGTGGTGCTGATGGAGTGCTTCTGTCCGGGATTCAGGGGCCGGAGCATGTGGAAACAATGTGACAGATGGGGGGCTCCACGATCAGGGAGGGCTGAGCCCCGGCTCGCCTCCCTGGCAAGAGCTTCCTTTGTGATTGTTGCTTCTCCTTGTCCACAGCTACTTAAAATGTGCGTTGCATATTGTAAGCCGCAGAAGGAAATTTTAATTTTAACAAATGGATGACTGACATTTTTCCCTGGTGGCTCAGAGGTTGGTAGCTCAAACAAGGGACTACTATGTCCTTTGTAAAGCAGCATTGTATCTCCTTCCCCCGAACTGTGCCCTAAAATAAGAAAGTGTGAAACAAAAACAGCTGTCTGCTCTGGAGACGTCTTTTGTGTCAGTATCTCTGCTGTTGAAACCCCGGCACGAGCACCCCGAGTTTGGCTGGTCTGCCATTTTATCTTCTGTAGGGAGGGCCGCAATCGGTGGCTCTGCCTGTGCAGTTCAGTCAGGCTTGAACTGGGATGTCCACTTGGGTGTTAATATTAGTGAGCCAGTGGCTACTTGGGGAGCTAGAAACAGTCACCGGTCACAGGCACTGTGCTTTTTCTTTTTGAACCGTATGAAATAGTTAGCCTGGCATTTCTCAGGGACTCATGCTTGTATTTCATTAATAGTTTTCAAGCCTATTTTTGTGCAGTGCTGGTGCTAACTGTAGTTGACTATAGTATTCTGCATTTATATTAATTTTCAAAAATATGCAAATCAATCTAGGTACATACTATCTTGAAGAGACATCTTTCAACAATACTAGACATTTGTCTACCTAAAAACTTCCTTAATGACTATACAAAGTTTCCAGTTAATCTTGTGTTACTCAGAAAATTTTTTTTACTAATCAAAATCAATAAACATTTTAAGGTTTATAAAGTCAAATCATGTACATTTAGGTATTATTGTTGCTCTAATTACCCTGTGAAGCATGCTTATCATAGGCCTTGGCTGTGGTCATTCTATCTGCTCTTCGCCAGTTAACATCTGTGACTGTGCTACTATTTTCCATTTACCAACTTCAATTAGCAAGGTGGTATTTCTAAGTGGAGATCCGTCACGATGTTGTAGGCTTTGGCAGGTAAACTTGGAAGCATATTTCTTAAGATCCTGCTTGTTCAGGTTTCTAGCATAACAAATAATAAACCCATGAAGTGTAGTGAAGTACGATCAAGATCTTTAGCAGAATTTTTATATTGAAAAGGAAACGTGGCCTGGTTGGATGTAAAACAGTCTCAGTGCCCAGCTAGCTATCTTACCTGTCAGAGCACAACACTCTCATGAAAGTCCAAGGCAGATATGGACTAGTGAAAAGAAAGAATTCACTCGAAAGAACTGAATGAGCAGTCACTCACCTATGACTTTACAAAGGGGCTTTCATTTTGTCTTATGTGAATAACAATGTGATGAATATTTTTCTTTTCTATAATTAAAAATATTTTTATCTGGGTGCATTTAAGATGCATTACTTTAAAAGAATAAAAAGGTTCAAAGGCTTTGTTATATCGGCCACTGACAAACTTAGCAGCTCTAGAGGGTGACCCCAACTGAGATTAGTGAAGAGCACAGGCAGGGCCAGCGTGCCGAGCGAGCGCTGGTGGTCCCTACCCAGACACTCCAAGTGCAGAGGGCAGAGCTAGATGATTAGTCCTCACTTCGTGTGGGTTTAGACCTTGTAAGAGCTCTGCTTCTACTCATGGCCTTTCCACACTGGTACCAGCCCTGGTGCTGGCTCCTTTCATGACGATTGAGAAGCCACGAATTCTCAGGTCTGTTGAGAGCACTGGCTTTGCTTGTCCCCATCTTTCCAAGGGCGGGGGCTGCTAGCTTTCAGTTTTTCTTGTGCCTTCTCCTAACTCTCCCAATGCTGTCTTTTCAGTTCTCCAATGTAATTTAGGAATTATGTGTGTTTTATGTTGATAAACATGTAAAATGAACTATTCAGAGTTCTTTCTCATAAAAATATTAAATAGGAAACAAGTGGGAAACTAAATGAAGTTCTAAGCATGATTCAAATCATCACTGTGATGGCAGACAGAAAATCACCCTACTGTCAATGGTCGTATTTTTTGCTGTTTTATTTTGAGCCATAATGTTGAAATGCTGCCTATAAGTAAGTTGGTCATAGGACTAATACTGGTGGTTAATTTTGAATAACTTTCTTCCTGTTTTATTTTTTTAATTTTATTCAAATTTTTTAGTTAAATCCTTCTTTCTCTTTAGAGCATAGAGTCACTCTTTTCAAATTCATTCTTTGAGGCCCCTGTGACCTGCTTTGTCGTTGAGCTGGGATGATGGAGTAGAAGTGGGGGTTTAGGTCTGAAAATCAGGGTGTCCTATCATTGCTAGCAAATGCTGCTCCTCTGAGAGGCACTTGGCGCTGCCCGTTTGTTGTTTGTTTTGTTGTCGTTGTCGTTGTGTAGTAGACGTACTGAAAATTCTTTCCTCCTCCCCCACAATTCTGTATTGTCATGATTTCAGGTAATACTTAGAATGAGATAATACATGAGCAAAATTCTGTGTTGTGTTAGATGCAAAGCCTGTAGCACATGCACGTGGAAACGTAAAGTCACATAGAAACTGCGTTTGGGAGCAGCCTTTCAGTTTGTCCTAGATTCCAGCGCTAGCTGGTCTGAGTTGTCCTTTTGTGTCTCATTGACTCCTGAGCTGCTCTGCTATACAGAGGCAAGGTTCCCTTAATGTTGCAAGGAGTCAGCCTCTTTGGGCCACAAAGAGCCACTTCGTGGACAGCATGATTTTTCTTTTTCTCCCTCAATTCAGGTCACCTTATTCTGGGAAGGTGCCTAGAAACACCTTATTCTTAGAAGAGTTTTTTTTCTGTAGTGCTTGGCTCTTTTGTAACCATGTGTCCTTTCTTTCTCCCCTCTTTATCTGTCACAACCTTCTCTAGTTTTATTTGTTGATTAGTTTTTTTGTTGTTGTTTGTTTGTTTAGGTTATGGGTTTCCTAGTCTTGGACTCAGATGAGTGAAACAGACCTGGTATATTCACACAGGCAGTCAGGCTAACTTGAAGTTTTTAGTTCCTATTGTGTATCTGTGTATACACATTTCTGCAAAGATCCCAATAGAAACAGAATCATTTAGCTTTTAGCCCCACTTTAGAGAAGAATTTCAGGCCTATGAAGATGAAACAGTTATCCCAGGTTACAAAACCTGTGAAATTGCTCACGTTGGTTATGGCAGGCTAAATATAGAACTGAGAGCGAAGTCACTGACTTTACTCCTCTAATGAGGAGCGAACGGGGGGAAGGTCTCCCTAAAATCCCACTCATAGAATTTTCGGTGAGTACTGAGAACACAGGTCTAACATACTTTTCTCAGTTATCAAATTCACAAGAAACACAGGTTTCTTATGAATGTTTGACATTTAAAGAGGCAAAGCTGTCAAACCAAGTAGATTCCCAATGCTTAGTTTGTATGTTTTCTCCCTATGACTGTCTGTACATGAACGTTAAATGACAACCAGGATCTTGATGGGTGACTCTGAGGTAGACAGAGCGGAGTTGGGTAAACACTAGGAGAGAGATAGTCCAAGGTGAAGGGATAGCTGTACTCTGCGGCACACACCTGTCACCTAGATATCTGCTGCTGTTGTGGCCCAGCGGGTCTCTTCCTTGGACATCACAATGCTCAGCCTGGGGGCTTATCTCATTTCCACTTCCTCTATTTCTTCACCAACCACGTGTCCACCTTTCCTAGGAACCCCTTCATGCCCTCCGGACCTTCTGTGACGATGTTACTGTCATTAGTGTTAACTTTTCATTTCTCCATATAATAGTTATCGAATGTTGACTTTGTGCTAGGTGCTAGGATTTGGTGCTAGGGTGCAAGCTTATTGGTGAAATTTTCACAAAAGAGGGATAAGACATTATAAACATAAAAAGAAATAATTGGACTTTTAAGCAATGTCCGTTTTCTGAAGACAGATAAGTGTTGAAGGGTTGGGGTAGGAAGCTTTAGATTAGGTAATCAGGAATTGTTTATATAAAAGAGTCTCATTTAAGTGGGCTACATTAAATCACAAGACCATCATATGTGGTCCAGGTCCATGGGGTGTGGTCTTTACCTCTGCAGGGAGAAGATGCAGGGTGCATTAATAGGATTATATAGAAATCCTGTTGACGGGCTGGTGAGATGACCACTCAGTGGGTAGAGATGCCAGCTGCCAGGTCCAAGGACCTAACTTCCAGCCCTTTCGCATGGTAGAAGAAGGGAACTGACTTCCTCAGGTTGTCCTTTTATATCTACATGTGTGCCCTTCCTCCCAAACACAAATTTTAAAAATAAGCCTTTGGCTTCTTGTGCTAGGAATGGGCACAGCGGGTCTATTTCTTTTATAACTTAATGCTATGTATGTGCCCTTTGTAAACCAAGATGTTACTAGACATGCTTGAGAAGACATTTCAGGACAGTGGGGATAAACATCAGCATTTAAAAGCCCAGCACAAAGTCAGCCATCATGGCTCACACTTGTAATACCAACACTCAGAAGGCTAAGGCAGGGAATTGCTGTGAGTTGGATGAAGGTCATGTCTTATCCTTGGTATGACTATTTTTAAAGTCAACACACGAAGTGAAAGTTGTGTAGTCAGAAGTGTCCTTGAGAAAGGCCTTAGGACAGGATAGCTGTGAAAATCAATCTTGTCGAAGTCCGACATGCTGAGAATGGATCCTTCCCCGTGAGATAAAATGATTGTTTTGCATGGGGTAAGGAGTGTGTGCTGAGGGCTCACCCATGGAGTCACGATGACTAGAAATCATGGCAGCACCTGCTTTGTAATCTCTCTCTGCACCATGTCCACCCTCCTGCCACACCACCTTTGAGCGTGCTCTCTCACACGCAGTGGCCTTCTCTCTCTACAAAGCATATAGCTCCATTTGAGTAACTTTAAATTTGATTAAGAGGGGTTCATCATCATCGCCTAGGAGATTGATTTTGCTTCGTCACAATTTCCTGTAGATTTAAATTATTAATAATTGTTTTGCAGGAATTCTATGATAAATATAAAAATGAAAAGGTAAATTAAAATGTCAGAGAGAAGATAAGCCTGTTTCAGATAATTGTTACAACAGGCTGCTTTGTGTTTACACTAGAGAGTGCACAGCAGTAAAAACTGTAAGGATAAACTTCCTACCAATTGTGCTGGCTCAACAACAACTTTATGATTACCATTTGTACTCAGATTGAAAATTACACAAATCTTGGTAAAAGGTATTTCAAAGAGGACCTGAATGTGGAACTAGGTGATGGTAAAGCCCCTCACAGTCCCAGTGCTGTTAGGGAAGTAGCCCGTGCTCTCAGAGCTGAAGAAGTTCGATGTCCGGGGAAGATCCCGTGCTGCAGACCACAGAACTTTTACAGGAGGAAGAGCAAGAGTGCGAATGTCTTCAGAGTGTGCGACTGAGCAGCAGGCAGTGAGGCTGACTCATATCTTGAAAGCAGATAATGCATTCTGGGAGAAAATTGTAGGGTACTAAGCTGTGGCTTTTACGTCCTGTGGTGTCTTATTTTCTCATTTCTTGTATGGCCAAAGCAGTTTTAGGGAGAAAGGGCTTATTTTGGCTTCAGATAGAGGGGTCCATCATGGAGAGGAAGGCACGGCAGCAGAGCATAAAGCCAGCCTGGCAGTCAGGAAGGACAGGGAAAATAGCAAGTGGGGCCAAGCTTCCCACCTCCCACCCACTCGCCCCCCTTGCCATACTTCCTCCAGAAAACAGGGCCACCAGCTGGGGGTCATGTGTTTCTAATATATGGGCCCTCTGCTGGGCGCTTCCCATTCAAACCGCAGCAGTGGTTATGGAGAAGTGTGGCAGTACTGCTTGGACAGGCTGTGCTGTGACATCAGACTGCTCGTTGAACCTTCAGATCTTACCGTTCCCTATACAACGAAGACCTGTAATGTGGGAGAAAGCTGTGTGCCTGAGCATAGTTGCTGCTAGTGTGAAGTTGCACTAGACGTCCCTCCTCTTTGCTGGAAATGGCCAAACTCCATGAAGACTACGCTGACCTCAGCATCAAACTTTTCTATAAAGCTGACGTTTCTCCTTTACATAATGGAAGGGCACGGTGTTTGCATACAATTTCTAGTATTGAGCAGATCAGATGGAATCTCTCCATATCAAAGTTAGTTGCTATTGCTGTGATAAAGCAGTAAAGGCAGGCTTGCCCCCAATAATCTCATCTTAGTAACTGAAGTGTATTAACACCAGGCTCTTAAATAACGGGGTGCAATGGTATGGGAAAATGCCGTGGTTGCACAAGGAGAAAGAAGCGTTCCTGTCCTGTCCAGAAGCAAGACAATGTCACTTTTGAGACAGCTATACACTGACTCTTAAGAGAAATATGAGATTGGCCAGGTGGTTAAAAGTTTCTAATAACAGAGGAACTTACATTAAAGCTGAAAAACTATAAAAGAATAATGCAGGTTTGCAATATCAGAGTGTGGGGTTGGGTGTGGTGTGCACAGTGAGGACTGTAGATAGAGCACTGACTTTGGTTGCTGTAGCTATGTCCTGGTGAGTTTGTGGAGTGAGCTCACAGATTTTAAGCTGGTGATCTCTGTGGTTCTGTGCATCTTCTGGAGCTATGACCTTGACAGCTCCATGGGGGTACAGGGCCTTGACATTTCCCCAAGGAGCAGTGGGACAGCAAGCCATCAGAGATAGGACAGTGGCACATGGACCTAGGAGGGACGGAACTTTCAATGAGTAGAATTATTAGGACAGCAGTTAATTGGATATGTGAAGGCTGTTGGAAGATTCAGAAGTGTTGAAAATAGCTTTTCAATGTGGGTAGATGAAATATCATTAGCTAATGATGGTGTCACAAAGAGGAAGTAGAATTGAATCCCATAATTGACTCCAAAATTTCATTTAATTTCTTATCACATGTTTAACTGATCCTGATTGGTATATGAAATTTGTGCCCTTTACTTAAATATTTAATTAAATATCCTCTTTGTCAGTCTCATAGAGTACATTCTGAATACTGT
The DNA here is from genome assembly GCF_903992535.2 of Arvicola amphibius. Classification (NCBI taxonomy): domain Eukaryota; kingdom Metazoa; phylum Chordata; class Mammalia; order Rodentia; family Cricetidae; genus Arvicola; species Arvicola amphibius. The sequence continues at coordinate 114,243,260 of NC_052056.1, read as the reverse complement.
TACCATCACACCCTATCATCTCCCTCGTACCCTAGATCCTATCACTACCCTTCCTAGAAGTCCCTTTCCTACATTCCTATTGCTTTTAAATTAGCATATAAGATGGAAGGTATCATTTTGACGTGTTTTAACTGTGTGCTTTCCATCCTGCCCACCCACGTCTCACCTAAACCCAATACTCTCATGCTGGCCTTTCCCAGCTTCCCATCAGCAGAACAGCAAAGGGTGACAGGTTTTTAATTTTCTTCCTACCTCATTCCTTGACTTCTCACATCCATTACCATTTAAAGTTGTTGCCTAAGGCGACTAAACTCTTGCTGATGGCGAAGGCAGAAGACAGCCCCTGGATTCTCGGTGTAAAGCTAATACACACACACACACACACACACACACACACACACACACACACACACGTTCACGGAAAGCCTGACCCTAATGAGTTAGCTACTTTGTCGTATACTTTAGTTTAAGGTACTGAAGCAGTGTGAATGTAGAAGACAAAAGTGGCTAAGATTTGGTTTTCTTAGAAAATGATAGGAGGGAATATTGCCATTGACTAAACCCCTTAAACACACTGCCAAATCACCACTTTCCCTTAATTTTTGTGTTCTTTCTCTAAAGTTTTGTCCATCAGCACCAAGCTCGGTTGAGCCTTGAAGTAGTCCATGTAGGGCTGGGCAGGTCCACTTATAATTCTTATTTTACTTCATGCTTAGATTTGTGACTCTTTGGAGATGTTTGAAGACAAACCACATAGCCTAGAAATATCAGAAGAAAAGGAAAACACTTGGTATCTCACAAATACATTAACCGTATAGAGAAAGTACTCTTTAGCTCACGCATGTAAGTTATATACAGGTGGGGTCCAAGATGCCATGAGACTAAGGTAGTGACTCCCACGCTGCCCCAGTGTTCCTGCTTTTTTAGCTTAGCAGAGAAAATTAGTTTCTTCCAATTTCTGCAAGCTCTGGGCCCATCCTTGCTTAGTTCTCCCTGCTGAGGTAATGTAATAGGAGGTGGTAGAATTGGCCGTGATTATGTGTGCTCATGAGTGCTTAGCTAAAGGCCCATGGGTAGAAATTGCTAGATAAAGCACTTAATGGAAAGAATAAGTCCTTCTCAAGCCTCCTTAAAGTGCTTGAGGCTAAGGAATTGGAGGCTTCGCTGGTAGAGCTGAGAAATTACGGTGAATGGTAAATCTCTTCCTCAATGATCAGAGTCTTTAGGTATTTGTTTTGCTTTTTTTACCTGTCTTTCTGGTTTGCCTTTTGTTGCTGTGAAAAAAAACATCATCCAAAACCAATTTTGGAGGGTAAGGGTTTATTTGGCTTACACATCCAGATCACAGTTCATCACGGAGAAAAGCAGGATAGGAACTCAAGCAGAGCAGGGACCTGGAAGCTCACGCTGCTGCTGCTGCTGCTGCTGCTGCTGCTGCTGCTGCTGCTGCTGCTGCTGCTGCTGCTGCTGCTGCTGCTGCTGCTGCTGCTGCTGCTGCAGTGACTAAAGAGAGCTGCTGTTTACACGCTTCCCTGTGGTTTACTCCATTCGCCTTCTCAGACTACCCAGAAGCACTTGCACAGGGATGGCCCCACCCACTATAGGCTGGGTTGTCTCTCACTAATCAAGAAAATGATCTGGCTTGCCCACAGGCCACTTTTATGGAGTCGTTTTCTCAGTTGAGGTTCCCTGTTCCTAGATTGACTCAAGCTTGTGTCAGTTTGACAAAAAAAAAAAAAAACAAAAAAAAACAAAACAACAAAAAAAAAAAAACATAGACCACAATCCCTACTATTCTTTTAAGACTATCTCTGCTGGCATTCAGCATTGGTGGAGCCATTGCACATAGCCTACTTGTTTCCTCCTGGATTGCTTAAAGCCCGCCTCCTTCTGACAGTGCTGAATGAAACAGGCAGACAGAACCTGTGTTCTTGAGGATACTTGTGAGTGCTTGTAACTTTTGGATATAGAAATGAAACCAAAAATCCACAGAAGAAGGCAGATTTGAATTTTTAAAAACCTGATTTTGGATATCTTTACTCCCTTTCAAGCTGGAGGCAAGTGAGCTCTTTTCCCCACAGGTGGGGGAGGAGTCATGCGGGGAGGTCAGAGGACAACTTTCAGGAGTCAGTCATCTTCCACCTCTGGGCTCTAGGGTTTGAGCTCAGGTCTTCAGGCTAGGGAGCAGGCGCCTTTACCTGCTCAGCCCTCTCTGGCGGCCAAACTAAGCTCTTAATCAAGATAATTGCAATAGCAGTCTTCAGCCACAAGGACTAAAAGCTACTTCAACACACAACTTGATTTTATTTTGCACTTAGAAAAGAAAGACTTAGTTTTAGTTATGGTTGTAATTGTATGTCGGTGTGGGTCTGTGCATTTGAGTGTCCACTGGGTGTAATTGTATGTCCGTGTGTGGGTTTGTGCATTTGTAGGTGGGGATTGAACTCACAGCCTTGAGCATGATAGGGTTGTGTTCTACCACTGAGCTATAACTCCTAACTCCACTGAGAAGCCTCACCTAGCTATATATCTTACTGTTAATCCCAAGTCATTGTATAAATATAATAACTAAATTTGCTCAAAGCAGAACTGAAACTATTCCCAGAAACTAATTTTAAAAAAAAATGCCATCAGTAAGCAGAAAAAAAAAATACCTAAAAATGCTCTGAAAAGATGAGATTAAGCTGCAAACTGGAGCTAATTTCCCCCTTAAGGCTGTGGTTAATATAGTTACCATGCCTACTTTGCCCTTAGTACATGATCCTGTGAACACCATCCTGGCTCGTTATTTAATGTGGACATTGATAAAGGTCATTAATACCAAGCATAAATTTCTTGCTTTGATGCTTCAAAGGACACAAATTATAATGTGGCATTTTTAGATAAACTTGTTTTGTGTGTGTGTGTGTGTGTGTCTGGGGTTTGAGACAGGGTCACTCTGTGTAGCCCTGGATGTCCTAGAACTTGCTATGTAGACAAGACTGGCCTTGTACTCAAAGATCTGCCTTTGTCTCCTGAGCACTGAGCTTAGACAAACTTTAAAATAGAATTAAATTGCTGTAGTAGAATGAGAACCCTCATTCTAAACCCAAACACATTTGGCAGTTCTGTTTAGAGTACACATCATTTTAAAAGACGATGCTTTTGGTCTACGAGAGGTCTGTGAGCCACCTCATTGCTCAAATGAAGAATGTGTGTTGGGCAGTTGGGTACTTGGTTTATAGTTATAACTTTATCTGATGAATACATCTATGGTTTAGTATTGGGAATACTGCTGAATAATACAATAAAAGTTCTGAAAATGACAGTAATTTCATTGGGCAATTTCAGGTCGAGCACATTCTCAGTGAGTACTCAAATAGTGAGTACTCCCAGATTCTTAGAAAAACTTACTATTAACATATTTTCAAGTCAAATCCTTGTGCATCTCCTGTATCCTCCAAACTGTTCTTTTCTTAAAGAAAGACTATAGTTATCAAACCTAAATTTGACTGGGTCTGGTAACAGTATATATAGTCCCACTTAATTCAGAGGCTAAGTAAGCTAGGCAAATTGCTGAACTCACGAGTGCAGGGTCAGCCTGAGCAACATACATGTCTTAAGAATGTTGTTGTTGTTGTTTGTTGGTCTGATGGGTTCATCCTAATTTGTCTTGATGTAGATGACTTCTTCTTTAGAAGAACATGGTTAAAGCATTGGAGGAAGGTGACTTGAAGGTTTCTGGTATTTTTTTTCCAATTGCTGCTTCAATTTACATTTCTCATGAGGACTTAGATTGACAGTCTCTTTAGCATTGGGTTGCATAATTTATGACCATTTATTTGAATTCCAAGCTTGGAAAAAAATCCTATTTTAATTTATGTCTTTAGCCTGAGATAATTTTTATTCAGATATTTCTTTACCATATTATCTTATTTCATTTTTATTTGTTAATTTTGGTGCTGGGATCAACCCTGGAGCCTGTGTATAACTAGCTCCACCACTGCTCTATATACCCAGCCCTATTCTGTTGCTTTCAGATAAGAATTCATAAACCAATGAAATTCTTTGAATTTTTTCAGTGTGGCGATTATATTCCATCATCAAATTGCAGCATTAGCTCTTCGTCTGCAGTCTAGACTGATCTAGAGAACATGATTAAAATTTTGGAAGCTAGCCACTTGAAATCATCTGGTTTCTCAACACTTTGGTAGGCAAAATATGGCTGATCCGGGTCATAATTTTATTTTAGCATTGGTGCTATAATGTGTTTAAGTCCTGTCTTTGTTCGCTCTGTTGCTATGATAACCACCATGACCCAAAGTAAGTTGGAGAGGAAAGGGTTTATTTCAACTTGCACTTCCAGATAAGGTCAACAGAGGGAAGCCAGGGCAGGCACTCAAGGCAGAAACTGAAGCAGAGACACTGAAGAATATTGCTTGCTGGCTTGAGCCCTCTGGCTTGCTCATTGTTTGTTTTCTTGGAGCCTAGGGATGATGCTCTCCACAGCTGGGCCTTCCTGTATGACTATTATCCAAGACAGTTCTCCACAGGCATGCACACAGGAAACCTGCAGGAGGCAGTTCCTCTGTTGAGGTTCTTCTCTCTTCCCTGGAGAATCCAGTTTGTGTCAAGTTGACAGTTAAAAACTAATCAGTATAAGTCATATTTGTGATTTAAGTCTTAGGAATAATTTAAATGTTGAAGATGAAATGTGTAAGATCCTTGAGAACTGTTTAGAAACCCAAATATGATTAATATGTCTTCTAGATGCCATTTTTCTTCAGGGCAATAGTCTGCTGATTGTTGTGTGCAGGCAGACTACTGGGGACAGGAAGCAGGTGGCAAAATGAAATGTTTTTCATGAGGAGTTAAAAAAAAAGACTCAGCACTCCCCTGATGCCCAAACCCACTGGGCTTGAACTCACTTTTAAACCTTCCCTCTAACTTGCAGAAATCCTCCTGCCTCTGCCTACTGAGTGCTGGCATACAGGCCTGAAGCACCACACTTAGCAGCATTCCTAATTCGTAGAGGTTCTCTGGTGCCTTCATTCTCTGTCTCAGATACGTCTAGTAGATCTGATCCTTACGAGGAACTCTGGTGGCAGTGTGGATGGTAAACACGCAAGCTCACTGTTCTTTGTCCCCGCCATTTTACAGTCTGCCAGTTACGTTGACTGATAATACATTATCTCAGGCAGTGGGATTCTGGTAATGCTTGGTACCGCTTGGCCACAAACACCACAGGCTACACTGTGGGCATAGGATTTAAACACATGTGGTATGAAAGGTCCACATGTTCTCATTTGACGACTCTCCTGCGTAGCACTAAGTCTTCCTCGTGGGTTATAGTCTTTCCCTTTGAGGTCAGAGTGACCTTTGAATGAGAAAGTACTTTCAGTGCAGAGTGTTGGGAAAAGGTACTAAAGAAAAGATATTTAAACATCGCCTGGACTGGTCTCCATTAGGTTAGGTGTTAAGTATATTGTTTATTTCTTTTCAACACTGACTTCTGTGTATATATCCTTATTGCAATAAGATTATTTTAACTTTGTAGCAATCATTGAAGTAGTTTTTAGTAGACTTTAGATCAAGCTTGAAAAAGATAAATAAAGCAACTCCTTGTAACCTAAAATACAGATGGAAAATTGCTAGTATTTTTGGACAAACTTTGTCTCGTTGGCAGGTGGGATTGATAGCTTCATAGCTTGGGTGAGAAAGTGTACCAGTGAACCCTCGGTTAGAGTAGCCGTCAACACCGAGCATGGATGGAAGGAGACTCTTTCAGAACTATGTAAGCAAGATTTTTAAAACAACAGGAGCATATTTACTCATGTGTTAGCCTATATTCATCCTAAGTTGCTTTCTTCTTCAGATTTATTGTTTATGTGTGTGAGTGCTTTTCCGTGCAGAAATGTATGTGCACTATGTGAATGCCTGGCTCCTGCAGAGGTTAGCAGAGGCTGACTGTCTAGTCTCCTCAAACCGGAGTTACAGAGGGCTATGAGCACCATGTAGGTGCTTGGACCCAAACCCAGATTCTCTGGAAGAGCAACCAGAGAACCCACTGGGCCATCTCTCTAGCCCCCGTCATGAGTTTCATTTTTATTTTATAATATACATATTAGTTCATTGATACATTGGATATTTATGGTAAATTTTATACTCAAAGGGATATTCCATGAGGAAGTTTGGAGACCACCATCCTAGACAACCTTCCTCACCCTTTGCGCACCTGCAGGAGGAAGGACCCTAACCGAACTTGCCAATCACCATTTCCTTGACAGCTTCCCTTTATGCTATTTGAGAAGGGGCAGTTTAATGAAATTGTGTGCAGTGTTTGCAAAGGTGCATATTGATCCTAAGAGTGAATGGTCATTCACCGTGCTCTCTGAAGCTTTGAGGAAAAAAGTATTAAATAGTACCACAAGGACATTTAGTTATATTTTATAAAAAAAAAAAAAAAAAAAAAAAAACCTCCAAAAGGGCCAAGACACGTAGTCATGTTAGATCCCTTATGGCTCCAAAGACCGATATAGTTGGTTTGACTGAAGGAACTGTGAACGAGGAAGGAAATAAGCAGGCCTTTTTATAAACATCCCCAGGGGCCAACATATGAGCCACATAATGAGTTCCAGTGATTTGACATCCGTATTAGAAGAATTTTGAATTTGTTTTAGATTTAATTTTTAAAATTCCATTTTGCTGCTGGTAACTCTAAATTTCTAGTGTTCTAAACCCGAGTCTTGGGACCACGCAGAAGGCTCAGTGGTTGGGAGAATTTGCTGCTCTTTTATAGGGTTCAGATGTAGGTGGCTCCCAGCAGCCACACAGCTGCTCGCAACTGTCTGTAACTCCAGTTCCGGTGGCTCTCACTGGACCTCTGGCTGCATGGACACCAGGCACACATATGGTGCACATGTATACATATAGGCAAACATTTATGCATAGTTAATTTAAAAAACAGTTTTAAACCCGGGTCTTAGCCACCTGTTTACTGTCCCACGTTGAGGGCAGCAAGGAGTCGTATTCCAGTAGCCGTGAGACTGCTTACAGAAAGCACACTTCTATTTCAGCATTGCTGTTATGGGTGGCAATATAGGAATCTATATAGAAATTGACAGGATGATAATAAGAAAATTCCAGGTATTTTTGTAATTTATCCTGTAGCTGTCTGTCAGATGAGGCTCAGTTGATAGAAATGTGCTGAGTTGTGTTGTTGTTTAAAGTTGGCATTCTTTTGATTCTTGACCTTATTTCCCCCACAAAGATAATATTTTGGACAATGTTGTCTAGAAGTTTACTGAATGTGGTTTTACTAATTTTCTTGCCTTGGAAATTTATTAGTGTACCATAGTACTGATTATATCAAGAGAAACAGTGTTTAACAATACCATTATGTATCAGAACAGATTGGAGAAATAAGTAAATTAGGAGGCTAACTGGTTACATTTTGCATATATTTTTGTTTACATTCTTACTGAAGCCTTGAAGAATTTTGTAGCATAGGCCAATGAGGTGGATTAGCAGGGAAAAGCATTTCCATCCAAGCCTGAGGACCTAAGATCTGTCTCTGGGCCCCACATGATGGAAGCAGACAATCAGACAATGAGCATTTGCACACACACACACACACACACACACACACACACACACACACACACACACACTCTAAATAGATAGATAGATAGATAGATAGATAGATAGATAGATAGATAGATAGATAGATAGATAGATAAATATTAAAAATGTTTTTGGTGGCCAATACAAAAGACTTGTGGCTGCTGTTAACCCAGCTAGCTGTTAGGCTTTTGGGGAAAGGAGAGAATATTTATAAGAAATTAGAAATTAGGATCAGGCGGCCAATGAAAGCTAGACGAATGAAAGTCTCATTGCTGTCCCAAATTAGTATAATTGGCTGTAATTTACCCTTTGTTTCACCTGTCAAGTGCAAAACTTACATCTTATTTTCTTAAAGCCCTGGAGGAGGCTTTTCTGAGACCTGCGTCCTTATTTCAGAGTTGGATTAAAATTAGGTTCCTGTGAAATTTCCACAAATAAACATTTTTTTTCCCCTTGTCAGAACCCAAGTGACTGTTGGGAGCATATTTGTAGTAAGAAGGGCATGAGATAGGAGTGGGAAGGTGAACAGTGCAGACCCTACAGGCCTCCTGTAGAGAGTAGGCTTTATCTCTGTCAGCTGTGCCTTGTGGCACTGTGAAGACCTGAACCATAGAGACTGGCAGACCTGACGGAGTCCCTCGCTATAAAGGCCTAAACTTTTCTTTGGCTGCCTGATGAGACACTACATATGCTTCCAGACATACCTTGGACTTCAGCGGCAGCCCATTAGCCTGATAATGGGTACAAAAGCAAGACAGTAGAATGAAGGTTTCATGTACTTCATTGTGAAATGACTGTCTACAGTCCCCTTGCCTGTCAGCTGTCCAAAGAGGGGACCAAAACAAAAGTTCAACAACGTTTCAGAGAAATAGCATGGGATGTTTGATCAGCTGACTAAGCACACAGGCTTTAGGAAGCAAGGGGAGGCTGGCTGGTTGAACTTGGGAAGCATAGATAGACAGCAGACTAGATTCTAATTGTTGTAATTTTTATTGTGATGGTCCCATTTTTAACCTTTTACGGTTTAATAATTTTCTTATGATAATACTATAACAACAATTTTTGTTGTGATAATTCCCCTTTAAACCTTTTTTTTCCCATAGAGTATATTCTGATAGTGGTTTCTCCTCTCTCACCTCCTCCCAAATCCTCCTCACATCTCCACCCTTCCAATCCCACACCTTCTTTCTCTCTCTCTTTAGAAATCAGACAAGTCAATAAAAGAACAAACAAACCAGAATAAAACGAAGCAAACAGACACAGAAAAGAAAAGAAAAATAAAAAACACGAGAAACACTTACACATGTAGACACACACACACACACACACCTACAGAGAGAGAGAAGAGAGAGGAACACAATCAGGACCCATAATGGATAAACATTTCCAAAAGTGCCATTGAGTTCCATTTTTGTGTCTGCTGTCTACAGCTGGATATGTCGGGGCCTCCCTTAAGTGTATGCCCAGGGAGACTCCTTGGGGAAAACTGCCTTTTCTCAGTCAGCAGTTGTGAATGGTGTAGGTTCTAGGTTAGGGATGGTAGTTCATGTCCACTTCCTCTTTCAGCACTGGGACTCCACTTGGGTTGGACCTGTGAATGCTGCCATGGTCTCGGAGTTCATGTGTGTGGCAGTCCTGTTGTGTCTGAAAGACAGTTTCCTTGGATCTTCCAGTCCCTCTGGCTCTCGTGATCTTTCAGTCCTCCCCTTCCGCATTTTCCCCTGAGCCATGAAGGGAGGGGTTTGATAGAGACATCCCACGTAGGATTGAGTGTTCCGAGGTCTCTTACTCTATGCCCGTTGTCCAGTTGTAGGTCTCTGTGTTAGATCCCATCTTCCGAAGGAGGAAGCTTCTCTGATGATGGCTGAGTGAGATACTTATCTATGAGGATAGCAGAATGTCTGTAGGAGTCATTGTACTGTTTTTTTTTTTTTCTTTAGTAGAACAGTAGTTTTCCCTTAGGCCCATGACCTATCTCGTCTCAGTTTCTTGGCCACACAAGCAGTGATAGGCATGAGTTCAATGTCATGGAGTTGGCCTTAAATCCAATCAGATAGTGATTGCTTACTGCCGCTGTTGGCACCACTATATCATGCAGGCGGGTCACTATTGTAGATTTCAGAGTTTGTAGCTGGGTTGGTGTTTACATTTCTCCTTGGGTAGCATGCAGAGTACCTTCCCGTACCATGAGCACTAGTCAGTAGGGGCGAAGGCTCCCGGAAGGAGCCAGCTTCACTTATCTATGCTCAGTGAGTTATGTAGGTGTTATCTGTAGCAATAGGGCCTTATCAGCAGTTTGTGGAGAGCACCAGAAGTCTTTGCAATAGCCTGAGTTATTTGGGGGGTTTTCCATGGGACCCCTTTGGCAACAACTCAATTAAATGGAAGTCGCTCCTGACACTGTAGGTTTCATTTGGTGGCAAGAGATGTCTAGTTGGGGCTTGTCTCTGCTTTTATTTTCTTGATTCTGTTTAGATTTCTTTCATATATGTATGTATTTAAGAAGTTTCTACTGTAGTAGGTTTCCATGTAACTCCTCAAATGACCTCTTAGTGTTAACTGCCCCTTTTCGTATTCCCTCCCTTACCTCCTCTTCTCACCTCACCTCACCTCCATTTAGTCCCCCATTCTAGCCCCCTCATCTTTCCTTAACTACCTATTCTGTTTGCCCTACCTTAGTGCCCCTGCCCGACGAGCCCCTTACACTATACCTAACCTCTGGAGTTCTACAGGTAGTAGTGTGCCTATCAGAGACTTAACAGCTACCATCCACATATGAGTGAGCACATACCATATTTGTCTGTTTGGGTCTGGGTTACCTCACTCAGGATGACTTTTTCTAGCTCCATCGATTTATATAGGAATTTCATGATTTATTTTTTTAATAGCTGAGTTGTTAAATGCTCCATCGTTTAAATGTTCTACATTCGTTCATTCTCTGGTGGACACCTAAGCTTTTTTCCCCAATTTCTAGCTGTTATAAATGGAGCACATGTGAACATGGATAAGCAGAAGTCTCTGGAGTAGGATGAAATATCCTTTGGGTATAGCTGGTTCTTGAATGACATCTATTTCCATCTTCCTGAGGAGCTGCCACGTTGATTTCCGCAGTGGCTATACAAGCTTGCACTCCCACCAGCAGTGAATGAGTGTGTCCTTACCCTGCATCCTCAGGAGCATAAGCTGTCATTTCTTTTGTTCGTCTTAGCCATTCATACCAATGTAAAGTGAAGCCTCAAAGAGGTTTTGATTTGTGTTTTCCTGATGACTAGGGATATGGAACATTTCCTTAGGTGTTTCTTAACTAGTTGTGTCTCATCTTTTGAGAACTCTCCAGTTAGTCCTGTAAGCCACTTTTTAACTATGTTCTTTTCCTGATGCCTGGTTTTTATTGTTGTTGTTGTCGTCATTAATTCTTTATTTGTTTTAGATATTAACCCCATATTGGATATGTAATTGCTAAGATATTTTTCCCATTCTGTCGTCTGTCACTTTGTCTGAGTAATGGTATCTTCTGCCAAACAGAAGCTTTTCAACTTCCTGAGGTCCCGTTTGATAATTGTTGTTCTTAGTGCCTGTGTTTATGTCCTTTAGAAAGTCTTTTCCTGTGACAGTAAAGTTCAAGACTATTCCCTGCCTTCTCTGCTGTCGAATTCAGTGATTCTGGTCTTATGTTGGGGTCCTTGATCCATCTGGAATTGTTTTGTGCAGGGTGGTGAATATGGATCTATTGGATTCTTCTACATGCAGTCATTCAGTTTGACCAGCACCATTTATTGAAGACACTGCCCCCACCCCGCCGCCAACTGTGAATTTCTGGCTTCTTCATCAAAAATCAAATGTCTATAGGTGTGTGGACTTATGTCTTGGTCTTAACTAGGATCCCGTGGTCAATATGTCTATTTCTACACTAATGCTATGCTGTTCTTATTTCTACTGCTCTGTAGTACAATTTGAGGTCAGGGAAGTGACACCTCTGCAGTTCTTTTGTTTTTCAGGAAGTTTTTAGCTATCCTGGGTTTGGTATGTGTGTTTACATATAAAGTTGGAATTTTGTTCTTTTAAGATCTATGAAGTATTGTGTTGAAAATTCGATGGGGTTTACATTGTATCTGCAGATTGCTTTTGGTAGGGTGGCCATTTTTAATATATTAATGCTACCAATTCATATACAAGGGAGATCTTTCCATCTTCTGATGTTTTCTACAATTTTCTTCTCCAATGTCATCAATGTTTTATTGTACAAATCTTTCACTTGCTTGGTTAAAAATTATTCTTAGATAATATTTTTGTGTGTATGGCTATTGTGGAAGGCACTGCTTCCCTGATTCCTCCTCAGCCTGTTGTCATTTGTATATAGGAAAGCTACTGATTTTTGTTTGTTAATTTTGTGTCCTGCTACTTTGGTACAAGTGTTTATCAGCTGTAGACATTTTTGGTATACGTTTTTGAGTCATTTATGTATAAAATCATACCTGCAAATGAAGATACTTTTTCCCTTCCTATTTATATCCCCTTGATCTCCTTCAGTTGTCTTATTGCTCTAGCTAGAACTTTCTTTAAATATTTATTTGTTTGTTTGTTTGTTATGTATACAATATTCTGTCTGTATGTCTGCAGGCCAGAAGGGGGCACCAGACGTCATTACAGATGGTTGCCGGGAATTGAACTCAGGACCTTTGGAAGAGCAGGCAATGCTCTTAACCACTGAGCCATCTCTCCAACCCTCTAGCTAGAACTTAAGCATTATATTGAATAAGTATGGTGGAAGTAGACATCCTGTCATGTTCCTGATTTTAGTGGAAATTGTTTGAGTTTTTCTCTGCTTAGTCTAGCTGGTGTTGGTTATAGGCTAACTGTAAATTGCTTGTCTTATGTTGAGGTGTGTCCCTTGCATGCCTAGTCTCTCCAAGACTTATTTAAAAGGGATGTTGGATTTTGCCAAAGTTTTTTTTCTCTATCTAATGAGATGATTGTGTGGTTTTTGTCTTTGGTCTGCTTATGTTGTAAATGTCATTTATCAATTTCCATGTGCTGAAAGATCCCTACATCTATGGGGAAAATCCAACTTCATCATGGTGGATGATCTTTTTGATGTGTTCTTGTATTCGGTTTGCAAGTTTGGGGTTTTTGTTTTTTGAGAATTTGTTGCATCTATCTTAACAAGGGAAACTGGTCTGTAATTTTCTGTCTCTGTTGGATCTTTGTATGGTTTAGGTATCGGGGAAACTGTGGCCTCATTAAAACAGTTGGGCAATGTTCCTTCTGTTTCTTCTTTGTTGAATAATTAGAGTATTGGCATTAATTCTTCTTTGAAGGTCTGGTGAAATTCTGAAACCATTTGTCCTGGGCTTTATTTTGGGTGGGGGGGGATTTAATTATTGTTTCTATTTCAATAGGGGTTATGCGCCTGTTTAAATTTGCTTATTTGATCTTGTTTTAACTTTGGTAAGCCATATATATCAAGAAATTTATGCATTTCTTTTAGGCTTTTCCAGTTTGGTAAAGTACAGATTTTAAAGTATGTCCTTATGATTCTCTGGATTTCCTCAGTGTCTGTTTTGATGTCCCTTTTTTGTCTCTAATTTTTAATTTGTATCTTTGCTTTTTAGTGTGGCTAAGCGTTTCTCAATTTTATTGGTTTTTCTCAATGAACCATCACTTTGTCTCTTAATTCTTTGTATTTTTTGTTTGTTTGTTATTGTTTTTTTCTATTTTAATGGTTCATTCTTTTTTTCTTTTTTCTTTTTTTTTTTGGTTTTTCGAGACAGGGTTTCTCTGTAGCTTTTTTAAAGTTAATGGTTCATTCTTGAGTTAGATTATCTCTAGCCTTCTACTTTGGGGTATTATTTTGTTTCTTTTTTATCTAGATCTTTCAGATGTGCTCTTAAGTTGTGAATATGGAGTTTTTTCTATATATTAATGTGGGTACTTAGTGCTATGAACTTACACTTAGAACCACCTTCACTGTGCTCTATAGGTTTGGATATGTTCTGTTTAGTATTGTCATGATCCATATTGTTGTTGTTGTTTGTTTGTTTTCGAGACAGGGATTCTCTGTGGCTTTGGAGCCTGTCCTGGAACTAGCTCTTGTAGATCAGGCTGGTCTCGAACTCACAGAGATCCACCTGCCTCTGCCTTCCAAGTGCTGGGATTAAAGGCCTGCGCCACCACCATCTGACTCATGACCCATTTTTAATTCAGTAGGGAGTTATTCAGTTTCCATGAGTTTGTATACTCTCTGTGTTTTCTGTTGCCAATAATATTCAGCTTTAATCTGTGGTGGCCAGATAGGATGCAGGGGTTATTTTAGTGTTCTATCTGTTGAGATTCCCTTTGTGTCCAAGTATGTGGTCAATCTTGGAAAATGTTTTGTGAGCTGCTGATAAGAAGGTATATTTCTTTCTTTCTTTCTTTTTTTGTTTGGGTGAAATGTTCTGTAACTATCTGCCATTATGATGTTGTTTAACGCTAGATTTATCTGTTCGGTTTTTGTCTGGATGACCTGTCCACTGGGGAGAGTTGGCCATCCACTACCAGTGTGTGAGGGTCAGTATGTAATTTTAGTTAGAGTTGTGCTTCTTTTACAAACTTGGATATCATAGTTTTTGGTGCATAGATGTTTAGAATTGCAATATTCTCTTGATGGATTTTTTTCTTTTGACATGTAGATAATGCCCTTCCCTATCTGTTATGATTAGTTTTGGTTTGAACTCTATTTTGTAGATATTAAAATAATATAACTTCTTGCTTCTTTCATCCAAATTTTTTTCTATGCTTTTACCCTGAGGTGATGTTAAGGTCTGTTTCTTGGATGCAGCAGGGTGATGGATCCTGTTTCCTCATCCAACATGTTGGTCTGTGTCTTTTTATTGGGGAATTGAGACTATTGATGTTGAGAGTTATCAGTGAGTATTGTTTACTGATTCCTGTTATTTTGTTGTTGTCTAGTTTTATTTTCTCTCTTCCTGATATTATGGTCTGGGTTTCTTACCTTTTCTTGGGTGTGGCTAGCCTCTTCAGGTTGAGGTGTTCCTTCTAGTGCCTTCTGTAGAGCAGGCTTTGTGGGTAGATAGATAGTGCTCAAATGTCTTTGTCGTGGGTTCCCAGGAAATGCCTGCTGGAGTCGTCTGGGGACTGGAAAGTAGGAGGGGAAGGATCTGTGTTATCATTGGAGATGGGGCTTGGGGAGTGGAGCCTCTGCAGTGGTCTGCTGCAGAGCTAGGGCTGAGACTGGGGATTGGGTTTGGAGGGGGGTGGGACAGAAGCTCTGCAGTTAGTCTCCCTGCCTCCCTGGTCAGTGTGGCTGCTGCTAACCCTCCTGCTTCCCTGGCTGGAGAGTGGCTGCGCTGTTAACTGAACATACAACTAAAGAGGCAACCAACTATGTTTGTGTTACCCATTTTAAATAAAAGAGAAGAGATTTGAGAAGTTACAAAACAATTTAGAACAAAAATAAGCAAATAAAGGATCCACCTGGCTTATGTACAAATATTTCTAGGCCTCATTTTCTAAAGATTCTCAGACATGAAAAATGGAGAATATATACCAATTGAGTCTTGCACTTTTTAATTGTGTTATTTTTAGCCACTGAAAGAATTGTTTTAATACCAAGCTATTTGGTGTCATTATATTATTATACAAATGCTAATAAATACAAAATAGTCTGAGTAAGACTATAGTCATCCTATGCAAATGGAGATTTCTCTTAGTTAGGCAACATTTGAAAATAAGAATTTTCCTTCTCAAGTGAAAATGAAGCCTTTCACTGTATCCCGCTGCCATTCTTATCGGAACGAGGCTGAATGCCAGCAAACACATGCTCTAATTTTCCCTTATTGCCAAGATGCACTTATTAGAGATAATTCGCTGAAGCTGGTTTTGTCATTGTTACATGACATTTTCAGTTGTATGATCTGCTACTATAAACATATTAGCTTTAAATGAGAAAGCTGAGGCAGACAACTTAGTTAACTTTTATGCGACCATACGGTAGACTGTGTACAGAAATAATATCTCTACGGTGGGGGGAGATGAAAGGCAAGGTGTCAGTTCACTAAAGGCTGCAGAGGGGAATTCTGTGAACAACTGGATTTGGTTAGTGTGGATTATAGGTATTATTCTCTAGGTTGGTATGTATAGCAAACATTCTAAATTAATGGAAGTGTTGGAGCCTATTTATTTAGAAGGATTCATCTGTGTACTGTCATCATTCCATGTGCAGAAGGGATTTATGTAAAGATATAATTAGTTCGCGTTTTACAATTTGTTCCATTCTTTTAAAATCTCAGAAAACATATATAGCCAGTGTTCATATCTATTGCTGAAGATGAGAAGGGCCACGAATGTAGCAGACATTGTTTGAGTTTCAGCTGTCAGAAACAATCAACCTCCTACATTTTGTTTGCTTTGCAAATTTTGTCTTGTTACTTTTTTTCATTTTTTTGTTTGCTCATTTTGTTGCTGATGTTGGAAATGGGGTCTTACTATGTAGCCAATGGCCTGAAACCCATGACCCTCCCTTTCCATCCTCATCGTTAAATATCTTCAAGGATAAGTTGCCTTGATTCTGTAATTTTGAAGAAATAAAGGATTTCAAACATTGAGACAGCTCTTCTTATGGTATAATTGTGCATATTGACCATACACTGTGTAAGCTTCATTATCGTACAGGATGCTGTCATGACTCTCTGTGATCACTCTGCCCAAGTGTGGATCTTCCTCTCCCTATAAGTTTTGCATTTTAAGCTGCCATATGAGGTAATATTTACTTTGCCTTTTCATTGCTTCTCTAGACTGTGCATGCGTGTGTCTCTAGTTGGCCCCTTGTTCTTGCCGAGTTACACTATTGCACAGCTATTGCACACACAACACCGTTTACTACTTGAAAACTTGGTGAGCATTCCTGGGTTTGGTATTTATGAATAAAGCCCCAGTTGACATCCATTCTGTGCAGGCCGGTACTCAGTTCTCTGTAGTGACTACCTGGAAGTCAGTGTCGCTAGTGTACAGTGTGAGTGAGTGCATGGGTAACTGGACAAGCAGCTTCCATGACTAGTACTGAAAGGCCTGGAGTTTCCTTGTCTGTTTGTTTATATGTGCACATTGGCTATTTGTGGACAATCGGATTCCCATTTGTTTGTTCAGTTAGTTTGATGTGGGAGTTAAAGCCAGGGTCTTTGTCAGTGAAGTAAAGGCCTTAGTGCAGATTCTCCTTAGTTCAGCTGTCACTTCCATGAAAACAATATATTGGTTTTCTGGGTTTTGTCTATAAAGGAAAAAGTGAATTCAATTATATCTTAACCTGTTAAAATAACTTTTTTTGTTTTTTTTTTTTTTTTTTTTTTTTTTTTATTTTATAGATAGGGTTTTCCTGTGTAGCCCTGGCTGTCCTGGAATTTTCTCTGTAGACCAGGCTGGTCTTGAACTCAGAGATCTGCCTGCCTCTGCCTCCAGAGTGTTGGGACAAAAAGCGCACACCACCACCAACCAGCTTAAATTAACTTCTTAAAGCTTACCGTTTTATTTGTGTGAATAGGCAAATTTCTTTAAACTCATAACCCTCATTTTCTCTTCAGTAAAAGTAGTATTAAAAGTATAGTAAAGGTTCACTGAAATGTCCCGTGGAGAGAGCTTAAGGCAGCACCTGGCACAAAGTAAATATTAGCTGGTCTCAGAGAAGAAAAGGATGTGTTTGAAAAGCAAACCCGAGGCTGTAAGTTAAATACTGCTGTGGTGCCGGGCGGCGGTGGCGCACGCCTTTAATCCCAGCACTCGGGAGACAGAGGCAGGCGGATCTCTGTGAGTTCGAGACCAGCCTGGTCTACAAGAGCTAGTTCCAGGACAGGCTCCAAAGCCACAGAGAAACCCTGTCTCGAAAAACCAAAAAAAAAAAAAAAAAAAAAAAAAAAAAAATACTGCTGTGGAGGCTTAGGGACGTTTGGGAGACAGAGAAACGTTTGACTTTTGCTGTGCTGACCCTTGACAGGACTACGTGGTCCTAGATCTGCAGTGCGGTTTCAGTACACATTGATGGAGTCTGCCCTGGAAGTAAAGGCAGTTCAGACTTCTCTTTGTTTTCTTTTATCTGTTAGAAAACTCTGTACATATGGCAGATGATGGTGGTTCAGCCTTTAATCCCAGCACTCGGGAGGCAGAGGCAGGCGGATCTCTGTGAGTTCAAAGCCAGCCTGGTCTACAAGAGCTAGCTCCAGGACAGCAGGACTGTTTCACAGAGAAACCCTGTCTTGGGGAAAAAAAAACCAACACTAAATGGACACAGAAGATCGCTCACATTTATACACCTAGGCATTGTATATTATACTTACAGTTTCGAGAAAAAAAGGGGGGGCATGAATCTGAAGCATGTGGGATGGGTTGGAGGGAGAGAGGCAGAAGGGATGATGTAATTATATTTTAATTAAAAAGAAAGTAATTTTAAATATATGTTAAAATTTGCCATCTGCAGAAAACAAAACTTAGTCCTTAAATGCAAACAACCTGTGTTTTGTGTGTGTGTGTGTGTGTGTGTGTGTGTGTGCTCACATGTGTGCATGTGCACCATTTTATATGTGGGGAAAGAGTCTGTTAATCTGTCATCCTTCTGTGAGTTCATACATACTTTTATTTTTATGTACTTGTTTATTTTTACCAGTTCTGTCCTGAAATAACAAAACTTAGTTTCCTCTGGAAACTGTTATGTGCTGTTTGTTAATTCTGCACAAAGTTTATTTCCCAAAATCAGCTGTACTAAAACAGAAAGTTACAGTATCAAAATAGACTTGAGGTCATTCAATATTAATGTTAGTTTCCAGATGGCGAGTCTGTGGCACTTTTGTCCAGCACGGCGACTCGGAAGAGTAGCGGCCATCGTGTTCATGTGGGCCCCAGAGGGTTGTTGCTAGGTCAGGCCCTGGTCTGTTTATAAACTGCCCTGCTCGCAATTGTATCCGCGCCTGTTGTATCGGAAGTTTCTGCGCCGCTCCGTTGTTTGTTTTACTCTAAGAAGTGGATGTCTGTCCATTCTCATCTCCTCTGTCCCTGGAGCAATGCAGCAGCAGGCCAGCCTCCCGGGAGCTGTAGCAAGTGATGCGTTGGGTTGTTCTTACACAGAGCGGTCTAAGAATGCACCCAAGTCCATAGTCCACCGCCTGGATCTCCAGCCAGGCCCTGAGCGTTAAAGCCAAGAGATTTAACACTCGAACCGAGGAAACCTGAATATTTTCTTACTAACCCCGGTAGACTGTGTGGAGTCATGACCACTGATCAAGGTATGTCGCCTCATTTTCTAGTGGACGCTTTCATGTTATTTTTAGACTGTGGATTACTGTAGAGCCTGAGTGCCAGGGTCAGAGTTTGATTTTATTTAAAGTTACAAATAAGCCTCACATTGTTTTTCACTCTCAGAAGTAAAATAACTTTCTCCACAGCTTTTGTCTTTTAAAGGAAGCTTTATCTCTCTTAACAAAGTACAAACTTGTTTGGTTAATAAAAAAAATAGGAGCCAACTAAAAATCTTGTTCAGCTGCCAAGAGAAGGAATGAAAAGAAAAGAAAAGAAAAAAAAAAGCCAGTTTCTTCTTTTTCCTCAGTGAACAAAGTGAAGAAATGTTTGCTTCTAATACCAGGATGTCAGTATTGCCCTGTGAGCCACACAATTCCCAGTCTCAGTCTCGGTTAGGGATTTGGGGGAGTCCTCGTTCATGCGTTTAAGATAATACTGTAGAGACAGGTATGGCTTTGATTACTGTGTTTGTTTCTTTGTTTGCTTTAGTTTAAAAATTGTTAATGGTGGTATTAAGTCACTGTGGTATCCTTGAATATTCTAGAGAACAAATTCATGAGCAATTGAGTCTTTCGAAGAGAAATGAAATTTCTCTTTGTGGTAAAATTGCAATCACATGACAGGAAGTAGCTCCTAAAAATATTGTTTCCAACTGAAGTGGGAAACTAGGTCTGATGGCTGAATGGGAGTGTTACCACAGGTTCCCAGCAAGCTATGTAGTGAGAGCCTATCTTAACAGCACCCCAACTCCCCTCACCACCACAAAACATACCAAAACTTCTGAATCTGGCCAAAGGGTAATTAGACAAAGCTTTTTAGCCCTAGCACTTTGGAGGCAGGGGTGTGAGGATCAGAAGTTCAAGGCCAGCCTGTGTTCCGAGAAGGGGAACTAGAGAGATGACTTGGCATTTGTTGCTCCCCCGGAGGACCCAAGTCCAGTGTCCAGCATCCATGTCAAGCAGCTAGCAGTTGCCCGTAACTCCCGTTCTAAGGATCCAACACCCGCCACGGTCTGGACTCCACGGGCACTTCCACACATGTGGCATACACATATGCATGCACTCGAACACACACACAAACACCCATAAAGATTAAAAGAAAAAAAAATGACAGCTTTAAAAGAATGGCTGATATGGGCTGATTTCTTCAGTGCTTTTCTTACTGCGACAGTGTGGATAAAACCATACACATCCCTGAAAAATGCCAGACAAAGCAAAACATAACTGGCAGTCCTTGAAGTCGCCCAAATCCCCTTCCTTGTGGCAACTCTCTCTCCTTCCTTCCAGGTCAGCGGACACACCTTATAGAAGTCCAGTGTGGGGCTGATCCCACTCCTGTGGCACGGCAGAAACTCCCCCTAGCTCTGAAGGACACTCGCCAGGCCCCTGCCCCTCTCCCTCCCAGGCAGAAACCAGATTCCTGCTTAGGGCTTCCACTTTTCTTGGGTGACATTCAGGGTTCCTGTAAGGTCTCACAGGTTGCCATGGACACTCTGCCTGAGGCGTTTTAAAAGAAGAAATGCAGCAAAAAGGAAGTAAGCGTTCTTTCACTCCATCAGTTAAGTTCTGTTTTTCTTGAAATAGCTTCTGCCTCCAGAAGTTTGGTATGATTAGAGCAAGTCTCCACGCCCCCTTGCGAAGGTGGCTCCGGAGCCAAGGGCACCAGCCTTAGAGCTGAGCCTGGCCTCAGCATGAATAGAAGGCACTCTGGGACCCACTGCAGCAGTGTGGCCTTCATGAGTGCCTTTCAGAAGAGAGAGGCAGCTGACAAGACAGTGGCATTTCCTCTCCCGTTAGTGGATAATCTTTCTATTACATCATGTAAGTTGAATATGTGTATATATGTACGTCACTTGTACCTTTTAGAGTATTTCTTTGTTTGGGGTTTTTTTTTTTCTTGGTTTGTTTGGTTTGGTTTTTGTTGTGTTTTACTTTTGAGACAAGGTCTCAAGTAACTCTGGCAAGCTTGGAATTGAATATGTAGACCAGGATGGCCTCAAACTTGGAGAAAAACTCCTGCCTCTTGTGCAGTTACCGAAGTTCAGCAGCAATGCTGGGCTTTGTCTTATCTTTGTAATGTTTATTGCATGTGGTGCTTTGCCTGCGCGTGTATCCGGATGCCTCTTGCATACCTGGTGCCTGAGGAAGCCAGAGAGGGTGTCAGATCCTCTGATTCCAAAGTTACAATTGCTGTGACCACAGTGTGGGTGCGGAGAATCCAACCCAGGTCTTCTGGAAAAGCAGCCAGTGCTCTTAACCGCTGAGCCATCTCTCCAGCCCGTTTTATCTTTTAAAAATGACTTTCAAAAGCTTTACATTTTTTTTTAAAGCTTGCACTTGTGAGAAATGTTTTTCACATAAAAAGTAAAATGTGAGGGAGTTTGCTGAAAGAGTCAGCAGGAGGACTATTATGCGGGCCTTGAGGAGTAGTGATTTAGTCTTTAGTCTTTAGTCTTTAGTCTTAGTTTCTCGGAGTCTTTGGGGGCTTAATTTTATCATTTATTTTCTGCAGTACTGTTGTGTGTCTGTATTGTGATGTGTGTATATGAGTCGTGCCACGATGAACATGTAGAATTAGTGGACAGCTTCTAGGAGTTGGTCTTCTCCTCCCACCGTGGGATCTGGAAGGGAGCTTGATTCATCAGGCTTGTATTATGTGATAGCTAATCTTTGTGGCCAACTAGACTGGGAAGAGGGAACTGAGGAGTTAGGGAATTGGCTCCACCAGCTTGGCCTGCCTGTGGGGCGTGGTCTTGATGATTGATAGAAGAGGCCCAGCCCACTGTGAGCAGCCCCATCCCTAGGCATAGGAGTCTGAATTTATAAAGTAGCTGAATGTGAGCAAGGGAGCAGGCAGGCACAGCCTTCCTCCATAGTCTCTCCAAGTTCCTGCTCAAGCACATCCCCTAGCTTCTCTCGGTGACCAACCATCACCTTCAGCCAAATAAATCCTTTCCTCCTTCAAGTTGGTTCTGATTGGTGTTTGCTACAGCAACAAAGACATGAACTAGGACATGCCTCCAGGGCTTTTCTTCCTGAGCCATCTGCTGGCCTATTTTATACACCTAAACCTATATGTAGCTTCAGTTGTAACATAGATGTAAGGTTAAATTTAAGTTTTTCCTCATAGGTAGCACACTATTTTATTTACTTTTATTTAAATTATTTTTAATATATTTATTTGTGTGTATGTGTGCACACATGTGTAAGTGCATGCATGCGTGCAAACACACATGCATGGATGTGTGTATCACTTGCTGCCACACAGCTGATTTGGGTTTTAAGAAGTGCATGAGGAAAGGCAAAAAAGTGCAAGATAATGTAGGCTGAGAAATGCAGGTCAAGGAGACATTATTGACGCTTGCTTGCAGAAGCTGCTAGGCTAGGACCCTGAAAAGCACATTTGGAGAAACCCGACTCAGGAAAACTAATGAGTGGGTCGGACACAAATGAATGGAAATCTACAGAGCGTGGGAAGATTTGCTTATGAAAAGTTATGTTTTTTTCCTTTTTGCAAAGAAGCAGTAATAATACATCTACTTTGAGGGAGTTAAAACAATAGTAATTGGTTTCAATAGCTTGACTTTCTTTTTCTTTCTGGCCACATATATATTTTTGTGACTAAGTGGAAAATAGTTTGGAAGTGCCCAAAAGGAACAGCAAAATCCAAGATTCAACTTAATACAAAAACCAGACCTCTTGTGTAGATGAGTTGGCTGTAACTCTTAAAATAAAAAACAAAAACTAACCTTGCCCCTCAAATGACTTTCCTCTCTGAGTTTTTGTTTCGTTCACAGGTAGGAAGTGAATAAAAAAGTTTCCATTCATTGTTACTTTGAATTGAGGAGCCTTCTATGGTATGTCCATCTTAATTTTCTCCTTTGGAATGTCAGAGCTCCTAATGAATGACTTGTCAAGCAGGCAACATCTTAGGGTTTGTTTTTCTTATTCAGAAGTACTATGGTGTCGATTCATAGGACCCTTCTGACATGAAGCGTGTGAGGCTTTTCCTAACACCAGCTCTAATTCTCCGACTCTCCATTTGGTACTTACTAATCAGCTGTCCCTAATTTAATTTTGATGCTAATAACCACTAGTGTTAGCCTCAGAGCCCGGAAGTTGAGTATACAGTCCCACCAGACTGCTTCCACTTCTGATCAACAGTTAAGTCTGTTACTCCCCCAAGGTCAGTGCCTTGCCAGTTGGCTGTGTGGGAGGCTCTATTGTCCTCTAAGGCCAGTGGCTTGCGAGAAGGGCTCCCACAACTCGGGAAAGCTCTGTGCTGTCAAAGTTACAATCAAGGCTGCAGATGAAATGAGTCAGGGAAATAGCTCAGGAGCCAGGATGCTCCGCCTCCTGACACGTAGGCTTGCATTCCCACCTGGAAGCTCTGGGAAAGTGTCATTCAGAGGTTCGGTCACGTGGACAAGACTGAGCATTAACTCTGTCTCCAGCTTTTCTTTCTTCCCAGAAATTGCAAAGACCAGGGAATTGACAGTTGCAGTTAATTAGTCTTGATCTGTCTGCTAAGGAGCCCCACCTGATGCTATCCAGGAGCTCACAGTTTTAGAACACAAGAGGCTCCTGTCACCCAGGAGACTCCAAGGGTTTCGAACCCTGTTAGGAACATCACATTGCTGTTGCTTAGGAATTTCCAGTTGGTTTAGGAGATGCTCTTGCCAGAATCTAGAAACAAGGATTAAATACTATATATTTCTGTGGCACAAAGAGTCTAAAATCAACTAGTCTTACTCTCCCCACCCGTGTGTGAAGAGGGAGCCATACTTGGCATATAAATACTGGCCCTGACTTACACATGCAGCTCTGAGCCTAAATACGTTTTTGTAAAGGGGTAGCAACTTTTTGTGGTACTCCTGTTCTCATTTGGGTGAAATTTTAGTGGAATTGGTCAAAATCGTAGTGTTCCTTTCACAGAGCTTCCACAGTAAACACTAACAAGCCAAGAACAGTGGTTCTCAGCTTGACTGTGTTCGCATCTAGCAGAAAGCTAGAAAACACCTGACCCTGGGGGCCCACGCCACCAGAGAGTCTGATGAAGCAACTTGAGGCCAAGGGTGGCGGTTTCCTTTTTTAAGGTTCCACAAGTGATTCTAATGGTAGTCATGGCTGAGAACCACAACAGTGTAGTTTTCCCATGCTGTACGTATCTCAGGAAGATACTTTTTGTTAACCATGGTCAGAAGGCAGTTGACGTTAGAGCGTGCAAGGTTTCCAGGGTTTAGGACAATATGAGAATAAATGTAGCACTTGCTGGCCTGCTGAATCCATCCTGGAGTTGGTCGTAAGCTGGTCCGACGAGTTACAATGCTGATAATTAGTTCCGTTAAATCTGGAGATTTTCACTTGCCCAAGGTCAGAGGGCAAGTTAGGGAGAACCAGGGTTACAGAACTGTAACATGGGTTGGTAGTTCATTGTTTTTACTATTTAGGTTAGGAGTTGTAGGTACACTTTTATGTAAAAGGTCAGATTATGAATGTTCGGTATATAGTGTAATATAGCGAAGAGCAGTGCATGCACGCATGAATGAGGATGATCACCCCCAGTAGTGGACAAGATGGGTATTGAGCAGAGATTGGCCGATGACTCGATCTATTGGAAAGCTGTTACCTCGGTGGGGTAATGACCTTGCAGATCTTCCCTGGCGTCTGGCCCTGCTATTGATGGACAACAGCTACGTGTATCTGTGGGTATGTAGATAAGATTTAGCACGTAGTTAGGAATTGTGCTCATCTAGCAAAGTGGCAGTGGTAGATTCTCTTCAAACATGCCTGACGGTTTAGTGCAAGGCTTCATTTCCTTCCTGCTGCGTGGGCCTTGTGTCCAGTTGAACAGCTCTTGGTTATCACAACATATAGGAGCCACTTATTGCTCCTTTACTCATGTCTTGCCATGCTAGTCATTGTTTTGGTTCATAGCTGTCATGGTTGGACGTTAGTAGTAATTCCTTCCTCTTTTGGCAGATTGCATAGCACTGTCTAGTACTATTGAAGCTGGACCATAGCAAGGAGGCTTTCTGGTTAGATGTAGCTCAAACAGTCTGAGTCCTGTGTCCTATATGTGTGGTGTCTTTAGCAACAGGGACTTATCTTCAGCCCCTGAGAAACAACCAGGGGCAACAGCAATAGTCTATGTTGTTTGGGGAGTCGTGTTGTTTATCCTGAACAATAACAAGAAAGGAAGTTTCTTGTGCCTGGTGCTGGGCTCGTGTATGGTTCTTGTTGACATAACTTCATTTCGATGATAGATAGATAAGTGTATATTAAATGCATCATATATAATTTTAGGTAAATGTAAAATGGTTCCTTGAGGCTGCCTCAAACATCCTCGGTGTCATTTGTCCCCTTCCCTCATTCTCCTGCATTGACCTCCTTTCCTCTTCTCAGATGAAACCTGCTCCTTCCCAGTTTGCTGATTTCTGTTCCTTATCACCTATATCTTGCTACTCCTCTTCCACCCCACAACCTCCTGCTGCTGCCATGGTCCTACTTCTCAGATTTCTGGAGTTACTTCGTGTAATATTCTCATATCTGAAGATTTGGAGCTAGGAACCATAGATGACACCAAACCCTGGGATTTGGCTGTCTCACTCGACATGTTTGTGTAATATTCCTTTTCATTATCCACTCACCTGTCAAAGGACGTCAAGATTGTTTCCATTTCCTAGCTATTGTGCATAGGTTGACAGTAAACTCTGTTGCGCATGTGTGGTGTAGGATGTCAACTCCAGGGTGAATGCCAATGGGTGGTGTGGCAGGGTCATATGGTAGACTTGTTTTTAGATTTTTGAGGATTCTCCAAACTGATTTCCAGAGTGGCTGCACCAGTTTGCACGCCCATTAGCAATGAGTAAGCATTCCCCTTCCCCCACACCCTCACCTGGGATTTTTGTCATTTCTGTTGTTCTTAGCCATTCTGACTAGGGTGAGATAAAATCTCAATTTGCATTGTTAAGGATGAGCACATTTGAAGTATTTCTCAGCCACTTCTGTTTCTGCTGTTGAGAACGCTGTTTAGATCCTTAGACTATTTTTAATTAGGTCACTTATTTCCTTGACTTGGATTTTTGAGTTCTTTGTATATTTTGGATATTGATGCTGTTGGATGTGTAGCTGATGAAGATTCTTTCCCAGTTTGTGGGTTTCTTTGTTACTCGTTGGATTGTTTCTTTAGCTATACACAAGTTTTTTCATTTTATGAAGTCTCACTTGTCAGTCGTTGGCTTTACCTAATGGGCAAACCTCTTCAGAAAGTCGTCCCCTGCACCTCTATCATGCAAGATACTGTCTGTTTTCTTCTAGTGGGTTTAGCATTTCAGATTTCAAATGGAGGTCTTTGGTGTAGTTGAGGCTAACTTTTTTTAAAATTGTTTTTATTGAACTATACATATTTGGCTGTTCCCTTCCCTTTCTCCCCTTCTACCCTGTCCCATGACCCCCACACTCCCAATTTACTCAGGAGATCTTGCCTTTTTCTCCTTCCTATGTTGATCCATGTATGTCTCTTAAGGTCCTCATCGTTGTCTAGGTTCTCTGGGGTTGTGGACTGTAGGCTGGTTTTTTGGTTTTTTGTTTTTTGGTTTTTTTTTTTTTTGTTTTATATCTACAAGCCACTTATGAGTGGAGGCTGACTCTTTATACAGGGATATAGATTTGGGTTTAATTGCATTCCTCTGCATGTGGATATTCAGTTTATCCAGAATCATTAGTGAAGATGCTGGTACTTTTTAGCTCTGGTGCATGTTTTCAGCCTCTTTATCAAGTATCCGTAGTTATGTACACTTATGTTTGGGTCTCCTTTTTTGTTCCATTCATGGATCTAAATATCACTTTTTGTGCCAGTACCATATTGGTTTTTGTTGCTATAACACTGAATATCTTCAAGTCTAGAGTGGGAATCCCTCCAGTATTACCTCTTTTGCTGAGGATTATTTGGCAAGTCAGGATCTTTTTGGTTCCATATGAATTTCAGATTTTTAAACACTATTTCTGTGAAGAATGTTGTGGGTGTTTTGTTTGGGATTGCACTGAATAGATAAGATGCTTTGATAAGATGTTCATTTTTACAGGATTAATTTCCCCACCCATTCGCATGGGTGGGCGTTCCATTTTTATAATGTCCTTTTTCTTCAATCTCTTTGAGTATTTGAAATTTTCACTGTAGAGGTCTCTCATCTCCTTAGGTTTATGGAAGATATTTGGTTGTCTTTGATGCAATATGTCCATGATCTCTTTCTCAATGTTTGTTGGTGGTATATAAAAAGGCTACTGGTGTTTGTAAGTTTGACCATTTATTTATTCTTATCCTGCAACTTTGCTGAAATTGTTGCTTGTTTTAGACAATTTCTGATTGAATTTTTTGGATCTCCTATGTATAACATGTTATCATTTGCAAATAGAAATACTTTACTTTTTCTATTTCTATCCATTTAGTTTCCTTCCCTTGCCTGTTTTGTCTGGAATCTTCACATATGTGTTTATCAGGGATATGGTCTGCAGCTTTGTTTTTGTTGTGATTTAACTGGTTTGGATGTTAGCAGTACTGGCTTTAGAGAATGAGTTTGGGAGTCCCCTGTTTTATTTTTGTTTGTTTGTTTTTAATAATTTAAAATGTATAGGTTGTATAGTTCCTTGAAAGTTGGTTACAATTCTGCTGTGAGTTCCTCTGAGTTTTGGAGTTGTTTTAATCAGAAGGGTTTTGGTTTTTTTTTTTTTTTTTTTGGTTTTTTATTATTAGTATTATTATTGCTACAATCTTCTCCTTTGTTGTGGATCTGTTTATGTCTTGATCTCTGCTTGATTTAACTCTGATAGTTTGTTGAATCTAGAAATAAATTCATTTCTGTTAGATTTTGCAACTTAATGTAGTACAGGTTTAAAATATTCCCTTATTTTACAGCATATTTCTTTAGTGTCTGTTGTAATGTTTCTCTGTTTGTTTTTATTCTGCTAATGTGCATCATCTTTTTCTTTCTTTCGGTTGCTTGAACTGGGGATCTATCTATCTTGTTTATCTTCTCAACGAAGTTGCTCTTAGATTCATTGATTTTCTGTTTTGTTTTCTTTGTTTCTAGTTAGTGTACTACTGTGAGTCTTATTAGTTCTCACTGTGTTTTCTTTTGCGGTGCCAAAACATCATGAGTAAGGCAGCATAAAAAAAAAAGAGTTCAACTTGGCTTTCAGTTCCAGAGGGTTGGAGTCTCTGGTGTGGACTGAGGTATGGTGGTAGCCGCTGGAGCAGCAGCAGAGACCTCGCGTTGCGTTTCCGTCTGTAAGTGGGAGGCAGAGCTTGCTAATTTAAAAGGGTGTGAGTCTTTTGGAATGTCAAAGTGCACCCCTCACCCAGTGACATTCTTCCTCTAGCAAGGCCACACCTTTTACTCCTCCCCAAACAGCCACCAATCGGGGACCAAGTATTCAAATGGCTAAGTCTTATTGGGGGACACCTTCTTCTGACCACCACTCTTAGAATATACTGGCTTGTATAAGTCTTATTGGGGGACATCTTCTTCTGACCACCACTCTTAGAATATACTGGCTTGTATAAGTCTTATTGGGGGACATCTTCTTCTGACCACCACACTTAGAATATACTGGCTTGAGCTTGGTTTGTTCTTGTTTTTCCAAATTCTTCAGTTGCATCACTAAGTCATTTATTTGTGTTCTTTCTATTTATTTTCTTAATGTAGGCACTTATAAAATTCCCAAGCAAAGGTGGCTTGTAAACAAGTTTTGGGGTATGGAGGTAGGCCTGTGGGTTCAGAGAGGGCCACAGACCAGAAGGCAGGCCGGGTGTAGTGGGAAAGGGAAGAAGTGACTCGCCCAGCAAAGGTGGCTCGTGGACAAAGAGTTTGAGAGCCATGGGTCGGATGACACCTGATAAGAGGAGAAATAGCAAAGGGAGGCGGCAAACCACGTAGGCGACTTGGAAATAAAGAGCACTTAAAATAAATTTTAGACCACACAGCCATGTGAATAAAAGGGACAAATCAGAAATGTCTAAATTTTCCTTGTGGTCCTAAAATGGAAGCACCGTTTCCCTGTCATGGCAACTCAGGGTCAAGGGAGCCGTTGCTCTCCTCCTCTTTGCCCCCACCCTTTCTCATGAGTGTTCGCTTTGCCGCCAGTCCTGTCTTACTCTCCCCCGGCAACTGCGCTAATTTCACACTCTTAGCCTCGCTAAGTAATATTGCTTCATAACTGGCCAGCAAGGGGTTGGGGGAAAACTTCCATCCTTATGAAATTACCTGTCTCTCCTTTCTACTTGACCATAAATTACTTGAACGTCCAGAAATTAAGTGAAAACAGGACACTTTTAGTTAGCGGGTTTTCATTTGGTAACTTAGGAGAAACGGGGTTGGGGGAATAGAATAAAGTACCTGCACATAATGCGCTCACTGCCTTATTGATGCACGCTGTACCCGTGACAGCGGACATCTGCGATTGTTAGTAAGATGGCATCTGGGCAGGTTCACAACTCCAGATATTTCCAGATTTGTTCCTGGAATGTGGAGAGCATTCTTGAGTCTAAACTTTTTTCCTTTTACCCTCACTTCTGAATATCTGGAACTTAAATAGAAATAATGTTCAATGCTTCCAATTTTAGATAGAATTGGAAGTGTGGGGAAATATACAGAGAGTTACAATACAGTAATATATCTTTAATATATAGTTATATGTTTTCCTATTGTTAGAATTTTTTAGTGTTTCACATGAAATAGAAACTAAGAATTTAGGCAAAAAAAGAAATACTTGCCTGCAGGGTCTGTAGAATGCATTTGTTCAACAGATTTATTATGCATCCACTGTGTGACAGGTGGTGGCCCAGAAATCTCTCCAAACAAGAATGACTGACTTCTACAACTTAGATTCTGTTGTTGTTGTTGTTTGTTTGTTTTAATGTTTTGTTTTTGTTTTTTGTTTTTTGGGGTTTTTTGGTTTTGTTTTGCTAGAAAGGGTTTTTCTTTGTAGCTTTAGAGCCTGTCCTGGAACTCGCTCTGTAGATCAGGCTGGTCTGAGACTCACAGAGATCCTCCTGCCTTTGCCTCCTGAGTGCTGGGATTAAAGGTGTGCGCCACCACTTCCTGGTCAGCTTAGGTTCTGAGCAGAGAGGGCAGACAGTGTACCATTTATTCCATGGTACAAGAGCTGCTGGGAAATGATTTGGAAAGACTGAAGGAAGACGAGCTGTGTGTCAGGATCATCTGTATTGAGAAGGTACAATCTGAATTAAGATTTGGAAAAGATAAACAGGTAGCCATCAGTTATCTGGAGAAGCATCCCTTCGTGGAGCAGCTAGACTGAAGGCATAAAAGGTGTCTGGCCTGTGTGTACAACAAAAAAGCAATGTGAATTGAGTGGTGTGAACAGAGCAATGGTAAATGATGAGACTCCTGCTGACGGAGCCCAGGCTAGGCTGTACAGTGACTCCTGCTGACGGAGCCCAGGCTAGGCTGTACAGTGACTCCTGCTGACGGAGCCCAGGCTAGGCTGTACAGTGACTCCTGCTGATGGAGCCCAGGCTAGGCTGTACAGTGACTCCTGCTGACGGAGCCCAGGCTAGGCTGTGCAGTGACTCCTGCTGACGGAGCCCAGGCTAGGCTGTACAGTGACTCCTGCTGATGGAGCCCAG
Source organism: Arvicola amphibius (assembly GCF_903992535.2). Taxonomy (NCBI): domain Eukaryota; kingdom Metazoa; phylum Chordata; class Mammalia; order Rodentia; family Cricetidae; genus Arvicola; species Arvicola amphibius. Next base: position 114,212,726 of record NC_052056.1, on the reverse strand, counting down.
GCTAGGCTGTACAGTGACTCCTGCTGACGGAGCCCAGGCTAGGCTGTACAGTGACTCCTGCTGATGGAGCCCAGGCTAGGCTGTACGGTGACTCCTGCTGATGGAGCCCAGGCTAGGCTGTGCAGTGACTCCTGCTGATGGAGCCCAGGCTAGGCTGTACGGTGACTCCTGCTGATGGAGCCCAGGCTAGGCTGTACAGTGACTCCTGCTGACGGAGCCCAGGCTAGGCTGTACAGTGACTCCTGCTGATGGAGCCCAGGCTAGGCTGTACGGTGACTCCTGCTGATGGAGCCCAGGCTAGGCTGTGCAGTGACTCCTGCTGATGGAGCCCAGGCTAGGCTGTACGGTGACTCCTGCTGATGGAGCCCAGGCTAGGCTGTGCAGTGACTCCTGCTGATGGAGCCCAGGCTAGGCTGTACGGTGACTCCTGCTGATGGAGCCCAGGCTAGGCTGTACGGTGACTCCTGCTGATGGAGCCCAGGCTAGGCTGTACAGTGACTCCTGCTGATGGAGCTGAGGCTAGGCTGTACGGTGACTCCTGCTGATGGAGCTGAGGCTAGGCTGTACGGTGACTCCTGCTGATGGAGCCCAGGCTAGGCTGTACGGTGACTCCTGCTGATGGAGCTGAGGCTAGGCTGTACGGTGACTCCTGCTGATGGAGCCCAGGCTAGGCTGTACAGTGACTCCTGCTGATGGAGCCCAGGCTAGGCTGTACAGTGACTCCTGCTGATGGAGCTGAGGCTAGGCTGTACGGTGACTCCTGCTGATGGAGCCCAGGCTAGGCTGTACGGTGACTCCTGCTGATGGAGCCCAGGCTAGGCTGTACGGTGACTCCTGCTGATGGAGCTGAGGCTAGGCTGTACGGTGACTCCTGCTGATGGAGCCCAGGCTAGGCTGTACGGTGACTCCTGCTGATGGAGCCCAGGCTAGGCTGTACAGTGACTCCTGCTGATGGAGCTGAGGCTAGGCTGTACGGTGACTCCTGCTGATGGAGCCCAGGCTAGGCTGTACGGTGACTCCTGCTGATGGAGCCCAGGCTAGGCTGTACAGTGACTCCTGCTGATGGAGCTGAGGCTAGGCTGTACGGTGACTCCTGCTGATGGAGCCCAGGCTAGGCTGTTCAGTGACTCCTGCTGATGGAGCCCAGGCTAGGCTGTACAGTGACTCCTGCTGATGGAGCCCAGGCTAGGCTGTGCAGTGACTCCTGCTGATGGAGCCCAGGCTAGGCTGTGCAGTGACTCCTGCTGATGGAGCCCAGGCTAGGCTGTGCAGTGACTCCTGCTGACGGAGCCCAGGCTAGGCTGTGCAGTGACTCCTGCTGACGGAGCCCAGGCTAGGCTGTACGGTTACTCCTGCTGACGGAGCCCAGGCTAGGCTGTGCAGTGACTCCTGCTGACGGAGCCCAGGCTAGGCTGTACGGTGACTCCTGCTGATGGAGCCCAGGCTAGTCTGTGCAGTGACTCCTGCTGATGGAGCCCAGGCTACGCTGTGCAGTGACTCCTGCTGATGGAGCCCAGGCTAGGCTGTACAGTGACTCCTCCTGATGGAGCCCAGGCTAGGCTGTTCAGTGACTCCTGATGGTGGAGCCCAGGCTAGGCTATACCGTGACTCCTGCTGATGGAGCCCAGGCTAGGCTGTACAGTGACTCCTGCTGATGGAGCCCAGGCTAGGCTGTACAGTGACTCCTGATGATGGAGCCCAGGCTAGGCTGTACGGTGACTTCTGCTGACGGAGCCCAGGCTAGGCTGTACGGTGACTACAAATCACTGGGAAGAATTTGGGGCTTCACCCCTGGTAAAATGGGGAGCCACTGGGGAAGTTTAAGCACAGGATCTCTATTGACCTAGTTTCAAAGTATTGCCGGTGTTGGGGGTAGGGGGAGTATGGAGACTCTGTAGAGGGAGGGACTTGCTTTGATCCAATTTAAGATGATGGTATTTAATGGCAGAAGAGTAACAATCAGGTAGTGGTCGACATGAAAAATCTGGAACTATTTTGAAGGTAGAGTTTGGTGGTTTGAGTGGGAATGTCCCCATTTGAACACTTGGTCCCTCATTAGTAGCAGGGTTTGGGGATATTTAGGCGGTGGAGCTTTGCTGGAGGAAGTATGTTATTGGGGGCCAGCTTTCAGAGCAGAGGCCTCATGCCACTTCCTGTTCGCTCTGCTTTGTGCTTGCATTAAAGTTGTGAGCTCTCAGCTTCCTGATTCTGCTGCCTTGTTTGTCTGCCACATGCCTCCCTGCCATGAAACGCTCTTATCCCTCTCTCTGGAAACATAAGACCCAATCACACACACACACACACACACACACACACACACACACACACACCTTGGGGTGTAGTGTTTTAATCATAGCCACAGAATGATACCCAATACAGAGTCAACAGAATTTTCTGAGGGACAGGATATAGTCCATGACATAGAAAAGGATTCCCGTTGCTTTCCTGGGTTTTTGGCTTAGCATGGATGGAGCTGCACTATTTGGGGTAGAGAAAGTTGCAAGGCAGGCCTGGGAAGCGGCTGTGAGATGAGGTGCACCGACAGGGATGCTGATTGTGAGACAAGTCTTACACTAGTAGCAATGCAAGGGGACAAATGATGTGTCCTTCGAAGACTGGCTGGAGGTCTGGAGCAGACCTTGGGAAAATGGCGGCACAGTACTGGATAGTCCCCGCTCATCATGGAAGTCAGAACACAGCCTGGGAGAGACCGCGCACTTGGGAGATGGTAACATGGTTGCTGTTAGAGATGACAGGAACTTAGGATGTGGCCTGTTTTTCATTGCATAATGTTGTATGACACTGTTCCTGGGGACACAGAAATGAAGTCTGTTAGCTCCAGCTAGAGGAATGACATCAGACCCAAGTATGGTTACCTCCAACGTTTGTCTTGGTATTGGATTCCCTTACAGGGATGTGGGCAAGAGATTACTTATGAGAGCAGAACTGACTCAAAGACAGCCGTGTCACCAAAGCTTATTCTGCATAGTGACAGCTCGTGAACACTGGGAACCTGGAACTCACTGCAGGCAGCCCCGCAGTTTAAAGAGTGCCCTGTCCAGGTGGCTCCGGTGGTCTGGCCATCTTCCAGGCAGCTCTGCTGGTCTCTGCTTCTCCCAGAAGGCCCAAGCTCAGCTTAACTGAGAGTAGCTCTGGGCAGTCCTTGCTGGTTAGTGTGCTTGACAAGGGAAGGGTCTGTTCCATCGCCTCAGCTTAGGGTCCTCCTGAGGCCCTGGGCTCTGCCTCCTGAGCTCCACAGCTCCCATTTGATGGAGTGTTTCACCTCCATTTGGAACATCCCGGGTCTTGATAGTTTCCTCCAAGATAAAAGGTTTTATCTAGAAGGAGACTATTGCATAACATATGAACATTTAATTTTAAATTTTAATTGTGTATAAACATAACAAAATATATAGAACATAAATCTTAAATATTTTATTACGCTACTCAATATCCCTTATCTACTGAAATCTTACATATTACAAATATGAAACTCCATATTGTTTAAACAATAATTCAGTGGGTCTCTGTTGTAAGATGAGTGGTGGGCTGTATCCTACCACCGGGTTAGCTTAACCCCCGAAATAACCACATGGAAATTGTATTAATTAAACACTGCCTGGCCCATTAGTTCTAGCCTCTTATTGGCTATCTCTCACATCTTGATTCAACCCATTTCTAATAATCTGTATTGCCATTTGACTGTGGCTTACCGGGATGAGTCTAACCACCGTCTGTCTTGGGCAGGAGAAGCATGGCATCTGCCACACTTCCCTTCTTCCCAGTATTCTGTTCTGTCTACTCCGCCCACCTAAGGGCAGCCCTATCAAAAGGCCAAGTCAGTTTTCTTTATTCAACCAATGAAAACAACATATAGAAAGACCTTCCTACACCAGGTCTCAGTCTTCCTAAAACTGCAACCCTTTAATACAGTTCCTCAGGTGATGGTGACCCTAACCATGGAATTATTTCATTGCTACTTCATAACAGTTTCTCTAGTTATGACTCATAATATAAATATCTGTGTTTGCTGATGGTCTTGGGCTTTAGACCAACAGGTTGTAAACTGCAGTAACTTGGCACTCCCACTTCTCCTTCTCAGCTCTTGGCAACTTCCATTCTACTTTTGATCTTTATGGATTTGATTATTTTAAGTCCTTAATATAAATAAGTTATATGATATTGTCTTTTTCTTAGCATAACGTCCATAAGCTCATGAACTTAGTAGCCTATATATAAAACCCGTCTTTTCTTTTAAAGACAGAATACTCTTCCATTGTACATAAAACCTTTTGTATTTGTTAATTTATCCTTTAATGGACATTTGGTGGTTTCCAGTTGTTAGCTACCATGAATGATGCCTTGAAACTATGAATAGGGGGTATATGTTTTTTTTAAAAAAAAAGCTGTTGTATGTATATTTTGTGATTGCCACAGATTTTCCTCTTCTTTGTATAATTTATAAACACAGTTTTATAATATATTTGAATGCTATGCTGTATAGGTGACAGACATGACAGCTCTTAGTCATTGTTTTGCCTCATTCTGTTTCAAGTTCCTAGTTACCTTTCTCTTGTTACTTTCATTCTGTCTTCATTGATTTATAGATTGAGCATCTGAATCCATGTATTCAAATCTGAGAAACTACAGATGTCTTAGATGTCTTGAAGGAGTCAATTAAACAAAAAACTAGATGCTTTAAAAATGCTTCTTGGATTCTGGAGCATTTCACATGTTCAGGATGCAGATTCTCAGCCAGTAAAAGCTGTGCACATTTTCCATAGCTGAAACATTTCAAGCATTTAAAATATATTCAACACATGCATCTGTTGCACCTTATTTCCTATGTGGGCTGTTACAGCATTTTAAACTGTCACACGTGCAATTATAAACATTTAGTGCATTGTTTGACTTCCTATGAGATAAATTTCTAACGCCGGATTTCTTCACTGTAGCATGACATTTGTAGACTGAGTTTTATAACCTTGATGACATTGTTGTTATCAGTTTAAGATGCTCTCAGTTTCTTAGCCAGGTCTTTTAGCTAACACATGAGATACAGTGCTTTTCTGCAGTCTGTTGAAGAAGTGAGGAAAACTTGAAAGGGGGCTAGGCGAGGACTGTAAGGGCTGGGTGTCCAGCTCAGTAGGAGAGCTTGTGAATCCAAGTGCAGATTCCCCAGCAGCGACATGAAACTCTAGGCATGATGCTGTTCACCAGCACTGGTGGCAGGGGACACACAAGTCCTGGAGGCTGCATATCCAGCAGGTCGGTCTAGATGCAGTGAGCTCCAGACTCAGTGAGAGATTCTGTTTTGAAGAATAAGGTAAATGGACAGGCAGGTCAGTGAGTTCTCTGCATGTGCCTACCTGTGTGAGCTCATTCACTCCCGCAGAGACAGCATTAAAAATGCCTTGTGCTAAAAACAACTGGCAAAGCCCCCTTCCCAAGTGACCGAAGTAAATGCTGCGTATCACATGTTAATCACGCTAGAGCAATAGAGTGATGTAATGATGTGACCGTGAGAACATACCATGAAGAACTCTCTGAAGGACATTCTCTGCAAAATGCCCAACAGTATTCTTCAGAAGGGCTGACGTCATGCAAAACCAGAGGAGTCTTAAGTATCACTCGCAGACTGATGTGTCTCAAAGAGCAATGATGGCTCTAGCGTGTGATAGCGGGACTAAAGCTTGTAAGAGAAAAAGGATGTTTGTAGAAAATTAGTGAATTCTAAATAAGAGCTAACATTTAGTGCTATAACAAAGTCTACATGAAATGTATTTTTAATAACCATTTTAGGTGAGAATCTATGCACAACTCCTTTGCTAATCTATCATTTCTTTTAAATGGGGTTTTGTGTTTGGTTTTTACTATCTGTGTACTTCTGGGCTTCTACTAAAATTGCTATAAGAAACTTCTCCTGTCCTCTTAAATACATATGAAATTTCCCACAACTCATAATAACCAGAAAACTAAATGTACAGAATTAAAAACAAAGACTATTAGAAGTTAGGTATAGAGTAATTGAGGGTTGAATCTCTCTATGTGTGGAAATAGAATAGAATAGTTATGGATAGATAGGGGAGAGGTAAGGTGGGTAAGAATGGAAACAATAAATTCAATAGAGAGGGTAAGGAAAGATAGGGCCAAAGGACAGCTAAGTCCAAAGGCCATTTGTGGGGTCCTATGCAAACCCAGTACAGTAGTAGCTTCCTAAAATATATGCAAATACGAAGGTGATCTAAATGGAATCCCCAAATAATGGGGTGATGGACCAACTAGGTCTCTCTCATCCCCAAATGAAGCTTCCAGTTCCAGGAATGAGATACATCTGATCTAGTTGTTGGCCAAGTGGCCCCCAAGGAACCCCCAAACAATCCAGGCTATTGTTAAGGCTAAACACCAATCGTCAAAGTGCCAGAGTAGTTAAGAGAGATACAGACCTCTACGCTAATTCACAGCCTGTTGCTGAATCTGTCAGAGCCAATTCTTTAACTGTAGGTCATTCTGGGATATAAGATCCCTGTAGTCAATGTGCAATATTCTAGGTATGAACACCCTTTAGTTTTTGTTCCCTGTCACCCCATAAGCCCACACTCAAAAAACTGTCTCCCAAGAGTTGGGACAAAGTAGTTCATGAAGTGTCGCAGGTTCTTCAAGCTTTCTTCCCCATGGCATGTGTGGCACCTGTGACTGACTTCTCAGGACACCTGTGCCAGGCTAGCCCTCCCCAAGACAGAGGTGCCTCCCTGCTGTGCCTCTGGGGAGGACATCGCTGGTGCGCTTCTGTTATTGCTTTTCTTTTAAATGTCCCTTTCCCTGTGCTTCCATGGTTTGCGATTGTGACTGAAGGTTGGAAACTTGTTTTAAACACTAGAATGATAGGAAGCTTCTAGCCATGGCTGATCTGTAACAATGAATTGATAAGAAAATTGTGAAATTGATCTCTTATTATAAAAATTCTGGGTGCATCCATGGGAGGTAGTCTGTAGAAAAAGAACATTTGTGAAACCCGTCATACAAGATAAGCTTATTTCTAAACACATGGATTGTTTAATATGTGATTGTTGTGGATTTTTGTTTTTGAATTGTGTGTGTGTATGTGTGTGTGTGTTTGTGTGTGTGATGGGGAGGGAGGGAGAGGAGAAAAGGAGAGAGATTTATTAAAGTGGCTACAGTCAGTCTGCCTAGTCCAACAATGGCTGACAGAAGGGTGAAAAATCTGGTAGTTGTTCAGTCCTTGAGTCTGGATGCCTCAGCTGATGAGGCTTTAATCCGTGTCAGAATTCTGAAGAAGGGGTTTCTAAGAGCAAAGAATGTCCCAGCATCAGGGCAGATGAACCTGCCAGCAAGAGTGAGGGCAAGCAGGCAAAAGCAAAGGCTTCCTTCATCACTGTCCTTCACGTGGGCAGCCGCCAGAAGGTGTGGCTCAGATTTAGGGTGGGTCTTCCTGCCTCAAATGATTGGTTAAACCTCACGCGATCTTCCCAGCTGCTTAGGGTTTCCTTGATTCTAGACGCAGTGAAGTTAACAGCTGAGATTAGCCACCACGGCCCCGCCTTTTAGCTTTTCTAATTCAAGGCTGAAGCTGCAGTCTTCCTGCACCAGAGTTGGAATTTAAGAGTGTGTTAAAGTGTCCCCCTCTGCTTTCCCTTGAGCTGCCCTCCACGGGGACCACAACAGACATCTTTAGACTGCTCCGCTGTGCTTCACTTGTCTCAAACACCCAAATCCCCTGAAGCTTGACTTGCTGTGTACTTGAGGCACAAACAAACGAACAAACAAAAAAGGATTTTAATAGCATTCTATCAAAATTTTCAATAATACCTGCTTTGCTAAATGATGCTTACGTCATATCAGAGTTACTCCTCAAGGTGTCTGTTGAAAGCCACATTGTCTAAAGCCAATTGTCTAATTATTGAAACTTCATGTTTTCTAAAATCTGGCTTAACGACTGAATTTCAAAGGGGGCACAGAAATTAAAGCAGTCGTTGCATAGTACATCTTGTTTTGCCACTTGGGTTGAATGGGGTTTGAGGCCTCAGCTGGGCTTTTCGGATCAGCTTTGTTCTGAAGGCTTACAAGACCTTCAGCAGCTCTCACTTCAGATATGTGAATCGTGCAAAAATGAAACTTCTTTTCCTAACAACAGCTTCCTAAATGCTTACTTTTTGTTTCAGTTATAGTCAATTTCTGGTAGAAATTTTATTTCTCCTAGTTGGAGTTTCTTTATTATTAATATTGCCCTGTCACACACTCCCAATTGAATCTATCTATAAAGAGAAAATACTGGCACACGACTTTCTAAAAGTCTGAAATTTAGCATATAACTTATATCAAGAACAGAACAGAGGACTGTCTCTCCCTGCGGTGTCTCGTGCTGCATTCCAGGGTTGTAAACGCATGTGGCAATATACATCTCAGCAGTGCTGCACATATGGGCCACTCCTAGAACGTGTTAGGGATGCTTCATGGAAGCTACTTTGTTGGGGGAAAGGAGCACATTGGCTTGTTTCACTTTAAGACACCTTCTGTCATCTCCATGCCAACTGTCACAGTTGTATTTTCCTGTTTCTTCTGAGTAATTAGATCATAGACTGACCCTAGACTATCACCTAGCAGCTACATCCTGTCCTTTCTGCAGACAGAGAGGGATCTTTATACAGACACTTCCCTTCCACGTGAACATGAAACTTTCTGAATCACACAGTATGAGGTCTCCCCAGCAAAAGCAGTCAAGGGCAGCACATGTGTGACAAGGGTTCCTAAGGTCCCGTGGCGCAGTGCCATTAGAAGAACAATGACTCTCTGAAGAAGAGCTGTGCAGTGTTTCTGTATTTACCTTCCCTTTCCCTTTAAATTCTAGGCATCAATACCTGTCCGAAGGTCAGTCCACCTCGTACGACAAGCAACACAACCACAGAGGCTCAGGGAATAAATGGGAGGACACCAGCAAAACGCTCAGCTGCAAGTCCAAAGCCACAAGGTTTGTACTCTGGGGCTCTGTGATTGGCCAGGTTTAAGAAGCTGCAGAAGAATGAATGCAGGACATTTGGAGTGCCTGTACTCCTGCCTGCTCAGGTGGAGATCGGTATTTGCTCTGCTCCTAAAACAAAGTGTGCATTCTTTATTATGATCCGTTCTTTATTACAATGCTTTGCATGTTTCTGAATTGCTTTAGAATTTCATTGCTAAGGCTTTCTGAAAGAAATCTCTAAAACGAGTTTAGCGTATAACTCATGAGATTATGGAATTCTGGCCACTGCTGTGTGTTCATAGTGATGTGAAGTATGACTTGTCAAGCAAAGTCAAGTAATTGGTGACTTACATAACAAGCCCAATTGTGAGCTTATCATCATTAGTTCTGGCCGTATCCCTCTATAACGATAAAGTGAATATAGACATAGGAAGTTTTTAACCGTGATTTAAGATATTTCATGTGCAAAACGCAAGACAACCCTTTGCTCAGTGCACCTGAGTTGAAGGATAAAGAATGATAGTAAACTGAAATTAGTGTACTTCTGGTTTATGTAACTATGCAGAATAATAATAAGAAATTGACACTTAAAAGGCCGTTGTGGCTTTACTTGCTTTTGGAAGATGTATTGCTTCACTACAATGTTTTCCAGTCAGAACACCGAGAAAACCAAGGCAGCAGTCTAGTGACCACACACCAAAACTATCCGTTACCTAGTGAGGCAGCAATGGCTTGTTTTGTTGTTTTATATAGTTTAATGGTTAAGTCAATATATTGTTACTTCAATACTTACTTCCTATCTTTTTTAATTTATTTAATTAATTTATTTATTTTTACAAACCGATCTGAGTTTCCCCTCCCTCTACTCCTCCCGTTCTCCCACCTTCTCCCCACTACACCCCACCCCCCATCTGCTGCTCAGAGAGAGTAAAGCCTCCCCTGGGAAGTCAAGTAAGTCTGTCCCATCATCTCCTTGAGGCAGGACCAGCCCCTCCCGCACTCCATGCCTGTGCTGAGCAAGGTATCTCTCCATAGAGAATGGGAATGCGCTCCACAAAGGCAGGTCATGCACTAGATCCTGGTCCTACTGCCAGTGGCCCCACGTACTGCTCAAGCCACACAATTGTCACTTATCCTCAGGGGGCCTAGTTCAGTCCTTTGCAGCTTCCCCAGTTGTCAGTTTGGAGTCTGTGAGCTCCCGCTAGTTCAAGTGAGCTGATTCTGTGGGTGTCCCCATCTTGATCTTGACCCCTTTGCTCGTATTATTGGTCCTCCCTCTCTTCGACTGTACTCCGGAGGGGGCTTGACCCAGTGGTTAGTTGTTGCTCTCTGGGTCTGCTTCCATCACTTTCTGGATGAAGGTTCTATGATGTCACTTAAGGTAGTCATCAATCTGCTTACAGGGGAAGGACAGTTAAGGCATCCTCTCCACTATTGCTTAGATTCTTACCTAGGGTCATCTTTGTGAAATCCTGGGAATTTCCCTAGTGCCAGGTGTCTCGTTAACCCCATAATGGCTCCTTCTATCAAGATATCTCTTTCCTTGCTCTCTCTTTCTGTCCTTTCCCAAACTTGACCTTCCAGATCCCTTCTATTCTTCTCCCACTTCTTCTTACACCCTCTCCTCTCTGCTTCCACCCTCCCTCCACACTCACTCAGGAGATCTTGTCTATTTCCCCTTCTCAGGGGGATCTATATATGGGTACTTCTCTTAGAGTACTCTTTGATACCTAACTTCTCTGGGGTTGTTACTGTAGTCTGGTTATCCTTTGCTTTATGTCTGATATTCACTTATGAGAAAGTATGTTCTATATTTGTCTTTCTGGATCTGGGTTATGTCACTCAGTATGGTATTTTCTAGTTCCATCCATTTGCCTGAAAATTTCAAGATGTCATTTTTTATTCTTACCTCTGAGTAGTACTCCATTGTATAATATACCACATTTTCTTTATCCTTTCTTAGATTGAGGGGTATCTAAGTTGTTTCCAGGTTCTGGCTATTATGAATAATGCTGCTATGAACCTAGCTGAGCAAATGTCCTTGCGGTGTGAGTGTGCACCCTTTGGGTATATGCCCAATAGTTGACACTGCTGAATCCTGAGGTAGACTGATTCCCAATTTTCTGAAAAACTGCCATACTGATTTTCATAGTAGCCATACAAGCCATACTACCACCAACAATGGAAGAGTGTTCCCCTAACTCTACATCCTCTCCAGCATAGGCTGTCATCAGTGTTTTTGATCTTAACCATTCTGACAGGAGTAAGAAGATATCTCAGAGTTGTTTTGATTTGAATTTCTCTGATGACTAAAGATGTGGAGCATTTCCTTAAGTATCTTTCAGCCTTTTGAGATTCTCCTGTTGAGAATTCTCTCTTTAGATCTGTACCCCATTTTTTAATTGGACTATTTGGTATTTTGATGTCTAGCTTCTTTATTTTGGAGATCAGCCCTCTCAAATGTGGGGTTGGTGAAGCTCTTTTCCCATTCTGTAGGCTGTTGTTTTGTCTTGTTGACTGTGTCTGATTTACAGAAGCGTCTCAGTTTCAGGAGGTCCCATTTATTTGTTATTCTCAGCGTCTACACTATTGGTGTTATTTTTAGGGACTGGTCTCCTGTGCCAATGCATTAAGACTACTTCCCACTTTCTCTTCTGTGAGGTTCAGTGTGGAGGTCTTTGATACATCTGGACCGGAGTTTTGTGCATGGTGATAGATATGGATCTATTTTCATTCTTCTACATGTCAACATCCAGTTATACCAGCCCCATTTGTTGAAGATGCTTTCTTCTTTCCATTATATATTTTTTGCTTCTTTGTCAAAATCAAGTGTTCATATGTGTGCAGATTAATATCTGGGTCTTCAATTTGATTCCATTGGTCCACCTGTCTGTTTTTATGCCAGTATCAAACTGTTTTCAATATTGAGCTTAAAGTCAGGGATGGTGATGCCTCTAGATGTTTCTTTATTGTACAGAATTGTTTTGGCTATTTTGGTTTTTTTTGTTTTTTCCATATGAAATTTAGTATTGCTCTTTTGAGGTCTGTGAAGAATTGTGCTTTGATTTTGATGGGAATTGCATTGACTCTATAGATTGTTTTTGGTAAGATTGCCATTTATACCATATCCATGAACATGGGAGGAGCTCTTTCCACTTTCTGATATCCTCTTCAGTTTCTTTCTTCAAAGACTTAAAGTTCTTGTCATACATGTCTTTCACTTGTTTGCTTAGAGTTACCCCAAAATATTTTATGTTGTTTATGGATATTGTGAAGAATGATGTTTCTCTCATTTCTTTCTCAACCTATTTTTTTTTCTTTCTTAACCTATTTATCATCAGTATGTAGGAGGGATACTGATTTTTTTTTAAGTTAATCTTGTATCCTGCCACATTACTGAAGGTGTTTATCAACTGTAAGAGTTCTCTGGCAGAATTTTTGGCATCACTATGTAAACTATCATATCACCTGCAAATAGCAACAGTTTGATTTCTTTCTTTCCAGTTTGTTTCTCCTTGATCTCCTTTTGTTGTTTTATTGCTCTACTTAGAACTTCGAGTTCTATATCGAATAGATAGGGAGAGAGTGGACAGCCTTGTCTTGTTCCTGATTTTAGTGGGATCACTTTGAGTTTCTCCCCATTTCATTTGATGTTGACTGCTAGCTTACTGTATATTGCCTTTATTATGTTTAGGAATGTTCCTTGTATCCCTGCTCTCTCCAAGACCTTTACCATGAAGGGGTTTTGTATTTTGTTGAAGGATTTTTCAGCAGCTAATGAGATGATTATTCTCTTCCTATCTATTCAATATAGTTTACGTAAGTGATGCCCAAACCTCTGCCAGAGTGCTATAATCTTTCCTTTTAGCACTGCTTTCATAGTGTCGCATAAGTTTGGGTATGTTGTGAGATCATTTTTATTGAATTTTAGCAAGTTTTTGATTTCTTTATTTCTTCCTTGACTCAGTGGTGATTCAGTTTAACATTTTTCAATTTTCATATGTTTGTGAGCTTTTTGAAATTAATATTGTTGAATTCTAATTTTAAGACATGGTTATACTATAAGATACATGGTATTATTTCAATCTTTTTGTATCTGTTGAGGTTTGCTTTGTTACTGAGTATGTGGCCAATTTTTAGAGAAGGTTCCATGAGGTGTTGAGAAGAAGGTATATTCTTTTGTGTTTGGGTAGAATGTTCTATAGATATCTGTTAAGTCCATTTGGGTTATAATATTTGTTAGTTCCTTTTTTGCTTTGTTAAGTTTCTGTTTGGCAGACCTGTCCATTGATGAGAGTGAGGTGTTGAAGTCTCCCACTATTAGTGTGTGGGGCTTAATATAGGATTTAAGCTTTAGTATTGTCTCTTTTAAAATGTGGGCACCCTTGTATTTTGGGCATAGATGTTCAGAATTGAAACTTGCTCTTGATGAGTTTTTCCTGTGACAAATATGAAATGACTTTCTTCATCTCTTTTGATTGATTTTAGTTGGAAGTCTCTTTTGTTAGATATTAGGATAGCTACCCCAGCTTGTTTCTTAGGTCCATTTGATTGGAAAATCTTTTCCTAATTCTTCACTCTGAGGTAATGTCAGAGGTGTGTTTCTTGTATGCAGCAGAAGGATGGATTCTGTTTTCATATCCAATCTATTAGCTTGTGCCTTTTTATAGGTGACTTGAATCCATTTGTATTAAGAGATATTAATGATCAGTGGTTGTTAGTGCCTTTATTTTTGTTTTTGTTGGTGGTGGTGGTATTGTGTGTGTTTCCCTTCTTTGTGAATTGACTGCTGTGTGAACATCTCTTGGATGTGTTTTTGTGGATGTAGCTAACTTCTTTGGGTTGGAGTTTTGCTTCTATATTTTCTGTAGACCTGAATTTGTGGATAGGTATTGTTTAAATATGATTTTGTCTTGGAATATCTTGTTTGTTCCGTCTACAGTGATTAAAATCTTTGTTGGGATTGCATCTGTGGTCTCTTAGTTTCTACATAACACCTGTCCAGGACCTTCTGGCTTTCATTGTTTCCATTGAAAAGTTGGGTATAATTCTGATAGGTCTGACTTTGTATGTTACTTGGTCTTTTTCCTTTGCAGCTGTTAATATTCTTTCCTTGTTCAGTATGTTTAGTGTTTTGTTTATTATGTGTCAAGGGAACTTTTTTTTTGGTCCAGTTTATTTGGTGTTCTGTAAGCTTCTTGTGCTTTCATAGACATGTCCTTCTTTAGGTTGGGAAAGTTTTCTTCTATGATTTCGTTGAATATATTTTCTGTGCCTTTAAACAGGACTTCTTCTTCTTTAATTCCTATTGCCTCATAAAGGGCAATTTAATCCTAGTACTGTGAACCTGGTCTAGACTAGGAGCTCATAGGCTCTTGTTGGAGACTGTTGTGAAGGCATCACATACTTTGGCTAAAGGGCATAGAGAAATCAATTAACTGACCGGTAATCTTCCTTCCTGCTGGCTAGCTCTCATTGCATCAGTAGTTGCCATGGAGGCGGCTAAGGAAGACATCAGTGGTCTCACCCAGAGCTGAACCTTGCATGCTTCATACAGTGTCAACCAGCCAGGCCAGGTGTGCAATAGTGGCATGACTGTTATGGGATAAACAACTGCTTTTTAAGTTTGATTTGAGACTTGCACCACAAGAAGGAATTCATAATTGTTACAGTAAACTTATTTAAAAGTCCATGGCTAGGGAGGTCAAAGTCCCAGTGGTGGGACTTGCTATTGTTGATTTGCTGAGCCTTTTAAATATTCGTGTTTGTACCTGTAGACCTGGATTACAAGGTTTCTTAACCTTCATCAGAAAGCTTTCTGTAGTGGGCAGTAGTTAATGCAGAGACTCATAACTGGCCAACATGTTGAGAGTGTGACAGAGTGCTCAGCCTGAGGATCACCTGTATCAGCTTCTCACTTCTGAGTCCTTACATGGCCTCAGGGACTTGACTTAACTGGGAATGTCAAGGGAATGAAGAAAAGACAGACACATAGAAAAACTTGGATCAAGTGGCCTGGGCCCTCTAATGGAGAAACCAAAGGCTGCCCAAAGCTCACCGTGGTGTTTAATCTATACAGTTGAGGAGGGAAGCAGGGTTATTGCATACAGATGACTCCATGAAGCAGGTTTAGATACTCTCCATCCATAGGATCAGCCTCTACAGGTGAACCAGTTTTCAGATCGTAAACATGCAAGGAGAAGCGATGATGGACATTTTCAGCGCACACTTTCAACATTTATACTTGGAGCCCCAAGTAAGGCTTTGCCATCCCTCTGCCTCACCTGGAGAAGACGTTGCCACTCTGTGTAGCTGAGACACTAGAGTCCTTGATATGGTCATGCTTAGGTAAACCACCCACATTCATGTAGGGCTTCATTTGTTCTCTACATCACCCCATACCACCCTCTAAGGCTCACGAAACACCCTGGCTAATGCCTTGCCTGCATGGTGGTTCTAGGTGCCATGAGAAAGCAAGCTGAGCGAGCCACAAGGAACAAGTTAGTAAGCAGTAACACTCCATGACCTCTACATCGGCTCCTGCCTCCAGGTTCTTACTGTTTTCCTGCCTTGACCTCCCTCAGTGGCAGACGCAAAAGCTGTTAGATGAAATAAACCCTCTCTCCCGCAAGTTGTTTTTTGTCATGGTGTTTGTCACAGAAATAGAAACCCTAAGACACCAATAGAGAACAAGTGTGTAAAGAATTGTGGCCATTGGCTCTTGCCTACAATTTTTGACAGACTTTTTTAGTTTTATAAAATTACAGTTTCTTAGCTCTAGATTCTTTTTCGTTGTATAATAGATTTATTTATTTATTTATTTATTTATTTTTGAGGCAGGAACTATGTCGACCAGGTTGTACTCAAACTGCCCCTGACTCTCATTCCGGATTAGAGGGTGTGCATATTGTCTCTTCCTGATCTTCAGAATGTTGATATGTAAGAAAGGATGATGACTTAATGCTAATTTCCAGCTTAGCCTACATATTTAGGGGAGCGAATGCTTCTTCTCTGTCCTTTCAAAGTCTGTACTGGGCCTAAGACCTAAATTGGCATAATATAGATTGACAGGAGAAATCACACACAGTTTTATATGAGACCCACGTTTTATATGAGATACACATTTTTATATGAGACCCAGACTCACAGGAATAAGGGTCCTGAATGTAGAGGTGTTGAGGGGAGGACCAGGATCATTGTAACTTTAAAAAAGCGGCATGAGAGAGAAAGATGCCATGCAGCAGAGTTCACGTGGAGGGGTTTTATACAGGAAAGGGAACATAGACGAGGGAAGGGGAGGGGAGTCCTGCCTCTGGGGGCAAGAGCAGCAGAAGAGAAGAGATAGGCAAAGAGAGACAGAGGAACAGAAGACAGGCAGAGAATCAGAGAAGAGAGAAAGAGACAGATGATAGAGAATTAGAAAGAGAGAAAGAGAGAGAGATGGGGCAGGACTCTTTTAAAGGGGAAGGTAGAACCTGCACAGCACCTGCTCTTAGTGGCTGCAGCTGAGCAGCTGTCCTGTCAGAACCCCAAGGGCAGGCCAGTAGAGATGCCTGAATACCAACAATCACTAACCACAGAAGATGGTAGCTGGGGCCAGAAGGTTTTGCATGAACTGATGATTTATGCCAAGAAAGCTTATTAAGAAGCACAGCAGCCGGGCGGTGGTGGCGCACGCCTTTAATCCCAGCACTCGGGAGGCAGAGGCAGGCGGATCTCTGTGAGTTCGAGACCGGCCTGGTCTACAAGAGCTAGTTCCAGGACAGGCTCCAAAAGCCACAGAGAAACCCTGTCTCGAAAAACCAAAAAAAAAAAAAAGAAGCACAGCATCTTCTGTACTATTTTCAAAGGGAAAGGCCATGGTCAGCAAAAAGCTAAACCAGACAGTGTTGGCAAGAGAATACAGGATGCCTCAGGCACAGCTGTCTTAGGACTGATAACTGCAGCTCTTGGAAGGGAACGTTGGTTTGCCAGGAACCGAAACCTTAACTCTTTTGAGACCCTGGCCCCCCACCCCCAGGCCAGCCCTTGCCAAGTCTGTCTCTGGGAAAGGACACAGAACTAGGTTTGTCCTTTCATCCGGGCTCCTGAAACAACCTGGATTGATCTGACTCCCAACAATATGTATATTAGAATTGCCACAAGAAAAGAAGACCTAAAAAAGCTGTTGAGTTGTAATTTTTATTTACTAAATTTGATAAAGAGGAATAAATTATGTAGGCATAAGAGCACCAAAGGACTTTTTCATAGGATACTGGAACAAACCAGAAAGATGAAGAATACTTTAACAAAGTTTGTTAACACAGATTGAAGGCTCCCACTATCACTGCATGAGGGTCTATTGTGATTTTAATTGAAATATTGTTTCTTTTATGAACTCGGGTATGCTTTAGTTTGGTTCATGAATGTTTAGAATTTTAATATCCTCTTAGTGGATTTTGTCTTTAATGAGCATGTAGTGGCCTTCCCCATCTCTTCTGATTAGTCTTGGTTTGGTGTTGATTTTGTCACACATTACAGGAGCTATTCCTATTTACTTCTTTGGCCCATTTCTTGGACTACATTTTTCATCCTTTTACCCAAAGGTGATATCTGTCCTTGGTGGTGAAGTATGTTTCTCAGGTGAAGCAGAAAGATGGAACCTTTTCTAATTCAGTCTGCTCATCTGTGGCTTTTTAGTTAGGAGTTAAGACCATTAGGTTAAGTTATTAATGAACACTGTATATAAGTTTTTATAATTTTGTTTTGGTGGTGTGAGGTTTTTCCTCATCTTTTGGTTAACTATTCTGATATTATTTATTTTACTTTTTGTGTCCTCTGTGATGTAGTTTAACCTTCTCCAGACTGAAGATTTCCTTCTAGTGTCTTTTGTAGAGCTGGATTGCTGGACAGAATTATTTACATTTGTTTTTATCTTGTACTGACTTTTTTTCTCTGGTGTGATTTATTGTTGACTGGCTATAGTAGTTTGGGCTATCATCTGTGATCTTTCAGAGCTTGTAGAACATTTGTTCTGGCCCTTCTAGCTTTCAGAATCTCTATTGAAAATCTAGGGGTTCTATTAGTGGTCCTGCTATATTAATGGTTCTGCTATATTAATGGCAGGGTCCTCTCGCCTTGGAGTTTTTAATATACTTTTTTCTGTATATTTAGTGTTTGAATATTGTGTCTCTTGGGGAATTTTTTTATACTTCTGTCTGTTTGGTGTTCCGCATGTCTCTTGTACTTTTATAGGCATCTCTTTCTCTAGATTGGCCAAATTTTCTTCCATGATTTTGTTAAAAAAATATTTTCTGTGCCATTGACTTGGGTTTCTTCTCTTTCCTCTATTGGAATTATTCATGTTTGTTCTTTTCATAGTGCCCTAGATTTCCTGGATGTTTTGTGCCTGGGTTTTTTTTAGAATTAACATTTTCTTGACTTAGCAGTCCATTTCTTTACCCTTTCTTCAAGACTGAAAATTTCTTCTTCCTTGTCTTTTCATCTGCTGGTGAGGTTTATTTACTCTGAGCTGTTTGTCTGACTCCCTCAGATTTTCATTTTCGCTTTTATTTCAGTTTGGTTTTTCATTAGTGATTCTGTTTCTTTCTGAATTCTACTTTCATGTCTTGAATTTTTCATTATTTGTTTCATTCATCTGTTTATGTTTTATGGTCTTCATAAAGGTATTTATTCATCTTTAAACACATTCATTATTGCTATTTTCAAGTCTTTGTCTTGTACATCAGCTAAATTGCTTTTTCAGGGCTATTGCAATAGGGTTGCTGGCTTATGGAGGAAGTATATTGTTTTGTGGTTTTTCACTGGGGTTGATGTATCTGGAGTTAAGATATTTGAAGTGGTTCTTGCTGTAGATATCTGGTATTGCCTTTATGGGTTGGGTGTTCCATTCTTTGGTTGCTGTTGCCCACTTTGGGTTCCAGCCAGATGTGACAACAGAGAGGTCCCTGATAGAATGAGAGTCATAGATGAATGGTAGGTGTGGTGAAGGGGAAGAACTAGGGAGGTCCTTGCCTCTGTGTCTGTACCAAAAGGCTAAGTCCCAAAAGGATAACCATGGGGCTGGAAGGAGGGGCTCAGGTGATTGGGCAGTAACAGGTCTAAGAGTAAGTCTGGAGAGCCTGGAATTGAGGGTGGGGAGGTGAATAAAGGTCATTTGTCTGAGTCCCAGCTAACTGTAACAGCTGCAGGTCCCTAAGCTGTTCTGTGGGTTGGTGGAGAATCACAAAGGAATGGAGATAGGTTAGAAGGAACGGCTTTAAGGGGCAGAGCAAAAGAACCAAAGATATCCTGGACTCTGTCTGGGTTCATACCAACATTTTGCATTCGAGGCAGACATTGCCAATTGAGTCAACTTTCAATCGAATCTTGGATTTTCTCAAAATTTTAATGAAGTAACAACTAACTAAAGTTATTATGCTAAGCAAAAGTCAATGTGACTGATAATAAAAGTTGCTCATGGAACGTTTGGTAGCTATGCAACACTCCCATGTGCTAGAAACCTTTTGTTTGTATTTTTTTACATCAAGAGTTTTGAATGAAAACATGAAAGTCATGAATATGAAAAATATTAAAGAGACAGAGTAGTGAATGTGAGCAAGAAAGGGAGTCTTGGACATATAATTTGGAGGCATAAATGATTTTATAAGGGACAGTATTGTTAGAAAGAAGGCATTTCCCCAGGTGCAGCATTTCTTAACCTGTGAGTCTCAACCTTTGGTCAAGGCTTTTTACAGGGATCACATATTAGATATTCTGCATATCAGATATTTACATTATGCTATAATTCATAACAGTAGCAAAATTACCGTTATAAAATAAGAACAAAAATAAAAATAATTTTATGGTTGGGGGTCACCACAACGTGAGGAATTATATTAAAGGGTCACAGCAATAGGAAGCTTGAGAACCAGTGCCCTAGTAGGTTGTATGTCTATGAGTGCAGTGTTTCACATGTCTATGGCATTATTTCACGCTTAGTTCATGTTCATCATGCATTTGAAAAGTTATATAATGTGAGTGTTGAACGATGGTAACAATAATAGAAACAGGAATATATGTGAGGAAGCTAGTTTATGAAAACCTGATGTCAGTGACCTCAGTGGTTACAGGGCATTGTGAGGCCAAGTGTGGGTGCCGGGAACCAAACCCAGATCCTCTGTAAGAACAGCCAGTGCTGTTAACCACTTAGCCGGCTCTCCATTTCGGCTTCCACCAGTTTATGAACTGTATTTTTGAGAGCGTTGTCTTTATAGAAAGCTTGCCAGTTTCTTTGATTAAGATCTCCTTATGTTCAGAGAATTAGTCAGATTAATTGTTCTTCTTAACAAGGCTCATTGTGATCCATTTTTGTTCCCTGTAATAAATTAATAAATGATGAAAGCTTGGCATGTTATATCTTTTTAATCTATAACGTTCTAAGGAATTCTGTAAATGCTAATATTTTATAAAATGACCTGTTTCTATTTTTGGAGTGAAGCGAAGTAAATGATTGATTGGTGAAGTTGGCTCAAGGCAGCTGTCTGATGCAGCAGACAGCACCATTGGATTCCTGCTCTTGCTATTTTATCGACTGGGTTTTCCATGGACATGGGAGCGAGAGTCTGGATGCCAGCTGCGAGATCAGATAGGGTGTGCTATCCTGGGCATCACCAGCCCTTCTGCTTCCATAGGTGGAAGAGGCCAAAATGCCACTGGCCTCAGACTATGGAGTTTAATGTGTAAACTTATCTAAGAGCAAATGAGGGAAAGGCTTTTGTTATAGGTGATGCTGCATTGGGGAACAGTACAATAAATAAGTAAAAGAAAAAAATAAAAGTCAAAAGTTTACAAACAGAAAACTGCTATTATGTTATATTGCCATTGTTTTGTGTTACCTTGGTAACTGTGTGTGGGATAACTGCAATCACTCTATTACTGGAAAGTAAAAACCTTGTAAAAACCAATGTATTTCTAGCACTTGGTTTTTAGTTTGTCACCTTTTCTCTGGACAAATAACAGTCTGCCACAGAGTTTAGAATGCTGTAGTCATATGTAGATTTCCAGGCATTATCAGAGCATACATTCATATATAACTAAATGATTTCAGGGAGATCTGGAGAAGTACCACAGACTAGGAAAGGTTCTCCTTGGTTAGCTCAGTTCCAGACTGGCAGACTCCGTTACAAACTTTACTAATGCTGAAGTTTTTGCCCCCACCCAGGATTCCAGAGTCTTCGCTGTTACAGAGCTCAACAGTGAAACATTGAGTGCTCTTCTTTTTCTACAGTGCCTCCAAAGCCATTACACCTGCAGAATTTATCTTCATCCCATACACCCCAAGTCCCCAGGCATAAAGCTTTACCGAGTGCAAAACCAAGGATGGAGGAAGCTAATCCAGCCCCTACGTCCTGTGCCTCAAAAGGGAAACCTAGTAAGGTGTCAGACCTCATCAGTCACTTTGAAGGAGGCAGGTAAGAGTTACCGTGTAATGGGGGAGGGCAGAGAGCCTTTGAAAGTCGTAGCATCTTACTAAGTTTCCAGCCTTTAACAAGGACATTTCAAAAATCAATTCCATGATCCTGCATTAATGGTAGGCATTAACATTTACTATGTACGGACAAACTGTTTCTCATTGCCTGTGTCTGTGTCATTCTGAGTAACTGCTGTGGCCATGCTGCTGTCTACCCTTGGTAGTAAGGCCACCATGTCATCTCTGACTCCTTTGTCCTCACTCTCTCTGAGGAGCTGCCTCCTGTGCATTCTTGCCTTCCTGGGCCCTCTCTAGTCTTTCTGACCCATTTTACTTAATGAGAGGCTACTATACCAATTCAGTCTGCTCCTCTCTTCCTATTGGTACCTCATGATACATGTTATAGAAAGATATCATTACTAAACACAAAACTCATGCTAAATACCCATTTCATTCTCAGAGAGAGAACTTAATATTCTTTAGTTATAATTTATGGGCAAAATGTATTTTTCTCATATAAGAATCCATATAAGTTGCTTTTCTACTTGTACTGCCTAAATTGCTTTATTGTAGAATTGTTTTATGTCACCAGAAATCCAAACAGAATGTATATAATTTCATTTACACCCATGAAGGCAAATATTTTCACTCATTCAGGTATAATATTGAGATATAATTTCCCATTACAATAAATCACTTTTTAAAAATAATTATTTTATTATTTTATATGTATGGATGTTTCATGTGGTCTATTACATGAACTTTTAAGTTTTATAGTCAGAAATACTTGGGGGATGTTCTGGGAAGCATGAGCAAGCACAAAACTACAATGTCTTTCATTCAAAATGCAAAATATAAGACAGCTGGGGGCACAGGCCTATAAACACAACACTTGGGGCTGAAGAAGGGGGGGTCCAGAGTTTGAGGAGAGCCTGGCCCCTGTTGCAAAACTCTCTCAAAAACAAAACAAGAAACTAAAATGCAATGTATTTACAAGATATTATACTTACTATAATAGTTACAACTTCTGGAGAAAAGTGATTAAAAGCCTGTCTTTGTTTTTCATTCCTGACCAGTTGTGGTATCTCCTATAAATCCTAAATACCTCCGAAGGGAATTTATAATGCTTTTGATAGCTAAAATTGTAGCAATATTTAAAGGAATGCTTAAATTCCTTTCAGTTTTCTTCTCAGAGTGGATTGATTCAAAAACAGAAGAGAGATCCTTCCAGCTACAGATTCTGTAGCCACTAAAGTTACTGCAGAATATAAGGATGGCTGGAGATTGAGCCTGGTATAAATACTATCATCCAGGGTTTGCAGAGACCTCAAAGCATTCAATATTTCAAAGGCTGAGGTCTCTAACTCTGATCAATTTTGTGTCCCATTCATTGTGTTGTTTGAATTTCTCTCCAGGTAAAATGTGGACAGTTTCTATACTGTCTTAAGGAAGGATGTATTATCATTCATGGTTCTAAGCATCCATAAGATACCATGTTTGTGTTTGGACAAGGCTTTGCAGGAATTCTGCTTGTGGTGGAATCCATTGCAAGTAACAACAACATTGGCCTGCTGCCATACTAGTGTCAGACATTCAAATCCACTGGAAAAAAACAAAGGCTTTGACTAAATTCAAATTTATATTAAATGAATTTGTTCTTACTGTCAGCAAAAGAATGGCAGCCTTAGAACCAAACAGTGAACCATTCAGAAGCGGGATGAAGGTGAGGTTGTCAGGGACCAACCTCGACAAAAATACCTCTTGCCAGGGAAAGGACGTGGGGATTAGAAATATAGCAAAGAATATGAAGACACAAATGAAAATAATAAAATGGAGAAACATAAAGGCAGTACCTGGCGGGAATTCTTTAGTGAATACTGAAAATTTGCCCACATTTAATTTCCCACTGCTTAAAATACCCCTGGCCCAAAAAGGTAGGAGTTAGACAAAAGGCTGCATCGACATGATACAAGGAAATGAACACACCAATTGAAAGTACGGGCTACATTCAGAGTTAAACATTCTGTTGTTAGAACAAAACAAGTCACCAAGTCTTGCTCAAGCCCTAGACCAAACACTCTGTAAGCAAACCACTCCCTGGGTGGGGTCCCAAGATATCTCCGTAAAGGGAACTGGAACTTAGTTGGATCCTTAGACTTTTGTGTGAGGTAGGAACACAGCTACTTCTCTATTCCTGGCAGTTAGCCACACCTGCCGACAATAACCTTGAGAGAGCAGTTCTCCCTGACTTACAACTACCTTTGTCTGAGGTAGAAGCACAATAACTTTGAAAAAACTAGAAACATGTCCCAACTCTCTGACTTTGGGCCACGTGGAAATAGGTTCATATTTCAGGCCTCCACGTGAGGTTTGAAGGCAGACGTCGGCAAGGTGTGCATTGTAACTCTCCGTGGACTCCACAGCAGGGCAGGAAACTTGTTTCACTTCCCTCAGTTGTTTCTTCCTTTCTCGCTATATAGTAATAAGAAGACCATTGCCTCACTTTCCGTAGTGATAGCGAGCTGTACAGAAGCAAAGGCAGCTGTTAATACTCAGCCCATTATCCTACTATTTCTGTTTTCGAGTTTCTCTGTGTAGTCCTGGCTGTCCCGGAACTCACGTTGTAGACTGAACTGGCCTTGAACTTCCATACGTCTGCTAGCCTCTGCCTCCCCAAGCGCTGGGCTCCGTTATCCTATTCTTATCTCACCTGCAGACCACTAGGATCCCTCAGGCATTCCAGAACCAAAGGTCAACAGCCCCTGTGCCCGGCTGCGTGCTAAGTCTCTTTAGCCAGCACATGGGTACATTATTCCTCAGGTGTGGAGCACTCGAATGACTAGGATGAGGTGGTTCATTTCTGGGCAGGTATAAACACAGTGCCTTGAGGTTAGAGCTGGATGTCATGTCCCCACAGCAGGACAGAGGCCCTAAAAGGATCTGCAGATTGGGTTAATACTGCATTGACTTTACTGCTGGCTAATGCCCACAAGCCTGCAGAACTGCTTTTCAGTTCTGATCCCTGTTGTCACAGCCTACTATCTGGTAGAACAAAAGGAGGCTACTGGGTTCTGAATAACCACAGAAATAAGCCAGGGGGAGCTTGCAGGGCCACATGTCACTGCTGTTTGAGACTGTAGATGAAGCCCAGTGAGGTGGCTCAGCAGGAGTAGCGCTTGCCGTGCATGCCTGCCTGACCACCTGAGCTCAATCCCTGAAAACTCAGGCTAGAAAAAAGAGAACTGACTCCCAAATGTTGTTCCCTGACCTCCACAGTGCTCCATAGTCCATGCATGCATGCTCTCTCTCTCTCTCTCTCTCTCTCTCTCTCTCTCTCTCTCTCTCTCTCTCTCTCTCTCTCTCTCTCTCTCTCTCTCTCTCTGTGTGTGTGTGTGTGTCACACACACACACACGCACACACAAGTAATAAATGCTTTTTAAAGGACCAGCTAGCTGAGTGCCATAGTTTCACTTGGATGAAAGTCATGCCATTCTGTTAAGTAGAATGATTTGGAGCCAGTAGATGTTACTTTATTTTCTCTTTTGCTGGGGCTTTCTTTTTCTCACATTTTTCTTCCTCCTGGAGTTAAAAAACATACTCTTTTTTAGCTTAGAAAAACTTCACGATTTTAACAATAACGTTTTCCCACAGACAAGCGCTGGGCTTTTGCAAGCACACTGCATGGCTAACTTCCCTCCCTACACCCCCCCCCCCCACACACACATTCGCTGGGCTTCCACATGCTCCAGGGTCTCCGAGAACTAGTTTAACTGCTGCTCTCCCCTCTCCAGCTTATTGCTCCTGGTACATATGTACCTTCGATGTCCCTTACTGCAGCAGATTGCTGACCGTTTTTCCCTGGCATTCCTTTCAAAGACGACAGAAACTAGACAGCTTGGCTCATCTCTGAGGACTTTCTCACAAATTCTAAAGACTCAGTATACACTGTGTATCAAAGACAACCGCGGTAGAATGTGCCACACTTAGGTAGACTGGCCACGTCCAACTTTTTAATGTATAAGCACTTCTCCTTCTGAAATGTTTTCCCTTCTCTTATTATTGTGGCCCTGGTGTTGAACTTGGACCATACTCTTTTTCTGATTCCTTTCTTTGTTGCTAACTGTCACTATTCGATTCTTCCATTCCTCAGTTCGCAGAAGCAGTGACAGGGTGGAGGTGATTGGGATGGAGGGAGGAGGTGACAATACATCTCAATACTTTCTGAAGTGTCTTGCCTTAGTGCACGTCTCCACCCCATCACCCAGGGTCCACCTGGACTGGAGATGGTGATCAGTCTTAGATTTTTGTTGGCAGCTTGTTCACCTGCTCCTCAATCCATCTGAAATGTTTCCTTGTAACATGGGGCAAAGGTGATGAGATTTAGAGCCGGACTTCTTAGCTTGAATTCTGGTTTTACCACTTGGTAGCCAGGTGACAATGGCTGTATGAAGGAATCTTTCCAAGTAGAGATCCCTCTGTTTATGTGCCCCTCTCTAGGGATTTTTGTAAGAATAAAACCCCATAACCAGTGTAAGGGCCCAGCACAGTTTGAGGAACTTAGTGGATACTGTGCAAATGCTGTCTGCTGTTGTATCATTGTGCAGGATCACCACAACATTCTCTAATCTATTAGACTTCGTTGAGCTCTTCGCACATCAAGCTCAGTTGTAGGAATAAAGCTGGGACCCAGACAACACCATGTTCATGCTCATAGGATGTTAGTCTGTTTCAATTTCTTTTTGTTTATGTCTTGGAAGTTTCTCAGAATATAGTTTTGAGTTTATGTTCCTTCTCTCATTTTGTAGGTTACAAGTATAGGTTAAAATGTTACAGGTTAAACTGTTACCACTGTCTTGGATCAGCCTCTAGCAGCATAGGGCTTTAATAAGAAGCCACAGTCCGTGAGACCAGACTTTTCTGTCTGAGGTGGTTAGGGAAAAAAATTCTCTTGACGGTTTCCTTCTTTATTCTCTCTCTCTCTTTTTTCTTAAAATTATTTATTTATTATTACACAGTGTTCAGTCTGCATGCCAGAAGAGGGAACCAGATCAAATTACAGATGGTTGTGAGCCACCATATGGTTGCTGGAAATTGAACTCAGGACTTCTGGAAGAGCAGCCAGTGCTCTTAACCTCTGAGCCATCTCTCCAGCCCGTATTCTCTCTCTTTATTGTCTCTTTTCTCTCGTGTTGTTTTACAGCTTTTGTATCCCAACAGAATCTTCTAGGCAGTATAAGAATCAAAACAGTTGCATTCCGTTTTTAAGTGAGTGATTATAGGTAAAAACATGTTTTTCGTCTCCCTCACATGATTAAACATTTTATGTATTACAGGTGAGAACAAATTATCCCAAGAACCCACATGCATTCATACCCAAGCAACTTGTTATAAACTAACCGTGTGGCAAGCAAGATGTTTTTGTCAGGTCTATTACTGGCAGGCTACAGTTTGCAGTTACAAAGAAAGGGCCAATTACTTTATTACTTATCTTGAAAGGTAATCTTATAAGGAATCTTAAAGGACTCACAAACCTAAACTTTTATATATGAAAAAGAATCAGTCAGCTCTACTTTAAATCTTTAGGGTACATATCCATTCGTTAATGTGTGAGGGCAGAAATGGGTACAAGGACTTTTGTCATCAGCCAAACGTAACAAGGAGAGTAGTCAGCCAGTAATAATTGGGCTGCTTTGTTCTTGTTCCCTGACCTTAAAGAGTTCCACATTCAACTGTGTGCCTTTCTAAGACTTTAGATTGTCTTCTTGAGTTTTCCACCTCAAAGCTATTTAACAAAAACATCTTAGTCTAACTTTGTTGTTTTTGAAGCTTTGTTTCAGCTGTGATGCACTCCAAGACTTGTGAACACATCTCCCGACATTAAGGTTAAAAGAATTTAAACTAGCTGGGCCACTGGGACTCCACTGTTAGCCATTAACTTGAGCTACAATCCATGCAGATCCTTAGGCGAGACTCACAGGCCCTGGCTGTGAAACATATCCTTGTTTTTATTTTCATTCATTAAAACTCTGTATAGGCTATCATTGTTATTATCAAATTAGACAGTACAGCTGAGGAGGAGTCATCTTCTTGACAATCCACAGGGTGAAATTGCCCTGTAGGATGGGATGTTTCCAAGTGATAAACACACTATATCACAGGTCCACTCGCAGCATGCTAGATACCAGAGAAAGAGAGCCGCAGCAAACACGTAAAGACACAGCAGAAGCAAAAGACATTCCAGGGTCTGCAGTCCCGTGGCCTTGCCTAAACGAGATGAACCCATCAGAGTCCTTTCTGGTGCGCTGACACCGGGAACTTCAACTACAACTCGCTGCTCCTCTGGCATACAGCAGCAAAATGCTGTACAAATATTCCCATAGGAACATAATTATGTATCGGGAGTGAGGTTCTATTGTCCAGTTAGTACTATCAAGATTACTATAGTAGACTATCAACAGTAATAAGGGCTTAAAAACAACTAAAAGAAGATGAGAGAAAGGGATGAAGTGTACTGCTTAGATAGACCAACCAAGGGAGGGTTCTCAGAAGGCCTGAGTGACAGAGGGAGGAGTGCACTTCACCCGTGTCCTGGGGAAGATGTGCTGGGCAGAGACGAGCAGGGCACCGACCCTAACGCGCAGGGCACCGACCCTAACGCGCGCACAAATGGGGAACTACAGAAGTGGAGCAAGGCCACAGTTAGGGGGAAGGCAGTCCCAGGAGATGGGAGACATGGGAGCTGGAGAAGCTAATCTTATAGCTCTCATGGATACATTTGTGGACTCTTGCATGTTTAAGGATCTGATTTGTGAGGACTGGATTGGAGAGATCAAGAACAAAATTAAAAGAGGATCAGCTGGCAGCTACTATCCTATTTATTGTGTATAATAAAAGTTTAAAAATGTTTCTTCTTTCCAAATCAAACTAACTTAGGTTTATAACAAGTTTATAAACCAGAAATATCTGTGCTTGTTTGCAGAAATGATTAAGAATTAAAGATCTTAGGAACAGGTATTCACATTAAACAAATTTTTTTTTTATTTCAGTCTTTACTGGATAAGTTGTACTAGTAAACGGCTCACAGGAATGCTCTAACCAGGAAAGAAATGCTCAGGTTTATTCAGTCTGCTTTTGGTTGCGAGCCAGCCATTGACAGCTGAGCCACCTCCAGCCTTCCCCCTTTGCTTGTTTAAATGCCACTCATGTCCCAAGGATCTGTGTTTCCAAAACCACCATGAATAAGAGTTGTCTCTTTTCACCTGGAATTGACTTGTCTTCATGCTAAAACTTTTCATACTGATGTTTCTTTTTCTATTCTATCTTATAGTGTTTTGTCAAGTTACATCAATTTGCAAAAAGATTCTACAGTGAACCTAAATATTCCTCAAACTCCGGGACAGCATGGATTGACCTCCACACCTCCACGGAAATTCCTAACCCAGCACTCTCCACAGAAGCAGGAAAACGATACAGATCAGACTCAGGGCCAGCACAGTGGTTTGGCCAATGGTGTGGTGGCTGCACAAAGCCGGACCGAACGTGAGGGTGGGAAAGAGGCGGCGAGGAGCCCAGAGGCTGCTGTCCAAACTGCTGAGGCCTCTCCTGACACACACTTGGTGAATGGAGAAGGAAATGAAGCCGCCACAGATTCTGTATCATCTATAACCAATAGCCATGATGAAGATGCCTCTGACAGCAGCCGCCGGACTCCGGGTGCTGACTTAGGGCTGCCCTCCAAAGGAGGAGGGTCAGGGATGGAAGCTGAGCTACCAGAGAAGGAGAATGGCGTGAACACCACGGAACTGGATAAGCTGGACCAGCACCATGAAATGAAGGTAAGCATAAGCTGTCTCGTTGCAGAAGAAACATGGCCTAGTGTGTTATGGTCCGGGCTGTTTCATAGCACCTGGGAAATGAATGCATGACTCGGGTTATCCACACCAGCAGATAAACCATTTGCGAGCTCTGGGAGCTACTGCGTTCTACCCCCTCTCCGAAGTATTTCCCTTTTTCTTCCTGTGTGGCTTCTTTTGGTCGTTCTGTTGTGATTTCTAAAAGCATGGTTGTGTTGTAGGCAAACCACAGCAACCACGTTGTTTCCACTTGAGAGGCAGATGTTCTCTGTGACTCTAGATTTTGGTGCTGTAGACCAGTGTTGTTTCTGTGATATAAAAACCACAAACCTAAGTAGGAAAATGCAGGAAATACTAGCTGCCACAGCCAGGGGTGTCACCCTAGACAAGGGTGGGACTGTAGGAAAGTGGCCCAGCGTCAGGAGACGAGAGTGATCTGAGACCACATCCCTCACAGTGAAGCACGGCCTCACATGTTGCCCTCTCAGACTGCTTCAGTGTGTGCACAATAAAAATAGCTCAGGTTGCTGGGGCGACACCGTAGAGCTGAGCTCACATCAGATAGGAAATTTTGCTAGCTGTATTTTATCAGACTTTTAAGAAAATCTTTTTTAAGAATGAAAAAGAATATTATTGATCAAACAGAACCAGAAAATCTTGAGACTACTTCTGGCTCATCTATTAACTCATAGGTATTTTTGTATGCCAGCTATAGATTGTTTTGGTCTTGTTTATTTCAGTATCTTACTTTGGGATTTTAATTACATGGCTTTTATGCCATGCTTTGGATATCTTGTAGCAAAGGTGTCATGTAAGTTTCATTCTGAATTTTCCTAGTCTTTAACATGCTCTGTGTTTCTCTGAAAATGAGCTAGAATTCTTTTGCTCAGTTTTCCTCATTGATTATACTAAGTAAAATTAAAACTTTGACAGTTGTAGGAACATCATCAAATAGAAAATCCAAATCTTAAATCTATTTCTGATAATTTATGCTTATATACCCTAGCATCAGCAGTCTTAAGTAGAGGGCCAATTCTAAAATGTTAATGTGCTGACTGGTGGTTGTATTTAGAACAGTAGTGTCAGTGCAATCAACAAAGGTTATAATTCTAAACAGTTGGGTGGGAGAAAGTGACTCATGCTTCACACCATTGTCTGAAAAGCAAAGAAACACAGCACAGCAAAGGGATTCTCCTTGTTCATCAGTCGGCAGGAAAAGCCTGGTGTTTCTGCACGTGAGAAATGGTGACAGGAAGAGTCAGGCAGAAGCATGTTGTCTTTCACAGTTGACAGAAGAGACAGGCAGAAACACCTTGTCTTTCACCGTTGACAGGAAGAATCAGGCAGAAACACCTTGTCTTTCACTGTAGACAGGAAGAGACAGGCAGACACACGTCTTTCACCGTTGACAGGAAGAGACAGGCAGAAACACCTTGTCTTTCACCCTTGACAGGAAGAGACAGGCAGACACACGTCTTTCACAGTTGACAGGAAGAGACAGGCAGACGCATGTTGTCTTTCACGGTTGACAGGAAGAGACAGGCAGACGCATGTTGTCTTTCACGGTTGACAGGAAGAGACAGACAGACGCATGTTGTCTTTCACAGTTGACAGGAAGAGACAGGCAGACACATGTTGTCTTTCACGGTTGACAGGAAGAGACAGGCAGACACACGTTGTCTTTCACAGTTGACAGGAAGAGACAAGCAGACGCACGTTGTTTTTCACAGTTGAGATGATGTCGTCAAGGATCACTTGTGATGCAGCAAGTGCAGCTCCTATACAGGAACTTGGCTGGTGGCTTCTGCAATTGGTTACTAGCTACTTCTACGTTGTGTTATTTGCTATAGCTGCATATACTTAGATGACTTTTACTTGACTTGAGAGAGTGAATGCAATTTTCTTTTTCTTTCTTGGAAATAGATATTTTTCATACAATATATTCTGATTATTCTTTCCCCTCCTGTTTCTCTCAGATCATCCCTATTTCTCCATCCAGACAAATTCATACCCTTACTCTCTGTTTCTCACTAGAATACAAACAGGAAATCTAGAAATAAGATAGGAGCAAATACAGCAGAATAGGACAAAGCAACCTTTTTTTCTTCTTTTGCAAAGCTAATGAAGCATGGAGTAACACAGGGCCTTTTCCTGAGAGTCAGTGGATGGCACATGTGGTGTGGGGTGAGCTGTTGATCCAAACACCACCAATATCAGCAGGCGGTAGAGTGTTATTGGCTCCTTCTCTGAGACTTGCCACATTGTTTCATTATCTCAAAATGCAATATGTTAATGCTATAGGGACAGTGTATTTTGTTAATTTTGTTATTTTGTGTATTTTAGCACAATTAGGAATAAAAAAGTTCTTTTTAAATTTTTTAGTAGAATATTGTGGAGTAAGCAGTTTGGACAAGGAAGAAGTAATAATGCTCCTTCTGGCTTGTGATTGGACAAGCCAATAAAACTGTGTAGCTAAGGGATATAGACTGCATGACCACAGAGCCCTTTTCTGTGATAATGTAGTAATTCTTTGTAGTTGTGTATGATAAATTCCCTTGGTGACCTTCAGATCGTCCAATGCTCCTTGGACTTTCTAATGTGATGAATTTTTAAAATATGGAAAATTTTAAAATTCATCATGCACACAGCTGAAAAAATAATTACTGTCTTTATATGAGTGGATGAAGAATTTCAGATAGATCTCATTTAAACAAATATTCAACCTAATGGCCATTTTCCTGAGAGCTGGTTTGTAAGTTCTAGTGGGTAGCACACCTGCCTGTATACCCTTGATGAAGGAAGAGCTCTTCTCTGTCCAGAAAGGTAGTCCTCTTTACCTGAGTAGGAGGCTTTCAGGCCACCCATGGTGCGGCAGGGTGGGAAGGAAAGCCTGGCTAGCCGGCCAGGTTAAACAGATTAACCCTGAGGGTCGTAGCCGGACTCCCCTCCTGTCCTCAGTGGATGTTTCCCAAATGCCCACCAGCGGTGGGAAGATAAAAAGCAATGGCAAATGTTGTGGAATATTATTTTAACTGGGCAAAGATGTGTTCCATTTGTTTATGTTGTAGAATATTACTTTAACTGTGTAAAGGTGTGTTACTTTGTTTATGCTGCATTTGTTTAATTATGTAAAGATATGTTACGTTTATTCCACCTTGCCTGCCTAAGACACCTGATTGACCTAGTGTAGACAAAAGTTTCTGTCCTACCTGTCCTGCAGCCATTCAGTCCCAAATAGATAAACAGAGGCTTATATTAATATATTGATTATATTAATTATAAACTCATATTTATATTAATTATAAACTGTTTGGCCTATTGTTCAGGCTTCTGAGTGTTCCCCCACCTCTGTCTGCCAACTCACAGAGCCCCTGGAATTGCATATACACACGAACTTCCATGGCTTTATGTGGTTTCTGGGGCAAGGATCTAAACACTGGTTCTCAACTTGTATGGCAAACATTTTATCTGTTGAGTCATCTTCCTAAACATGTAGTGGGCCTCACCTGCCTTACCATGAGCTGAAGAAGAAAGGGAAGGACCAAGATATGACTGAGATTTAAAACACAAACTCTGGCAGTTTGAATAAGAATGGCCCCACAGGCTTGAATTTATTTGAAAGTATATATTTGAGTGCTTAGTGGCCAGGGAGTAGAATTATTAGGAGATGAGGTCTTGTTGGAGGAGATATGTCATGGGGGTGGGGCTTGGGGTTCCTAAAGCCCAGTGTCTCTCTGATCAAGAGATATATGAATGATCAGGATATAAAGCTCTCAGCTACTGCTCTACCGCCATGCCTGTCTGTTCCTGTTATGATGATTAGGAACTAACCCTCTAAATAAGCAAGCCCTCAATTAAATGCTTTCTTTTTTAAGAGTTGCCTTGGTCACGGTATCTCTTCACAGGACAGAACAGTGACTAAGACAGTAAGTAAGGATAAATTCAGTGCTATTAGCAGACGTCTGTGACAAGCTATATAACTGAGTACTGACGGACCACGGCATAAAGGTGGCTGGCTCTAAGGTTGGGCCTTGCTTTATCGAGGTGAAAGGTGTCCCACGGGGGCCCCACTGGGTATGTTAAAGAGGAGTCAGAGGGCAGAGAGTAAGATGGTTAGATGGTATGACAGCTTGTGACCATGCTCCTGAAGGATTTGTGCACAGAGAGCAGAGCCCATCAGCAGCCTCCCAGCCTTGCTGAGGGCCTGGGATGTGGGTATGAAGAGCGGGTCAGGGTTTGCAGCTCAGCGATAGGAGCCAGGGAGAGTCGAGACCAACGTGGGCTCAGCTGAACCCTGAAATAAGGCAGAAATTCGGAAGGACCTGCTGACGTCATGGTGTGCTAGAAGATCCGGTTTGTGCAGGAAAGAGGAAGGTGGGGTCTTGAAAGCATCAGTTGTATGTGTCTGAGAGAACAGAAAGAAGGCCTGTACCATGGTCTGGTACTCAGGAACAGACTTGAGGTATTTTCTAGGTATGGATACCTCTGTGGAAAGTGAATACGTCATTTTGGAGACAGGGTGGATCACAAAAATAAATTTTTAATTTTCTGGGTTTTTTTTTTTTTTAAAGAATTTTACATATCATTCCTACCCATGTCATTCCCTCCAAAACCCATGGTCTGTTCTTTGATTGTTATTGTCACTAGCATCTATGTATGTGTATTTAAATGCATGTATACACACCTACTGAGCTATGTGGCTCTTCTCTTCTATGCATGGGTCTAGAGGCTTACCACTAGGGATTGTACAACCTATATGGGAGCTCATCCCAAGATGAAACTAATTCTCCCTGTCTTAGCAGACTGACAACCTGTAGGTCTGCAGCTAGGTGTCATTGTGCCGGTCTTGTTCAGGTGACCATACTGTCGAGATTCCATAGGCGTATTTTCTGTCCTGCCTAGGGAACACTGCCTAACAACATTGTCCGGGGCATCTGACTTGCGTTGTCTTCCCACCCACGCTTTCACACTTGTTCCTGAGCGTTAGGTCAGAGTTTCACTGCAGATACATCAGTCGGGGGTGGACACCCTGCAGTCCCCTCTTCTCTGCATTTTGACTAGATGTGGATCTTTGATGATGGGTAAGATTTATACTTATCTGTGGGTATAAAGATAGGTGTTCAGAATTCAGTCAGAAACAATGTTTATTTGGGAAAATGGCAGCAGAAAGTTCTCCTCTCAGGTCACCAGCCAGGGTATTTGGCCTGTTTCCACTAGCCATGAATCCTCCCTTAAGTCCAATTAGAAGATTATTGGCTACCCCCACATAAAAGTGCCGCTATTACACCATTGTTGATGTCTTACAGGTTTAGTCATGGGTTTCGTAGTTGTGTAAGACTGTTATTTGTGAAGGCACTGAGGTGATGCATTGAGACTGAAGCACCACTTGAATTAGAGAACACAATGTTTATTTCCTACGTCGGTGCCAATTTTTATGAAAGAACGGGCCTCAAGAAATTCTGAGATGTGCCTATACAAAGCCACCCCCTCTTTTGATGTGGAGGAATTTAAATAAGGAACAGCAAACGTGGGTAGAAATTCCCCAGAACAGAGAATCATTTCACCAGTTCCCATAAAAGCCTGGTGGTTCACATGACTCTTTTGCACGCACGTGTGAAGTAAGCCCAAACGAGCATATGGGAGATGGGACAAACTGCAGCAAATTTGTAATTTGTGAGCAACGATTTAAAGTTAAGTTTTTCCTCCTTAAAATGAAATCACAAGAGAGCTCATATACTGAAGAGCTAAGAAGCGTAATTTCAACCACTCATCCATTGCAGCAAAGCAAAGCCGTAGCAGCGAGTGACGGGGGACGAACCGTGGAGAGAGAAGTGCCTGAAGGGATGTGGAAATTACCGAGATGGCATTGTAGACTGAAAGAAATTTACATACGTATTCTATTACTGTAAAGGGGAAACTTTTCTTATTATGGTGGTTTTATTGAAATATATTTTTATTTGGAGAATCCTGAGAATCAACTTTCAGTATATGAGTGTAGTCACATGATACTTAGGTGGTGGTGTTTTTGTTCTGGTGTGTTGAGATTGCTATGCTGCTGTAGGGAGGCTGGTTTTCCCAAACAGAGTCTCTCTAGCCTGGACTGCCTAGAAACTCAGTGATCTTCCCAATCTCAGCCTGCTAAATGCTGGGACGACAGTCAAGAGCCTCCGAACTAGGCTGTAAAAGGATTTGGGGCTTTGGAGGGTTTTTCTTTGTTTGTTTGTGTCTAAGGAATCAGCTGAATGGAAAGAGCCCAGCAGTCTAGAGTGGACCAGAGTTCAGATCTCAGCGTCCATGAAAAGGCCCAGCTCCCCGTGCAAGGCTATGGCCCCAGCCCTGAGCGGGGATGGAGATGGGATCAATGGCTCTTGCTGGCTTTCAGCCTAACTAAGAAAATAAGAGTCCTGTGTTCAGGAAGAGACTCTGCCTCAAGAGCATAGGTAGAAAATGGGCAAGGATCCTTGAACTGTCATGTGACTTCTGTGTTAGTGTGCACAGGCACACGTATCTAATCACACGCAAATGCACACACAGTCACAATTACATAAAGAAATCTTTAAAGAAGTAAAATCCTTTTACCTTAAGGAGGGGTAATATAGGGTACTTCATATTAATTACTACATTTTAAAAATTTTAGACTCGTAATTATTTGTTAGTTATCTTGAAATGGCAAGCCTGTTTGTTAGAATTCTCTGGGAGGAAATTGGGTTGTTTATTGAATCAGAGTTAGGTAGCTGTTATTGTTTCTAAGGCTCACAGTGCAGACGGCTTCTCAGTGAAATGTTGAGGGCAAGGAAGAAAGAGCTCGGATAATTCTGAATTTGCAAATGTTAATAAACTGTAGTTACTTATTTAAATATCCTGTGTCAAAAAAAAAATCAGGCTAGACCCAATATGTCAATGAAACTAAACCAATTTCAGTCTGGAGATGTGGCTCAGTCAGCTTACTTGCCCAGTATGTTTGACAGTTCCATTATAAGCACCACAAAAAAATAAGATAACACATAGCCACTTCCTTATTTACACATAAATTTAATTAAGCCCGGTGACATAAAAGGAAGCATCAAATCAGATTAACATAAGTTTCTCCCGAACTCACAGAACACAGGTCACGTCTGTAATCCCCAAATGTAAGGATTTCTTCCAAGCAGGGAGCAGCAGTCAGCGGCATGGAAAACTGCCGTTACCTTGAATTTAGTTAGTTACTTCAGACACTAGCTCCAAGCTTCATGTTGAGGGCTCAGTCTCCAAGACCCACATGCTTCACTTGCATTGCAAACCATAAACTCAAACTGGGCTTCTGGCCGTCTGCTATAAATGAATTCACAAGATGTCCTCCTCAGGGTTGATTTACTTGAGTGGTTCCCAGAACTAAGGGAAGGAAATGCTTCTGTTTACTGGTTTCCCGTATGGAATGTTAAAAAAAATTAAAGACAGATGTGTAAGGCAAGGTACCAGAGAGGAGGTCAAGCCTGCCCTCTCGGGTATCTTTGGCTCGCGGGAAGCCTGTGTTCAGTTGCACAGATACTCTTCAAGCTGGGTTCTTCCACTTGGTCGGGAGGTACCACTGAGTAGGCACGGTTGTTAATAGAAGGGAAGGAAAATTATGCCTTTCTCTTCAAGTTCTCATTGGTATTCTTTCTTTGCTGGTATGGACAGCACAGGACACCTTCTAAATGAAGGGGCTCATTGGGGTCTACTCTTTATGGCCAGCTCCAGGTCAGAGGTGTGGAGGAGGGTTATTTGTAA
This sequence comes from Arvicola amphibius, assembly GCF_903992535.2. Lineage (NCBI taxonomy): Eukaryota > Metazoa > Chordata > Mammalia > Rodentia > Cricetidae > Arvicola > Arvicola amphibius. The sequence continues at coordinate 114,175,692 of NC_052056.1, read as the reverse complement.
TCTGCCTTGGAAACACATAGGAAAATTTTCTTAGATCTGTCATAATATATGATAAATATCACAGAACCCCGTCTGGGTAGATATAACATTTCTTCATAAATCTACCCATAGGTGTGTTTTAGAAAAATAATCATTTAAATTGGAAACTGTTTTTTTCCATTAAAATTTATAGATTTTTTATATACCTGATGATTATGAAAATGCTGTTAAAAAGTCTGTGTCAGCTGGAATTTCTTTGGGGAAAAATAAAATATATATTAAAATGCACCATAGCTACAACATTCTGTGTTAAAGCAGGTTTTGTTAACAGACAATTTGTATCTGTGTTCTTTGCTTATATCATACGACCGGAATTGATGTCATGACTTTTTAACTGTGTGACCCAGCCGTCTTCAGCTCAGGATTTTTGTTGCGTGTGCATGGCCTGCAAAGCAAGAATAAAAATTGTCCCTATTTTATAGCTAAAAAGATGACAGAGGCTGAGGCGTACTGACACACGTCTTTAATCCCAGCGCTGAAGTCAGAGGCAGGCAGATCTGTGTGAGTTCGCAGCCACCTTGATATATATATATGGCAAGTTCAGGACAGTCGGACTGCATAGAGAGACTGTCTCAAAACAACAAAAGTAAATCAACTTACGAAAGATATGACCACGTTTAGCACATAACTCAAAGTCAGCGATTAAATGTTAAAGGCTCTTTAGATGTTGTTAACATGTGGAGGAACCTAAACCAACGCTCCGTTAGTCTGAACCTCACCTGTTCCGAGAAAGCGAATCTAAGCGATTAACCTTGCTGCCAATGAGCCTAATGAGGAAGACCTCTGGGCAAGGTGAGTACTGCTGCCACCCCATGGGCTCTGCCGAGTATGACATGTGTTCATACTTGGCCAGGTTCGGCTCAAGTACTTTGCAGTCAATAAAACATTGTTTCTTCTAAGCATTCTATTCAAGACCCCAGAGATCTGTGTGACCTCGGTGATGACCTCATTGCATGTCAATAATAAACACTGTAACCTGTCAGTGTGTTTTATGGCCCATGAGAAATACTTTATTTTACCAAAATAAATCTGCTGAATTATGTTTTTAAATAGTGTCAGGGGCCAGGAAAATGGCTCAGCACTTGCTAAACAAGCAGAGGGCTAGAGTTCAGATTCCCCAGAGCCCATGAGTGGATGTGGTGACCACCTATAATCCCAGATTCAGGAAGACAGATACTGGATCCTCGGAGCAAGCTGGATGGGGAGGCTAGCCCTGTCGTTGTACTCTGTTTGATTGGGAGATGGATTGAGAAAGATTCCCAGCACTAACCTCAGGCCTTCCCACATGAGTTTATACACATACACACGCATACTATGTACACATGGAAAGAAGAAAAAAAACTACTGTCTGATCTACAGATCTACATGTAAGTCATAGAAAAAAATGTAAATGGAAAAGGTACATCATCTCTAGTAGAAAGAATGAAAAGAACTACTGACACCAGAAATAATGTGGATTTGTCACCAAGGTGTGCGGCTAAGTGACAAGGAGGATATCAAAGGCCACATTAGGGTGACTCCCCTTCACGTGATGCTCTGGGAGCGTGCAGACGTGGTCTCCAGAGCTGGATGAAGAGCCCAGAAGTGAAGAGGAGTTTCTACAGCAGGTGTAAAAGTAGAATTTAGTCATCATGGGAAATCCTGTACCTTGATGTGGTGGTGTTGACACGCTTGTATGAATTTCCTCAAACTCCAGAGGGTGCGTTTCACCATTAGAAGAGTGTGCTTTGGTAGGTCTGTCTCAAAAGTGTCGTGTTAATGCTGGCCAGTGTTTCTTTGGACATAAAGAATAATGTGTCTCATTTCTTCCTCTGAAGTGGATTTATATGTGTAAAAACTAAAGCTTTAGAGAGATTCCTCACACAGCTTACATAAGGTAAGCTCAGACAAAAGATGCTGGACTCAGAGGATATGGACTCTCTTGGTTGGCCTGAGCTTGACGAGAGAGTTGCAGAACAGGGTGACAGTTGGAAAACTTAAAGAATTAATGTTTAAAGTTTTATATTTTTATTTTATATTTGAGATTCTAATGAAATTACATTGTTCTTTCCCATTGCTTTTCCCTCCAAGCCCTCCCACCGGCCCCTCTCCACTTTCCTTCAAATTCATGGCCTCTTCTTTCACTAATTGTTATTACACATGCATATATGTATAGGTATATAAAATACACTCCTAAATCTGACTTGTTCCAGCCTTTTAATGTTTTTATGTTTTCAAGTATGCGTTTTCACAGGACTTGGTTATCCAAATTTTATGGACCATAGCCAACTAGCTGAAAAGGGGTGGTACCAGGATGGGAGACTTTAGGGTTTGATCATCAGGCAGAGGTTCTTGAAAAAAATGTAACTCTGACATCTTGTCAAAGTCATAGTAAATGCAAAACAGGAGTTATATGTAAGATAGGTACTCACTTTATCAGCAATATTTTATTGGGTGCTGGAATTTCCAGTAAAGCACTATAGTTGATGAAAGGAGTTTGAGAACTAACCAAAAAAAAAAAGTTTCTATCATCGTGAAACTAGCAAGGTTATCCAAATAAATTTAAAGGTTAAATAACATTTATTTAAGAAAGAAGCAGTAAAAGTTAGATTTAATCAAAGATAGCGAGAGCTGGGCGCCATGGAACACACCTTTAGTCCCAGCTTTTGGGAAGTAGAGGCAGGCGGATCTCTGTGAGTCAAGATCAGTGTGATCTACAAAGCTAGTTCTAGGCCAGCCAGGCCTACATAATGAGACCCTGTCTCAAAGGAAAACACATCGTCTGAGAGAGGTGAAAGGAGGTGTAACCGAGACAAGACGGCGGTAAACCGAGTCACACCTGAGCCCTGGACCCATTTTACTGGTTTCTCTGTTAATATCTATGAGCACATATTTCATACAATACATTTTAAATGCAAACTGTTACTTTCATAGTTAGTAATAAGGCATATTTCATACAATACATTTTAAGTGCAAACTGTTACTTTCATAGTTTAGTAATAAGGCAGCGTGGTGCTGTATGTAAAAAGTAGGCAAGAGAGAAGAAAGTATGGTGCTGGGCACCAACAAAGACAAAATGGGTAGTAGCGGTGTTGCCAGGCTCAGATGTCACAGCAGTTCCCTTGAGATCAGATCACCTGTCTGCTTGTGCTCGGATATCCCTGAAGCATTTGGGGAAACTGCTGTGATGGAGCTTTCTCATTAGGCGTTTGTTACTTAAGGAAAATGTCTAGCTTTCTTTTCTTATGTGCAAATATCTGTTTGGTTTTTTTTTTTTTAGGAGACTAATGAGCAGAAACTTCACAAAATAGCCAGTGAGCTTTTGCTTACAGAAAGAGCGTACGTCAGCCGGCTCAACCTTTTAGATCAGGTAACAGCTTGCGGCTACCCATCATTCTACCCTGGGAATGGGAACATTTCAGGAACTGCAGTGCGGTCCTAACTGGTTTGGGTAGTGAAAGCTATGTGCTCTAAGGAAATGTTTACAGCCTCATTGATAAACTTGCTGACTACATGATGTTTGCAGCTCACGACAGTATAGGTTTCTGTACGCAAGTCACAGAATGACTGTGTTCCATGATGTCAAACTTCGTTCTGTCTTGACCATTTATTGTGTTCTTGGAAGGCCATGTTAACTGCTGAAATTTAAGTAGACTCGACGGTTCCTTCAGTGATGCAGCTGTCTTGGCGCTGTGTCATGCCACAGGCTTTGGAAGCCCACTTGTTCAGCCTCGTGTGGAACCTGGCTGGTCATCCAGTCGGTATTGGTTGCACACCTGGGTCCACTGTTCCACAGTTTGTACTTTTATTGTGCAGCAGGCTCGAGCATGGTTTCTTCCGTACGCTTAGAGAGTTTCTGAGTGCATCAGGCTGACTTCAGAATGCTCTGTGGTCCCACAGTAGTAGGTCACCCACTACGGCTGGCATCTCTTGCGAAGAGAGGAAGTGGCCGTGTTTGAGGGTTTGTTGTTTTATTCTCCTTTCGTCACCGGTAAACTGGGATGTCGTGGGAACACACGGCCCTAGACATTACCTTATCTCTGGCTTCCAGGGTCAGCCATACACCGGTTGTCTGAATTTGGGGAAACCACTTTACATCTGTATTCTGTGCAACAGTGAAGTTGTCGTGCAGATTATTGGTGTCAGTGAACTTCACTGTGAGACCGAATCAAGCCTTTAAGATGAATCTGAGCCTTTAAGACGGCTTTTCTTCCATATGGGAATGCAGTCTTGGAACGAGTAAGCACTCCATGGTGAAAAGAGGTCTTTTCTTTTAGGCAAGTTGTTATTTTTCTTTAATGTCAACTTACTTTGACTACTTTTGCCAACGTTTTAGATGCCTTAATCTGTTAATTATATGGTACCCCATCTGCTAGTCTTTAAGGAGATAATTTTGTAGCATGTTTTGCCTCCCAATCATAAAGAAAATTAATAATCATTTGGACATCATGAGGGAACAGACTTTCATCTGCCTGGTTCTAACAAAAGGGCAGTTAGGAAGTACTGTAGCCCTAGCGGAGTGTAGCTAAAGGCTCAGAACTCTTTGTTTTGTCTGTTATCTTCCAGGTACATGTTACAATGTACAGGAAATCCCCGAGCACACAGATAAGCGTTCAAGTTACCATGCATTATTATCTATTTGAAAACCAATTACAATATGAGAACTAAAAGATTGTTGCTGTTGTTTTTGTTCTCTCGTTGTCCGGATATTAAACACCGCTTCTACTATGGGAATTAAGTTCCCTATCCTCCCCTTTCAAGATACAGAGTATTAGCAGGAAGTGCGCGATGTCAGCAACCACCACACCTTAGTTATCTTTCTGTTGCGTGTTATAACCCTGACAGAAACAAACTAAGGAGGGAGGAGTTCCTTTTGACTCACGGTTCAAGGCAATGGCACAGCCCATCAGGCAGGGAAGGCCAAGAGGATCAAAGCTTGATAAAACTGGTCACATTATATCATAGTCTAGAAGCAGAGAGTGGCTAGTGTGCTGTGCTGCTCAGCACCCCTCCCCACTGACCCCCACCACCCACATGGGCAGGTTTCCCATCTCAGTTAATGCAATCAAGATGATTACCCACAGACATGCCCAGGGCCTGCCAAGTTGACAGTTACCACCATCACACACCATTAGAGCAATGTATAGTTGCTATAGATGTCATCCAAACATGGTAAGGGAACATTATCACACTGTACATGTAACCTTTTCACATCCCTTGATTAAGCCATAGATGAGAGGTGTAAATCCCTGTCAGTTGGAAATTCTCTGGCACAGAAAAGCTGTATTAACTATGGACCTTACCATCATCCTATAGGAAAAGTTAAATGAATAACACATAGGTGGGGGCACAGTTTTAGTTAGAAATAAATCTCCCTAATTCACATTTAAAATTGTTCAAAATCAAGGCATGCATTTCCTCCTACCTTTCAAGGAGTGATTGATTTCTTTTTTTTTTTTTTTTTTTTTTTTTGGTTTTTCGAGACAGGGTTTCCCTGTAGTTTCTAGAGGAGTGATTGATTTCTTAAGCCACAAACTTCCCCATTTATTCAACGAGGTGTCGTTTCGAGCCCAGTGCAGGCCTGCCACAGTGAAAATCAGATAACCAAGAAATCTAAGTAACATTTGCTTTATTCTTTTATTCAGGTATTTTATTGCAAACTGTTAGAAGAAGCGAACCGAGGCTCATTTCCTGCAGAGATGGTGAATAAAATCTTTTCTAACATTTCATCAATAAATGCCTTCCACAGTAAATTCCTGTTGCCGGAGCTGGAGAAGCGGATGCAAGAATGGTAAGAGGAGAAGCAGGACCGCTGTGCCTGAGACATGTATGCAGGATGCTGCACTTCAGCCTTTACAGTAGAACAGATACACCACGCGCTGCTAATATGACAGTTAGTATAGTGCCAGATCTTCGTATAGAAACAACTGGTAGATGCTGGACTGTATTCTTGGGTTTCTTGGAATAGGCGTTTGCATCTGTTCTCTCAACGGTACCCTGACTAGTGAAGACAGGACCAGGCATGATCGGCAACTCCGAGAGTTCTGTTGCCTCTTTCTGCGATTCCTAAGCTCCCATCTGAAAGATGTATTCTTGCTAGTGCTGAAATAGATCATACAGAGGGCCTGCTCTCTCTGCAGGCCTACTGATTTCCTCATTCTATAAGAAACCTTAATGACCTTTCTCTATTTAATTTAGGGAAACTACTCCCAGAATTGGAGATATCCTGCAAAAGTTGGCTCCGTTCCTGAAGATGTACGGAGAGTATGTAAAAGGCTTTGATAATGCGGTAGAACTGGTTAAGAACATGACAGAGCGCGTTCCCCAGTTCAAGGCAGTGACGGAGGAGATTCAGGTAATAGTCCACTTTTCTCCCTGTTCACAAGTTAATTTTTCCTGAGAAATTATATGGTCTTCAAGATCTCAAATTGAGATGAAAGTATTTTTCCGAGAAACTAAGCCAAAATCCATTCTACTCTTAAATTCTGCAAAGACAGTATCTGCACAGTTAAATCAGTTATTGAGTGCGTACCTCCTGCTAAGTGCTTGAAAACACTCAGTGTGCATTGCTTTCAAACTTTTTAGTTAAAATATGCTTACAGCATTTTTATTTGAAATTATTACTTACAACATTTCTCCTTTCCCCTTCTATGTTCCTCTTACTCCTCTCAAATCTATTGCCACTTCTTTAACTGTCATTGTCACGTGTGTGTATAAATGCACACATACACCACACACACATACCCCATACACACACCACACATATATGCACCACACACACACACATGTGCACACACACCACACTCACATACCTGACACACACCCCCACAGTCCCCCGATACACACCCCACACACACTGCACACACACATGTACGTACACACACCATATGTGCTCACACACTCTGCTCCATCCACCAAGTGACACATGTTTTCAGGGCTGACCACTTGGTACTGAAAAACCAATTATGGGCTCACTCCTGGAAAAGACCAAATCTCACCCTCTCAGCAGCCATTAATTGCCTATAGTTCTGTACCTAGACGTAGACTCCATACACTCACCTCCGTCCACTTTAGCATGTTTGTTGTTCAAGTCTTGTTGAGGTTTCAGGAATGAAGCATCCCTGTCATTTCTAGGAGACTCAGTCTTCCAGAAGACTTTGTGATTCTCTGGCTCTTGCACTCCCTCCACTCCCTCTTCAGCGGTGTTCCCTTAGCCTTAGCTAAGAGATTGTACTGTAGATAGAGCCACTGGGGCTGGGCCTCTACATCCGGTTCTGTAATGGTTTCCATCTTCTACAAAGAGAAACTTTTTTGATCATGGGTGAGAGCTACACTTTTGTATAATTATGAGGGTAGGTATTCAGGATGCAATTAGGATTTGGACTGCTTTAATAAGTGGCAGTAGTAGGTTCTCATACAAGATCCAGATAGCACTAGCCATGAGTATGTAGCTATATTTCCACCTGGTAATTAGACCTCAGGTCCAATCAGACAGCTATTGATTATCTCCAAGACATGATCACCTCTTTTGGACCTCTGAGGGCATCCTACCATGCTAGTCATTTGTGTGGTTCGTAGGTATCACACCTGGGTAGGACTATTGAGAGCCTCCCCACCCACACCAGATTGCATAGCAAGTAGGCTAGTCCACAGTGTACCATGTATTACCAGTGTAGTACCATGAAGGCTAATCCACAGAGGGGATGCCCTTAGGTCAGATCCATCTTGATTCCACTGAGTCCTGTATCTGAAGTATGTGGTATCTTCAGCAATAAGGACCTACCCTCAAATTCGAGAAGGCAAGCAACATCAGCAGCAATCATCCATAAGGCTTGGGAGTCTCTTGGACTCATCCAACCGACAACTCGAAAGGAGGTTTCTCATGCCTGGTGCTGAAGGCTTTGGTAAATAGCAATAGCTCTTGCAGGGATCATTAGCACTCCATGTTATAACCTCATTAAAACTGTGTGTGTGTGTGTGTGTGTGTGTGTGTGTGTGTGTGTGTGTGTGTGTGTGTTAGGAAAATACAAAATATAATTCGTTATAAGTTTTTGAAACTCTTCAGTGTTGTCTCTCCATATGTCTCTCCATATATATATATATATATATATATATATATATATATATATATATATATATATATATATCTCCGTTAAAGCCCCCTCCCCATTTCCCCATTTCTCCCCTCATATCTCTATCCTGCTATTCCGCTCTCCAGTACTGCTCTCCCAACCCCATGGTCCCTTTTTACCTTCCTGACTTCTTCAGTTATTCCAGTTATGTGCTCACATCTGGAGATGAGGAACTGGGAACCACAAGTGAGAGAGAGCATGTGGTGTGTTGGGTGTCTTCTGGGTCTGGGTTACATCACTCAATGCAATATTTTCTGCTTCCAACTGTTTACCTAAAAATTTCATTTTTCGTTAAGAGCTTAATGGTACTCCATTGTATAGATGCACCACATTCTCATTGTCCAGTCTTCAGCTGAAGAGCATTTCGATTGTTTCAACTTCCTAGTCTTTGTGAATAGAATGCAATGAATACAGCCGGGCAAATATCTGTGGAGGAGTCCTTTGGGCATATACGAAGGAACGGTATAGCTGGACCATATGGTAGATTTATTTTTAATGTCTAAAGAATTCTCCACACAGATTTTGAGAGTGGCTGCAGCAGTGTACAGTCCCACCAAGAGTGAATGCGAGTGCCCATTTCCCTTCATCTTCTCTAGCCTCTGTTTTTTGTTATTTTGTCGATCTGAGGCATTCTGCTTGCTCAGTTCCATAATTACTGGGCGTGATGAACATTTTTTTGAGATCTTTCTTTGCTGTCTTTATTTCTTCTTTAGAGACTGCTGCTTAGATCCCAGGCCTAATACTGAGTCATTTTTTTTTCACAGTTCTTCACATAATCTGAATATTAACCCTCAATCAGATGTATACTTAGCAAAGATTATCTACCACTCTGTGGGCTCCCTTGTCATTGTATTGTTTCCTAGCTGCACAGAAGTTTATTTTTTTTTTTAATTTTATGAAGGTCCAATTTGTCAATTGTTGCCCTTAACCCATGAGTAGAAAAAAATCTTCAATAGAATACTTATAAATGTATCAAGATTATTCACTGTGATCAAGGTGATTTTATCTCAGAGATACTAGAATCCGTCAACATACATGAATAAATCCCTAGGAATAAGTTTAACAAAGGAGGTGAAAGACCTCCACAGTTAAAACTTCAAATCTCTGAAGAAAGAGACTGAGAAACACGCCAGATAACAGAAAGACCTTTAATTCTTAATGGAAGGTAGAAGTAATATTTTGAAAATGACTATCATACCAAAAGCAATTTACAGATTACTACAGTTCCCACAATATTTTTCACAAAAACAAAAACCAAATTCTAAAATTCATATAGAACCACAAAAGACCCCATAGAGCTGAAGCAATCCAGAACAAAAAGAATAATTTAGGAGGAATTACAAGACACATTACACAATAGTAATAAAAACCATATGGTACTGACAAAAACAGATATACTGAATAAAGTAGAATACCCAAAAATAAGAATGAATATGTATACCAATCTAGTAAATAACAGATATGCCTCCTTCCCACCCCCACCCCCAAAAAAGACACGGGAGGAACTACAGCATCTTCAACAAATGATACTGGGGAAACTGGATGTCCACATATATAAAAATGAAATTCAGACTCCTATCTCTCACCCTGACCAATAATCATATTTAAATGAACCAGAGACGTCAGTGTGAAGCATTTTTCTGAGATTCTAAAGGAAACATGGGTAGTACTCCCGAAGGTTTGGGTGTAAAAAAAAACATTCTGAATAGGAAACTAGCAAAGGTTAGTCTTTTAGAGTGCTCTAGTCACTGCTCTATTACTGGGATGAGACTGCATGACCAAGGGAACTCTTAGAAAAAAAGGACTTTAATGGGGGCTTGCTTAAGGTTTCAGAAGCTAGGTCCATTATCATCATGGCAGGGAGCATGGCAGCAGGCATGGCTCTGCAGCAGTAGTGAGAGGTACATATTGATATGCAGGCTGAGAGAGACACACAGAGAGACAGAAACAGAAAGACTAGGCTTGGCATGGGCTTTTGAAACCTCAAAACCCTCCCCCATTAACACACTTCCTCCAGCAAGGCCACACCTCCTAACCCTCCTAATCATTCAAAACAGTTCCACTCCCTGCCGACTAAGCGTTTACACACATGAGCCTATAGAGGTCATTCTCATTCACACCACCACATCTCACTCCCTGGCCCCCACAGCCTTGTAGCCATACCATAATCAAAAATGCAGTCAGTTCAGCTTCAGAAGTCCCCATAGTCTATGACAGTCCCAGCCCTGTTTAAAAATCCATGGTCTCTTCTGTGTCTCATGGTAATCTCTTAACTGCATCCCATTGTAAAATCAAAATTCAAAGGCAGATCACATACTTCCAACATACAATGACACAGAATATAGATTACCATTCCACAGGGGAGGAAAGGGAGCATAGTGAAGAAATACTGGACCAAAGCAAGACTTAAAACCAGCAGGGAAAATTTCAAATTCTGCATCTCCAAGTCTGAAGTCAAAGTGTTCTTCAGAACTCTAACTCCTTTCGGCTTTGTTGACTGCAACACACTTCTCACTCATGGGCTGGTTCCACACCTGATCTGCAGCTTTCCTTAAAATTTCAGGTTCCCCATGACTCTGGAATATGGTGGTTTGAATGAGGATGGCCCCCATAGGCTCATGTATGAGTGGTGCTATTTGAAAGGATTAGAAGGTTTAGGTATAGCTTTGTTGGACGAAGTGTGTCACCAGGTTGGGTTTTGAGATTTCAAAAGCATACCAAGTCAGCGTCGCTCTACCTCTGCCTGTAGATTAGGATGTAGCTCTCAGCTTTTTTCCAGCACTGTTGCCATGACTGCTGCCATGTTCTCCACCATGATGATAATTGATTTAACCTCTGAACCCGTTAGCAAACCCTCAGTTAAATATTTTCTTTAATAAGAATTGCATTGCTCATGGTATCTGTTCTCAGCAATAGAATAGTGACTAAGATGGAAGTAGGTACCAGGGAGTAGCATACCACTATGACAGGCATAGCCATGCTGAATGTTAGAAGAATATGGAAATCTGTGAAACTCTGGACTAGAAAAGGGGTTGGATATTTTAAGCGGGACATAATAGGCCATCCTAGCAGGAGCAAGGACAGTTGTCATGAGAGCAGTGTGGGCACAGCTCACAAAGTTTCAGATGAAATATTAGTTAAGTGACCTAGAGACCATTCTTGTGATATTTTGGTGAAGAATGTGGTTTTATTGCCCTTGTCCTAAAAGTCTGCCTAAGGCTAAACTGAAGAGTTTTGAAAACTAATGGCATTGGCAGAGATTTCAAGATGATTTAGTATTGACTGTTATGGTTATTAATAATCACTCTTATGCAGATCTATAATTTTAAAAAGCAAGCTATACAAAGAAAAATACAAAATGTACAGTTTGAAGAGAAAATGAGCACCAGGAAGTGTAATTGAGCTATAGGAGATAAAAAATTTCAAGAAAAGCCTAATGATAAATGGAATAAAGGGAATGGTGACCTCAGGGCAAGACCCCATCCAGCTAAGCAGGGAAGGTGTCCATCAATAACAGAAAGTTTATGTAAATTAAAAAGGGGGCCATGTTCCAGCTCCAGCAAGCAGCAGAACTTGGAAGTTTGGGCCATGTGTCTCTGGTTTTAGAGTCAAGGATACAAGAGAAGGACTATGGAATCTTTCTCCACAGCTAAGGAATACTGCTAGAAATCCTAGATTGTGTTGTAGACCCTGTGATGTTAGCGATGTCAGAGTCATGGGGTACCTGTTAAGGAAAGCTGCAGATCAGGTGTGGAACCAGCCCATGAGTGAGAAGTGTGTTGCAGTCAACAAAGCCGAAAGGAGTTAGAGTTCTGAAGAACACTTTGACTTCAGACTTGGAGATGCAGAATTTGAAATTTTCCCTGCTGGTTTTAAGTCTTGCTTTGGTCCAGTATTTCTTCACTATGCTCCCTTTCCTCCCCTGTGGAATGGTAATCTATATTCTGTGTCATTGTATGTTGGAAGTATGTGATCTGCCTTTGAATTTTGATTTTACAATGGGATGCAGTTAAGAGATTACCATGAGACACAGAAGAGACCATGGATTTTTAAACAGGGCTGGGACTGTCATAGACTATGGGGACTTCTGAAGCTGAACTGACTGCATTTTTGATTATGGTATGGCTACAAGGCTGTGGGGGCCAGGGAGTGAGATGTGGTGGTGTGAATGAGAATGACCTCTATAGGCTCATGTGTGTGAACGCTTAGTCGGCAGGGAGTGGAACTGTTTTGAATGATTAGGAGGGTTAGGAGGTGTGGCCTTGCTGGAGGAAGTGTGTTAATGGGGGAGGGTTTTGAGGTTTCAAAAGCCCATGCCAAGCCCAGTGTCTCTCTCTCTGCCTGCAGATCAGGGTGTAGCTCTCAACTACTCCTGCCATACCTGCCACACCTGCTGCCATGCTCCTTGTCATGATGATAATGGACTAAGCCTCTGAAACTGTAAGCAAGTCCCCATTTAAATGCTTTCTTTCATAGGAGTTGCCTTGGTCATGGGGTCTCTTCATGGCAATAGAACAATAACTAAGACTTAAGTCTAAATAAAGTTAGGCTTAATGCATGTAATTCTCGCACTTAGGAGGCTGGGGAAGCAGGATGGAAAGTTTGAAGCCAGTGTTGGCTACCTAGTAAAATGGAGTCTCAATAAATTAATAGATGAATAGTTATTTCCAAAATGAGTTCCCAGTTTCCTAATTCACTTTTTTTCAGTGGTTGAAATCTAAAAAGGGAATGGCTACATCGCAATTAAGCCTGAATTTTTTTATTACTTTATATCTGCATGTCGGTTTGCCTCCATTTTGCCAAGCTTATATAATGATTTTTGATAATGCCATAATCATTTTTGTTAATTCTCCACTGGGTATTCAAACTTGTAGATCACTAAGTCTACATGAAATAGAATTCTATGCATCACATAATATTTTTGTGGCTGGAATTCTATAGCTCTTGACTTCTGCCTTTTATGTTATATTAATAGATTTTATGGCACTATTTTGTTTCCTTTTTTTTAAATAATTGAACTTTTTATTGATTGCTCTTAGAATAATAATATGCATCTTAATTTATTCTTGCCAGTTTCAATAATCCCAACATTAATCTTAGTGAAACATGTGATTTCTGTATAGTTTTCTTCCCTACTCTGAGCCCTCTTCTCTTCATGTCATTTCTGTTCGTCTTGATGAGGCTTTCTATTGCTATGACAAAACACCATGACCATAAGCAGCTTGGGGAGGAAAGGGTTTATTTCATCTTATAGCTCTCAGGTGACTTCCCATCATTGAGGGAAGTCAGGGCGGAAACTCAAGAAAGGAAGAACATGAAGGCAGGAACTAAAACAGAAGCCCTGGAGGAACCATTTACTAACTTTTCCACATCACTCTGCCTTCTTTCTTATACATCTCAGGACCAATTGCCCTGGGGTGGCACCACCCGCAGAGCCCTCCAAGCCCTCCCAGCCCTCCCCCATCAGTTAATGAAAAAGTGCCTTCCAGATGTGTCTCCTGGCAGATCTGCTGGGCATTTTCTTGGTTGTGATTCCCTCTTCTCAGATATCTCCAGCTTGTGTCAAGTGGGCCAAAGAAACAACCAGGATGGGTTTTATGTGCTTTTTAATCATAACCCAGTACTATAAGGCTATAATGATTTTGTACAATGTTTCATATTTGTAAGTTAAGAGATGATATAAGAACTATAAATACATATATTTATTATTTAATTTTATAAGCCTTATTATGAAAAGTACAAGTAAAATAAATGTCACACATCAAAATTAACCAAATCCAAGGTCTAGAAATCTCAGGGCACTTCAGTACATTTAGAATAACCGTTGTGAAGCTGTGGAGTTTGAAGTTTTGTTTGGTCTTGGTTTTGTTTTGTTTTTCATTTTTAGTTACTCGGGTGAAGGGCCTGTCAATTTTCTGTATCTTTTCAAAGAACGAGCTCTTAGATCTATTGATTCTTTGTATTTTTTCATTGTTTCTATTTTATTGATTTCTGTTCTGATTTTTATTATTTTTTACCATGGACTTGTTTAGATTTAGTTTGTTCTTGTCTTACCAAGTTTTTGAGTTGCATCATTAAGCTATTGATTTGTGCTGGTGAAGGCATATTGCCCTGGCTGTAACTGACTGTATTTTAGGTTTGGTCTAGGCATCACAGATTAAGAGGACTGTGGTGAAGGCATATTCCCTGGCTCCTACTGACTGTTTTAGGCCATTGTCTAGGGTCGTCGCAGATTAAGAGGACTGCAGTGATTCTGGATGCTGATACCTGTTCTTGTCTTTGTTGGGTGGGTGTTCAATTCCTTGGTGTCTGTTCCCCTTTCTGAATCTTAGAAAAGTATGATGGTTGTGGGTTCCCTGATAGATAGCACTTCTACAGGTCAGTGTGTGGCAGAGAGGAGTTGGGGTAGCTTAGGAGAAGCGACTGAAGGGTTGAGGGGATCCACACTAAGAGGCAGGGTCCCTAGGAAGCTGGAAGTGTGGTGAGAGGAGGACTACCTGGAAGTAGGTTGCAGTGAGACAAAGAATAATCTGGAGTGACAGGAATGGACGGGCTGTTAGGACTCTAGGTCTGAGGCAAGAGTTGAGGTCTCCAGTGAGTTGAGGTGGGAGGACTGACAGCTGCAAGCACGTTGTTACCAGGCTGAGGGTGATCCTGAGGGATGCTAATGGAGGGTGGGAAGGAGAGTAAAATCACCTCCTTCTGTCCATTCCCTAGTGCCAGAAATGGGTCACACATAGTTTAGTTCTTGGCCAAAGGGCTCCCAGGGAAACATTAAACAATCAGGCTATTGTAGTTCCATGTCTCATTGAATACAAAGAAGTTGAGCTGATGCCTAACTAGAGCCTTCACCCATACAAACCAGTCTTCATGGTGCTATGAGTTATGCTGTGCTACCAGAGCAGAAAGATAAACAACAACCCAACCACGAACCCTGCATTTTATAACCATGACCTGACTACATGTTATACTGCTGCAGTAGTGGTACAAACATTGTGGGAGTAACCAACCACTCTGACTGGATTTAAGGTCCAGTCAGTGAGATGGAAACCCCACCTTACACTGCTTGGCTGGCTGAGAACCGGGGTCTAGATAGGCTGTGGGCTTAGGAGAAAATCACGTACTACTCTTATGCTAAGGGAACATAGCAGTAAAATGACTCCCAATGACATAGATCATTGCCTTGTTCAGCCAACACCAGAGAAACCCCAAACTGGACAATGTGCAGAAAGTGAGAGGCTTCGGAACACTCAGTCCTAAATGGGATGTCTTCATCACACCTCTTCTCTCAGGGTTCAGGGACCTATGTGAAAGAGGGGGAGGAAAAATTGTAAGATCTAGCGGGAACAGTGTCTCTGAGACACAACAGGACTGATGTATGAGCTCACAGAGAGACTGTGGTAACATTCACAGGGCTACACACTTTCAAGTCAGGGGGGCAGAGAGAGAGAGAGAAAGATGTAGTGTGGAGCTGCGGGCTGCATTCCCGCCGCCCTTCTCCTGGCTGCCTGACTAGCTTATGCCCCGAAATAACAACACACAAATTGTATTCATTTAAACACTGCCTGGCCCATTAGTTTCAGCCTCTTACTCACATCTTGACTAACCCATATCGAATAAGACAAAGTGGTGTCTTACCAGGAAAGATTCTAGCATACATCCATCTTGGGCCAGAGCTTCATCGCGTCTGTCTCCCTGAGGAGAGGCACGGCATCTGTCTCACTTAGGAGAGGCATGGCATCTGACTGAGCCATCTACCTCACTTCCTTCTTCCTGTTCTGTCTATTCCATCCACCTAAGGGCTGGCCCATCAAATGGGCCAAGGCAGTTCCTTTATTAATGAATGAAATCAACACAAACAGAAGACTCTCCCACATCAGAAAGAGAGAATGAGAAGAGAAACCTAAATATTCAAAGTTAACATCAGAAGTGAGAGAAAACGTGCATCATTGTCTTTCTGAGTCTGGGTTACCTTACTCAAAATGGTTGTTTCCAGCTCCATTCATTTACCTACAAGTTTTGTAATTATTTTTTTCGTTTTTCAAAACAGGGTTTCTCTGTAGCTTTGGGGCCTGTCCTGGAACTAGCTCTTGTGGACCAGGCTGGCCTCAAACTCACAGAGATTCACCTACCTCTGGTCTGTCTCTCTCCCTTTGGGACTTCCAAGTTCTCCACCTGCTCTCCTCGTGGGACTCTCTAGCCACCCTGGAAATATCCAGGCTACTTCCTTCTTTCAAGACTTCCCAGAGCTCTGCCAGCTTTATTTGGTAGAAAATATGGCCCCCTCGCCTTTTAGAGCCCATTCCCTAAGGAGGGAATACCTTGCTCAGCCTAGATACAGGGAGGAGGGCCATGGTCCTGCCTCAACTTGATGTGACAGACCTTGTTGACTCCCCACAGGCAGCCTTACCCTCTCTGAGGAGTGGATATGGGATGGGGTGGGGAGAAGATGGGGATGGAGTGGAAAGAGGGGAGGGAGGGGGAATTTGGATTGGTATATAAAATTTAAAAAGATTGTTTTTAAAAACTAAAAAAAAAAAATGTTAAATTAAAAAAAATGCCCTGATGAAAGTTCTTTCTTATACTGTGGTTTTATATTGGTCTACCTAATTTTTAACTATTCCTTTAAGAACCTTAATCACAGAGGCTGGTGAGATGTCTCAGTGAGTAAAGTACTTGCCACCAAGCCTGATGGCCTGACTTTGGTCCCAGGACCCAGGTGGTACAAAGACAGAACTGTGTGCTACAGGTTGTCCCTGACCTCCATACTCACATGCACATACAGTAAATAGATAAATGTAATAAAAATATTTAACAATAAAAACCTTGCTGATTGCAGAGGCAGAAGATCTGTGGAAGCTTGACCCTGCAGCACCACATGCTGGAGCCTATTCAGCGGATCCCTCGCTACGAGATGCTCCTTAAGGACTACCTGAAGAAGCTGTCCCCTGAGTCCCCAGACTGGAATGATGCGAAAAGTAAATGCTTTTTTTTCTCCCTCAGCAGCAGCAGAATGGCATAGCCAAACGGCCCTTTGGTTCCAAAAATGTATCTTACGTCATTGCATGGGAAATCCTGTCAGCATCTTCATTAAGCAAGGCACTTTTAGGGATCATCCTGGCTTAGAGAAATGCAAATCGTGCTTCCCTGTTAGTGGAGGTTTCTGTCCCACCAGGTCCCACAGTCGACCAATCCCAAAGAAACACACCGATCCCTACATTAATTGTAAACTGGTTGACCTATTAGTTCTGGCTTTCTTATTAACTAACTCTTACATCGTACATTAACCCATTATTCTTGTCTGTGTTAGCCGTGTGGCTTGGTACCTTTTATTAGGAGGCATTCTCATCTTGCTTCCTCTGTGTCTGGGTGACGACTGCAGACTGAACCTTTCCTTTTCCCAGAATTCTCCTATTCTGGTCACTCCACCTATATTTCCTGCTTGGTCACCCGCCTATACTTCCTGCCTGGCTACTGGCCAATCAGCATTTTATTAAAACAATACAAGTGACAAATCTTTACAAGGTACAAGACCATTGTCCCACAGCACTTCCCGTTCTGGATTCATGTTCATCATCAACCGTGAGCTCTAAAACTGTAAGTTAGAGATGTTTGGAGCAGTAATAGAGTTGCCTTCCCATAGATGTGGCTGATATCTACCAAGGAAGCTGAGAAGACATTTACTATGCAGATATAACTGTTAGCCTTACTCCCCAAGACACTCAGGATATGGGGTGCTTTATTGTCTAGGAACGTTTCTTCCAAAAATATATTCCAGTTGTGTTGGTCATCTTTGGTTGTTTTATTAGATTAGAATGAAAAGTTTTTAAGCCTAATTAATGAGTTTTATTCTTTAGCTTCTCATGCGGTTTTAGTTTTTTGTGATATTAGAGATCGAGCCCAGAGATTTGCGTGTCACATTCTAATATGTACATGGTGCACCTTATGAAGTGGCTTTAAATCTCAGCACCAGGCAGGCAGAGGCAGGTGGATCTCTGTGAGTCCCAGGCTAGCCAGGTCTAAATCGTGAAATCCTGTCTAACTAAACCAAATAAACAAGCAAAATGTTTACCTCCCCTCTAGTATAGTTTCTTAAACTTCTCAAAAATTAGAAATGAGTAAAGCAATTGATAAATAGTTCAATATTTGGCCAGTGCTGATAATAGCAGTGTAATGTGTTCTTTCCTAAGCCAGCGTTATTCTGAGGAAAGGACCCAAGTCTCATCTAGAACACAGGCCATCTCTAGTATGTTTTCCCACCATGCCTATGACGTAGTGACCACAGAAACATCTCTCTCTCTCTCGGCCCCTTCTGAAGTTTGCATGAGTGTTTGACTTGTGATTATTCCCAGCCTGACACTTCCGGGACACTGCCCCTCCCTTATTTTACCCCACAAGTGCTGGGTGTTAGTGGCCGAGCTTCTAGCAGAGCTCTTCCTAGACTTCTCTTGGCAGTTGCCCCAGCCTCTGCCATTTTGTTTTGTTCCCTCCTGGATTCTGTATGTCATCCATGGAACTGCCTGTGCTCACATGGTCCTGGAATATGTAAAGATGCTCCACCTTTTTTCTTTTTAAGTGACCATGTCCTCCCGCCCTGCCTTAGGAGGAGTCACGTCTAGAAAGACAAGGGGGTCTTTAGAGCCCATCCTACAAATCAACCAGATCACAGAACGTGGGACGCATCACCTGCTCAGAACATCAGGGATGCAGAAACAAACTCCTCAAGTCAGACCCTGCCATAAGGACATTGCGTCCCTCATTTCTCCTTACCATTAAGTGTGGGACTCCACACAGCAAAGCCACAAAGGAATAGAACGCTGTTTTTACAGCACCAGCTGCACAGGCTGGGGCCACTTCCAAATGAAAACAAAAATAATGTTAACTCTCCAGTTTTGAAATACTGCCATTATCCCTCTCTAAGATATTGTTAACGGTCCCACAGAAATACTGGGGAAAGTGGGGAACATAACTTGGTGGTGGCTTCTCACTTGTAACCAGGTTATCTCCTTAAAGATTCCCTCTTTAAATTTAATTTAAATTTAAATTTAACTTGGCAGGCTTTCTGCAAATTTTCTCCATGTTCTTTCTGCTTACTGTTGGCGCCCATCGCTTTCCTTGTCTGGCTTCAAATTGCTTTTCAACAGTTAGGAATATGCACCCAGAGGAGCAGTTTTTCTGTTCCTCTCTGGATTGTCATCTGGCTCGCCAGATTTCCATCTTTAGAGGCAGAAAATACACTGGGCCAAGCCAGTCTCATTCTCAGTAGGACTGTGGATGCGTCCATCTCAGCCATCCTCCCCAGGGTGCAGGCCAGCCCTCCAGGAAGGGGCAGTCCTTACAGAGGGAGATGAGATGGTCCTTTGTGGAGCTGCCAAGCCATGGCTACCAGGACATACCAAGTGCATGATTCAAATCCTGTATACAGCACCATTTCAATATTCTAAATCTAAAGATTCATTCTTGCTCTAAGTTATAGACATAAGATACTCTTCCCGGCTTCCCTTTGATGAGGAAATCCTAGAAGTTGGGCTTTTAGAGTCCTGAAAGTAGAAGATGAAGCAACAAAAGTATGTTCTGCTCAACAATGCAAAGAACACAGAAAATGTGGGCCCAAAGGAATGGAGCCGCTGTTGCAGGACTTAGGCCTGGGAGGTGCTCCCGAGGGCTGCCCAGCACAGGCCTCTTCCCCACAGTTCTTCCCCCTCAGCCCCTGGAGCTCCACACCACACCACACCACAGCCTCCCTTCCCCTCTCAGCACTCTCAAGCTACAAAGCCCTCAGGCTCTCTCCATCCGAATCAGGCTGGCAGGCTTTCCCAAAGAAAGCTGTTGATGTTCAGTAGGAAAAGTGTCCAAAGTTTGAGTCACATGATCTAGGGCCAAGTCACACCAGTTCCTCATTTCTGTCATGTGGCAAAAGGAAATGAAGAAACTCACCAACTAGTGGACAGGTCCCTCAGGAGCTACTTTCCAAAGTGTTCCATGTACTCCTTTAACTGTTACTAGTACCAAACTCTATGTAGAGTTTCCCCTACAGATACCTATGATATGGTTTAATTTATAAAATAGAGATTAACAGAAAGTGGAAATTAGAGACTAACTATAGATTAATTTTAACTGTGTGCTAATATAAAATTTAAACTTCTGGCTTTTTTCCTGGAAATTTCTATTGGCTATTTTGAGCTACAGCACATAGGCAGATGGTGTGGGAGTGCTGTTTATATGAAACCACCCCTGGCAAACGCCATGAACCTGGTAATGTACACTGTAAATGCAAGTTCATTTCCAAGGCCTGTTATGTATTAAATTGCCTGGGAGCCTAATCATCACGTATGTTATCTTGGAAGTAAATATTCTGCAATTGGAGATCTACTTCTAACAGATAACTTGTGGAAACTGCATACCAGAGACTTGTATTGTTTTTGATCTCTGTTTCTGTGTTACTCTAATAGCACAGGAAAGACAAAATATTTATTTACTCTTCTTTTTTCCCACTTAGAGTCACTTGAAATTATATCTACAGCAGCAAGCCATTCTAATAGTGCAATAAGGAAAATGGTAAGTGGCTTTAGAGGATATGGGAAGCTTTGGGTTAGGCAGCAGTTGGGATATAGCCTCTGACTATTGTAGATTTAGACCAAAATGAGCAGGTACAGGTGAGCAGCAGAAAGAAATGCTTACCAACTATCCAGTCCATTCCCCTCTTTTCTTAGCATTCACTTTATTGATGCATGTTATACCCAAATGAACACTTACTCTCAGTATCTATTAAAGTATGTAGATTTTAGTTAAATTTAAATTACCTTCTTATATTTGATCTTGCTGTATTTTGTTTTATTTCCCAGGAGAACCTGAAGAAACTCTTAGAGATTTATGAGATGTTGGGAGAAGAAGAAGACATTGTAAATCCCTCAAATGAACTCATAAAGGAAGGCCAAATCCTCAAACTAGCAGCTCGGAACACATCAGCACAGGAGCGCTACCTCTTCTTAGTAAGTTCAATAGTGTCAGCCAGTTGCACACCAGCAGTTCACTGAAACCCCTGTGCCTGTCTTGGGGAAGTGACACACTCACTTATTTCTAGAATAATTACACCCCACCTGCTCTAGTCAACATATTCTTTTCTCCCTCGTTGGTGGTAGTCCCTGAGCCTTGAAGTAGGAGATGGCTGCAGGTGTCTATTTAGAGTTGACCTCTCAACAGTCACTTACTTTCAACACCCTGAGCAGGCATGAATCTCTGCATTCACTGCAAAGAGAAGCTTCTTGGATCAGGTCTAAAAGTAGCCTTTGTTTATGTATATGAGCATAAATAATTATAAAGCAGATTCACACACAACATGTCCATTTAACAACACAACAGTCATTGAGTACCACATGGCTTTTTTGACAAATTTTCCTCTCACAGAATCCAAATCCAATCAGAAAGCATGTGGTTACCCCCATATCAGGCATGCCACTATTACATAATAGGCACATCTTATCTAACAGGTTGGTATTGTAGCTCACAAGGTTTACACGGGGATGAGACCATTGACGGCTTCTGTCCTAAGGAGCCCACATAGCACCTTCCAGTCCTAGAGCTAATCAATGAGAAGGAAGCTTCCAGCTCAGTTGTCAACTTCTCTACACCCTGCATCCAGAATGTGTGATGCATTCAGCAACAGGGTCTTACTATGTAGTTCTGATGTGGAATCCAGAGCAGTGGCAATAGCATTTGTTGATGCTGCATTTTTTTCTGATAGTTTGAGTAGCAATGGAACATATACTATGAAAATGGAACTCATGTCAAGTATTAAGTTCTAATGATGATTTTGGGAACAGGGAGAAGTGTAAAGTATATTAAATGGAGAAAGAAAGTATTCAGATATGTGATCTTTTGTATGACTCCTGCTGCCTAGTGGTTACTTACATTTGTCCCTTGGTTTAAGTTCCACCTTGTAAAAATGCTAAATTAGTCTCTATTTTTGTCCAGCAGACTTCAGAATATTTGAAATTGTTTATTTTGTCTCACAATTCATTCACCCTGTCGTCATTTATTCTTCCTTTTTACAATGACTATTTCATTGAATTCCAAGGAAACATCTCAGAGTGGTGCTATACACCTATGTCCCCAGCACTTGGGAGTCTAGACAAGATTGTAAGTTCAAGACCTATCCTAGTTCCATAGTGAGACAATAGAAAGAAAGAGAGAAAAGTTATATATTCTTTAAAAAAAAAATCAGTGGCATTTCTGTCCAGAGTTACATTAGTCAGACTTTGATTTTCTTTGTCTTCTTGTTTATTCATTTGTATTCTGTCTCTTTGCAGTTCAACAACATGTTGCTGTATTGTGTGCCCAGATTCAGCTTGGTGGGCTCCAAATTCACAGTTCGAACCAGAGTCGGCATTGACGGGATGAAAGTGGTGGAGACTCACAATGAAGAATACCCACACACTTTCCAGGTGTCTGGGAAAGAAAGAACGCTGGAGCTGCAGGCCAGGTGAGAGCCTTCCCACCACAGTGTCCAGCAAACCTTGGAATAAGTCTTAAACGACCCTGAGGTCCTTGTTGCTCTTGTCATTTGTTTTCACAGCGAATGTTCCAAACCTCTGGAAATCTGACTAGCTGTAGGTGGAAATTGGGGTTCATTGAGACAGGATCCTTTGATCCCTGTATTGTCTAGGGCAGAGGTGTGTATACGGTAGGCATCAGTCAGGTGACTGCAGAGCGGCCAGGCACTTAAAGCAAGGCGCTGCTGCAGTTTAGCCCTGAGACCTGTGGGAAGACTCTGCGCCTCCTCCTCCCACAGCATCACTTAATGATTATTATTCCTTGTGAAATTCTCCTCCCTGATAACAAACTGTTGCAAAGACAAGCCTGTGAGCAGGAGGAGACGCAGTACACCAGCAGGGGAAATTGCTGGTCTACACAACATGGGGAAGAAAGGGAACCTGAATTTGAAACAATAAAAGGGAGC
Organism: Arvicola amphibius; assembly: GCF_903992535.2. NCBI lineage: Eukaryota > Metazoa > Chordata > Mammalia > Rodentia > Cricetidae > Arvicola > Arvicola amphibius. The sequence goes on along the minus strand of NC_052056.1, from coordinate 114,152,583 downwards.
AGGGGAGGTGACTCCAGCCCTGAGAGCACTTGCTGCTCTTCCAGAGGACTGGGGTTTGGCTCCTAGGACCTGGATTTGACACCTAGCATCCACGGCTCACAGCTGGCCTCTGCTGGCCCTGCATAGACACGATACATCACTTAATATACTCAGGCACATATACGTGTGCAGAAAATAATGAGTAAATAAACCTTTTAGACTCATAAAAATTCAACTAACTCCTACATGTCTCCTCCAAAAACTAGCAATCCTATAGTAAGGACCAACAATGAAAGCAATTTGGAATAACTTCCAAAGAATTTTTTAAAGTAATTTTTTTATACCTTATTTTCTCATCACAGTTTCCTCTCGCTGATCCTTCTGGTCTCCTCACCTAACCACTCCATTCTCTCTCTCTCTCTCTCTCTCTCTCTCTCTCTCTCTCTCTCTCTCTCTCTCTCTCTCTCTCTCTCTCTCTCTCTCTCTCTCTCTCTCCAAACAGGTAAATAAACTAGAATTTAAAAAACTAAAAAGGAGAAAGTACAAGAAACATACACAGATATGCCCATACTCTACAAAAGTGAAAACTATAATATACAAATAAAAGGCAAAAAATGCCCATACAAAATGGTATCAGATGAAAAGGTCTATAAAAATTACCACTGGATCCACTTCGTGTTGTCTGTCTTCTTGTCTTCTGCTGGGCATAGGCCTGCCCTTAAGTTGGTAAATATCCCCAGTGAGACTCCACTGCAGAAAACCAATGTTTCCTTTGCAAGTGGATGTCAATCTGAGATAGCTTCTTGCTTCGGGATGGAAGCTCATCAGACAGAGAATTGAGCATGAGCAAAGAGCTCAAAGAGGATATGAACATATTCTAAGAAAACATAAACAGTTTAATGTTCAGGATATGCAAATAGAATTCTATAAAGGATAGAAATGTTGAAGGAAAGACAAACTTACTCTGCAAACTTAAAAAAAAAAAAACACTAACTCAGATAGAAAAAATATTCAGTGGAGAACCTAATGAGCAGAATGGATTATGAAGAGAACACATCATGACTTGAAGACAAGGACAAGGATTGGATCACTCAGTCAAGACCCATGATAATTTAAAAAACAATGACAAATTAGTAGAACATGGGAGAACTTTGGGACAGCATGAAAGAGCTAAAAAATTCAATGAAATATGGTCAGAGAAGTATATGTCTAAAACAGAAAACATCCCAATAAAATCTTAAAGAAAAGACAAATCTTGGGACGAGAACTAGTACAGATACAAGAAACATAGAAAACACCAAATAGAGCCGACCAAACGATACCCACACACATCACATTATAGCCAGGTGACCAAACATGCAGGAAAAGAAAGGACACAAAAGCTACCAGAGAAGGCCAATTAGAGTAATAGCTGATTATTCAACAGAAATCTTTAAAAGGCTTAAAAATATGTATTTCAAATTCTGAACCACCACAGCTGCTAGGCCAGGCCCATCTGATGTAATAAAAGAAAAAAGGAAACAATTTTCATGATAAAAGGAGGCAAATGAAAAAAAAATAGAATCTATTTCCAATTAAATGAAAATGTTCTACATTTAAAAAGGCAAATAGAATTTATGAGCTTAACCCAGTATGCTAAAAGTAATACTTGAGACTAAAGAGGATAATCACCTCTCAGATGCCACAGGAGAAAAATAAACAACTCTAAAAGTGTTAAGAAAACAAAATATAAAACACAAATTAACCATAATTAATATACACCATGCAATAATAACTCTGGATATTAATGTTCTACTTACCCCAATAAAATATGCAGAATGGAATGGAAAACTCCAACTTTTTGCTGCCAACAAAATCATATCTCCCATCAAAGATAGACACCACCTAGAAAAGGGTGGAAAGGGGCACTCGCTCCAAGGGGCACTCACTCAAGGGGCACTCACTCCAAGGGACAGAGTCAAGGACATAAGCAGCAAAGCTGTTGTGATTTCAGACACAATAGACATCACACAGCACTAATCAGAACATGTGACAGTAACTTCAGGAGAATTAGATATTAAAATCAAAACCCCTGTTTAAAATGGAGATACAAAATCAGAGTTTTATACTGATGAAAACTGGCTCAAAAATATTTGTAAATAAGAAGGAAGCTTGCACAGTGAAGGTATAGTAAATGAGCTTGATCGTAGTAAAATGTGCTACCAATCAAAGAAATGGAAATTACCAACTTAGTGAGATGGATTTCCAAATAAACGTTGCTGAAGTTAGTTGACTTTACTGAGCCGAAGTGCATTCTTCATCTATTTATTTGACACTTTATAATATCTTGTAGCTATAAACAAACAAAAAGGATAAAAAGTATTGTTTCATATAGTTAGACAGTTTCTATTTCATTTGGTTTTTAGACTGTCATTTTCAGTTACTAAATAGAAAATTTAAATATAGTAGCAAGTAAATTAAGGAAAAGAGTAAATAAATATTTCTTGACTTTAAAAAAAAAACAAAACACTAAAGTATTTGTGTGCATTTAAAAGACTGATAAATGAATTTACTTCCAGAACATCAGAGCCGAGAAACACAGCAAGGCCGACTGGAGCTCCCTATGGTAGATAAAGTGGACTCTGCCATGCTGATCGGCACAGGTCCCACCAGCATTGCATGCAATATCATGCTGCTCAATAACAATCAATGCCGGAAAGATGGGTATCAAGGGCACAGGCCCATACTATCACTCTCAGCAGCCTGAGGAGTCCTCTTAATGTTTTAGGGACCTCACTCAGCTCACACCAAACTGGGACTCATTGCTTCAAACAGAAGAGATTCAAAACTAACCAGAAGAAGCAGAGATGGGTTTTCTAAAACGTAGTGGAGATTAGATGATAGAGACACACTCGGGTATGGGCTTCTCAAAGAAGTTGCACAAAGTAAGACAACCAAGTATAAGGATGGGCTTCCCACGCGAGATTTGCAGTCAAGTATTGTAAGATTAGCTCTCTCTGCTACTTGAAAGTGGTAAGAAGCCTTTTATTCTCTTCTTTCTTTGTCTTATAATAAGTGAGATATAGGGTAACTTCAAGCATCCCTTGAATGGAATATAATCTGATAAAGTCAGAGGCACCTTGGCTGCACAAGATTTGGTACATGATATTTAATTTCCCTGTACATGATATTTAATTTTTTTTAATTAAAAAATTAACTGGATTTTTGATGTGATTCTTAGAACATTGTAGGTTTGCAGGTGGGGAGAGAAAAGGACCTTCACCAGCTGACTTTTCTGGAATCCTTGCTTCTCTGCTGGCAAAATATTTCAACCAGGCTTGCTTCAATAAGAAGCTTGCTTTCCTGCACATGTCACTTTAATGTCCCCTATCTTTCCACCATGCTAGTACCATGCATACTTACACCTGTTGGGATGAAGATAGCCTTCAAATCCCTCAATTAAAAGGTCTGACTTAATTATAATTAAGAATCCACTTGAAGAGATTTTCCAAGTTTGATATAAGCTTCCTACAAGGGAGAGGAAATACAGTCTTTTCTTAGTGTGCAAAAAGGAAGTTGAATAAAACCAAGTAAATATCCCCCCAAGGAAAATTATTAGACTCTACAGTCCATGAGTCTAGGAAACCCGTTTCTTCATGATTTAAAGTATTCAATGCTCTCCTTCATTAGTAATGGTTCAGGTATGGTATTGCCTGAGCCTTTAAGGAAGAGGCAAACAATTGTTTAACAAAGGACATGCTAAGAGGCTCCTGAAAGACCTTTCAAAGACCTTTTGCTTTTCTTTTATCTTTTTCTAAAATTTAATCATAAATTCTCAAAGACTTTGGGGTTTTCTTGTTTTTTAACAAGAAACTATATCTACATCGCTTGCACTGTTCCTTCCACTGTCAAACTACTCCCATGCCCCATGCTCTCAAATTCACCATAGTCTCGTCTTTGCTACTGTTATATGTATATACATAAGTATATGAACATATGTGAATATGTGTGTGTGTGTGCGGGCGCTTGTGTGCATGAACAAATATATATACAACCTACTGAGTACATTAAGCATTATTTCATGATGCAGGTATATATTGTTTTATTTCACGATGCAGGTATATATTGTTATCCTCTAGTGTGTATGTGTATCTTGGACATGACACAGGTATTTCTTGATATACTCTTGGAGCTCAAAGAAGTGTCTTTTTAAAATTCTAGTCTGGGGACTCATCTAGGTAGTTCTCATTAGAGAACACTTCTACAGGACTAGTGGATTTGGCAGGAGTCATGCTGCCTTGACCTTTCATGTTGTTTGTTTGTTTCTGCAGTTTGACCTGGCCATGTGGACTCCTTTCTTGGTTATGTGGCTGATGTGAGAATGTAGCCTTCCATAGATTATGTCAGTGCATGAGCTATATGACAAGAGCTAGCCCAAGTAAGGTGGTGGATGAGCTGTTTAGTTGAACAAGGCAAAGATGGCTCCCAAACCATGGGTCTGGTGCTTGGCAATGGTGTAATGACGGCAGCAGATAGACAGAAGGAAGGGGGAGGAGAGCGGCGTCTCACCCGTCAAAGGAACGGTTCCAGAGAGAGCAGCTAGGCTGTGGGTGTGGATGTGGTGACAGATGTGGTGAAGGATGGGGACAGAAAGAGAAACTTAGCAGGCAACGTGAACAGACATGGTTCTCAACTGGAACCAGACTTGTGGGTATCCACGCCTGTCTCATTTCTGCACTGAGGTTTTCCCCATTTAGGATACTGGCTGTGGGTTTGTAGTATTATATTGTACTGAAATATATTCTCTCCAGTCCTACTCTGTCTAGGACTTTTATCATGAAGACATGTTGAATTTTGTCAAAGACTTTTTCTGCATCTATTGAACATTCGATTTTTATCTCTAAGTCTATTTATGATTTATTACATTTATTGACCATGTATGTTGATCTAAACCTAAATCTCTGGGATAAAGCCAACAGTATCACGATGGGCAGTCTTTTTTATATATAGCTATATTTTGTTTACTTGAGAGAATTTTTACATCTGTATTCATCAAAAATATTGGCCTATAGTTTTCTCTTTTGTGTTTATCTGGTTTTGATGTTAGAGTAATACTGGCTCTGGAAAAGGGATCTAGAAGGGCTCCTTCTATTTACAGGGTGTTGATTTTGCTTTACTAATTTAACAAGATTTGCGTTTAGCTCTTCTTTGAAAGTCTCGTAGAATTCTGCTGTGAGTCCATCTGGGCATGGATTCCGGTAATTTTTAAGATTATAAGAATAATTATAATGTGTCCTAAGGTGAGATGTTAGTGGTTTTTAGTTGCCAGGAGTTTTTAAAGTTATAATACTATTTTTGATTTTCCTAGTATATCAAGCATACAGAATCATCTGGTGGGTGATTGTTAATGTCATGGTTTGCTGTCAGAATGAATGGGTACCAAACGTAGGCAACAGTCTGATCCTGTATTAAGAAGCTCTAGAGTCCCTTTAATTATTTCCAAACCACTCCTATGTTTTCTAGGAATCCAGGGTGACGTTAAAGCATGTTTCCATTCATAGATTGCCATTCATATTTTCTTCACTCATTTTTGGTTTGTTTTTCTTTTAGCTCTGAACAAGATAAAGAAGAATGGATCAAGGTAACTCTCTTACTTTCATTTTTGTTTTCTGTGCATAAGAAATGTGTGCATCGGGGCCTGGAGAGATAGCTCGGTGGTTGATTGCAGTTGTTGCTCTTACAGAAGCTGGCTTTAGTTCCCAGGACTTACATGGTGACTCACAGCCATGCCTAACTCCAGTTCCAAGGGTGCAGTGCCCTCTTCTCACCTCTGTGGACAGCAGGCAAAACATTCATAAGATAAATTTTAAAAAAGAAAAATACACATATTTAGGCTTTTTAAAATATACACTATAAGAACAAGTTCATTTAACTTTAAATTCTCATTAAAAATTATTTATGTGACAAAGTATACTTATTAATGTATATGTGATATTATAATGTATGTTTTGTTTTAATTTATATTTTAGGCCCTTCAAGAGAGTATCGATGCTTTTCATCAAAGGCATGAAACCTTCAGAAATGCAATTGCAAAGGACAATGACATCCACCTAGAAGTATCTGTAAGTTCTTAGCTTTAAGATGCTCTCTCGGTGTGTTCTCAAAGCACTCTCTAGTCATTCTGTTACCAAACCTCCTCCCTGGCAATGCTGGGATTGGTGATTTAGAAATAGTCATTCTCTGCTAGGTGGGTATAGTGCTTTGAGTGCTTTGAAAGTTTCCCTTCCTCTCCTAGATCTTGAGGATCAGAACGTGGTGCGAGGAGCAGCGTTGGGAACGTGCTATCAGAAAGGAATAGTAACTGTTTCCACCCTGCCTTTCCGTTTAGACTGCTGAGCTAGGAAAGAGGGCCCCGAGATGGATACGTGACAACGAAGTGACGATGTGTATGAAGTGCAAAGAGCCCTTCAATGCCCTGACAAGAAGGCGCCATCACTGCCGGGCATGCGGACATGTGAGTGTGATTCTTGGTTGTTATGGCAATGGTAACCATGTAGGTGAAGGGAACTCATTCTCCTGGAAACAAATAATCATTGACATTCACTTAGTAAGCCTGTTTTGGAGCTAATGATGTGCAAAGTACTGTGCTGTCTCCTGAGGGACACAAATATGATTAATAAAAGATCCCTGGCCTCGTGGAGATTACATTGTGAAGAAGAAAATAGATAAAAATTCAAATTAGTATGAGTGGATTAAGAAAGCAGCCAGAAAACTGAATTGGAAAGTATTAGTCATGGAAGATTTCGGACCAGATCTAATTAGACAAGACAAGGCCTATCTGGAAGACTGATATTTGTTTAGTTGCCTAAAGGGGAAGAAAGTCTTCATCCTGGAGGGGAAGTAAGAGGTGCTCTGCACACAAGGAGCTGTGCCTACAGTCCTGGGTGGGGGGCGGCCCCAAATGCTGGGAAAGCCTATAGCCAGGCATGATCAAAAGAAAAAGTGACAGAGATATAGTTAGAGTGAAAATAATCAGAGAAATCAGTGTGGTTGGGAAAACAAGAGATGAAAACCACAGTTCAAGTGAAAGCCACAGCCTTTGCAGGGTAGGGCAAAGCCCTCTCTTTTAGCAGAAGAGAGAAAGACAGGTGCAAGTATGGATAAGGGAATTAGATGGGGTTTTACCGTGTGGAGCATGTTAATAGTGGAAAATGAGGGCATTTGAGGTCCGTGTTATCTTTTTATTGACTTGGACAGAATGATCAGCTGAAAGCAAGAGACAGGGGTGTCTGTGTGAGAGTCGAGAAAGAGGACCGAGTGTAAAATAGTTTCACCCATCAGAGAAAAGCAAGCCTTGCAGCGGTGCGGGCGGACTCATCACCCTCTGAAAGTTTCTACTTAGAACTCTAAACAGAGTCAGCTTAACTGCAATGGCTTTTCGCTTGGTTAGTTGGTTATTTCTTTTTTTATAACAGAATCTAGCCATACAGGCCAGAGAAGGCAAAGAAGAACATTCATGGAGAATAAGTGTAACGAGAAAAGCAAGGGAGAATTGTAGGTGTCTGCCTTAGATAAGCCATGCTTAAATGTTGGAAATGGGAGAGCTAGTGCATGGAATAGATTCCTGAGTTCATTCTGCATGGTCATGGACAGCTGTAAGCAGGTTAGGAATATGAGGCGTGCTGAAGAATGAAGGACAGGTGTTTGGAGTCGGCACCAAAGTCGCTGGTGGTGATCCATATCGTCAGTGGGGGACCCCAAGAACAAAAGGCCACAGTAGACTGCCTGACAGTGGCACCAGCTGCAGACACCTGAAAAGCCTGAGACAATAAGGTGCCACCCGAATGTTAAAAACACCAGGCTCTGGAGGAAAATAATGATGCGTTCTGTCACATTAGATCACAGGTCCTCGAGCTTGCTCTCTCTCCTGCTCTCTCTTTCTCTCGCTCTCTTTCTCAAGGTCCACTGCTAAGAGCTACTGTGACCTTGCAGTTCTCAAGAGTTGAATCCTCTCCCTAAGTGCTCCAAGACAGTGTTGAATTCTAACTTTTCTCTTGTTACTGTATTGTGACTTCCAGCATGTAGGTTAAGTCACGTGGCATGGAACTTACATACCCTCTCCCCTCGCTCACCCACTCTTACTCCTGTTACCCTTGATGAACAGCGGTAAGAGCGGCTATACTCTTTCATTCCTTGGGATTGGAGGCGCTCTCTCTCTCTCTCTCTCTCTCTCTCTCTCTCTCTCTCTCTCTCTCTCTCTCTCTCTCTCTCTCTCTCTCTCTCCAGACCCTAGCATGCTGTCCATGCTCTCCCAGTGCTCTCCACTTCAGAGGCTCGCATGGCTGCCTATGGCCGTGGTGTTATAAGTCTCCCAATGCTCCCCACTTCAGAGGCTCTCGTGCCTCTGCCGTAGTGTTATAACTTCTAATTAAGTTCTTCGAAAGGACAATTTCATCTCAGCTTCTTTTCCATGAACCTGAGCTTTCATATAAGTTATAACACATTGACTATAAAGTCACCAATGACTGAGTTAAAGAGATCATGAGATGACAGCTGAGTGTGAGAGATGGGGTAGAGCCAATGGAAAGTCTCAAAAGTGCTGTGGGCCTTTTGAAAACAAGAAAAGAGCCAAAGATCGAAACGCCCAGCTCTCAGCGCCGAAGTCCTCAGAAGTGATGCTGAGCTAACGGTCAATCACCCTCTACTTGACAGTAAAGAAGTTTGATCCCACCGTGATGGTTCCAGAGGAGCTTTAAGAAGCAGAGAGAAATAGGAGACGTTCTGAGTATATGTTACAAATAGAGCAGTATTCACAGGGGTGGAGCTGAGAAAATAAACAGAAACTCTGGCACGGAAGTGAGGCACTGTGGAGTTAATTCTGTCTGATCTCTGAGAATCTAGTGCTATCATATCAGCTCCTTCCCGTGGTGGCATGGCAGCTGTCAGCCAGCACGCTGAGTGTGGCAGGATGCTGGCTGAGGAGGACATGAATGACTTGGTGCTGGAGTGAACACTAGACGAGCTGGGGATAGGAAGGTGGTTGGAGACCAGGCCATAGGGAAAAATTGGTTGAAATAGTGGGAAAGATATGGAGTACCCAAGGATAGCTCTCAACGTGAATCTCAGTGATAGGAAAAACAGAAGATTGTCTCACTGCTCCGCTCTTTTGCTCGTTCTCCTGAACTGTAGCTTGTTTGCTTTTATTTATTCTTCATATAATTTTTGTTTCTAAGTTGTTTTTCTTCTAAATCTACCCAATAATTTTTGATAGTTTTGTTACTTAACAATTTGCTTTGTTCAAACATTTCTTGCTTTATATGTGTGTGTGTGTGTGTGTGTGTGTGTATTTGTGTAATGTTATGTAATTAGAGCACGATTTGGCCAACCACTGAACTGAGTTTCATTTGGAAAAAGGAAAGAAAAGATGTGTGATGTGGTTGCCAGGGTGGAAGAGAGTGGTAACTTTGAGGGGCCTTGGGAACCAAGTTGAGCATTGCACCCTTTTTCTTAAGGTTGACTAAATATATTATGATCTAATGATACTTGTTAAACACAACAATTTAGATAGATAACTCATAGCTTATTCTCCATTATGCTTAAAATTTCTTGCATCTCTTCTGACACTTAGATTAAACATACTGAGGCAGATTGTAACCAAAACTAAGTAAGTGGCAAACATCTATCTCAGAATAAACTATTTCAATTGATCTTTGCGTTTGCTTAAAATGTTTTCTGTTAGTGGCATACTTGAACTTTGGTCAACAGATTAAAAAAAAAGCTTGCATGTAGATTATCAGATACAATGACATGATTTGAATATAACAGTTGAATTGAGTTAACAGATACATACATATATATCTAACACTAAACTTCCAAAGTAAGTTTGTCATAATTATGAGAAAACTGTGGTATTTATCAAGATTGGATAGAAATTGAACTTGGGACTTTGAACACTGAGCCCTAGAGCCACACTTTTAGCCCTTGACCATTTCTGGGGTGTATTTCAGCTGCTGTAAGTCTGCTCCAGATTCTTTTCTTACATGCTCATACATTTCTAAAAAGACTTTATCTACTGTATGTATGAGGGAAGTGTAATTTCCTACGCTAGAAAGCAACTATGTAGACCTAGAGCATTTCTAACAATAAGAATAATCTGGAAAGCAGCACTCACTCACGAGCATTTGCGTCATTGTCGCACATTGGCATTCTGTGACTGGTGTGTGTGGCGAGCAGAGTATCCCATAATAATCTCCTGTAGTGTTCTATAGGAAGTTGACAAGTAGTCACACAAGTCTATAGCTACAAACTGTCCAGTGCCGTGAGTGAAAGGGGGCATTAGTGGCAGTGGCAAGATAAACACTGAAGAAATTGTCTTCCAGAAGGAAGAAGGGGAATTGAGACTTCAAGGACTGTTAAGAGATGGAAGACAAAAGGAGTATGGTGCTCTGACTTAACAGGAATGGGAAAGGAAGGGGACATGGTGCTTTGAGGGTGAAAGAAGCCAGTGTCATTGAAGAGAGGCCAATCGCACAGAGCACCATAGACTATAATAATTTTTCCCTTAACCAGAAACAAAGGAAAAACTGCAGGTTTTTTTTTTTCACTGCCCTGGAACGCAGACTGGTCTTGAAGTCACAGAGATCTTCCTGCCTCTACCTCTCCCTCTTGTGGGCTGGTCCTTAAATCATTCACCACCACGCATGGTTTTAGAATGAAGGATCTTTTAAGTGTAAGAGGAACATATCAAACTCATACCTAAAGAGAGCCTTCTAGCCACTATTTGGAGAATAGATTCTTGTAGAATGTTAGGGTGAAGGATATAGGGAGAACCAGCCAGGCTATAAGAGTTCAAACATGAGTGCTAATAACTTAAAAAACGGATTGAAGACACACCTCGAGCAGTTAAAGTCAGCAGGACACGAGATGATGCGTCTGTGAAGGCAGGTGAATGGTCTGCAAATTCCCTGAACGCCGTGAGATGGCTGTGCTCTTTCCTGCGAGAAGAGGGACAGTGAGAGGAGACAGACAGACGATACAGCCGGGGCCAGGGACCGTTAGAGCTCAAAGTGATGTTCAGATTCGGTCACACACATCCTTGAAATACTTTAATATATTTAACATCTTTTGAAATGTTCTTAGGCTAACAAAAATGTAACTTTTGTAATTAAGTGTCTTGGGTATGGATGACTATTTCCTGAATATAATCTTCTTAAGTCTACTTATTCATTTTGAATGTCCTTTTGTAAAATTAAAGGTGGTTTGCTGGAAATGTTCTGACTACAAAGCCCAGCTTGAGTACGACGGTGGGAGATTGAACAAAGTCTGTAAAGACTGCTACCAAATAATAAGTGGATTCACAGACAGTGAAGAGAAGAAAAGAAAGGGGATTCTGGAGGTAAACTTGGTCAATTCTTTGTATTCTCAGATAACACTGTCTTGGTCATAAGGAGCATGGACGATGGGCTTATTCTCGCGGCATTGGCGCCAGGCCAACAGTGGGCAGAAGCCATGTTTTTGCTTTAGTGTTTTGGCCTTGGACTCTTGCCTGATTATAGAAAGTGAGGTGTTCAAATGAGTGCATGTTTCCTTAATGGAAAGCTTCCAGTTTCATCATATATTAATGTTGAAAACCATTGCATGAAAATGTTCAAATTTGGATAAAGTACTGTTTTATTTCCTAAAACACTACTTAGCTTGCTGTGTTAAAAGACCAGTTCTTTGTGGTAATGTAATAGCCAGGGCAACGGGTTTCATGGCCGTCAAAGCCCATCTCCAGTAAGTTTGGCTCATATTTTAGAGTTAATTCAGACTGCAATAGCTTGTATCTGAAATGGATTTACATTGAGAGATGTGTTGACAAAATAAGGGTAATTTGTATGATAAAGCCTTGTGGTGGTGAGGTCAAGGTCACCTAGAGATAGAATTAAATTTTTTTACATCCAAAGTCATAAATATACTTAGTTTAATAATGTCAAAAAAAATCAATAATTGTGTACTGAGCATAGACAAGAAAATATACAAAAGTCACTTGTTAACTGAGAAAGGATATTAAACTTCAATGTCTATTTGAGGTTAAATTATGAGCCCACAAGCTAAAATTGTAAGTCTAAATTCTCTTACTGGTATTACATAAACTTGAGGCTTTCATGGGCAGGAGAAATGGGAAAATGTTCTTCTTTGGATCCCAAGATCAGAACCTCAAGGCTTTAGTAGGAAGTAACTGACTAGTGTGACAGAGTAGAGTGAGCCTGATACTGTGTTTCTTAAAGAAAAGATTTAGCCTGCTTTTATAAAATTAAAAAATCTTTAGCTTTTTAGAAAACCTGTGCTTAGGGAAAAATCATCAATTGGGTTAATTTATGTAATCAAACAAAAATACAGTGTCTGGAAGTAGAAACTCAGCATGTCCACACACACACAGAGCATGTCTGAGCCCTTCCCCTGCACCAACCTGTGTACTGTACACTCTAGAACAGAGGCCAAGCCTTTTGTGAGCAGTTCAGAGGAAACACTTTTACAGGCCAAGAGGCCAAGGCGGTGGTTTACAGAGGTCTCTTAAGGGAGAAAACAAATTTTTATCGACAAAACTTAAAGTGTTTAACTCAATGTATTTGTACATTCTTTTCCACCTTTTGTATGTTTCTGTAGTGTTTGTGTGTCTGCATGTTTTTTTCACGTATGTGAACACACGTTTTGAGGTGTATGTGCACATGAGTGTTCGTGCATATGTAGGCCCAAGGTTGCCATCAGGAATGGTCCTCAGTTGCTCTTCCACCTTACTCATTGAGGCAGGGCCTCTCAAACAAACCCAGAGCTCACAAGTATGATGTGGCTAGTCTTGCTGTCCAGCCTGCTCCTGGGAGTCCTCTGTCTCCATCTTCCGAGGCTGGACATACAGGCAGGTCACCATACCTGCGTGCATTTATATGGGTTTCTGGGGCTAGAATTCCTATCCTATTTGCAGGGCGAGTGTCACCTGCTGATCTATCTCCCCAACCCTGTAAGCTTCTTTCTTCAAACCATTGCACTGTTGTTCAGATGTTTTGGGGGGGCTTCTTGTGGGGGAGAGAAACATTCCAAAATACATTGTTTAGTGTATGACTTTTTCCAATCTGGATCTGTTATTCAGAAGTAACCTTTTTGAGGGAGGATGGTACCTTACTCAATCAAATTGGTTATAAACATTTGTCAAATTATTAGCTTATGTGACATACAAAACAGTGGTGGACTGGAGCTGACTTGCAGATTGTCATTTGGTTGCTGCTTCTTAAACTACCTAGGGCCACACCTTGATTCTATCCCAAATCATCACTTATCCATGGAAATCAATAATCATGCCCTCTCAGTCAGGGTTCTCTATTGCAGTGGTTCTCAGCCTTCCTATCGCTGCGACCCTTTACTACAGTTGCTCATGTTGTTGTGACCACAACCATAAAGTTATTTTTGTTACTACTTCATAACTGTAATTTTGCTATTGTTATGAATCATAATGTAAATATCTGTGTTTTCCTATGGTCTTAGGCAACCCTGTGAAAGGGTTGTTCAGCCCCTAAGGGGGTCACAGCCCACAGGTTAAGAACCACTGCTCTAGAGGAGTAGAGCAGGTAAAATGAATGTGTACTACACAATACAGGCTGGGTAGTTCAACAAGGGCCATCTGTATATGGAAGAGGCCAAGAGAACCTCATAGCTGCTCAGTTCACTGCCTCGACCATCCCAGTCTGGCACTGGAGGCCTGAAAGATTCTTGGAAAGTTGCTGATCTTCTTCTCAGGTTAGAAGCCAAGAAGCTAGATTCCAGAGTCAAAAAATGACCACAGCAACAACTATGGGAGGCACGCCCTCAGCAGAAGGAAGGGAGACATGCCTTCAGCTGCAGGACGGGAAGGCAGCCAAGCAGCACCACTTTCCTCTGGCCTTGGGGTGTCTGAGCTGCTGCCCATCTGAGAAGGGTCTTCTCAGTTCAGTGATTCCTGGAAATGTCCAAGGTGACCTGCCCAGAGTCTTACATCCTAGGTAATACTAGATCTGTTTGGGCTGACAGTCAGTATTAACTACAAGTTCCATCAGAAAACAAATGGCTTTTCCTTTGCTGTTTTTTGTTGTTGTTGCTGTTGCTGTTGTTTTGAGAGAGTGTCTCCCAAAGCCAAAAGTGACCTCGAACCTCTGTTCCTTTTCCCATCACCTCCCAAGTACTGGGACACAGGCACACAGCACCATGCCTGGTTTGTGTGTTGGAGTTTGAGGAATTTGAGAAGAAAATGTTACATTTCCCCAATGACTTACATTTTTAGTGCTAGACCCATATAAGAGGCTACATATGAAAAGTATTTTTAATTTTATAAATAAAACTTAGTGGGGATTTGTTTGCTTTCTTTTTTGTTGTTTTGTTTGGGGGGGTTGGTTGGGGTGTTGTTGTTGTTGTTCTTCTTCTTCTTCTTTTGCTTTCTTCACGTAAGAACCTTTGTTATAGCCTTGATTTGGACTCCAACTTTCTATAGAAAAGTTTGCTGACTAATATTCTGAGCACATATTAGTTGGCACAAGTAAGGCTCCACAGCAGGCTTACCTGTGTGTGTGCACATCCCTATCTCGCTTTCATCTCTGTGCCCTGAGTACCACTGCCCTGAGGCTTTTGCATAGGAATAGAAGCAAAGCAGTTTACTTCTATTAAGCACTTAGTTAAATATTTGTTTCCCATTTATCTAGTACTTACTTTATTAATAAGCAAAGCAGAAGGCCTTTGCCTCACAAGTTCACTCTAGTGAGATGCTTCTAATTACATCCTGTGAGGGCAGAGCACTGAAGGTCACTGTTTGCCTTTTTTACTCTTGCCTTCTTGGAACTTTTGGGCCAGAAGTTCAGAGTCTTGATTCAGGCTGACTGAGCCCAAATTCTAGCATACCAAATTCCAAATTTGTATTCCTGGGGAATCTGATAAAAAATTCTGAGCTTTAGAAACAATGGAAGCACTTGGCTTCTCAGTGTTGGTGAGAATAATACACGTCTCAAGCAAAAAGAAGTTCTATGGTAAATGGTTGATAAATGCTGACTATTTAGGGACAAAGTCTAGTAATACAGAGAGTTAAAGATAACCTCAATAGGTTTTCATCTCATAATAGAGAAAAACTAGTAAATGTAAATCTGTCTTTTTGGAGGGTGACTCAGGAAGACGTGTTACATAAATATACTGTGCATTATAACTGTTTCCCTTAAGGCGTGTTTCATCCCTCTCTGATTTATTGTGTTTATTCCTTCTCTCCATTGTATTTTCTAGATTGAATCAGCTGAAGTATCAGGAAATAGTGAAGTGTGCAGTTTTCTCCAATACACGGAGAAGTCAAAACCTTGGCAGAAAATATGGTGTGTGATCCCCAAGCAAGACCCCCTAGTGCTGTACATGTATGGCGCTCCTCAGGTAACTAAGCCACGTGTGTGTTAATCATGGACAGGACAGAGGTGGGCACAGGGACACTGATGCTCGGGAAGACAAAAGAGCTCAGGCAGTATCACTGTGTCCTATTTTTTAAAAATAATGAAAACTAAAACCAATTTGGTTGATTTAAACAGATGGTTCTTTTTATACCTGCATATTATTCACTGGGTAAATGGTTGGTCCCTTTTCGTCTCTTTTCCTTATTTAGTGAATGAGGAAGGGTCAGTTGAGTAGGAACACAAAAGTGAGGAGAAGGAAAGGGAAGTGAAGAGGGAGCACGCTTTTGTAACGATGGGAAACATGCAATGTTTGCACACCGGTGTGACGATGGGAGACGTGGGATGTGTCATGTGGTTGGTTTTGTTGTTGATAGTGATAGAGACCTAAGGACAAAGTAGTTTGAAAGGAAGAGGGAGTTTACATAAATCTTGTGTTAAGATTAAATTAATCCTAAACTCAGTAACAAGTTTTTATGAACCATATACAGCTAAGCTGGACACCTGGGGTCAGCTCTAATGCCAGTTTAGCTTCCAGCACAAGCTTTGAAAGTGAACAACACGTAAACCAATTATGCGTTCATTCACTTTGAAAACATAAAGAATTAAATTTGTCAGATTTGAGCTTCATCCTACATCAAGAACTAGTAATTGTTTTTTTTTTTTTAGAAAATCCTTAAAAATGCCAAGGTATACATCTTACTCTACTTTTCTGTTTTTCCTGTTCATAAATAACTTGAAAGAGTCATTAAAGGCAATATCATTATTAATTCTTAGTAATGCTTGCTGGCTTAAACATTAAGAGGCTGTTTGTTATTCTCCTCGATCTCCTCTCTTCACTCAGTGGAGAAGTGCACAGGCTCCGATGAGCTGCCCGCAGGAGCAGGCGCCACACCAGTGCTTCCCAGCTCATCTGGGTGTCAACTCTGCTCCATCCATTCTATCCCATCAGCATCAGCACAGACCCCATAGACACTATAACCACATCCATTCTGTTCTGATCAGCATTAGCATGGACCCCATAGACACTATAACCACATCCATTCTATCCCATCAGCATTAGCACGGACCCCATCTATAACCACGTTCATTCTGTTCTGTCAGCATTATCACATATTCCGTAGACACTAAAATCACTCTTTGTCCAAGAGAGTCCATAGAGTGAGGACCTGGGGGGTAGTATCAGAAGAGAGTTTTGAGTGGCAAGGACCACATGTAACTCTGTAACAATGTCTTACACTCATATGTACAATGTCCTTTGCTCAGGACGTCAGGGCGCAGGCCACCATACCACTCCTGGGCTACATTGTGGACGACATGCCAAAGAGCGCAGATCTGCCACACAGTTTCAAACTGACCCAGTCCAAGTCTGTGCACAGCTTTGCTGCAGACAACGAGGAACTGAAGCAGAAATGGCTGAAAGTCATCCTTCTAGCTGTCACAGGGGAGACACCAGACGGCCCAAGTGAGCATCTAGACACCTCGAACAACCTCCCAGGACCCAAGAAAAAGCCAGAATGCTGAACTCCAGCAGCTGCCAGTGTGGAGTCTCAAGTAAGACAAATAGCTCAAGACACCCCAACTCTCCGTCCTTGTCTCTTAGCACTTTACATTGAAAACTGTGGTTTCATAAATACATCTTTTGGGGACTTTTTAAATATGTTTGTATACTCTTAATAAAATCAATGTGCAGGGCCATTCTTCTGTTGAAGTTCTGAAATAATGTGGAAAGTGGAACATTTTTGATAAGCTATTCCTTAATTATGTATGTTAGCCTTGAGGGGGTGGGGAACCGATGTCAGTTGACTGTGTCACTACCTGGTTATAGTGGGCCTTTCGTTTAAGAGACCCTTCAATGTCTTGTTCACATGTAGGACTTGTAACAGTGGGAAGGATATACCTCCATGTAACCAAAATAGATCTATGGTAAAAAGTACAGGGACAGTTTAGAGTATCGTGTGAACATGTCTAGTTTGTAAGTCTCATGCTACAGAAATCGTTTCTGTTCTTATACAACACAAAAAAGATAGGTTGCTAATGTTCCCACTTTTTTGACTTAAGATAATACTTGTTTTTTGTAGAATTACTCCTAATAGTAAAATATCTAAAATATAAATCAATTATTTACTTGTATAGAGTATTGAAAATAAGTATGAACATGTGAGCTCTTCTCTTCAGCTTTAGTTTTGTTCTTGCTCTGGCTCATTTTTTTTAAGTGTAAAACCTATATTATCTCTGAACTCAGCGCTGTTCTAAACTTAAGAAGAAAATTTTGGTGATTTATGTTGAACTGATTGGAATCCAAATGTACTGATATTTTTATAGTAAAGTAGCAGTAATTTATGTGGTGTAGGATAGAGTCTGAATTCCAACAGTATTTTTAGAGTACTATTTTTTTTTGTTCTGTATCTATTTAAAACAGTGCCTCTCTTAGAAGGTGCTATTAATACTTATTTAGATAAAAGATGGGGGTTTAGTTAATGTTAACTAAACATTATTATTTTACCTACTCTGACTATTCTCAACTTAAGTGCACTTTGGTCACTGAGATAAAAAATTGTATGGATTATTTTACTTTTTACAATAATTGTCTTAGTAATTTAATGTCATCATGTACAAAACCTTTTACTAAAACTTGAACTATATAAGACATGTAACCATATACAGACCTGAGATATATGGAAAACATGTTTAATGTTTTCCTCTCTAGAAGAATATCATGAGTGGAAATGAGGACTACATAGAATGAACACCTAAGACTGCTGTGGGAGCCTTCCTTTTGTCAGTTACAGAACACAGTTCATACGTGTGCCAGCTCACATGGGAGAAGGCATCATTAGATAGTGAGTATAGAAAAATCCTGCTGACTCATGCGCTAGAAGAGAGAGCGGAAGTAGTATTGCAGAGTCAACAATGCAGGTTTCCAGGAGGTGCAAAGCATTGGAGAATGTAGAGTTATTCTCTCTTTTTATCCCGCATGGAATCTCAGATGAACTATGGCTGTCTGTTATAAAGTCTGCTCCCCATTAGTTTGTGACTGAAATCGCACACTGAGTTGCCTATTTAACTTTTAATACCTTTCTCATAGTAGAGGTTTTCTCTCACTTTTTCATACTCCAAACATTAACTCTTTTACTGTACCGTTTCCTAGGAATCCACAAGAATGTCTTCACTACACATGTCTTTAAGGGCTACACTTGAGACCACCACACATTTCAACAGCTCATGCTGCATAAGAAATGTCTCTTGTTTTTTCCTACTCCAAAGGAGCAAGGGAACCAGTTAGGTTCCCTTCATCCATGAAATACCAGACCTAGTTATTAACATTAAATCATCTACTCAGAGCCACCAATGGGAGAAACAAAAAGCCAACTTCTTATTTGCTACTAAATGAGGCCCAAATAAGAAGAAATTGTTCATTGTTTCTCTTTTCTGGTTGTCAACATTGGTGCTGCGTTTGGATAGGAGAAAAAGAGGCAGGTGTGCAGGGTACCCTTGGCAAAATGAAACAATAACTAGACCTGTGTCTTTACTTTTCATAGCTCAAGAAAAGAGAAGCAGTGAAATTGTAGAATGACTATCAAAATAAAGATTACTTTTGTAAATATGAATAGAATAATGAATGGGATATCCCACTTAGAAGATTTATGTCAGATTACTTAAATATATTTGATCAGCAAGAAGACTACTTGCTTGCCTACCAGAAAATTCTTGTATAGAAGTAATGTGGATAGATACTCAGTATTGCTTAACTTAGATTATTGAAAGAATACTCATTAAAAAAAAGATGTCAGCATGCTCTTATTGTTCATTAAATAAGGAATGTTAGTTCCAGAAGAGCGGCTGTGGCCATTTCAGTAGCTTCCTTTACTGCTCTGCCCATACATACTCTTAGCCAAGCACAGTGAGCAGCTGTCCCATGTCGCTCTCAAGAGAATTGCTAATAATTTCAGTAGGCGAAGAAAAGTGAGAGAGTAATATCAGTTATGTCTTAAAACTGCAACTCTGGGGCTAAGGAGGCTTCTATTCAAAAATGAGAAACAGAATTCAGTCAGCTCTCCAGAACCCACACGAAGGCCAGGTGAGCATGGCCCAGCACAGCAGGGGCAGGGGCAGGAAACCCTGGTGGAAGTTCTCTAGCCAGAAGAGCAAAAGCAGGGAGTATAAGGACAGCACATAACCTTGCCTCAGTGAGGTAGAGAGGTGCCATGACATGACGTGAAACTCAGCTCTCTACACATCTGCACAACTACCTAAGTATATGTGAACACATGCATGGGTAACGTGCATGTATATACGTATATTTTAAAAATTGATTCAAGCCGGGCGGTGGTGGCGCACACCTTTAATCCCAGCACTCGGGAGGCAGAGGCAGGCGGATCTCTGTGAGTTCGAGACCAGCCTGGTCTACAAGAGCTAGTTCCAGGACAGGCTCCAAAGCCACAGAGAAACCCTGTCTCGAAAAACCAAAAAAAAAAAAAATTGATTCAAAAAAGCTGTAATTTGAGAGGTTATTAGAATAATTAATTCTTTTTCTGAGATAGCTGAGGTTTCATGATGAACTGAACCTGAAAATATCCGTTGCTCTCCTATTCAAATAAATGTTCTGCATGGTTCTTGGTTCGTTGTTTCCGCTAATTCAGTGCTTTCAAAAGTCGTCTTCAAGGAAAGTGTCCTTCTTTCAAACTTAAGAAAATATTTATTTGGTTAAAAACTGTTATTCATGCAAGGCATTTGACCCTTTCAACTGAAATGTTGCTTTTGTTGAAAGTCTACCATCTGGGAAATGTGAGGTGTGGTGCATGCTTTTATCTTGTGTTTTAAATGGAGTCCAATAATGACAAATGCCACTAGCCAGTTTTGTGGTAATGCCAAGCAATAAGACTCTCCAGGTACGAGTATAAGGCCCTAAGAGAATCAACTTCCTAGGAGTGGTGTGGTAATTGAAATTGTTGAGCACAGGAAAAGAGAGGAATGGAGGACGTTGTTCCATGGTTTCAGATTCTGTCAACTCTGTTTGATTTTTGCAAACGATACAAATAGTGAAGCAGTTACATTCTTCTGATCTGTTTTATCAGCTGTGTTGTGTTCTCTGTGAGTTGAATTCAACACAAAGGCTGCCATACTATCTTCCTTGGGTGACCGACACCAGCTATTTTTAGTTATAAGAATTAACCTTGTAAATGTTTCCTGTAGAATTTTCTAACAGTCTTTGTTGCAGTCACAACTGTTTAAAAAAAAAAAACTGCCAATTCCATGGTACTTCAGGGTTATTGAAGAGCCACCGATGCCTTCTAGAAACCTTCTTCCAAAAATACTTCTGGAGTTCATGATTCCATTTTTCTTTCTCCTCCTTGTTGAGATAGAAGTGGCTTCTGTCCTTCGATTATTTTCAGATATTATTTGTTTATCTCTAAAGCCTTAAGTTACTCAGAGCATTTTGTCTGCAATGTGTTGCTAATCATGAGCTCCCTGCAGTGTGTTCCTATCACGAATGAGCATGAATGAGAACAAGAAAGTGGCTGGGAAGCACAGGGCTTATTTTAGCAGTTATCTCTGCTGCTATACAGAGTAGCAAGTAACTTTACTTTCCGACATCACATGATGTTCATGTTAATAGATCTAAGATAAGCACATGGTATTTATAATTCAAAATTTGACAAACAGGGAGTATCTTAGTGTTGTGTTCTTCAAGAGTGTATGAATACAAGAACAGTGGCTAAAGAGTTCCTCTTGTTGGGATTATGTTGATATCTGTAGCGGATCCTGTAGCGTCTTCATTCTTCATTTCACTAGAATCAAATTACTTTTTATTTTAATATAACTATCAAACTATAGCTTCCCTAGATTTAAAAAAAAAGAGAGAGTATTAGACCACTAGATCCTATCTAAAAACCCCATCTGTGACTTTATATGTGTATGTATAAATGTAAAAGTTATTACTCTTCAATTCTCACCAAAGGAACAAAATGTTAATTGAAGTATGTTAACAAAAAGTATTCCCATGTATTTAATGTTACAATCCATCTTCACTCATGCCCCTCAACCTTGCTAAGTTAAGGGTGAGACAATGTTGCTTTTGTTCCATTGTTAAAATAGAGAGGAATGATGTTAGCAGTGGAAACAACAAGGAATGAATGGATATGGGTAAATGGCCTACTGGTCTCCAGGGAAGAGCAGCATATAAAAACACTAAACTGTACAGGGGAAATCGAGTAGAAGATATCCATGTCCTTGTTTGTTGATGAAATCCTTGGACCGAGGCTATACCCTTAGCCTCTAAATTATAGATGACACTATCTTATTATTACTTTATTATTCCTTAAGCTTTTAAAAGATAATTTTATTCTATAAATGATTTTCTGCTGGCTTTGATTCTAAATTCAACTTTCTAAGCTAAGGGCACGGCCAAATGCTGTGTCTTTTCTATATTTCAAGATAAAATAACACATGGCTTCTATAAGACAGTTAATTTGTTGGGGGGGCATCACTGAAAGTTACATAAAGGTTATCTTTTCTCCTAGATTTCATTTTAGTCAATTGAATAAAATATTAAGTTATATGTTAATATATTTTAATAGGTGAATACTAAATACAAAGTAAAGACAAGTTTGGGAACAAACAGACCGTAGAGCCCATTGTGATGACAGATTGTATTGTATATTATGGTGTATGAGGACTCAAATATATCATAGATACCATTCATATATAAAACCAAACTGGTATTTCATTTTTTAAGAGATAACTGTTATTTAAAAAGTAAGTATTATCTTGATTTTTCTTTTGACTTGTTGACTGAGTTTGATAAGGCATATCAGAATATTATAGTTGACTCTAATGTGAAAAAATAAACACCCAATTTTCCAGTGGTATGAATGTAAAATACTTGGACATAATGTATATATAGTGTAACATCTGTATATTTAATCATAAAGGCAGATAATCAAAAACATTGTAAAATTAAGTCCTTCAATTCTTGTTAAATATGAAACATTTGTATCTTGTAAATAAAGATATCCTTAAATTGGTTCTGGAGCCTTGGCTGTTAATTTTACTGGGAATGTGTGTGTTTAGTGGGCATGATTTTGATTTTCTGATCAGAAAAAAAAAAGTTATTCCAACAGGCTCTTGATACTTCCAGTCTCCAGGCATCAACGACCTAAAGAAAATTCTAAGAAACTTTCAAATGTGACATCACGAGTAAAACTTTTCCAGAGATCCCATTTCATATAAGTTTATCGGCTTTTTTAGGCTGTAAAGAACCAAGTCACAATTCAGCAAACACTATATAAAAGCAATTGGCCTCAGATAAAGAAAGCAATACAGTAAACGCAGTTCTTGGCTCATCAACGTGACTTGTTTGGATTCAGGTTTTTTCTGGGTGGAGTTGTGTAGAGAACACCAGTGTGTGATAATTAAGGGCTTCTCAAACTTTGTACAGGACATAGTGTTAAAATGAAGACTATCTCAGCAGGCCCATGGCAGAGAGTTTTAGCTGTCCTCGATCAGGCTGCTGCTTCTCAGAAGAATATCGAGAGTAAGAAAGGGCTTCATCGGGGAGGGCTGGCAGGAAACCCCTGGTTCTGTCACTTACTGTTGTGACTTCAGAGATAAACTCTTTTTTTTTTTTACTTTTTTAAATATTTATTATGTATACAATATTCTGTCTCTGTGTATGCCTGAAGGCCAGAAGAGGGCACCAGATCCCATTACAGATGGTTGTGAGCTACCATGTGGTTGCTGGAATTGAACTCAGGACCTTTGGAAGAGCAAGCAATGCTCTTAACCACTGAGCCATCTCTCCAGCCCTATAAACTCTTTCTTGAAGAATGGTGTGATACAGATGTCACAAAATGTGTTGCCTGTCCAAATGAGGCATTGGCTCCTCCTTGCTAATATTAGAGATCATTCCGTTAAGGCAAAGGTTTGCAGACCATGACAGTATGATTACCTGCCCACCATTTACATGGACTGATGGATGTCTTAGATCCACCCTCAAATCCCTAAGCTCCTGGTGAAGCTCTAGATAGCAATGGCTTACAAATTCCTTGGGTGGGAAGACATTTCAAGATGCAGCCAGAAGGAGGGCTTTCGGAGTAGCTGTTCGGGAGCCAGGAATGGCAGGTGGAGGCCTGTGCTGTTTGCAACTTTCACCATAGAAGAGAACGATGCAATGATTCGGCAGCCCAAGAGGGAACAAAATCTTTGCCAAATGTTGGCCTGATGAGAGAATAATATTCGGAATGTTTAAGGAATTAAAAAATGTCCTCCACTCCTCTCTCCCAGTCTACTGCCCTCTCTCTGCAGTTCCTCACTAAGTGGCAAAGACCAAAGAAGCTGCTCTGAGGAGGGATGAAGCAGGCACCCATCTCTGAGTAGAAAAGGAAGTGCTTAGGGGACAGCTTAGTACTGTTTAATAAATAACAGCCATAGGTTCTGCCCTAGGACCTATTACCTACCCACCACATGTTCTTGGCCCAGTTAATAGTGCTGGGGATGAGTTTCATTTTAGAAAACAAGCCTTACAAACGACCTAGTGGAAGACAGGTGTAAATCAGTTTTCTTTACCTGAAGAAGTCATTGCGCACATGCTCACAGCAGCCATGACTGTACATACAGAACTTGTACCAGATAAAACCAACCATGATCCCAGCATGGGTGGGAGAAGGTCATGAAGTTCCACCCCTAGCTGAGGGGCTATTGGCAATTAATGGCTGCTAGGGGAGGGAAAGGGTTCATTTTCGTCAGGGTGTCGACCCCTGATAGGCTACACGTGTTCTAGGCACTCCATCTATGCACGTGCTGGCAGGGCTAAGTGCACTCAGTGGGTTTAAAACAGCAGCATCCTGTTGTGAAGGGAAAGCGGTAACGAGGCAATAAGGGAGGTTGACTTTATTCAGACACTACATGCACTTTTGAAATTCCCAAAAAGAGTTCCAGTATCACTGGGTGGTGCTCGCCTTTAATCCCAGCACTTGGAAGACAGAGACAGGCGGATCTCTGTGAGCTTGCGGCCACAATGTGAGTTCCAGGACATGTTTTTAATCACAAGATTTGAAAAATGAGCTATGAAGTCTGTATTGTACATGTGGGTGGAAGCGAAGTCAGGAAGGCTTGTCCGCATCTGGAGGCGGGTGAGCTGGACAGCACCGTGCATCTCCAGCGTCTTTGAGTCACAGCCCAAATGGGTTGCTCAGGAACAAAGAAGTAGGGAGTCAGAACTCAAGGCAAAATGTGGACATGCTGCTTCCAGGGGTTTCGAGTTGACTTCAGTTTGGCTCCACCAGCTTTCAAAGTGCTTGCTTGGGGTACCGGACACATCCAGAGTAAATGTAAAAGATCATCACTTGGCTAGGAATGTAGCTCTGGGAAAGGGACTGACTGCCTACCTTACAGGCACTTCTGGTTACCTCCTGCACAGCAGAATACAGAAATAATAAACAACTAGTGTAATGGGAAAATTGGCAAGGAATCTATCTATATAGGTAGCTAGTAAGAGAGGAAATGATGACGTATATTCAAAACATACAAATAATGTACTACAAATAAGCAATCACTCTTTTTTTAAAATTGCTTTTCTTTATTTTGTTTTTACTGAAAATCGATTTTTTTATTTAAATTTTTTTTTCAAATCTGTTTTTTTAAAAAAAAATTTAAGAAGAGCTCTGGTTTCTCTATGTTGCTCCTAACATCTGGCTTCAAGTAATTCTCATGTGTCAGCCTCCGAAGTAGCTGAGGCGAAAATGACGGGTTCGTGCCATTGTGTTATAGATATAGCTTATGGCATATAGTTATGTTATAGTTTGTATACTTAGCAAAACTAAAAGTATTCTTGGTGAGGTAGATGAGTTGTCAAGTATTTCCTACAGCTGAATATATGCTGTCCTGACTCTAACCCTTAGCATGGAAACAAGTGACATCTTCTCAGGCGTTATGACAGAAAGAACACCCCTGCCGTGCTTACTAAAAGTATATAAGATGCTCTTTGTTTGTGAAGACAGTTTGGAAATAGCTACTCATATTTCAAAGAATGCCACCTTTGGCCTAACAGTTCTACTTGTAGGAATTTCCTCCAGCATTCTTCTAGTTTTTCCTTTCTTCACCAACCCTTCAGCCATGCCCCCTCCTCGTCTCCATTCCTCTGCATCTCCCTGAAGATCCACAGAGTCATTCTCCACTAGGGCCCCCAGAGTCTTCACACTTGTTTCTCAGGTGGTCTCCCTGAGCTCCCCTTCTTCTCCATTCCGAATTCTCCAGAGTCCTCCTACACATGCTGTTCCCCACACCTTCTGCAAAACCCTGGAAAACTCCTTCCGGTCCACCTCCCTTTGGACTCGGTCTAGTTCTTCCTCACGGGCCTCTTCATTCCTCTCATCCCATCTTTATTCCTTTATTCCTTAGTGAATCCTCACTGACCACAGAGCCTCTCTCATGGAGACCCGACAGCTTCCGCACTTGGCTGCCAGGCAGGTTGCCTGTGCCCTCTTCACCTTCCTTTCTGGGCTCTGCGGAGCACTCTTAGAATAACACTGCCTGTTCTCCTCTGCCTCTCCTTCAAACTTATCACCAAACTTATCTCTTTGAACTATATCATCTGTGGCTAGAGGCTGGGTAACCCTGGTTCTGCCTCTGCTACTCTTTGTAGAGCCCAACCCAAGTCCTGTTTAAGAAAACTCTACCATCAGAATCCTTGTTGATCTGAGACTGCAAACAGAAATTCAGATCTGAGATGAACTGACTCTTTGTCTCATTGATTCTTTGTATTGTTTTCTTTGCTTCTATTTTGTTGATTTCAGCTCTCAATTTGATTGTTTCCTGCCATCTAGTTCTCTTTGGTGAGCTTGCTTCATTTTTCTCTAGAGTTTTCAAATGTTCACTAGTGTGGGATTTTTCCAGCTTCTTTATGTAGGCATTTAGTGCTGTGAACTTTCCTCTTAACACTGCTTTCATTGTGTCCCATAAATTTGGGTATGTTGTATGGTCATTTTCATTGAATTTTAGGAAGTCTTTAATTTTTGTTCCTTGACACATTGATGATTCAGGTGAGAATTATTTAATTTCCATGTGCTTGTGGGCTTTCTTGAATTAGTATTGCTGTTGAATTCTAGTTTTAAGCCGTGGTGATCAGATAAGATACATGTGGTTATTCCAATTTTTTAATATTTGTTGAGGTTTGTTTTATTACTGAGTATGTGGTCAATTTTTGAGAAGGTTCCATGAGGTGCTGAGAAGAAGGTATATTCCTTTATGTTTGGATGGAATATTCTATAGATGTCTGTTAAGTCCATTTGAGTCATAACATCTGTTAGTTCCTTTATTTTTTTGTTCTTTGTCTGACTGACCTGTCCAGTGTTGAGAGTGGAGTGTTGAAGTCTCCCACTGTTAGTATGTGGGGTTTAATGTATGATTCAAGCTTTAGAAGTGTTTCTTTTACATATGAGGGTGCCCTTGTATTTGGGGCATAGATGTTCACTATTGAGATTTCCTTTAATGGATTATTCCTGTGACTAATATGAACTGTCCTTCTTTGTCTCTTTTGATTGATTTTAGTTGGAAGTCTATTTTGTTAGATATTAGGATAGCTTCACCAGCTTATTTTTCAGGTTCATTTGATTGGAAAATTTTTTCTCAACCTTTTACTCTGAGGCGATGTCTGTATTTGAGGTTGGGTGTGTTTCAGGTATGCAGCAGAAGGATGGGTTGTTCCCAGGTTCTGGCTATTACAAATAATGCTTCTGTGAACATAGTTGAGCAAACGGCCCTATGACTATGCCTCCTTTGAGTATATACCCAAAAGTGGTACTGCTGGGCTTTGAGATAGATTGATTCCCAATTTTCTAAGAAACCACCATGCTGATTTCCAAAGTGGCTGTACAAGTTTGCATTTCCATTATCAATGCAGGAGTGTCCCCCTTACTCTGCAACCTCTCCAGCATAAGCTGTCATCAGTGTTTTTGATCTTAGCCATTCTTACAGGTGTAAGATGGTATCTCAGAGTTGTTTTGATTTGCATTTTTCTGATGGCTAAAGATGTTGGGCAATTCCTTAAGTGTCTTTCAGCTTTTTGAGATTCTTCTGCTGAAAATTCTGTTTTGATCTGTACCTTATTTTTTAAAATTGGATTATTTGCTATTTTGATGTCTAGTTTCTTGAGTTTTTTTTTTATATATATTTTGGAGATCAGTCCTCTGTCCAATGTGAGGTTGGTAAAGATCTTTCCCATTCTGTAGGCGTCTGTTTTGTTTTGACTGTGTCCTTTGCCTTACAGAAGTTTCTCAGTTTCAGGAGGTCCCATTTATTAATTGTTGCTCTCAGTGTCTGTGCTCCTGGGGTTATATTTAGGAAGTGGTCTCCTGTGCCCATGGATTCTAGGCTATTTCCCACTTTTTCTTCTATCAGGTTCTGTGTAACTAGATTTATGTTGAGGTCTTTAATCCATTTGAACTTGAGTTTTGTACATAGTGATAGATATGGATCTATTTGCATTCACCTACAGGTTGACATCCAGTTGTGCCAACATCATTTGATAAATATGCTTTCTTTTTTCCATTGTATAATTTTAGTTTTTGTCAAAAACCAGGTTTTCATAGGTATACAGATTAATATCAAGATCTTTAATTCAGTTCCAGTGGTCCACCTATCTGTTTTTATGTTAATTCCAAGCTGTTTTCATTACTATAGCTTTATAACAGAGCTTGAAGTCAGGGATGGTGATGCCTCTGAATGTTCCTTCATTGTACAAGATTGTTTTAGATTTGTTTTTTCCATATGAGGATGAATATTGTTTTGCAAGGTCTGGTAAGAATTGTGTTGGGATTTTTGATGGGGATTGCATTGAATCTCTAGATTGCTTTTGGTAAAATTGCCATTTTTTTATTATGTTGATCCTATGTGTCCAAGAGCATGGATACATTTTCTGATATCTCCTTCAATTTCTTTCTTCAAAGAGTTAAAGTTCTTGTCATATAGAACTTTCACTTGTTTGGTTAGAGTTACCCCAAGATACTTTATGTTTTTGTGGTTATTGTAAAGGGTGGTGATTCTCTGAGTTCTTCTCAGCCCTTTTATCATTTGTATATAGGCAGGATACTAATTTTTTTGAGTTAATCTTGTATCCTGCCACATTACTGAAGGTGTTTATCAGTTGTAGTAGTTCCCTCATAGAATTTGGGGGGTCACTTATGTATACTATCATAGCATCTGCAAATAGTGAAAGTTTGACTTCTTTCTTTCCAATTTATATCCCCCTATTCTCCTTTGGTAGAGTATGAGACTCTTAATCCCAGGGTGGGGGGGGGGGGTTCGAGCCCCACGTTGGGCACCAGATGAAGCAGCGTAAATTAACCAGACTAGCTTAAAATAAGATATTCAGCTTTAATAAAAGGAAGAAAAGGGGAAAACTTACAAAGCCAGAGTCCAGTGAAGCACAGGAAACAAAGAGAGCGTGGGCCGCACACCCACAAGATTTATAAGTAAAGCTTAGCCTCAGGGGAACACACCCCACAAACAAGGTGATTGGCTAAGGTTCCCCTTCATTTGTTCTAGCCAGAACTTTGAGTGCTAGATGAATAGATACAAAGAGCATGGGACAGTCTTGTCTTGTTCCCGATTTTAGTGGAACTGCTTTGTGTTTCACTCCATTTAATTTGATGTTGGCTGTTGGCTGTTGGCTTGCTGTATGTTGATTTTATTACTTTTAGATATATTCTTTGTAATCCCTAATCTCTTCAAAACCTTTATTATGAAGGTGTGTTGGATCTTGTCAAAGGTTTTTTTCAACATCTAATGAGATGATCATGTGGATTTTTTCTGTCAGTTTATTTATATGCTAGATTACATTGACAGATGAACCATCCCTGTATCTCTGGGATGAAGCCTACTTGATCATGGTGAATGATTTTTTTTTGATGTGTTCTTGGATTTGGTTTGCCAGTATTTTATTGAGTATTTTCTGTCAATATTCATTTGGAAGATTGGTCTGTAATTCTTTCTTAGTTGAGTCTTTATGTGGTTTGTGTTTCAGGATAACTGTAGTTTCATAAAAAGAGTTTGACAATGTTCCTTCAGTTTCTATTGTGTGGAACAATTTGAGGAGTATTGGTATTAGCTCACCTTTGAAATTCTGGTAGAATTCTGTGCTGAAACCATCCAGCCATGGGCTTTTTGTTGTTGTTGTTTGGCGACTTTTGATGACTGCTCCTATTTCCTTAGGGGTTATAGGTCTATTTAAATTGTTGATCTGGTCTTGATTTAATTTTGGTATGTAGTACCTATCCAGAATTGTTTGTTTCCTTTAGATTTTCCAATTTTGTAGAATACTGATTTTTGAAGTATGACCTAATGATTCTCTGGATTTTCTCTGTGTCTGTTGTTATGTCCCCCTTTTCATTTCTGATTTTGTTAATGTGGATATTCTCTCTCTGCCTTTAGGCTTTTGGGGTAAGGGTTTCTCTATCTTGTTGATTTCCTTAAAGAACCAGCTCTTTGTTTCATTGACTCTTTGTATTGTTTTCTTTGTTTCTATTTTATTGATTCAGCCCACAATTTTATTATTTCCTGGCATCTACTCCTCCTGGGTGAGTCTGCTTCTTTTTGTTCTAGAGCTTTCAGGTGTGCTGTTAAGTCACTAGTGTGAGATCTCACCACTTTCTTGATGTAGGCACTAAGTGTCATGAACTTTCTTCTTAGCACTTAGTTTTCACATTGTCCCATAGGTATGGGTATGTTGTTCTTTCATTTTCCTTTAATTCTAAGAAGTCTTTAATTTCTTTCTTTATTTCTTTCTTGAGCAAGGGATGAATCAGTTAAGCATTGTTCAATTTCTACGAATTTGTAGACTTTCTGCAATTAGTATTGTTGTTGAGTTCTAACTTTAAGCCATGGTGATATGATAAGATATGGGGCATTATTCCAATTTTTTTGCATCTGTTTAGGTTTGCTTTGTTGCCGATGTGGTCAGTTTTAGAGAAGGTCCCATGAGGTGCTGAGAAGAAGGTATATTCTTTTTTGTTGGAGTGAAATGTTCTATTGATGTCTGTTAAGTCCATTTGAGTCATGACATCCTTCAGTTCTCTTATTTCTCTATTAAGTTTCTGTCTGGTAGACCTGTCCAGTAGTGAGATTGGGGTATTAAAGTCTCCTACTATTAATAGTCAGGCATTAAGACCAGCAATTGACCAATGGGGCCTCATGAAACTAAAAAGCTTCTGTATGGCAAAGGACACCATCATTCAATTGAGGAAGCAGCCTACAAAACTGAAAACAACTTTAACAATTATACATCTACAGGATGCTATACTACATAGAATACACAAGGAACTAAAAAATCTACACATCAATAAAAGATAACCCAATTAAAAATGAGGCACGTAACTAAAAGATGAAACATAAATGACAGCTTTAGCCATCAGGGAAATGTGAAGTAAACGTTTTTGCTATTCATCTTACTCCCATCAAAATGTACAAGATAATAAAAGGGGCTAGATGTTGCTTAGCTTTAAGAACACTTGTTGCTATTGCAGAAGATCCATGTTTGGTTCCCAGCACCCAGATGATGCTTCACAACTGTATGTGACTCCCATTCTACAGGACCCCAAACCCTTTTCTGACCTCTGAGGTATCATTCATGAGTATGGTGCACATACATCATTCAAGTAAAACATACAATAAAATAAAAAATATTTTCTAAAAAGACTCTGACATAATGTTAAAAAATGGACCTCATTAACTAAAAGACAGGCAGAAGAATGGAAGGGAAAGAAAGGAAAGAAGGAAGTGAAGAAATCTAAAAACAAGTAGTGTCAGATGCTGACAAGAATTTGGGAAAGGGGACTGCTGGTGGCAGTGTGCACCGGTGTAGCCACTGTGGAAATCATTTAATGTGGGGGTTCCTCAAACAGCTAGAAACAAGTATGATCCAGTTGTACCAATCTTGGACATGTACCCAAATGACTCTAACTACAGAGACACTTGTTAATCCAGAATCACTGTTGCTTTATAGACAGGAAATGGAAACATCTTAGATGTCCATCAATTGATGAACGGAAAATGAAACATTTACACAATGGAATGTTATTGAGTGGGGGATAGGAGGGTAGGATAAAGGAGAGATTTGGGGACATAAAGGCTAGTTGAAAAAAATGCCATATGGAAACCTAGTACTGTATAATCCTTCTTAGAGATATACATATATATAAGATAGATAGATAGATAGATAGATAATACATACATACATACATACATACATACATACATACATACGCTGGGCAGTGGTGGCACATGCCTTTAATCCCAGCACTAGGAAGGCAGAGGCAGGTGATCTTTGTGAGTTCAAAGCTAACCTGATCTACTGAGCAAGTTCCAGGGCAGCCAGGGCTATAAACAGAGAAACCCTGCCTCAAAAATAAAATAAAATATACACATATAAAGGTATAAATGTAGTTACCTTATAAGTGGTGGACAATACCCCAACTAGACACGGTATGCTATCACATAAATTTCCAATACCAGGAACGGGTTATCTTTTTTGGTCTATTGGATAGAGGAGTCCTAGAGGCTCCCAAACATTACAGGCTATTGTCAATGCTTACCTTCCAGAACAAGATTGTAAAGACCCTTTTACTAAAGACATCACATATTTGAGACATAGAACATTTGGAAGCTTGGTCCCTATTGGCCAGTGTTTATAGTGCTGGGAGGCGCTATTCTTGCCATTAAAGGAGAAAAGTAATCATTACTCTCACCCAGCTGTGAACCTTGTGAGCTATAATAATGACCTGTTCGGCAAGAAGTACTCCCTGGTGCTAAAGTGGCACAAACATTGTGGAAATAACCAACCACTCTTTGATTAGATTTAAGGGCCACTCCAAGAGATGGAATTCATACCTGATACTGTCAATTAGGCCAATAACTTGTGACTAGATCTGTCTTGGGACCTTAAAGGAAAACCTACTATTATGGTCCTCCTAATGATGACATTGCTATAGTCATATGTTGGTCAGCCTTCATCAATGTCCTTCTTGCAGTGGATGACAAGTAATACACTCACTTTGTCAACATGCAGAGAATAGAAGTGTCCAGCTCTAAATGGGACATCTATATGACAACCATCCCTGCAAGGAGGCTCAACGATCTATCTGTGTGGAAGAGGGGCAGAGAGATCGCACAAGCAGAGGTAGTGGATGGCTTCAGGAAAACAGTGTTTTCCAGACGCAGCTCATCTGATGAACACATGAACTAACAGAGACTGTGACAGTCTGTACAAGACCTGTACAGGCTTAAGCATGGAGGAAGGAAGATAGCATGAAGTCTCCCCTAGTTGAGGAGCCTTGATTGCTGTGGGGAGAGGAAGAGTTAGGTGATTTCAATGATATGAAGCCTAATATATTAATGACAGTCCAGGTGAGGGATATTAATTGGTATTAGTATTAGACTGAGAATTAGTTGGCTAACACTTTTTGTTTTAAGTTGCATACCTATTTAAAAATATTTTTTATTTGCTTCCTAACCTCCATTATGATCTTTCCAACCCTACTCTTAGCTCAAACTAAAGCAGCCTGCTTGCAGGAGCGGAACCCCTCCTCCCACCCCACCTCTACTGTCTGGGGATTCTACCTCTTGGTGAGGACCCAGGCCTTTTATTCCTGTCTCTCCAGACTTATTCTTCACCCTATTACAGCCTACCTCCAGGAGCCCCTCCTCCCACCCCACCTCCATTTCCTGGGGTACCTTTGAGTACAGACCCATCTTAGCTCTTTCCCACCAACCCTGTCAGCCTTGTGTTGGCTGTCAACTCACAGAAACACGTACTAAAGGGACCTCCAGTGGCCACACTAGGCTAGGACTACGGTAAGTGATTTTACTCTCCTAAAATGTCCTTGATTGTTCCTCATAAAGTGTTCTCATAAGGAAATGACATTGGTTAATCAATAGATTCCCATATTTTCTTCTTTTAGAAACAGGATTTCACTATGTAGTGGAGACTTAGTGATCCGCTTGCCTAAGTATCCCTGGGCAGGATTACAGATGTGTGCTCCGACTCCCGTAGGCATATTCATACTTAACACTTTAACAACCATTTTTCTTCCAGCTGTTCCCTAATGTTTTGACTAGAGTAGAGGCAAATTCGTTGTTGCAGCCTCCTTCTCCTCGCTCCGGAAGGTCGAAATCTGAAAGTTTCTGGAATAGGCCTCCGCGTTCCACTCAGCCCGAACTACATCTCCCGGCAGACGTTGCGCCCCACCGCCGGCGTGACGCATGGCCTGCCGGGAGCAGGCTGGGAGGCGGCGGCCCGGCCCAATGGGTGCGGGCTCCCGAGGGGAGGGCGGAGGAGAAGAGGAAGCAAGCGGGGCCGTGGGCCGCGTCCCCATTCATTGCAGTGGCTTGCTGGGTCGGGGTACCGTGTTTTCCGAGCCATGGAGGCGCTAATCCCGGTCATCAATAAGCTGCAGGACGTCTTCAACACGGTGGGCGCCGACATCATCCAGCTGCCGCAGATCGTCGTGGTGGGAACGCAGGTGAGGTGAGGCCGCGATGGCGAGGCCTGGCCGGGCCGAGAGCCTGCGGGTGTCAGCGGGAAGGAGGCCGCCCGGCCGCCCGGTGCTCCCCACGGGTGTCGGGCGCTCAGCGGGCCGAGTGGCCCTGCAGCCTGCGGCCGGGCGCGGCTTGGCCCAAGGGCACTCGGGGGACGCGGGCGGGCGTTTGAGCCGCGGTCGCTTCCTTCCGGCAGCTGAGGACGCGGTCGCCTCGGCTTGCCGTGGGGCCGAGGGGCAGCAAGCTAGACGGTGGCCCCGGAGCGTTACAGCGTCGCGAGATTAAAGACAATCCCGTGTGGAGTTGGAGTTCTGAGGTTAGGCAGGAGCACCAAGTTTGTTTTGTACCACTCCATGACTTTGGTGTTTATAGTTTTCTGGCTGTGACCCAAATTTGGCATAAGATTCTCTGGCCTTTTCACGTGGGGTACTGTAGATGAGCCAGTTTTTTGTTGTTGTTGTTGTTGTTGTTTTTTACGTGAAAAGAGTGTTGAAGAAATAAATATCTAGAGTAACGGAGATATGTGAGTCTCTGTCTCTACCCACCCCCACCCCCTTTTTTTAACCGCTTGCTTTGGGCTGAAAAGGAATAACAGAACTTTGGGGGTGGGGGAGTAGAGACAGGTCCTGCTCTGTATTTCAAGGTGGCTAAGAATTCCCCATGTAGCCTGAATTGGCTGAAACGTGCAGTCCAGCTGCCGCAGCTCCCTTGACGGACAAGCCACCACTCCCAGATTTATGTTTTTATTTTTTTAATTTTATGTGTGTGAACGTTTCGCCTGGTGCTGGAAGTGGAGTTACAGACGGTTACTAAGCTGCCTTGTGGGTTCAGGGAATCGAATCCGGGTCTTCTGGAAGAGCAGCCTTTGCTCTTAACCTCAGGCCATCTCTCCAGCCTCTTAATAATACAGATTTTTAAGTGCTTCCGTTTGTTAATAGTGTTCTCTTCTGAGGTGATGATTTCTCCATATTCCATGGGGTGCAGTGCTAGGGAAAAGTGCATAAATATTACGAGAAGAAATAGATCAGAGGATATCCACATACTTCAAACACTCCTGCAGCTTATTGTTATTTATTTGGGCTTTAAATGGTTAAAGCAGTAGAAATAACTTTTGGACCATTTGCTTGGTCTCTTAACAGGGTTAGTATAGATTCTATTCTGTCAGTCGTGTCTGCATATTCCAGCTTTAACATTTGAGGATATCAGTTCAGCCTTTGAGTATACCACAAACAATATTTTTGTTTTAGCATTTTGTTTACTAAGACCATTTAGTAGGTCTCTAAAGATTTCCAATGATACAGTATTGCTCATTGTAATGAGATACTTAATTTTACATGTCGGCATTACAGTTTCCCCTCCCTCTATTTCTAAGTTGTTTTTTTTTTTTTTTTTTTTTTTAATGTTACGTGTATGGTTTGTCAGCATGTGTATTATCATCTCATGCTTGCTCTTTGGAAACCAGAAGGAGGCAGCTGATCCCCTGGAACTGGCTATGCAAATGGCTATGAGCTGCCATATGCATGCTGGGAATTGAACTTGGGGCCTCTGCAAGAGCAACTAGTGCGGGTAACCACTGAGGCATCTCTAAAGCCCTGAGAGAGTGGGACTTTTTTTTTTTTTATTTTTTTTAAAAGTAGTTTTTGTAAATAAAATTAGAAAACATGACATATTTTTTTTCGTGCTAATTGAGAATTGTTACGTATCTTCAGAGCAGAAACTTCATGTGGACTTTAAAGAGATTTTCTAACTCACTTTCACTATGCATCAGTAAAAGAATCAGAGAAATGGTGAATCAGTTTAAAGAATTTAAAATCAAGGTGGCTTTTCTTCAGTAGATGGGCCGGAAGGCCTTGGGAATTCATCCCAGTGGTGATACTTACATGCTGCTTCTCCGTGTTAATACTAGAAATTTTCAAAGGATTAATTTTTGACTTGACAGTTTGTTTTTTTTTCCCTCTGTCCAGTTCCTTAGTGTATCTAAATTTTTGTTCATTTTTTATTCAGGTACAAGAGAAGTAGAGTTTAGAAACTTTAGTTTCCCCCATGTTTAGCACTGAATCATCTTTCCCTTTTTATTCTGATGATGTAGAACAATAAAGCACATAGTTCATATTCTTATTTAATGGAGTAGTACAGTGAGTTCCAGACATGCACATACATAGCGAGACTCTACTTTATTTTCTGTTTTTGTAAAGACAGGAAGAATCTCTGTCTTTCCAATTAAATTCCTGCCGGTTCCTTTCTGTTGAGTGATTCTCAAATAAGTGTATGAAAAATCATGTTGAATACAAATTTCCTGGATCCTATTCCTAGATGTTTTGATTTTATAAATCTGAAGTGAGCAAGGTGACATGAGATTCTGATAAAATCTGGCTCATATATTCTTAACAGAAAAGTTTTTAGTGAATTTTTGAATTTTAAAACACATAGTATTGGAAAAAGAATAATTTGGGGTTTTCTGAGTTTACGAGCACAGTGCCATTCAATAATACTGATTTGGGTGACATTCATTTTATTTTCTTGTTTGTTTTGAGGTCGGATCTTCCTATATATCTCTGGCTGGCCTAGAACTCACCATGTAGACCAGGCTGGCCTTCCACTCAGAGATCTGCCTGCCTCTGCCTCCTGAGTATTGGGATAGAAGGCCTGTGCCACCACAGGTAGCACCTGGGTGGCATTCTTGATCAACTCATAAGCACACTGGATCTTGACTGCTTATGTTATGCACATAATTTTAACATCTGACTCCCTGGGGTTGGGAGTTAAAGGAGTTGGGGAGAGAGAATTGTGTTTAGAGGTACCAGCCGCTTATTCTTTATTACTTAGCTAATACTTTCTAATTCCTGAGATAGTCTGCATGGAAAGAAAAGCAAATGGGGAGTGTAGAAGGAACGGCGGGGTTGTGTCCCGCCACCTGGCTAGCTTTGCCCAAAATAATTACACGCAAACTGTATTCTTTTAAACACTGCCTGGCCCATTAGTTTCAGCCTCTTATTGGTTAATTCTTATATCTTGCTTTAACCCATATTTAGTAATCTGTGTAGCACCACGAGGTGGTCGCTTACCAGGAGAGATCTTAACCTGCATCCATCTGGGAGAGGAGAGGCATGGCGACTGCCTGAAGCGTCTCCCCCATTGCCTTCTACCCAGCATTCTGTTCTGTTTACTCCGCCTACCTAATTTTCTGTCTCTTAAAGGGCCTAGGCAGTTTCTTTATTAAGTAACCAATGAAAGTCCTCCATCATTTCCCCTTTTTCTGTTTAAACAAAAAAGAAAGGCTTTAACTTTAACATAGTAAAATTACATATAACAAAACAGTTATCAAGCAAGAATTACAGTTACAATATTTAGATCTATTTTATCTTTTATCATAACTAAGGAAAGCTATAACTATCTATTTATTCTTCAACTCCATCAAAGACTCCAGAAGGATATAATACTACCTAAATAAACAAGAAATATGTAACTTTCAAACTCTAGAAATGACAGAGACCACTCGCTGCCTGGACAGTCACCCAAAGTTCCTCTGTACCGTTGGGGCATCTATCTTCGGCCTTCAGGTCCATAGTATTCAGGAGACTTTTCCATGAAGCAGGAAATTCCAAAGACAGTTTAGTCACTTTCTGCTGTGTCCTGCAGAACGTCTTGCAGACTATTTCACGAATCAGGAACCCCGAAAGACCATCTCACCTTTAGGCAAGTTCAGCAGCCCTCTTTCTGCGGGTTCTTTGTGTCCAGTTTATGCAACAGTCCAGGCAAGAGCAGTTTCTTGCCCAAATGGCTAACCAACTCTATAAGGAGCCTCTTCGATGCCCATCTTCCTCTTGAAGTAGCTGGTGTTGCCAGGAGCAGACGTGTCTCATTGTCATGAAAAGCCCTAAGTTATTAAAACATTAAATGCCATGTTCTGTAGTCTTTGAAAGATATGAAGAATGTCTATCTGAAATATATCTGTGTACATCTAGAAAATCTAACATGACTACAAGCTTGACTATTATTGATGATTATCCATTAACAAGCTATATTTCCTAATTATACATTACATTTTTAAATAAACTACACAATCACAATACCTTAATCAAGATCAGAAATACATATACATATAACAAAATTGACTTTAAAATCTATACCAATGCAAATTATTCATATCTATATCAGGGGAGAGAAAAGATTGATACTTTTTAGACCATGTTGTACTTTGCAGGCAGAGAAGGTAAGATTTAAAACAAGTTCTGTGTCTCAGCGTGGGACATTTAATCACTATTTTTTAAGTTGAGAATCAGGAAGAGCAGCCCTGTAGGTGTATAAGCCAAACCTCCACTGTTTCGTGCTGACATTCCAGTGCAGATGGCAGCAGCCTGAGGCTGTGGCTTAGTGTCGCTTGTGGTACATTTTCCTTTGCCTTTTATTTCAGTCACTTCAGCACTCCTTCAATGCTTAGGACGATCTAGAAGGATTTTCTCAATCAGTTTGTAAACTAACTTTAAAAAGTTTAACATTTAGCCAGGCATTGGTGACATATACCGTTAATCCTAGCACTTGGGGAGAGGCAGGTGGATCTCTGTGAGTTTGAAGCCAGCCTGGTCTACAGAATGAGTTCCAGATCAGCAAGGGCTGTTACACAGAGAAACCCTGTCTCCAAAAAAAAAAAAAAAACAAAAAACCCAGAAAAGAAAAGGTTTGTCCTTTAGAAAACTGAAGTATTTATACACCATAAAGTCATAGTGAAGTACACATTTGGTGACTGTGGAGTAGACATGGACGGAGTTGTGAAGTTATCGCTAGTTTTATTCCTAACTTTGCAGTGCTGGCTAGTTTCTTGACATAAGCATGTGGGAAGTCCCAGCCATTGTAGGTGGTGCTGCTCCTAGGCAGGTGGTCCTGTGCTCTATAAAAAGCAAGCTTAGGGAGCGTGCTGAGCAAGCCAGTAAGCAGTTTCCTTCCATGGTTTCTGCTACAGTTCCTACCTCTAGGATCCTGCTTTGATTTCCTGCTCTGACTTGTCTTCATGATGGACTATAACCTATAACATGAAATAAGCCCTTTACTCCTCAAGTTGCTGTTGGTCATTGTCTTTTATCACAGCAGAATAAAGCAAACTAGAACCTTTTTATTGTCCCATAAAGAAACCTTTACTCATTAAGGATCCACTCTTTCATCTTACCTTCCCCCTAAATCCTGATAAGCATTAATCTACCTTTTGTCTATAGGTTTGCCTGGTGTAGACATTTCATATATAGAGAGTTCTATGATATGGTCTTTTGTGTTTAGTTTCACTATCCCAGAATGCCTGTCGTGGTGTATATTAGTGTAAGTTGAGTATCTTTACTGCAAAACGGTCTCAAGTGCTCCAGTATCCAACAATTTTAGTGCTATGATGCCACAAGTATAAAATTCCATGTTTTGCCTTGTGACAAGTAGATTGTGGTTAAAGTATACACACAAGTTAAAGAGCGGTTAAGAGTGCTGTTTTTGCACAACAGGTGTCTCACAGCTGCCTATAACTCCAGCTCTAGAGGACCCAGCAGCTTCTCTCTGGCTTCAGCGGCTACCTGCACACATGGCATCACTCATACACATATACACTATACATATAAATAAACATAGATCTTGACGAAAACTGCAGGCACATTAATGTATTGATAAACATGAAGCATGCATGAACTGTGTCTAGATTTGTATCTCATCTCGTAAGATACCTCATATACACATGCAATATTCTACAATTCTAAGACTCCCAAATCTGAAATGCTTCATTTTTGACCCAAGCATTTCAGATAAAAGAACTCAACCTGCTTTTTTTTTCCTCTTCTCTATCTCCCCCCCACCCCCCCGCTTTTTGGTTGAATAATACTCTTCTATAGATTTGCTGTAGCTTATTTATCCACAGCATGCCTTTTAAGTAGTATACATTTTGTAGTATGTATTAGTATAGATAGAATATCCTTGAAAGACACTGGTTGTTACTATGTTTTTGCTAGTATAAATAATTTTGCTGTAAATATTTATTTGCCAATCTTTGTGTGGACAATGCCTTCAGTTCCCTTGATTCTAGGAATAGATTTGTTGGTTCAAATAACAGCAATTATGTTTAAGTTGTTTTGCTTTATTTTGTTTTGTGTTTCTGAGACAAGGTCTTGCTGTTTAGTACAGGCTGACCTAGAACTTTATGGTTGTACATCTGCCTCTGACTCCTGAGTTTGGGATTACTGGGGTTTCACTTTACTGTGCTCAAATTAATCATTGTAAAGACAGTTCAGTGACAGCACATTCTTTTTCTTTTTTAAAAAAGATGTATTCATTTATTACATATACAATGTAAGAAGAGGTCATGGGGATCTCATTACAGATGGTTGTGAGCCGCCATGTGGCTACTGGGAATTGAACTCAGGACCTTTGGAAGAGCAGTCAATGCTCTTAACCTCTGAGCTATTTCTCCAGCCCAAGTTAGCACATTCTTAATATAAATATGCCACCTGTCTCCAGAACATTGTACTATAAAAGAAAACTCTAGTCCTTAGTCACTCCCCATTTCTCTTTATGTTGTTCTACTTTATTCTCTTTATATTGTTCTACTTTATTTTGTTTATGTTGTTCTACTTTATTCTGTTTGTTGTTCTACTTTATTCTGTTATATTCTACTTTATTCTCTTGATTTACTTATTCTGAATATTGTATGGTAATAGAATACAGTATATAATTTATGTCTGACTTCTTCCACTTAGTATAGGTTTTTTTTCATGTTGTAGTATGTACCAGTATTTCATTCCTTCTAAAGGTTAAATAACATTTTAGTATATGGATAAAAGACCTTTTGTTTATTCATTCATCCCTTGATGGATGCTTGGGCTGTTTCTGCTGCTCTTAATAGTGTTGCTCTGACCATTTATGTACAGGTCAGTTCTCAGTTCTTCATGAATAGCTAGGATTGAAACTATAGGCCATAAAACGTCTACGGTGGCTGCACCATTTAAAAATTGCCACTAGCCGGGTGGTGGTGACATACACCCTTAATCCCAGCACTCGGGAGGCAGAGGCAGGTGGATCTCTGTGAGTTTGAGGTCAGCCTGGTCTACAAGAGCTAGATCCAGGTCAGGCTCTAAAACTACAGTGAAACTCTGTCTTGAAAAAAATAAAATAAAAAACAATAAATAAATAAATATTGCCACTAACAGTATAGGAGGACTCATCAGTATTTCTGTCTTCATCAGTATTTATCTGCCTTTGAACCATCCTAATAATGTGTGCACACTGTGTCATTGTAGGTTGGCTTTGCCTTTCCTTAGTGCCTAATAATCCAAAACATGTTAATGTGCTTGTTGGAGTTGTCCTTTTACTGTTGAATTGCTAGAGTTCTTTATAAGTTGGATACTAGGGCCTTACCAATATGCTTGTAAATACTTTCTTCTCCTCAGGAGATTGCCATTTCACACTGACTAATGTTCTTCAATGCACAGAAGTTTTTGATC
This sequence comes from Arvicola amphibius, assembly GCF_903992535.2. Taxonomy (NCBI): domain Eukaryota; kingdom Metazoa; phylum Chordata; class Mammalia; order Rodentia; family Cricetidae; genus Arvicola; species Arvicola amphibius. The sequence goes on along the minus strand of NC_052056.1, from coordinate 114,111,194 downwards.
TTGATAAAATTATCTTTTTCTTTGTTGGATAGACTTAACGTGTTGCTAAATTCCAAGACATAGAGGTTTATTGTGTTTTCTTCTAATGTTTTTAGCTTACCTATTTAGCTTGCATAGGTTTTTAACCTGTTTTCAGAAAAATTTTGTCTGTGATGGGGGCCCAACTTTATTTTTTATATATGCCTATTTACTTAGCACCATTTGCTTAGGAGTTAGTCTTCTGTTCATTGCATAGTATCGGCATCTTTCAAAATCAGTTAACCATAGATGTATGGGTTTATTCCATATGTATACTCTTAGGTCCTTATTACACTTCTTTGATTACTTTGCTCTTATTCTACATTGTTTGGTTATTTGGGGCCCATTAACAATCCATGTGAATTTTAGTATTAGCTTTCCCATTTTTGTAACTAAGATTGTTTGGATTTTGACAGGATGAAATCTCTTTGAGTCAAATATAATTCTGTAGTTCAGTCTGACTTTGAATTATCAATCCTGAATCAACTGCATGAGTGCTGGAATGATAGGTAGCACCACTCTGATTGATAGTTTTTCTTTCAGCACCTTGAACCAGCCCATTGCTTAACTTTTGATGGGCAGTCTACTATATCCATTATTAATCCTACTGAGGATTACTTGTACTGGTGCGTTGAGTCATGTCTCTGATTTTTTTGTTGTTGTTGCTCTTGGTCTGCTTTTCTACAGTTGGATTCTACTCTGTCACAATGGCTTGTTTCTATCTCTTACTTGTATGGAGTTAATTAGACTGCTTGTTTGTAGACTCAGGGTTGTATTATGCTTTTCTGGAAAAGTGGGGTGGGGCTCTGTTCTTAGGACCTTGAGGCTTGAACCCAGGGCTTTGTACTTGCCAAATGCACAGTGTAAATGTGAGTTATGCCTCCAGCTCTGTGGAGTGGGAGTTTTTGTAGATATAAATTTGGTCTTAACAAATATCTGAATCTCTTATGATCCAGAATCGTATAGTCAGTAAAAATTCTTTACTAATGGCTGCTAGTATAACATTTTAGAAAGCCTGGACTGTGGGAGTTGACATGTTAATATTTTGAGCTGTATGTGCATTAGTTATTCGGTGTAAAAAGAGTATGTTAATGTTATGGGTTTTGTTTTGTTCTTAGGTAGAGTGTTGTAGCTGTAAGGAAAAAAGCATGTCAGTGTAACTGATAAATTGAATATTTCTAAGAATTCTATGGGAAATATTTAAGCAAAAGATATTAAGGAAAGTATTTCTATAAATTTATTCTAAATAAAATGAAAAAGAATGGGTCGTTACCCAGTTACATTAATAGCAGGAGTTTAAGAGTCTGTTGTATATAATGAAAAATATAAACTTAGGGATTAAAAAGTTGAATAAGTGGGCATGGTGGCACACATCTTTGATCCTGGCACTCGGGAGGCAGCAGCAGGAGGATCTCTTGAGTTCAGGGCCAGCCAGGAGTACATAGTGAGACCCTGTCTCAATAAAAAAGTGACGGACTCAGCCTTGGTTAATGTGTCGTGGATGAACTAATGTTAGTTATTAGTGAAAAGGGCCGAAACTGGTACAAACATTTTCAGTGAAAGAGCTTATCTCAGATTGAGTTGAAAGCACAGTAAGTGTCGTTACCATATAATTCTTAAGGAGCTACAGAATGATCATGACATCTGGTCATTTTGGAGGTCGGCTTTGGAGGTGGAGATGAAAGAGTTGCAGTAAGACCTATTGTCAGCATGTCAGCTGTAACATTGTCCTTTTAGGGCTTTTTGTATGATAGCTGTCCTACAGACTTTCTGGAAAAGGCGTGAGTGTAGTTATAAGTCCACCAGCAGAAAACAACCTCTTAATGTGGCCAGTTGTTGAAGAAGCTAATTTTACATACATTTTCAAATCTAGAGAAGAAAAGAAGGACCAGAAACTCATAGACATGTATTGTTTGGTCTGTATGTTTTGACATAACAAGAAATGTGTTTCAAACTTGGTAGATAGTTAACTGGACTCTTTAAAAAGAAACAAACAAACAAAAAAAAACCCTATGAATGTAAAATAATGCTTGCCTTAATGGGCCTGGAGTGCTTAGCTACTGTTCCCTTTGTTACTAGTTGCCTTCAATGTGCTTGCAAAACCATATATGTGTTTTCTTTTTTACAGTGTAATTAGGGCAGTGAGGTTTCAATTGTCAATTGCTGGTCTTAATTCTTAGGCAAATCTAGAACTCGTTTTTTATGCCTGTATCCTGTAGGGTACTACTCATGTTTTCTTTTAGCAGTTTTGGCATTTTGGAATTCACATTTAGGTCTTTGATCAATTTCAAGTAGTTTTTGTGCAAGGTGATAGATATGGACCTCATTTTGATTTTCTACATGTGGATGTCAGTTTTCTTAGTACCATTTCTTGAAGATGCTGTTTTTTCTCCAGTCTATGTTTTTGCATCTTTGTCAAATATCAGAAGATGGCTATAGTTACATGTCCTTATATATGTTTTCTTTGTTGGTCTACATGTATGTTTTGTTCCATTACCATAATGTTTTTATTACTTAGGCTCTATAATATATTTTGTAATCTGGAATGATCATCCCTCTAGAAATTTTGCTCAGGATTGTTTTGATTATTTGGGATATTGTGTGGTTTCATATACATTTTATAATTTTTTTCTATTTCTATGAAGACTAAGAGGGGATTTGCTTGATATTGCATTGAATATATTTTTGCATAATAGTCATTTTGCAATATTAATTCTATGTGAATTATATAACATGAGCTTGGGAGGGTTCTATTTTCTAGGGTCTTCAGTTTCTTTAGAGGCTTAAAGGTTTCATTGTATAGGTCTTTTTTACTTGGTTATTTCTTAGATATTTTTCTTTTGAGGCTATTGTGAATGGGGATATGTCTGTGCTTTCATAGGGTATTTGTTGTTGATGTGTAGACAAATAATTGGTTTTTGTAAGTTGATTCTGTATCCTGTCACTTGGTTAAAAAAAAATTCTGGAGGGACTTTTGTCTCTTATGTATGGTATATCATCTGAAGATAGGGATAATTTTTAATTTCTGTCTCTTGCCTTATTGCGCAAACTGGTGTTTTCTGGAATAGGAATAGTGGATAGCACTGTCTGGTTACTGATTTCAGTATGATTGCTTTGATCCCTGCTACCATATAGGGTAAATGTTGGCTGTGGGTTTGTCATCTATAGCCTTCATTATGTTCCCTCCAGTCTTTTCTAGGACTTTGATCATAAGGGCATATTAGATTTTGACAAAGCCCTTTCTGGATCTATTGAGATGGTAATTGATTTTTGTCTTTAGGTTCATTTATTTTATTAAATTATTGACTTGGTGTGTGTTGAACTTTCCCTGTATCTCCTGGATAAAGCCATTTTGGTCATGTTGGATATTTTTTTTCTTTCTTTTTTAATGTATACTTGTATTTGGCTTGCCAGTATATTATTCCAGATTTCTGAATTGATGTTTATCAGGGATATTGATGTGTAGTTTTCTTTCTTTGTTGTGTCTCTACCAGGTGTGGGTATTAGGATGATACTGGCTTCATTACGGAATTAGAAGTACTTCTCTCTTTTTTTTTTCCTTTATTTTAATAATTTAAGAAGTATTCACTATAAATCTTGTTTAAAAGTCTGGTAAAATTCATCTAGGCTTGTGTGTTTGGATTTAGTTGTTCGTTTTGCCATTTTGTCTCATTTCTTACGGGTCTGTTTAGGTGGATGATCTCTTTGTTTAACTTTGGTGATTTGGATCAATCTAGAAATTCCTCCATTTCTTTTTGGCTATGTCAGTCAGAGACCACACTCGGTCCTAGGTCTTTAAGCTATAGAACCCGTCTTCATGACCACATGTACATTGCAAAGCAGTTTCTAAGTAATCATGCCTTACATTTTATTGTGCACCTGGAACTGGAGTGACTGTTGCCTGGAAACTGTTTTCCAGCTTGTACTGTATTTAAATATGCTGACAGTAAAACCATCTGGCATCAGACTTTCTAATTTGATCCAAACCAACTAAGTCAGGCTAAACCAAGTTTTCATTCTCACTGATTGTTTCCCTGTCTGCCATGACGCTTGCTGGGTCCTCCACAATGCCATGATGCCTGTGATTAACTCACATGGGACAGCTAGAGGAAATGTGTGTACAGTGCAAAAGACAAAATGTAATAAATGCTGAATTTGTGTTAAAGTATATGAAGAATATCTGTGGAACTTTTTTGTAGCATTGTAAATTTCAAATCAAAAACTTGGAACATAGTCACAACCAAAAAGCGAAAGTTTGGTATGAATAAAGAGTCTTACTATAAACCAGTAAGGATAAAACATTGCATTTGAAAAACTCAGAAAGCCCTTGAGCAAGAAGGCATGCAAATTTAAGCAAACTGTTAATGACCATGTATTGAAGTAGCAGAGTTCATAGCAAACTGAAAGTAGTTTGGCTCCGTCTTATTTACACAGGCTAACAGTGCTTAAAATCTGTATGCTCTTAATGTAGCAGCTTAAGTGAAGTACGTCTAAGGAGCTAATAAGTTACTGGAGTCTATGTGCACCCATGCAGATTGCATCAATTTAAATAATCATGTGTTGGGGTTTTGTTTTGTTTTTTGTCAACACAAACCTAGGGAAAGAGGGATTGAGAATATACTTACCTAAAATTGGCCTCTGGGTGTAGTAAGAGGCTGCTTGTTCATTTCCCGGCTGCCCAGACTCCCGAAATAATCACACAAAAAACTATATTATTTAAGTCACTGCTTGGCCAATCACATAAACTAGAATTAATCCACTTCCATTATTTCATATTTTACCACAAGGTTGGTGACCTACTGGCAAGGTTCCAACTGGCAGCTCCTGTCTTTCCCCTCTGGCGGCTCCATGGCATCTCTGTGACTCCTCCTACTCTCTACTCCTCTGTCTGCTTGAAATTTCTGCCTTGTCCTATTCTGCTAAGCCACTGTTCAAAACAGATTTATTCATTCACCAATAAAAGCAACACATAGATAAGGACTTCCCATATCATCTGGGAAAGTCTGTAGGACATTTTCTTAATGATTGATGTAGGAGGGCCCAACTCATTGGCGATGGTGCCATCCCTGGGCAGGTGATCCTGGGTTATATAAGTGGGCTGAGGAAGCCACGAGAGGCAAGACAGTAAGCAGTGTTTCTACATTGCTTCTGCTTCAATTCCTGCCTTGAATTTCTGTCTGAACTTCCCTTTATGCTGTATCTTAACTATAAGCTAAAATAAAACAAAAAGGGACTTCAAACTGAAACTAATCAGAAGAGATAAAGAGGGACATCCCATTCTAACCAAGAGAACAGTTAGCCAAGAAGAAATTACTATCTTAAAGATATATGCATCAAACTCAGGAATGTCCAATTTTATTAAAAATGTACTACTGGCCCCAGTAATCGAGGTGCATGCCTTTAATCTCAGCTCTTGGGGAGGCAGAGGCAGGTGGATCTCCGTGAGTTCAAGGTCAGCCTGGTGTGCATAAGTGAGTTCCAGGACAGCCACAGCTATACAGAGAAATCCTGCCTTGAGAAACTAAAATAAATAAATAAATAGTATGCTGCTGGACTTAATGACATAGAGTAGCATCAATACACTTATAGTAAATGACTTCAGCACCTCAGTTTCTCCAATAGACCAGTCATCTGGGTATAAAATAGGTAGAAATGTGAGAATTAATTGACACTGTACATCAAACGGACTTTAAAGACATCTACATAATATTCTATTCAAACACCAAAGAATACATATTCTACTCAGTAGCACATGAAAGCACATGGAAGGCCACATGTTGGTCTACTTTAGACCAAGACAAATAAATATAAATTTTAAAAGTTTGAAAGCACTCCTTATGTCCTATCTGAACATAATGCAATAAAACTTAAAATTTACAGGAAAAAAGTCTAGTAAAGCTTTCCGCGTTGCCCCGGGACGGGTCCATACGGCGTTGTTCTTGGTTCCCGTAACTTAATGTCCTGCAGATGAAGGAGGAGGATGTCCTCAAATTCCTCGCTGCAGGCACCTACTTAGGTGGCACCGACCTCGACTTTCAGATGGAGCAGTACATCTACAAAAGGAAAAGCGATGGCATTTACATCATCAATCTGAAGAGGACTTGGGAGAAGCTGTTGCTTGCAGCTCGGGCTATTGTTGCCATTGAGAACCCTGCTGATGTCAGCGTCATCTCCTCCAGGAACACTGGGCAGAGAGCCGTGCTGAAGTTTGCTGCCGCCACTGGAGCCACTCCGATTGCTGGCCGTTTCACCCCAGGGACCTTTACTAACCAGATCCAGGCAGCCTTCAGAGAGCCACGGCCCAGGGCTGACCACCAGCCCCTCACAGAGGCTTCTTACGTGAACCTGCCCACCTCTGCGCTACGTGGACATCGCCATCCCGTGCAACAACAAGGGAGCTCACTTGGTGGGCCTGATGTGGTGGATGCTGGCCCGGGAAGTACTCCGCATGCGTGGCACTATCTCCCGTGAGCACCCATGGGAGGTTATGCCTGATCTTTACTTCTACAGAGACCCAGAAGAGATTGAGAAGGAAGAACAGGCTGCTGCTGAGAAGGCCGTGACCAAGGAGGAATTTCAGGGCGAATGGACTGCACCAGCTCCTGAGTTCACTGCTGCTCAGCCAGAGGTGGCTGACTGGTCTGAGGGTGTGCAGGTGCCCTCGGTGCCCATCCGGCAGTTCCCTACTGAAGACTGGAGTGCCCAGCCAGCCACTGAGGATTGGTCAGCAGCTCCCACAGCGCAGGCCACAGAGTGGGTTGGAGCCACCACTGAGTGGTCCTGAGCTCCTCTGCAGACACCTGAGCAAAGGGAAAAAGGTGGAAGGAAAATAAAGTTCCTACAAGCTGTCAAAAAAAAGTCTAGTAAATAGCAGATTCATAGAGATTAAAGTACTACTTTCTAAATGATGATTAAATCAAAGATGAAATCAAGAAAGAAATAAAAAAAACTTCCTGAAACTAAATAAAAATGAAACGACAGCAGCCCCGTGGCAAACAGAAAGCAGCCCTATTTGGAAAGTGTGTAGTTCCCGAATAAATACATACAAGGAGGCCTTTTTTTTTTTTAAAAAAAAAAAAAATGGATGCCCAGTGTTGGTTTGCCTTATTTCTAGCCTTTTCTTAACTTAAATTATCCCGTTTATCTTTTGCCTCTGGGCTTTTACCTTTCTTTACTTCTTAGTCCGTGTCTTGCTGTGTAACTAGGTGGCTCGTCTCTGGAGTCCTCCTTTTCTCATGCTCCTCCATCTTTCCTTCCCAGATTTCTCCTTTTTTTTCTCTCTGCCTGCCAGCCCCACCTATCCTTTCTCCTGCCTGGCTATCAGCCATTCAGCTCTTTATTAAACCAATCAGGTGTTTTAGACAGGCAAAGTAACACAGCTTCACAGAGTTAAACAAATGCAACATAAAAGAATGCAATGCATCTTTCCATCATTAAGTAAATATTTCACAGCACAAACAAATGTAACATATTTTAAATTAATATTCCACAACAGGAGCGCAAATAATTGGCTTAATGAAACAACACAAAAAAATTTAGAAAAATACAAACAAATTAAACCCATTCAAAAGCAAGAAATAATAAAATCAGAGTTGAAGTCAATGAAATTGAAGCAAAAAAATACAAACACTCAAACTAAGCTGGTTCTTTGTGAAGAGGAACAAAATTCACCAACCTTTAGCTTAACTAACCAATAACCGACACTAAGGAAATTCAGAGTATTATGGAAATATTTTAAAAACCTGCACTCTATGGAACTGGGAAATCTAAATGAAAGGGTTGATTTTCTAGATTCATTGAATTCACTGAAACTAAGAAGTCAACAGCCCATAACAAATGAAGAGATTGACATAGTAATAAAAAAAACTAACCAGCTTTTTTTTTTTTTTTTAAGGCTAGAACTAGGGCCAGATGGATTCATAGCAGAATTCTACCAGACTTTCAAAAACAACACAGCCAATAGTTTTATTTCTTAAACTATTCAGAATAGAAACAGAAGAACTCCCAAATTCCTCCTACAAAGCTGGTATCACTCTAACACCCAAACCACATAAAGATTGAACAGTAAAACGGCAGGCCATATTCCTGAGAAACATATACTAAAAATGCATAATAAAATAATTGCGAGCCGGGCGGTGGTGGCGCACGCCTTTAATCCCAGCACTCGGGAGGCAGGGGCAGGCGGATCTCTGTGAGTTCGAGACCAGCCTGGTCTACAAGAGCTAGCTCCAGGACAGGCTCTAAAAAAGCTGCAGAGAAACCCTGTCTCGAAAAACCAAAAAAAAAAAAAAAAAAAAAAAAAAAAAATTGCAAGCAGGATGCAGAGATACTTCGAAAAGACCATATACCTGAATATATAGCTTTTTCCCTGAAATGCAGGGATAGTGAACACTTGCAAGTAAAAAAGGAAATCACAAACATGTACTAAAAGACAAAAATCACATGATCACCTTCAAAAGATACAGAAATAGCCTTTGAGAAAATTCAACATGCCGTCATGATAAAAGCCCTAGAGAATGTAGGGCTACAGGGAACTCAGTAAAAGCCCCATGTGAAAAACTACAGCCAACGTCTTCTAAATGGAGAGAGGCTTGAAGCAATCCAAAGTCAGGAACAGAACAAGGATATCCACTATGTCCACTCCTTTTCAATACTGTGCCTCAAATAGTAGTTGAACAATAAGGCAAGAGAAAGAAATTGAAGGGATATAGGTAGGGAAAGAAGAAATCAAAGTATCCTTGTTTGCAGATGATACGATAGATTAGCGATCTCAAAAATTCTGAGAAAACTTATAGAAGCCATAAACAAATTCAGCAACATGGCAGGATAGAAAATTAGCTTGTATTCATCAATAGCTTTTCTGTATACCATCAACAAACATACCAAGGAAGTCATGAATGTAGTGATGTGAGTGGCGGGCTGCGTTCCCGCCTCCCCGCTCCCAGCCTCCTGGCTAGCTTATGCCCTAAAATAACAACACACAAACTGTATTCATTTAAACACTGCCTGGCCCATTGGTTCCAGCCTCCTTTAGCTAATTCTCACATCTCTTGCTTAACCCAATTTTAGTAATCTGTGTAGCACCACGAGGGGTGGCTTACCGGGAAGATTCTAGCCTGCACCCATCTCAGAGAGGAGAGTCATGGCGACTGCTTGAGACATCTGGCTAACTTCCCTCTTTCCCAGCATTCTGTTCTGTCTACTCCACCCACCTATGTTCTGACCTATAGGCCAAGCAGTTTCTTTATTAATTAACCAATGAAATCATCAGATAGATAGAAGACACACCTACATCACATGAACACAAGAGCCTCAAATAATAAACCTAACCAAGGAATTAAGGGCCTCTATAATGAAAACTTTAAACCTTTGAAGAAATAGAAAAAGACACTAAAAAAATGGAAAGATATCCCATACTCAATGGTTTAGTAGAATTAACATTGTAAAATGAACTTGGGAGGCAGAGGCAGGTGGATCTCAGTGAGTTCAAGGCCAGCCTGGTCTACAAAGCACTTTCCAGGACAGCAGGACTGTTACACAGAGAAACCCTGTCTAGAAAAACAATACAAACAAACAAAAATGACCATTCTACCAAAAGTTATTTATAGATTCAGTGTAATCTTCATCTCATTCTTAGCAGAACTAGATAAAACTATCGTAAAATTCATACAGAACCACCAAAGACCCAAGATAACTAAAATAATCCTGAGCAAACAACAACAAACAACAAAGCCCTACAATGTTGGAGGGATCACAATTCTAAATCTTAACATATATTACAGAGCCATAGTAGTAAAAACAATTTAATATTGGCACAAAACTAGACATTTACACCAAATTGGGACAAAATTAAAAACACACATGAGTATAATTCTAGCCACTTAGCATTTAACAAAGATGCCAACAACATATGCTGGAAAAATGAAAACATCTTCAAAATATGATACTGGGAAATGATTCCACATACAGAAAAATAAAATTAGACCCATGTCTATCACCTTGCACAAAAATTAACTTCAAATAAACCAAAGACCTAAACCTGGAACCTAAAACACAGAAACTGCTAGAAGAAAACATAGGCCATGCCCTACATGATGCAGATACAGGAAAGGACTTCCTGAATGGGACTCCATTTGCCCAAGAATTAAGGCCAACAATTGACAGGTGAGACCTCATGAAACTAAAACGCTTCTGCACAGCTAAAGAAACAGTCAGGTGTTTGAAGAGGAAGCCCACTTCTGGGAGAGACTCTTTGCTAAGTATACATCTGACAGAGGATTAATACCCAGAATATATAAAGAATAATAAAAAAATAAACAAAAAACAAATTTATTCTGAAATTGGGCCTGAAACCCGAATAGAGAGTTCTCAAAAGAAGAAAAAATGGCTAAAAAAAATCTCGAAAAATGTTCATTGTTCCTAGTAATTAGAGAAATGAAAGTCAAAACAACTTTTAGATTTCATCTCACCCCCAGTCAGAGTGGAACAACTGATGTATGCCGGTGCGACCCTGGCAGGTCCCATGATGGGTGGGAGACAGATACTCCATGCAGAGAGCGCTTGGGTATAGAGTTTAGTTAGTGGGTATTGGGAAGGGTATAAGGGTAGAGGGATTATGGAGAGGGGGGAGGAGAGAAGGGGGAAGAAGGACAGACAAAGGGGGAGGGCAGGACTGAAATCAGCTTTCAGCTTGTCTTGGTGGGAGGGGGGAATTGGGCGTGGGCGGAGCTTGTCTTTTAAAGAACAGGATAGGATGGTACCCAGGTTGAACAGGGAAGCTCAGCAGAATTATAACAACAGATAATAAAGGGGGATACAAGATTGACGGGTCTTCATTCATTGTTGGTGAGATTGCAGACTGGTTTAGCCACTGTGGAAATAAGTTTGGAGAATTCTCAAAATCTAAAAATAAACCTACCATATGATCCAGCTATACCACTTCTTAGCATATGCCTAGCAGACTCGACATTATACTCCACAGGTCCTTGTTCAGCCATGTTTATTGCCTCCTTATTCATAGTACTTAGGAAAGGAAAACAATTTAAATATTGTACAACCGAGGAATGAAATTGTCGTACATATACTCTGTGGAGTGGGATTTAGCTGTAAAGAAAAATGAAATCATGAACTTTGCAGGTAAATGGATAGATATGTGTGTATATATACACACACTTTTTTTTTTTTTTTTTTTTTGGTGAGGTAACCCCAGGCCAAGAAATACAAATGCCACATATTCTTTCTCTAGAAAGGCTAGCACCAAATCTTCAGCTCTAAGTAGCATAGCCTGTAGTTACTTCAGAAACTAGGAAAGTAAACAAGGACCGTTGCTTCAGTAGAGGGATTGGAGAGTAATAGAGAGGGTGATATCGGGTTACAAGTATTCTCATCATGGATCAACTCTTAGTTAGGGTTTCTATTGCTGTGAAAAACACAATTTAGGGGAAAGGGTTTATTTAATCTTACAGCCTGCAAGTCATATTCCCTCACTGAAAGAAGTCAGAGCGGGAAGCTAGAGCACGGACCGGGAGCAGCAATGGTGGGAGAACACTGCCTTCTGGCTTGCTCCCTGTAGCTCACTCAACACGCTTTCTTATGCAACCCACGACTACCTGCCTAAGGGTGGCACTGTTCCAGGGAGCTTTGCACTCCCCATCAATAATTAATCAAGAGAATGGCCTACAGACTCACCTATAGGCAATCAGATTGGAGTATTTTCTCCTTTAAGGTTTCTTCCTCCAAACAACTTTGGCTTATGGCAAGTTGACAAAAGCTAAACAGAGAATTTAATGCCTGCTCACTACATTAAAAATATAGTTAATAATGTCCTATTTAAAGTGAAATAGTTATGTATCAATAGTACCTATAGCATATAGGCTTTAAGATTTGGTTAAGAGAGTGTCAAAAAGTAGAATAATTTGGAGCGAGGGGCTGTTTTTTATGTATTTTAAGTGTGGGCTTTTGTTTTCTCTGAATTTGAGTTGTTTGGCTTGTGTGTGTTGCTTTGTTAGTAGAATCTGTTTAGAGAGCTCATTTAGTTTGCTCTTGTGTGTTTTGTTTTCAGAGCAGTGGGAAGAGCTCGGTGCTGGAAAGCCTCGTGGGGAGGGACCTTCTTCCCAGAGGGACTGGTGTGGTCACCCGGAGACCCCTCATTCTGCAGCTGGTCCATGTTTCCCCAGAAGATAAACGGAAAACAACTGGAGAAGAAAATGGTAAATTTCAGAACTGGAATATTATTTTAAATTGATATTCTTTTAAATTATTTTAAAATGTTATTCTTTTTGTCTATTTTTAAGATAATGAATTTCAAGTAAAAAGTTGGCTAGTAAATTGGAAATAGTGGCTATAGCAAAATCAGAAATCTTGTGGAGTGGTATTAATCTTTTATATAAAACAGTTTTTATTGATTTGAAATGCTGAACAGTTTTTGGTAATAGTCCCTTTTGAATAACTCAGCTTAGTAAACTGTCTTTAAATAGAAATCAGTTACTTAAAGTAAAAAAAGTTCCTATTTTACTTGCCATTTTTTGGGCTCATCATGTGCTCACTAATATTGATTATACTTTCCTTTAGTCTTAAGAGAAGGGCTATCTATTACTTATAGAAAAATGTCTTGGTTTTGTGAGACAGGGTAGTCTGAATTATCTTCAGAATCTAAGGGTTACTTCAAACTTGAGACCCTCAATCCTCCTGCATCTCCCTCAGTACCTACATTACAAATGTTGCCATGTCCAACTATAAGAAGAGATTAAATGTTTGAAGTATTACTACTTTTTATTCTTCTTAAATAGTAAGGTTCACCTCTATAGCATGTAATACTTGTACTTTTTTTGTTTTGTTTTATTTTGTTTTCTCGAGACAGGGTTTCTCTTTGTAGCCCTGGCTGTTCTAGAAATGCCTCTGTAGACCAGGCTGGCCTCGAACTCACAGAGATCCACCTGCCTCTGCCTCCTGAGTGCTGGCATGATGTTTTTTTTAAATAGCATATATGAATAGTAAGACCAGAGTATGAGTATAGTCATAATTGTATATAGCTGGATCTTTAGAAATTAAGGTATTTTAAGAATTGTTCTCTGTTAAGAAATTTTTTTTTTTTTTTTTTTTTTTTTTTGTTTTTTCGAGACAGGGTTTCTCTGTGGCTTTGGAGCCTGTCCTGGAACTAGCTCTTGTAGACCAGGCTGGTCTCGAACTCACAGAGATCCGCCTGCCTCTGCCTCCCGAGTGCTGGGATTAAAGGCGTGCGCCACCACCGCCCGGCTGTTAAGAAATTTTAAATTGTTGATGGTACATCTATGCATCATATTAATCATATTAGTGAGATTTGAAAAGGTTGAAAGTATACACCCAGTGATCCTTTTCAGCTCAGGATCTGACTTAGACTTGTGTCCTCACATTGTGGTTGTGCTCTGCCTTGCCCACGGTGTTTGTGCAGAGCGCCAGCTGGAGAGGTTTATCCTCAGTTCAGACTCATTGTTGATCTTCTGCCCTGAGGTGGGTGCTACTGTGACTTCTGGTTTTCTCTCCCCTTCGTTTATCTTAGAATACATTGTAGTGATGACTCTAATTTTATTAAAGTAGGGGAGAACCCTGTCTTGAGCATCTACTATGACTTTAAAACAGGGACTCCAAAATAACTGAAGAAAGTTAATAAGCTTGTTGATATTAGTAAGTATATTTTAAAATTGACTGTCAGCTAAATAGGAAACTTTTTAATTGCTAGGTATTTTCTTGATAAACTAGTATTTATTTTTTATTTCAGTGTTTATTATTAAAGTTTTTTGTTTTATTTATTTTACTTTGAGACAAAGTTTTGCTACATAGCCCTTACTGACTTATAATTTACTGTGTAAACCAGGTGGCTTATCATTTGCAGTGATCCTCTTAATACAGACATGCACAACTATGCCCAGATTATTTAAAGTTTGAACCTTGAGTTTAATCATTCTTGACGAACCTGTGGCTTAGCCTCAAATATCTAGAATAAAATTTTCGGAATTTCATCCTTACCAATTCCATCAGACACATTACCTAATAACTTAAAACAAGAATTTCAGAAAGTATGTGACTCTAGGTCACCTTTTTTTTCCCTCAGCCATTTTGAAAGGGCAGTTTGTCTATCAGAGACTATTTGTAGATGTCATGTTTTCTCAAATCAAGTTTTATTATGTCAGTTCCTTGGTGTCATTTTGCTTATATGTCCAGCATGTTTTGTTGATGTGTGGGCAGGCCAGTAGAACTGCACTTTTTTTTTTTTTTGGTTTTTCGAGACAGGGTTTCCCTGTAATTTCTAGAGCCTGTCCTGGAACTAGCTCTTGTAGACCAGGCTGGTCTCGAACTCAGAGATCTGCCTGCCTCTGCCTCCCCAGTGCTGGGATTAAAGGCGTGCGCCACCACCGCCCGGCAGAACTGCACTTTTTTATCTGCAAATATATTACTCCTGAGCTTAGTCCCTGTTATATATGTGCATTTCCTTACATGTAAAGAAAAATGTGTACTGTGTTCCACCCTTCCTTTATGTTTTGCTACTTTAGAGTATAAAATACGAATTTGAGTATTAAATTTCATTCTTATTTTACTATAATTCTTGGCTTTTTTTAAAAAAGAAAAGCTCTTTTTAACTATTATTTCTATTTCTATTTATGTGTGAATATGTGTGTAGATGTGGTATGTGTTTGTTCTTGTAAGTGTGCCCCAGTCATTGGACAACTTGGGGGAATTGGTTATATCTGTCCACCATGTGGGTCCTGGGGATTAAACTCTGGAAATTAGGCTTTTACCTCCTGAGCCACCTTGCTGGCTATTCTTACCTTCTTATCAAAGCCATTTTCTGCTTTGGAAAAGGAGTTTAGGCTTACCAAATCATTCTGACCTTGTAGAAATTAAGAGCTAAGGGAGCAGATCAACATACAGTTTGGTTTTAAAAAACATGAACAGTGAGAGAAAATAGTTGTGAAGAAAGCATCACAAAAAAAAAAGAAGAAAAGGGAAAAAAAGCCCTCAAAAAGATAAAAACAAACCCAAGACTTTTTTGTATATGGTTTTTTATTTTATTTTACAAATCTGCTTTTGTTTATTTACTTTTTATTAGTTTAAAGTCATGAAGGGTACAGCCTCACAGATTCTCTGTTCAGTGGACTTTGCAGGAAGGTTGATTCAGAATTAGGCACGAACTGTGCCACTGTTGCCATGGGCCCGAGTTCCCAAGATTACTCTTCTTTTGTTCAGGTTCCCTCCAGATGTCAGTGTTCTTTTTAGCTTTACACACATAAACACATCTCTTGCATTAAAAAATTCCCTTTCATACTGGGTATAAAAGCTATAAAAACTTCTTGAGGTTTTATACATAAGAGAGCCTCAGTTATCAATAATGTGTTAAGAACAGTGTATTGTAAGATGAAACCGAGTAATATTAACCTGAGGTCTATGAAAACTGGCTAAAATACTTTGTATTTAGTGAATATAATTAACAGGAAGTGCAAGAATTGTGATAGTAGATCCTGTTGGATTGAGTTCATAAATTTGAAGACCTAATATTTTGTGGTGTTTGCTAAACACAAAGAAAATACCCTCAGAAACAGTCATTTTTAGCAAATAGGCTAATTGCATTTATTTACTAATTTTGATGGGTTCAGAGGATGTGCTTGTCATATCTCCTGTGCTCTTTTAAACCAGACACTTTATCTTTTCCTGCAGTAGGCTTTTAAATAGCTCAGGCAAACTTTTTGAGAGTAAAATAATTTTAATACATTTAGAATTAGCAACAATAACATAATTATAATGAAAATTTGTTTACTAAAATCCTTAAAAAGTCAAAGCATTACATACACTGTGCTTTGCTTATAGTACATAAAAATGTATTTGTTCCTACAATTCTCTTAAGTTTTGAATAATTAAATGCTTTTGTGCATTTGAAATGTAATCATGTTTCTACACATTTAAGTGTTTTAGAAGTTTAAAGTTTTAGGGATAAGCACTAAAATTACTTTGTGCTATTTCTCTTTAACTACAGACCCTGCTACATGGAAAAACTCAAGACACCTTTCTAAAGGTTTACCCATTTGTTTTTAGCCCTCCTCTTCCAGACTGCGTGCATGTGTGCTATGTACCCTTCCAGGCTGTGCGCATTTGTTTTCCTTCCATTTTATTTGCCTGTCCACATTGACTGCAGGTTTTAGAGGTTCTTGTTAGTGTTTTGGCATTGCATTAACATGCAAGCTTTTTTGGTGAATTTACCTTAATTTTTACAAAAACATAATCATGAAGACAGTGAAACTTTTTTATGGCTAATTAAATTAAAAATAACCCTGTGGTATGTGATACTGCCTCTGTGAGTTCTGAGATTTCCATTAGTCTGCTCCTTCAAAGAGCCTTCTTGGAAGACGGTCCTAAGCTTCACGTAGGATCTGGTTTTATGTCTAGTCCAACAAAGATCTAAATAAATATTTATGAGAATATCTTATTTCAGGTGACTCTTATGCATTAAATATTTTAATCATTAAGCTATTTTAAGCTTCTGAATTTGGTGGGAGTAGAATAGCTGTGCTTGGGTAGATGTCAAGAGGAGTGGACTGACTAGAAACTAGCAGGATGCCGGGTCCTTACAGTGCATATGTATTTCTGTTTTTATTCATATCATTCATTGGCCTTGAGAGCAGTCACCTTGACAGTGTGCACTGCAAGCAGCTAATGCGCTGTCACTGAGAGCTTAGTATATAGCCAACAGAAAACCAAATAAAAGACAAAGATTTTTTTAAATGGGAAAATTAGCTTATTTCATTCTTATGTTGCATGCATATTTTAAACGTTAATGTTACGTACACATTTGTTATGTATGATTTGCTTTTGCATTATTCTTTGGGATTCTTAATTTTTCTTCCTATAGTTCTTCAAATTTTTCATTGGATAAACTGCTTTCTTGTATAAAATTGTTGAAAGAAATGATGAGTTATCTTAATCACAAACCAATAGGAAATGAATAGTTTGTAAGAACTAGATTTCAAATGCTGGGAGGACTTGCAGGCAACTCTACTTGAAGTTAGGCCTGCCATTGTAGTCTCTGCTGGGCTTTAAAAAAATGTAAATGTGTATTTATTTATCAGTCTTAAAATTGAGATAATTGGTATTTTGTTGTCAGTGAAAAGCAGTTCACTGTGTTAGTTTTAAATTCCTAACTATAAAACCCAATTTCCAGTCTCTAAGAAATGAGTTTTTCTTTCTCTAGGAGTTGAAGCAGAAGAATGGGGTAAATTTCTTCACACCAAAAACAAGGTAATCACTCAAGAATATAAAGAAATAACATATAGAAAGTAACATTTTGTAGGATAGTAGGGAATATAGTTTCTTACTGGCTATGTTTTCCTTGAAATAAAACTAAATTTGTTTACTTTGTAAACTTTTTCTTAAAATAAAATAAAATGTCTCAGTAACATTTCTAGTCTCAGTTTAATATGACTTGATCCATTCCAATTCTGAGATTTTTAAGGGCTGTAAGATCAGCCGACTTTGAAACAAATCTTAGAAAAATGTATATATACATGAGAAATTGTGAACTAGTCTTCTGAAGTAGATCCATATATATTCTTTAAATGTGGCCTCCACCCCTTAAGAACTGATCTTATTTAGAATATGATTCTTTTTGTTTCAACAATTTTTAGCTTTACACAGATTTTGATGAAATTCGACAAGAAATTGAAAATGAAACCGAAAGAATTTCAGGAAATAATAAGGTAGGCACTGTTTAAGACCTGGAAGACTTAAACAAAAGTAAATATATTGCTGAACATCTTCTGTATATAATAATATATAAGCGCATTGCAAAGTCTGAATCTCCTTCCCTCCAGTACTGATGGTGACTGTGGGGCCTAGTACATGCTAGGTAAGTGTTCCACCACTGAGCTATATCCTGAAGCCTTTTTTTCCCTTCTGAGACAGGGTCACACTACATTACTTACCTAGCCTAGTCTTGAACTTGGGATCCATCTGTGTCATCTTCCTAAGTAACTGGGAATTAAAAACCTGTGTGTTGCCAGGCTTTGTTTATAATTCATAATCTTTCTTTAAAAACAGAATACGTTACAAACATATAAAAAACTTAGCTGAATAATTATCTTTGTGTAAGTTGTGGTGGTTTATATCTGAATTCCCAGCATTGGGGAGTTAGAGGCAGGAGGTGCTAGCTACACACAGAAATAGTTTCAAAAACACCAAGAACTAGGGACATAGCTCATTGATAGGCCATTTGTTTGGTGGGAAGTCCTGAGTTAGATCTCCAGCAGCACACACTGTCGTAGTTTCTTTTCTATTGCTGTGATGAATACCCCAACAAAGACAACTTAAGGGAGAAGTTCCCAGATGCAGTCCATCATGACAGGGAAGTCACAGCAGCAAACGCTTTTGAAGCAGCTGGTCACGTTATGTTCAGAGTCAGAAAAGAACATTGAGTGCATGGGTACATACTAATGTTTAATTGTCTTTTTCCACTTATATAGCCGAGGTCCCACTCACAATTCAGATGAGTCTTTCCAATTCAAGAGTGATAAAGACAGTCTTCTACAGGCATGCCCTTTTCCCAGGTGATTCTAGTTTCTGCCAAGTTGACAGTTAACACAGATTATCAGACACAAACCTACGTGTACACATGTGTGCATACACTTACACACCTTAAAACTTTCATACATGTAAAATATAGTGTGTGATCTTAATTACATAGTACTTGATTATAGTAAAATATTTACTTTCTAAGAATGTGAGAATTTGGGGATACCTTTAATGTCACAATTGCTCTCATTTAAATCATTTTTGTGCCCTTTATTGTGAATCCTTTTGTTTATATTGTTGTTCTGTGTTATCTGGAAGAACTTTAAACCTCACAAGTGATCCTAGGCCATTAGTAATATCCAGTATATATTTGTTGCCAGGTCCTGTGATAACAAAAGTTATTTCCTGACAGAAATGCATTTTTGCAGCTGTTTTTTAACCTGTTGAAAATATTTGCTTCTTTTCAGTGACTGTTTTGCTCACTGTCAGACTCTAAGTTAGTACCGTGAAGTCACTACTGTTGCCACCACACTTTGTAAATTCCCTACACCAGGTTGAGCCTGGATTATGACAGTAATATAGCTAGATAGGACTAGATTATGTCAGGGATAGCTTTTTGTCTCAGGGGTCTGAAAATTCAGGTACTTTGCCTGAGCAAACTCTCACTATATGGGTACACTTTTGCCACTTGATGTTCGGATATCTGGGATCAAATTCATGGGCATAGCTTCTTACCTGTTCCTCTCTCAGCTCAGCACCATCAGCTCAGGAACATCATTTTGGATACATGAAATGCACTGTTCTTTTGTTAAGTGTGTAATCTGTTAAGCCCTTTTAAAAAATGGCAAATGCGTATAGAAAAGGAAGTAAAATCATTTGGAGAGAAGAAAGTTTATGTACTAATGGTATGGGGTTGGATAGGATTAGGGTCCTTGTTTATGTACTAATGGTATGGGGTTGGATAGGATTAGGGTCCTTGTTTATGTACTAATAGTATGGGGTTGGATAGGATTAGGGTCCTTGTTTTTATGATTGGCTGCCCTCGCATTCATGCTTCATTATGCTTCTGTTACTGAAAAATTTTAGGAACCATAGTTTAATAAATGTTTTAAAGCATCTAAAGTTCATGTACTTGAATGTAGTTTAGCATTTCATTAATTGAAATTCAATGCTGATTGTAATATATTTGAAACTCATTTTTAGGGAGTAAGCCCTGAGCCAATCCATCTTAAGGTGTTCTCACCCAACGTTGTCAATCTGACACTTGTGGATTTACCAGGAATGACCAAGGTAAGGAATATCTGTTGCTCATGTTTTCGTTTAAAGAAATGTGTTTTGTTTTCTTTTTAACATTAACTTAATCTGAGAATGTTGAGTTGATTTTGCAGGTACTGTTAATATCAGAAAGCCCTCCTTTTTACTTAAAATGCTTTCTTTACCTTGGCTCCAGTATATCATAGTCTAGAATCCCATCTACAGTCTCCCTGGCCACCCCTTTTTCCTCTTTCTTGCTGGCTTCTTGCTGTCCCACGATAGTCTATGAACAGTTCTTTTCTTAGATCTCTTGTGCTCTTTAGGTACACAAAACACAATCTAATTAGATTGATAGAATATAGCTTCAAGTGCATGAGTTTGAATATTTTGACATTCAGATTATTTCCAGGTACATGTCCATCTAAGCACTTGGCATACACATTTAAATGTTAATAAGCATTACAGCTTTGCTATGTCTAATACCAAATTTCTGATCTGTCTTTTAACTATATTTGATCCATTATCTTCCCTATCTTCATAATTGGCAATTTACATTGTACTGATTGGTCAGCCAAAACCTTACAGTCGTCTTAATTTTTCTTTACCTTTTGTCTCCCTTTCAGCAAATCTCTGAGCTTTCCTTATTTTTAAACTATATCCAGAATTCTGTTACCTCTTTACATACTCATAGCAGAGATAGCCATTGTTATTTCACTTGGATTAGTATAAATTACAAAACATATAATAGGTCTCACTTGTTTATTTTTATGTGCATTAGTGTTTTGCCTATATGTATATCTGTGTGGGTGTCAAATCCCCTGGAGATGCAGTTACAGACAGTTGAGAGCTTCCATATGAGTGCTGATAATTGAACCTAGATCCTCTGGAAGAGCACAGTGCTCTTAACTACTGAGTCATCTGTCCAGACCCTGTTCTTAACTTTTAAATAACCACAGTATTCTATTAAAGTGAAAATTAGATTGTCTCATTTCTTGACTTAAAATCTCTTCAGAGACTTTCTAGTTCTCTCTACTGAGAATATTGAGTTACAAGTTTACTGAGAGTACAAGCTTAAGTTCCTGGAAATATCTACTCCTGTGTTATTCTCTTACTTTATTAGTTTATTTCTCCATCTCAGGGTGGCCTTTAACTGTCTACATAACTGAGGATGACCTTGAACTCCTTATCTTCCTACTCCCAAATGCTGGGACTACAGGCCCCCATACTAGGTTTCTCTATTTTTCTTCTCTGGTTGCTTTTGTTCTGGGTTTCTGCTCTTACTATTTACTCAGTATGGAGTGTTCTTTCCCCAGATATGTATTGCTTAGTCATCTAAATTTTATTACTTAATTGAAGTAGACCCTGATTATTCTGTTTTAAAACGTCATTTAAAGCAAGAATTTAGAAGAATTTAGAAGCATCATTCCGCAGCCTCTGTTCTCTTGATCGCCCCATCTACCTCTTGGGCCAAATTGTTGTGTTTGTTTAGTATTTGACTCTTATTACTAAGACAGATGCTCTAGGAAGGCAGGAACTTGAATATCTTCATTTTATTGCTGTGACTTAACCCAGCATGTAGAAGAGTGCCAGATGCTGTCACCATACATTGAATGAATAAATGGTTTCACTTGACAAATAGTGAATGAATGAATGAATGATCATCTATATGCAGTTGATACTCAGTAGTCCTTGACATATGATTTATGAAGTAGTGAATTTTTTATATTTGGAAGAGTTACATTTTGAGGCTTTGCACATTACAAGATTCCCAGGTACTGCTATAGCACATTATTAATTTATTTTAGCTATTTATAAGTACAGAAACACTTGTATTCTGTGAATTAAATTTGTGGGGAAAGCTGAGTTGATTTTAATTATCGCTCATCTTTGTTTGGTTTAGGTACCTGTAGGAGATCAGCCAAAGGACATTGAGCTTCAGATCAGAGAGCTCATTCTTCGGTTCATCAGTAATCCCAATTCCATCATCCTCGCTGTCACTGCTGCAAATACAGATATGGCAACATCAGAGGCGCTCAAGATTTCCAGAGAGGTCGATCCAGATGGTAAGGACAGATGTTTTGTTTAATGAATGTTTGACTTACCATGGTAAATCTTTCCTCAAGAAAAGAATTATTATTGAAAGGAATATCTCCAGTTAATACAGATCTTAAAATGCTTTCTATTTTTCCCATCATTTTAAACAGCAATTAGAACAGAAAACAGTTACTTGATTGCTGTAAAGGGTAGGCAAAAATACTTCCTATAAGGTCTATATTTTCAGTACCTATCCAATAATTTTAACATTAAATTAGTTTGTAAAATGTTTTTTTATTTGTGTAAGTGAAATTTCAGTTTTTGAATAATCAACATTTAAGAATACATAGCTTGTCAGGTGGTGGTGGCGTACACCTTTAATCCCAGCACTTGGGAGGCAGAGACAGGCAGATCTCTGAGTTTGAGGCCAGCCTGGTCTACTGAGCAAGTTCCAAGACAGGCTCCAAAGCTACAGAGAAACCCTGTCTCGATTAAAAAAAAAAAAAAAAAGAATATGTAAGTCATAATTGTATAGATTATTATGATACAAGAAATAACTATAGAATTTCCTTTCTGTAGATAAAAGCACAAGACAGACTTAGTCTAGAGGGGTCCCTGAAGGTATCTCTTTTTACAAGGTACTCTTTACCGGATTGTAACTCAGTGATATTTAGGATAACAGAGGCTTCTCTCAGTCTATATCAAATGCTAGCTTTGTAGTGAGTGGATAATTGGCCCATAAGGAAACCATTTTTTCACCTAAGTGTTTGAAGATCAAAGTCTGTATAGTTTTTTTCCCCTGCTTTGAAAAATAATTTTAAATAAAAATTAAACAACTGGGTTTTTTGTTGTTTTTTAAAAATATTTATTTATTATGTATACAATATTCTGTCTGTGTGTATGCCTGCAGGCCAGAAGAAGGCACCAGACCCCATTACAGATGGTTGTGAGCCACCATGTGGTTGCTGGGAATTGAACTCAGGACCTTTGGAAGAGCAGGCAATGCTCTTAACGTCTGAGCCATCTCTCCAGCCCCAATTAAACAACTATTAATTAAAGTTTTCGTAAGTAGGTATGGTGGTGCACACCTGAAATCCCAGCACTTGGGAGTAAGAGCAAGAAAGGGTCATTGTCAGCTACAGTGAGTTTGGGGCTAACTTGATCTACATAAGACCCTGTCCCTAAATAAATATACTAATAAAATAATCAAGCAATAAGATGGACATATATTTAATCTAGCAATCTTTCTTTTTTCTTAGAGGCAGTGCCTCACTATGTAGGCCTGGCTGACCTGGAATTTGTTAGATGATGTAAATTGGCAATACATTACAAGGAAATAATGTAATATTAATATGTATATTAGTACCCTAAATTAGTATATATTACTATCAAATACATTTATTAGAATCAAAAATAAATAGTATCAAAATTTAGAAGTGGTGCTGGAGAGATGACTCAGTTGGAAAAGTGTGTGAAGTGCAAGAATGAAGACCCAAGTACAAATCCCTAGAAGCCAGGCGCATTGGAACACCTTAGTGACCCAGTGCTGGGGTTAAAGGAAGGAGGACAGACCCCTGGAGCTTACTCTTCTGCCACTTTAGCCAGTTGGTGAGTTCCAACATCAGTGAGAGACCCTGTCTCAAAGAACAGGATGAAAGGCAATTGAAGATGTCCCATGTATGGACTCCACATAAATACACATGCACGTGCACATACACACAAAAGCAATTAGGTGCGATTTAGAAGCAACTTCTTAATGGGGATAACACAATGTGAGACGATAGTAAGTGGTGATTTTGTAGGTTTGGAACAAAAGAGAAAATGTTTATAACTGAAAACTGCCTATTCAAAGTTGTACCTGCCTCTGCTGGAATTGTTATATATATATTGGTGTAGAGTGTTGCATTTACTTTGGAAAAGGAGAACAACTTTCTCTTTTTGTCTTTTGCTTTTTGCTTTTTAAGACAGGGTTTCTTTGTGTAGCTTGTGTAGCTTAATATCCTGGATCTTATTATGTAGACCAGGCTAGCTTCTGGCTCACAAGTGCTGGGATTAAAGGTGTACACCACTGCCCAGTATGGGAAACAACTTTCAGTCAGCAATCCCATGTTAAATTTTCATATGAAAACTCTCTGGAGCCTGGAATGCTCGTTCACTGTACACCAGCATCCAAGAGACTAAGGTTAGCCTGGGCTAATGTCCACTCAGATCCCGTTTTAGAAATCAGGTCTTAGCAGGTGATGGTTTTAGTGGGTGATGGTTAGCAGATGATGGTTTATTGGGTTATGGCTAGCAGGTGACGGTTTATCGGGTGATGGTTAGCAGGTGATGGTTTAGCCCGTACAGGCTCTTGCTGCCAGATCTAATGATTTATCTGAGTTGGAGGCCTCAGCTACCACACTGTAAAAGGAGAAATAAACTCCTGAAAGTTGTCTTCTGACCTCTGTACCTGCAGTTGTATTTACATGACCCTTCCACTCCTTCCACCCCTAATGAGTAAATGAATTAAAGAACCCTGTGTAGAGCTGGAGAGATGGCTCAGAGGTTAAGAACACTGGCTGTTCTTCGAGAAGTCCTGATTTCAATTCCCAGCCACCACATGATTGGCTTATTACCATCTGTTATGAGTTCTGGTGCCCTCTTCTGGCCTGCAGGGATAAATGCAGGCAGAACACTATATATAAAAAATAGTTTTTTAATAAATATTAATAAACAAACCTTTGTATACAAACATCTGTAGTGATTTTATTCATATTTTTCCCAAACTAGAAACAACTCAAATATTTCTCAAATCAAGAATGAATAGCCAGATTAGTACACCCATATAATAAACAGCACTGTTGAGCAGTGAACTGCTCGTGTCTGCTACAGTGTGTACGGCCCTCAGATGCGTCATGATGAATGAAAGAATATAGAGAGAATTGAAGGACAGTTTTGGTTGCCTGGTAAAAGAGTATTGTGGGGAGGTGAACCGTTAGGACTGAGGTAGTATGTACTCGTTAGAAAGAACAAAATTAGAGTCTGGTCGTGTGGTTCACTAATACAGTGAGTGCTTAGCATATCCAAGGCCCTAGGGTCCCCCACCCCCAGCACTGCTAAAGGGTTGGGCGGGGGACAGGATTACACACCAAAAATAGTAAATATTAAACAAAATTTTAAACGCTTAGAGATATTGACCTAAGAACTAAAAAGAAATTACTTACAGAGCTGGAGAATTGGCACAGTGGTTAAGAGCAATTGGTAATCTTGCAAAGGACCAGAGTTTGGTTCCCAGCACCCACATCAGTCAGCTCACAACTGTATTTATTACACTAGCTCCAGAGGATCCAACTCCCTCTTATGGCCTCTTTCCAAGCACATACCTAGACACCCACATATACATAATTTTAAAAAGTTATTTTTAAAAATTACTCATGAAAACAAGTTTCAAGATTGTATGCCATATTTAAATTTAATATAAAGTTCTAGAAGCAAATATTAGAAAAATATTTCCAAAATGATGGAAGAGGCAAAGTGTTAGGTAGAATTATAGATGAAGATTTTCCTTTATTAAATGTAATGCTTTTTTTTCTTTTCTTCTTCTTTTTTTTAATGGATCTCTCTTCCCCCTCCTTTTTATACTCACCAGGACGCAGAACTCTAGCTGTAATCACCAAACTTGATCTCATGGATGCGGGTACTGATGCCATGGATGTATTGATGGGAAGGGTTATTCCAGTCAAGCTTGGAATAATTGGAGTAGTTAACAGGTTAGCAATTAAAATGGAATAAAAATGCTGGAGAGTTGGTTCAGTGGTTGAGGACAGTTGTTACTCTTAAAGAGGACGGAGATTCAGTCCCCAGCGCCCACATCCGTCACTCACTACTGTGACTAGAGCTCCAAGGGACCCGCACCCTCTTCCTGTCCTCCAGGAGTACCACGTGCGTGCATAAGTGTGTGCACGCTTTCACATAAATAAAAACGTTAAAGAATGGAATAAGAATCCCAGCATTCTCACTTCAAAGCAAGTCTGAATTTTTGAAAATCTGTCTGAAATGTGGTGCTGTCCTGTTTTCCCCTCTTGTTCCTAATGCTGGTGTTGCCGCAGGGGCCACTGCACTGTAAAGAGACAAACGCCTCTCTGAGTATTTGGGAGTTTGGTGGTGGTGGTGGTTTTTTTCTTCAAGTATTTATTGGCATGTATATGGAGGTCAGAGGACAACTTGGCAGGAGCCAGTTCTCTCCTTTTTCCATTTGGGTTGTGGGGTTTAAATTTGGGTTTCAGACTTGGCAGCAAGAGCTCTTACTCAGAGTCACTTCAGTGGTCCTTTTGAAAACTCTTCTTCCTCTCTGATTTTCCCATGGAAAACGTTTCTAAGGCTCAGTGCCACAAAATGGAAGATGATTTAATAATTAACCTTTACTAATTCTTTCGTACAACTTGTTATGTATGAGAATGGTATTGGGTAACAAAAAAAGTATTATCTAATTTGTACCCACTCAAGACAAATGAAAGGTGGTGGGATTTCCCATATCATTAGTAATGCTGTGTAATTGCCAGGATGTTACTTGGAAACTTTAAAGATATATCCTAAAAATTGCTGGTATTAAAAATTGTAGAAAAGAAACAACTACTGTTGAGGGCTTATGTTTTTACATTCTACAGTGAGCAGTCAGCAATGGCATCCTTGGAGTTCTCAGAGTAGCGCCTGGTGGGAGGCAGTGCTGTCTGTGCTCAGGTGACAGTCTCTCCTAGGTCTCCCTTCCTGTACAGTAAGGAGACCGTTATCTGGAGACTAAGTGCTAACTGTAGTTGCTGTGTAGTCTGATATAATAGGGTTTGGGTCAGTTTTAACATCTCAGGGCTTTAGGTCATTTAAAAATTAATTTAGGTGAACTCAGTGTTCACCTTCCAGAGGACCCAGGTTCAATTCCCAGCACCCACATAGCAGCTCACAACTGTCTGTAACTCCAAGAACTGACACCATCACACAGACATAATATGTGGGCAAACCACCAAAGCACATTAAAATAAATTATTGAGAAAAAATAAAAATGAAAATATTTTGTTAAGTGATACCTAAGGTTCATTCCAGTTGTCTGTATATATTCCTTTCTCACTGAAAGACAACTTGCAGCTAGTTTCTTTTCAGGCAAGCATGTGCTGAATATAGGTAAAATATAGCTGATTAAACTATGCTTATATTTTTATATCAGTCTACAGCTTACTGAAGGTTACTGCTTTGTGCATAGGTTAATAGTAACAACAAAGCTGATACTATTCAGCTTAAGTCAAACAGTTCCAATCTTGACTTTCTGCCCTCCTTGGTGGACTCATTGGCTGAGATGTCGGTGCTCTAAAGTATGATGATGCCTGCTGTAGAGAACCGCCTTGTTAGAAGTCAGGAAACAGTATCTGATGCTAACACTCAGCCCGAGCAGAGAAAGACAGCAGTGGCTTCGGTTGAACAAGTTTGCTATTTTTCAACCGTAGGAGCCAGCTAGATATTAACAATAAGAAGAGTGTGACTGATTCAATCCGTGATGAATATGCTTTTCTTCAGAAGAAATACCCGTCTCTGGCCAACAGAAATGGAACGAAGTATCTTGCTAGGACCCTGAATAGGTAACATTTTCACCTTTTAAAGATGAAATGTTTTCATTTTGACAACAGGTGTCTTAGAATGTTCCTATTTTATTCCATATATGTTTTCATACTGTTCCTTAAAGTTTCACTTCTGAATTCTTGTAAAGCAATGTCTCTATATTTATTGGGATGTTTGGTATTAAATCATCTAGTCTAGAATGAGTATTCAAATAGTTTTCTTAATTAGGAAGTAGGTTTTTTTTAATTTTCAGTTCAATCTCATTTCCTATTACTATTATATGGTTAAATACTCAATTTATTCAAATAAAATACTGTCAATAGTGTTCGCAATCAAGTAACAATAGCAACAAATCTTTGGGAAGCCCATCAGAGTTTACACTTTGTTTTGAGGCCCAGATCCTTTGGCATGAAGATTCCCAGTTCATTTAAAGTTGATCTAAGTTCCTGGGTGACGTAGCGGTAATTTGCATATGGGATCTTCTGTCCTTAACCTCCAGGCTGCAGACAGCACGAGCAAAACCATTTCACTGTCCGTGTGCCCACAAAGCAGTGTCGGTGATTTGGGGCTTGGAAATGGATCATAGCCAAGGAGTATGTTCGTCCCTTTATGTAACTCATAACCATCTATGCCTGACTTTTTGAAGTGTCACCCAACGAATATCCAAATGGTCGTCTGTTTCATGTGGCCCATAAGAACAGCAGCAAGTTGGCTGGGCAGCAGCAGTGGCTGCTGTGGAGTACAGAGAGCTCTGGGGACCGACACCAGGAGGGCATGGCAACCACAGTGCCCTGACTGAACAGTTAGGAAGTTTTTGACAGTTAATTGGATTGTGAACTTTACTAAAATATCAGGTGATTTCCAGATATTTAGATTTTATTAATTTAATTAAAATCTTCAGTTATCACATGATGTACTTTTTAATTTAGAATTTCTTTATATTTATTCTTAATAGAAATAACATGTGTTCCATACCTCCTATTCTGAACACCTACTGATGTAGGAACAAAAAGGAACACCATTTTCTCTTATCCGGTACATTGAAGGCAGAAGAACTTGGGTTTTAGATTTATTTACACTATGGTAAAAGGTTATTAAACCAAAATTCTAGGTAGAATTGTACTGAGTGGCTTACTTTAGACTACAGTGACATGAAAATAATGTGCCTTGTTCTAGTTTTATTTGTGACTTTCTTCTAGCAATCACTACAGTTGGTAGGCTAAAACCATATGTCAAAAGCATTGACCAAAACAGCTACTTTTGTGGGGGCTTTGTTTTGTTTTGCTCTTTTTTAGACTAAGGACCTCTAATCTAAGATTGCTTCATTTCCCGTTCTTGTGATATGGGGGCTAAAAATTTGTTTTCTTATTCTTACACAGTTACTCAAATGAACAGAGTTCTTCTGGAAGAAGATTTCTATAGGGTTTTCCCCACATACCGTATAAGTAATTCTTTGGTAGATTGTAACTAGCCGTCCTGCAACTCACTCTGACACTATTTATGTAGAGACAGCATCACATCTTATAGGTTAAGGTCTTGGTTTTTTATAGGATTTCTCTTCTACTTCAGATGTCAGTTGTCAGCAAAGGCTATAGACTGTTTTTTTTTTAAGAGCTATAATCACTGAAATAGGCAGTAGGCCTCAATGAACATTTTATGTAAACATAAAAGATTAGTGTAGAGGATACAGATAGAGCAGTTAGAAGAGATAGATAAGGTAAGGTATAGCATATTGAAAAGTGAACCAGGGTTTGATGCCCTGCCTGAGCATATCATGCTCCAGAACCTTGCAGTTAGTTTCATGAACTCTGCTTGAGTTTTCATGGTAGCTTCATTATATGGATATGATTGATTACCTGACCGGCCATTGGTGATGAGTTCATTTGGGACTGATCCTCCCAACCCTTCGATATTATCTTTCTGGAAGCACACATCAAACCTCAGATACTTTGAAGAGACTTTGATACCTGGGTACTAGGAAGATTTCACCTTTATACACATTCTTCATTGCCTTGTTTGAAGTATTAGAATACTTAGTTTTATGCTAAAACCCTGCTTTTCTGATCTTTTAGGTTGCTTATGCATCATATCAGAGATTGTTTACCAGAGCTGAAAACAAGGATAAATGTCTTAGCTGCTCAGTATCAGTCTCTTCTGAGTAGCTACGGTGAGCCCGTGGACGATAAGAGCGCTACTTTACTGCAGCTTATCACCAAGTTCGCCACCGAGTACTGCAACACTATTGAAGGAACCGCAAAGTACATCGAAACCTCTGAGCTGTGAGTAAGACATTGTTGTGAAGATTTTTTTTTTAACTTGGATTACATATAATCTTGAAATTACTTAAATTTTAATAGTAGAGAAGCTGGCTCGAGATTTTGAGCTAAAGGCAAAAGAAAGACATTTAAAAGGGGGGTAAGAAAGAAAGAAGTCAAACTATATTTGTTTGTAAATGACAGGATTCTTTTACTTAACAGATCCTGCTAAGTCTACTAGATAACTTACAACCTATTAAACATAATAAAGTTACACAATACAAAATTAATATTAAAAAAGATCCTTCATATGTATCAGCCATGTGCTCTCAAACAAATTAACCCCATCCAAATAACCAAATAATGATGTGGTCAAAGAGAAAGACCTCTATAATGAGAACGTAAAGACACCAAACAGGGAAATCACAGAAGATACTAAATGATGGTAAGAGCTTACATGCTCCTGGATTGACAAAGTTAGCATTATGAAAATGGATGTGAAACCAAAATTAATTTACAGATTTAATGAAATAGCTATCAAAGTTCCAATGTCGTATTTCATGGGTTTAGAATATACAATACAAGCATTTTTATGAACTCACAAAATCCAACATGTCAACCTCAGAGCTATGGTGATAAAGATAGTCTGGTACTGGCATAAAAAACAGACAAGTACACTGATAGAGTAGAATAAAGGGCCCAGAAATGAAACAAAGAGCTGTGCCTACTTAATTTTTGACAGTGGTAAAAACATTATTTTGATAACAGAGAGCCTGTTCAGCAAGTGGTACTGGTATAACTGGATGTCCACATGCAGAATTAATGTGGATTCCTTATACAAATGTGAATTCAAAGTGGACCAAAGGCTACTGGAACTTGTAGAGGAAAACAAGGGAGTTCCCTGGAAGACATTTGGGATAGGCAAGAATTTTGTGAATAGTATCAGCATAGTGGACAACATGAAAATAAAGGTCCACAGCAAAGAAACAGTTAGCAGAGCAAACAGCCTGAAGGGGTGAGGGGAGGTCTTTACTAACTACACTTCAGACTAGAGACTGATACGTAAACTTTACAGCCAGTT
The DNA here is from genome assembly GCF_903992535.2 of Arvicola amphibius. Classification (NCBI taxonomy): domain Eukaryota; kingdom Metazoa; phylum Chordata; class Mammalia; order Rodentia; family Cricetidae; genus Arvicola; species Arvicola amphibius. The sequence continues at coordinate 114,080,432 of NC_052056.1, read as the reverse complement.
GTGGAAATTAAATACCAAAGAAATAAAAATCCTAATCGGCAGTGGGCAAATAAATGGGATTTAGTTTTAACAAAACCACACAGATGAACGATACTTATTTTAAAAAGTGTTCAGTATTTTGATATACTACCTCATCCCAGTCAGACTGACCTTCATCAACAAATGTGACAAAATGTTACAGAGAGCAGTCCCTAATCACTGCTGGTGGGGGTGCATATTGAATACATCCATTGTGAAAATGAGTGGATAGTTTTCAAAAAATTAAGAACAGTACTACCATATGACCCAGCTATTTCCCTCTAGGGCATATACCCAGAGAACTCTTGTGGCCTACCGTAACAGTAATTACACCTCATGCTTACTGTTGGTTATTCACTAAAGCAAAGAATTGGAATCAAACTACTTACCCATCAACAGATGAATGTATAATGAACACTTGGAGCACATATAAATGGAATACTATTCAGCTCTAAAGAAAAAAAAATTGAAAGGAAACAGAATGGACTTGAAGCCTCATTCACTGTTGGTGGGGTATAAATTGATACAGCCATTGGGTTTATAAGGCTTTCTTAGAAGATGAAACAACCTTAAAGCTTAAAGAAAAATATAATTTGTAGCTTCTTTTCTTTATAGCAGTGCATAATCATATAATTCAATGCCTTTCAGATGCGGTGGTGCTAGAATTTGTTATATTTTCCATGAGACTTTTGGGCGAACCTTAGAATCTGTTGACCCACTAGGTGGCCTTAACACTATTGACATTTTGACTGCCATCAGAAATGCTACTGTGAGTATGCTGAGCCAGAAGCAGAGGGAAAGCTTTATTTGTATGCATAGTTTAAGCTGATGTACAAATGTATTTTGCTGTCATATTTAAAACATTTTTCAGAAAAAGGAACAAAAAAGGGATTCTTTTTATCCTTTGGAAGACGTGAATTGCACATAGCTATTATAATAGAGCTGAATTTTGTCTTTTCAGGGTCCCCGTCCTGCTTTATTTGTGCCTGAGGTTTCATTTGAGTTACTGGTCAAGCGGCAAATCAAGCGTCTAGAAGAGCCCAGTCTCCGGTGTGTTGAACTGGTCCATGAGGAAATGCAGAGGATCATTCAGCATTGTAGTAATTACAGTACACAGGTACCTGTGAGATGGAACAGGGCCATCAGATCCGTCCTGTGTTCAGAGTTGGGGGAAATGGGCTAAAAGCAAACTTCTTAGTTCCCTTAGTTATGAGTAATTTTAAATAGTGTGCTCATAAATGTAGCTTCCAAATCTAATTCAGTACTTCATTATTTAGTTTTCAATTAAACAGACTAACATTTTTATTTCTCTGTTACATACAGGAGTTGTTACGGTTCCCTAAACTTCATGATGCCATAGTTGAAGTAGTGACTTGTCTTCTTCGTAAAAGGTTGCCTGTTACAAATGAAATGGTGAGCTACTGTCTTGTTTGAATCACTATCAGCAAAGGTTTAATTTGGTTGTTTTCTTCTGTATAACATTATGATCACTTCAGGCATGTTTCCCAGTGTTCTATGTGAATCATAAGTATTTGTCTTATTTCCAAAGAAAGTTTTTAGTAATTTTAGTACACAGTATTTTTAATTTTGATTTTGATCTTTTAATCATTATTAGCCTGAAGTTCCAAGTTTCATGAGGACAGAATATTGTTAAATGTCTTGAGTAGCTGTTTCTGTTCTGTGCTGCTGTTGATTGTTATGGGAAATTAGTCTGTGTCTGGATGCTCAGCAAGCCAGACCTTTACAGCAAGCTCACTTTATTCTGAATCTGAAGCACATGGGGCAACCCACATTCTGCTTGTTCTGTGACCTGATGGTAGGAGTTAGTTGTTACTATCGTGAGATGTACCTGTCCACCCTCCAAAAAAATACTAAAAATCACAGAAATCTGAGCTTAAGCATTTGAAATTACTCTTATGCCACAAAAATGCATTTAAGTCTTCGCTCAGATTACTGAGCCTCACTTGAAGTTTATCAATAGTATCCTTGGAAGTGTTTGTGAGTGGTTGCTGAGTGATCGCTTGCTTAGCAGGGATTGCTGTCCATCAGATGCCTAAGCCTGATCTCACACTCTACCCACCAGCATCCTAGAACCACTGGAACTTCACGTCACCAGCTCTGCACCGTTGAGTGCTGTTCTGGAACTTGAGACAGTCATAAGAGCCTTGGTTCCTTTTTTATTACCTGCAAAAGAAATATGATTTTGGGGTTTTTTTTGGTTTTTTTTCCCAGCATATTTTTGTCTGTAAATTGTGATTTAACTAGGAGCACTATAACCTTGGCCAGAAAACAACTACTTGGTTACAACAAGTAGCTCACCTTGTGCACTTGCTCATTTGGTATTTGATAAGTAATGTTTTGATAATTTTTCTTTTGTTCAGAATTGGCAGTGTGGTAATCAGTTTTGGGAAAAAAACTGTGACCAGAAACATAATTTAAAGACTAGAAGATAAAAACACTTTAAAGGTGGCCATGGCCCTGTAAACAATCCCTTACCCTCACCAATATTTAAAGCAACCCTACTGAAACTCAGTGGGTCATTAAAGACAAATGAAAGAAAAGGGACTGCTAGTTGGGAAGAAGAAAGGAATGAACAGGAGGGGAGGGAACAAGAGTAACGGTGAGTATGACTAAAATGCATTATAAACGTTAAAAACATAAGTAAAACCAATTATGGATAACTTGTAATATTAATTTTTTAAGGATAAAAAATGACTTAAGCTTATTCTCCATAAGCCTTAGGAATTCTGTGAAAGAATGAAACATTAATTTTCACTTTTCTTTTTGATTGCTGTCACATTAGACTTTCAGCCCTTTTGATTTTAACTATTTGCTTCATGGTTCAGGCTAAGTTATTACTAACTACCCCAGGCATAAATATAGTCATTGTTGGAATAAAATTAGCATGTTTAACTTCTCCCTAATTATGAACTTTTTTGTTAAAATTGAACATAAGCTTTGACATTCTGTAATGAAGTTTGAATAACAAAGTTATTTATTAAAAGCTTGGAACTTAAAATTGAACCAGGTAAATAAGTTTTCCGAGTAATAGGAAATTACTTTGAAGCTCTCTTACTGTCATTTTTTCCTTACTGGAAGTACAATTTTAAATCTGAAGGTTAATTTAGTATCATTGGGCATAGAGTGTTATTTCAAGTATTGTCATCAAGTATTTGAAAATGTTTCTTATACTTTTTCAATATTGTCTGTATAATAAAGTTTTTATATTTAGACTTACCAAAGTTAGGCTAAACTGCATATTTTTGTATATTAGTCTTATTTTGTTTTTTGTAGGTACATAACTTAGTGGCAATTGAGCTAGCTTATATCAACACAAAACATCCTGACTTTGCTGATGCCTGTGGGCTAATGAATAATAATATAGAGGTAAGTATAGTGATCATTTTCAGAGGTTGGAAATAGCTGCAGGTAATTTCATACAAGAAATGTGGCATATTACTGCTAGTTGTACGCCCAGGAAATATGCTTAAGTCATTACATTGCTTTCTTAATTTTAGTTCTCAAAATCACTTGGGACAATTATTTTTACTTTCTACTTAGGAAACAAAAAGAATTTATTGATTAGTGTTGAAGAATGGTCTTGCACTTTTTCAGTAACTATTATAATTTTTTGTATTGAAGTGTATAAAACCAAGTGAATGTTTATAATTAAGTAGTTTTGGTTCTACAAACTATGAAGGAAACATTCTAAGATTAATAGACTTCATAATTTGGAAAAGTAGTAGATTCTTCAAAGTCCCCCCCCCCCTCCGTTTTTTAAACATCCAGAAAGTAAATTAGTAAGTTATGTTAAATGTAGGAACATAAGGACAGTACTAGCCAGATAGATAGGTAGCTCAGTGATCGATAGCACTAGCTGTTCTTCCAGAGGACCTGAGTTCAATTTCCAGCACTCACATGGCAGCTCCAGTTCCAGGGGATCTGACACCTTCAGGCCTTCATAGGCACCAGCATGCATCCAGTACACAGATATACATCAGGCAAAACACCCATACATATAAAATAAAAATATTTTTAAAAGTAGGCACGCTATAGAACTTACAGAATGACTAGATTTTATATAAAGGATATATAAAAGGTACTTATCAGAAGGACTTACAAGCTGTGGTCCAGCTAATCCAACAATGGCTGCCTATAAACAGAAAGTTCCAAGAATCCAGTAGTTTTTCAGTCCATGAGGTTGGATGTCTCAGCTGGTCTTCAGTATGGTGAAATCACAAAGAAGTAGGCTCATTTTTGCTACAAGTAGCTTTATACCTAAGAAATCATTTTGAAGCTTTGTTATCGTACAGATCTTTGTAAGCTTGAGGGTATTTATGAGATGTTTTCATTTAAGGAGCAATTTTGACATGATTTTTAACATATCAATTTTCCAAATGCCTGAGACTTAGTGTCCTTGTCTTTATTTGTCTATATCTACTTGACTTGGTGCTTGGATACTGCAGGTGCGCAGTACATGACCAGGTGACTCTAACATTGCTAAATTAGATGGGTGACAGGCATTCTGTCAGTTATCAGTGCTTTTTCTAGCAGTCACTGTTTTTTAAAAGGATAACCCTTTTTTTAAACAGATGTTTAAGTTGTGAAGTTTTTGTTTTGTTTTTATAGTCTGAATGACCTTTAGGTTTTACATTTTTTTATGATTTATATTCTTCAAGTTCTTCTACCCTTCCTTCATTTGGGAGTCCCTGGTCAAAGGAGCAGCTGTTTCTGTGCTGTATTGTATCCTTCAGCAGATGTGTTTAGGCAGAAAACAAGCACAGGAAAGTGTTAGGTGCCATGATTTGTTTTGTTTTTTTTAATATTATTATGGTATAAGTTCCAAGAGTAAAATAAATCTAAGTTATTCCACACTTTTCAACTAAGATGAACATGTTGTATAGGCCTATATCTCAGTATTCTGATAATCACAAAAACTTGGTTACATTTTATAGGAACAAAGAAGAAACAGGCTAGCAAGAGAACTCACTTCAGCTGTATCACGAGACAAGGTAAAATAAAGTTGTTTTTATAGTATATTCCCCACACCCAGCATTCAGACTCAGCCGGGTATATTTCGTGTGTGAAAATGTGATTTTCTTTCTCTGATTCTGATACTTTCAGGGTGTTAGAATAAGAGTTTAAAAGGTTTTAAAAGCTATGAATAATTTAAAAAGGTGGCTTTCAAGTGTCAAGGATTCTTTTATTAAGATTCAGATTTGTTCCAAAGTGATGTTATAAGGGCTGTATGTAGTAGGTGTTAATTCTTGGCAGTGTTATTCTCCATCCTGGGTTCCTTGTCAGAAAAGCTCTCAGTAAGTGCTCGCCACCCACACCCCTCAGAAAGGAGCAGCAGCTTTAGATTTGGGTGTTCTTACTCGTTCATCTGCAGAAAAACTCAACACAGGACTGTGCTGTAGGAAATAGAGTACAGACTTCTATCTCCATGGGTACTTTTGTTTTTATACTTGACTATTTTGTTATAGAGGGAAAATTTTGTCTATAAAGTGTTTCCAAATGCATTTTGGCATCCTTGATTTTTTTCCCCCCTGCATTTTTGCCTTTAGTCTTCTAAAGTTCCAAGTGCTTTGGCACCTGCCTCCCAGGAGCCCTCCCCTGCTGCTTCTGCTGAGGCTGATGGCAAGGTCTGTTCTCATTCCTAATCTAAGCCTGCATGCCAAGTTTGGAGACAGTACGCTGAATAAAACGATATTAATATGGGGTATTGTGTTAGACTAATTTAGCCTAATCCAGATTTTTAAATTGTATAGCAAAGTATATATCCAAGTATTGTTGACATGCTTTCCTTTGCTTGCTATATAGAAGATACAGAAAAGTGATTCTAAAAGGAAATTATCTCCTATGTTTAAATTTTTCAAGCTATTGTTATTTAAATCTTGCTTGTTAAATTGCATGTTTTAACATATCTTTTAACAGTTAATTCAGGACAGCAGAAGAGAAACTAAAAATGTGAGTCTCTTGCTTTAGAATGGAAATGTTAGTGCCTTTGGTTCTCACTAAAACATTCTTCCAGTTCATCAAAAAACCTGTTTGTATAGTAATATCCATTTCTTGTTGTCTGTGTTATAGTCTTAATGTTCCTTTAATCTGTGTAAAGTGGGATTAGCCTAGCTTTAACACTGTTTTACCCGTGTTTGGGTAGAGATTAAGATTTCCGAGCTGGAAATGGTACTCTGGGACATTTGCTCTGTAAAGGTCTGAGCTCAGCCTCTCCAGTGCTTCCCTGTGTTTCCCATCAGTGTCTATATCAGTTCTGAGTACAGAATTTCACGAACATATGAAAATTGTAAGAGTGTAAGGCTTGTCGATTCTTGATAATAGTTTTCACAGAAAATCATGTGTAGAATACTCAGGCCTATTCCTTTTCCACTTTTTCTTCCATTACGTTCCAGGTTTAAGTTTCTCACCCTCCGAGCCTTACAGATGTCTCCATCTCTCTGCCATGGTCTTCAGAGAACCATGCAAATCACCACACAGTTTCATTTCATTCATGGTTCACTTTCCTTATGATTCATTTATCATAATTCATGTATGTTTAACACTAAAAATGTAATTACTCAGTAACACCTACATATAGACATCACTTACTTTTATATTTTTGATAGTGACAGATTTTTAAATTTGAATGACTGCCCAAACTGCTATTTTTTCTTACGAGAACCAGAACAGTCTCCCACTACATGTATATGACTCAATTCTGTTAACTTTAGAATATCTTAAAAATCTAAAAACATCTCTTGAACATTGATGTATTTTGTTTTTCCCACTGTAGCAAGTAGTCATTTTTTTTCTTTTAGAAGAGTCAGAAACCAGAAAATAAGGTTACAGAAACAGCTGTGAAAGGGAGCAGTGGATTCTCTCACTGGATCCTTTCTCAGGAGTACAGACTATGAGGGCCTATGCTGTGTTTGTTACATTTTCACATTTTAGGTAGCTTGTTACTGTGATGGTTGGGTCTAAGGATGTAGTCTTCCTTTTATTAAAGACTTTTTTCTTTTGACTATCAGGGATATAAATTAGTTTTAGAATAAGTAGAGACATGAGCTCACAGCTGTGTAAACTCATAGTTGAATGGTTAGTGCTGAAAGATTACTTTGAGATGGAACCAAGTGGCAGTCCTGTTTTCTTGTCTTTTAATCTAGTGTTTGAGGAGTGGAGAATGATGCAACATTTTGAAAAGTCAGTAAATGATAAATACAAAGTAAAAATTAATGGAGCCTGCACTGGCTATTGGCTTGCAGACAGCTTCATACAGAACCTCTCGGGTTTCTAGTGACAAATGCCACCATCATCTCTGACTTTATTGTCTATTTGAATAAATTCCAGATAGGTGCTACCTGTATGTTCTTGATTACCATCCAAGAAAATGAGCTTCATTTGTTGTTAAAATACAGAGTATAGGTTTGGAATATGTGTTTTCAGGTTGCGTCTGCAGGTGGTGGGATTGGAGATGGTGGTCAAGAACCAGCAACAGGCAACTGGAGAGGAATGCTGAAAACTTCAAAAGCTGAAGAATTACTTGCTGAAGAAAAATCAAAACCGATTCCAATTATGCCAGCAAGTCCACAAAAAGGCCATGCTGTCAATTTACTGGATGTGGTAAGTCATAACAATCTGACTTAAATCTACAGACGTACCAAGTTAGTAGCAGACTGTCTCTAAACAGAAGAAATTAAAGTCTCAAAATTTTTTTAACTTTTAAATATTAAATGTTGCCATTTCAGAATGGCACAGAAGTAATGTTGTCCCTCATCCTTTTAGCCAGTTCCAGTTGCACGAAAGCTGTCTGCCCGTGAGCAGCGGGACTGTGAGGTTATTGAAAGACTCATCAAGTCATACTTTCTAATTGTCAGAAAGAATATTCAAGACAGGTCAGTATTAATATATAAATATCCCTGGGTGAGTTCATGCTGATTCATAAAAACTTATGTTAAAAATTTTAGATTAGTTCTGATTCCAAAACTTAACTGTGGTAGCAAGACTGTCTTATGGAAGTGTGGTAGCATTCCATGTCAATAGACATGGAATGATTAGGAAATTATGTATCAGCTAGAAAAAAGTTTTTAAATAAGAGGATCTAGGAATAGTAATGTATGTCTGCAACCAAAGATATAGATTCAGCCTTAAGGAGAATGATCACAAATAGAAGGCCGGCCTGAAATGCCCCCCACCAGTCTGAAAACAAACTAGAGAAGGGTAACAGTGTAGTTCCATCCTATATACAGTATAGAATTAGTTTAGTGCAGTATTAATGAGGCCCTGGATTCAACCCCCCCCCCAAGGTGCTTTGAAAAAAAATATTAGTTGATGTGGTTAGATTTTATTCAGTATAAAAGTAGTAACATCCTATCTGCCTCATTTCTAATTCAGCATATTTATGATATTTCATGCTAGTGGGAACACAATAATATGTGGCCTTTTGTCTGGCTTCCTTCATTTGTGGGTGCCCCTCCCCTTTTTAAAAAATTTAAGAAAACTTTGTGTTGTGGTCATTTTCACTCTCTCTTCCCGGATCCATCCCCCTCTGCCCTTTCTCACCCAAATATGTGTGTGTGTTTCCCTTCCTCAGTCAAGGCCAATTTGTGCTGCCTAACGTTTTTGGTTATATGGCCTTCTGCTGGAGTTTGATTGACTTAACAGGGCAGCTGAGAATTGCCAGTAGCTCCTCTACTGGGGATGGAATTTTTGGACTTCACACCCTAATCATGTTGAATTTTGGTCTGGTTTAGGCTTGCACTGTTTTGTGTGTGCTGCCACAACAGCTGAGTTCACATTTGCAGATGGCCCTGTTATGTCCAGAAAAGTTTCCCTGTCATCCCCTACCTCTTCCACAATGATCCTTGACCCTTGGAGGAGATAAGGTTGCTCCATTTAATGCTGGACATTGTGTGATGTCTTATTCTCTGCATCTTGGCCACTTGTGGTTTTCTATGTAAATCACCATCTACAACAAAGTTTCTCCAACGAGGGTTGAGGTGTCTCAATCTATCACTATAATGATAAGTCATTATGAACTGCTTTGATACTATATCCATTTACTATAATAGTGGTAGGTTATCTTCTAAGGTCTTTGACCTGTCTAGCCATAGGTTCTTGGTCCAGTAATGGTGCCGGGTATGGGATTTATCATGTAGAGCAGTGGGCCTTAAATCTAGTCTACTTGTCACTGTTTTAAAGCTTATTCATACTACAGTATGGATCAGCATTTCCTTTTTACAGTTGACTATATCAACTCATCACATTATGGATATTTGATTTTCAGTTTTGGCTGTTAAGAATAGTGGTTATTGTTGTGTTTATATATGGGATAAGTGGGATGAATGAAGCTAAATTTTCAAAGATTGTAGCTTTGATTAATGTTACTTGGAGTAAGTGTATTAAATATTCAGTGTTCTTATTTTTTTACGAAGCCACACTCTTTAGAGCAGTGGTTGTCAACCTTACTAATGCCGTGAGCCTTTAATACAGTTCCTTGTGTTGTGGTGATTCCCTACCATAAAATTATTTTCATTGCTACATGATAGTTAATTTTGCTACTGCCGTGAATCAAAATGTAAATAACTGATATGCAATGGCTCTCAAAGGGTCATTTGGCTCCTCCCCACTCCCACGGAGGGATTGTGACTCATATGTTGAAAACCACTGGTCTAAATTTTTTAGAATAGAATTATTACCAAAACTTCATATAATTTTACTTTGTTTTGCAGTGTCCCAAAGGCAGTAATGCATTTTCTGGTTAATCATGTGAAAGATACTCTTCAGAGTGAATTAGTAGGTCAGCTGTATAAGTCTTCCTTATTAGATGATCTTCTGACTGAATCTGAGGACATGGCACAGCGTAGGAAAGAAGCAGCTGATATGCTAAAGGTAACTATTAAGTTGTTTCCAGTTTTCTCAAAAATTTTTAAATTGCATTCTGATCTTGCCTTCCACCCCACCCAGTAGTACTTGATTATACTCAAATTTCGGAGAAGATACTGCCTTTCTTTTAAGCATTAAAAATGGAGACATTTCTTTACAAAATTTAGATTAACATTGTAACTGGATGTCTTATTCTTTTAATGCAGGCATTACAAGGAGCCAGTCAAATTATTGCTGAAATCCGAGAGACTCATCTCTGGTGATCAGAACTGTTAACACCCAGACTGTGTTGACTTGAACCTGGTAGCTACTACCTACCTGAGTAGAAGTTTATTTATGAACTCTTGTGTATTGCAGCGTATAAATTTGCTCGTGTGAAAAATGGCTATAAGCTGAAAAGTATACTCTGCATTACAAAACAAATCACACATTTAATTCACATTTTTAAAGTTTCCTATGATACATGTATATCAAGTCTGTCTCAGTCAAGCTTACAAGAACAATGGATGTTCTAGCTGTACAAAGCAGTTTGCGTGTGGAGATGATGACCCGTGTAACTTTTCTGTAGTCTTAAAGCTACAGCCATAGTCCTCAGAAAGCTCCAGGACATTTCATGACTATAATGCATGCACTATTTATATAGACTGATCTGGCTTTAAAAGATGGAGCCTGACAAGTTCCTCACGTAATCAGTGTATCCACCTATCCTTCATTTTTATAGTCTTAAAAAACAAAACCTCTGCTGTTTTAAGAAATATGTAAGATCCAAAAGGCTCATAAAGATGTAGGAACAGACTGTCGTTATTGGTTTATCCACTTCAAAGTCTACACTGTGTAGTGTTAAAAATTAAAATATACTTTGATTCATAATTAAGTCTGAAGACATGAATTGACTGACTTCCTACATTAAAAACTGTTGGGAATGTACTTGGTAATAATTGCCAGTCCTTTTAATTTCTAAAAGATCCAACGGTGACCTAAATTTCCCATAGTTTACAAATAGAGTAACAGCAATTCAAATACACCTTTAATGTGGACAACTGCATTGGGCTCCAAGGCTCACAGTGAGGTGGGACCTAAAATTCCACTCTGTACAAATCGGTAATAGCCGCATTAGTTCCATACCAAGAGAGAACATTAGAATGGTGGTATGAAAACACTAGTGGAACTTTGTTTCTTAAAGAAAAATACTTGGACATAACACATACACCTAAAAGCTTATAGACTATTAGAATGTATTCAGAGGTTGAGGGTCATGTTTACAACCTATTGTGTGAAAATTGTCTGGACAATTCATGGTGTAAATTAATCATTAAAAAATTTTCAGACCTAAGTAAAAATTTTTGGTGTATCTAGTTCTGTCTGCAACCAAATAATACATTAGTGTTAAAAACACTAAAATTTCTTTTCAGGTTATGGCCAGGCATTTTATGAAACGTTAGCAAGGAAAACAAGAACATACTATTAGTTTATGATACCCACTTAGTAATCTCAAACGCAAAAGAGTCCATTTCAATCTGATGATACAGTACTCAGTCTATTAATAGTACCAACTTGACAGGAAGTGCACACTGCCTACTATGTTAGTACTTGAACAACTATTAGGTATCCATGATTTATTTCTTAAGAGGGATGACTACCACTGTAGCCTTTTGAATTTGTATGGGGAGAAAATGCACCCTTATCCAACATTTCAAGTAGATTTTAAATGGAAGATACTAGCTTTAAAAACATACTACAGTAGTGTACTTGTTAGCACTACACACTTTGTACAAAGAAAACAAGCTTCTTTTGTGTGCATTTACACCGAGTTGTGTTCAGAAACGAGATAATCTGTCGTATTTATAAGATCACTGTGTTCTTTCTGTGTAAATAAAGCTGCTGGTATGAGATGACATTAAAGTTTGCCAGAAAATGAGTTTTCCCAGACTTGCCTCAGAAAACGGTGTATCTACTTCATAACCTAACAATCCAGCTTATATTGCACCAAAAGTTTTACAGCGTTTTTCCTATTACACCAAGGCCCTGTTAATCTCCGTGTCTACAGACTGAAAACAGAAACTTGTTCCAAGTAATCCAGGGATGAGTGCTCAGAATGTGAACAGTACACTTGAGACTCCCAGAAGCTGCTCAACACTTCATGTTTCACTGCTCCCATGCACAATCGGGTGGTACTCTCTCGATTTTTACAGAATCAGTTCTGGAGCATTAACTTGCGTAGTGTATACAAACCTGAACTACTCTGGCCTCAAGACTTCTGTCTTTGTTCTTCTTGTGACTGCATACTTGGCAAGACACTTTTGTTCTTTGATGTCTTAAAATTTCTGCCTTAGGAGCCCCATTGGCGGAAACTATGAGTAAAAACACTGAACACAAGCGAGGGGGTGGAAAACTGAACGACAAATGAAATCTGGTACTGCTTTGTGTTTTGCTGGAGGATAAACTACTTATTACAGTTTCTACTAAAAACTATTGCCACGTCTTTTTAAAAATTATGTTTACTTCTTAGCATGTCACAAATCGATTTCTCACTTCTAAACAGACCTTAGAAGCTTGTCTAGTTTATAGAACTATGTAACACTACTGAACCCAGTAAGTGCTCTTTGCCTTACGTAATGAATAATTTCATATGCTTAATTTCCATTGTACTTCCTCATCAGTCCAAGAAGCAAGATAGCTAGATCTTTCATAAGAATAACACAGTTAAATAACACTTTATTTAATAATGCACAAAATTTTACATATTAAGACCTTGTGTTTGTTCCATTCTTGGTTTTGAAAACCCGCCATGATTTGAAAAATGATGGGTAAATTTGGACAAAATCTTTTACAACTGAAGCCATTTTATAATGTAGAAATTCCTTTTTCCTATTTTAAGTAAGGAAAGTCCATTCTTGAGAATATGTTGTCCAATTACTAAAACACTCTCAGGATTTGTTACCTGTCTGTGATTTATGCTGACTCCGCCTTCTGTTATCATCCGATACCTGAAAATAGAAAGGTTTAATAACTAGAAGCATCCAGTCACCTGACATGACCTTTCTGTCAGTATGTTGTCTGGCTGACATGAACTTACACTGCAGCTCAGACGGGTCTTAAACCTGTGATCCTCCTGCCTTAACCTCCCAAGCATCTGAGATTATAGGCCTGCACTACTGGCTCAGATGGACCAGCTTTTTGACACATTCACCAAAAAAAACGGTTTTTTGAGATGGGGTTTCTCTGTGGCTGTGGAGCCTGTCCTGGAACTAGCTCTTGTAGACCATGCTGGCCTCGAACTCACAGAGATCCGCCTGCCTCTGCCTCCCGAGTGCTGGGATTAAAGGCATGTGCCACCACCGCCTGGCCTCATAATGTATTTAATGGAGAGTCAATCTCTATTCTTTTGGAGGGGAAAAACTGCCAGACAAGAAACTTCTGAAAACAAAGAAGAACAATTTGCCTTTAAAGTATACTACCCATAAGACAAAAGTAACAAATACCCCTACTTGACGCTTTAAGAAAGTTGATAGGAAACTAGAAAATATTAAGACTATGATAGTGATGGGGAAGCTTTATTAACCAATTATCTTCAAGAGGTGGGATGAAATTAGGGTGTGGCTTTCTAGGACCCAGAGAAAAAGGGGCGCATGGCCCAGGTACCCTCTCTCTGGTTCCCTAGCAGCATGGCTGAGCTTGGACTTGTTCCTGTTTTGTGAGTTTTCCCCCTTACAATAAATAAAAATATAATATTTCCTGATTCGAGCTAACTCCTGCAGAATAGTACTGTTTAAAAGAAAAAATTCTTATTCAGCTGAATTCATAAGTGGAGAAATCAGTAGCTAGTTTAATAAATGTATGATAGCAGAAGTAGGTTTTACTGAAGTTTACATCCAGTTCATACAATAAATTTCTTACTATGTGCTAAACATAAGTAGCATCAAAGAGATAAAGACAAAGCACTGTTGTGTGATAAAGGACTAGCTGTTTCTCTGGGGGGAACAATGACTGGGGAGGTGAGGGCTGGGACCTTTTTAACAAATAAGATGCTAAGACACTGGATGATGATAATTTTGACAAGAAGAAACAAAAAGGAGCCTTGAAGGTCTGTGAATAAACCTTTTATCTGCATGTGTTACTAAATAAAGTTAAGCAACTCATTGAACACAGCTTTATAAAATCAAGCCAGCAACAAAACTGTTTATATTTAGAAATAAATTCCTTTCTTCTAGGAAGACGTTACATGGTGAATATGTAGACCAACGCTTTTATTAATGTTATGAAAAATGCTGACTCTGACTAATCAACAAATGTACCAGTGTGATGATCACAAGAAAATGCATAAACCCAGACTTGCTGTAGGGGAAAATTGGACTCCAGCCTTAAATTTAGTGTACTTTAGGTAAAATGTATTAGGAAATAAATAAGGTAGAGTGGCAGGTCATGACAAGGAGACATGGCACTTGGTCTGCACCCAGAGGCAGACATTCCAAAACAAGTAACTGTAACATGTTATTTATGTAATAACCATGGGCAAATGACAGGGACTTTATGTGCAAAGTCCCAAAGATGAGGCACCAAAAGTGTCTGATTATTGCTTTTCCTTGTACATGTTGCTTGCTGTTCAGTTATAACTGGATATTCCTCGCGCCAGATCACTTTTTGTAGAGCAAGTATTCTAATAATATGGTAGGGCTGAGGAATTGCAATAAGCAGAAAAATGTAATTCCCAAAGGGAATAGTCTATAGCTTATAAGCTTTATGAAGTTCTGTTTCTATGTTCATTTCTTTTCAATGATTAAATTTTTTAAGAGGGAAGTCCTGAGAATCTTCTCACTTCTGTGACCAAGCTTGAGCTGACTGATCCCAGAGAAATACTGACTGAAGGAGCACTGTCCTCTACAGCGAGGTCAAGGCATTTTCAACTATATGGCCCTAACTTCTGCAGGAAATGAGTTACCTGAAAGCGCTATCGGGAAAACACTCTGGAACATGCTGTCAAGTGCAATGTTTCACTGTGAACTAAGGACCACAGTTAAATCTTACCCTCGGGGACCATCTGGAATGGCATTTGCTTTCCGACATGTATCGATGACACTTGTTCCAGGGTCAAGAACTAATTCAGAAAACGAAGCTTCTTTAAACAATTCTTTTAATTCTTGGTCAGACATGACCTCCAGTGCCTCTATGCTGCTATGGTAAAGGGCTTGTGTACACCTGGAAAACATTAAAGCACATCAGGGCTGCTTACACCCCACCCTCAACCAATTATGGAATGCTCCACAGTGTAGTTTTCATTCAGCAGCATCTATTTTGTGCAATTCACTAACTTAAAGATCTATCCAAGAAAGACAATTTTAAAATACTAAAGTTAAATACAGTCCAGGTTAATCATGAGAAACTCCTAAAACATCATCTCCAATTTTTCTTGTCTAGCTACTAAATTTCAAAAAGCATTAACTTCTCCTATCAGCATTCCCAAGTTGCCTGAAGTTGTTTGTTGAGGGGCAGGGCCTGGTGAGACTTCCCCGTCCACGGTACATTACACTTAGTATTGCACTTGCTTAGGCGGCCCTACTGTTGTACTATGGGTGCTTCTCTGTCACTTCTAGGGGACACAATCTTACAGCCACGCCAGTTTCCAGTCCTCTGACTCTGATAAACTCTTTCCTCCCTTTCTTCCAAGATGCTCTCCATGCCTTCTGTGTAGAGCTGTGTTGTGGAGTGGGAGCATTAACTATTCTAAAGCCAACCTTTTAGCAGAGTCCAGACCTTCTTGTCCATGAACAAGCTTTGTTACTTCCGCAGCCAGTCGTTTCTGAGCACCCCGCTTTTCTGGTTCTTTGACATGCAACTGCATAATGTGACCAATCTCCGGAAGGGGAAGGAAAGTGAAGAGCTTCAGGTACCTGAAGGACAAGGAATGATGCAGTAGATGTGCACCGTCCACTAGCTCCGTCAGAAGAAAGACAACTTCATGTACTCAAGCTATACACTTAGACATACACTACCCTAGTGGACAACATTTTCCAATACTTGTTTTCCACGTTCCTTAAGTAACAAACGGTACAAAAATAAACCAAGACTCCAGCCCCATCTCCTTCCCTTTTTAATGCCAAGAGATAATTTGTATGCCTCCTGGAGCATACTTGGACGTTTTTGTTTTATGTGTATCCTTAAAAAGCATGTGTAACTTAAAACTGGACATGAATAGTATTCTGTAGGTTAACTTTCGCAAAATGCTATGTAGACAAAAGCTTAACAAAGCATTATAAAGCCTACTTATGATGTCATCCTCTTAAATACAAGATTATGAATAAAATCATGCAAAATACATTTTTTGTCTAACTACTCTGCCACACCAGCATGTTTGGGAGATTTATGAGATCACAAGCATAGCTTTCCAAGCTACTAATACTGTACTGTGGGCATGTGTGTTTACTTTTAACATAACAATCATGCCATGAGTACCCTCATACTTTTCTTGTACACACATGCATGAGTTTGTTAGGCATATGCCCAGTAGAGACTGCGTCATCACAGCTTATGTCCAACTATTATTTCATAGACCTCTAAGTCCATTCCCCATCACTCTGGAATAGTTAGTACTGTCTGAGTTCATTCTCCATCACTCTGGCATAGTTGGTACTAAGTTCACTCCCCATCACTCTGGAATAGTTGGTACTGTCTGAGTTCATTCCCCATCACTCTGGAATAGTTGGTACTGTCTGAGTTCATTCCCCATCACTCTGGCATAGTTGGTACTGTCTAAGTTCATTCCCCATCACTCTGGCATAGTTGGTACTGTCACTGGTGCAACAGGAGACAAAGACCAGCGTCTGACAGTTCTTCTCCCTTTGACATCTGCACTCGGGAAAGCTGAATCCTTGATCATACCAAAGACTTGAGGAGACCAACCACAGCGAAACAAGATGAGTGGGTTTATTAAGATTAAGGTACAGTACAAAACCGACACTCACAACTAGGTATTTTCACAACAGCTACCAGAGGATTTTGTGGCTGAATTACACGGCTCAAAAGACTGATTTACCACGTTTAAAAACAAAGCAAAACTTAAAACCTAAGTAAAAATAAAGAAGCTGGCTTTTTAAAGTATCTTTGCAAATGAAACTGTATGTGGTACACTATTTAGATTGAGTGAGGAGAGGAGGGTCTCAAAGAGACACCCAGCCTAAGCCTCTCCCACAACTGGAATCACAGGTACATTTCACCAGCAGAGGAAAGCCTAAAGGTGTTTGCTGGTACACCACAGAGAAGAAACTGGGGTGTCGCAGCTGTGAGATGCGGCAAAGGGAGAGGCTGCTTAAGATAACAGTGACTAACCGACAACGTGCAAGTGATACAATTCTATGTACTTGCTAGATGGAGATAAAAACAATTTGGGTTTGAAATTTTCTAGCCAGTCGCTGTAGTTTCTATTTTAAGCAGCAAACAGTACCCAGAAGGACTGAGGTGTGGTCATGCTCATCTAGCGTGTAGAAGGAAGAGCACGGGGAAACCTCACTGCTGCCAGGCACACCGCTGCCAGGCGTACTGCTGCCAGGCACACCAGTGCATTCTGTAACCCCAGCTGGACACAGGGCTGAGGCCAAAGACAGAAGTCAGAGGCTGTCCTGGGCAACTCACAACACCTGAATTTGTTTTCAGGCCTGGGGTGTATACAGCTCAATGGTAAGCACCTGCCTAAAAGTTGTTCAACCCTGTGTTCAACTCTAGTAATGTAAAAATAAACAATCACGACAGTCAAACGGCAATATCCTGTGAAGACACCATAAGTAGAATCAACATAAAAAAAAAAATCTACGAAGACTAAAGGTTCAATCTAAGGCTAAATCACGGCTACATATTTTTCTCAGCTGTCAATTAAAACTCACCTCTCTACAGAATCATCCTGCTGTCTGACAAAGAACTGATAAAGCTCAAATGGTGATGTCTTCTCTCGGTCTAGCCAAACGGCATTGCCAGCCGACTTCCCCAGCTTTGCTCCAGTTGTGCTTGTAATCAGTGGAACGGTGATTCCGAATACATCTTCTCCGGTCAACCTACACATACATTCACGGTATTCTGTAAGCACAATCAGGTCCACCGAGCAAAATTCAGATTTGAGTCTGCTTACTTACTATGTTGTTGGTTTTGGGTTTTGTTGTTGTTGTTGTTGTTTTGTTTTGGTTTTGGTTTTTCGAGACAGGGTTTCTCTGTAGCTTTGGAGCCTGTCCTGGAACCAGGCTGGCCTCGAACTCAGAGATCCGCCTGCCTCTGCCTCCCGAGTGCTGGGATTAAAGGTGTGCGCCACCACCACCAGGCTGGGTTTTTTTTTTTAATGCCCCTCTCAATCTGGACTCTAGTCCTTAGGAACTATAGCAGCATTCACTTTATAGTTACTTAGATCTGTCATGCTAAACTGCGATTGCGCGAAACCTACAGGAAGTGATTTTGAAAGATCAGGCGGAAAAAAAGACAAAACTGGGTGAAGGGGCACTAGGAAGGTACATTTAGGAGGTGCTTTGTAAGGAGTTTTTGTTTCTTTATGATCTTGCCGTGTAGCACACGAGCCAGCCCTACCCTCCAAGTTCCTCTAGAAAATGCTGTGAAAATCCTTACGGGGCGAAGGGCGAAAAGAACAAAAGTCCAACTATTTTCAGGTATAAATCAGAAAAGCAATTTCTCAAGTGGGAAACTGAGGGTGACTCAGACACAATCCACCTCTTTAAGTGGCCGGCTTTCGGCAGTTCTACAACACCCCACAACTCAGACCTTCTAACTCGCAAGGGCAGAATCTTTCTCTGAGCATCTTCATCACGGGTAAGGGACTACCAGCGGGCGAACACTCGCCCTGGATTTCTGGAGACTCTAACCCACGCTTACTTGTGGACGAACTCGTAGCCCGACACGATGTTGCCCAGCTGATCCGCCCCGCCGAGCTGCACGCGGCAGCCGTAGCGCCGGAAGAGGTGGTAGAAGTCGTAGGCCTGCAGCACCTGGTAGAAGAACTCGGCCAGGCTCATGCCCTCGGGGCTCTTGAGGCGACTCTGCACGCTCAGGCGGCTCAGCAGCGTGCCCATGCGGAAGTGGCCGCCCACGGTGGCCAGGAAGTCCACGAGGTGCTGCTCCTGGAACCAGTCCGCGTTGTCGAGCACCGTGAAGGAGCCCCAGGGCCGGCCGTCGCCGAAGAGGCGCGCGTGGTTGGCGGCCAGGCCCTCGAGCCCCCGGCGCAGGGCGCGCGCGTTGGCCTGCACGCGCTCGGCGCTCAGCGCCTCCCGCCCCTTGCTCCGGCCGCTGGGGTCCCCCAGGCGAGCCGTGGAGCCCCCCACGAGCGCGATGGCGTTGTGGCCGGCTCGCTGGAAGTGGAAGAGCCCCAGCAAGGTCAGCAGGTGGCCCACGTGCAGCGAGTCGCCCGTGGGGTCGAAGCCGCAGTACACCGTCTGGGGTGACGCGCCGGCCCTGCGGCGGTCGAAGAGTTCGGGGAGCTCTGTCTTCGTGCCGCTCTCGGGGAAGAACTCCTTGAACAGGCCGCGGGCCCTCGGGGCCGCCAGCATCCCCCGCGCGCCCGGACGCACCACACGCGGCCCGCGCGGCCAGACCCCGGCCTGGGGCGTACGATACAGGCGCCTCAGCGTGGGCGCCGCCATGTTGCACCCCGCGCAGGGCATGCTGGGCCTGGGCCGCCCAGCGACCTCGCGCGCCTCAGGGTCTCTCTGCGCACGCTCCGCCGGGGCGGGAGCCGGAGTTGGCGTAAACTTTAGTGTTGTGGTCAATTCGGCAATGTGGAGCACGTGAGTCCCGTCTTGTGGCCCCCAGTATTCTCCGAGTGGACGTCACGGTAGTACGTCCTATCTCCCAGCTGCTCACTGTTAGTTAAATGATCGATCATGCTAGAAGCCTGTGACGCTCAAGTTCCCGAAGTCTGGAGAAAGAGATTGGGACTTGGTTCAGGCTCGGAGCACTGTGGAGACGAAATCTCGTTGTACCAATTTCCCAAGGTAGTGAGAGCCTCAGCACGCGCTCGCGCGTGCACACCCCGTCCTTAGTGAGTGTCCCGGCACGCACACACAAACACACACACACACACACACACACACACACCTTCTTTAGTGAGTGTCCTGGAGGTGGCAGTCTCCTCCAAGCTATATCGAGAGGCAAGTCCGAGGTCATTCAAATTCCTAATCTATCAGGTGCTTTCACATCTCCCGCTGACCAGGATGAGAATTCTCACTGTATGGCAGGTGAGCCAGCCCCCAGGTCCCATCGTAAAATCTGACTCGTTTTCTTTAAACATTTTAACTAGCATACAAGAATTGTACAAAATAATGAAATTTATGCCGACATTTCCAGACATGAGTTTACTTTGACCGTATTTTCAACACCGAGCCTCGTGCTGCCCTGAACTGCCTGTTAGAGATTCGAGTACTGGAGGATTACTGAGAAGTGCCTTTTGTGGACAACGCCCGCAATAGCATGAGAGATGCGGGGTATGGAGGGAGAGGGGAACAACTGAGCTGTGCTGGCTGGTTTTATGCCAGCTTAACAAAGCTAGAGTCACTGAGGATCTTCAACCAAGAAAATGCCCTGAATTATACCGGCCCAGGAACAAGCCAGTAGTGTATTTTCTTGATTGGTGATTGATGTGGGAGGGACCAGCTCACTGTGGGTAGTGCCACCCTTTGGGCTAGTGGTCCTCAGTGCTATAAGAAAGCAGGCTAAACAAGCTGTGTGGAATCAGCTAGTAAGCAGCACCCCTCCATGAGTTCTGCTGGGGTTTCCTCCCACCGTCATCTGAATTGAAGTAAGAAGGTAGGCTTATTTACAAAATAAAACTTAGTTATAAAATCAAATGTTAGTCCTGGCTGTAACTTCAGAGTCTGAAAGCTTAACCTTTGGATGCTCCCTACTGTCTTCTGGACAAAGCTTCAGCTCTTCCATCACATCAGGTTATGAAAAGAAGATCATTATGTGGCTATTTCTGCCAAGACTGTTGCTGTTGCTGTCATGTCTCATATAGCACCTTCTTTGTTGTCCTCTATGGAATACAATGTGTAAGAGACAATGTGGCGGGGAGTGGGAACGATTTGTTATTTATATAGGACAGTCTGGCTCCAAATTTTTATCAGTCCTCCTGCCGCAGCTGCTCAAATGCTAGGATTATAGGTGTAAATCACCATGATCAGAGTCAGATCTATTCCTAAAAGATTTAAAAATAAACTTTAATACTAGATAGGAGGTTTTAATTTTTCATCATCTGAAAATGTCTCCATTAATTATAGGGCCATCACATAATGCTGGCATAAGTGCACGTATTTATGAAGAGGAGCAGTAGTGAAGTGATTAAGCCACAATATGAAGTCGTACATACGTGGTGATATTTTACTTGAACTCTAACAAATATAGCTTGCCTGAAGGTCAGAGGACAAAGCTAGCAAACAATTAACCACAGAGGTCTAGAGGTCCGTACATACAGACAGTGAGTGATACGGCTGGGCCAAGAAAGAAAGGAATATAAGGCAGTACTGGACAGGCTCTCGGTCCTTCTTTTTTGACAGAGGAGTTAGCAAGGAAAGAGTTGGTTGTGGCTTGCTCCATCTCTCTGATATTTCAGCATTTACCCTGATATCTGACTCCGGGTTTTTACTATTAAGACCAATTAAAACTTGTGCAACAGTCATACTTTCTAATATAAAAATGGTAACATGCCCTCTTTGGTGGTCATTCTGTTCTCCTTTCCCTCTCTCCGTGTTTTCCTGGGGGCCACCTGGGAGTGCCTGTGTTCTTTAAACCTGGGCATCTTCTAATTCTGGTCCAATTTGGTCTGATTGACTTATTGTGTGGAGAGGTTTGGCGGTCCAGAAAAATACTTAACATCTACAATGGTTGGAATGTTAGGCATTTCCTCTGGATGCTCTGTTCTTGGGTAATCTCAGTATATGGTCCTTCCTACGACCAGGTATTGCTTTAGGGTAAACTACTGAGACTCAGGCCTCCATTAAACTTGTAGATGGCTGAGTCCTACTCTGGCAGGTGAAAATGGTTGGAAGAACTTCCTTTGGTGGTCTTTTTCTATTTAGTTTATCATTCTGGCTCCTACAGGAATTGTGATTTTACTTTCTTTATGCTAAGAAGTGGCTTGAGAGTGGATGTGCAAGCTGGGAGTATAGCTTAGTGCAGGAGCACTTGTCCAGCACGTCACAGGCCTAGGTTTGCTCTTAAGTGTTATGATTTATGGCAGCATGGGTGACCCTGCAGGTCCCACTGCAGGTGGGAGAGGCCATGGCTGGTGGGAGACAGACAGATGTGCCATGCAGGGAGCTTGGGTATAGAGTTTATTCAATGTTGGGATGGTATAAAGTATAAGGGTAAGGGGGCTATGGAGGGGAAACACACACGGGAGGGGGGAGGGAGGGAGAGAGGGAAGGAGATGACAGAGAGGAAAGGGGGAGGAGTAGAGGCAGAGGCTGCCTCTTTAGAAGAATGGACAGAGAGAGGAAGAGGAAGAGAGGAGATCAGCTTGCATAATTATAACATTCCCATCTTTCTCTTAAAATAAAAAGGCAAGGAGTTAGGCATGGCAGATTAAGAGGATAAGGGAGTTGAGTTCTTGAGACTACTTCATGCTGATTTGTGGACGTCGAGGGAATGTTATAATTATGCTGTCCTGCCCTGTCACCTAGGTACCCTGTCCCTTTAAGAGACAAGCTCCGCCCACCCCAGTCTCCCCTTCCTGCTGAGGTAAGCTTATCTCCTGCCTCCTCTCTTCCTCTTCCTCTCTGTTCTTCTAAAGAGGCAGCCTCTCTGCCTTCTTCTCCCCCTTTCTTCTCTTTCTCTGTTTCTCACTGTCTCTTTCTCTCTCCCCTCCATAACCCACTTACCCTTAAACCTTATACCCTCCCAATACTATACTCTATACCCAAGCTCTCTCCCTGCATGGCATATCTGTCTGTCTCCCACCCACAATGGGACCTGCCAGGGTCACCTGTGCCATCATAAATCATAACATTAAGCACTAGAGTATAATAATAAAAAAGAAGATATGTAGCACTGGGTAATACAAGAGATACACACACACACACACACAGAGAGAGAGAGAGAGAGAGACAGGGCTGGGGGGGGCAAACCTTCTTGATAGAAGTATCTAGGAAAGTTTTATTTATTAAAATAGTGGGATGGAGGAGAGGGTGCTTACAGGCCAGTTCTTTGTCACTGCTCTCTGAAAACGGGATGCTGGGTGCTACTGCTTAGTGTTCTGTGAGCAAGAAGAGATCAAAGGACAAATGACAGCAAGCTGAAGATGGCCTATCAGGAAGAGAGGGGGAACTTGGGTTTGTTTATTTAGTGGTGCTGAGGATGGAAGCCAGGGTCCTATGCGCACTGTAAGCGGTCTACCACTGAGCTGTATCTGTAGCCAAGAACTGGGGTTCTACTTTCTCCTGAGACAGGAACTTGCTAGTTAACCCTGGTTAACCTGGAACTTGCTATGTAGATCAGGCAGGCCTAGAATTGGCAGCTATCCTTTCCTCCTTTCTCCATCTCCTGAATGCTGGGATTATAGGTGTGAGTCACCACTCTCTATATAACCCCGGGACTGTCAAAGAACCCAATCCCCGCGGTCTCACACACTGTTCTCACCTGGTACTCCAATGCAGTTCAGTGCTGAACTGTGAAACCAAAGAGAGCAGGGGGCAGAGGCTTCTTTACACTGGGCCACCAAGGCAGTGGCCATGGGGTCACTTCATTCATGGGTGATTTTATGTGGAACTGTTAAAGCATGCCACTCAAATACATTTTATCTATTTTAAAACCAGGACTTCAAAAATCCAATTAGATTAAAGGAAAAAAGAAAATTTGTTAAGAAAAAAAAATTCTATCGGGTGGTGGTGGTGCATGTCTTTAATCCCAGCACTCAGGAAGTAGAGGCAGGCGGATCTCTGTGAGTTCAAAGCTGGCCTGGGCTACAGAGTGAGTTCCAGGACAGCCAGGGCTACTCAGAGAAACCTTATCTCGAAAAACCAAAAGATAAAAAAGTTTAAAAAATCCATTTCCTCCTTTTTTTTTTTTTTTTGTTGGTACTTTTGCTGGTTTGCTTTGCTTTTTTGGTTTTTAATTTTTTAATTCTATGTGTTTTCTGTGTGTGGGCACTTCGCTTGCATGTCTGTCTGTGCACATGTGTTTCCCTGCATCTGAAGTTACAGCTGTGAACTTGTTATAGAATGAATATGCCTTCCCATGGAGAACTCGCTGCCCACACTAAGATATTAATAATGGAACAGGCTCTGTAGTGATAGCACACAACACATTCTGGCTAATGCACAAAGGGATCCAGCCTTGAACAGGAAACTTTACCAGCATATATAGCCTTAAGATCATACATTTACATACGCTACCATCCCTAAGCCTCTTTTAGCCCTACCCCCCCCCCCCCCCCCCCCCCCCCCCCGCAAGTTATACTTTGAGAATTTAAACAAAGACAGGAAACTTCAAGTCTGGTCACCTGGGCAGATTTCTTTCTTTCCTTCCTTCTTTGGGGGGGGGGGGGGTCGGGGAGGGAGTTGTTTTAAGACAGGGTTTCTCTGTGTAGCCTTTGCTGACCTGGAAATCAGACTGGCCTTGAACTCAGAGATTTGCCTGCCTCTGAGTGCTGGGATTAAAGGCCGCCGCCCACAAAGTTCCTTTTGAACGGCTGTTACCCAGGGTCATCTTGCCCAGCTGGTAGAATTATCGCCGGACCAGGACTTAATGGCGTTTGTGACCCCACGCTGTCCCCCGGGAGCTGCCTCTTAGAGTCCTTTGACAATGATGACGGGCCTAAGGACCAGCGTAAGTTTGGGTTGTCCACGAGCAAACACTAGCAAAAACATTTCCTCAGCAACCCTAAACTTCATTTATTCTCCACCAACTTCCTTCCCGCGGTTCCTAGCAAGCCTGGTGAACATACCATGTAACTTCCGGTCACACTGGAGGCGGCAGATGCACCCTAGAACTCTGTACCCTCACAGCCACAGCCGCAAACTTTTGGTTCTTGGGTGAAACAGAGGGCACTGTAGAAACGAGCATGGTGAAGTCCATCTCGTAAGGCCTACGGACATGTTCTCAGAGTATACTCACCGGTCAGCTGCAGGAGGAGGCCTTCGGTGCAACTCACGACCCCGAAAGCTGGAATTAAAGGGCCCTCCAGAGCGTCCAGGACTGCTGCCGGTGGCTGTGGACAGCATCCGTGTGGGGTTGTGATATTTGGACATGCTTTTCATTTCCTGCCAGGTATACAGTGTGGTAACAGCTCGCAGGCAGAGCCCAGGCTTCTGAGACTTGAACTGCTCATTGATGTTAGATTTACGAGGGAGTCCGTCCAGGCAGCAGGAATGTCTGCTGCTGCCTCCACATGCTCCCCTGGCTAATAACTACCTTCTGAGCTATCTACCTGCGGTCACATTGCAGTACTCCACACGAAGAAAATGTTCAGAGAATGGTTCTCAGTTTACTATAATTGCCAATTTTCGAATTTTCCGCTTAGAATGAATTCCAAGGACGGCTCACTACTGAGATTTTAACCTGATGAACCAGACTAGACTATAATCTTTTGTCCTCTTGCCCAAGGCTTAGCCCTGTGTTGTAGTGTGTGCAATAAATGACAGCCTCAAGAGCTGTAAACGCCGTCACTGATTCTGAGCCACAGATCTGTCATGTGCACAGCACTGTGTTTCTTGTGGATGCCACGATGCCTTTGCTGGAGCTTGGAGAAAGATCGAAACAGCAGATTTTATTTTTATTTATTTATTTATTTTTTTTTTTTTTTTTTAAGGCAGGGATATAGCCCTGGCTGAATTAGAAGTCACTATGTAGCCAGGCTGGACTTGAATTTACAGAAATCCACCTGCCTTTGCCTTTGGAATGCTGGGATAAAAGGGTCACCACACTTGATCCAAGAACCTTTTGATCTCTGTCTACCTCTTCCTTTCCCAAACATAAGTACAGGCTATTTCTATACCGCAAGCAGCCATACAGGACTCATGCTCTGAGACACAATATTGCAAACTACCTGCCAGCCTGTATCTGTTCCTCCATGCCTGCCTGGTCTGGAAAGGACATGTGAGAGCACAGGAGTACAAGACAGGACACAAGTTAGTTACAGGAGTGTGTAGGATGTCAGAGTGTGAGCGCAAGAGAGTTAGCTCAAGAGTGTGTGAGTAAGTGCACGTGTGTGATTGCATAGTTGTGAAGGAGTGTGTTGTGCGAGTTTAGGATGCCGTGTGAAGGAGCGCAGGATTGCGAGTGTGCAGGAGTGCTTGAGCGTACAGGAGTGTGTGAGGGGAGGCTGGGAATTAAAGAGGAGCTTTCTGCCGCAGGAAGCTGCATAGCTTTACCTGTAGGACACACTGTGGGCACGGCGTTATTAACTGACACACTTAACCCTGCAGTCTTTCGTACACACTGTGGGCATGGCGTTATTTTTTTATATGGTTTATTTTTTTATATTTAAAAATTTCCATCTCCTCCCTTCCTCCTCCCCCTTCCCTCCCCTCCCCTCCACCCATACCCCCCTCCCTCCCTCTCCAGGCCAAGGAGCCATCAGGGTTCCCTACTCTATGTTAAGACCAAGGTCCTTCCAGGGCATGGCGTTATTAACTGACACACTTAACCCCGCAGTCTCTACCTTTAGTACACACCGTGGCCACACTTAATCCTCAGAACCCATTATACAGATAAAGAAATCTGAACCTCAGTGAGATTAAGAAACTTTCCACAGAGAAATGACACACTGTGAGGCCTGGTTGGATGGCTGGCGTGAGATCTCTGGCTGTCGGGTCAGACTGCAGCCGTAGGTTCCTAAGGAGAGAAGCTGGCATTGCACAGATACAGACATGTGAGCTTTTCCCCGTAGTCTGGGGAGAATCCTGGAGGGGAGCCAAGCCCTTGGCTTCAGATAGGACCTCTGCAGCTTTGCTCTGACTTTAGGAATGTGATTATCTCTGCTTCAGATTTTCCCATGCATAATTTTTTTTTTTTTTTAAAGAAAAGCCTGAGGAGACGAGGATGCCACTGAGTATCTGTAGGTCTCTCTGGCACAGCCTAGCACTTAAGTCTGGCTGCCTACTCTACAGAATGAAAATGAAATGTACACCCTGGCAATGCTGAAGTATGTGTGGGCAGCCCGTACATGGCGGTTCTGTTGAACTTGTCCAGATTGGGTTCCAGGGTCTAAGTTGATGTGGATGACTCAAGAGGACACCAGATCTCACTACAGAGGGTTGTGAGCCACCATGTGGTTGCCGGGAATTGAAAAGGCGCCTGCCTCAGCTCAAACAGCTGGATTCTCCAGTAGAGTCTCCCAGGCCACAGTTTGCTGGGTGTGACCCTAACAGACGGCGTTCTTTCTTGCTTCAGTCAGAACACACTCATCCTAAGGAGATATTCCGTCACGCAGGCCTTCGAGGGCTGGTGTACATTTCATCAGAGACGTCGGGACCACTGCAAACTAAATTGTTAACCTTAAAGCAGAACTGTATTTTGAAAAGTGGTTCCTCCTCGTTTCTCCTCCCCCTTCCCTTCCCCCCCCCCCCCCCCCCCCCCCCGCAACAAGTATCTTCATACCACATGAGTCTTAAGATGGGATTATACTGGGCACTAGCTGAATGAATGTTTTCTGTTGCCATAAAAACTTGATTGGATGTCTCTTCTGAATTGTCCCCTAATCCTGAGGTGCATCCTCACTACAGTGTGAAAGTTTGTTATATCTTTGGTAAGCAGAAATCTCACAACCTACTGTATATATGTAATATATATAAAAGCTTTATACACACACACATTATTTTTTGTTTTCTTCTAAGGACTTACATCTTAGAGGGTGACTTATTTGGTATTAAAGTAGTTTGTCTGCTTTTTTTCCTTTGGCATGTTAATCCCATTTATTTTGTAGATAACCTTTTCAAGGTAAACAGGGGATTACCAGTCACGTGAAAAAAGTGCTTCTGCAATGCAGTCCCAAGCCAGAAACCTCCCAGTCTAGATAACCATTTAGTATTCCTAGACATAGAGCGGCTTTAAACCTCATAGCACAAGCAGATGCGAAGGGAGGTAGGGCTTGTGGGGGCAGAGGCACAGCCAGGAAACAACAGCCTTATGTACAGACAATTGGTCAAAACTGATACTCATCTATCAGACTTCAAAGGATCATTAAACAGCACAATTGTAGTGGAGGACTAATGGGAACGGCTTAATTACCATCTAGTTAAAACTGCCTTGCCCACAAATGTCCTTCCCTAGCTGATCTGCCCAAGGCTGGTACTTCCCAGTTCCAATGGCTTCCAGCCCCTTCTCGAGGGCTCTCTTGTCTTGTATCAGGGAGAAAGAATGAGCTGCAGCGGCCCTGGATCCCACTGTCAAAGTTGGACAACGTTGACACTGATTCATTCAAACCAGCTGCTCTCAGGGCCCTTGCCTGGCCCCACTGCTCCCATCGGAACCTTGCCGAAGAACAAAGGATTCTTGTCCCGACCTCAGTGGGCAGCAAAGTCCAGACCACAGTGGACCAAGAGATCAACACCCAGTGGTGACATTACACAGACATGATTTCTTGAAGTGAAAACTCCATTTATACAATGCTTAGGGAGAACATGGAATTTCAGAACCAATATTTGTCTTTATACATAGCCAGACTTTTTAAAACATTATTTTTTTATTCTTTGAGAATTTCAGATCATGTGCCCGATCCCATTCATTTCTGAGTCCTTCCTTGTCCACCCTCCACCCTTGTACCCTCCCCTCCAAAAAAGAAAGGAAAAACTAATAATAATAATAATAAAAATAATAATAAAAAACCCCACTTTGCTCCTCTTCCTTGCCCACTTGTCCTTCATAAACATATTCGCCGCAGTGGTAATGGGAGCTGCGGTGTGCTGTGCAGTAGGCCCTTGTGCCCAACGGCTTTACTTGTATAATGTTCATTGCAACAAGTTGTTGGTCTGGTTCAAGGCCTCTGGCTTCTGCTAGACCATCCATACTGGACCCCCCCAAGACTCCTCTTAGATACCATGCTGTTGTAGTCATGGAGACTTTGTGGCTATAGCTATGCAGGTCTAGTCCCTTTATGAACTCCAGTAGGTCACAGATGGGAGAAATGTTGGGGTGGGCCTGGGTGATAGCTGAGTTGGTCAGCCCAGGCCTCCCGCTGGGCATCCCCACTCAGGCAAGGGGCAGGGTCAGCTTCCCTGCAAGCAGCAGTCAGGGAGGGGCAGGCCCAACTCTCCTGTGAGGGCAGGGCAAACTCTCGGGGGCAGGGTCAGCTCGGCACGGCATGGCTCTTGGACATCAACATGGCTTTGGGTGGCAGTCCATCCAGACCACAGGCATCCTCATGACCTTTGGTGGTAATAGGAGCCACAGACATCAACACAGACCCCTGGCTATCATGGAGCCACCTTGGAAGCAACAGAGGTCCAGACATCACTTGGCTCCAGGTGGCAGTGCAGGCCACTCTCACCAGCCTGTTCCTCACCACAACAGCGTCTCCAGTCCTACCTCTCTCCACAGCACATGAGTTGCTCCATTTCTCTTCTCTCCCATTTCTCCACCACATGTTTGCTCATCGCAGTGGCGCCGGTGGGTGAGCCTCTAGAGCCATAGAGTTTGCTATGACACTTCTCAACTCCCTTGTCTTAGTGCCATGCAGCTCTGGAATCTACATTTCTTACATTCATTTAAATTCGAAAGATAAAGATAAAGCAGAGTGACCCAAAAGGGTTGAAAAAAATCACAAATTAAACGACTTGTCACCAAAGCTTTATTCTTGTCATCTCTGTTCTGTTCAGTATGGTTGAACACAAGCCTGTGGTTCAATAATGGAGTAACATGCAGATGAGGGACAAGAATGAAGCCCAGACAAAGGACAGAAATGTCAATCACACTTTAAAAGTCTAGCCACACAAGGTCTTTCCTCAGCTGCTCCTTGGCTGTTACCCACATGTATTCACATGTACTGTGAGCATGGACGATGGTGTCCGTGAGCTCTACAGGGCACAACAGACCTTGTAGAAGTCTTAAGGATGCCTAACCAAATTATATTGTGATTATTCATTTTCTAGACTTAGGGGATGGAAATACAAAAGAATATAAACAAAGCATGCTTTCTGAGGTTTCTTGGGTCAGTTAGTAGAAAAATAGGTGTTTTCTTTGTGGGGGGGGGGGTTTATAGCGGGGAACCCTGAAGCTGAAATTTCCGAGTTTATTTCCACCTTTGTCAGTCTTTAAGGGAGTGGTAGGCTTTGGTGGTCCGGTTGTTGACAAAGTCTGTCTTCTTAAACTGAGCCTTTGGAAGAAGCAGACAGAAATGTAAAAGGCTACTACATCCTCACATAAGAAAACGTCTCATCCATTCATCAGCGGAAGAACACTTAGGTTGGCTCCATTTCCCGACAGCTGTGACGTAAGCAGCATTGAACATGGCTGAGCATGTCTGGGAAGCAGGATGTCAACCCCTTGGCGTATGTCAAGGAGTGGTGTAGCTGGTCCTAAGGTAGATTTGTCTAGCTTCAGGGTGCTCCACACTGATTTCTAGAGTGGCTGCACCAGCTTGCACTCCCAGCTGTGAACCGCACCTGTCATTTGTACTCTCCTTCTTAGCCCTTCCGATTTTGGTAAGGGGAAATCTCAAAGCAGTTTTGATTTCTATTTCCCTAACTGCTGGTGGAAAATCTTTTGAAACAACCTAAATGCCCTTCAACTGATGAATGTTTAATAAAAATGCAGTACATGTACACAATGGAATTCTATTCAGCTGTAGAGGAAAACAAAAGTCATAAAATTTGCAGGTAAATAGATGAAACTAAAACATTCTACTGAGTGAGGTGCGCAGCCTCTAAAGACGAGTCCCATGTCTCTCTCACTTTGTGGCTCCCAGCTCTTAATCTCCAGATGCAAGTAAATAACCTGGAGAACCTGCAGAATCAGGAACACAGCAGTAGACCAAGGTAGTGCCAGGGAGTGAGGGGAAGGGAGAAAGGGGAAGGGGGAGCTGGGGAGTAAGGGGAAGGTGGGGTGGGGATTAGGGGATGGTGGGGTGGGGGGTTGAGGGGATGGTGGGACTGGGGGTGAGGGGAAGGTGGGGGTGGGGGTGAGGGATGGGGGTGAGGGGAAGGTGGGGCTGGGGGTGAGGGGAAGGTGGGGTGGGGGGTTGAGGGGATGGTGGGACTGGGGGTGAGGGGAAGGTGGGGGTGGGGGTAAGGGAAGCTCTTGAGTGGGAATGACAAGACACAGGTGACAAAGGTGGAAACGGAAAGAACCGAACTGGGGCACTTTCACTGGAAACGGAGGGCGATGTGGAGAAAAAGTGAAGGAGGGAAGGATAAATAACACTAAAGATGTTTGAAAAGACATGGGAACTCATTTTATGCTTCCAAAAATTATCTGTAATATCTATGTGTATAAATAGATACATAGTTTAAGGAAGTTATGCCATGTGGAGTACCTAACAAACCCCTAGTACCATGCATGAGAAACATCCTCTTGATCTGTTGGTCAGAGGAGTCCAAAAGACTTCCAAAGCAATGTAAGTTGTTAACGTTTCCCGTGTTGCCCACAGAACGTAAAGGTAAATCCCTATTGCTGAAGATGCCATGCACTTGGAAGAATGGAGCTGGAGCTGACTGGAGCCTCCTTCCTAAGGGGGTGCCCACAGATGGGAAGGTGCTGTGTAAGTGGCCAAGAGAGGAGCAGTCAGTAGCTCTAACCAGCTGTAAGGTCCGTGGGCCACAACAACGGGCCTGTCAAGAAAGCCACAATACTGCCAGAATGGCACTTTATTTTAGAGATGATCAATAATCATCTAATTGGACTTAAGGGTCACCCATAGGACTGATGTCATATCTGGTTTTGTAGGCTGTGGAGAGGTCATTTCCCCGAGAGGACAGCATACTACTGCCAGATCCTAATTGATGTGGGAGGGTCTTCTGTTTTGTGTTGATTTCATTGGTTAAATAAAGAAACTGCCTTGGCCCTTTGATAGGACAGAAAATTAGGTAGGTGGAGAAAACAGAACAGGATGCTGGGTAGAAGGCAGTGAGGCAGACGCCTCAGACAGTAGCCATGAAGCCAGCCACCAGGTCAGACATGCTGAATCTTTCCCGATAAGCCACCACCTTGTGGTGCTACACACATTATTAGAAATGGGTTAATCAAGATGTGAGAATTAGCCACTAAGAGGATAGAGCTAATGGGCCAAGCAGTGTTTAAATGAATACAGTTTGTGTGTTGTTATTTCAGGTGTAAAGCTAGCCAGGCAGGAGCTGGGCAGGACGAAAAGCAGGCCTGATTGCCTCCTCACTACACCTAATACCATTTTTAACTGTATTGCAAAGACTTTCCCTTAGAGCCACAGATAAGTGTAGCGCCCACTCCTCATCCAAGTTTTATTCTGCAACATACAGAGACTATTACAGAGATCTACAGTGGGAGTGTGCAGTACCTAACCACAACTGATATATCTGGAATGCAACCCTGTGTCTAAGGCTCAGGGAAATCATGGAAGGGACAGAAAGATTTTAAGATCCAGAGGCCCACAACACGGCTGATAGATCATATTCCCTAGATATGGCAGGGGAAATGAACACATGGACTTTCAGTAATATGATTGAACAAGACCAGCAAAATGGCACCACCAGCTGACGCATCAGTGTGGACAGGGGTGACCCCACATCACCCCTCCCCTGATGAAGAGCT
This sequence comes from Arvicola amphibius, assembly GCF_903992535.2. Lineage (NCBI taxonomy): Eukaryota > Metazoa > Chordata > Mammalia > Rodentia > Cricetidae > Arvicola > Arvicola amphibius. Next base: position 114,047,834 of record NC_052056.1, on the reverse strand, counting down.
ATAGACTAAGGGCCGCTGTGAGAGGGAGAATCAATCACTCCCACGGTTAAACTCCCACATAGGTTGTCCAATTGCATGAGGTCTTGGATACAAGCAAAGCTAAGTGGACTCAGTAGGTTACATGTACATATGTACACATATATATTTATATATGTACTCATGCATATGTGTATATACATGTAACAATAATACTTAAAGAAGAGAACCTGAATTTGGGAGGGACAATGCAGTGCCCATGTATGAAATTTTCAAAAAACAAATCAAAACAACAACGATGACAACCACAACAACCAACCTATTTAAACACAAAGAAGAAAGTGCAGCTATCTGGTGATTTCTGCTGAGGGCCAGGTCAAGTGTCAGTGTTCTTACCTTCTTGTAGGCATTGTGGAGTTCTGTATGTGTCCACAGAGTGTAGAGAAGGACAGAAGCAGCTTTGCTGGCCTTGTTGGGGGCATAGCTGGAAAGAGAGAGAGGCGTGTGGGTCAGTGAGAACATGGACTCTGGCCATTCCCTTTTCATTCCTCAAGTCGCCACTGGTGCAGCTTCAGCAGTTGCCACTGGTCACACACAGAGGATGAGCTTTGAAAGCTAGAGGCTCTTTTATAAATCATAAGGGTAACGCTGGTAAATAAGTAAGTTACAGAGAAAAACCCACAATATTTATACATGTTGTACATCCTTCAATTTAGTTATAGTGCCTTTCATTTGTATTTTTATGGTCCATATCTACAGATTCCAGTGCAGAAAAACAAGCGAAGACATGTGCATGCCTCCGGACAAAAGGACCCTCCCAATGTGGGGCAAACCAAATTTTCCAGGTTAATAAAATACACTCTTGTAGCAGTACTTGTCAAAATAGTTTAAAATCATTGTGTCTTTAGAACAGAGTCGACAGAGAACTTACTGTCCCAATCCAGTTCCCCACTGCATTTGACATCGCACTGGCTTCTGATGCTCCAGTTCTAAATGTGCCCTCAACTTCCCATTTCTGGCTAGCTGTCAGTTTTCTTTTAGATTTCATTACCATCTACTACCTACTTACACTCAGCTGTATTTTCTTTCATAAACAAAGAATGTGGGTTTATTTCCCTTGGCACAAAGGTCTATTAACATGCAATCAAGAATACAGAAGGCAGGGCTGGAGAGATGGTTCAGCAGTTAAGACCACTGACTGCTTTTCCAGAGGGCCCGGGTTCAATCCCTAGGACTGCATGACAGCTCCCGACTGTCTGTAATTCCAGTTCCAGAGGACCTGACACTAATGGCAAAATACCAATGCACATTAAAAAAAAAGAATACAGAGAGCAAAACTACAATGTATACAAATGTTGGGCTCCGCCTCAGCTTTCTCTTCCACACCAGAAGCTTTGCTGGAAGGAGAGTCACATTAGCCTCCTACGGAGTTCTTCGTATCCTAGGGACATTCAGGGTCACTCGAAAGAAGTAAATTCATTTAAGTTACAGGTCCCTTATATTCAAAACTCTATAAAGTTCTTTAATGACAAAAAGTTTTTATATTCATAACATTTATCTTTACGCTGTTTGGAACTTTTCTTTTTTAAAATAGAATATGGTAAAATCCCATTTTGCCAATAGTCTACAATTTTTAAATCACAGCCATTGCTCTGGAAAGCTAATTAATTACATCAGTAAACACCAGAATCCACAAGTAAGAGAAACGATGGCGCCTGTCTGACTGGGTTTTCTAGAAGAGAATGATGACCCAGATCTGTGATGTTGCCTGTGGTCTTGCTGCTCGTAGGACTCAGCGAAAGGTAACTGCAGCTAGAACATTTATACAGTCGTGGTGGCGGGAAACAGGGACAGGTACTAGGGGACTTACCCTTCTCCTACGCTGATGTTCATAATTTTCTGCAGGCCTCCAGTGTTGAGAAGGTCTCGTGCATTCTGGTAACTATTCTGCACTAAATTATTCAGTGTGTAGCAGGCAGAGGCTGTAGTTTCAACAAGAAGGTCAGTACTTGGGACTGTGTCGGGAATTATGGAAACCAAATCTGGTAGAGTTTCTTTGGCTACAAATTGAAGGAAAAACAATGCTTGGTTAGAAAGATTTTTCTTTTAGGAGGATGTGTGTATGTGAACATGTGTGTTACACACACATGAGTGTTTGGTATGTGTGCCTCCTGCACACACACGTACATGAAAGTCAAGCAGGTTGTCAGCTTGTCTTCCTTATTCCCTTTCCACCTATCGCTTTGAGACAGGGTGTCTGACTGAACCAGGGCTTGGTTTTTAGGGCACTGGCTAGCCAGTGAACTCCTAGGCTCTGCCTCTCCCACCCCCTAAGTACTGGAGTTACAGGTCATTGGTTGACATATGTATAAAAAAATGCTGAGTCTTTATGATCAAATCTGAAAACACAATGCCTGCTCTCAGTGTACTGAAAACCCAATGCCCGCTCTGAGTGTACTGAAAACCCAATGCCAGCTCTGAGTGTACTGAAAACCCAATGCCCGCTCTGAGTGTACTGAAAACCCAATGCCCACTCTCAGTGTACTGAAAACCCAATGCCCACTCTCAGGGTGCTGAAAACCCAATGCCCACTCTCAGTGTACTGAAAACCCAATGCCCGCTCCCAGGGTGCTGAAAATTCTTCCACAGAGTAAAAATGTCAAGCACTTTAAAATTTCATACTCTTCAATCCAGAAATGAAATTTCTGGCAATACAGATATTACCTTAAAATTTGAAAAAGATTTCCACAAAGATATTTTGGATAGAGTTATATATGTTAGAAAAAAATCACAAAAGCCTAACTATCTTATAGGAAAATGTTTAATTAACTAAAATACACTTAAAAAAATCAAGCTTCTAGTTCAGTTAAAATGAGGGGAACTTAAGACACCAGGACAAGCCACAACAGACTCTCCAGACATCCCGACTGCAGGGTGCACGTGCTAGCCCCCCTCTCTGATAAAAGTCTCTAACTTCTAACACTGGAAGCAACAGAACCTTCCTCCACAGGTTGTTCTGGGTGAGCCCAGGAGTTTATGCCCATTAACTGTGACCTCATGCAAGTTATTATCAGAAGGTTAAACCCCAGACTAAAAGACCTTGGGAACACGAGTATTCCTTTCACAACTTATGTGGACAATATGGAAATAATTCTGACAAAAAACAGGAAGGCCCCAGCCACCGCTGAGCTGGGTGCCACATCCTTTTCATCACCAACCAGGAGATCCCCTCATAGATCCAGGCTAAGGAAACACACACGGTCAAGGCTGAGGAAGAGCAGCAATGAAAGGGATCTATCATATTTAGTTGTCTTAGGAAAGTACAGGCACCAATAAAATACATTCTACAATATACTATGGGAAGGCATCTATCTAAATCTATATCCACATATCTATATTCATTCTAGATAGATAGATAGATAGATAGATGATAGATAGATAGATGATAGATAGATAGATGATAGATAGATGATAGATAGATACATAGATAGATAGATACATAGATAGATAGATAGATAGATAGATAGATAGATAGATAGATAGATAGATAGATACATAGATAGATAGATAGATAGACAGACAGACAAACAGATGAATAATGAAATAAATGAAAACCTATCTGGCTAGAAAATCTCATTTAAAAACACAACATATATTGAGATGAATTTTTACTTATTCTTGGCTATTAAAACATCAGAATCAAGATGGGTCCTATTGCATAAATTACATGTTGAATATAGAGCAGTTTACAACTTTAAAGTTGTAATGGTGCAACTGTAATTATGTTGATGACCCACATGCAGATGAGACAGACCCCGTGAATGGAACAGCCAGCACGCAGACAGAGTGTGGTCCAAGAGTTCTCTCCTGCAAGTCATCAAGACAAATGGAGAAAAGGCTGGATGGAAGGAGGGAGCTTGCCCTCCTGTGCAGCAAAGGCGGGCCCACTTATCACCGGCCTCCTGCACTTGGAAGTTCACTGAGCACCTATGACATGCAGTCTTCAACTCACCAATTTCATTCTGCAGAGAAAGGTTCCGTGACAAATTCCTCAGCAGGGAGACAGCAGTCTTTTTCACACTGGGATCACCCACGTGCAACATCTTCCGGGTGTGCTGAAGACCATTTTCCTTCTGGACAACCATTCGAGCTACTGATGTGGGCATCTGTTGTGAGACAGATCCTGTAAATGCTATCACATTCGCTATCAGAGAAAGAAGTTCTCTGCAGATTCCAGAGGTTGGGGGACAATAAAAGCTAGAACTCTAGGGATTTTCAATATAATTGTTAAGTAAAAATATTTCTTTTCAGCTGGGCAGTGGTGACACACACCTTTAATCCTGGCACTTGGGAGGCAGATGCAGGTGGATCTCTGTGAGTTTGAGGCCAGCCTGGTCTACAGAGTGAGTTCCAGGACAACCAGGGCTACACAGAGAAACCGTGTCTCGAAAAACAACAACAACAGAAAGGTTACTCATTATTTTTGTGCATCTGTGTTTATAAGTACATAGATTGACTTTACTTTGTATTACACCTAAAGTTTTAACGTGTGTATGGACACACCCTGCACATGCTGTGGAGGACGGAGAGGAACTCCCATGCCTTCCAGTGTCCTCCACTTTATCCCCTTGAGCCAGGGTTTCAGTGAGCCTGAATCCTGCTGTTTCTGCTAGGCTGGCTGGCAAGCTCTTGGGATTCACATGTCTTCGTTCCTCCAAGGTGGACACGTTGGCTTTTTATGTGGGTCTAGGGCAGTCAAACTGAGATCCCTGTGCTTGCAAGGAAGTGTATGTGGCCACTGAGCAACTCCCAGTCCTCTAGGGCTGAACTTTTAAAATCAAGGGTTGAGTAATATAAACTTAATTACATAGCACCATTTTTCTATCTTCTTGAACTATTCACCTAATACAAGCTCATCTTTGTGGGTTTGGTCAAATTTGGTCACGTGGCTGCTGGCCACTTATACTGTGACCCAGAGTCTTTGTTTTTCTTAGGCTGCCACCTGGGGTGAGAACACAGCTCCTCTGTTACCACGGGGCTTCATTTAGTAGCTGATGCTTGGTTATCAGTCCTGTTTCTTCTGGTTCAAGTTTTGGTAACTAACATATTTCAACAAACTTACTTATTTCTAAACTACAAACCCAATTCATTACAAAAAGAGAACTGGGATTTTTAAGAAGCATTTTTATTAGTTCTTTGAGGGTTTCGAAAATATAATGTGTTTGCCATATTTATCTCTTCTCCTAACTCTCTCCTGATCCTCCCTTCCCCACCCAACTTTGAACTGTCTTCTTTTAAGAGCCCATCTTGATGTACCGCCTCTCCGCGGTACCCACCAGTGTAGTTAAAGTTGCCTCGGCTTACGACTCTTTGCTCTGTAAAACTATAAACCTTCATGAAACTGCATCCATGCTGGAACATGGAATTTGGGGTAACCTAAATCTGTTCCCAGGCCATGGCCACTCATAATGGCTCCAGAATAAACTCATATTTGCCTATAAAATGAAAAAGAAAGAAGGAAAGAAACTCCACTCCAGTTGGTGCTGCTCACTACTATTAGGTGTGGCCTGCCCTGGAGTATGGCCGACTCATCAGGGATCTTCGCACTAAAGAAAACTGACTTTCTCTTTCTCAGCAGCTACCAAACCCCAGCAGCTCTTCATGTGTCTCCCCAGCCCCACCACTGGGGTTTTTTTTTTGGCTTGAGCTTATGCAGGTCTTATGTATGCTGTCTCACTCCCTGTGAGTTCATATGTGCACTGTCAGGTAGATATTAGATGTTTGAAAAGGCAACACACTGCTAGCTGGATTATGTTTTCTTACCATGTAATCTGCTTTCACTGAACTTGCTATGTAGATCAGCCTTCCCCTGAACTCACTGAGATCTGTCTGCCTCCAGAGCACTGGCATGGATTACCACAGTCTGTGTATCTGAGACTACTGCTAGGTCAGGCCTAGGAAAATCTTACTCAGGATCTAAATGCTGACCTGGCCTTTTCTAGCCCTTTCTAGTTCTGTAGCCTTAGCTCGTGTTGTGACTTTATATTAAACTTCCATTTGAAGTTAATATGAGGCTACCATGACAACAATTCTTGTGATTCTTATCCCTTCTTCAGGATGCTTATCTTTCTTGTTTCCTATAAACACTGCCTCCTACCACCACCTGTATTCTTCATTTTCTCAATTCTATTTTCTAGAATTGAGGGTCCTAATGTAGAACTAAGAGGAATATGGGATCTCTAAAACTATTTTTGTGTTTATATTTAATATTCCTCAGGAAACTGTACATCACTTTAATTTAGTGTCAACGTTTCCATGGCTAAAGGAAGTGAATTATTACTACTTTAAATACTTTGTAGCAACTGTTTATCTTCCATCAACTCTTCTCCTCTAAGAAGATGTCTTCCCCAGAGATATGCAGAAAGGAAGCTGTTTCTTAGGTACAATTCCAGAGCTTGGGTGAAGAGGAAAGATGGGCATTGCTCTCTCCCCATATGCCATCTACATGTATATTTTATCTGACGGCTTGGAAGACTGGCTGTCAGCCTTCTACTTCCTATCCATGCAGCTAAGCAAACTAACCACTTCGCACCTCCTAGGCTTTCAGCTTCAATTCTTTCCAGACGTCAACTACTTAGTCTTATTGTGACACAGAACCAGAAGAACATTGTCCTGTGTGACCGTAGAGCTCTGAATACCTTTTTGTTCTTGTTCTCTATTTTCTATCACATTTATCGCCAAGATTAGTCCCTTTTTCGCACCCTTAATTCCTAAACTTCACATCACTAACTGTCTCCTGCTAGCGTCTGCACTAACGCTGGAGTTGCCCGAGCTATCACATAAACACGTGTGTCTATAACATGCTGTCATTTCATCCTAGTTTAACTTCGCCTCCCAACAACACTCTACTACTGTTTGGTTCATTTAGCTTTGCCTTTTCTGATTTTTTTCAGATTTGTTATATTGCTAGAATAAATAGTACATTTTCAGATTAGCATTTCTGCAATCTCATTCAGCCAGCTTCCCCCATGACCTCAAATGGTGCTGATTAACTTGATGATTTTGGGCTGGGTGGTGGTGGCACACATTCTTTAATCATAGCACCTGGGAGACGGATGCAGGTGAATTTCTGTGAGTTCAAGGCCAGCCTGGTCTACATAGTGAGTTCCAGAACAGCCAGAGGTATGTAAGAGAACTTTCAGAGAGAGAGAGAGAGAGAGAGAGAGAGAGAGAGAGAGAGAGAGAGAGAGAGAGAGAGAGAGAGAGAGAGAGGTGTAAGTAAGGGACTGGAGGAATATCACTCTGTCTTTTCTTTCAGAGGACCCAGGTTCAATTTCCAGCACCACATGGTGACTCACAACTGTCTCTAACTCCAGTTCCAGGGGATCTGACACACTTGACACACTCATACAGACATACATGCAGGAAAAACATCAATGCAAATGAAAACAAAACAAAAACAAAAAAATCTTGCTGATTTTAAATACTAACGGCAGATCTGGAATAAAGCTTGTTCCAAAATCCCATCAGATTTAAGCAGCTAGTACTTATCTGCTGCCTTCAGAATGATGTTCCGACACCTTAGTGTGGCTTGTGCTGTCCTGCCTCACATGGCTTCCCTCCTTTACCACTAGTCCCCAGTTAGCTAATAAAAATGACAAAGTTTCTCTTGTTGGAAACAACGGAGTTCCTCCTTTCTCTTTGTTCACAAGCATGCTTCTGACAAATCATATAAACAATGGTTGGTATTCTTAGCTATATTGTAATGGTGAGGTGGATTCTATGTGAAGACACTTATACTAGACACAGATACATTTTCTCAAAAGTTTCTGTTCCCTCCAAGAGTGTTCAGCTATGTAGCTAAATACACACACACACACACACACACACACACACACACACACACACACACACATACAAAGACTGGTTGTGTAATGAACCACTCTGGAGCGATTACTTCATCGTCTAGGTAAATATAAACTTAGTTCTAACAATAATTTAAAATGGAATATAGAAACACATAGCAGGCACACACTATACGGCACAGGTAACAGCCTTCCTTCTGCCATATGCTTTGGCTCTGATGATAAAAGTAAGTCTCTGGAAAGAGAATGAGCTCTGCCCTGTGGATGGGCTGGCTCCCAAGTCACAGGTGCGCAGCTGCCCTTTCAAGTCCCGTGCTGGTGTAGGCACCACTGTTTGCCGACCAAGAATACACCACTTCTTCTGGTGTGAACAGACTTTCTGTGAGGGAACACATCCTTTGCAGGTAGTGCAAGAGGCAAGTGACCCCTGCCAGCACAAACCTGTACCCTGGGCACTTTACCCAGACCAGGCCAAATGGACCAGTGAGATACCTGAGTTCTTAATAGCAATATTTGTGAGGACAAGAGGCTGTTAAATGTAAGCCTGCTGTCATTTCCAGCTGTCCTCATTACCAAACGGCACACAGGAACAGAATCCAGAGGTGGAGTGAGTCGGTCAAAACTAATCCTGGAAGAAGACAGACCCACCCCAGACATCTGATTTCCATATGAGAAATTCCTTCCTTTCCCTCTGTATTTTTGTCAACTCCTTTGGGGCAGAATTCTGAGGACTGTAATGGCAGAAGGACTAAACAAAATAAAAGCCAAGGCGTTGTTTTTGTAATTGCAGTCTGACGCGGCTTTCCAGAAACTGAGGTTGAAGGCAGTAGAAGGTTGAAACCCTGGTGGTTTCTGAGAACTGTCTTGGCTGGAATGAGGAAACCTTGCTCCTACCTGATTGCTTCACCTCTGCACCAAAGGTAGATGTGTCTACAATGCCCTCATTTTAAAAAGTAGAAAAGCTGTCACAAGACTTACCGGGCCACCTCCTGCTGTGAGATTCTGGAGCGCTCCTAATGAGGCCTCTTGGGTATAGTTCCGGGCACTCTTGGCAATTAAGGACAAATACATCCTTATCACAATGGAATGCCACAGCCACTCCATGCCCCGGGGGCTGCTCTTCTCCTCGGGCATAGGCACGTCTTGGTATTGCTGAGCACACAAGAGTAAATGCACTTCAAGTGATGCCTAGGACCTCTGTACCCACACCAACAGACCAGAAATACTGTCTAGAAAGACTAGCAAATCAGGAAACAGGATATATGATTTTCAGTTACTTAAATTTTAGCTCACAGTAATTATGTCTTTCTAAGGAACTCTCACACTCTCCAACTTTACACTTCGCATTAAGAGAATTAAACACAGGTGCTTCTGAAACTGTCTCCAGCTGCATCTAACCTAGATCCTAAATGGTCACCACTGGTATGGGAATTCATTTCCATCAATACCTTTTTTGGTCCCAGCCTTAGGGTGTGGCTTTTGTGTGCTGATGTGATCTCTTATTGGGGACAGGAGAGGTCTCTCTCGCTCTCTTGGGAGGTCAGAGTGTAAGCAAGCTGGTACGGTTGTTCATGTCTCCTGGGGTAGAGCAGTGGGACCCTGTGGCTGCACCCACTGCAGCTTCCACCTTGTCCTATATTCCGTGAGTCAGTATTTCCCTTGGAGTCCTTTTGAGTCGATCTTAAGACAATCTGTACCTCTCGCATCACACCATCATTTTGAAGATCAGGGAGCAGGTCTGGTTCCCTCAAAGGCTTATGGAAGTGTTTGGGATCGTATCAAGGATCTAAATTTACCAGCCATTTTCCAAATTCAAGAATACACTAACACTAAGAATACATTCTTTTCACTTTTATGTCAGTTCTGAAAGAGATATGTTATCTTTTCTAGGAAATTTGCTTTTAATGTGTTCATAGTTTATTTTTAGGATACACCATGAAAACACCAACGCTTCTGGTAATGCTTAAACAGTGATTGTATCACGGCCCACAAAGGACACGGGACAGCAAGGTTTAATCACTAACGGCACAAATCTGGAGTCAGATTAGTGGGGACTGAATTTTATCCCCTTCACCCAGTCACCGAATTGATGTAGGAAAACTAACAAAGTTTTCTTATTGGTGGAGCCTCTTGGGAGGACTGATGTGGGACAAGGAGTGAGCATCTCCCCACCCCCATTCCCCCTTCATCCCTGGCTGCCTCTCAAAAGATCCCTGACATACCTCTTTTACTTTCCTACTTCGAGTGCCAAAACAGCCGGTACTCTTGTTACTGTTCGTCTGGATATTCCGGTTCTGCATGTAGATACTCTGGGAATACTTCTCTGGGAGCTCCGTCTCCAGCTGGTACGAGAGGTTATGAAGAATGCACACACAGTTCTCTGTGGCCTGCGGGAAGAGCATGACTCCTGCTCACAGTCATAGTGACACCGCTCTCACATGCCTTGTCTACCGCAAGGTTATTTAGGCTCAGCTCTCAAAAGGCTTACTGCATGCAGTTTAGTATGCTTGGACAATAAGGTACGCAGGAGTACCAGGACAGCTGGGACGGCTAATGTGAGACCAAGAACAAATGGTCACGAGTACTCTGTTAAAATACAGAATCAAGTTTCTTAAAATAACGGGTAGCCTCCCCCAACCCAACCCTTTTTTAACATATCTGGAGCCTGAACCCAGGGCTCTTATACAGTGGTCAAATGCTCTACCAGTGAGCTATAGTTCTAGCCCCTTAGAGTATGTCTAAAAATCCTATGTCCAGAACAAATTTAAACTTCCCGTACATAAACCAGTAGCCACACTAATACGGAGGACAGTTATGACGCTGCTTACAGTGACCTGTTAGGAGGACGCTATAATAGCTAGTGTAGAGGACACACAAATGGAAGCAGCAGGTGTGGCGCTGGAGAAGTGGCAGACGGTGTATTGCATGTGCGCTAGTGTAGAGGACACACAAATGGAAGCAGCAGGTGTGGCGCTGGAGAAGTGGCAGCCGGTGCACAGAGGGTGGGTGGGAGGAGGAGCGGCCTGAGGTCATCCATATTGCCGTCGTCTGTTGGTAGGCGGTGAGCATTCACTCACTCTTCTCTTCACCAGTCACTCACTCAGTGACAATACTATACATGTCCGGCCAGTGCTTCCCACTAACCTACAATCTCCAGCCCCAGATATGCTGATTATGCTGATATGTGATGGAAGAAATGAATTTAAGGGTTTATTGTTGAACATGAGATGTTAAAACGTGTGTTGGAAATTTGGGTGTGGAAAAACTCTGAGCCTAAGGCTAGATAGAAATTTAAGTATCTAAGCACGTAATGAAAGCCTTAGGCTCAGAAAGCAAGTCAAGGTATAAAACTACATCAAGCGATGATTTTTACCAGTAGGCTGGCGTGAGGATGTTTAACTCTGGAGTTACCTTATCGTCTGGCTGGTAGTCTGCAATGGTTCCTCTGACATAATGGACCAACGAGTCAATGAGCCCATCACATCTTCTCATTGTCTTCCTCCCATCAGGGCCAGCTGAGCTCATGTTTCTTTCAAGAACAACAAGAAACTGTTAAGATGCATTTTCTCTATCCTGAAGGTCTGTGTGAGACATGTACTATGAATCCCCAAAGTCTGTGTGGCACACGTGCTATGCATCCCAAAGGCCCGTACAAGGCCTGTGCTAGGAACCCAATAGGCCTGAGTTTCAAAGCTTCATTTAAGGCTTCTTCCAGGTGTTTGGAACCTGGCAAACAAGCAAAAATATGAGAGCTTGCCTCATTCCATGTTATTAAGGCCCAAGCATGACTTATTAAATCTTGTCCATATTTCTGAGAGGCAGATTTGAGGCAAATGTTTGTAATTAAATAATACAGCACACTGGACACAGCATTATGTTGTGTGTCCAAGTCCCAGCTGGCTCCATGTCTTCACTCTAAATAACCTGAAGTTGTCTGGGCTTCGCATTTCTTATCTGTAGAAGTGTGTTGGATTCTGTTGCTGGAGTCTTGAAGGTTTTTATACAAACTGTTATTGACAACTATTAAGCCCGATACTGTAAACATGCCGGTCCTCTCCTCCAGACGGCAGAGGCTGTAGAGAACGTGCACTTCCCGGGGTCTGTGACGCCTGACCTAGGAGCATCTTTGTGCTTAGTCTTCTCTAACTTTGCTAAAGCCATGAGCACAAGCGGAAGCTACTTCCTTATACAGAAATGAAGCTCATCAAATATGTTAAAGCAAAGTACTTGGTGATCACGCTGCAGATTCAGGTCATATTTATATTCTGGCATTATTGCTTCTATATTTCTTTGCATTGAGTTTTTCTTTTAATCATTAGCCACTCAAAAAATTTTCCCCTGAAAAATGTTAACACATCTGTCAACAAGAAAACAGGCTGTAGAGATGGCTAGGAGGAGCCAGGTTCAGAAAGGGGCTGTAAGGATGGCACCAGGTTCAGCTCCAGAAGCCTTGGTGCATTCTGGGTTTTGTAGGCTCCTGCATGCACATGGTACACATAAACTCAGGCGTATACATAAAATAAAAAGAATACTAAAAAAAAGTTAGATTTTGGAATTTGAGAACTGCCCCCTATTCCTTTTGCCAACTTTAATTGAAAAGAAATATTGTAAACTATGTCATGTCTGTTTATGGACAAGTAAAATATCAAAAATATATTCAGGAGATTTTCTTTATAATGTCTCAGGCAGTGTCACTGTTAGACTAATAGTTCAAGAACTTCTGGGGTCTTATTTTCTCTATTTAAAAATATAACTGCATTAAGTGACTTCTGAATACTTTTCTGTCTCCAAATACTGCTTTCAAAGGAGCAAATGTGCGGACACGGGAGCAGACATATTACAGTTCCCTGGCCTCTGTGCAACCAATGCTTGGCTGCTTTACTTTCGCATTTCAGCTTCACGGTGGAGGGAAGACAGCATTAACAATTTAATGGCTGTGGAACTGACACAATGAAAAATGTGTCATTAACAAGATTCCTTCACTGACCATGATTCTTCAAACACTTCACTACCATGACTTTTGCTGCTACTTTGTCAATTTCAAGACAAGATAACAAAGGCCTATGAGACAGCTTGGAAGTAAAGGAACTTGCTGCCAAGCCTGGGGAGCCGAGTTTATAACTGGTGCACACAGGGCAGAGAGAACTGAGTGGCCAAGTTGTCCTCTGACCGTCACACGCGTATCCCTCCCAGTAATGAAGACATTTTAAAAAGATAACTAATGGGTTTGTTAAATGGAAACAAAAATCATGTGGACTACAGCATTTTCTTAAATGGTCATTTACACTGGCACCATCTGCCTCTGTCTGCTTTGGGCCATCGCCAGTCCTGCAGTCTGCTAAGAAGCACGCTGATTATTTCAACCCTTCATATCCATTCCTGTGGCATGTTTCAGACCATGAAGGGCACCAGAGTCAACCACTGTTCTTTTCCACTGCTAAGGTCAAATGAGGGTCCGGTCCTCGTGCATTCCCCTGGGCTTAGGAGGAGCCCATGTCTCCTTTAGCCTGATTTCTTTGTCAGTCCGCTGTTCATCTGTTGAGAACACTGACTTTGGAAGCAATGAGACAGTTCTGTAGTGACTCTTCCGTGCAGAGTGGACACTTCGTCCTGGGAAGATGCATCAGCTCCACAGGAAGTGAAAACACATTCTTTTCTCCCTCCCAATTTCTCACATGAAGAAGAAGCAAAATGAGTTTAAGCTACTTTTCCTGCTGACAACCAATGAGTGGTAACATCAGGAAGGGAGGACAGTTTCCTCCCATTTCATTTTATATGTATGGGTCTGTACACCATGTCCTGCAGTGTCTGTGGGGGTCAGAAGAAGGAGTCAGACCCCCCAAGACTGGCTATACAGATGACTGTGAGCTGTGTGGCTGCTGGGACTGAACCTGGGTCCTCTATAAGAGCATCCAGTGCTGCTAGCTGCTGAGCCATCTCTCCAGCCCTATAGAACTGTGTTTTTATTCTGTGCGGAGTGGTGCAGCAGAGAGGAAACTTCATCCAACATTCACTCTTCCTGCACTTTGTTTAGCAAATATCATATGTCCCCAACCACAAGAAAATGTTCTTTAGGTTTCAAAGCTTCTGATCTTTTTCCAACCTCTGGATGAGAGAGACGACCCTTTAAAGTTGACCTGACACTTCAAAGGTCAGCCTTGCTCACTCACTGGATCTCCTGCGCAGCTGCAAAGAGGACTTAGCTTTGAGTGACTTCAGAGCGTTTATTCTGGGTCAGACGGTAATGCAGGGGGTGCTGCTGCCAGCCTCACCGCAGTAACTGTTGTCTTTAGTCTTTATTGTCCAGCCGCCACTCTGCTGGCTTGAAATTGGCCTTATCAGGGGCTCTGGCAGCTGACACCTTTGCTGACAGGAAGTGTACGGAACCCTGATGTGCAGGACTGACCTTGCATACCAAAAATATTTCCCATCTCACTCAGCTATCCAAAAATATAAACAAGGGTAGATTATCTCACTTCACCTGTGGACAGAAATCATTAGATAGAAAGTAATTTACTACTACTCTGCTCTGATAAAAACCAATAATTTATGTAAAATGACATTTATCTGAAAGCGTTTTCCAACAGTTAATCTTTATAGTTTGTAAGAAACAGAATTAATTTATACAGAATATATCCTTTTACAAAGTGCCTCCTGAATCCTGAGAAATACTTTTTATTATTCTTTCCTGTATGTAACCCAATGGAGACTAAGCATGGAAAATACCTCAGAAGCATAAATTAAATATACTAAAATAACCATCCTATTGCAAAGTAAGACTGAGCTTCTAAGCCAGCCCCCAGTAACAAGTGAGCAGCGAGGAAGAGAGTTCACGCAAGGCTCACCCCACTAGGCCAATGTGGTGTCTTCAGCAAAGAACTGATCCAGGCTCCTGCACCCCTCTCCTCCCCACCCCACCCCCCACCCCGCATGGCTTTTACTGGGGTCAGGGGATTGATTCCGACCTCTATGCACCTCTGAAGAGGTCTCAGACTTCACAGTTTCCAAATGTTTCAGATTCCTTGTCTGGGAGCAAATCTGCTGTTCTGGACTCTCTCCAAGATTGTTTACCTCTCACATTCCTGAGCGTCAAAGGAAAAGGGAGCACAAAGTACCTTGGCCCTTGCTAGAATTAAAAGGAAGACTGGCATGTCTCCGTTAGGATTAATGGTGTCACAATGGAATCACCATTCATACAGTAGATTAAAGAACCGGAATAGAATTCCGATAGCATAGGAAACAGTCCCAAGAATTGAAAAATGAAACTATATGAAATTAAAAAGTTTCTGTGCAGAAAAAGAAACAATAAACAGTCTGCAGAATGAGGGAAAAAATGTCCAGCTACACCTCAAATGAGGGGTTAATTCTAGAACATATAAAGGACCTCAGAAGTTAAAAACCAAAGAAATAAAGCTGCTAATCAATCAACAAGTAATGATATGATCAGTTTTCAAAAGAATGTCAAGTAGACACTAAACCACTACAGGGCACTAAGTGGGGAACCTGCCTAGCATCTATGAAGTCCGAGGTCCAATTCTCTGTAGCCATGAAAGGAAGTAAAATAAAACAACCCTTCATAAAACAAAAAATAGAAATAAACAGTCCTAAAGACGTAGCATCAACTTTAAAATTACTTTTGCTTCAGAGTACAAGAAAAAAATTCTTTTGATGATAGTTATAAAATATCCAAAAATGGCTACTACTCATTGAGCTGAGCCAAATACCCCTACTACAGCAGTGTCTTTACAGTCAGTCGGAGTAAGAGAAAGAAAGGGATGGAAAAGAACATTTCATATTCATCAAAAGAAAAATCCATCAGAATGAGGTCTGAATTCTGAACATCTATGCCCCAAACACAAGGGCACCCACATTTGTAAGAGAAATATTACAGAAACTTAAATCACACATTGAGCCCCACACATAATAGTGGGAGACTTCAATATCCCACTCTCACCACTGGACAGGTCTGCCAGACAGAACCTTAACAGAGAAATAGGGGATTAACAGATGTCATGAATCAAATGGACCTAATAGACATTTACAGAACATTTCACCCAAACACAAAACAATGTACCTTCTTCTCTGCACCTCATGTAACATTCTCTAAAACTGACCACATGCTTGGTCACATAGCAAATCTCAACAGATATAATAAAAAATGAAATAACCCTCTGTATCTTATTGAATCACCAGGAGATAAAGTTTGAGTTCAACAACACAAATGACAGAAAGTCTACAAACTCATGGAAACTGAGCAACTCTCAACTGAATTACCACTGGGTCAAGGAAGAACAAAGAAATTAAAGACTTCCTACAATTCAATGAAAATGAATGCACAACATACCCAAACTTATGAGACACAGTGAAATCAATACTAATAGGAATGTTCACAGCACTATGTGTCTGTATAAGGAATTTGGAGAAATCTCACACTAGCAATTTAACAGCATACCTGAAAGCTCTAGAACAAAAAGAAACAAACATACCCAAGAGGAGTAGATGACAGGAAATAATTAAACTGAGGGCTGGAATCAATAAACTAGCAACAAAGAGATACAAAAATATCAATAAAACAAAGAGTTGGGCTTTTTTTAGAAAATCAATAAGATAGACAAACCCTCATCCAAACTAACTTAAAGGGAAAGAGAGAGAGAGAGAGAGAGAGAGAGAACATCCAAATTAATAAAATAAAAAACCAAAAGGGGACATAACGACATAACAACAGGCACTGAGGAAATCCAGAGAATCATTAGGTCATACTGCAAAAATCTGTACTCTACATCTCTACATATTGGAAAATCTAAGAGAAATGGACAGATTTCTTGATAGGTATCACATACCAAAAATTAAATCAAGATCAGATTAGATAAACAATTTAAATATTATATCTATAACCCCTAAGGAAATAGAAGCTGTCATTAAAAGTTTCCTAATTAAAAGGAAGGAAGGAAGGAAGGAAGGAAGGAAGGAAGGAAGGAAGGAAGGAAGGAAGGAAGGAAGGAAGGAAAGAAAATCCCAGGGCCAGATGGTTTCAACACAAAATTCTACCAGAATTTCAAAAGACAACTAATACCAAAACTCCTCAAACTGTTCCACACAATGGAAACATACAGAATTCTGTTAAATTCCTTTTATGAGGCTTGTCACCCTGATACCCCAAATCACACAAAGACTTAGCAATGAAAAAAAATTACAGAACAATTTCCTTCATGAACATTGATGCAAAAATACCCAATAAAATATTTGCAAGTCTATTCCAAGAACACATAAAAAAGATCATTCACTATGATCAAGTGGATTTTATCCAGAGATGTCAATGTAATCCATCATATAAACAAACTGAAAGAAAAGAGACCACATGATCATCTCTGTAGATTGCTGAAGAAGCCTTTGACAAAATCCAACTCCCCTTCATGATAAAGGTCTTGGAGAGACCAGGGATGCAAGGAACATACCTAAGTATAATAAAAGCAATATACAGCAAGCCAACAACCAACATCCAATTAAATGGAGAGAAACTCAAAGCAATTCTACTCAAATCAGGAATAAGACAAGGCTGTCCATATCTATTCCATATCTATTTCATGTCCATACTCTCTCCATATCTATTCAATATAGTACCAGAAGTTCTAGCTAGAGCAATAGGACAACAAAAGGAGATCAAGGGAAAGGAAGAAGTCAAACTTTTGCTACCTGCAGATGATATGATAGAATACATAAGGGACCCCCAAAATTCTACAGCTAATAAGCACCTTCATCAAAGTGGCTAGATACAAGATTAACTCATAAAAATCAGTTGCCCTCCTATACACAGATAATAACAGACTGAGAATTGAGAAAGAAATCAGGGAAACAACACTCTTTACGGTAGCCACAAATAATATAAAACATCTTGGGGTAGTCCTAACCAAGAAAGTAAAATACCTGTATTTCAACTTCAAGACTTTGAAGAAAGAAATGGAGACGATATCAGAAGATGGAAAGATCTCCTATGCTCATGGATCAGTAGGATTAACATAGTAAAAATGGCCATCTTACCAAAAGCAATCTACAAATTCAATGCAATCCCTATCAAAATTCAAACACAATTCTTTACAGACCTTGAGAGAACACTATTCAACTTCATATGGTGAAAAAAACCAGAATAGCTAAAAACAATCCTGTATAATAAAGGAAACTCTGGAGGTATCACTATCCCTGATCTCAAATTCTATTATACAGCTATAATAATAAAAACAGCATGGTATTGGCATAAAAACAGACATGTGGACCAATGGAATCAAATCGAAGACCCCTAAGTAAATCCACACATTTATGAACACCTGATTTTTGATAAAGAAGTCAAAATTATACAATGGAAAAAAGAAAGCATCTTCAACAAATATTTGGCATAACTGGATGTTGGCATGTAGAGAAATGCAAATAGATCCATATCTATCACCCTGTACAAAACTCAAGTCCAAATGGATCAAAGACTTCAACATAAATCCAGGTACACTGAACCTTAAAGAAGAGAAAGCTGGAAGTAGCCTTGAACACATTAGCATAGGAGACAACTTCCTGAATAGAATACCAGTAGCACAGACACTGAGATCCACAATAAATGGGGCTTTCAGGGGTGGAGCAATGACCTTCTGGGGTGGAGCCCGCTCATGTTGGGCTTTTTCAAGGGCAGAGTCTGAATTAAGGCAACTCCAGGGGAGGGGTCTGCTGCTTGGCACCCTGAGGGCGGGGTCTGTAACAGATGCAAGCTGGAGATTCTACACACTTTTCTCTGGAGAAACCGTGATAGCCAAACATGGTGTGCTTACTCGTAAGTGGACATTAGCTGTAAAGGAGATCCAATGCCCTCTTCTGGTCTCTGTAGCACCAGGGGCTTACATGGTGCATAAACATGTGCAGACAAACACTAAGACACTAAAATAAAATTAAAATAAGACACTAAAATAAAATTAAAATAAAAGAATTTTATCTAACTAAATTGGGAAAATTAAGACATGGATGAATTTCTAGATTCATATGACATGCCAAAATTAAACCAAGATAAAATAAATAACTATTTCCACAACCAGCAAAGTGACTGAAGCAGAAATAGTCTCCCAACTAAGGAACTTCAGAGAACTAATACAATCACTACTTGTATAAAGTACAATATATACGATCTGAATATATAACATAGATTAATCCATGAAAGGGAAAAGGAAAGTCCCTGAGCTCTTTTTATGAACCCAGCATTTTATCCTCAATCAAAACCAGACAAAGACAGGAAGCACAGACACAGATTACCAGCAATCTCCTGATGAACAAAGACAGATACAAAAATTCTCAACAAAATACTTACAAACTGAATCTGATATCACATCCTAAAGATCCTTCATCGTGAACAGGTTGGCTTTCCTTTATAGATGCAAAGATGGTTTGTCATCAATCAAGAAATGGAAATCGTCACATAAACAGACTCAAAGAAAATGATCATAATCATTTCAATAGATACAGAAAAGGCTTTTGACAAAACTCAAACATTCCCTCTGGATAAAAGCCATGGAGAGGCTAGGAATGGCAAGAGCATACATCAGCATTATATGGATATATACAATACACCTATAGCCAACTCCACATTAAATAGAGAAAAACTACAATTGTTCCCAATAAGATCAGGAATGAAACAGGATATTCCCTCTCTCCACTTCTATTTATTACAGTGCTTGATGTCTCAGCCTGAGCAGTATGTGAAAAAAATAAAGGGACAGAAATAGAAAAAAAAAAGTAAGGTATTCTTGCTTGTAGATGGTGCCAGACTCTGAAGATGGAACCAAAAAATTCTTAGCACTGATAAACTTTGTCCGTCAAGTGGCAGGGTACAAAAATCAATACACAGAAGCTTTAGAACTCTGATGTGCCGATGACAAACATACAGACAAAGAAATCAGAAAAAAATCACATTCATGGCAACCTCAAAAAATGACAACCAGGATAAACCCAACCAAGGAACAAAAAAGCTCTACAATGGAAACTTTAAACACTGAAGAAATGAATGGACTATGGAAGACTTTTCATGCTTAAGGATTGGAAGAATCAATAACATAAAAATGGCCATCCTATTAACGGTAGTCTGCAATTTCAATACAATTCCACTCAAAATTCATGTAGAAAAAACAATCTAAAAATGTATATAAGCGCATGAAAGAACAGAGATAACCCAAAGCAATACTGAACAAACTAATTACAGTGGGAGATGTCACATACCTTCTTCCAGATACAATGTCTTTATTACTTCATTTACACATCCTCTTGGACAAAACTAGATCCCTCTCCCTTTGGGAATTTCAGAAATCTAAACAGCTATCTAGATACGGTACTCAAAGAATAAAGACAGAGTTAGGTAAGAGCAAGAATAAAGGACAGCCAGTGATTAAGGCCCAAAGAAGGCTGGACAAGCTATCTTTCTCAAGTTAGCTTCTTTCCTATCTGTGGCTGAAGACATCAGTCTTTAGAAACAGGGTCCAGAGACCCCTAAACTGGATGGTCTGAATGAACCTTCCCTGAGGACTGGCTTTCATGGTACCAGAAAGTACCATGTACTTTTGAAAGAGAGGGGCTACAAAAAGTCCTAATCAGCTGTGATGCCCATGAACCACACCAATGACCAGCATGACAAGACAACCCTTTGGATGCAGTAGTGGCACACATACCCTGGCAGTAACCAATGGTCTCTAGTTGGACTTAAGACCCGCTCAACAAGAGAAAGACCATGCCTGGTACTGGAACCCTAGCTAACTACCCAGTGCTAGTGAAGTGGTAGTTATAGGAGGAGAATCTACAACCACTAATTTACTAACCCAGCATAATGCCTAACATCAGTCTATAAACATTTGCCCCTATGCTCACAGGTAAGTGTAGTCTTCACCCCCCATTAGGGAAACTTCTTTTTTTAAAAAATATTTATTTATTATGTATACAATATTCTATCTGTGTGTATGCCTGCAGGCCAGAAGAGGGCACCAGACCTTATTACAGATGGTTGTGAGCCACCATGTGGTTGCTGGGAATTGAACTCAGGACCTTTGGAAGAGCAGGCAATGCTCTTAACTCCTGAGCCATCTCTCCAGCCCCCAGGGAAACTTCTTGTAACAGATGGAGATGACTACAGAAAACCACAACCACCATGGTGAGTTGTGGAGTCCAGTCCAATGGTTACCAGTACAAAACACTCCCACCGTCTAAGGTTCAAGATGTAGAACAGGAGGCAGAAAGGTTGTAAGAACCAGAGGATCAGTGACTTTGTGTGAGATTCTAGTTATATCATATTTATAGCTATATCCATAAAAATCTTACCAGCATGGCCACCCAAACTGCATGGGAGAAAGCCTGTGAGGCCTCAACCCTACACAAAGACCTATGGGAACTGAGGAAAGCCAGGAGCAGGAGAGGAGACATTCCCCCATGGAATAGCACACCAATTGGTTGTCCAGTGACTAATGGTCAGCCATGATAACATACATACAAGTAACAGGTTATATTTAGGAATATATATGTATACACACATGCATGCACACACATATATTCATGTAATAACAACTGGTGAAAAAAGAGGCCATGAATTTGAAAGCGGGGGAGGGGGGGGGTGAAGGGTATGTTAGGGTCTGGAGGGATAAAAAGGAAGGCAGAAATATAATTAAAATACAATCTCAAAAATAAACAGCAAAAAGGGAAAACCTAAAATACATGGAATTCTGTACATATATTTACATATGCACATTAATTTTAATGAACTTTTCTCTTCTGGGCTGTAATGTTCCCTCTTAGAGCAAAATACCACCTAATAAAACTCCTAATACAAGACATGAGAAGTCCTTCTTTAGTTGATAGTCATGGTTGTTCGAGAGACTCCCAAAACATATGGCCTACTGCCATTGCCCTTGATTGCCACTCAGGGGTGGGAGCAATTTCCTACTGCTGAAAACATTTTGGCCTTCAAAAACAGGGCACAGAGACCCCTGAGCTTGAATTTACCTAAATGCCTGCTCTTTGACAACTAGCTTTCATGGTACCAGAAAGCACTATAAAAGCTTCTAAAGGAGGGAGGCAACCAAAAGTCCTACCCAGCTATGATGCCCATTAACCACATCAATAACAGCATGGCACAATAACCCTACAGGAGCAGTAGAGGCACACACACCTTGGTAGTAACCAACAGCTCTCTAATTAGACTTAAGATCTGGTCAACAATTGGGAAAACATGCCTGATACTGGCAACCCAGCCCATTACCCAGGGCTAGTGAAGTCATGGGTCTTGGAGAAGAACCTACAACCACCACTTTACTAAAGCAGCGCAGTCCTTAACAACAATCTAGCAACATTTGTCCTTCCACCCACAGACAGCTGTAGTCTTCACTCCTCATGAAGGAAACTCTCTTTGCAACAGATGGAGACCACTACAGAAAACTGCAGCCAATAGAAATATATTCATGATCTCAGTACCAACGAATGTGTTAATAAAACACTCCAGCATCTAAAGGTCAGGGAACATTATGGAATAGGGTGCAGAAAGATTATAAGAGCCAGAAGATCAGGGAGTTTGTTCTGACATTGTGTTTCTAGTAATAACAGAAGCTACACCCATAAATTCTCATCAACAAGACTGTCTAAACATGAGATGAACAAGGACAACAACAGACATGCCAAAAAGGATGTGGGGAATTCAAAGGCTTTAACCACACAGAAAGAACTACAAGCAACTAAGACATGTTGGGAGCAGGAAAAACATTTTTCCAGGGAAGAGCACACCCAACTGATAACCCAACACCAGTCAGCCCTGGAAACATACTTAAAGTAACATTATACAGGCAGAGTGGGTTCGTAAAAACACGCATACACACATGTGATGTGGGAAAGTCTTCTGTTTCAGTTGATTTCATTGGTTAATACAGAAACTGCCTGGCTCATTTGATTGGCCAGCCCTTAGGTGGGCAGAGTAGACAGAACAGAATGCTGGGAAGGGAAGTTAATAAATCACCATGCCTCGCCTCTCTGGGGCAGACCGCTGTGCCTCTCCTCAGGGAGACAGATGCCATGAAGCCAGCCACCAGGTCAGACATGCTGCATCTTTCCCAGTAAGACACCGCTCGTGGTGTTACACAGATTATTAGATATGGGTTAGTCAAGATGTGAGTAAGAGGCTGAAACTAATGGGCCAGGCAGTGTTTAAAAAAAAATTTCAAGAGACATATATGGCAAGCACAAAAAGAATAAATTCCCAATGACTGTGAGATTGATGTTTGATAACTACATAAGAGAAAATGGACAATAAATAGTGATTATACTTTGCGGAAACTGTTAGAATAAAAAAATAAATAAATAAAAGGCAAATACAGTGGCTCATAAAAAAAGCATATAATTTGTGTGTTGTTATTTCGGGTTATAAGCTAGCCAGGCAGCCAAGAGCCGGGCGGGATGAAAAGCAGGCCTGCCCGCTGCTCCCCACTACACATATGCAATGACAAGTATTTAAAAAGAGGCCATTAATTTGAAAGAAGACAAAGAGGAGTATTTGGAGAAAAGGAAAGGTAGAAATGTTACAAAATTTATATAAAATATATAATATTTTCATATGAAAATATTATATAAAATTTTAAAAGGCTTAAAGGGGGCGTGGCTTTAAAAGGGCTTCTCCTTTAAATAGGTAGGGAGAGGAACACTGAGGCATTATAATACCTTTAAAAAATTATGTTTCTTTTTTTAAAAAGGATGCTTATGGAGAAATATGGCCATACTACCTATTTATTTTTTGATGTTAAATTAACCAACTTCTGCAAACCAAGTATGCAAGTAATCATCTGCAGCAGCTACAGACATAGGGTACAGGGTACAGCAGCTACAGACATGGGGTACAGAGGACAGCAGCTACAGACATGGGATACAGGATTCATCAGCTACAGACATGGGGTACAGGATTCATCAGCTACAGACATGGAGTATAGCAGCTACAGACATGGGGTGCATCAGCTACAGACATGGGATACAGGGTTCATCAGCTACAGACATGGGGTACAGGATTCATCAGCTACAGACATGGGGTACAGGGTGCAGCAGCTACAGACATGGAGTATAGCAGCTACAGACATGGGGTGCATCAGCTACAGACATGGGATACAGGATTCATCAGCTACAGACATGGGGTACAGGGTGTACAGCTATCACTTTCTTCACGGGAACACTCTCATTAGGGCTGGTTTGTAACTACAGCATAATGTCCCTCAGTTGAATGACATGTCAATAATCACCTGCTAGCTCCCTTTACTGATTTGGATTTTACCACTGCTAGTATCATCTTCTCAATGTAACTTTCCTGCTACTAATGTATTTTTCATCTTTAATCCATTTCTGACTCAGTGGGTTTAACATGGGACACCAGCTAATTTTGCTGACAGAGAAAAGAAAAACTAGTTCCTCCCTATCACTCCCGGTGACTGCAACCTGTCCTTAGACGATGTCCCCAGCCTCTGTTGGATGACTTTCTACAGCTGCACACTGCACGTGCTGAGGGTTCCTGCAGCCTAAGGGACTGTGCACGCTAAGCGAGACTCTATGCTGAGCCCAGCCCTTCGCTCTTGTCAGAACTCATCACTGCCCCGTCCTCTACACATTTCATTTGTGTACACATTTTGTTCAAATGTTTATGATGACGCTTTTTGTCACTGTGCCTTATTTTACTATTTCATTTAAGCAGAGATCGAGGAAAATTATTATTAATTCTTTGTATAATGCCCAGTAGTGAACACAATGCTGTAAATAAAAGTGATTATCTGATATTGTATTTGGCAGGTTGTATGTCAGCTTAACAAGATAGAGTCACTGGAGAGGAGGAAGCCTCAACTGAGAAAATGCCTCCAGAGGATCAGCCTGTAGGGCAGCCTGTAGGGCATTTTCTTAATTTAGTGATTGATGGGGGAGGACCCAGCCCACTGTGAGTGGTGCCATGCCTGGGCTGGTGGTCCTGGGTTCTATAAGAAATCAGGTTGAGCAACCCAGTAAGCAGCCCTTCCATAGCCTCTGCATCAACTCCTGCCTCCAGGGTTCCTGCCCTCATTGCCTTCTGTGACGATGTGGAAGTGTAAGCAAAGTAAACCCTTTCCTCCCCAACTTGCTTTTGGTCATGGTGTTTCATCCCAGCAGTGGTAACCTGACTAAGACAGGTAAATATTACTGTGATTAACTAGACAGAAATATCTTACTAAATTTCCCCAGTTACCACCTAAGCAGAGTCTGTCAGAACTAAACTATGTAATTACAGAAAGGATCCAAAATAGAATACATTTTAATTTCTCTTTGGGTGCCTAATTTGATTACACCTTCTACCTGAAGGGGTGGGTGGGGGCACAAGGTGGTATTTACCTTAGGCATCCAGTGACATTGTAGAATATATCAAAATCCAGCAAGCCATTTGCTTTGGGGTAGTCTCCTTCAGGCCACCCCGAGAAGGGGATGACGACACTCTCTGTCAGGGTGAGCAAGGCTTCTGTTATCATGAGATGCTTGAGCTTGTCGTTAGAGGACAAGTTCCAGAGCAGACCTAGGAGAACAGCAACAACGAGAACAGTGCTCAACACTCAAGACCAGGCCGCCAGCTTCAGGACTATGAATGGGTACTTAAAGCAGGGAGCAGGGTGTTGACCTGTTTGGATGCTAACAGAAATGGATTCCTAAGATGATTATCACGTAATATGCAAAATCATGCAGGTTCAAATTAACCAGGAGTGCTAATGGAATAGAATGAATTTGAAACATCCCCCATGGGATCATGTTTTGAAGCTCACCTCCCATTTCGGGAGGCTGGCTGGAGGAAGTAGGTCACTGGAGCAGGTCATTAGTGGATTATTATCTCTTGCTCCTTCCTTGCTCTGTGTTTTCCACCATGTGAAGAAGCAGCTCCATGACTCCATTCCCATCACGATGGACTATACCTCTTGACGCTCTGAGCCCAAATAAACTCCCTTAAGTCACCTTTGTTTGCTATATAAGAAAAGTAACCAATGCATACTGAAGCTTTTATTGCTATTTATTTTACAGAGCCTAGCACCAAGCTGACCTCACTGTGTGATAACATACTCTGGGTTCACCAACATGGAGCTGAGAAATAGCTGTCCTGTAACTACTATTTCAACGGTTTAAAGGATTTTTTTTCTTTCCATGAAACAGAGGGGGTTAAGCAATGTTCCTAACGGCTGCTCCTCGCTATCTGTGAACTTGACCCACTATTTTCTGCCCCATTCTTGGAAGGAGTACCTGCAGAATGTTCTATTCCACTGTGGTAGGCTGATCAACACTCCAGGTAATGCCTGCGACTGCTCTCAGGGGTGGGATCTACGCCCTCTTTGCTAAACACCCTTCATAAGTCTTTTAGAGCTCAGCAGTGGGAGACAAAGAGCACTGCATCTTATCTCTCCACAGTGTTACAGTCAACTGCGATTTCCACTTTTCCCCTCAATGCTGTTATTGAAGGGAAAGGCTGACTAGCCAACCAGGAAAAAGTTAAAATAGTAAAATACCAGGTTATTCAGCGCATTTACACATAGAAACTGGGACTTCGTGCTGAAAGACAACAGAAAATCACATATACATGTAAGATCTTACTTCTCAGTGGGGGAACTAGACTGCTTGCTGTGACAATGGTTCTGCCCGTGTGTGACACTGTGCCACTCTTTTGTTCCCCAACAGTTTGCTCCAACTCACTACCATCCAGGAAAGGGCACAGGGAGGCCTGAAAAGAGAAGGGTGATTCTTCCTTTCCTATCTTATCCTCCTCCATCCTCCCAGTCAGTAATTCCTACCTCTTAAATGCACTGCACGGAAAGCACAGATATACAAGGTATCTACTTTATAATAGATGGTGCCATCTCCTTTGATGATTGAATTAATGGTCTACGTAGTTAAAGCTTTGTAATTATTTGATATGATGTATCCAATCAATTAAAATACATTAGGCCTGATGTTTCAGGCTTAAACAGTTTGCTTTGGTTGTGTATAATAGTTAAGCTTTGAAACAGCAACCAGATTTTCACGCAGCCTACACATGGCTTCCATTAGAAATGGTCACGGTAGGACTGATGTCTGCTGAGAACAGGATTTCTGGACTGCAGGAAGTCTTTTCCTGATCAAACTAGTATGTGGGGTTAGTCGGGAACAGTATCTCAGCCGTGGGTGCTGCAATACAACGGCTCCGTCCCTCTCACTTCATCTTAAGAGGCCCTGGAAGGGGACAGAGAGAATAAAACTCAGAAGGTAGTTGGAGACAATGTAAAGGCAGGCCTGACGTTGAGTTTTGGTTACTAAGCTACGAAAGAAAAGAGGAGAGAAACAGGAGAGAAAGTGAGAGAGAAGGGTGGTAGGGGGGAGCGCAGATGAACCTGACTTCCTTGAGTTCAAAATAAGCAAACAAATCAACAAGCTTCTCTGCCTGCCAGTGGCTTAAAAATCTCATACACAATGAAGTTTCCTCTTTCCACAAAGAACCACACAAAGCACTCACAGTACATCTTACATAAAAACCAAAGAGGATTACTTTGAACAAAGGGAATGGAATTTTCCTTTAACAGTCAATATATATTCTTTTTAGCTTTACATGTTACATGTTTACACAAGTAAATAATTTAGGAAGTTTTGGTGTAATTAAAAAAATAATGTAGGATAATGCATCACTAGGTCATGGCCACCAAATTTCCGGATGACATGACACCAGAGAAAAGTGTTCTTTGGAGATACAGTTATGCACATACCCGTCCGGACATGCTCACGCGAACTCAGTAATCGACTAGAAACAGGGTAAGTACTTAGCACAAAGCTTAAAGATGTTCGGGCCACTATACACACGGATGCTTGCTGCAGTCACTAAAGAAAGGCTGAATTAAATGGATGAACACCCTCTGTGGGTACAGGAGGCAAAGCCAGAACCACCAGCTGAAATTTTAAGGAGAGAAATTTTCGGGGACCACTCTGTAGAAACCAGAAAGACCCACTTAAAAAGATCCAGCTTTAGAACTGGGGTTGGTAAAAAAAAAATTAGCTCACTTCTTCCTGAAATGTTAAGAAGGATTTTTATCCCTTGGATATTGTTAGACTGGAAGTTTGTGACGAGGACAGACCTGAATCTGGGCCATACTCCAGCCTTCCTGCACCAGAATCTCCAAATGGATTACAGGAATTCATATTCTCAATGTAAGTTCCTGGGGGTGCACATCTATATTAAACATTCTATGAGACTGATTAAGATTTCAATGATGGTGGTGAGTTGGGAGCCAAATTATCTTGAGTAATCTTTAGTCCCTGTAATAGCCTGTTATTAACTATTGTGGATGGCCTAAAATCCCAGAGGCTTAGTTAAAATCCTTCTGGAGTATACAAATAGACCCCAGCTTCTACCAACTCAAAAGACTAAAATGCCATCAGATAGTATCTAAGATTTCCAGAGACTTCTTCACTTAGCTTTAACATACCTACCTGATGTTTGCACCAATGTATTTAACTAATAACTTCATTTATGGCTTGTTGTTCTGTTACTATCAAAGTTTCATGAAATCATTACCACATTGGAGCATTTGAGTAACATAAATCTGGGTCCCAGGACATTTCAGAAAAAACTACCTCTTCCTCCCTTCGGGAGGGAGCCATGCTTTTGTGTGGACAATTAAGAAAATTTTTCTAGCTGGGCGGTGGTGGTGCACACCTTTAATTCCAGTACTCAGGAGGCAGAGGCAGGGAAATCTCTGTGTTCAAGGCCAGTTTGGTCTATAAAGTGAGTTCCAGGACAGCCAGGGATACATGGAGAAACCTTGTCTTGGGAAACAGAACAAAACAAAACAAAAAGAAGAAAGAAAGGAAAGGAAAGGGAGGGAGGGAGGAAGGGAGGGAGGGAGAGAGGGAGGGAGGGAGGGAGGGAGAGAGGGAGGGAGAGGAAGGAAGGAAGGCAAGAAGGAAGGAAGGAAGGAAGGAAGGAAGGAAGGAAGGAAGGAAGGAAGGAAGGAAGGAAGGAAGGAAAAAAGAAACATTTCTTGCTGGATCTGATGGCACTTGCTTATAATCCTGACACTCATAAGAACGGGGCAAACATTTAAGGCCCAGGCAGGGCTACCTGACACACCTACAGAAACAACACGCATCCTTAAAAACCCCCAAAATTCTGTCACTAGGAAACCAATGACCTAATGAGAGCAGGGACAATAAAGGGAAGACTCACATCCAGGTTTCTTACCATGTAGCTGTGTCTATGTTAGAGCAACAGTTTCTTTCTGAGGCCTAGAAAGCACTTATTTAGTTGTTCTAGAGCTAAAGAAAATAATTTAGAACGATTGGTATCAAACGTCAAAGTTCAGTTCAATTAATACGTAATTAAATGCCCTCCTGTAGGGAGGTCTGGCCTGCACTCTACCATCATCTGTGCAGGTACTCTCTAATGCCTGGATGGTTTCTATAGCACCAGCATCACAGAATGCACTTCGACTTTAGCCTGCTTCCATTTGCACAAGAAAAGGATGGTGTAATAGATTATTTTCCATGTCCAGTTTTCCTTGCTACTATGTTTCCTAACCCAATCTCTGGTTTTCAGGTTTCCTTTATGTGACCAGGAGCTGCTCCCACCTCCTCTTCTCCTAGTCATGGTCACTTTGCCAAGAATAACTGTCATTCTCCTTCAAAACACCACTAAGGCCCTTACATCCCTTTAAAGGTCCACAATGAGAGAGCCTCCTCCCAAGAGTCTTCTCTGACTATGAGGAGAATATTTTTGATTATCCTATGGTTCATTGTTGCCTGAAGAAATGCTGGGTTCTGAAAGGAAAGTTTGGTCTTTTAGCACACAAAGTCTCTGCTCTAGTTGAGCAGATGGAAAAACCAAACAGTTCCCTAGTTCCAGACACAGTGGCCAACATCGAAGGTGTGCTCTGAATGCGGGCTGAACGAAAGCATCACTGCTACGTCCTGCAGATGTTTTCATGGAGGTGACGGACGTGAGAGGCATCCTTAGGGGACACACTGTTTGTCGACAGCAGGGCAGCTTGGTGCCACCCTTCATACAGTTTATACTGTTAATATATCAAAGTAAGGGCTAGGTATCCCTAGCTCAGCAAGTGCAAGGGCCCAGCAGAGTTAAAAAAAATATAAAAATAGAATATTTTAAGTAGGATATATTGGTAAAATTTTATAGAAAAAATGAAGAGATTTGTCTAGCCGCAAACTTGTCAAGCATGAACAGGTTCAAGCCCTGATAGTAAGAAAAAAAAGGATTTGCTAGAACACTGGTAATTATTATTATTAATCCTTAAAACCTTTTGATAACTTCATTCTTTGAGCCACAGTATCTTTGACAGAATAACTGAGGTTTAATCCCTCATAATAGCTCAAAATCTAAAATCTTCTTGGTGATAACCACATTTCAAAATCTCTTGAGTTATGAAGGCTGCAGTAAGCAGAGTCCAGATAACAGAAAGATAGGAAAAATGGCTCTTTGCATTTTGAGCAATTAGAACAATGAACATTTCGGTACCTCTCCATGGCACTCCTCCCACAAGTCCAGAGAGTGGATTGTTGCATAAACACTGGGTGGACATGCTTCTCATTCTCCTCTAGAAAGTCTGAGATACCTGGGGTAACACCCCATCCCCACATATTCTCAAAGCAGAGCTGCTGGGGAGTGAAGCTGAGCAGAATTTCCACGCGGTCAATCTCGTCAACTATTTTAAAAACATTTAGCCATAGGTGTACAGAGTTTCTAATGAGAATATTAAGCAAAAACTTCATAATATTTTCTCCTTCAGAAGAAAGGAGCTCTGATTCTGGATATAGGACACAGCAGCGTGGATCAATGACCCTATTCATCACGTGCTCCGGGAAACTTAAGAAAAACACATGACAGAAAGCACCTGGTGGGCACGGCCTCGCTGGGCTCTTACTGGTTTTAGCAGGAAATACCTGTTATTTGCTTTTTTGTCTCCAAGTCTCTGGTTTGCTTCAGCACCTGGAGTAGGCGAGGTACTCCATTCAGCTCAGCTACCTCCAGCTTGTTGTCATTGTCTTCAAAAACCAGGTTCCTCAAGGCCCCACACACAGCCCGCTGAACATCTTCATTCTGAACTTTGAGCAGCTGCAGCAGCTTAGGGATGCCTCGAAGCTGATTAACCTAGGGAATGAATAAACGTACATATCCCCTGCTTAGTAACTTTGATGTTGGCATTAAGACATTCAATATCTTAGGGACAGATGTTCGCTGATTCTAATTCTTATTAGTCAACAACTATATGTAGCCCAATATGAGACTCGTATCGTACCTGTCTGATAGGATAATCTGTCAGTGAGCTTGAAGAAGAATGGTTAAGTAACAAAGGAAGAGTAAAGGACTAAGTAGAGAGAAAAAAAATTGTTACTGAAGACTGGAAAGCAATAAACACAGGATAACCTCAGATCTGGAGACGAGGAAAGTTTGATGAAAGAATGCAAAATTTCACAAATTACATGAGTACATTTTCCAGAATAAAGTTTTATACTTGATGAAAATGAATAGGAATTACCATCAATGGTAGGAAAAATGCTTTTATTACGGCAATGTTGGCAGCCTTGAAACCTACCTCCAAACCTAAGTTACCATCAACTGCTTAGAGAACTTAAAAGAATGGCATAAGCTACGTGAGAATTGTAAGTAAAAATTTTATACCTTTTAATGTGCTATTTAAAAACATTTCTTCTACCTATACATGCAAGGAGGAACATGCTGGCTACTGAGAAGAGAGCCACAGCTAGGAAGGGAAGAGCAAAACAGACCACACAGCTGAGTATGCTAGTGCACACCTTAGTCCACTACAGCATGTACCCGGAACACGTGTGCCTCACTAGTGCACACCTTAGTCCACTACAGCATGTACCCGGAACACGTGTGCTTCACTAGTGCACACCTTAGTCCACTACAGCATGTACCCGGAACACGTGTGCTTCACTAGTGCACACCTTAGTCCACTACAGCATGTACCCGGAACACGTGTGCTTCACTAGTGGAAGCGGAAGGCTAGCAAACTACAAAATGAGACCCAGTCTCAAAACAAAACAAAACCAAGAACAACAAACAAAGATAAAATGGAAATAAATGAATTAGATTCATAGATCATGGCAGATGAAAAAAAGCTGCACGGTGAACAATGTCCACTGGAGCAGTGATTTGGGATTTGGACGGCTGGCTTGCAGTCCGACAGTGTCCTCACCACTGCCTCCATCTACATCTGACTTCTAAATGTTCAAGTTGGCCACGGAGTTCAGTGCAGATCGTGCTCATTTGCATCATCCTAAGGTAGATGCTCTTAGGAAGCCAGCTTTCACGACTGACCCTGGGTTTTGCTATCAAATGAGGCACACAGGTACCTGAACGGCCAGTTCCCCTGGCAATCCACCAAGATGTCATTGTCATCCTTAGCATCTTTGTCTCAAACACAAGAGCACTCAAGCGTAAAAGGAACATCGCTAAAGTTTTAATCACACGTTGATAGTGGAAGAGTTCAATGCCCCACTCTCGCCAATACACATGTCATTCAGACAAAACCTAAACAGAAATGCTGGAGCTAGCTGACTTTATAAACCAAACGGACCTAACAGATACTTACAGAAACAGTTCACCCAAACACAAAAGAGTATACCTTCTTCTCAGCATTTCATGGGACTTTCTCCAAAACTGACCACATACACATACAAAAAGAAGAAGGAGGAGGAGGAGGAGGAGGAGGAGGAGGAGGAGGAGGAGGAGGAGAAAGAAAGAAAGAAAGAAAGAAAGAAAGAAAGAAAGAAAGAAAGAAAGAAAGAAAGAAAGAAAGAAATTGAAATAACACCCTGCATCAAATCTGACCAGCACAGATTTAAGCTGGATATCAACAACAACAGAAAGAATACAAACTCATTAAAACTGAACACCTCAATATTTAAAGAAAATGGGTCAAGGTAGAAATTAAGAAAGAAATTAGAAAAATTTTAAGAATCGAATGAAAATGCATAGAAAACATACCCAAACTTATGGGACAAAATGAAAGCAGTTCTAATCTAAGAGGAAAGTTCATAGCACTAAGTGCCTACATAAAAAAATTGGAGAGTTCTCATATTAGTAAGCAAAACTCTAGAAATAACAGACAAAAGGAGTGGAAGGCAAGAAATACACTCAGGAGGACTGAAGTCAATAAAATAGGAACAAACAAACAAAATACAAAGGATCAATGAAACAAAGGGCTGGTTTTTTGAGAAAATCAATTAAGATTGACAAACCCTTAGCCAAACTAACTAAAAGGCAGAGAGAGAAGATCCAAATTAACAAAGTTGGAGACAAAGAGCAGGGCATTAATGACAGGGAGGAAATCCAGAGATCCAAGGACATACTTTGAAGACTTGTACTCCTAATAGTAAAATCAAATAGAAATGGATAGTTTTCCTGATATATATCACTTACCAAAGTTAAAGTAATATCTAATGTGGGAGAGTCTTCTGTTTGTGTTGATTTCATTCGTTAATAAAGAAACTGCCTTGGCCCATTTAATAGGCCAGCCCTTAGGTGGGTGGAGTAGACAGAACAGGAAGAAGGAAGTGAGGTAGATGGCTCAGTCACCATGCTTCTCCTCTCCAAGATAGATGCAGGTTAAGATCTCTCCTGGTAAGCGACCACCTCGTGGTGCTATATAGATTACTAAATATGGGTTAAAGCAAGATATGAGAATCAACCAATAAGAAGCTACAGATAACGGGCCAGGCAGTATTTAAATGAATACAGTTTCCATGTAATTATTTCGGGTGTAAAGCTAGCCGGGTGGCAGGGCATAGCCCCCACCGCTCCATCTACAAATATCAGATAAGCAATTTTAACAGTTCTATACTTCCCAGTGAAATAAAGCAGTAATTAAAAGTTTTCCAACCAAAACAAACAAACAAACAAAAAACCAAACAAACCCAGGGCCAGATGGTTTTAGTAAAGAATTCTACCAGACTTTCAAGGAAGAATTAAAGCCAATACTTCTCTAATTAGTCTACAAAATATAAAGAATATACAAAGAATTCTACAAAACTCTACAGAATGGATATTGCTCAATTCATTTTATGAGTCCACAGTTATTCTGATTACTCAACCACATAAAGACTCAAAAAAAAAAGAAAGATAATTACAGAGCAATTTCCCTTACGAATACAGGCGCAAAAATTCTCAATAAAATACTTGCAAACCAAATCTAAGAACACATCAAAAAGACCATAAATTGATAAATGTAACCCACAATACAAACAAACAAAGAAAAAAAACAAATGACCATCTATCTCATTAGGTACAAAAAAGGCGTAAGAAAAAAAATGAAACACTCCTTCATGATAAAAGTCCTGGATAGATTAGGGGTACAAGGGACATATCTAAACATAATAAAAGTAATTTATAATAAGCCCATAGTTAACATCAATGAATATAGTGAGAAACTTGAAAAATTTCCACTAAAATCAGGAACAAAACAAGTTTGTGCACTCTCTCCGTACCTTGTCAGTATAGTACTTGAAGTTCTGGTTTTATTGCTAGAGCCATAAAAGAACTGAAGGAGATCAAGGTGATATAAAGTAGAAAGGAAGAAATTAACATATTTTATTTTCAGATAATGATAGTATACAGAAGTGGCCCTAAAAATTCCACTGGGAAACTCCTACAGCTGATAAACACATAGAGCAAAGTAGCTGGATACAAAATTAACACACAAAATTCAGTAGTTCTTCTCCTATATAAAAATAACAAACAGCATGAGAAAGAAATCAGGAAACACCTTCCATAATAACCTTAAAAATATAAATATCTTGGGGGTAACTCTAACCAAGCAAGAGAAAAGTCTTGTATAATAAATATTTTAAGACACTGAAGAAAGAAATTGAAGAAGACTTCAGAAAATGGAAAGATCTCCCATGCTCATGGACCAGTAGACTTTATATAGTAAAAGTGGTCACGCTACCAAAAGCAATGTACAGATTCACTGAAATCCCCCTCAAAATTCCAAAGCATTTTTTTCATAGAACTTAAAAAGACAATTTTCAGCTTCATATGGAAACCAAAAAAGGTCAGGTTGGCTAAAATAATTCTGAAAAATGAAAGAACTGCGGGAATTATCACATTCCCAATCTCAAATTTTACTGCAGAGTTACAGTGATAAAAACAGCATGATACTGGCAAAGAAACAGACAGGTTGATGAACTCAATTGTACTGAAGACCCAGAAATAAGTTCACAGACCTATGGACACCTGATTTTTGATAAAGAAGCCATAGATACGCCCTGGGAAAAAAGACACCATCTTCAAAAACTAGTGCTGGACACACTGGATGGCTGCACACAGAAGACTCCAAATAGATCAATACTTATCGCCCTGCACAAAATTCAACTCCAAATGGATCAAAGATCTCAACTTAAGACCAAATACACTGAAGTGGATAGAAGAGAAAGTGAAGAATAGTCTTGAACGCACGGCACAGGAAAAGACTTTCTGCACAGAACACCATTAGCACAGGTACTAAGCACAACAATTAACAAATAGGAACTCATGACACAGAAAAGCTTCTGTAAGGCAAAGGACACTATCATTCGAACAAATGGCAGGCTACCAAATGGGAAAAGATTTGTACTACCTATATATTGCAATGAGTCTTTCGCTGTCCTGCCAACCAGCTCCCAAATATATATATATATATATATACATACACACATTATATATTAATATCACTTATATGTGGGTGTTGGCTGTTAATTCTTTAATAAGCAGGCTGTAATTCCTATAACCACAGAGGTTAGGTATAGAGTAAGGGACTAGGGGCAGGGATGGATCTCCCTAGGAGTGGGAAATAGAACAGATATGGATGGATGGGTGTGGGTGGGTACTGGAACAGGAGGATCAAATAGGATGGGGGAGGGATGAGGGGGAGAGAAAGAATATGGAGAGGGAAAGCTAAAACTAAGTGCCATTCTGGGGGTCGTATGAAAACCTAACACAGTAGAAGCTTTCTAAAATATATACATAAAGTCATCCTAAATGAAAATTGCCAAATGGAGACAGAGCTCCAACTGGACATCTCTCATCACCACACGAAGCTTCCAGTGCCAAGAGTGGGTTACATCTCATCGTATTTGTCTTAGCAAGGCTTACTATTGCTGTGATGAAGCCCCACGAACAGAAGCAAGTTGGGGAAGAAAGGGTTTATTTCACCCACAGTTCCATATAACAGTTCACAATCAAAGGTGAGGACAGCAAGACCTCAAGCAGGACAGGAACTGGAGGCAGGGGCTGATTCAGAGGCCAATGGAGGGGTGCTGCTTACTGATTGCTCACTACAGTCTGCTCAGCCTGCTTTCCTATAGAACCCAGGACTACCGGCCCAGAGATGGTACCACCCACAGAGGGCTGTGCCCATTGCCATCAATCACTAATTAAGAAAATACCCTACAGGCTTGCCTACAACCTGATCCTATGAAGGCATTTTCTCAACTGAGGTTCCCTCCTCTCAATGACTTTAGCTGTGTCAACTGACATAAAACTATCCAGCACAGTGTTCCTGGCCAAAGGGATCCCGTGAGAATGCTCTAACAACCCAGGCTGTTGAAATGCATATTTACTGCTCTCCACAAATTGACAGTGAGGGCCTATGGCTGAGGACAACACCTACACAACTCACTAAACATGGAGAAGTCAGGGTACCTACCTAGAACCTTCACCCCTACTGAGTAGCCTTTATGATACTGGGAGGTACCGTGCACACTACCAGAGGAGAAAGGAAAACCAGTCCAGCCACAAACCCTGCGATCTACAATATATGCTGGCATGAAAGTGGGCCAAAGCTTGTGGGGGTAACCAACCAAGACCTGATTTGATTTAAGACCAAAAACCTGAGACTAGATAGGCCAGGGACCTAGGGGAAAATCAAAAACTACTGTTCTGCTAAAGGAACACAGCAATAAAATTGAGTCCTAATGACATTCTACTACACTCATAGATCAGTACAGCTTAAGATCTCCCTAAATTCACTATGTACGAGCTTGAGTTTCTGATCTTCCTGTCTTCATCCCGAGTGCTAGGATTAAAGCGTGCACCAGCACTCCTGACTTGTACAGTGTTGGGCTGCGTGTTCATTAGAAGCACAGTATTGGCTTTGGCATGCAGGGTCAACACACCGCCGACGGTTTGCTGGATTGGACATGGGGCGTAGAGGATACTCACCCTTTTCCGG
Source organism: Arvicola amphibius (assembly GCF_903992535.2). Lineage (NCBI taxonomy): Eukaryota > Metazoa > Chordata > Mammalia > Rodentia > Cricetidae > Arvicola > Arvicola amphibius. Next base: position 114,010,738 of record NC_052056.1, on the reverse strand, counting down.
GCTTCAGACTTTTGGAAGCTCTCATGCTGTATAAAAGTAGCTGCGGCAGAAATCCTGGGCAGTGGCACGCGGTCTGCATCGAGCATGTTCACAGCTCTCTCCAAGGTCATCTCCACGTCTGCATTCCTACACAAACAGCCGCAGACTCAGTGAGAAAGCTAGCCATGCCCTCTCGAGTGTCCAGGAGTGACTTAACTAGAATCAGGAACAGCTACAACATCTGCACTTTTCCTTCGCCTAAGAAACGTCAGCACCAGAAAGCAGAAGGTATCAGGAACTAGTGGCAGAATTTCCCTACTTCTCCTTAGACTGGTCGCTGGGATGTTGTAGAAGAGAGAGACAAAGAGATGCAACTCTCTAAGATAAACAGGCATAGGATGATAGTTACACAAAAAATGTCCTGCTCCCCTTCTCTCCACCACAGTAATGGAGTTCATCTGGGGCTTGATGGGCAAGCTCTCCTTTATTAATGGCAGGTGAGGTGACGTCATGTCGTTGGGTAGAGAGAGGCTCCTTTATAGAAGACATGACTTCTGAAACAGCAACCCCGACTGACTCACAGAGCAACACTTTGCTCTCCTTTTAATTCCTGCTGTGAAGGCGACTGGGAGGACAGTCTAATAGGGACATGGCCGCATCTAATTAATTCCAAGTAAAACAAACACCAAAGACGTCCCATGAGGTTGTTTTCTAACATCTGCTAGTTTATAAGTTCAGTGCATAGGTGATGCAGTGACCACTGTGAGCAGTGTCCCTGTGTGCTGGGGGTATGCAGAGGTGAGGCAGTGACCATGGTGAGCACTGTGGGGCAGGTCACGAGGTGTCCACTGTGAGTGGTGTCTGTGTAGAGGTGAGTGTGCAGAGGTGAAGCAATGTAATATATTTTCTGTAATATATTTTTATACACAGAGTTCAGAATATGCCACCTCAAAGTATAAAAGTTTTGGCTGCTGTTTATGTCTAGCTGAGAGGCACATCATGAGTATAAAGGTATTTAAAGAAAAGCAGAACACTGCTGGCCTCTATATTGAGAATTATATAATGACCTCATATTTGAAAATATACTTCAGGAGACAATTATAATCAGTTTAAGAAAAGGGGGAGGGCAGGCCAGAGCTAGGGCTCAGCCTATCATGCACACAGCCCTGTGTTCAATCCTCTTTACAAGTGTGGTAGCACAAACCTATAATCCCCAGTACTTGGGAGGTAGAGGCAGAAGGAGCAGAAGTTCCAGGCCAGTTGGGCTGCCAAATGACACGTCTGGAGGCCCACAGAATGTGACTTGATAGATGGGGTTAGGGAGCTAGGTGGGAGATCAGAAAGAACAGCTATTCCCTGACTCCTGTCTTCTAAACCAGGAACTCAAAAAGTGAGTCTTTTGGCTTCAGTTATGACTCTCGGTGTCGTTCCGCTGAGGTGAGAGCTTGACGATAACATGCTTCCATGGCTTCCATGGCAACGCACAGATAGAAAATAACAAACACAGCAGGAAGAACATAAAACGCTATTCGTTAGACTAAGAGTCACTTTAGAAAGTACCCCCTCCCAAAACAATTCTAGTCATTTTCTGCGTATGGAATGTCCAACTTAGATTCCTGCCACACAGTTTGCCCCAGTCTGGCTCTCCTGACATAGCATACGGTTACATCTCTGAAGCCATCAGGCTGCTGCAAGTGTTCTCAAAAGAAGGGGAAAATCACCCGGCTGCCCAAGGTGTGGCAAGAACACTGCTGTGAAACATGACTCATTCCTATTAGAGCAAAGGTCAGAGACGGACACTTCCGAGAGCACAGCAATAGTCTAAGCTGAAGCAATAAAGCAAGCCTTCAACTGGGAAGTATAATAGGAAGAAGCAGGTGGTAAGGAAATGGGGAGGTGCGAATCCTCAGTAGCCGACTGATGTCTGGCTGTGTGGCGTGCTCAATGGGAATAAAACTAGGGACAAGGAAGATGGCAAACAATCTGGTTGTCATTACATAACAAAAGAACAACTAATTATTTATCATAAATTATTAATTAAAAATAGGAGATAGAAGTATAACTAAGAACAGCAAACTCTTTGAAGTTCAGAATATGTCACCTCATTGTAAGCAGTTTCGGTTACTATGTCAGGTTGAAGGGCATTTGGAAACAGTAGTTAAGAAAGGAGCCTTGGACCTTCCTGTTCTACTTAAATCAGACCACAAAACTTCCGAGGAGAAAGACACCGTAGCACAGGAGACTAGGGACCAGGCTGAAACAGCCACACAAAGGATTAAAATGACACCTATCTTCTGCTAGCTTTCTGAGACAGCTTCTGGTCTCTGCTCCTCGGCTCACTCTACCTACCCAAAGCCTCTTCCTCTTGCTATGCAGTTTGTCTTGGGTTAAAAAGGTACAAGACACAGGGTCCTTTGGGACCTACTTCCTTTGTACAGACTTCTCCTTTGTATGTTAAAGATGAGGGCGTATGATTTCCTATGGTTAAAATAATAATTAGAATAAACATGATATGGAGGATAGTCAGTGTGACCTGTTCTCTGCTCTCAAACTTGGCTGGTGATCTGCCGGAGATCCACTCTCTCCCTAGTTGCCCTTCCCTGGTCCCAGGGTACACTGCTCTGCATTCTCGGAATCATTTGGCACAGAGCTGTTGCAACCCTGCACACCCTGCTGATTTCTCTGCCCCTCTCCTAGACACTCACCCAAGCCGTTTGTTTTATTTCTCTATGGGCTTTACAGCAGTGCAGGGTGCATGGGAAGTGTCTAAGATTCACTTGTTGAATTATTCAATTCTAAGAAGTACAGAAATCCCATTTCTAGAAAACTCCACATAGAGTTTTTCACTTGGTGATTTTTATAAAAACCTTTCTCATTAGTCTGTCGTGGACAGGTAGTGATTGCCTCCTCTAGCCCCAGACTGCCCAGCAGCACCAGTGCAGTGCCCACCTGACTGGCACACTTCCATTCTTCTGGGAAGACAAACCCATAGTATGCTGTGCATCGAAGTGTGGATTTCCAGCTGTTTCTAGGTAGTCCAGAGGATACCCCACATATGCACATATACAAAATACTTGGCGGGCATAAGAAGGTAGAGCCTGGAAAGGGACTGGCCCGGGTGAAATGTGGAACAATGGAGTAAGGGTCGAAGACCCGTGTGCAGATGTGGTCAGTGTCTCTGGGCTCAGCCAGGAGTTCTGGATTGAGCAGGAGTGCACCAGCACGGAGGACTGTGCCATCGTTTGCTTTCTAGTCAGAGGAATGCCTTCTTCTCCTTCCCAAAGGAAGCAAAACTTCCCTTCAGAAATCAAGAGTTACCTCCTAGTCTCTAGAACTTGAGAATCTCAGGAAGTAATTATTGTTTGAAATATAATTAAATATTCTATTAAACTACACTGTCCATTAAGACAATTTCCTGACACAACCATGGCTAGTGATTGTAGAATTTAAGCAACAAAAGATCCAGATAGCAAAATTAGTTACTAATTAGTTACATCTCACTCTTCTTTCATGACACGTTCTTACAGTGTCTGCTGTGGACCTGCCTTGCTCTCAGGGTGAGGAGAACAGAAGGATGAACTGGACGTTAGCAAAAAGCTAAAGACTGGAGGTGCCAAGTTAATGCATAAACACAATGTAAAATGTGAGGCAGGTTAGGGAGGCTCACCCGAGCTGGACATCAGAGAAGGTGCTCCTCTCCCGGTGCGCATCTCCGCTGCCCACAGCTGCCTGGCCCGCAGTAGGCAGCAACCTCCCTGGGTCCTGCAGGGTGCTGCGGACTGAGCTTCGGGGCCAGGAAGAGCGGGCAGCTCTGCTTTGCGCGCCCAGAGGCCGAGCCTGGCTCACGCGCACGGTCTCTTCCAGCAGGCTGCCTGCGCTGTGGCTGGTGCCTGGTGGATGGGGAGGCATCATGGGGTTGAGTGGACCATTGTCAAAGACAGCATCGCTGAACGACCCGCTCACGGGTGGCCTGCGGACGGTGCCCGCCTGGCGAAGGCTCAGGATCTCTGAGCGTGCATAGCGCGGCAGGGTAAGGCGCCCACCCGGCACCTGGCCCTGGCTCCGCCAGGCAAACTGGTATTCACTGTGGGCATAGCGAGTCCTTTCCGGGCTGCTATTTGGGGAAATCTCAAGTCTCCTCAGAGGTTGCCTCCAGGATCTCTCCTCCACTGACTTCTGGGAACTGTATTGTGCTGTCCCTCTCCCCCAGCGACTTCCGTAAGTGGCACTCATTCCAGACTGTAAGAGAGAAATAAAATTTAAATGAAGTGTAATAACCGATCTTGGAATTACAATTTAACAAGCTGATTTCCTTGAGTAAAATGGAAGTCAGTCCCTTTGGGTTGTCCTGAGTCATATTTATTTGTACTTAGGATTTAATATTGTCTAAACTTTTAAACTTTAAAGTCTCAGTTTTCCATAATGTTCACACAACTTTTCTCAAAAACTGGGAAATGATATGGACCACTTTAGAAGATAACCCTCCCTGACAAAAAAAAAAAAAAAGTCTGAAATGGTGTTCCTGACAATCTAATCAGCTAGGTCCTCTGGTGTCCCCACCTTTAGCATGTCATAGTCCCTGGTGACAGGGGATCGCCTTCCAACAAAGTCATTCTCAACCAAGTGCAGCTTGTAGACATACTCAGGGACACTGCTGGTTCGGTGAAGATTCCCTGAAATTAAGACGATATGAAGATAAATTTAGAACATAAATGTACTAATCGACAGTTATTGAATGCATGACAAGCATCTAAGTTTATATTGAGGTGTTTATAAATGCTGATTGAAAGTTATTTGGAAATGACAAATGATCAAAGGTTATCAAAACATTTGCTGGGTGTTTCCAACTGCCAGGAAGTGCAGGCTTGCAATGCTGAAGTCCTGATCTCTCTTTTTCTGAGTAGGGACAGCAGAAATGAAATCAAGCAAACAATAAAAGCCAACCAAACAAACAAAAACCCCATATCAAACAAGAAAACCATGGGAAGTCCAAACCAGTATAGATCAGAGAGTTTCGTGAAAATCCCACACTACTGCAATGCCGACAATTTCTGTGACTCGCTGTTTGGCTCAGATACTCTTCTCAGTACTAGAAAGTTGGGTTTCTAAGGCCAGCAGTAGTTCTGCTCCCAGGGTAGGAGCTCAGGAATCCTTTGCTGCTCCGAAGGCACAGGCCATGAATACGTTCAAGCACTGCTAGATAAGGGAGCCTGTGTAAACAGGCGGTGGGGTCAGTGTAGTCAAAGAGAACAAACACTACCAACCAGTCTAAGGCCAGGTTAATGTGTTGGCAAGGTAGTCAGTCTCTCCTACAATGACTGTGCCTGTGTAATCAGGACACTAGCCAAGTAGCCCACAGACACTTCAGGGGAAGCTAGGCTCTGTGCTCAGCGATGCATGTCTTCCTCATCTCTGAGGAATGTGGGGCAAAGACAGCACTGTGTCCCTCTTCTGTCTCTTTAGCCTTTTCCCGGTAGCTGTTTTGTAATCTCTCAAAGGAAAAAAAAAGACTTCTAAAATCTTAGTAATGTCTTTCTATTTTGTCACACAGCATTCTTTTACGTGAAGAAGACAGACACTCAACTGTCCTGAGACTTCACAGCCTCCAGGGAGCTGTGGAAGACACAGGACACAGCAGTCCCTTTCACGTGACAGAAATGATCACTGCACCGCCTAACAACGTGTTCAAATGTTACACTTTCAAAAGACTAATAATACAGTCACAGGTTACTCGGAGGAGAATGAAGCTTGTTACCAGAAAGCTAAACAGTTTGAATCCATTTGAATTACACACTTGCGTCTATTTCCTGATGCCAAGCATTTCGCCTAGTTCCTGAGGGGTGACATCTGCAGACTCGTAAGTAACATTTTCAAGACACTCAAGTATTGGTTAGCCAGAAATCCTGATTCTAGGAAGCGAGCATTTTCCATGAGGCCTGGCGGGGGTCATGCGGCAAGACAGGACAGGGTGACCAGCTTCTTGCTCAGGGATTCACTGAAGCCTCTCGCCAGTGAAGGAGCAAGAACGCCAGCACAAGCAGCACTTGTAAAAAGCCTCTCTTGAAAGGTCACTTGCAGGGAAAGGATGTGCATTAAACCTCTCGGGCAGTCCTGCTGGCTTCTGGCTTTATCTTATCAGATCACAATCTATCCATGGAATCTCTGCAGCCAGCCACTCACGTCATTTATAAAAGGAGAAAAGGGTGGAGTGGAGTGGGTAAAAGGTTTCTCAGCAACTTTTTGAGATAATAACTTCAGAGAGCCACGAAAATGGCAGTTGGCTACAGCAACACAGTCATGACTGTCCCTTGAGGAGCCTGACCTGTGCTTGGGTGTGGCTCACTTTCATTTCTATGCTGAGGCAGCTGTTACATCTGAGCACCTCGCTTTCTCTCTTAACCCTAATTCCCAGGCCAGGATTGAAAGCTTTTTCTTTTTTAAATAAAATCGCTAACTTTATTTCACATCTGGTATGCATGAATTTCTTTTTTTTTTTTTGGGGTTCAAGCCACAAACACTAGTTTGCCTTGTATCAAGGTCCCATTCTCAGGCTGCTGAGGGAGACGGGGTGGAGGGTCTCCGCCCTCTTACTGATGACACAGAGGCTCCTTAAGTTTTAGCTTCTAGGACAGAATGACTAGAATCTGGGCTGACAATGAAGGAAAGGAATTTCTCCTAACTTGGAGAGACTTAAGGACTCATCTATCTCTCAAGGGCTTGGTCTATCCTTACAATTATCCTTAACTCTGCACTCCTGCCTTTCCCCTCATTTCCTGGTCCAGTGCACACTGCAGACTACCAGGAGACAGGTCCTGCTGACCCAGGATTAGAGACCAGCAGTACAGACACAGGGTAACACCAAGGCTTTGAGCCTTAAGGGTCTAAGGGAGATACAATAGAGAAAGCTTATATTCCTCCTGTATCCAAAAAACCAGAAACTTCCTATAGAGGCTGTGAGGGGCAAATTATTATTAATTAGCTGATGGAGAAGAAATCAGATGTCTATTGCTATGGATGAGACAGACACCATGACCAAAACAGCTTATGGAAAAAGGCATTTAATTGGAGGCTTGCTTACAGATTCAGACAATGAGCCCATGACCATCATGGTGGGAAGCATGGAGGCAGGCAGGCAAGGCACTGGAGCAGTAGCTGAGAGCTCTCATCTTAACCTTAAGATGGAGGCAGAGATGAGAGGGTTGGGGGGAAGACTGGCCAGGTGTGGGATATTGAAACCTCAAAGCCCCCAGTGGCACACCTCCTCCAATAGGCTACACCCCCTAACCCTTCCCCCAAACACTTCAAACAACTAGGGCATTCAAATATTAACTTAAGGGGGCCATTCTCATTCAAACAATCACACCAGATTTACTGTTTTGTTTTGTTTACAAAGTAACTTAGAGCTGGGTATGGCAGAGCATGCTCCCTGCTACTAGGGAGGCTGAGATAAAAGGAGCATTTGAAGTAATGACTTTAAGAGATAGTCAGAACAATATATGAGACTCTGCCTCAAAACAGCACCCAAATACATGACTAAACTACAGCAAATTAATTTGATCTTCAAGCAAAGGACTACGATCAACAAATAACTTATTGATTTGTTACCCAATGTCATCGCTGTCCACCCCTACCATCTGAAGTCGTTTTCTCTGGTGCTGTTTGGAACCACGGCTGGGAGGATTCGTTTGGGATCTTAGCTGTCTGTCTACTGCAGCTGCATCTTTCGTTAGACTCCACATAGAGACGGTATGCCATGGGCATGATGGCGTGTGTCTGCAGGCTGAACTGGGGGGATTATTTGAGTTCAGAATTCATAGCTCATTCTGGCTCATCCAGAAAAATCTCACTTCAAAAGAAAAAAAAAAAACGAATCATTGTTGAGATATTAGTCTGAAGATGGAAGTAGCCTTCAATGAACTGCCTGAATTCTCTTAGGAATTAGGCGTGGTGGCTCGTACCAGTAATCACAGTACTGGGAGGTAGAGGCAAAGACAGACAGATCTGTGAGTTTGAGGCCAGTCTGTCTACACAGAGTGAGTTCATGGTCAGCTAGCACAAAAGACTGAAAAAAAAAAAAAACACAAGCAATTCTTTTTTTTATTGAAGAGCTGGCTACATCCCTGTGGCAATGTAGCCACCGTCCCAACAGTTCCAGACACACAGGACGTGGAGCAGGGTGTTTCTTCCAGTTCAGGGGTTAGAGGCTAGCTTGTGCAAAATGGCAAGAGTCCACTGAAACCTTCAGGTCCAAAAACAAACAATTAGAATTCCTCAGTATGATTTAAATAAGGAATCTCAAGCCATTATACCTCTTAGCTTTTAGGGCCAACAGCTTCTTTCCTTATTGAGCCTAACTGCTCTTCCTTCCTAAAATATTCCTTATATGACAAATGCATTTCCGCAGAAAATTTGCATTTTTATGTTTATCCTTTGCTGAAACCTATGATTCACAATTATCAAATTCTTTAACTAACATTCAAAATATCCCTCTCCTCTATGCAGTAGAAGAGAGGACTGGGGAAGGCCACAGACAAAGTGATACAACAGGGCTGAGTTACCCAGGCAAAGAGAAAGGGGAGGAGGGAGCTGGGAAGGGGTGGAGTCAAAAGATAACTGTGTGTGTGTGTTTGCTGAGGGGCGGGGTGGTGGTGACAGGAATGAAGGGTGACAAGCTGCAGGCCTCACATCAGAGAACTTGGAATGCCAGGCAGAACACAGATTTTCCTCCCCGAGATAGCGCGAGCCAAGGCATTTAAGAAACAACCGGCGAGAATTTAAGAGTCTTCACTTGGTAGCTGCCTGGGAAATAGTGAGGCCAGATTAGAGCAGCCAGGGGTCCTTATCTCAAAGTGGACTTTTCCTTCTTGACATAAAGAATCGTATCTCGTACTGCACTTCCAACAGGCCCGCAGCAGCCCGTGACAAGTTAAATGCTCATGAGTTATTCCACTCAGACATCCAAAATAGCCTACCTACACAGAGGAGGTCAGCACGCAATCCTGCAGGCTGACATCTGTTCCGTGCTCCACCACAGAGAAGCCAAAACCGCGAGGTCAGTGGTCACACATGTCTGTCTTAGGTGGACGGCAGGTGCCCAACACCACTCCTCCTCTGTTTCTGGGTGTGTGGTGTAGATGGGAAGCTGCTCTCTACAAAAATGTACAGGGCTCTTGCTGAGTGATCAGGAAACTGATAACCTGTTGAGGCTGATTCTATATTTGGGATATATATATATATATATATATATATATATATATATATATATATATATATATTGGTTCTCTATGATGAAATCATTTTACCTATCAAGAAAAATATGCATTAGTTTCTATCCTTCAATTTAAAAACTGGCAACCTGGGGGCTGGAGAGATGGCTCAGCAGTTAAGAGCATTGGTTGCTCTTCCAGAGGAGCTGGGTTCAATTCCCAGCATCCACATGGCAGCTCACAACTGTCTGTAAGTCAAGTTCCAAGGGCTCCGACACCCTCACATAGACATACATGCAGACAAGCACCAAAGCACATAAAAATAAATGAATCTTTAAAAAAGTTTTTAAAAAATCTTAGAAAAAAAAAGGCAATCTGGGGCTGAAGGGACGGCTCAGATGGCTGGCCTTTCAGAGAACTTAAGTTTGGTTACCAGCAGCCACATGGTAGTTCACAACTTTAACTTCAGTCTCAGAGAACCTGACGGCCCCTTCTGGCCTCCATCGACACTGCACCCATCCACATGGTGCAGATTTTCATGCAGGCAAAACGTCCATACAAATAAAAAAAAATCTTACAGGAGTCAGTAAATCAATGTGATACTCAGTCCACAACCCCATATAATGCACATGTGTGAGATTCAGGACTCAAGGAAGTAATCAGTTAGCTTCTAGGGTGCAATGCATTTTCTTTGAAATTCTGGGACTAATGAAATTATAGAATTTGGTTATAATTACTTGGGCCAACTAATATTATAGTTAAAGGTATATTGCAGTAAGTATGTGTATTCCTTTGATAGTAAAGGTGACCTGTGTTTTTAAATGTGTAGACTGTTTCTAAACATTTCTATTAAGGTACACATGCTAAGCTGACAACCAGATCTTTAAACACTTAAATTTGTAATTTCCAGTCCCATACCCAATGTATACAAAGCATACAGTAGATTTATGTTCCTATTATAAAAGGACTTTATACACTGCTTAATCTTAATTTAGTCAGTTAAAGGGAAGCGTTTACTCAGATACAAAGAATAAAATGTCTCTGAAATTATGGTCTATATCCAATCTTGCTGATGCTATTTAGTGTTTCTTTCCCAAGAAGGAACATGGGACTCATGCGTAAATACATTTGGTTACACACACAAAGTAGAGTTCTTAATTTATCTCAGAATTAAATAATCTGTTGATTTTGAAGATCGTCTGAGCTGGAACCAAACACTCTCACTGTAGGTCATGTTAGTCAAGTCTGGGCTTTGAGTCCCATAATTTGTTATTAAGTTCCATATCAACATTAATGTTGAACCATTTAAACATAAAATAAGCCTTATTTTAATGTGTGAGAGAAAAATTTTATATATCTGGGGTAGTTTGAATAGGAATTGCCCTCACAAACTTTTATGTTTGAGTGCCAGGCCCATTAGGAGGCGTGGCCTTGTTGGAGTAGGTGTGGCCTTGTCGTAGGAAGTGTGCCGCCATGGAGGTGTGCTTTGAGGTCTCATCGCATTCAAGCTACACCCAGTGTGGCACAGCTGCTTCTGCTCCTGAGGATCAAGGTGTAGAACTCTTAGCTCCTTCTCCGGCACCATGCCTGCCTACACGCCTCCATGCCCCGCAGGACGATAATGAACTAAACCTCTGAAACTGTAAACAGGTCCTATTCAGTGTTTTTCCTTATGAGTTCCCGCACTCATGGTGTCTCTTCACTGCAACAGAAACCCGAACTAAGACAATATCCGAAGGGAAACAAGCCACCAATAGCTAGAATACTCAGCTGATTGGCCTTCGGTTCCCATGACTACGGCGCAGCCGGCCCAGGGTAACTATGACTGCGGCAAACGCTTTCCTTTAAGGTAATTCCTGCTCTAAAGAGCAGTGCCTTGTTATGATCAGACTCGGTCCATTCTTACAGTTCCACCCGTTCTGAAGCATTTTTTCCAATTTCCAGCTCAGCATTTTACCTACGAAAGGATACGTTCTTCCCATTCTAGGGGTGAATCATTCTTTCTGACCACCATGTTGTTGGTATTCTGTTTTATTTAACAGAATATAAAAAGTTTGTAAAAACAAACAACAAACAAACAAAAAAAAACAAAAAAAACCGGAAACCCTTACATAAAAATGTTTTCCTGTACCAAATCTGCTAGAAGTGAATGGAAGAGTGTCCTATGGGCTCTATGAGGCTAACATGGACGTCACTACAGCCTGGGGTGTGGATGACACTCAGAAGAGCATGACCACAGCCCTGTCCAGGGCTTTTCCCCATTCCTGCGTCCTTCTACCTAGTAACTGACTAATCCTCTCTCCGGAATGAGTCATTCATGCAATGCCCTTTAGCAAGGATTCTTACAGTGTAACGCTTTCTACTATTTAATCGTCAGACAGTTTACCACTGATTTTACATTAAAATTGAATTTCAACTCCAGTTTAAAAAAATCATTAAGAGCTTTTATTTCCCTCTGTGAAAGGGCAAGTCTATTATTGGCAACTATCTATGCCAGTTATGAAATAATCTCTTTGACAGCTCCCACTAACTGCCTTTGTTTTAGGAACATGGTTTTATGCTACAGCCCAGGCTTGCGTTGAACTCACAGAAATCCTCCTGCCTCAACTTCCTGAGCGCTGGGATCACAAGCATGAGCCCCCCACACTTAGCTTTTGTTAACTGCACTGTTTGACAACCAGAATGAATTTGTCTTTCTCTCTCCAGAACCCACACTAATCGCCAGTACTGAAAGTAGCTACACCAGGAAATCATAGAAGTAGACACCATGGGGGACATTTTTTGTGGTGGATTTTCAAAGATGAATTGGAATACTGTTCACTGTGTGTTATAAGCATTACACACCACAGTTCAAAATGGAAGTGTCTTCCTATTTAGGCACTAGAGAGAGAATAGCAGTGTAATAAGTAAAATAGTATTTTACAGTATAATACATTTCTCTTTGCCAATCTTAAATGTTTCTATTTTGACTTTTTAAAATTTGATACAATATATGGCTATTTTTTAATGCAGCCACCTACCTTTGAACCTGGCCCCACCTAGGCTGATAAAACTGACTTCTAAATATTCAGGAGTTTGAAATGATGCCAGAAGTCGGTGAGTGGTTCACAGCGGAAAAACAGCCGCTTGTAAGAAAGAGACGGAAGCTTAAAGAGCCTTACAAGGTATTAACTAAAACCTGCTACGTTTATCTCATCTCTTTCGCCAGACAATCTGCTGCCTCATCCTTCCTGGTATGTCAACAATCCAGAATTCTCCTGAGCACTGGAGCTAAGAGCAGTAGCATCAGGGTCACTTTTCCCAGATCAGCCCTGTTCAGCCATGGCTTGTGTTCCAGCATAGAGACAGGATGCAAATAGAGGGAAACTATAAAACAGTGCAGCTGCCCAGAGTCCCAAACCCTTCCAAAGGGCTTTTATTAAACACGAGAATCCCCTCACGCTGCTGCTCCACAGCACGTGGATGCTAGCTCCCTGAAGCCCACTTCTTCTCAAAGCAGGGGTCTGCTACCTTACCCGAGCCTAAGCTGCATTTCTGTGTGGGCTGCCAGAGAGCTGCTCTTGTCATCAAAAATAGTTCAAGGGCTTTATTCCTTAGTTGGAAGAGCCACTCACTTGCACCAAAGCTGTGCCTTTTGCTCTACCATATCAACTCCATAAAATACTGTGCTCCTCTATTCTAGAATGGCACATCTCCAGCTACCTCCCATGCACATTTGTAATGAATTTTTGAGATTCAAAAATGCCAGTTTCGGTGTAGGATATCACAATTCCTCCAAAGAGATTTGCAAAATTATCTTCAACTTGAAGAGGTTAACACACTCCGTAACGCCCTTGCTAGTCCCTGGGTCTGCTTATTGCTTTATTCAGGGCTGCATTTCTATGTGTGTTTAACTCAGCACCTGAACAATGCCTTGCAAAAATAAACAGTGGCATGGGCTTAATTCACCAAACAGCTCCTGTATGGTTTGGAGAGAAGAGAGATAGCAGTTTTGTGGATCCTACAACTGTTGATGGACACACACCTCACACTTGACATGAATCACTGTACCTATCTCATCTACCTTTCAATGCCGTCTAAGGATATAAGGAAACAAAATACATGAGCTTGTAGACAACAGACTGTCATGATAGGTGCTTAGCAAACTCCACTCCTTCTGCCTTCAGTTCCACACGGACCCCGCCATTCTTGACTAGTTGATGCCTGCTTGTTCTTCTGGGCTAGCAACTCTAGGACAAGAACAGAACTTTAATATGTACTGTGTTCCCTGTACAGAGGAGGCTGCTTTAGTCCAGTCTAGCATTGGGCATGAGGGCATTCAGACTACAGTATGCAATGATATGCCTAGCCAAATACTGGCCTCAGTATCCTAAAATCTTTATCCAGACTCCTAACCCTAAATTTTGGGTCTTCTCCCCAGGGACTAAGGCAGTCCTTTCTTAGGTGACCCTTCCCATCCTCTCAGAACTTCCTCAATTTTATTTAGAGGAAAGTGGGATGGAGTCACAAGGAAGCATGGGATCCAAATAATCTCATTTTATGTTAGTAAGCAAAACAATGCCATAACCAAGGCTCAGTTTAAAACTCCAGGTTTTGGTGTTTAAATACCAGCTCTGCCACTTTCTATCTGGAATCCGAGTGTTATTTATTTGCTTAGTTTCCTTATCTCCAAACTTGGATTAAAAAAAAAAAAAAAGAAGAACCCCGGGTAGTTCATGCCTGTAATCCTAACATGGGAGGCAAAGTCAGGAAGTTTGAGATTGCATCTAATAATAATAATAATAATAATAATAATAATAATAATAATAGAAAGGTAAAAACAAAACTAAAAAACTAGTTCATTTTAAAAAAAGATAATATAAAATGCAAACCACATAGCCTAATTAGGGGCATTACAGGCACTCAGTTACATGAACTTACAATCATTAAACACCTCTTTACTTTTCAAGTATGCAAACATCAACCGCCTTAACCTTTAGACAAACTGAAAAGAGTACAGCCTCCCAGACTCTGCTGTCTGAAATCCACTGGCTGGCGCGTGAGCAATATTACTCCTAATAGGAAGCACATTTGCTAGAGCTTGTGATGATCTTTCTGATCAACCGCACTTCTGTCAACTAATCTGTGCACTAGAGTTTGATTTTTTTTTTTTTTTCGGTGAGAGCAGTCCTGTACCCACGCGCCCACGCATCTGTTGGTGCCCGTGCTGGTATGTGGGTGTGAGGTGGGCAGGCGCGGCTGCCTTTAGCCTGGCCAAAGTCTCCTTCCTCCTTCATATCCTCTGGCAGGGAATTGGGGTTGTTCCCAGGCCCAAAGTCGACTTGCCCAATTTGTTCACGTCCCAGACCAAGCGCGCAAGATAATAAGTGGAGCGCTCTTAAGTACCCGGGTGAGGTAGCCTGCCTCAATTTAGGGGATGTAGCAGCCGCAAGGGCTTTCAAGGTTTCTTTCTAAAAATATTTATGAAGAGTCGTGAACTCTAAAACACCTAAATAAAAGCCAAAAGGAGCTGCCTTGCAGAAGAGCAATCGCGCACACCAAAAGTCTGCATACAATTTCCAAGTGCTTTTGGAACCCGGGGGCACCGACCCGGATCGGGCGGCGAAGGGGGAAACGGACTGAATTCAGTAACAGTCAACGGGGTGATTAACACACAAATACGGTAGACCTGAACCACGGGGAAGGAGAAAGAGCGTTTGTTTCCGCGGAGACGAGCGGCCGGCCAGGAGGCGCGGCGGGTCCTGAAAGGGACGGGGAGCAACAGGTAGGTGGGCGAGCGAAGGGACACGGGTCGCGCCTCCGGGAGCCGCGGGGCGCTCGTCGCGGGTGGGGCTCGACTCACCGCTGACCACCGAGCTCCTGCCCCGGCGGGCCAGGGTCTGCTGCACCTGCTCCTGGATCCGCTGGCTCCGGGCCGCCGTGTCGCCGCGGCCGCTGCTGCCCACCAGCCTCAGCCTGGCCTCGGAGGGCAGGGCCAGGCTGGAGCTGTCCAGGTGTCCCAGGATCTGCTGGCCCAGCACCGTCCGGATGTAGCCGCACTCGGCCAGGGAGCCCGGGACCGCCATCGCGTCTGCGAGGTGACCGGCGAGCGACTGCCAGGACCTGCCGCCGCCAGAGCCCCAGAGGCGTGGGGGACCCGCCGCAAGCCCCGCCCCGCCCCGCCCCGCCCCGCCCAGCCCCAACCGGGACCCGGGCCCGCAGGGGACAGGGGCGTGGCTCCCGCAAAGCAGGCGCACTCAGCCCGGGGCGAGCACGTCCTCCGAGGTCCCACGTACTCAGCGCTCGGCTCGCGAAGGATTGTGGGAGGAGCTGCCCTTAGGACAGGTGCAGCTGGGAACCTCGCCTCCTGGCGAGAGTAGCACATCCAGTTAATTAGGCTCAGTCACTCTGTTCCAAATGCTCACTGACGATGAAAGGTGTATGAAAGAAAAGTCGTCAAAAAGTCTTTTTTTATCCTTAGTGCGACTTCAGTACGACGCGCTTTTTCGCACAGATGGAGTCCCAGAAACATATGTTCTTCCTCAGTGAAAGCCTTGGCTCGCTCTTGCAAATACACAAATTGTACCCAGTGCGGTCTTGTCCACCCACTTCCTTCTTAAGGAACATGCCCACACAGAGAAACTCCAATAAGAGGCTCAGCGAGGAGATGACTTTTAATATGCTTTTTAATAGCCCTTCTAACGTTGAGTAAGTGCTCTTTATGACAGGCTCTTTGTAGGGAAACCCAGGGAAGAGGCCTCTGACTGTAAATCTTCCACAACTTGAGTTTATCACGCTATTAATTATGCTTCAAATGCAGTTGAGGAGTGAGAACTTAAGAGCTACGCGCAACACAAGGGTCCTTGACCTTAAAGTTGTTAACAACCGACGCCACTCCTCCTATACTGGTACTTAGACTTGGGAGAGGAAAAGAACACCATCCGTGTCTGACACTGAGCGAGGTCTTCCCTTTGGTTGCTTGGGTTTGTATCTTTGTTGGAAAGCTAGAGAACACAGTCTCTCTCCTCCCCGGGTTCCTAACCATACGATTCAGGTACAGGTATGAGGCTTTCTGTTTTACGTCAAGGGAGTGAAGAGGGAATCAGGGACTAGTCACCCTTTTCCCACAGGCCTTGTGGTCGAAGGTCATGCACAAGGGACAGAGGAAGTGGGAGCTATGAGGACAGCGGGTCTTGGAAACAATCGGGCCAGTTTTTAGGTAAACGACTCCTGTAAAGCTCCGTTTGCCCACCCAGGTGCAAATGTGCAATCGTGATGCTGAGATTTTACCGAAAGCAAAGAAGACAAGAATGAGTTTGGAGGTTATAAAGGTTAAGTTACAGCAGTCAGTCCCATGGTCTGCCTCTTTTAAACCTACCCCTCTTCTGCTCCTTCCTCCTAGCGCCTCCTGCAAGTCCCAGGTCTGTTGCTTTAAAAGATGACCCTCCTTCTACAGGGCCAGCAGGCACATTCCCTGATGTTTGTACCTGGAGAAGTGTGACTTAGAAGAGCCCTCTCTGCCCTCTTCAGCTGAGGACTGGCAAGTCATTTCTCTCATTTACCTTAGGAAATGTAACTTCACGTTCCTGTTTCCTTTCGTATCACTTTTGAAAAGTGCTGTTGTAATTGTTACAACCGTGTTATGTATGCTCCAGTAAATGAGGACATCTTTATTGGTAACCGGATGATTTGATAAGAGAAAGGTGATCATTTATAAGTGAAGGATATAGCATCCAATGCTAGCCATGAGCCATGGTATGTAGATTTTCACACCTCAATTCTCCTGTCTGCAAACCAGAACGACAAATGTACCTACACATAGTGTTGCTGTGATCTCTACGCCAAGACTGTACAGAGGAATGTTTGATGACCCTTAGAAGTCCATTCTGGATTCTCTGACTTTCAACAAAGCTCTATCATAGATCAGTATCTTTTTTTTTTTTTTTTTTTTGGTTTTTCGAGACAGGGTTTCTCTGCAGCTTTAGAGCCTGTCCTGGAACTAGCTCTTGTAGACCAAGCTGGTCTCGAACTCACAGAGATCCGCCTGCCTCTGCCTCCCGAGTGCTGGGATTAAAGGCGTGCGCCACCATCGCCTGGCATAGATCAGTATCTTACTTAAGTGTACAGCTTTCATAAACACTCATGCATGAGCCTCGGTATGTGCATGACTGCACTCGTGTGTGTGTGTGTGTGTGTGTGTGTGTGCATGCGTGCATGACACACACACACACACACACACACACACCATTCACCATTCCTCTTCTCTGCATATTTTCCCCATAGCTCTTATCTTCATCATGTGTTCTGGTGATTTGAACCAAAATGGCTCCAATTGTCTGGTCAGGTTAGTGGACTTGCAGAAGGAGATGTGTCCTTGGGGGTGGGTTTTGGGGTTTCAAAATCCTACACCTGGTCCCCCCCGCCTCTCTCTCTCTCTCTCTCTCTCTCTCTCTCTCTCTCTCTCTCTCTCTCTCTCTCTCTCTCTCTGTCTCTCTGCAACTTGTGGATCAGATGTGAGCTCCTAGCTGCTTCTCCAGAGCCATGCCTGCCTACCTGTTGCCATGGCCCCCGCCATGATGATTATGGACTAACCTTCTGAAACCGAACGCAAACCTTTCTTTACAATTAAAGGCTTTCTTTACAAGACACCTCGCTCATAGTGTCTCCTCACAGCAACAGAACAGTGACTGAGACAGAGGTACTTTATGTTTCCCTTGTTAATTGCTTCCTTACTAGAATACAAGTTCCAAAACAAACAGTGGGTACTTTCTTTTGTCCATTGCTGTTCTCCAGGACCAAGGAAGCAGGTCTACATGGAACAAATGGGTCAAGCAAGAGAGCATGCAGTATTTACATATTGAGCATACAAAATTATTAATGTCATTGTTTATGTTTTCAAACTCTTGTAGTAACTTGCTACATAAAGTTACATAAGTATCAGTGCAACTCATTAGCTCTTTGTAGTGATGAGGCAAGCAGGCCTGCTTTTCGTCTTGCCTGGCTTCCGCCTGGCTAGCTTTAAACCCGAAATAACAACACACAAACTGTATTCATTTAAACACTGCCTGGCCCATTAGTTTCAGCCTCTTATTAGCTAATTCTCACATCTTGCTTTAACCCATATTTAGTAATGTGTGTAGCACCATGAGGTGGTATCTTACCAGGAAGGATTCAGCATGTCTGACTTGGTGGCTGGCTTCATGGCGACTGTCTCAGAGAGGAGAGGCATGGCGTTTTTCTAACTTTCCTTCTTCCCAGAATGCTGTTCTGTCTACTCCACCTATCTAAATCCTGCCCTATCAAAAAGCCAAGGCAGTTTCTTTATTAACCAATGAGAGTCCTCCATCAGCTCTTAAAGGCTAAAAAAAAAATAAACTAAATCAAGGTAATGTTTTTAAGTTTGAACTCACAGAACTCAAGGATTCAAGAAAACTGTCTCCTTGAAACTAAGACATGCACACAAGCTTCTGAGAGGCAGCTTTGAAAGGGAAAACCCACTGTAGGAACACTAGCTTAAAGACAGGGAGAGGAGGGGCTGGAGAGATGGCTCAGAGGTTAAGAGCACTGCCTGCTCTTCCAAAGGTCCTGAGTTCAATTCCCAGCAACCACATGGTGGCTCACAACCATCTGTAATGGGGTCTGGTGCCCTCTTCTGGCCTGCAGGCATACACACAGACAGAATATTGTATACATAATAAATAAATAAATATTTAAAAACAAAGACAGAGAGAGGAAGTTTTCAGACTCAGGCACAGTGAACCCAAATGTATTGTAGATATTTCTATATCCTAGCAAAGTGCAGGCCTGGCCCTATTTTCTGGGGAGAAAAAAGCCCATTGACTTCCTAAATTATGAGCACGTGCTGAGATAACTGTTGAAGGCAGCTTCCCAGCAAACTGAGACCTGGAAACAAAATGCTTCGCACCCTTTATGGCACCTGGCAGTTCTATGATCAGCTACCTTTTAGTGTGAAGTTTCACTTTTGAAAACTTCTCTTTTTCTCTTTACTTTCAACAAAATATGATTTTTAAGAAATAATTCCCAGAATGTTAAAGTGAAATGGTATGGATAGCCAGATAATCAGGTACAGTCCTGTCCTGTTTGGTTTTTTGTCAACTTGACACAAGCTAGAGTTACCTGGGAAGAAGAACCTCAGTTGAGAAAATGCCTCCGTCAGATTGTCTTGATCAGTCAGTGTGGGAGGGCCCAGACCACTGTGGGTGAGGCTGTCCCTGGACAGTTGCTCCTAAGTGGGATAAGAAAGCAGGCTGAGCAAGCCAGTAAGCATCATTCTGCCATTGATTTTGCTCCAGTTCCTGCCTCATGTTCCTGTTTGAGTTCATGTCCTGACTTCCTGTGAGATGCAATAAACCCTTTCCTCCCAAATTGCTTTTATTGCAGCAATCGAAACCGAACTAGGACAAGTTTCTTTTGCTGTGATCCTGTGATAAGAATCCAGGAACTCTTGAGTTTTTACTTCCATTTTAATTTGACTTACACCTGATTTACTTACTATATTCATTTTTTCAAAAACAAACAAACAAACAAACAAACAAAAGACAGGACGTTTAACCCAAGTTCATTCTAAACTAGTTATGTAGCTAGGAAGGACTGTGGTACTGAGGACCAACCCACTACCTTACGCAGGCTGTCAGCTAAAGTACATTCCAAGTCCATGATTTCCATACACAGTATCCACATGAAGTACTTATCTGTCATTGTTTCCAATTATATAGTTAGGTTTCCTCAAAGTGATTTTTAATATTTATTTATTTAATAAAATTTAAGATTTTATTAACTGATAATTATTTTTGTTAACATATACAATTTTTAATGGAAAATTGGGGTATATTTAAAATTCAGAAAGTTATTTGAAAGCTAAATATATCACATCTTTATGTGGGTGTGTATGTGTACATATGTTCCTGTGTGCACATGTGTGTGCAAGTGCTCATTGTGTATGTGGAGGTCAGAGTTCATCATGAGGGCTCTTTCTTAATCCATTCCACTTTGTTTTTTTTTATATTTATTTATTTATTATGGATACAATATTCTGTCTGTGTGTATCCCCACAGGCCAGAAGAGGGCACCAGACCTCATTACAGATGGTTGTGAGCCACCATGTGGTTGCTGGGAATTGAACTCAGGACCTTTGGAAGAGCAGGCAATGCTCTTAACCTCTGAGCCATTTCTCCAGCCCCTCCATTCCACTTTGTTGTTTAGGACATGGTCTCTCACTGTACCTGGAACCCCCCTGATTAGACTGGCTAGTCAGCAAGTCCTAGGAGTTGATTACACTTTTTCTGCTTCCCGCAGTACTGGATCACAGACATGCACTTATGATCTTTTTAGACTTCAAATATTTTCCCCAGTCACGACTCACAGGCTTGTATAAGCAGAATATATAAGTTCAAATAAACTTTTTTTCTGGACAGATGACCACAGTCACTGCAGTGAGGGTGTCAGATCCTTGGCTCAATGACCAGAAGCTGAATGGAGAAGTCAATGTGGTTGAAATCATGATCTATGTTTGTTCTCTATAAACTAACATAACCATGCTTGCAGAAGTTAATATGTCCTAAGGCATTTGTGAGGCTCCCTTTGGCTACCAGATTATTAAAGGAAAAAAAAAAAGATACTCACCAAAGAAATTGGAATTTCCCCCCAAAGATTGCATATTGGGAATGGAAAGGACGAAACCTGTTGCTGGACAAAGGAGAAACTTGTCTGCTGGAAAAAGATTTCACGTCGTTCTGAAAGTTTATTCTGCCTCATTCAGGAATGGACACGAACACACCTTGCCCTGACTGCTTAGTTATTTTGCCTCTTCTCCTGCCTTGTGTTTGAAACTCAGCCTCAGGTCAAGAGGGGTCACTTGGTTTTTGCATTTATTCCTCGTCCCAGTGTGGCCTTAGTGTGTCAATGGAATTTCTCCACTTCTCACTTTCGCTTTTCTTTGACTTGACCTACTGAGGATGAGTAGACGAGTCTGTTTTGTTAGGGCTGCCAGGCTCTGACCTTAGCAACTCCAGTAACACAAGCACAGAGATAACTAGTATTGTTCCATAAGTAGACCCAGTGGAACCTCTCTCCTGTAGGCAGCTTGTTCATTTGCCTGAGGTTTAGGTGACCCAAGGTTTCTGGAGAAGGCAGACTAGTCTGAAACAAAATTCCAAAATAACTTCATGGCTACAAAAGAAAAATATCTGTTAACCTTTAAGTTTATGAAGTGACAGAGAAATTCATAAACTTATGAGTGGTAGTGGTCACTCTTCTAACTTTATTTTTATGACCTCAGTTTCATGTATTCTTTTAAAAATACTGTACTACATATATTTTTAATTGTTTGGAAGATACTAATTGACTTAAGTATAAGTACATAATTATTTATAATCGAACTATTTGTATTTTAAATCTGTCTTCTCTTTATATATACACACACCATTATTTCCTTAAAATTACAAAAACTGAAGTAAGGTAGTGTATTTAGAAAAAATGCTAATACTCTGACTCAGGTTTTCAAAGTCCCAACCTTCGCCACCTTTTTATTCTTTTAAAAATGTAAAATATAATCCTAAAGTGGTGGAGGGATTACCATTGCTTCCAAAAGGTAGGACAAAAGACTCTCCCTCCTACAGGAGAGATCACTATGGTGTTCCAAAAGAATACATGCAGAAATGATAAGAAATATGACGGCCACCGAGGTGGAATCATAATGAGACAAAGAAAATGGAATATGAAGGGAAAAGAAAGGAAAAAAGTCTTTCACCTGGAGTCTAGTGATGTCTCTTCTAGTTGAGAAGCAAGATTTACCCCACAAATAACATTTTATGTCAAGATAATGGGCATAGAGATAGTGTTTGTTTCATGGATACATATTTTATGTCATGACAGACTGAACCGTGTTGTTTTGGGCAGGGTTGTAGAAGGACTGTGGAATTTTGTGCAGGAAAGGCCATTGAAAGCCCAATGCTTGCTGAGCTCTTCTGAAGAAGCCTGGAAGATAAGAATGTTGCAGGCAAAGCAGAGATGGAGGCCTATCTTATGACATTTCAGAGGGAAGTTTAAAATTTTGATCTGTACTTTCTGTTACTTTGAATTAAAAATCAAATCTTCGCTGGGCAGTGGTGGCGCACGCCTTTAATCCCAGCACTTGGGAGGCAGAGGCAGGCGGATCTCTGTGAGTTCGAGGCCAGCCTGGTCTACAAGAGCTAGTTCCAGGACAGGTTTTAAAAAAGCTACAGAGAAACCCTGTCTCGAAAAACAAACAAACAAAAAAAAGAAGAAGAAGAATCAAATCTTCACCTGGGGTTGAAGAATCAGCTGTGATTAACTGCTGTGGGATAATGAATGCTCTTGTACACTGTAGAGATTTGTCACTCGTATTAGTTTAATAAAACACTGATTGTCTAGCAGCCAGACAGGAAGTATAGGCAGAGCAAATAGACTAAGAGAATTCTGGGAAGAGGGAAGGCAGAGAGGAGAGCAGCTGAGGCTTGGCACTTTGAGAAGCCAGGGGAGGTCATTGGTGAAGGGGAAGTCTCAGTTGGCAGTTGAAGGCTCAGGACTGAAGGGGTCATGCAAAGAAGTTGAGGCTTGGCACCATAAAGAGAGCCTAAGAGAGGCTATTGGTAAAGGCGCCACATGGTTGCAGCAGAAGACTGGGATTTTTGAGATGCCAGTACCATGGGACCAAGAACAACAGCAGCAGTGGACTGGAGCCAGAGCTTAGAGGACAAAATGTGTGTTACAGAGAGCACAGCCAGAAAGTGACCAAACACCTCGGAGGAATCCTCTTGTGGAATACTACTTTAATTATGTAAAGGTATATTACATTTGTTTGTGCTGCATTTGTTTAATAATGTAAAGATTGTTATTTTGCCTGCCTAAAGCACCCGGTTGCTCTAATAAAAAACTAAATGACCAATAGCTAGGACTTTGGATGCTGATGAGTGAATGACAGCTGCCAGCTACCGAGAGTCATGGGACTGCTGAATTAAACCAGACTAGAATCTTTAGGTGTGTCTCAACTTTAAAATGGAATTTTAAAAATGTATTGCATTGGGAGGTATGTTTTTGTTTTCATAGGAAATAAACAATTGTAGATTCCTTCAAAGTTAATAGAGATCAAACTTGATGGATGCAGTCTCCTAGAAATCTTGGCTACAGACATAAATAAGTAAACCAAGAAAAAATACAATCAGGTGGCATTTATATCGATCCCTTTGAGTTCTGAAACAGGATAACAGAAGTTACAACTAGTTTTCCCAGGACTTGGTCATTATCTCTATTTTCTCAGGTTTCCTAAAGAGTCTATCACCCTCAGGCAACAGGATGCAGTCTAGAGAACACAAAGCCAACATTCCCAAGAGGTGGGATGGGTGGTTTTTGATCATCCATTGGGCTATGGATGTTTGTCATCATTTAGTGGGGATTCAGGAATGTAGGACAAAAGGACAACTATTAGCATCAAATATTTTACATTTGTTATGGATTGGTATATTGATAGAAATTTAAAGTTACTTTTGTTATACTACATTTATTTCTCTATTTTTGTTTGGGGTATTGTGTTTATGCAGCTCATTTTAAAATGTAACATACGATTAAGAAATGAAGGTTTGGGGCTGGAGAGATGCCTCAGAGGTTAAGAACTGGCTGTTCTTCCAGAGATCCTGAGTTCAGTTCCCAGCAACCATGTGGTGGTTCACAACCACCTGTAATGACGTCTGGTGCCCTCTTCTGGTGTGTAAGCATACATGCAGGCAGAGCACTGCATATACAATGAATAAATTAATCTTTTTAAAAAAAGAAATGCAGGTTAGTCATGTTAGGTATATTTTCAAGGTTAAACAGATATATTTTAGGTAGATGGTCTACAAATGCTTCAGAGAGCTGCAGAATATGGTATTTAAGATGTTTAATAACCTAAGGATTTTTATGACAGTGAGACATGTCTGCCTCTGGCAGCACCAATCTACTTCATAGATTGCCATCAAAGAACCTCTATATGGAGTTGTTTCATTGTGGCAAAGCTGCTCTTGCCTCGACTGCTGACAGTATGCTGTATAAACTGGACATGCAGGACGCAAAGGAAAGTGACTGCTGAAATTTGCCGAGACAGGTGGGACAGTCCTTTGAAATTCCTGCTTTCTAGAAAAGTCTGCTAGATATTCTAGGCCTGTGGAACAAAGATGAATGCCCCAAGATTGCAGAGGAACTTTGGGTGACTGTCCCAACATTGGCAGCCAGATGTCTCTGTTGTTTCTATATTTTAGAGATGGCTTACATTATACTTCCTGTTTACTCAGGAAATAATATATTCTTCTGGGGTTTTGATGGAGTTGAAGACTAGATAGTTATAGTTGCAGTTTTCCTTAGCCATGATAGAAGGTAGATTAGGTACAAAACTTTGAACTCACTAAGATAGGATGATTTTTCTCTGAATTTGCCAAATACAAATGAACTGAATGTCGTAATGTAATTCTTTTTTTGACAGTTGTTCTTATTGCATATAGTATTACTATGTTAAAGTTAAAAAACCTTTGTTTTTATTTAGACAAAGGGGGGAAATGTTATGCAATATTACTTTAATTATGTAAAGATGTGTTACATTTGTTTATGTTGTATTTGTTTAATGATGTAAACATGTGTAGCTTTGCCTGCCTAAGGCACATGATTAGTTTAATAAAAAGCTAAATGATCAATATCTAGGCAGTAGAGGGGTAGGTGGGGCTAGCAGGCAGAGAGAATAAGTAGGAGGAGAAATATCGGCTTTGGAGAGGAGGGAGAGAACACAGGAGAAAGAGAGGCAGACATCTGGGGCCAATCAGCCAGGTACAGCAGCCATCCAAATGTGAAGGAAAACAGGGCATGCAGAATGAAAAAAAAAAGGTTAAAAAGCCCCAAGGTAAAACATAGACGAGGAGAAAAAAAGTTAATTAAATTATAAGAGCTAGTGGGACAAGATAAGACAAAGTCAAACATTGATAAATAATAATAAGTCTTTGTGTCATGATTTGGGGGCTGGAAGTCCAAGAAAGCCTATTACAGAGCCCAGAAGATAGTGAATGGATTTCAGGCATTGGATGTTGGGCTATTTACACTTTTGGAGTTTGGTTCTGCTTTGATGTGGTTGTGACTGTTCCCCGGTTCTTCTCTCTTGAAAAAAAAAAATTAACTTAATTTTGATTTTTTTTACGGGAGTCCACAGTTCAGAGACCTTGAATTTAAAGGACTTTGGATTTTAAATTTTTATGTGCATTGGTATTTTGCCATAGGTATTGGGGCCCTGGAACTGGAGTTACAGACAGTTGTGAGCTGCCATGTGGGTGCCTGGAATTGAACCCAAGTTCTCTGGAAGAACAGTCAGTGCTCTTAAACAGTGAGCCGTCTCTCCAGCTCCCAAGACTTTGTAGTCTAAAAGATATTGGCAATTTTAAAGAGACTGAACTTTTTTTTTTTTTTTTTTGGTTTTTTGAGACAGGGTTTCTCTGCAGCTTTTTTAGAGCCTGTCCTGGAACTAGCTCTTGTAGACCAGGCTGGCCTCGAACTCAGAGATCCGCCTGCCTCTGCCTCCCGAGTGCTGGGATTAAAGGCATGCGCCACCGCCGCCCGGCAAAAGTTATTTACATTTTTAATGTGAGATCTTGGGAATGAAACATTGTGGCTTAATGGTGATGTGTTTGTCTGTCAAGGTGACAAGGGGTCAGTTGTGCTGGCCATCTTTATGTCAACTTGACATAAACTAAAATCATCTGAGAGGAGGGAACCTCAATTGCGAAAATGCCTCCATAATATTGGGTTGTAGCCAGTTCTGTAAGGCATTTTCTTAATTGGAGATTGATGGGGGAGGACCCAGCTCATTGTGGGTGGTGTCATCCCTCGACTGGTGGTCCTAGGTTCTATAAGAATGCAGGCTGATCAAGCCAGTAAGCAGTACCCCTTTATGGCCTCTGCATCAGCTCCTCCTTCCAAGTTCCTGCCCTGTTTTAGGTCCTGTCCTGACTTCCTTCAGTTATGAACAGTGATATGAAAGTAAAAGCCAAGTAACCCTTTCCTCCCAACTTGCTTTTGGTCATGGTGTTTCATCACAGCAATAATAACACTGACAAAGACGAGGACCAAATAGTCATGGCCTTGGGTAAAGCCTCACTCCCTTTCCCAGACATACACTGGGGTTCTAAAACAGGACTAATACTTAGCTCTCAGTGACACTCTCTGACCTTCCTTATACCTCATTTAGGGCTTCATTCAGCTCATCAGTTGTGATCTTGACAGCTTTCCTTCAGGAAACACCCTGTAATTCCATTTAGATTCCTTGGGAACCCTGTGAAAAGAATAGCTTCAGACTTTACAGTGTTATGATTAATGTAAAGGCCATGAAGTGTGATTCTCTCCCAGAGAAGCCAACAGAAGCTTTCTAGTGTCTTTCTTTCTGAATACCTCGCTTTCTCTTGACTCTTGTTATTAAAATCTGTAGTGTCAAACTTTTCTTTCTATTGTTTATGTATTTATTTGCATGGATATGTGCATGTTGCACATGTATGCCATGGTTTGTGTATGGGAGTTAGAGAATACTCCAGGAGTCAGGTCTGTCCCCTTATTCCACTGTGTGAGTACCAGGAATACAAGTGAACTCACTAAGCTTTGCAGCAAGCACCTTTGCCCACTCAGCCATTTTATTGCCCCTAAAAATATTTTTAATAAACCCCAACTCCTGTTTCATACTGGCTAGTCCTAAAACATTTTTTTTTTACTTGTCAAACCCAAAGATCTGTTTTTACCCAAGTCAAGATACATAAAAGATAAGGAAACTCCACAGGCTGTGAGGTGGCAGCATAGAAACAGCTCTCTCCTCCTCTTTTTAGGGGCTCCTCTGGGATTCACATGAAGCATTTTGATACGTTTCTCCAGTTGGTACTTAGCATGTCTGTATGATTTGTCTACCTTTGTTTACTGGCCAGAGACTCACACATTTAATGAGTACCACTGGAACCAAAGATAGAAATCACTCTGAGAAATCCACACCTGATTCCTGGGTCAGATGGAATAGTGGATGGTTTGCTCAGGAAAGATTGAACTGTCTCAGGGTGAGAGCTGATCGAGATACCCAACAAAGAAGCATAGTCTGAATCTAAAATACATTAAAATGCCCACTTCTCTACTATCTCCTGATTTTTGTGGTGGTTAAAATGAGAAGGACCACCATAGACTAATATATTTGAGTGTTTGATGCCCAGTTGGTGAGACTGCTTGAGAAGGGTTATGATATGTAACTTATTGGACAAGATGTGCCATTGAGGGTGGGTTTTGAGGTTTAAAATCCCACACCATTCCCAGTTAGCTCTCTCTCTTTGTCTCGTGATTGCTGTCTCAGTATGCAAGTTCTCAGCTATTGCTCCAGCACCATGCCTGCTACTTGCCCTCATGCTACCTACCAAGGTGGTCATGGACCAACCCTCTGAAACTTATCTCCAATTAAATGTTTTTTCTTTTATAAGTCCACATGGCCATGTTGTCTCTTCCCAGCAATAGAAAAGTAACTGAGACAATCCTAAAAAGAATCCTTTGCTTTCTGTGATGCTAAGAGCTTCACATATGGAGACACTGATGCTCTTTTTCTTAGCACTGAGTTACCAGTTTGCCTTTTCTCTTTGTGAGCCTATAACTTCCTCAATTATGTATTCTCACCAGATAAGAAAGTGTCTTCTATAACTACTAAGGCTGTCCTGGTTAATTTTTACTAACACAAGCTAGAGTCGTCTGGGAATCTGAAATGAAACAACAAATTCTTCCATCAGATTAGCCTGCAGACAATCTGTAGGGAATTTTCTTGATTAATGACTGATATGGGAAGGACTTAGCCACTGTGGGGTGCCATCCCTGGGCAGGTGGTCCTGGGAGGCATAAGATGGTAGCTGAATGTGAGCCCGAGGAAGAATCTGTGAGGAGCACAAGGTCTTTGTGCTCACAGACAAGCACTAGGGAAACCAGGAATGTTAATCTCTCAGGGTTGTCTCTTCAGTGGAAGAGATGCACAACCGGTCTCCTGCCCCGAAGGTGGGGAATGGACGTGGTTAATAGCCTGGTGACCTGTGCTATCTGTAGGGCTGAGCCACTCCTGACTCATGTTTATATTTATTTCACTCATCCTCCATATTCCTTCGTCTTAAGCGTTGTTTCTCAGTCAGTCTGTAGAACCCATCTTTATGGAAGATATCACTTGCACTTTGCAAAGAATTTTGATGTAGTCATCCCTTAAGCTTTATTAATACAAGATTGAGTTAATTATTTCACGAGGAGAAATTTTTTCCAAAACTGTACTGTACTTAAATATGCATAAAATAAACTGCCAGACTCTCGAAATTTGAACTGGCACTGGCTATTGAGTTGTGTTGAACTGGACTTCCTTCTTACCTCACATGGATTTTTTACCCTGCCAGCCCTGGTGTTTGCAAAGATCCCCAAACACGCCAGTAAGCAGCATTCCCCCATGTTCTTTATGTCAGTTCTTGCCTCCAGGTCTCTCGACTGATTTTCTGCCCTGGCTTCCCTTGATGATACACTGTAATGGGGGAGGTGTAAGCCAGATAGATCCTCTCTGTCCCAAGTTTATCACAGCAAATAATGGCAAAGGCCAAAACTGGTTTAGATTCCACGTGTTCTCATATCACAACAGATTATAAACTGTCTGTTATTTGCATCAATGTCTTTAAACTTTGCACTGTCTTCTTTGGTGTGAGGATGTCCCCAGAGATGCCTGGAGGGGAAAACAGGCACTAGCACTTTAGAAAATGTTCCATGCTGGTTAATGACTACATGGGTGGGACTATGGCATCCGGTCCAAGAAAGAAACTCGGCTTCAGTTATCGCAGATGTTGTGGTTTGAATTAGGATGGCCCCAGAGGCTCATGTTTGAATGCTTGGTGCCCATTTGGAGGAACTATTTAGGAAGGATTGAGATGTGTGGCCTTGTTAGAACTGTGTCACGAGGCACAGGTTCTCTACTATTCCTTTGCTCCACCATCATGGATTCTAACCCACTGAAATAGTAAACCCCAAATTGTAAACAAAGGTTTCTCTGTCTGGCCCTATCCTGTAGCTACTTCACTTCCAAATAATTGTTCAGAGGCTTATACTATTTATTAATGCTTGACCAATAGCTCAGGCTTATTACTAGCTACTCTTTACATTTAAATTAACCCATATGTCTATGTTTTGCCACATGGCTCAAGGCTTTTTACCTCATTTTCAACATGTCCTGCTTGTTCAGTGGCTGGCTGGGATCTTTGCTGACTCCACCCCTCCTCACTAAGATCTCAGTTTGGTTGTTCCACCTAACTTTGTCCTGCCTGGCTATTGATCAAATAGCTTTTATTATTAACCAATGAGAAGAATACATAGTCACAGCATACAGAAAAATTACTCTGAAGCATTTCCCCATTTCTGTCTAATCAGAAAGGGAGGCTTATAGTAAAAATAACAACAAAATAGTTATCAAGTAAGAATTACAGTTACATGATGTGGGATTTCCCCTTGTATGCTGTGAATATGTTTTATTACCATTGGTAAATGAAGAAGTTTCTTTGTGCCTATGGCAGTGGAGAATAGAGCAAGGTGGGACTTCTAAGCAGAGATAGAGGAGAAAAGAAGGCAGAGTTAGGGAGATGCCATGTAACTGCCAAAGGAGACAGATGCCTTGGAACTTTACTGATAAACCACGAGCCTCATAGTAAAATATAAAATAATAGGAATGGGTTAATTTAAGACATAAGAGTTAGTTAATAAAAGCCTAAGCTATTGGCTAAGCACTGTTGTAATTAATATAGTTTTTGTGTGATTGTGTCTGGGCAGTCGGAAATGAATGAGCAGTCTCTTCCTATAGTTACAATATTTAGTCTATTTGTATTTGAAAAAATTAGAGAAAATGTTTATCTTTCCTATCTTGGTGAGTTTAAAGTTTGATATCTAATTTATCTTTTATTATAACTAAGAAAAACTACAACTATAATTATCTGTCTTGAACTCCATCAAAGACCTGAGAAGAAAATTACCTGAGTAAGCAGGAAGTGCAGGAAAGCAATTTCCAAAAAAATTCAAGGAATGACAGAAACAGCTGTCTGCCTGAACAATAATCCAAGGTTTCTCTACAATGTTGGGCATTCAACTTTGGCTTACTGGCCTACAATATCTGACAGATGCTTTTCAGAGCAGGAAAATCTGAAGGACTTTTCTACCCTGTCTTGGCAAAGTTCGGCAACCACTTTTCTTTGTGTTCTGCTTGTCCAGATTTAACAGTAAGTATACTTACTGTCAGCAGTCAAGAAAAGGACAGTTCTTGCCCAATTTTGCCAAAACGAAAACAAACTACATATGTGACGTCTTCAGTGCCGAAGCATCCTCTTGGAAAGAGATTTGTACTGCAAGGAGCAGGCATGTCTCATGTCAAAAGAACTCTAAGTTATTTAAAACTTTTAAATGCCATATTCTATAGGTCTTTGAAATGTTTGAAGATACATATCTTTCTGAAATATATCTTTGTATATCTAGAGAACATAACTAACATGACCTTAAGTTTGACTATTATAGATGACTAACTGTATTTTTGTAAATCTGTATTTCTTAATTATATATTATATTTTAATTGAGCTGTAGAAACACAGTACCTTAAACAAGAATAGAAATACACATGCAGCATAACAAAATTAATCTTAAATTTAAATTAATAAATAAAAATCTATACCAATGTAAAATATTTTGAGATTAACAGTTGTTTTTTTTTTGGATTAAAGCAGTTCAGTAATCTACCCCATTTTTCTATTATAATAATCTACCATTTTCTTCATCATTTTTATATAATATTATCCTTTCTTTTAGAAAGAGATTGACTATGACCAAAAGCAATTTATAACTAACTTTTAAAGGCAGATACCACTGGGATTAAAGACATGCTCCCCCCAGTTTCTAAGGGCAACTAGTGTAGCCACTGGTATTAAAGGTGTGTATTACACTGCCTGATCTGTTTTACTCTCTGATCTTCAAGTAAGCATTATTTATTAAAATACAAATTAAATGCCACTACAGTGATCTTTGAGGGATCCTGAGTAAATTTAGAATTATGATAAAGTCATTTTATGCAATTGGTCCATCTCAGCCAGCAGCCCTGAAGCTGTTGTGGATGTTGGATTACCTGGGTCATTGTTTCCATCAAAGACCTTCCAAGGGATCTTCCTCAGTCAAACCATATTAACATGGAAGATATCTACTGCTTCTCATTCTCAGTGGAAACAGAAGTAGAACCTATTTTCCAAAGCAACATATTCTTAGACCTGGATTTTAAAAGCAAGATATCTTTAAAATATGTAGGCTGGTTTAACTTAGCAGCCCCCACAATCAAATGTCTCTTAGAAGTTAGCTCATTAACAGTCAAACAATCCAAAGAAAACACAATAATATACATAATTCAGACTCCCTGTGTATTTTACATCTTTATGAGGCTCATAATTTTTATTACTCTATTCTTTTTTCAAGGACCCCATTTTATATTCTATAAGTTACTTTTAATCTATGACTGTTTCTACCTTTTTTGTTCTCTCTCCCAAAGCTATGCACATTTTTAAAAACACACTGTGACCTGTTTAGAGGTTTCTTTTTTCTGAATCTGTCTTTACTGTGTAGCTGTAATCCTTTTCTGACCACAAGTGTCTTTAGCCGGCTAAGCAGGCATGGATAGGACCAAAGTGATGGTTTTGGCTGCTAGTTTTACTCTGTTCAGCTTCCCAACATGGCAGAGGTACCAATGAGAGTCATGCTTACCACCCTAACTCTGGAAAGCTGTGGGATCCGTGCTGCCACCAAGTAGCATGCAGCCTGCTGGCCCACAAACCACAATCAAGTGCTTCACTGTAGGACTTTCCAAAAGAGCCAGTACCAAGGCAGAAATCCTTGAAACTCTTAAAAGAACTACTCATCTGCTTAGCACCAGCAAATAGAGCCTGTTTAAAAATTTTTGACTACCAAGAAGCCATGTCTGACTATTTTTCTGTGTGTTGAGAATCCTTTTGTAAAGCTTTTTCAGACTTTGTGTGAATGTATGTGCTCCGTGTTGGGTACAATATGTAAACAGAGTTTTCTCTGTCCTGTCACATCACACAACCACTTTTAAATAATCACTCAGAGGTTTAATATTAATCACAGAATGTTTGGCCTATGCTTCAGGCTTATTACTGACTAGCTCTTACATTTAAATTAGCCCATTTCTATTAATCTATGTATTGCCATGTGTCCATGGCTTTTACTGTCATGCCTGAATTCCAGGACCCAAATCATCACTACGAGACCAAACCTGATGCAAAAAACAAAGAGTCTTTATTCACGAGTTAACTCAGGTCTATCCTTCTGTCCAAAGCAGCAGCAGCAGCAAACACAGCAGTAGCAACAGTTGCAGCAACTACAGAGACTGCAGCAGCAGCTCCAGGAACAGCGCAGGAGAGGGACCCAGAGCAACAAAAACCAGGGGTTTTTGTGGGGAAAGAGACTCGGAATTCCAAGCCTAGGGGATTGTGACTGACTGTCCCCTAGTGGCGTGAGGGGGAATTTTAGACTCCCCGGCTTGATATTGGCTGCCCTCTGATGATACAAGAAGGCTTTCCTCACCTAAAGGGAATTCCCAAGTACCAGTAACTACCTAAGGCTCTGATTGGTTCATTTTCCCTGCTTAGGGATTGGCTGGTTTTAAGTCAGGGACAGAGATGGCTCTGTTTCTGGGTTCAAACTGTATTTCTCTCTCTGTTTTTTTCTACCATTAACCCTAATTTTGTGGCCAAGGCAAATAGCTTTGGTATGTTGTGAATCTAGGGACTTAGTATATTCTTTTGGTCCTAGTTTCAGGGTTTGGGAACTTCGCTCTGGCTCTAGGTTTGGGGCAAAATGTCTCTTCCCCTGGCTATGATTCAATTTTTAGGGTTGTTTCTTTCCCTGACTCTGAACCCAGAGCCAGGCTGCTCATGGGTTGTGCTAAGGCTAAGGACTCATGGGATCTGTGGGGGCCTGGGCCTCTCATTACTGATCTGCTGACATCTTGTTTCTTGGGCAGTTTCTCAAATCTGTCCATACTTTGCCCTTCTTTCTTTCTGTATTCAGTTTGGCTTTCCCACCTACCTATATTCTGCCTTGTTATAGGCCCAAACCAGCTTTTATATTTTATTCCAATGAGAGGAATACATATTCACAGCTTAGAGAAAGATCATCCCACAGCACCAAATAAGCTATATCTATAAATTGCCTTCATCATGGTGTATTAACATAGTAATAGAAAAGTAATCAAGACGCCATGTTTGTACTGGACATGCTAGGGGTGTCTCCTCAGGTAGGGACTCACTGTAAGAATCTCAGTCCATTTTCTTTCTTCTTTCCTTTTTTATTTTAGATACCCAAAGCACACTGAGATTCAAGCTTAGTCTCACTACAAATTAGAAAATTTTGATCTGGTGCTGGACAGATGGCTCAGTGGGTAAGAGCACTGGCTGTTCTTCTACAGGACCAAGGTCCAACTCCAAGCACATGATGACTTACCAACATCTTTAGCTCCAATTGCAGGAGATCTGATACACTTTTCTGGGCGCCAAGCATACGGATAATATGCAGGCATACATGCAGGCAAAATGCTCACACACATAAAATATAAAGATTTTAGATCTTTAATTTAAGGTGAAACTGAGAAAGGCATTTTCACCCTCTGCTGTTTTGCTCACGAGATAGAAGTCTCACGTCTACACGACAAGCTTGTGCTTTTGCTGTTTATGTCACGGAACTTATATTTCACTCCAGCTTACTTCCTACTATAATGTTCACTTTTCCATCCAATTCCCTGCAAATTTCATTTTTAACCAGTAAATAGAATTCCACTGCATTTGTACCCCACATTTTCATTATCAGTGCATTTATTGATGGCTATGCCATGTATTAGTTACTTTTCTATTGCTGGAATAAAACACCACAACCAGAGCAACTTATGAAAGAAGGCATTTAACTGTGGTTCCAGAGAATTAGAGCCCGTGATGGCATCAGGAACAGCTGAGAATTCGTGTCTCAAACCTCAAACTGGAGGCAGAGGGCACAGCTGGAATTGTGTGAGTCTTCTGAAAAATCCAAGCCTGCCTCTAGTAACAGACTTCCAACAAGGCCATACCTCCTAATCCTTCCCAAACAGTTACATCAACTAGGGCCTATGGGGACCATTCTTACCAATACCATCACAGCTTATTCCATTTCCTTGCTATTGTGAAAAGAACAGCAATAGTCAAAGGTGTCCAACTATCTATGTAGTAGGGTGTTGACTCCTTTTGGTATAAGCCCAAGAGGGTGTAAGTGGGTATCTTAGTTAGGTTTTCTGTTCCTGTGA
Source organism: Arvicola amphibius (assembly GCF_903992535.2). NCBI lineage: Eukaryota > Metazoa > Chordata > Mammalia > Rodentia > Cricetidae > Arvicola > Arvicola amphibius. The sequence continues at coordinate 113,976,172 of NC_052056.1, read as the reverse complement.
TAAAATTCATGACCTAAAGCAATTTGTACAGGAAAAGTTTTATTTCATCTTATACATCCAGGTAATAGCCCATCGCTGAGAGAAGCAAAAGCATGAACTCAGTGTGGGAACCTGAAGGCAGTGGCTTACTGGCTTACTCCCCATGTCCTGCTCCACCCATTTCCTTATGTCACTCAGAACCATCTGCAAAGAGGTGGCAATTCTCATTACAGTGGTCAGGGCCTTCCTACCAATCATCCATTACTCATTAGTCAAAAAATTGCCCTGCAGACTTGCCTACAGGAATTTGGATGGAGGTATTGTCTCAACTGATGTTTCTCTTTCAAGATAATTCTAGCTTCCAATATAGTGTCAAATTCTGTCAGCCTGACAGCAAAACCAAGCAGGATACTAGATCATATGGTAGCTCTATTTTTAGCTTTTGAGAAAACACAGTGAAGATTTCCACATGGTTCTATCAGTTTACACTCTGGCCAACAGTTGGTAAGGGTTCTTCGTGTCCTACATACTCGCCAACATTTGCTGTCATTTATTTTTTGGTGGTATGTTGGGAGCATAGCATGAAGGTCCTTGTACCTACACATCTCAAGAGAAATCAGGAATGTTAGCACACAGGATTGTCTTTCCAATGGAAAAGATGTAAAAAAAATGTTCTTTTATCCAGAAATCTGGTAATTGGAAGTGATTAATATACTGGTGATCTGTGCTTCTGTTGGGCCAGGCCATGTCAAACTCCGACAACCAGGACCAAAGGTGGCTAGTAATCCAAATGACCCTTACAGCCTCTCCAAGCCCCCACAACCAGGAACAGAGATACCTATTGGCATAAATGACCCTTGCATTATTCGTATAGCCAAAGGCTCCAAGTCTCCACAACCAGGACCAGAGGTGGCTAATAGCCCCATTGACCTCTATGCTACCTGTATGACCAAAACCAGACCAGAGCCTTTCCTAGGCCCTTAAGCTATCTTAAGCACAGGTAGCCTATCTCTGGAACCCATCTTTTTGAAGGAAGTGACATGTACCCTGACTCAAATTTCAGTGCAAATATGCTTCCTTGTACACTGGGGATTGTATTATACCAGGAAACATTTCCCCAAATTGTACAGTACATAAATATGTTGGGTATTGGAGAACCCTGCTATTAAGATTTCAATCTATCATGTTCAGATCGCTCTCTGAGCTTGGCACAAAATGAAGGACTCCCTTTCTCAGTGGGACTTCCTCTTTTCCACTAACCTTATTTGGAGAGTGTCTCTAAGCTCAGATGCTTGTTCTTATTTGGAGGATAAACCTGCACAGGTTCCCTGTAGATGCTGGATGAATCAGCAGGTGAGTCCTACAATTTCTTCTTGCCCCTATGATAATTAGGTGCTGCATTATGACCAATCAGCCCTTCCCTCCTGTACCCTAAGAACCCTTAGATACCTTACCCCTGGAACAATAACACGAGCTGTCTCTCTGAAGCTGACTCCTGGAAGTCTGTCCATCACGCTCACAGACGTTTGAACAACTCATGCCTTCTGCTCCTTTTGTCCTTGTAGGATGGTGGCCAGTGACCCCCGAGGAGGACACCCACAGTTGGGAATCAGATCAGACCATTTAGAAGTCTTGATGGAGGTTGATGAAGTCCATCTGAACTGAGTTTTCGTTCTCATAGCCTCACAGTTGGCTTCCCTGCCTGGACACCTGCAGAGGCCCCCTCAGTGGTGGCCATGTGGTCTAGTTTTGTTTCAACTTTATACACGCTGGAATTATTTGGAAAGAGGAAACCTTAGTTAAGAGAGTATTCCCCCCGGAACTGGCCTGTTGGTAAAAAATTGGGGTGTATTCTTAATTGATGTTTGATGTGGCAGGGCCCAGGTCACTGTGGGCAATGCCACCCCTCCCTCAGCTGGTGGTCCTGGGGTACTACAAGAATGCAGACTGAGAAAGCCACCAAGAGAAACCAAGTCAGTAAACAGCCTTTGCCTCACTTCCTGCCTCCAGGTTCCTGCCCTGCCTTCCCTCAGTGATGCAATTATAAGTTATAAAGCAAAACCAACCGAACAATATGAAACAAACAAACAAAAAACAAAGTTTGCTCCCCAAGTTGCTTTTGGTCATGGTGTTTCACCATGGCAACAGAAACTCTGAGACAGCACCCATTCTGACTATGGTGGGCTAGACTCTCAAAGTAGTTATTTTATTGTATGTGTATGAGTGTTTTCACTGCAAGTATGACTACATAGTATATGCATGCCTAGTATCTGTGGAGGTTATTAGAGGCTGTCAGATCATCTGGAGTTATAGTTACAGGTGGTTGTGAGATTTCTTGTGTGAGCTGGAGTTGAAACCCCCCAGCCAGTATTCTTAACTTCTGAATCATCTCTCCAGCCCTTCAAGGTAGTTTTTTCTTTTCCTATATTTTTCTTTAATTAAAAATAAATTTTCAGACAATATGTTCTGATTACAGTTTCCCCTCTCCCAAATTCTCACCCTTTCTGTCTCTCATTAGAAAACAAACAGGCATCTAAAGAATAATAATACAATAAAATAAGATAAAACAAAAACAAACTGTTTTAGTTTATATTTTACTGATTGCTGAGGATATTGAACATTTTTTCAAATGTTCAGTCATTTTTGTCTCTCCTTTTAAACTGTCTGTCCTGTCTGTTAGCCTGTTTATTGATTCACAGATGTGTTGCTCTTTAATTGCTGCAGCTCTATTGATAAACTATGCTTTCACGATTTCATATTTCAGTAATACACCTTGATCATGACATCCCCTACCATTTCCCTCCTGTCCCCTTTGTCCTCTCACTGAACTTCTTTCCAACAAGGACAGCCCTAACTTTGTATATTCTTGTGGCCCACTGAATCTAATTAGTGTTGCCTGTGTGAACATGGATGGAATTATTTCCTTGTGCAAAGGCAGCTTAACCCTGCATATACCACTGATGCATAGGATACCCTCTTCTTAGCAACCATTGGATACCATAGCCCCCAGGGAAGGAGAAAGGGTCATGAGTCTGCCTCCCAACCATGAGAGAATATTGATAGACCAGCTCTTATGTAGGTAGCTAGGGATACTGTGAGTTAATCAGTGCAGTGGCCATACCATGTATAGAGGGCAGCATTCTACAGTACCCCCTCCATCTTCTACTCTTATAATCTTTCTGGCCTATCTTCTGTGCAGTTTCTTGAGATTTAAAACAGGGTTCTATAGATGTCCCACTAAGAACTGGGCACTCAACATCACTTATTCTCAGCATCTTGACATATTTCGATCCTCTACATTAACTTTTTGCCCACTGCAAAAATATGCTTCTCTGACCAACTTTGAGAGTATCATAAATATACAGGTATAAACACAGACATGCACAATTTGGCACAGTGTCAATAGTAGCCTATTTCTCCTATTCTGATGCTTCAATTTCTTCTGTGGAATGAACCAAAAATCTGACAAGAATGTGGTTGGTTATCTTCATATTAATAACGATCATACCACCAGTGGACATGTCTTCCTATGATGTCGGTACTATAGTTCACAGCTTTTACAACCAGTTAAGACCATTGGTGACATTTTTCCTCCAGTACCCTGGAGCTAACCACCACTTAGATAGTTTCCCACTTGATGTCTTTGTGTCCTGAAACAAGAGTATTTGGATCTTGAGCAATGCGGTCTTTCCTTTAGTTCTGGTGGGAAACCCAGAGCCATGCAAGGCCTGTTTTACCTGGGGTCCTAACAAAGTCCCATTTGTTAACTGTTTCCTAATTTCCTGAGGGGAGTCATTTACACCAAGTCCTTACCTATGCTTGTGCCTTGAAGTGGTTTTTCCCCATTGTTTTTTCCTCCAACAGCTTCAGAGTTTCACTAAAGTCTTTGAGCCACTAGAGTAGATTTTTGTACAGGGTGTGGGACAAAGATCTTATTAAATTTAGATATCCAGCTTTTCCAGCACTATTTCCTGAGATACTTTTTCTCCAATGTGTGCTTTTGATATCTTTGTCAAAAGTCAGGTCGTTTTAGGTATGTAGGCTTACATCTTGCTCCTCTGCTCTGCTCCACCTACCCACGCACCTCTTTCTGTGCTGGTTATTTATTTGTTTACTATTTTAGAATAGCTGTATCTTATAGCTTTTTTTTCTTTACAAGACAGGGTTTCTCTGTGTCACAGCTCTGGCTGTCTTGGAGCTTACTTTGTAGACCAGACTGTGCTCAAATTCACAGAGATCCATCTGCCTCCCGAGGGCTGGGATTAAAGGTGAATGCAAACACACCCACTTATACTTTTTGTTTGGTTGGTTTTTTGTGTGGTATAACTTGAAATCAGAAATTAAGATATCTCAAGAAATGGGTTTTTTTTGTTTGTTTGTTTGTTTGAGGCAGAGTTTCTGTGTTTCTCTGACTGTTCTTGAATTCTTTAAACCAGGCTGACCTCAAACTCAAAGATGCACCTACGCCTGCCTTCTGAAGGTAGGAACTAAAGATGTTTACAACCACTGCCTGCTCCCTCAAGAATAAAGGATATTTCCAATTCTTCCTTTCCTATATGTAGCTACTTAATTTCTTTCACTTCTCCTATTGCTCCAGGTGCAAGAACTTTATTGAATTGAGTATTGAGAATGGGCGCCTTTGTTCATGATATCAGTCAATATTTTTCAAGTTTTTCTGCTTTAGCATGATTTTGGCTATAAGATTTTCATAAATGCAGTCTTCATTGTATTGAGATATATTACCTTTAATCCTAGGTTCCTCAAAGTTTTTTTTTTAAATCATGAAATGATCTTGGATTTTGTCAAGGACCTTTTTTTACTTACTGAAATGATTGTACAATGTCTGTCCTTGTATCTATTTTGCTTGTATTGAGATTTTTTGTACCTATGCTAATAAGGGGTATTTGTGTGTGTGTGTGTGTGTGTGTGTGTGTGTGTGTGTGTATGTGTGTGTGTATGTGTGTGTGTGTGTGTGTGTGAATCTTCCTGGTGAGGCTATCAAGGTACTACTGATTCCATAAAATTATTTTGTTTTAGTGTCATTTCTGTTGTTATGATAGAAATAACAGAAGTATCCTAACAAAAGCATCTTTAAGGGACAAAGGTCTTATTTGGCTACAATTCCAAGTCACAATCTATTGTAAAAAGTCAAGGCAGGAAGATCCTGGAAACAACCTAGATGCCCTTCAGTGGAAGAATGGATGAAGAAACTGTGGAATATATACATGCTAGAATACTACTCAGCGGTAAAAAACAATGACATCTTGAATTTTGCAGGCAAATGGATGGAAATAGAAAACACTATTCTGAGTGAGGTAACCCAGACCCAAAAAGATGAACATGGGATATACTCACTCATAATCGGTTTCTAGCCATAATTAAAGAACATCGAGCCTATAAATTTGGGATCCCTGAGAAGATAATAAGAAGGTGAGCTCCCAAAAAAAGATATAGTAATCCTCCTGGATATTGGAAGCAGACACGATCGCCAGGCAAAATTGGGAACTTGAGGGTTGGGCAAGACTGGGCCAAGGGAAGATGGGGAGAGAAAAGTGTGAAGGGGAGAACGGGGGGAGCTCGGAGGAATGGGGTGCTTGGGATATAGGAAGGGTGGATATGGGAGCAGGGAAGCATATATCTTAATTTAAGGAGCTACCTGAGGGTTGTCAAGAGACTTGACCCTAGAGGGGTTCCCAGGTTTCCAGGGAGACGCCCCCAGTTAGTTCCTTGGGCAGCTGAGGAGAGGGAGCCTGAAAAGGCCAGTTCCTATAGCCATACTGATGAATTTCTTGCATATCACCATAGAACCTCCACCTGACGATAGATGAAGAAAATGACAGAGCCCCACATTGGAGCACCGGACTGAGCTCCCAAGGTCCTGATGAGGAGCAGAAGGAGAGAGAACATGAGAAAGAAAGTCAGGACCGTGAGGGAACAACCATCTGGCGACAGATGGGGAAGGTGACTGAGCCCCACATTGGAGCACTGGACTGAGCTCCCAAGGTCCTGATGAGGAGCAGAAGGAGCGAGAACATGAGGGAGAAAGTCAGGAACGAGAGGGGTGTGTTCACTCATGGAGACGGTGGGACAGAACTAATGGGAGATCACCAACTCTAGTTGGAATGGGACTGATGGATCATGCGACCAAACCCGTCTCTCTGAATGTGGCCAACAGCAGGGGCTGACTGAGAAGCAAAGGACAATGGCTCTGGGCTCTGATTCTTCTGCATGGACGGGCTCTGTGGGAGCCTTCTCAGCTTGGTCGATCACCTTCCTGGACCTGGGGGGAGTTGGGAGGACCTTGGTCTTAGCATAGAGTGGGGAACCCTGATGGCCCCTTGGCCTTGAGAGGGAGGGAGGGGAGGTATGGGTGGAGGGGAGGGGAGGGAAGGGGGAGAAGGAGGGGAGGGAAGGGGGAGGAGTAGGGGAGGGAAGGGGGAGGAGGAGGGAAGGAGATGGAAATTTTTAAATATAAAAAAAAATAAACCATGAGGAAAAAAAAAAAGTCAAGGCAGGAGCTTGAAATAAGTAGTCACATCCACAGTAGACCAGAGATAAATGCATGAAAATTGAAAATGGCATAGAAACTTACCACTGTATAAACTAAATATATAATGAAAATAATGATAACTATTATTATTAATAAAAGAGAGGTATCATTCAGAGATGGATAATTCTCCTAGAATTGTAGGCTATTAAATAATAAAAACTACAATGACAAGGGAGGGATACCTCTCAATGAATTTTTGGATGGAGAAATCTGTCCTGGATAGATTTATATCACACTGAGCAAGCTAGAGTCATTTTAGAAGATGGAACCTCAGTTGAGAAAATTCCCCCACTAGATTTGTCTGTGGACAAGCCTGTGATGTGTTTTCTTGATTGATGATTGATGATTGTATTGTTCTGAGTGATATAAGAAACAGGCTGAGCAAGCCGTGAGAAACAAGCAAGCTAGTGAGCAGTGATTAATCCTCCATGGCTTCTGCATCAGTTCCTGACTCCATGTTTCTGCCTTGAGTTCCTATCATGACTTCCCTGGATGATGGACTTACAAGCTGTAAGATGAAATAAGGCCATTCCTCCCCAAGTTGCTTTTGGCCATAATGTGGTTTTTTTTTTTTTTTTTTTTTTTTTTTTTTTTTTTTTTTTTTTTTTTTTGGTTTTTCGAGACAGGGTTTCTCTGTAGCTTTGGAGCCTGTCCTGGAACTAGCTCTTGTAGACCAGGCTGGTCTCGAACTCACAGAGATCCGCCTGCCTCTGCCTCCCGAGTGCTGGGATTAAAGGCGTGCGCCACCGCCGCCCAGCTGGCCATAATGTTTTAACAGAGCAATAGAAACTCTAACTCTGTGGTAAGTCCCCTTTTCTGAAGACACCACACATCGTTCTTACAGGACAAAGAAAAATCAAGTTGGAGCCAAACTGAAAACAGCCTCTTTGCTGGCTCATGTTCAGAGTGCCAAAAAGGCTATACAGGCTGCCAGGAGAGAAAATTCGTCAGTTGCCTCACCCATATAACCTATTCTTGCTACAATAGTGATCTCACAGGTAGGCTATGCTCACTGGTGCAATAATGGCATGACTCTATTGGAAGTAACCAACTGCTTTGTTTTTGGAGACTTTCTCCATGAAGGAGTATACATCTAGCACTATAAAACTGTCCAAAAGCCTATAGCTGCAAAAGTAGGGAGATCATGGGAACAAGGGGAAAAAATATCACCATTGTCTCCCTATGTGGATATGTTATGAAAATTCATTTCAAATATTTAAATTTACATCCCTAGATATGTGTTGCTTTCAGTCTAGGTGAGAGAAGTTCCTTTCTGAGGATGGTGACAGTTAATGAAGAGACTCATATCTGGTTAACACCCTGATAAAATGTGACTGCTAAGAGTTTAGCCTGAGATGGTACATCTATATCACTCCCTGGAAGGTCTAGAAAATATCACATATAATATACAGAAAGATTGTAAGAGCTAGAGGCGGGAAAAGGGTGCTATGAAACTCCTTTGGTTATAACACGGCCATTGAACTGATAAATACACAGCAGCAATGGTTATGAGCACAGACTGGGCATTTTCACCTTTACATCATGTGAAAAGGAGGTACCCATGAGGCTCTACTCTTTCCCGAGAAGCCATTGACTGCTAAGTGTTGTTATGGCATGGGGGGGGGTTCCTTTTATTCAGTGTGTACACAGTATAGCCACTTGAGGACTTATTGGGAAGAAATAGAGGGAAAGGAAGTGAAATAACAAAGCTTAATGGAGGGTGACTGTAATCATACACTGTATATGAAATTATAAAAAAAATTAAGGAGGCCAGCATGGTGGCAAACGCCTTTAATCCCAGAATTTAGGAGGCAGATCTCTGTGAGTTCGAGGTCAACCTGGTCTGTGAAGTGAGCTCCAGGACAGCAAGGGCTACACAGAGAAACCCTGTCTCGAAAACAAACAAACAAATAAATAAACAAATAATTTAAAAGTAAGGAAATAAAGTAGAAATTAAACACAAGAGCATACAGAAGAAAAGTTCAGAATATTATACAGAGCACAAAAGTGACAGAATAACAGAGAATGGCAGGAAAGAAACCAATCATGCCCAATACAGCAGACCTGCAAATATCAGTGTTGTACCTATGAGTTAGACAGCCAGCCAGAACAACAAACAAAACCACACAGAGAAAAAAAGCCAAACCCTTTTCAAATTATAACCTTCAATTTTTATGGCCTTATCTCACCAATTAAAATAAACAAATTTAAGGATTAGATTAGAAAAACATAATCTAATTATCTTTTTTCAAGAAAAACATCTATCTTGGAAAGACATCCACAAGCTAAGGGTCTAATCTAGAAGTCAAACTACTTTGCAAACCAGAAAGCACAAATAATCTTTTGTAGCATCTCTTAGATCTGATGAAGTAGCCATCAAAGCAAAACTAATCAGAAGTGATAGAGAGGGGCACGATATTTTGATAAAAAGGAACCAGTTCACCAATGGGAAATGATTGTAAATATTCATGAACCAAATATTGGGGCCTTCAGACATATAATGTAGACATGATAAGGTATAAAATCCTGTATAGGTCTAGCTACAACTTAATAAAATTTATATATCCCACTCTCACAGCTACATGATGCTCCAAATTCAAAAAATCAACAAAACACCCTCAGAGTTAAATTATTCAATAAGTCAATTGGGCTTTATAAATGTCTACAGAATGTTCTACCTAGTGGATATAGATTACACATTCTTCTCAGCGGTGCACCAGACCATCTTGAAAATGAGCAAATTATAGGAAACAAAGCAAACCTTAGTAAATAAAAAAAAGGAAGGAGAGGGCTGGAGAGATGCTCAGTGGTTAAGAGCAGTGGCTGCTCTTCCAGAGGTCCTGAGTTCAATTCCCAGCAACCACATGGTGACTCACAACCATCTATAATGAGATCTGGTGCCCTCTTCTGGCCTGCAGTCATACATGGAGGCAGAATGTTGTATACATAATAAATAAATAAATCTAAGAAAGAGAGAGAGAGAGAGAGAGAGAGAGAGAGAGAGAGAGAGAGAGAGAGAGAGAGAGAGAGAGAGAAAGATGATAGACCCAAAGAAAATAATGTCCTGCATCCTATCAGAGCATAGTGGGTTAAAATTAGAAATCATAGCAAAACTAACCAGAAACAGAAATGGTCGGAGACCATCTCAGTTAGGGTTACTATTGCTGTGATGAAACACACCATGACCTAAAGCAAGTTGGCAGGAGGGAAGGGTTTGTTCAGCTTACCCTTCCACATTGTATTTCGTCACTGAAGGAAGCCAGGACAAGAACTCAAACAAGGCAGGAACCTGGAAGCAGTAGCTGACACAGATGCCATGGACGGGTGCTGCTTACTAGCTTACTCTTCATGGCTTGCTCAGCCTGCTTTCTTATAGAACCCAGGGCCACCAGCCCAGGGATGGCCCTATCCGCAATGGACTGGGCCCTCCCCTATCTATCACCAATTAAGAAAATGCCCTACAGGCTGACCCACAGCCCCATCTTATACTCAATTCTTATTCTTCCTCTCGGATGACTATGGTTTGTGTCAAGCTGACATAAATACAGCCAGCACGGAGACTGAACAATACTTTTAGGAATGACCAATGAGTCACTGAAGAACTCAGAGGAAACTAAACTCTAGAATAAAAAGAACTTCTTTTTTTTTTTTAAATGTTTGTCATGGGAAAAATGTTTATTTTGAAACTTTTTTAGTTTAGAAATACAAAACCTCTTGGGGAGAGGAAAAGGAGAGAAAAACACAAAGTATACAGGCAACTTTTTACTTCATAAGCTTCTCACATCCTCATTTGCTCCTAATTCCAGCGAAGAGAAAGCACTCAGCCACCCACAATAATGTTATTAATAGGGATATGGATCAGTTTCACAAAGAAGCCAATGAATCCCATGATAGCAAATCCTATGGCTGTGGCCATGGCAATCTTCTGGAATTCTTTTCTGTCAGGCTTGGTGCATCTTTTAACCAGCCGAATTGAGTCCTTTACGAACTGCCGACTTGGCTCAACAAACTGCATTACCTGATCCATGACTGATTGCGGGATGGCGGCTTGAGGAGGTAGAGACACGTAGCTTAGGCTAAAAAGAACTTCTTGCTAGGCGGTGGTGGCACGTGCCTTTAATCCCAGCACTTGGGAGGCAGAAGCAGGCAGATCTCTGAGTTCGAGGCCAGCCTGATATATAAGAGCTAGTTCCAGGCAGCTAGGACTGTCACACAGAGAAACCCTTGTATTGAAAAACTAAAAGAAGAAGAGAAAAAGAGAGAGAGAGAGAGAGAGAGAGAGAGAGAGAGAGAGAGAGAGAGAGAGAGAGAGAGAGAGAGAGAACTTTTTGTACACAGCCAAGGAACCAAAGCTCTAAGTGCTCACGAGCAGTCTGTTTACAGCCAAGAATGTCATTTTTTATAGAAAGTGACAGCAGAAACATTCCAATCTGATCCTACTTGAACAGTGCAAACACTTCCACTGAAAGAATAAGGATGGTAAAAAAAAAACCCTCTTATTAATACAAAGACGTCAAACTGTCTATTTGCAGATGATATGATACTATACATTCAAGATCAAATTTTGTCAGAAAACTAAAAGCAGTAAGCAAATTCAATAATGTGTCAGGATACAGAATCAAAATGCACAAAAAGCACAAAAAATTCACATTAGCTTTTCAATAACCTACAACAAATATAGAAATAAAAAGATCACAACTGGTTTTCCCCTTTATTATTGTTTTTATTGAGCTATATATTTTTTCTACTCCCCTTCCTTCTTCCCCCCTCCTCTTCTTACCCACTCCCAAAATCCCCATGCTCCCAATTTACTCAGGAGATCTTGTCTTTTTCTATTTCCCAGTAGATCAGATCAATGTATGTCTCTCTTAGGGTCCTCTTTGTTGTCTAGGTTCTCTGCGATTGTAAATTGTTGGCTGGTTTTTCTTTGCTCTATGTCTAAAAGTCACTTATGAGTGAGTATATATGATATTTGTCTTTCTGGGTCTGGGTTACCTCACTCAATATTATGTTTTCTAGATCCATCCATTTGCCTGCAAATTTCAGGATGTCATTATTCTTTTCTGCTATATAGTATTCCAACTCTTGGTCTCATTGATTTGTTGTATTGTTTGCTTGGTTTCTATTTTGTTGATTTCGGCTCTCAATTTGATTATTTTCTGCCATCTAGTCTTCCTGGGTGAGTTTGCTTCTTTTTGTTCTAAAGTTTTCAGGTGTTCTGTTTACTCACTACTGTGGGATTTTTCCAGCTTCTTTATGTAAACATTTAGTGCTGTGAACTTTTCTCTAAACACTGCTTTAATTGTGTCCCATAAATTTAGGTATATTGTATGGTCATTTTCATTGAATTTTAGGAAGTTTTAAATTTCTTTATTTCTTCCCTGACCCATTGGTGATTCAGGTGAGCATTATTAAATTTCCATGTGTTTGTGAGTTTTCTGGAATTAGTGTTGCTGTTGAATTCTAATTTCAAACCATGGTTGTAGTGATGAGCTGTGGTCTGCGTTCCACCACCCGGCTCTTGGCCTCCTGACTAGCTTAGCCCCAGAAATAACAACACACAAACTATATTCTTTTAAACACTGCCTGGCCATTAAGTTTCAGCCTCTTACTCACATCATGACTAACCCATATCTAATAATCTGTGTAACACCACAAATGGTGTCTTACCGGGAAAGATTCAGCACGTCTGACTTGGTGGCTGGCTTCATCGCATCTCGCTCCCTGAGGAGAGGCATGGCGGTCTGTCCCAGAGAGGAGAGGTGGGGCAACTGTCTGAGCCATCTACCTCACTTCCTTTTTCCTGTTCTGTCTACTCCACCTATCTAAATTTTGCCCTAGCAAAAAGACAAGGCAGTTTGTTTATTAGCCAATGAGAATCCTCCATCACATGGTGATCTGATAAGATACATGGGGTTATTCCAATTCTTTTGTATCTGTTGAGGTTTGCTTTGTTACCTAATATTGGTCAGTTTTTGAGAGGGTTCCATGAGGTGCTGAGAAGAAGGTATATCTTTCATGTTTTGATGGAATCTTCTATAGATGTCTGTTAAGTCCATTTGAGTGAGTTTCCTTATTTCTCTGTTAAGTTGCTGCCTGGAAGACCTGTCGTGAAAGTGAGATATTGCCGTCTCCCACTATTAGTGTATGGAGTTTAATGTGTGATTTAAGCTTTAGAAGTGTTTCTTTTACATATGAGGGTGCCCTTGTATTTGTGGCATCAATGTTCATTATTGAGATTTCCTCTTGATGAATTTTTCCTGTGACAAATATGAAATTTTCTTCTTTGTCCCTTTTGATTGATTTTAGTTCAAAGTCTATTCTTTTAGATATTAGAATAGCTACACCAGCTTGTTTCTTAGGTCTTTTTTCTTTTTTTCTTTTTTTTTGGTTTTTCGAGACAGGGTTTCTCTGCAGCTTTTTTAGAGCCTGTCCTGGAACTAGCTCTTGTAGACCAGGCAGGCCTTGCACTCACAGGGATTTGCCTGCCTCTGCCTGCCAAGTGCTGGGATTAAAGGCGTGCGCCACAACTTCCCAGTGAGCTCTATGTATTTTAACACTTGGTTCCCAGTTAGTGATCTATTTGGGGATTTTTAGGGCATGTGGTCTTTTGGAGAAAATATGCCACTGAAGGTTGTGAAAGTCTTTGCCACCTCTGTAGCTAGCAGAGAGGCAATTCATGGAAGGCAAGAAGGCAGTTCAGTTTAACGTGACTCAGTAGCGAGTGCTGGTGCACACTTCTGGAGTCTGACTCCAAGCAGTTGATTTTAGACATATTTAAGTGCAGCACAATTTGGTGAAAACTTATTCTAGTGATAATTAACTCCATCCTGTGTGCACAATAAAGTATACATAAATCTCCTTGAGGAAAAAGTAAGCTAAATAAATATGAGACATGACTACATAGAAACTCTGTAAAATACATGTGACACCAAAGATGGGTCCTATAGATTAACTGAGAAAAACAAGCTTATGATAGGGGTCTTGGAGAGGATCTGGTGTGGTCTCCAGACACACAGATAGCAAAAAGGTAACTAGGATATTGACCACACCCACTTCCAGCCTTCTGGGTGTATAATGGGCTATGCATCTCTTCCTTTGAAGGAACAACCTTGTGTGCTAACATTCCAGGTTCTGCTAGTGCTTGTTTGTAAACACAAGGACTTACGTGACTCCCACGACTCCCCTTTATTACTTCTTAAAGAGAAAAATCATGGCTGTAATAGAGGCCAAGGTTGAATCCATTGCCTTCCTGAGTAATCTATCTATAATAGATGAATGCAACAGAATTACAAGAGAGAGAACTAGGGAAGGGGAAAGAGCATCTTAGTAATGATGACCACACAAAGGTCACTTGAGAGATCTTATCTCTTCATGCAGATCATTAATTTGACAACCAACAGTGTAAGATAAATCTGACACATTAAAGCAGCACATGCCAGGACTTTATCAGACTGGGCTTGAGCAACAGGAAATCTATAGTAGTTCTATATTCATGTATCTCTTGGTTACTTTCTACAAAAATGTTTGCTGTAATATTTGTAGTTTCACTAATCAATCAAGTTATTCTTTAAAACTCTCTCTGCATTACAGTAATGATTCCTGGGACTGGTAATAAGGAAGCATAAAAACAGTCTTTAGCGTGGTAAAACAACATTATACCGTCTCCTCTCACAGGCACGCTTTTTACCCCTGAGAAGAAAAATCATTTGAATTCTGCATTGACAAGCTGATAATTAACATTTAATATAATCAGTAAATAAAACAGCATCATTTTTGGGTTGGCAGTATTACGTCCTTGTTGTCTTCTTAGGGTCTGTGCTTGAAGGGTTAAAGTCTTGATGTCTCCCCAAGTTATCAGCTCCCTCTTCCTTTTGGGACGTCTCCTTTATTTGTTCAGTGGTCTCCAGGATGCTGTCCTGATCTGATGCATCAGAGTGGGAGCCATCTGGGACTTCATTGGTTTTCTGGGAGCACACAGTGTAAACCCACCTTGATGTCAGAAGAACATCAGGCCATTTCCATTGATTAGTTTCTTGATCTTTCCACTTCACATATACTTTAGGCTGTTTCTCCTTTAGGGAAAAATGCTTTGGGGCAACAGAAAAAATTATTATCTTTTAAAGTAAAAATTTTAAAGTTATCATGGCTAAGTGTAGCATAGTATGTGGGGATTTAGGTGTGTATATACATACTCCCTTTAATTTTTAAAAACTGCCACTTAATAATTCATAGTGTTTTTCACAATAGTTTGACACTGTGCATTATAAGGGCCTCCAGTAACATGATTAATAGTCCATAAATTGCAAAATTCTATAAAGTGTTTCCTAGTATAAACAGGACCATTATCAGTTTTTAGTTGTATGGAAATCCTAGAATGAAAATGTGCCAATAAATGACCAATGGCATCCAAGCTTGTTCAACTCCTGTGAGTCGAAGCAACAATCATATTAGAAAAATGTCAGCCATTATGCGTAAACCTTCAAATTCTGAGATATGAGTAATAAATGCTTGTCAAATGGTGTTAGATTTTAATGCTCAATTATTCATTCCACCAGTAGATGGCAGTGGTGTGAAGAAAGAACAAGAAGGTGAAATCTTTCCTGAAACCAGGCAAGAAAAGATTTAGGGGTTGGGTGGACGCCAGCACGTTGACTTGAGAATTAACAGATGTTAACGAACCTGGGAAATTGGAATGAACATGAATATAACTTATGAAAAACATCGATATGTGTCTGGAGAGAAATACATGTGAAATAACATTAGTAGTGGGGTTGAGTCTTGCAGTTTCTAAAAGAGAAACAGGTTGAGCATAATATTCAGGGTCAGTTAAAATAGCCAATGCTTCTGGCCAGCAGTTGGGAGGCAGAGGCTGTCAGATCTCTGTGAGGTCAAGACCAGCCTGGTCTACAAAGTGAGTTCCAGGACAGGCAAGGCTGCAAGGAAAAACCCTGTCTTGAAAAACAATTAATAAGAATTAATTGATTATGGCAAGTTCAGGCTGTTAAACTGTACAGCCAGGGATAGATACAGTTTTTTCTTTCTTTCTTTTCTTTTTGTAACGTATGTGAACTTTGTATATAAAACATATGTTCCTTATTCTTTTGAAGGTCCATCTGTAAAAGCATTAAGAGCAATCCTTATAGGATTTTTAGGTGCTATTTTAGGTAATGTCCATAGGGAACCTTCAAAAAAATCTTAAAAAGGGATTTTCAGGATAATGATTATTTGTAGATCCCAAGTAACGTGCTAATGTTAATGTCACCTACCAGTTACTGTCAGAGTAGAACAAATAATCAACCTGCATTTTGTTAAATGGTACACTGATTTATATAGGCTCTTTCCAGTAAGTTGTTTATGATATGTCCTCCCCATCATTATCAGGTCTATAATTTCCTGTGAATAAGGAATTACATATTGTTGCAGAGAATTATGACAGGCATAAATTTCTAAAATAGCATTGATTTGTTGAAACATAATTCTAGTAGGTGGTAAGGAAGAAGAAAGAGTAAGTAATTGATAAGGAAAGAGGAGATTAATTCTATGCTACCAATTTAGCAACAGCATTATTTAACAAGCTAATAACTCTCTCTGCTTTGGGTGTTATGTTTCTTAAGGGGATTAATTAAGAGTTTCCAGAAAGAAATTAGTGAGCAGAGATAAATCTGTTGTGGTAGTAGGCAGATAAAGATGTACATAACTGACATGGTCCATATTTTTCTGATAGGTAATTGAGGGACATTGTTTGGGAAGTTCTAAGCAGAAATGATTATGGCAATAGTATATCCTACATAATTGCGAGGTCATTGCTTTTGTATTTTATCCAGAGCTATGATCAAATTTGTTTTTTGAGTTTATTTACCATGAAAGTTAAGCTCTCATTTAAGTATTGATTAGATGAGCAGGAGAGGAGAATGTCCATGTAATGAATGACCCACATACTGGGAATTTAATCCGCAATGGCTTAAATCATTTCATGTACATTACACTAACATATGAGGGGCTATTTTTATCTCTTTTGGTAAAAATCTTCCATTGATAATGAATCATTGCTGTTGATTGCTTAAGATAGGAGCAGAGAATGAAGAATGTTTCTTACAATCAGGTTTAAGGGAATAAAGAAAAAGCAGTCTTTTAAGTCTAGTATAATAATGCAATGTTCTTGAGGAGTCAGTAGGATCAGGAAACCCTGGTTTGGAGAGTCCCACAGTTTTCTTAGTAGTATTTGTGCACCAGAGATCATGTACCAGTAGAAATTTATTCTCTGTCTTTTTTATGAATTACAAAAATAGGGGAAATGAAAGGACTAGTTGAAGGTTCTATATTGTTAGTTGTACTAATTGTTCCTGTACTAGAAGTTGGGCTTCTTCTAATTTTTCCTCACAAAGAGGGCCACTAATCCATCCATACTGGGTCATCAGAGACTCATTCTAGGTTTTTAACTATTATTTATTTATTTTTACATACCAATCCCAGTTCTAACCCCTCTTCTCCTCCTACTCCCCCCACCTTTTTCTCACCCCATCTCCACATGTTCCTCAAAGAGGAAGAGGGCCACTTATTTGTCCCAGCCACCAGAACTGAAATAATCACACAGGAACCATATTATTTAAATCACTGCTTGGCCCATTAGCTCTAGCTTTTTATTGGCTAACTCTTATATCTTAATTTAACCCATTTCTATTAATCTATGTATTACCATGAGGTTGTGGCGTGCCAGCAAAGTTTCAGTACATCTATCTCTGACAGTGGAGAATGGCATCTCTCTGATTCCACCCTTCTTTCTCCCAGCATTCAATACAGTTCTTCCTGCCTGTCTAAGTTCTGCCCTATTAACAGGCCAAGGCAGTTTCTTTATTCATTAATGGTAATTACAGCACACAGAACAGACTTTCACATCAAAAGCCCTCCCCTGGAAAGTCAACTAAGTCTGTCCCATCACCTCGTAGAGGCAGGACCAAGGCCTACATTAAAAATCTGTACTCCTCTACAATCAGGGATTCCTTTGCCTTTCCTATTGCCTAAAGGATGACCTCTTGTAGATATTGACTTAAAAGAATTGTGTCTTCAGACACCAGAAAGTAGAACAATCTCCCATGTTCTTGGGTAGGTAGAATTAACATAGTAAAAATGGCAATCTTACTAAAAGCAATCTAGAGATTCAATGCAATGCCCTTCAAAAGCTCAGCAAAATTCTTCACAGACCTCGAAAGAATGGTACTCAACTTCATATGGAAAAGCAAAAAAGGCAGGATAGCCAAAACAATCATGTACAATAAAAGAACTTCTGGAGGCACCACAATCCCTGACTTCAAACTCTATTACAGAGCAAAGTACTGAAAAAAGCCTGGTATTGGCATAAGAACAGACAGAAGGACCAATGGAACCAAATCAAAGACACAGATATTAATCCACACACCTACAAACACCTAATTTTTGACAAAAAAGCAAAAAACAAAAATTGGAAAAAAAAGCATATTTAACAAATAGTGCTGGCATTACTGGATATCAACAAGTAGAAGAATGAAAATAGATCCATATCTATCATCATGCACAAAACTCAAGTCCAAATGGATCAAAGACCTCAACATAAAGCCAGCCACACTGAACTTCATAGAAGAGAAAGTGGGAAGTACACTTGAATGCATTGACACAGGAGACTACTTCCTAAATATAACTCCAGTAGCACAGATACTGAGAGAAACAATAAATAAATGGGACCTCTTGAAACTGAAAAATCTTCTGTAAAGCAAAGGACACAGTCAACAAGACAACATGGCAGCTTACAGAATGGGAAAAGATCTTCACCAACCCCACATCAGACAGAGAGCTGATCTCCAAAACATACAAAGAACTCAAGAAACTTGACATCAAAAGAACAAATAATCCAATAAAAAATGGGGTACAAACCTAAACAGAGAACTCTCAACAGATGAATCTAAAATGGCTGAAAGATACATAAGGAAATGTTCAACATCCTTAGCCATCAGAGAAATGCAAATCAAAACAACTCTGAGATTCCATCTTACACCTGTCAGAACGGGCAAGATCAAAGACACTGATGAGAGCTTATGCTAGAGAGGATGTGGGGTAAAGGGAACACTTCTGCATTGCTGGTGGGAGTGAAAGCTGATACAACTGCTTTGGAAATTGGCAATTTCTCGGAAAATTAGAAAACAACTTACCTCAGTAATACCACTTTTGGGTATATATCCAAAGGATGCTCAATTGTGCCACAAGGACACGTGCTCAGCTGTGCTCATAGCATTGTTTGTCATAGCCAGAACCTGGAAACAACCTAAATGCCCCTTGACTGAATAATGGATAAGGAAAATGTGTCACATTTATACAATGGAGTACTACACAGCACAAAAAAATAATGACATCTTGAAATTTGCAGGCAAATGGATGGATCTAGAAAACATCATATTGAGTGAGGTAACCCAGACCCCGAAAGACAATTATCATATGTACTCACTCCTAAGTGTTTTTTAAACATAAAACAAAGAAATCCAGTCCACAAATCACAGTCCCAGAGAACCTAGACAACAATGAGAACCCTAAGAGAGACATATGTGGATCTAATCCACATGGGTAGTGGAAAAGACAAGATCCTCTGAGTAAATTGGGAGCATGGGGACCATGGGAGATGGTTGAAGGGGAGGGGAGAGGAAAAGAAGGGAGCAGAGAAGAATGTATAGCTCAATAAAATCAATAGAAAACTATGAAAAAAAGAATTGTTTCTTCACTATACCTTTACAAGAAGAAGACAGAGAAAAATTTGCCTTCACAGTGCCTACTTATAATAATTCTCAGCCTATTAGGAGATATCAATAGAAGATCCTCCCATAGGGAATGTTAAATAGCCCCACCCTATGCCAATATTTTGTAAGTCAGTCTTTGGAAATGATATGTAAGCAATTTCATGAACCTATAATTTACCATTACATGGGTGATATTTTGTTATCTGATGCAAATGTAGATACTTTAGAAATAATGTTTGATGAAATTACAGAAAATTTTACCTTGTTTGAAATTACAAATTGTTTCTGAAAATATACAAAGAGGAGATTCTATTAATTATTCAGGTTATAAAATAGGTTCACAGAAAATTAGAACACAAAAGCTGAAAATCAGGATTGATAGATTGTAGATTATTAATGACTTCCAAAGATTGCTAGGAGACATTTACCGTCTATGGCCCACTATTGAGATAGGTCCTACAGACCTGATTAATTTAAACAAAACCATAGATGGTGACAAGGATTTAAATAGTCTCAGGGAGTTATCGACCGAAGCTGAGAGAGAACTGACTCTGACTGAAAAGAAATTACAGGAGGCATATGTGGATCTTGTGGATCCAAATCTTTTGTTTGTTTTTTATTTTTTGAGACAGGGTTTCTCTATAACTTTATTTTTGTTTTGTTTTGTTTGTTTGTTTGTTTTTCTGAAACAGGGTTTTTCTGTAGCTTTGAAGCCTGTCCTGGAACTAGCTTTTGTAGACCAGGCTGACCTCAAACTCACAGAGATCTGCCTATCTTTGCCTCCTGAGTGCTGATATTAAAGGTGTGCCCCACCACTGCCTGGCTTGGATTCATATCTAAACTACATTCTGGTCATATTACCCTCCAAACATTCCCCTACAGGAATTTTAATGCAGAGGGAAGATACTATCTTAGGATGGATCTTTTTGCCACATAAACCAAGTAAAAAATTAAAAACTTATGTAGAAATGGTCTCTGAGTTAATTCTAAAAGAAAAATTGAGACTCCGTCCATTAACAGGAATAGACAGCAGAAATTGTAGTACCATTCACTAACGATGAAATTAACAAAGTATGGGTAGAAAGTGAACTGTTGCAAAGAGCTTGCAGTATTTTTTGGGGGGGAGAGATTAACAACAACTTTCCCAAAAGTGCGATAATTTGATTTATAAAGAGAACTAGTTGGATCCTTCTTCACATTGTACGGGAAACAGCAATAATTGGAGTCCCTGCATTATATACTGATACAAATAAATCAGGAAAAACAGGTTACAAGTCAGAAAATTTAAGTAAAGTCCTTATGATTCTGTCCTAAAGTCAGAATTATATGCTACTCTTATGGTATGAAGGGATTTTTAAGAATCTGTCAACATATTTACTGGTTCGTAACATGCAGAAAGCACTGTTTTACATATTGAAACCATTGACTTTTTACCAGATGATACAGAATTGACTTAATTATTTATTTAGGTACAAGATATAATCAGGAATAGGCATCATCCCATATACATAATATACATCTGATCCCATATGGGTCTGCCAGGTTCTCTAGCATAAGGTAATACAGAAGTCAATCAATTATTGATTGGAAATGTGCTGAAGGCCTCAGAATTCATGAAAAAATCATGTCAATAGCAAAGGTTTACAAAAAGACTTTTCCATCACATGGCAACAAGTCAAGGAAATTATAAGGAAATGCCCTACTTTGCTGTGGGACAATGGTCTTGTACCCTGTCACTTATATTGTATTGTTTCAATAAAACATTGATTGGCCAGTAGCCAGGCAGGAAACAGAGGTGGGGCAACCAGAACAGGAGAATTCTGGGAAGAGGAAAGAGTCAGTCTGCAGTCATCAGGCATAGAGGAAGCAAGATGAGAATGCCTTTGCTGATAGAAGGTAACAAGCCACGTGGCTAACACAGACAATTATTGGCTAATGCAAGATGTAAGAGTTAAAAAGAATCCTGTGCTAACAGGCCAACCAGTTTATGATTAATGTAGACCTCTGTGTGTTTTTTGGGAACTGAATTGCTGTAGGACCAGATGGGACAGAAACCTCTATCAACATTACTTGTTCTTTATACAAACAAACACCACTACCTGAAGGGAGTAATCCAAAGGCTACTCAAAGATATAAAATCTGGCAGATTGATGTGTTCCATTTTGTATAATTTGGAAAACTTAAATATGTACACCACACCATTAATACTTATTCAGATTTTCTTTTTTTTTTTTTTTTTTTTTTTGGTTTTTCGAGACAGGGTTTCTCTGCAGCTTTTTTTAGAGCCTGTCCTGGAACTAGCTCTTGTAGACCAGGCTGGTCTCGAACTCACAGAGATCCGCCTGCCTCTGCCTCCCGAGTGCTGGGATTAAAGGCGTGCGCCACCACCGCCCGGCTTATTCAGATTTTCAATGGGCAACTCCTTTGAGTTGGGAACAGACTGATTTGGTAATCACACATTTTCTAGATGTTATGACCATCATGAGTATACCTGCACAAATAAAGACAGACAATGCTCCAGCATATGTATCTAAGAAAAATGAAACAGTTTTTTGCTTATTATAATACAAAGCATATTACAGGTATACCTCACAATCCTGCAGGTCAGGCAGTTATAGAAAGATCAAATTGAACTATAAAGGATATGTTAAATAACAGAAAGGAATGATAAAGACCCCAAGAAATAGATTGCATAAAGCTTTATTAACCTTGAATTTTCTTAGTGCTAAAGAGAAAGGAACAACAGCTGCAGAGAGACATTGGGCAATAGAAAAAACTTCTGAATTATATCAGCCGGTGTACTTCAAGCTTGTGTTAACCTCAGAATGGAAACTAGGAGATGTGCTACATTGGGGAAGAGATTTCACTCTTATTTCTACAGGAGAAGAAAAACTATGAATGCCATAAAAATTAATCAAGATTTGGTTTGAAAAGGAGAAACTTCTTGATAAAGAGAAATGACAGCTCATCTACAGAGGTGACAATCCTACAAATTGTAAGGAGACCTCATAAGGGTTGGGGCAGGGTTCTGTTCTTATCTTTGCAGGAAAATAGAAAACACCCATTGTCAAGAAGTCAAGAAACCTTATATGTTTAGATGCCTAAAGAAGAAAAGATAGCTATCCAGAAAGAATCACCAAGCAAAGAAAAATCTGACTTACGAGACCAATATTCTCTACAGGGTAAAATCTCACTACCTAAACATACATATCTCCTTATTTCTCAATATAATGGTAGTCCTGACTCACTTAAAAATAAAGGTGGGCTTTGACATTAGAGTGTGTCTTTCTCCTTCTCTGAACCCAAGCATGTTTATTAAACTGAAATCCAAAATCTCTGTCTCATGTCAAAAAAGTCACTTAATATGGCAAAGAAGAAAAGCAAATATTTAACAACTATTTTATTGCTGCTAATCTCATACTCCTTTGGTTTTATATTGAACTCTTAACAGCTTTTCTTAAGGTAAAAAATTTATATATATATATATGTTTATATATAAAATACATGTATATTTAAAACTTTTGGTCATGATATTAATGGTCATATAGAGTACTACTAACTAATTCTAGAAAAAAAAGGTTTCATCTACCTTACTGTACATGATTTCAGGTCTGATTCTCTATCAGTTTTTTGCTGTGAACCATGAACACGCCTAATAGCCACCTTTGAAGTCTCCATAAGAAGAATGGGGTCCCATAACAATCCCTCCAGGACTCTGATAACACCACTAACCTGAAAAATACCACATCAAGATTGCCTTTGGACTACAAACTGCTCAAGACAATTTTGAGGTGGCTAACAGAGATGATCCAATCTAACAGTCTATTCTAGCCAGGACTCGAAACAAGCCCTGCACTTTCCCAATATGCAGAGACTGGGCAGCAAATGATAAAATTACCTCTCTCAAGATTTGAAAGTTAACCAAAATTTTTTCTTTTCAGGATTCCCTAAAGATACCATTGCTCCCCCTACCAGACAGCAAAGTAAATTTAAGAATATGACACCCACATTCCCATGAGATAGGATAGGTGATTTTTGGTTGTTCAATGGATTGTGGATATTTGTCATGGTGTAGGGGTATTGGTTATAAGTTATTTTTGGTAATGGTCAGAAAAAAAGCTAAAGAAAGGAAATTAGATTCAAGGTTTTTTTAAAGTAAAAGGATAAAGCTATGATAGGATAAAAGGGTAGATTATTGAATCTATATTTAAAAATCAGCTATTATTTTTAAATATTTTACATTGGATTTGACTTTTGTATCTTGCATACAAATTTTGTCTATTGATACAAATTTGAGATTAATTTTGTTAAAATATGCTATATATATGTTTCTAATCTTGTTCAAGTTACTGTACCTATACAACTCATTTATCAATGTAATACAAATTTCTAGTTTTTGAAAGCTGTTATTACTAACTGTTTAGGATAATAAGGAAATACAAGTTAGTAATTAGTCACCTATTATAATTAAACTTGTAGTCACGTTAGGTATGTTTTCAAGGTCAAACAAAGGTATATTTTAAATAGACAGGTTATCTTCAAACACTTCTGAGAGCTACAGAATATGGAATTTAAGATGTTTTAATAATATAGGCTCTTTTTTTTATGACAATGAGACATGTCTGTTCCTAGCAGCACCAATCTATTTCAGGGAAGATAATGGGCATCAAAGAAACTCTACATGGAGTTAAATTTCTTTGTGGCAAAAGTAAACCATTGGCCAAGAAAATTCCCTTGTCTTGACTGCTGAAGGTATGCTGTCCTAATTAGACAAGCAGGAGTAAAAAGAAAGTGATTGCCAAACATTGTCAAGAAAAGGAGGGGCAGCCCTTTAGACCATCCTGCTTCACAGAAATGTCTGTCAGATATGCTAGGCCTGTAGGCCAAAGATAGATGTCCCCAAATTTCAGAGGAACTTTGGGTGACTGTCCAGGAATTCAGCTGTTTCTATCATTTCTCACACTTTTTGGAAGTCACTTACTTGTACTTCCTGTTTACTCAGTTAATATTATTTCTTTCTTGGGTCTCTGAGAGAGTTGAAGATTAGATAGTTATAGTTACAGTTTTCCTTGTTTATCTGATGCAGAAAGCTAGTTATGATAGAAAGTAAAATAGGTACAAGACTTTGGACTCACCAAGACAGTCTAGATACGAAGTATTTTCTCTGAAATTGTCAAATGCAAATGGACTAGACATTGCTGATATATTTATTGACTGCCTACATTGTTTGTAGTTATTGTACTTATTGTATATAGATTTTCTTATATTAGTTATAGCCTTATTTTTTATTTTAGACAAAAAGGGAAAATGTAATGATATTTCATTTGTATCCTAATAAATTTAATGAAGCTTACTTGAATAACAGAGAGTAAAACAGCCCCACTGGTCAGCCTTACAGACCAGGCAGTGGTGACACACATCTTTAATCCCAGTAGCTACACTAGTTTGCCATAGAAACCAGGCAGTAGTGTTGCACACCTTTAATCCCAGCCCCAGAGAAGAATATAAGTTGGGAGGAGACAGTTCTCAGGCAGTCTCTTCAACACCTCGTAGAAAGTATAGTTAAAAAATTATAATAGTATGATAAAGCAAAGAAACAAAAATCTAGACTCTGAAAAGAGACCAAAACTCATTCAGGTCTCATATCCCATTAAATGCCATGTACAGACAATTGTAACAACTCCAACTTTGATACAAATTAAGTTCTCTCATGACCCACCTGTGAACAGAACAGAGGAATTGAAGTCAGATTCTAGATTGAGCAGAACCAGGGGACTCGAGGAGAGTTGTGTTGATCTCTTTATTGGTTTTCTCTGAAAGATTTCTTCCAGGACAGCTCAGGGTTGGATGGAGGGACAGAGACGCAATGATAAACAGATGGACTTCTCACCACTTTCACCAGATGTACTTCCAAGTCTCATGGCCAGTAGGGGCTGCATGCATAAAGTCCTTAAATGTGCTCAGCTAGGGAAAGGAAATACCTCGCCTATTGTGTTCCTTAGGCAACTAGAGGGAGACATTTCTCCCAGAAGAACAAACAAAAATCCTAGGGAGAGGAGTTCACACAGGAGGATAATGTAGGAAAGTCTGTATTATCGGCAGGTTCCAAGCTCTGTGTATGTAAATGTGTTCAGATAGGTTTATCTACCTTTGGCACTCAGTGGCACCAGGTTTATAGTCTCTTCCTTTTAATGTATTCCACCATTAAACTTTCTTAAAGTTGTTTTCTATTCCACCAAATTATTTTGAAAGATTTAATTTACACACACACACACACACACACACACACAGTTATTTTTCCTGTTTATGTCTGCGTACCACATGTATGCAGTGCCCATAAAGTCCAGAAGAGGGCAGTGGATCTTATGGAACTGAAGTTACAGTCGGCTATTATGCTTGATGTGAGTGCTGTCAACCAAACCTGGGTCTTCTGCAAGAACAACAGGTCGCTTTAACTTCTAAGTCACCTCTCCAACCGCACTTGCCATAGTCTTAACATATAGCCATCGGTGTTATTCTTTTTGACAATCACAGCCATGTGGACAAGATAAAAAAGAATAACTATTCAGAAATGAATGAAGCTATGCTTTTCCTTGAGCACCTCCTTTATTGTATTATCAGTTGACATAATTACATTACTCTTGCTTAAACCTTGTATTTTAATCTTGTAAAATTTGTGTCTCCTAAGATGTGCAACTATTTCAAACTAAACTCTTTCTGACTTCAACTATTTCCTTCTACAGAAAATCCTCTTTTCTGACCAACAGATTGTGTGGTCATCCTTAGGCAGGGACCATGCCTTTCATCACCATGGGATCGGTTATAGAAGAATGACTGATTATAATTGTACTTCCGAAAAAGATTTTTGGGATCACAACTTTATGGCAGAATTATGGCAGGAGACTACAGACTAGAAAAAGCTGGATCAGTATTAGCATATAAAAGAAATCAACAGGGCTGGAGAGATGGCTCAGCGGTTAAGATCACTGATTGTTCTTCCAGAGGACCTGAGTTCAATTCCCAGCAACCATATGGTGGCTCACAACCATCTGTAATGAGATCTGGCGTCCTCTTCTGGCCTGCAGGCACACATGCAGTCAGAATATTGTATACATAATAAATAAATAAAATCTTTAAAAAAAAAAAAGAAATCAACAGGCAGAGAAAGCTAAAAGAATCACCCTCACCCGGTCTTATACAACAAATTGAGCATGCACAAGAAAAACCAAACTATATCTATATGAATATTGGTGAGGAGACTGTACGTGGATGACCAATCAAGGGTCATAAGGCTTCCAGCCCAATGTTTTTGGAGCACATTTTGTTTGTTTTTCAAACTCACTAGCTTACGCTTATTCTTGGGAGGGTTTCCAGTTTTTAAATAGACTATTTGTGTTTGCATTTCTGTTTTTTTTTCTATATTTGTATTTCTAACCACATATCCATGGTTCATTTCTTTGCAGCAAGACACAGAACTGGTATATTTGAGCATGTGTTCCTACAGCTCCTGTAGGTTCCCTTTAGATTTAAATCTGTGTCTACAAAAGTTTGAGCAGAAACACTCAGTAAAGAAGAGTTTTATCAGAGGAGGTGACAGTCTAGTATTGTATCAGAGCTACAGATGGAGTATAAATCAATAGAAAAACCTACATATTCCCAGAAAGACAAAAAAAGTGCATTTGAAGAAGAAACCAAACTTAGTTTTTGTTTTTATGTAGCCCAGGATAGCCTTGAACTTGCTATTTCTGACATTAAATTCTTGGCTCCTCTAATGCTAGAAATAAATCCTTGTAGTAAATTTTCAATATGAGGTGCACTTAGTGTCCATCAAAGGGTTACAGATAAACAGGAAGTGCTAGACCCCCTTCTTCCTCAGCTGGCAGGTGGTGTCTGCTTGTCTCAGATCTCCAGAATGGAAAGGCTGCAAGCTGGTTACCTGCCTGGGCCTACAACGGGAATGAAGGCACTTTCAGGCCCCGGGAGTCGTCATTAGATGAGGCATTGCGTTTTGACCATTAGGATGGGGGAATTTGGGAAAGGTGTCATGCTAGAAGAATGTGGAGATTGTAATTCGTTAAAGTAGGAGCCTATGAGGAAAGGAGGTCAGGTATTTCTTGCAACTAGGGACTTTAAAAGAAGTTGTCTTGTCAGGTGTGATAGTGCGTAGTAAAAATCCCTCAGGAGGCAACAGCAGAAGGATCTCTGTGAGCTTGAGGCCAACCTGGTCTACATAGTTCTAGGATAGCCAGGGCTGTATGAAGAGACCTTGTCTCAAAAAACCAAGACAAACAGACAGACAAAAACAAAAAACAAAAAAACCAAAAAAAACCCCCAAAAAACACCGTCTTGCACCAAGTCAGTATGCCAGCATTTTGCCTTTTTTTTTTTTTTTTTTTTTTTTTTTTTTTACGCTGGAGTCCCATTTTGCAGGATGGTGTATTTAAAACTGCTTCACTTTCAGTAGTTTCTCTAATTCATTACAGAGTGAGGGTCTTGTTTTCCTCTCTGCCTGTCTTCGGCTTATAGACTTGAGTCATCACCCCTGGCTCTAAGCTCCACTTCTGTACGTATTTCTGAACACAATTATCTTTACAAGCTCTTCTATTAATCCAGTTTCCACTCAAGTACTAGCTCTCCTTCCTGTTGGTTTGGAAGATTCTCAAAGCACCTAGTCACAAGTACGTTCAAGTGCTTTAAAACATCCAAGGAATGACTACTTCTTCCAAATTAATCTCTGAACCAGCATCTAGAAACAAGAACGGAAGTTCTCTGACTTCACCTCAGATCCATAGTATGTGAAATCAACTTTATAACAAATCCAACTAAAGTTCCTGAAGTCTTTTTAAAAATTGTTAATCCTTGCTCTTGATACTTGCGAATTCTTCCTTATTAGATGGGGAACTGCTTTCTCTGGCTTACTAGCGTTTGATTACTAATTAACAATAATTATTGAATTATCTACTTAAGGTATTTATTTCAGGGTGGCACTTCCCAGGCGCCTCAGGGAGAGTGAGGATCAGCCTAGCGGAGCAGCGCCCTCGGGCGCCCAAACACAAAGAGAACGGCCCTAAGCCTTTGGAACCCGGGCTCCGGTTTCCGGAAGTGGCGGGGCGCGCGAGGGGCGGCTTCCGGAGGAATGGATTCCGGAAGGGGCTGGGAGTGAGGGCGAGGGGTGGGCCGTGCGAGTGGGCGATGTCTGGCGGCGGCCGCGCTGGCGGGTCTAAGGTACGCTCTGCAGTCGCTGTGGAAGCCGAGCGCTCGGCACCCGGCTCCGTGGGCTTCCCGTGCTGGCCCTGGCCCGGGTTGATGGGCACGCGCGGGTTGTGGCGGTCGGTGTGGAGCAGGGCGCCCTCGCCCTGTCCCCCTGCCCGGGAACCGAGCGCGTGGGCGGCAGGCGGAGGACGGAACGCGCCGCTGGGCAGAGATTTAGAATGAGTGTGTTAGCCGGAGTCTGGCCATTCATTCGTCTCCGTTTACTCTGTTGCCTATCACATCAGGACAGGAGGTATCTTCACTGCACCGCTTTCCCGCCCAAACTTTCTGAGAGGAGTCGCTTCTCCAGTGCGCTCCCGCGATCTCTGTACGCTGCAGGCGTGGCTCGTAGGAACTCTTACACGGGTGACATTTAAGTGAACGTACCTTCTCTTCGTTGCTCCGACGGTGTGCTCCTCACTTACAGATGTTTGCTTCCTAATACTCACAGTTTAACACAGCAAACGGTCTGCTCTTCGCTTTAGCTTGCGGAAAGAATATCCCACGGAAATGCCTCAACTTTCTTATCCCTGCCATTCCCCTTATTTCTCAAATAGACCCAAAAGACAACCCTGCGGATTTTGTAGCTGACTTAGAGAGCAAAAGCACATATGAACTATGACTTAAAAACTAATTCAACTTTTGAAAGATTAAAATGTGAAAAAGAGGAATTAGAACATTACTAAATCTACCATAAATTATTTAATTACGGCAGCAATCGATACCCTTGTCACCAGTGTTTAAGCATCCCTGAAGTCCTGATTTGCTCTCCTAGCTGTTCATTGACTTTTCCCTACTGCCCTGCTCCGAGTTTTGACATTGTGCTTTTTGTCAACTTTAGGAGTTTGCCCTGGGCAGTCTTTTTTTTTTTTAATTAATTAATTAATTTGTTTATTATGTATACAGTATTCTTTCTGCAGGCCAGAAGAGGGCACCAGGCCTCATTACAGATGGTTGTGAGCCACCACGTCATTGCTGGGAATTGAACTCAGGACCTTTGGAAGAGCAGGCAATGCTCTTAACCTCTGAGCCATCTCTCCAGCCCCCTGGGCAGTCTTATACAAGTTACAGTGTGTTATGAAGCCATCATTCTTTTAGGTTACAGGGATCTGACAATTTTTCCTAATTTAGTAACACTGTATTTGACTTTTTGTTTCTGCCTCTTCATTGTATTATTTTTCCACAGTTTTCCTTTTCAGTAGTTGTGTTCATTGCTGCTGTGTAAAACTTGCCCCCAAACGGAAGCAGCTTTCAACAGGTATTGCTGCCAAGGGCCAGGAAGCCGAGTGTAGCTTAACCTGGTGGTTGTTGCTCGATGTTTCTCACAGGGTCTTCCCCCAAGTAAGCTTCAGTGTGTTCTGCTCATAGGGTGGCTTACAACAGAGTAGTGGACTTCCTTAGCAGCAGGTGAGAAAGGGTCTCATGTAACACAGGCTGGCCCTGAATTCACTCTCAGTGAAGGTGACCTTGAACCTTATCATTCTGCCTCTACCATCAAATGCCAGCTTTCATTTAAAATTTAATTTCTTGGGGGATGGGGAGGGATCAGGGCTCAGTATATAGCTGTGGCTGGTTTGGAACGTATTGTGTAGATGAGGCTGGCCTCAAACTTGGAGTGACCATCCTACCTCCATGTCCCCATTGTTGGATTTACAAATGTGAGCCACCACATCAAGCGTCATTTAATTCGTTTATCAGTCCTTCGAAGAGGTACTGTTTGTCTCAGGGTATGGATGATGACAGTGACCCCTAACAGGAGGTTAAGTGATTTGACCACTGTACATAGCATTCAGATTGTCTTGCTCATCTCGCTTTGTTTTCCTGCTTCGTGGTCTTCCACACCTTCCATACTATGGCCAGGTTTAATTCCTTTTTTCTCCCCCTTCCATTTTTTTTGAGACAGGGTTTCTTTGTGTAATAGCCCTAGCTGTCCTGAAACTCTCTTTGTAGACTGGGCGGGCCTCAAACTCACAGAGATCCGCCTGCCTCTGCCTCTCGAGTGCTGGGATTAAAGGTGTGTACCTCTTTGCCAGGCTGTGTCTATACTTTTGATTCCTTAGTATAAACATTCTAAGGTTAGGAATGGTGTCTCCAATTCATTCTCCTTAGAGCAACCGCCATCACTGGTAAATAGGTGATGAACTTGTGAGTATACTAGGTGTGAAGAAACATGGAGAAATACCTTGCTCACAAATCGTTAGTATCAGCTTCAGCTCTTCAACTTCCTGCTCACAGAGTTCTGGACAAAACACTGTCATCCTAAATAATAACTGGAGAGATATTTCCAAAGACTAATGATAGTCTTTTGAGATGGGTATACCGTAGTAAAGTATAAGCACATTCAAAGAGAATGAAGTGAGGGGAAATATTTAAAGACCATTAAGAGAAAAATAAAGAAAATTGTGCTTTTATGATGATCCCTTCTCTTTGGCTTACTGTTGCTGCGATAAAACACCATGACCAAAGCAACTTGTGGACAAAAGGATTTATATTAGGCTTTTATTTCCACATCATGGTTTAGTATCAAAGGAAGTCAAGATAGGAACTCCAGCAGGGCAGGAACCTGGAGGCAGAAGCTGATGTAGGGGCCTTGGAGGGATGCTGCTTACTGGCTTCTCAGCCTGCTTTATTACAGAACCCAGGACCACCACCAGCCCAGAGATAGCATTGCCCACAATGGGCTGGGGGCTGGGCCCTCCCCCATCTGTACCAGCTAAGAAGATGCTCTACAGGTTTGCCTGCAGCCTGATCTTATGGAGGTTCCTCCTCTAAGATATCTCTAGCTTGTGTCAAGTTTACATAAAACTAGCCAGGATATCTTCTCCAACACGATTTCAGGTCCTCATCACCAAACCTTTTATAAGTGCTTCTTGCTTGATGGCTATCACTTGACAGACATTATTTAAACCCAGTGTGCACTTCCATTTGAATTGAAGTATGGCTTTTGATTTTCAGGAAGGCAGGAGAGAAGGCGCTATCAGAGTACGAACAATCCACTGTTCTAGAAGGATTTGGTTCTATGCAGAATAAGATTAGTTTTATGCAGCAGGAAGAGAGGGAAGAAGGAACTGAGTAGATGGAAGTTTTGTGGGCCATTATAATGGCTGCTATTTTCTCCCTTAGGGAAGATATGGCAGGCCAAGTTAGGCTTGCATGGAGACAGATAAGGAAGTGTACGTTTGGTGTGTGTGTGTGTGTGTGTGTGTGTGTGTGTGTGTGTGTATGTGTGTATCATGGACCATGTGTGGAGGTCAAGAGAACAACTTGTGGGATTTGGTTCTCTCTACCATGCAGCTCAGGCCTGGTGTGGCAAGTCCCCACTGAACAATCTCACTGGCCTTTTTACTACTTTTTCTGGATTCTTCACTATACATACACACATTTTCATAGTCTGCATATGCACATTTTACCACTTGAAGTAAATTACAGAAAATTTTCTTTTTTATATATTAAAAAGGAAAACCATCATTTCCCCTTACTTTCTGTCACATTCAACATGATCACTCCTGTTATCCAGATGTGTAGGAGATTTATTTAACTTTGTTCCAATCAGTTTCTCAGTAAACACTAAATGGGATCCTATATATAATTTTATTACATTCTGATGCTTTCTAATTAGAATAATATAAGATCCCACAGGTTGAGGGCTTTTTCCTGTAGACTGCTTTTGCCTCAAATGCCAGTAGCAAGATGACTTTTCAGTATGGTCCTAGTTTGCTTTCTATTGCTGTAAAAAGACCATAACAAAAAAGCAACTTGGGGAAGAAAGGATATATTTCATCTTACAGGTCAGTCTATCATGAAGGGAAGTCATGGCAAGAGCTAAAGCAGGAACCCAGAGGCAAGAACTGAAGCAGGGGTCAGGGAGAAATGCTGCTTGCTGGTTTGGTCAGCTCGCTTTCTTCTGCAACCCAAGACCATTTGCCAGTGCTTGCTTTTCTCTAGCAAATGTTTTTGGCATCTCTGTAAAATATGAAGTAGCTGAAGTTATGTGTGCTCCCTTCCATTTTGTTCCAGGAAATATTTTTATTTCTTTTTTGATTTCTTCTTTGATCCATTCATCATGCAGTAATGAGTTGTTGAATCTCCATGAGTTTGTGTATTTACTAGAGATTTGTTTGGTGTCAAGTTTAAGTTTTATTGCATTGTGGTCAGATAGGATACCCGAAGTGATTTCAGTTTTTGAATTTGTGACTTGTTTTATGTCCCAGCATGTGGCCTATTTTAGAAAAGCTTCCATGTGCTGCTGAGTAGATATGTATTCTTTGATGTTTGAGTGGAATATGCTGTAGGTACTTGTGAAGCCCATTTGATGTTTGATGTCAATTAGTTCTGATGGATGCTTCTGTTTATTTTTTGTTCAGATAACTTGTCTATTAGACAGTGGTGTACTGAAATCACTATTAATGGGTTGATGTTAATCTATGTCTTTGAATCCAGGAGTAGATTTTTTATGAAATTCAGCACCTGAGTTCAGTGAATATATATTTAGGATAGTAATGTCTTCTTGGTTAACTGTTCCTTTGGTTAGAATGAAGTGTCTATCTTTATCTTTTATGATTCACTTCAGTTGACGTGTATTCTGAAATTATTTTGGCCACATATTTCTTTCTGGTTCCATTTGATTGGAGTGTTTTTCTTTATCCTTTTACTCTAAGGTAATATCTGTCTTTAAAACTGAGATTCTTGTAGACAGCAGATAGGTAGATTTTGCTTCTTGTTTCATTCAGTCAGTTTGTGCTTATTGATCAGAGAACTGAGGTCATTGATATTTAAAGATATTAGTGAAGTGTGTGTGTGTGTGTGTGTGTGTGTGTGTGCAATTTTCTGCCATCTTGTCAGTTTTTGGTG
Source organism: Arvicola amphibius (assembly GCF_903992535.2). NCBI lineage: Eukaryota > Metazoa > Chordata > Mammalia > Rodentia > Cricetidae > Arvicola > Arvicola amphibius. Next base: position 113,942,776 of record NC_052056.1, on the reverse strand, counting down.
TTGCTGTTTGTGTTCTCAGTGGTATTTGTGTTTTAATGATTATGGCTTCCTAATTCTTTCCACAGTCTCTCTGTTATACTTATTTCTTTTCTTGTTTAGAAATAATGCCTGTTGTATTTTCTCAGGCTTGGTTTGCTGGATATAAATTGTTTAGGCTCTTTATGTTGTGGAAACTTTTTCTTTCAGCTACGGCAGATAATTTTGCTTGGTATATTAATCTCTGATGGTTATCATTGTCTTTTAGGACTTGGAATGCATTGCTCCAGGCTCTTCTGGCTTCCAAATTTCCTTTGAGAAATCAGTAGTTACTCTGATGGGTTTTCCTTTAGATGTCATTTGTGGTTTTCCACTGACAGTCTTTAGTACTCTTTCTTTGTTCTATATACTTTGGTGTTTTAACTATGATATATACCTTGGGATATTTTCCTTACTGGACTTAATCTGTTTTGTGTTCTGTGTGCTTCTTTTGTCCATGTGAGTGTGTTTTCCTTAGTTTGGAGATCTCGCTGAAGATCAGTTCTGTGGCATTGACCTGGGATTCCTCTTCTTCATCTTTTAGAATTACTTAAAAACTTGATCTTTTCATGGTGTCTGAAATTTCTAGTCTATTTCTTTCCTGTGATTTTTTTTTTTAGAAATTTTCATATTCCTTGCTTTTTTTGGCCTAGATTCTTTACTTTGTCTTCCAGTCCCAATATTCTATCTTCTGTTTGAGTTATTTCTATTTGTAAGGCTCTCCTTTGATTTTTTTTTTTTTTAGTGGGTTATTGGGTTTTTTAATTCCATCTTCATTTTGGTTTGAGTCCCATTCAGTGTTTCAGATGTTCACATTTTGGATTGTTGTCTTCATTTTTATCATCCCTTTGTTTTTGTTTTCTTGGGCATCACTCAGGAGCTTATTCTAAGTTCTTTCTCCTTAATTTAATTGATATTTTTCTATGTATCTTTTTAAAACTCTTTGAATTTTTTGAAGTTTTGATTAATCTTTTAAATTCCCTGTCCTGGGGTTTAGTCAATTCTCATTGGCAAAAATTCTGTAAGACAGGTTTGTTTGTTTGTTTGTTTGTTTATTGTAGAGAAGATGTTGGTTTGATCTTCCATACTGCTTGTAATTTTCAGATGAGATATAGGCATGTGGATTTCTTTGATTGGTTCAAAGTCTGATAGGAACAGCAGGCTGGGGCAGAGGAGAACATATGGGAGTGGTCTTGGCCTAGATTTTTGAAATGGATTGGGTGATATGAAGTTAGATGCATGGAGCAGACTGTGCTGGTGCAGATGCTGTGGGTTCTGGTCCACATATAGCCTAGAATGTGGAGCTATATCTTGCTGGCTTGTAACATGAAGGGGGCCTGCTTGTTGGGTGTTTCTGTCCTGCCCAGTATCCCCAGCTGTTTAGCCCCAAAGAAAATCACACAGAGATCTCTATAAGTTATAAAGGTGATTGGTCCATTAGGTCAGGCTACATATTAGCTCTTGTAACTTATATTAACCCATTGTTCTTATCTATGCTAGCCACATGGTTTGGTACCTTTTCTCAGCAGGGCAGCTCACATCTTGCTTCTTCTGAGTCTGGGCAGGAGTGGGAGGAATCAACTTCCTCCTTCCCAGAATTCTCCTGTTCTCATTGCATCATTTCTACTTCCTGTCTGGTTTTCCCGCCTATACTTCCTGCCTGGCCAATCAGTGTTTATTTAAAACATGATCGACAGATTACAGACAATTCTCCCGCACCACTGGCTGGAGAGGGTGAATGTATTATGGGAGTGGGCTGTGGGTTGGGACTAGGCAGGGGTGATTCTGGTGGAAGCCTAGGGGTTAGCTGAGGCTCAGGCAAGGTTAGTTAGACTAGGTGTCACTATTAGATGTACTAGATTGGGTAGGTTGTGAAGAGTGTGTGGAGGGGAGGGTGCTAGACTGGAGAAGGGTGTTTCAGCTAAGTTTTTGTCTAAGGAACGGAAACACTGGATGGGTCACTTCTCTCTGGGTTAGTGCCATTTCCTGAGGAATCTGTTAATTAAAATTTTCTTTGACAGTTTTGTGCTTATGTTAGGCCTTTATCTTAAAAGGAGCCATAACAACCTTTAAAATTTTTAAAAATTTTATTTGGTTTGGAATTGTTGCAGAGTAAATTTGAAGTGAATGAAGGAGAGGGAAGTTGAAGCTCTTCTGGTAGAGGAGATGGGGATAGATAGAGCAGGAGAGATGGGAGCAGAGGGCTAAAACAGTTATGTTGTTGCTCAGAATTTATATTTTGTTCTGATGGAGTCTTTTAAGGATGTTTTTAATCTCCTGTCCTACATATGTTTCTTCAGTTCTGAGCTGTTTTCCCAGTGCTCTAAACTTCGTCTAGGTTAACATGCTTATCATTTCTTCTCTTAGCCTCTTCAAATTCGGCTTAAAGTAGGTTTCCCATTCGTTATGTTTTGATTTATTGCCTATGTTTATAGTTTCACAAATAGAAATACTGATTTTAGAATATCAGAAATTTTCCGTTGAGGGAACTATAAAATTAAATTACTTTTGGTTTAGGTTTCCCAGTTTTCAAAATATTTGTAACCTAAAGTACATAATTAACATATGTGGAGCAGTTGGGAATACCAGAAGGTGGCTTATCCCCGAACAGTTCTTTCTTTGTACTCTTGGTTCCTTTTTTGTTTTTCAGACTTTTCTCGGGGATATGTACTGGTTCAGGTATATGAATGCTTTGGGATTGATTCTCTTGACTCTCAACTTGAGATTATTTTCTACTACAGTGTCTTGGGGGTCCTGTGGCATATTTAAGGGAACTTGAGGGTGTCAAAACATGAGGCAGTCAGACTGTCCTGTGTGTCTTCCTAGCTTGCCTTAGTATTCTGCTGCATTGAAGAGATGCCATGACCATGGCAACTCTATAAAAGAAAACATTTAATTAGGGCTTGCTTTTAGTTTCAGAGACTTAGTCCATTTTCTTCATGGCTGGAAGCAAGGTGGCATGCAGGCAGACGTGGTGCTAGAGAGTAACTGAGAGTTCCACATCCAGACCCGCAGACAGCAGTCAGAGAAAGACACTAGGACTTGCTTGAACTTTTGAAATCCCAAAGCCCACCCCTACTGACCTACTTCCTCCAACAAAACCACACCTACTCCCACAAGGCCACATTTCCTAATTCCCCCCAAGTAGTGCCATTCCCTGATCACCAAACATTCAAATGTATGAGCCTCTGGGAGCCATTCCTATTCAGTTCACTACATTCCGTTCCCTGGTTTGCACGTAGGTTTGTAGCCACATCATAATGAAGAAAAAAAAAGAAAGAAAAAGAAAAAAGAAAAAAAATGCTTTCACTACCTTAAAAGTTCCCACTGTTTAAAAGTCCAAAGTCTTCTGACCCCTGTAAAATCAAAATCAAAAGACAGCTCACATACTTCCAGTTTAAAGCGGCCCAAAATATACGTCACTATTCTGAAAGGGTGGAAAGGGAGCATAGTGAGGAAATACTGGACCAAAGCGAGACCTAAAACCAGCAGAGCAAACTCCAGCCTCTGCATCCCATGCCTGATGTCAAAGGGCTTTTCAGACTTCCAACTCATTTCAGCTTTGTTGACTACATTACACTTCTCTCTCTTGGGCTGGTTCCACCCCTGGTTTGCAGTTTTTCTTGGCAGGTTTCTCATGGTTCTGGCATCTCCCAGCATCTTGGGGTCTCCATTGAAATCCAGGCTTCACCTTCACGGCTTCATATAATGGCCTCTCTAGGCCTCCATGCAGGGACACCCCTGACATATGCCTGGTCTCATCAGCTTTCTTTTGCCATGGAGGGAGATTCTGTAACCCCTTTCTTGTATCCTTGACTCTAAAGCCTGAACTTTACATGGCTGAAGCTGCCAAGTTCTGCTTGCTGGGCCTGGAACTTGGCCCCCTTGTTCAATTACATCTGCAGCAGCTTTCTGTTGTTGATTGTTTCCTTCCCTGCTTAAGCTTCTCTCCAATTCCTTTCCACAGGTTGGATGGGATCTTGCCTTGAGGTCATCACTCCCTCTATTCCATTTCTTTTTTTTTTTTTTTTTTTTTTTTTTGGTTTTTTGAGACAGGGTTTCTCTGCAGCTTTTTTAGAGCCTGTCCTGGAACTAGCTCTTGTAGACCAGGCTGGCCTCGAACTCACAGAGATCCGCCTGCCTCTGCCTCCCGAGTGCTGGGATTAAAGGCGTGCGCCACCACCGCCCGGCTCTATTCCATTTCTTAATCTGTTTATCTCCTTGAGCATAGATTTTAGATCCATTACACAATCTGGTGCTCCTTTTCTCCTCAAACTATACTTTTTTTGTATTTTTTCTTGCTCAGCTTGCTCCTTTTTATTATAGATCTGTGTAAGATTGGCCACTAACAACCACGGGAACAGCCAATACTAGGCTGTTTTGAAATCTCTTCTGCCAATGCCATTAATCCAAAACTGTTCAATTTAGCTTTGGGCATACTATTTGGGCAAGGGCAAAACACAGCCACGTCCTTTGCCAAAATATCACAAGCACAGTCTCTAGGCCACTTACTAATATTCTTTTCTTGAGATGAGCCATCATAATCTACATTGCTCTCAGCTCTGTCTTCCACGTTCCTACTAGTATGGCCAAGAAGCCCCACTTGAGTTGTTCAACTGCTTTCTTAATCCAGAGTCCCAGAATCCACATTCCGCCAGCAAGCAGCATGGGCAGGTTTGCCACAGCAGTACCCAGAAGTTCCAGAAGTTGTTTTGTCTTAGTCAGTGTTCCGTTGCTATGAAGAAACACCCTGACCACAACTCTTGTAAAAGAAAACATTTAGTTGGGGCTTGCTTACCTTTCAGAGGTTTAGTCCATTGTCTTCATGGCGTGGAGTGTGGTGACAAGAAGGCAGGCTTGGTGCCAGAGAGTAGCTGAGAAATAGGCAGCAGGCAGAGAGTGACATTGAGGCTTAGGCCTTTGAAACCTCAAAGCAACCCCCAGTGACACACTTTCTCCAACAAGGCCACACCTCCTAATCCCTCAAGTAGTGCTACTTTGATGACCAAGCATTCAAACATAGGAGCCTCTGGCAGCTAGCCAGTAAGTTTTCTTGGGCTGAAGGGAGCAAGTAAGTACTTCTTACCTTTGGTGTTTTTTTTATTTTCCATATCAACCACAGTTCCCCCTCCCTCACCACCTTCTGCCTTCCCCATCCTCCCAACCCACCCATATCCACTCCTCAGAAAGGGTAAGGCCTCCCATGTGGAGTCAACAAAGCCTGGCACATTAAGTTGAGACAGGACCAACACCCCCCTCCTCCCCGCCCCCATCAAGCTGAGCAAGACATTCCACCATAGGGAATGGGCTCCAAAAAACTAGCTCATGCACCAGGGATAGATTCTGGTACCATTGCCAGGGGCCCTTCAAATAGGCCAAGCCACACAACTGTTGCCCATATGCAGAGGGCCTAGATCGGTCCTATTCAGGTTCCCCAGCTGTTGGTCTAGAAACCATGAGCTCCTACGAGCTCGGGTCATCTGTCTCTGTGCGTTTCCCTGTCATGATCTTGATCCCTTCCACCCCCACTTTGCTCTTATTATCCCTCCTCCCTCTCTTCGATTGGACTACTGGAGCTCAGCCTGGTACTTGGCTGTGGAGCTCTGCATCTGCTTCTGTCAGTTACTGGATGAAGGCTCTATGATGATAGTTGGGGTGTTCATCAATCTGATTACAGGAGAAGACCAGTTCAGGCGCCCTCTCCACTATTGCTAGGAGTCTTAGCTGTGGTCATCCTTGTGGATTTCTGGGAGTTTCTCTGGCACCAGGATTCTCCCTAACCCCATAACGGCTCTCTCTTAAGATCTCTCTTTCATTACTCTCCCATTCCGTCCCTCACGCAACTCGGCCAGCCTCTTACCTTTGACTTCACATCCAGACAGTCTTGAAAGTCTTGAACCAAAGACAGCAAGGTTGCAGTAAGCAGGAGAAGCTACAGAATACAAAAGGAGATATTGGAATCCTGTCAAAGACAAAAGTCAGACGCTAGCCAGTTAACAAATCAAATGTTCTGAAAGCATACAAACCGAAAACTAACAGGTCTGAAACCAATTAAAGGTCTGAAAGTGAACAAATCTGAAAACATTGGAAAGGTTAGGAATCAAAAATGCTTCTAAAGCAAACAAAAAATTGATATCTTTAACCAGATATTTCAAAGCAAAAAGCAAACAAATAAAAATGTCCAACCCCCAAGCACATCTTAGAATAAACCAACAAAACATCTATCATATCAAGTATGATCCAAGCCACAGAAAGAACTCATCTACCAGCTAAGTCAGTGCCCGACAGTTGAGCACAGAAGGCCCAGTGGTGGCACCTTGTGCCAGTCTGCTTGATTGTTCTAGTGAAAAATGTCTTGTTTTCTTGGTGGATATCAGTGTAGAAACAGCTTTCACTTCAAGAGAGATAGTTTTGCTTTGTTTCCTGGACCTAAAATTGAGTGATCATGCATGTCCAGGAGGATCGATTCAGGTTTCCTAGAATGCTGTGTTTCAGAAAAATAACAATTTCATGACGCTTTTTATAGAAAACGTACAAAGTCAGGGACAGCCTACCTGTAAACCATGGTAAGATGTGTGGGCAGACTATTCAAATTGCTTTTTCTCCTTCTGTTTTTCATAAGATATTATTAGTAGTATGCATTTGTACTTAAATTCATTTTGCATTAATCCTTTTTCATGTAAAGAGGATAAAAAAAATTTTATCCTGCTTCTTTCTAAAGTTTATCATTTCATTACTGAGTAGTATAACTGTGTTTTGTTTTGCATTGAAATGTCAGCTACTGGTTTACATTTTTTTAAATGAAAATAGATTCTTCACTTAAATAGATAATACATCCTGATCACAGTTTCTCTTCCCTCCACTCCTTCCTGCTCCATCATTTTCCCTCTCTCCCAGATTTACTCCCCTCTGTTTCCTCTTCACAGAAGATCAGGCCTTCAAGAGATGACAGCCAAACAGGACAAAATAAGATACACTAAGACAAGGCAAAAGCCCTAAAAAAAAAAAGCTGGACAAGGTAACCCAGTAGGAGGAAGAGTTAAAAGAGCAGGTGAAAGAACAAAGAGACACAGCCACACCCACTGTTTGTCACAAAAGCTCCAAGCTAAGAGCCATAACATATGGACAGGACCTGATACAGACCCGTGCAGGCCCTGTGCTTGCTGTTCAGTCTCTGCGAGCTTGTGTGAGCTCACAGTTGATTTGGCGGTGGGCCTTGTTTTTCTGCTTCACCCTTCTACAGTCTTTCTGCCCTCTCGTCCATAGGGGTCACTGATTTTCTAGGGGAGGGGCCCAATAGAGACCTCCAATTTAGACTCTCCGTATTATGTCTGGCTGTGGGTCCCTGCACCTGCTTCCGTCTGCTGCCAGAGGAAGCCTCTCTGATGATGACTGGACAAGGCACTGATCTATGAATATAGTAGAATATCATTAGGAGTCATTTCATTAATCTTCCTTCCTTCCTTCCTTCCTTCCTTCCTTCCTTCCTTCCTTCCTTCCTTCCTTCCTTCCTCCTTTTCTTTTTTTGCCAGTTGTATTTGGTTTTACCCTAGGTCTCGGGTCTATCCAGTCTGTTTCCTGGCCATCCAGGCAGCTGGGCATGGGCTCCTTGTTATGACGATGGCCTCAAGTTAAACCAAGCATTTTTTGGCCACTTCTACAATCTGCTCCACCATTGCCCTACCACAAAGCACAGATTGTACTTTGAAGGTTTTGTGAGTGGGTTTGTGTCTAGGTTTCTCTTTTCATAACTTACCGAGTATCTATCTTCTCTTGCCAGAGAGACTAGAACATAGGGGTGAAGGCTCCATGCAGTCACCAACTTGACCTCTCTGTGTTCAGTGTACTGTATGGGTGTTGTCCTCGGCAGTGGGGCCCTGCTGTCAGTTTTCAGAGAGCTGTCCTAGCTTCAGCCTGGGTTGTTTAGGAATCTCCATGGCCAAAAACTCAACTGAATGAAATCCAATCCCACCACTGAAAGCCTGGGTAGAAGAGATGGCTACTTCAGACTCCATATCCTCCATCGCTAGCAGTTCTCACTAGGGTCACACATAGGTGCCAGGAAGATTCCACTGCACAGGGTTTCCACATCAGTCCCCTGGTGCGCCCCAGTTCCAGCTGTCTCTCCTAGCACTCTCTCCCCCAGCCCTCACCTGCTTCCTCTCACCCCAGTTCACTTGTAAAATTTGTTCTCTCTTCCCTTCCCAGAGAGGTCCATGTGTCCCTCTTCTTCACTGAATCTCTCTGGGTCAGTATATTGTAGCTTGATTTTCTTGATTTAAATACTGTATTTGTCTTTCTGGGTCTGGGTTACCTCACTCAGGATGCTTTTATAGTTTTTATAGTTCCATTCATTTGTCCACAAATTTCATGATGTCATTATTTTATTTACATAGCTGAGTAATACTCCATTGTATAAATGTACCACATTTTCTTTATCCATTTTTTGGTTGAAGAACACCTAGGTTGTTTCCAGGTTCTGGCTATTACAAATAAAGCTGCTGTGAACATAGTTGAGCAAGTGTCCTTGTGATAGAATTGAGTGTCCTTTGGGTATATGGTCAACTTTGGTATACTGGATCTTGGGTAGATGGATTCCTATTTTTCTAAGGAATCTCCATCTTGTTTTCCAAAGTGGCGGTACAAATTTGCACTCCCACCAGCAATGGAGGAGTGTTCCCATAGCACCATATCCTCTGTAGCATAAGCTGTCATTTGTATTTTTTTGTTTTGGTTTTTCGAGACAGGGTTTCCCTGTAGTTTCTAGAGCCTGTCCTGGATCTAGCTCTTGTAGACCAGGCTGGCCTCGAACTCAGAGATCCGCCTGCCTCTGCCTCCCAAGTGCTGGGATTAAAGGCGTGTGCCACCACCACCCAGCTGTACTTTTGGTCTTAGCCATTCTGACAGGTAGGTGTAAGATGCAGTCTCAAGGTAGTTTTAATTTGCATTTCCCTGATGGCTAAGGATACTGAACATTTCTTAGCCATTTGAAATTCTCTGTTGAGAATTCTCTATTTAGATCTGCACTCCACTTTTTAATTAGATTGCCTTTTGATATCTAATTTCTTTATATATACGTATACATATATACACATACATACATACATACAAATATATATATATATATATATATATATATATATATATATATATATATGATATTAGCCTGCTATTAGATGTGGAGTTAGTAAAAACCTTTTCCCATTCTGTAGGCTGCCATTTTGTGCTATTGATGATGTCCTTTGCCTTAGAGAAGCTTTTCAGTTTCATGAGGTCTGATTTATTAATTGTTGATCTTAGTGCCTGCACTATTGGTGTTCTGTACAAAAAGTCATCTCCTGTGCCAATGCGTTCAAGGCTACCTTCCTCTTTTTCTTCAATCAGATTCAGCGTGGCTGGTTTTGCTGAGGTTTTGATCCACAAACCCGAGTTTGTGCTGGGTGATAAATATGGGTCTATTTGCATTCTCTTATATTCAGATGTCCAGTTTGACTAGCACCATTTGTCGAGATGCTTTCTCTTTTCCATTGTGTCTTTCCAGCTTTATTAAAAATCAGGTGCCCGTAGGTGTGTGGGTTTATGTCTGGGTCTTCAATTCAATTCCATTGATCAACGTGCCAATATCATGCATTTTTTTTTTTACTACCATAGCTCTGTAGTACAACTTGAAATCAGGGATGGTAATACCTCCAGCAGCTCTTTTATTATTCATTATTATTTTAGCTATCCTGGGTTTTTTGTTTTCTTCTTTTCTTTTTTTCAAGACAGTGTCTCACTGTGTGGACCAGGCTGGATTTGTATTCAGAACTCACAGAGCTCTGCTTGCCTCTGTCTCCTTAGTGCTGAATTAAAGGTGTACGTTACTACACCTAGCTTTTGCTTTTCCATATTAAGCTGAGGGTTGTCTTTTCAAGATCTGTAAAGAATTGTGTTAGAATTTGGTGGGGATTACATCGAGTCTATAGATTGCTTTTGGTAGAATGGCTATTTTTACTACTCCTACCAATCCATGAGCATAGGAGATCTTTCCATCTTCTGAAATATTCAATATCTTCAATTCCTAAGAGATTAGGGATACAAGAGATATACCCAAACATAATAAAGACAATTATAGGAAGCCTATGGTCAGCATCAAATTAAGTGGAGAGACACTCAAAGCAATTTCACTGAAATCAGGAACAAGACCAGGCTGTCCACTCTTTCCATATTTATTCAATATAGTACTTGAAATATTAGCTAGAGCAATAAGACAATGGAAGGAGATGAGGGGATACAAATTGGAAAGGAAGAAGTCAAAATATCGGTATTTGTAGATGATATGATAATATACATAAATAACCCCAAAAGTCCTATAGGGGAACTCCTACAGCTGATAAACACCATCACTGAAGTGGCTGGATACAAGATTAACTAAAAGCAAGCAAGCAAACAAAAAAACAAAACCCCCCAAACCACCACGACCACCACCACCACCACCACCAAAACCGGTAGCTCTCCTTTATCAAATGACAAATGGACTGAGAAAGAAATCGGAAACAACACACTTCACAATATCCTCACGTAATGTAAGTATCTTGGCTGTAACTAATGAAACTAAGTGAAAGATTTGTATGATAAAAACCTCCAAATATGCCTCACTGTTTCATCTGGGTGGTGTGTCCACGGTGTGTTTTCCGTGTGTTGGCATATTCTTTCCTTTTTTAAAAAAAATATTTATTTATTTATTTATTATGTACACAACGTTCCTTCCATGTATGTTTACATGCCAGAAGAGGGCACCAGATCTCACCAGAGATGGCTGTGAGCCACCATGTGGTTGCTGGGAATTGAACTCAGGACCTCTGGAAGAGCAGTCAGTGCTCTTAACCTCTGAGCCATCTCTCCAGCCCCCGCATATTCTATTCTTTACTCTTTTCCCTCAATAATACCTGTATGGCATTTGACTTTGATAATTTTTTTGTTGTTTATTTTTATAGAATAATTTTTCTTAAATTTTAGAAGGGGGCAGGATTCAGGATAATTTCTGTACCTTATGTTACTTTCTTATGGATATTAAAATAAGGCCACATAGTTCCTGTTATGTAGATGCTTCTTGGTACTGCTTTCTGCCTTTTTATACTAGATATTTTCTTTCTCTCTGTCACCCCTCTGTTGCTGAGGTAATCCCACTCCCGGTATTTTGTTCTCAGTCTGTGGGCTTGTCCAGAAGGGAGCTGTGATAGATGTTTGTCTCATGCTACCCTTAGCCATTCTCATCTTCTAAGGTCTTTGCCTGGTTTAGTTTCAGAACCACTTCCTAGTGACCAGTGGATGTCCAGAAGTGAAGCGTTATTGCCTCCAGCTTCCCTGGCTTCTTCCCCTCAGATATGGACACAGTCAGGTAGTTAGCATAACAAAAGTTATATTTTATTATGCCGAGGGTCATCACTCTAGGTCCATGTTCTAAATTCCTAATTCTGGTCCTAAGCCTATCTTTCTAAGGCTGCTCATCTGTGGGATGTATCTGAGCTAAAGGTCGGGTCCAGTGTCTAACAGAGGTCTCTGATTTGAGAGTCTCCTGGGGGAGACTCTCTGGCTGCAGGGCAGATTAAGGTGGCATCTCTCCGGATGTGCAGAGCAGAACATTGCTCTTGATCTCTGCTTATATACTGTATACTGTCCAGTGGACATCATGGGTTCTAGCACCGTGTCTGGTTTATCCTGTGTGAGTGACATCACTAGGTTCTCATCAGGTATAGCCTTGCGTGTAGCAGGGATCGTGACTATTTTTACAAGTCTAAACGGTAGTTCTTTTTTTTTTTTTTAAGCTATTATGGGATTGTTGGTGGTTTGGTCTCGCTCTTTCTTTGTAGTTTGTTAGTCAGTTATCAGTGGGTTTTGGCTTTGCTCTCCAGCTGTATATCCTGATGACGATTCAGAGGCATTCAAAAGCTATGCTTTTACCGCCACCATTCCTGAGTTCCAAATTACTGACTATATTATAACAAAGGGTTTTTTTCTCTGTTTTTTTTTTTCTTTAAAAATGACTTCTGCAGAGGAAAAGGAATTGGCGTATAGAATACCCTTCGTTTCTAGAAGCAAGGCCACAGCAGTCGAGAAGAGCAAATTTGAAGACAGTGGAAGCAGCTGCCTCTCTTTCTAAAGCGTGGCTCAGGTGTGGAGAAGGATTTCAGAACACTTCTGAGACCCTGGTAGGAGAGCTATGAAACTGTTTTTCATGATTGCAGAAGATCCCGGGTATCTAGCTATTATAACTAGTTTCTTTGGAATTCTCTTATTTTTCAAAGCACTACTTTTCTTTTTCATGCCTTGAGTTCTTTTAATAATTGTGTCAGGTTAGTATTTCTCTTCATAGTCTCTGTAGAATCTTTCTCCTTGTTTGAAAATGAAGAGTGCACACTGAATGCCGACAGGCATGAAGTTACTGAGCATACTAAAAATTTATAAGAATTATATTTATGGGGTGTCAGTTTGATTTTAGTTAATTTTTATATATCTTGTAAATTACAGAGGAATGCTGAAATAAACTAAAGATAATATAGTTATAGGTAGTAATGAATGGTTAGTCATATATATGAGAAGTCATTAACATTGACTATTATGTGAAATGTTTCAAAGCTCAGTTTAGAGTTTAGAAAAATAGGAAAATAATTTGTGTGTCTGTAAGGACTATATGTTCTGGGAAATCTCGGTGAATATTAAGAAAAGCAGAAGAATATGTCAAGGTCGGTATAATTTAATACTGAATATTTTATAAAATGGTATAGGTTAGCCTTTTCACATGAGTCAAATGTTAAATTATTTTTATTATTATTTTCCCTGCAGTCATTAGCAAGTGAAAAGACAACTATTACTGAAAAACCCCTGGAATTATTTCCAAGCTCAAAGAAAGGTAACAATGTTGTGTTTATTTTTGTTTCTTAAAATTTTTTACCCCTGATCTTGGAGACCATAACTTTGGAGTCCTTAGATTTGTAAGCAATCGTTCTACCACTGAACTAAAGTCCCAACCCCTAATATGTTGATTTATTGATAGATGAGACTTAAAGCGATTTTTTCTGTGATTTTTTTCCATCCTTTTAAGATGTCACACAGTTGAATAGTTCGTATATTCAGGGTTAGAGATGGAAAGGTATTTCTGAGAACTTGGCTTTCATCCCTGTCGTAATCTACGCTGTTCTTCCTGGTCCTGTTGGTGACTGCTAACATTTTGGTGTTCTTACTAGGTTTACTGTAATCATAGAATCTAGTGCCTTTCATGGCACTAAGAGCATTGAAAAACAGATATTTATATTATGATTCATAACTAGCAAAATTAAATACTTTTATGGTTGGGAGTCACCCCAACATGAAGAGCTGTATTAAAGGGTCATAGCATTAGAATGGTTGGAAGCCATTCAATGTTGCTCTAATAGGATAAGCTCAGGTTTAGAACTTCCGAGAAATAATGAATAAATGAATAACCAAATGGTCTGCTTTGAATTCTGGTACCACGAAAATATTCATATGGAAAATAAACATATGATTTACACTATAGGATCCACTATTACAAACTCGATTTTTGCTTGGTGTATTAGTTATGGTTGCTTTGTAATTTCAAATACAAGGAAACTGTTCACAAAAATTAGGGACTCATGTTATCTCCTGCAATAAGACATCCTCAGAGTCTAGCTATTTTGAGCTCTGTAATGTTAATATGGGATTGATTCTCCTGGGTGAAAGTTTACGGTAGGTTGGTATTTTAGGCCAAATTTTTGAGGAGACTGTTGTTTTTTTATCCAGTGAACTTTGCTTTCTTTAGGAAAGCTAGATCTTTTTTAGCACTTTGGCTAGAGCCTGTCATACAGATTACCAGTTATCTCCACTAAAGATGGTGTGGTGAGCGCTAGAGTTGGTTGCCGTGGAGAGGAGTGGACTTTGGCGGTCTCACCATCCCCTCTCTGTAGATGGACTAGAAGAGTGACGTCAGAGGTCTCCGTCTTCACCTGTCTTGGGAAAACAAGCTAAATGCTCCAATCTCAGATTCCGCATCTTGGAAATGGGCGATTGTGGGTTTTCTTGGTTATTGTATTAGGTGAGCTAGGAATATAGATAAAATTCCCAGTTTCTGAGTACCTTTGAAGGTACTCAGTTGATGCCAACAGTTGCTGTTGTGTCTTCTGGCATAAAGAGCTGCCTGTGGACTTGCCCAAAATTCTGTATAGTGGAGTAACTTTCTGTGATCTAGAGATAACCATTTTAAGCCATATTATCATTTCATTTTTTTTCATAGATTGCTTCTTCTCCCCAGTCTTTACAGGGTCTCTTGTAATTCAGGCTGATGCTGAACTTGATTGTAGCTGAGGCTTAAGTACTAGCAAAGCAGGCAAGCACCACCGTGCCCCATTAGAGAATGCCAAGGATTTGAACTCAGGGTTTCATGCACTCTAGCAAACCTTCTAACAACTGGGCTACTTCCATAGCCTGTGTTCTTTTTCTATGCAAATGAAAAATAAAATATCCAAAAATGTTCCTTTAAAATTTATAAAACACTGGCAGATATCTTTTTGAAATATCTGGTAGTGGTACAGAATTATGTATTTCTTTTAGTGCCAATGTTCTTATATTTGTATCCATTTATGTTTAATTTTTAAGATATAATATATGGAAAAAGTTATATTTCTTTAAATAAATATAGCTTATATATTTTTCTGGTGTTGTTTATTCAGTTTTGGAAGAAAACTAAGTATTAAATAAATTGCTACTTGTATTTAATTACAGAAGTTCTATTAAGATAATTTTCTCAGGCCAGAACATATTTGACTCACAATATTGTTTTTTATTATATTGATTATATGCAGTATATTCTGAAAGGCTCAAAGAGTTTGTACCGATGTACTCTATTTATAACATGGCTTTAGCTAAGCCAAGATAGAGATATAAAAGGCTTAGGAAAGAGGTCGGGGGGGAGGGGAAAGGTATGTAAAGCATTTCCTAGAACCGGTTCATTTTTAAAATAGCAGCTCCTAAAATTAGTTTAAAGTAGCCTATTAGTAAGAATCTTAAGATAACATTTCAAACAAAAACAACAGCCCTCCAAAATAAAAATCAAGCAAGCAAACAAACGAACAAGAAAACCAACCACATTTATTTAGTAGGTTGAGGAGCAAATATTTTTATGAGAGCTGGAAAATATAAGTAAGGAACATAATTTATAAACAATGTCTAGGGTCTGGGGCCCGTGTCCGTGACTATTTCTTTATCTCATTCTTTTTCATTTGTCTCTTAAAACTTACTTGAACCCCAGCTTTTGTCCTGGGCTTTAATTCAGAGCTGCCGTGCGGGACTACTCATAGAACACTGTGAAGAAGATGTAACACAACATTGTTTTCGTTGTCTTTAGAGTTTTGTGCTTGCGTCTTTGTCTAAATAATATGCATAAACTCTCATTCTGATGAATGACAATTGTCAGCTGCCATTTGTCTTCTCATCTTCTGTTGCAGAAACAGCAGGCGAGAGTCCTGGTGAGCTGGCAGATATAACATGGAGTTCGAGTGGAAGTGACTTCTCAGATGAAGATAAGGCACTCCCTCAACTACAGAGAGACGGTGGGCACGGCTGTGAAGCAGACAGGTTTTGTAGCAGGACTGCTTCATGTCCAGAAGATGGAGCCGCTGAAGGTAAGTTCCTGGCTTCTGTTAAATATTGGGGTCAGCAGTAGTGGAAACTTAAACTCGTATTATACATTTATTATGAATTATGACTTCTGAGTTATATCCTCTGTACATTTTCTTACATGTTTCTCATAACAACTGTAAGAAATAGATATTATAGTGGCTTCTTATTTCGTTTTTACCTTTTATATTTTGAGATAAAGTATGTGTAGCCTGGGCTTGCCTTGAACCTGAAATCCTCTGTCTTTGCCTCTCAAGTGCTGTTACTACAAACCTCTACCACTATGTGGCCTGTCCTTACTGTGTTTGCTGTTTTGTTCTGTTTCATTGCAGTTAATATGTTAGGTTTGTTTTGCTCAGATT
The DNA here is from genome assembly GCF_903992535.2 of Arvicola amphibius. NCBI lineage: Eukaryota > Metazoa > Chordata > Mammalia > Rodentia > Cricetidae > Arvicola > Arvicola amphibius. The sequence goes on along the minus strand of NC_052056.1, from coordinate 113,926,745 downwards.
TAGTTGGAATTTTACTTTTACTCTGTAATGTCAAACCAGTGTTCCTAATTTCTCAGCAGTGCTGCTCCCATGCTTCCTCCTGTCTTACTTGTTATTAATGAATAAGTATTACAAGAATCAGTATGTGGTAGATAACATTTTGTAGTGTATTGTGTTTATATTAAAACGAGGCTTCTCAAAATTAGCAGTATTGTTTTCGAAATAAGCTTGCTGCTTTTAACTCAGATGTTCACTTTAGTTATTCCTCCAAAGTTAGGTTTGCTTAGACATCTTCTCTAGAAAGTGCTTACAATCTATTGACCTCTTTGAATGCCATTTTAGTAGTTATCTGATAAGATGGCATTTTATATTATATATTAGCTGACAATTCTTACGTTAGTTATTCCATTTTGTTGACTAAAACTCACTGTGATGACTCTTGCCTAATCTTTTACATGATTTAGAACAGGGTTTCAATATTAAAAACTGCTTTATATTAATAGTATCTTAATAAAGCTGCTATTTAAAGCATGGCTGCTTCCCTCTTTTACTGAAAGTGGTATTTGGTAGGTTCTAACGTTGTAAAGTTTGTAAATGGAAGCATGCTCTGATGAATTAACCTTCCTGCACTTAAGGAACTGAGAAGTAAGATAGCTGTGAGTTCAAAGCTAGCTTGGCTTATGTCTGGAGCTCCAGCCCATGCTTGGTTCCTTACTGTGATCTTGTTCCAGAAAACAAAGAATTAGGGATTGGGGAAATGACTGTGTCACTAAAATGTTGTTACATGGGTGTGAGAACCTGACCTCAAACCCTAGCAGCCATGTAAAAAGAGAAAAGCTAGGTATAGTGTGCACCAGCACTGGAACCGAAGACAGGGAAGATTCCTAGTGCGTACTAACAGCCAGGCAGTTAAATCATCCACGTAAGAGACCCTGTCTGAACATAGAAGGGAGACAGTGATGTAGGAAGACCCCTGACACTGACTTCTGGCCTCTACATACACATGTACACAGTGTATGTGCATCCTTACACACTGCAAATAAATTAAAAGCCAGAATACTTAAGAAGTGAGATTATTGAACTTGTTGTCCTTTCTTATAAAGTTGATCCTTAGGTAGTAAAGAGTAAATGATCCTTTGGAGTATTTTTTTTAAATATTTATTTATTTTATTACGTATACAATATTCTGTCTGTGTGTATGCCTGCACGCCAGAAGAGTGCACCAAGACCCCATTACAGATGGTTGTGAGCCACCATGTGGTTGCTGGGAATTGAACTCAGGACCTTTGGAAGAGCAGGCAATGCTCTTAACCTCTGAGCCATCTCTCCAGCCCCCTTTGGAGTATTTGAAGCCATGCTCGTGGTTGCTGGACTGTCTTCCTCTTTCAGTGTTCCCTTCTCCCCATTCTTTTAATAGTTTTAAGAGCTTTAATGGATGACAAATACTATAGCTACCAAGGTTTAAGTTATTTAAGACATGAATCTGGGGGTTAAGTATGTTATTTCCTTTTATACATACTCTATTTTATGAGCTATGAAATATCCTCATTTTATTAGAACAAGATTCGGAGTTATAAATGTGCCTCTGTAAAAGGTCATGTGAAGAGAGGCACATTTATAAGTGCTTCAATTGATAATTCAGACCCAGGATGCCTCTGTTTAATTGTATACTGGTTGCCAAGCCTTTCTTCATTTCCTTTACAAATAATATCCCAGACTCCAGGATGAGAGTATCTTGATTACAGGGTCCAGAATTGGGTTTAAGAAGGAAGAATTCTAAGTTAAATTTGTCAAAATATTTTTTTTCTTTCTTAAAAATTTCTCTTCTTGGACTTGAGGAGGTAGTTCAGTTGGTAAACAGGATTTGAGTTCAACACCCAGAACCTGTGGTTTTAAAGTCACAAGCCCTGATATGGTGACACCCTTTTAATCCCAGCACCTCTGAGAGTCTCTGAGTTCAAGGCCACCTAGTCTACACAGTAGGTTACTGGTCAGCCAGGGCTGTACTATGAAATCCTATAAATAAAACAGAAACAGCTTGGTGGTGCTTGAATCTCAACATTAGGGAGGCAGCCAGACAGATTTCAGGGGCTCAGGGACTCAGTAGTGGGAGGGCCTTGCTTTCTTAGTAAATTACAGGTCACTGAGAGACCCCATTTCAAAGAACATGTAGGGCAATGACTGAGGAACCAGGCATGACTCTGGTCTGCACGTGCACATACACACATGTACACACGCGCCCTCCACATGGATATATACCCAGATAACCGGTCTTTTAGAACTTTTGCAAGGTTCTTTAGCTCTTAATCTGTAAAGTACATGGCATTACTGTGCTCAGGCATAAAAATCCCCATTTTGTTTCTTGTTTATCACTTAATTTCACTCACCTCGTTACGATATGCTAATTTTCTGTGGTTTACTCAAAGTAGATATTGTTGTTTCTCTTGCATTTCTTTCTTTTGACTGTTGACATCTGGGTTGCTAGGACAGCCCCTTCAAAGACAGTCATTCTGTTGGGTGAAAGTGAGAGTTTGTACTGGGTGCTCCCAGGGGCGTGGTGCTGATGGCAGCTCTGTAAGTGTGTGTTGTGTGTTCCTTCTCTGGCTCGCTACGGCTTCCTGCTGTGAGGACACAGTGGCCTAGAGAATTTGTTGTGCACTACCCTGCCTGGCTTCATGTCTGAATATGAACTGAGACACGAGGAGTAAAGGTCTACTTTTTCAGTGATTTAACCTCAAGTTGTTTTGCAATTAGTGTAGTGGACTTTTACCTTATCTTCTCAGACCTTACCAGACTCAAAAAGTTATTTTACCCCTGCCCCCTCTCTTTTTTCCTCTGTAATAGCCCTGGCTGTCCTCGAACTCACTATGTAGACCAGATAGGACTTGAACTCACGGAGACCTGATTGCCTCTGCCCCCTCCCCCCCAACCAGTGCTGGGATTAAAGGCGTGTTCCACTATGTCTAGCTTTATAAAAGAGTTATTTAAGTTTTTGTCCCATATCTTCTTTGTTATTCTATTTTGTGTCTCTATATGTGTGCTTGCATGTATGTAATGCACCACATGAGTGCCTGGTGTATATGAAGAACAGAAGACAGTGTCTGGAACTTGAGTTACAGAGTTGTCGTAAGCTACTGCATGGCTGCTAGGAACAACCTAATTTCTCTGTATGGACAGCAAGGCTTTTAATTGCTGAGCCGTCTCTCCAGTCCCATCCCCTATATTTTAACTTTACTATTGTTATTTTTTTCTTTAATAAAAGAATCAAAAAAGAAAACAAGCAAACAAGCTCCATATGGAGTGTCTTTGGTGCCCATCATTCTCTTGGGAGTAGATCAATGCTGCCAGGAGTAGTCATGTCTTATGTCAGCAGAATTCTAAGTTATTAAAATATTTAAATGTCATATTCTGAAGGTCTTTGAAGTGTTTGAAGATTATCTTCTATATGGAATATATCTTTGTGCATCTAGAACATCTAACTAATGTAACTTTAAGCATGACAGATATGGGTGACTATTAACCTATAATTCTTAATAACCTATTTAAAGACTTCACATTATAAAAATAAAAAAATCTGTAAACAGATATACAGTATAAGGACAAGGACCTTGAAACTGGCAATATACAAAAATATTTTAATCGGAGGTAGTGCAATATAACAAAAATATCCTTATTTGCATCAATATATAAAATATCCTAAATAGAAGTAGAAAAATATATACAATATGACAAAAATAATCTTACAAAATACTTTAAACAGAAGTAAAAACATATACAATATGACAAATATCATTTGAATTTGTAACACTGTACAAGTAATAGGAAAATAATTTTACATTTGTATTGATATATAAGAATCCATACCATTGCAAATTATCTAAAACTGATAGTTGTTATTTTAATTTACAAGTAGATACAATAATATACCTTATTGTCCTATCCTATCTCCCTTCTCTATTCCAAACATGATTACTGAGTCTAATCCTTACTGCTCCACCCCCAACCCTATAACAACTTATAACCAATCCTTACAGATGACAATTATTCATACCCTGAGAAAAACCAAAGACCCATCCATCCCACCTATCGAGAAAGGGAGTGGCATGTTTGTAGAATTGCTTCCTGCTGTCTGGGGGGTGATGGTATCTCTATGGGATCCTGTAAACAACTAAAGCAATGGTTAAGTCTCATGCAGACTAACTGTGACATTTGTAGTCAGTCTCCAAGTAATGGTTAAGGCTTATCTGAAGTTCTGGCCAGTGTGATCTAAAAAGGTGGACCATCTCAGCTAACCGTCTTAGAGTTGTCCTGAGCAGTGTGTAGTCCAAAGACGATCTTTGGTGATTATAAACTCAATCACATTATAATTTACCAGGTAGAGTTGTAGCTGTGGGGCTCCATAGTCTTTTTTGGAGACTTAAGAGATCACTGTTAGGAAAATTTATTGTTCACTATGCAAAACTTAACATTATTAATATCAAAACAGAAAGTTTAAATTTTAAGATAGCTATATATCCGAGGAAAGGTTCTAAAGAGTTAAAAATAAATATAACAGGAAAGAGATTTGTGACAATAGTCCCTAGATTTTGGTTTTCTTCTGTTCCACACTAGGTGGCTCTTCTGATATGAGACAAAGGCTCTGAATTTTTCTTTTACCAACGTGCTTAGATTTAGAGAAGGAGAGAGCCGTGCTCCAACAGCAAAGCCAGCTTTTTTTTAATTGAGTCAGGACTTCATTCTTTTTGAAAAAATAAAGAGATATTAATTTTTAGGTAGTGAGGTTTTTACCCTGTAGAGAATATTAGTACCACCAGATCAGATTTCTGTTTGCTTGGTAATTTTTTCCAGATAGTTCTCCTTTCTTCTTTAGATGCCTAGATGTCCAACATCTTTTGACTTTTTGAAGATAGGTATTTTTATTTTCCTGTAAAGATAAAGTAAAACAAAAGCCCAAAAAACAAAACAAACCAGAACCCTGCCCCTGACCCTTAGAGGGTGAGTTTTCTTTTCGACATATTAAATTGCCACATCAGTTGATGAATTATCACTTCTCCTTAATAAGAGGTCTCTCCTGTTTAAATCAAATCTTTGCTAATTTTGATGATATCCATAGATTTTCTTCTCCTGTGGAAACAAAATCGAAACCCCTTCCCCAGCGTAACACATTTCCTGGTGTCCGTTCAGAGGTCAACACATCTTTAAAGTACACTGGCTGATTTAATTCAGTAGTCTTTTCTATTGTGCAGTCTCTCTACAGCTATTGTTCCCTCTGAATAGCGTTTAGGAAATTTAAGGTTAATAAGGCATTATGCAGTCTCTCTCTGGGAGTCTTTATTACCTCTTTTATGTATCAAGCATTTCTTTTAAAGTATTATTAGGTCTTTCTACAACCGCTTGTCCTGTAGGATTGTGTGGTATACCTGTAATGTGCTTTATATTATAATATGCAAAAAAACTGTTTCATTTTACTAGAGTCATATGCTGTGCTTTGTCGGTCTTAATATGTATACGTATTTCCATGATGGTCATGACTTCTGATAGGTGTGTAATTACAGAATCAGCCTGTTCAGAACTCAAAGCAGTTGGCCATTGGAATCCTGAAGACATTCCTATTTGTATGGTGTACACATTTTAATTTTCCAAATTCTGCAAAATTAAACATATCCATTTGGCAAACTTCATTTCTTTGCATATCCTTTGGGTTACTTCCTGCAGGTTATGGAGTCTGATTAAACAAGGAACAAATAGGCTTTTTTTTTTTTTTTAAAATACAGTTTCCTTGGCTTGTTGTCTAGTGATGGAAAAATCCTTTTTCAAACCTTTGCTATTAATATGTTTTTTTTTTAAATAAAATTCTGAGGCTTCCCACAATTTCCTATTAGTAACTGATAGATTTCCTCATTACCTTGCAATAGAGGACCTGGTAGACCTGTATGGGATCTGATATGTGTTATTTGTATATATGGAATGATTCCTGTTCCTGACTATTGCTTGTAATTGTATAAATAACAAAGTTAATTTTGAACCATCAGGAATAAATTCAGTGGTTTCAATATGTAAAACAACTCTTTCTGCATATTAAGACTCAGTAACTGGATTGAGAGGTTCTGTAAACTCCATTAGTACCATGAAAATGGCATACAGTTCTGACTTTTACACAGAAATATAAGGGCTTTGAACCACTTTGCTTAAGTTTCCTAATTTGTAACCCGCCTTTCTTGGTTTATTTGCATTAGTATAGAATGTAGGGGCTCCAAAGATTGGCATTCCCTATATAATGTTCTTTTTATGAATTTAAGTCTCTTACTTTTGGGATAACTCTTATTAATCCCTCCCAAAATATTACTGCAAGCTCTTTGCAAATTTTCATTTTCTTACAATTGCTGAATTATGTAGAATAAAGCAGCTTTCTGTTATTGGTGAGGAATCTCTTCATTATCTTAATTTTAAAAAGTCAAGTCAAGATATGTAAAAAAGAAGAAATAGTATGTATTTTATTTTCTTGAGCATCCTGGAGAAAATATGAGAATTCAAAAAACAAATGAGTAAAAGTAATTCACTTGTATTTCATGTGGGGGTGAGAATTGGGAGGCACAGTGACCAGAGATGAGAGCAGAAGTTCAGTGCTCACTGGGTGTGTTTGTAAAAGTCATCCAGTGCTGTAGGTGTATCAACCAGTGAGAGTAAGTTCTGTAAAGTAAGTACTAAGGGGATATACAGTTAACAAAGTTAAAATGTTTTTATTTAGATGGATTGCAGCTGATTGAGTGGGAGATTAACAGTGACGTGGAAGGTCCTGGGGGGCCCAGTGAGTGTGAAGATGGTGAGGACTCCGTGGGCATCTCGGATTGTGCTTCCTGTGCAAGTGGTCGTTCCTTGACAGATGATGACAGGCTCTGTGAGCTCCCTGAGGTGAGAATAAATTGTGTAATGTTCTGAGTAGTGTGATGAAATTTTACACAGCCCTGAGCTCAAGTTCTGAACCATCCCTTCGTCCAGTGGATCTACAGGAAAAGTCACCATCTCAGTTACCAAACTGCTTTAATATTGCAGTACTTTTGTTCAAGTAACCTATGCATAACAGGCCAAGTCTTAGGCCAGTGGTACTCACTTCACCATTAGGGCAAGGTGTCTGCCATCTTACTACACCACAGTAAGGGTAAATACAGCCCAAAAGGATGCTTTGAGACACTAATTCAACAGCTTTTTAGTGTACTCTTAAAACTTTCCTATTTTTACTATTGCTATTAACCTTAATGTGGCAACTTTCTAAACTAAGCTTTATAGCAGACGTACATAAAGGAGAAAAAAGCAGTATATACAGGGCTTGGTCTATGCAGTGTGTAACATCCACTGGAATTCTTAGAGCACACCCTCTCCCCATAAGGGGAGCTACTGCACTATTTTTCCTCATGCAGAAAGTCAACCTGCAGTAAGATGGCCTTTCCTACAGTACTGTCCCCCTCCCCTTAAGGAAGGGTTCTGCTATAACCCAGACTGACCTCAAACTCATACTCCTCCAGCCTCAGCCTCTTAAATGTTGGGATTGATTATAGGCCTGCACCATCATGCTATGGTATTCCATACAGTATGTTGCATACCTGGTACAAAAGTAAATTTACTCAAGAAAGTAATTAATGAAGACTACTGACAAATTAGTTCACTAAATAACAAAGACTATGGAAAAAAAGAATAAATTGTGTAAAAATCTTGTATTCTTTTTGTGACATTTATGATTGTAGTTTTTTGTTCATCCGATCTTAATCTCACCTTTTCAGGGGCAGTCACTTTAACTCTTGCTAGCGTATTTTGTCCTTCACGCTCATCCCATCCCTAAAGTGACAGACTTCTTTCTCCTGCACGGAACTCATATCATCCATCTCTGTTTCTCTGTTCTTTGTGCTGCCCTTGTAGTCTCCCAGTACAGATAGATACATTGAGGTTTGTGACTAGTATTTGACATTTTCGCAGTTGTGAATCCATAATATTGATGGCAGTTGTTTCTTTAATAGCTGGGTTTTTTGTTTGTTTGCTTGTTTTCCTTGAACATACTATTATTTTTTAACTTAACCTCATTTAATGCTAATAATTAATTTGTCACTGTTGTTTGTCTCTGTTGTAAAGATGTTTAGACATAGTAGGGATTTTTATCCCTTCTATTTTCTTAGAGAACTCCGGCTCACACCCATAGCCACCTCAGTTTGGATATACTGTTCTCTCTGGTTGTGAGTGTTGTCACTTGGGGTCCCCTCACCCTCTGTGTTAGTTACACTTCGTAGCTGTGACAGACTCCAGGTAACAACTTCAGGGAGGAAGGATTTATTTGGATTCCCTGTCTCGGTGCTCACATGGCCTCTTGGTTGGCTGAAGTATCTGGTGGGTGTGACATAGCAACAGGAAGGAGTGTGGGGGGGTCACATATCAGATATCCTGCGTATCCACTATTTTCATTATGATTCATAACAGTAACAAATTATAGTTGTGAAGTAGCAATGAAAATAATGTTATGGTTGGTTGTCACCACCACATGAGGAGCAGTGCTAAAGGGTCACAACATTAGGAATGTTGAGAACCACTGGACTTGTGTTGTGCTTAAACATGTTTTATTGAGGGATTCTTTGCTTTCTGTAGGACACCACAGTGGGTCTGTTTTAAGACCTTCCCACCTGGTCATTTAGTCATTCCCTGGTGTGCAGCAGAACTGATGTCTCTGACATCTTTGGGTTTATCTCCAGATCTTACTCTTGCTTCTTTCTCTTTTTTCCTCCATTATTATTATTATTTTTTTTTTTCCGAGACAGGGTTTCTCTGTGGCTTTGGAGCCTGTCCTGGAACTAGCTCTTGTAGACCAGGCTGGTCTCGAACTCACAGAGATCCGCCTGCCTCTGCCTCCCGAGTGCTGGGATTAAAGGCGTGCGCCACCACCACCCTGCTTTTCCTCCATTATTTTTATTTTAAAGTTTTTCTACAGTATATTTTGGTCATACTTGTTTCCTCCCCCCACTCCTCACAGACCTTTCTCACCTTCCTGGACACCCAACTTCATGCTCTTTCTTTCTAAAAATAAGAAAAAACGGAATTTAAACAAACAAAACTCAGTAAGACAAAAAGTAACAAAATATAAAATTCTCTCTCTCTTTCATGTGCATATGCAATATAAAATTCTCTCTCTCTTTCATGTGCATATGCACGCACACGCGCACACGCACACAATTTGTGTTGGCCAAATATTTCTTCACAGGACGTTCCTGTACATCAGAAGCAGGTCCCAAGGAAAGGGTTGCCACCAAGTGTCGTATATACTGTGGTGTAGCTTGGACATTAAGCTGATTGGTCAGTTTCCTACCCTCAATGTGTCTATGCGAGTCTCCGTCCCAGAGTCTGATTTGGACATACACACTAGTGTATCTAATCATGTACAGCGTCTCCCCACATTTGCTCATTCAAGTTCCTAAGTGAAAAAGGAAAGATTATAAACAAGAAAACAATCAGAAACTAGTTCCTCTAAGTATTTTTGGTGTTTCTGTACTCTGGCCAGGACAGAACTACAGATAAAAGTAGGGACATTCTGGCTTCTAACCAAGAATGAGCTGGTTGTTGAGAACAAGAAGCAGAGTTGCTGGGTTTTAGAGTCATGTGCCAAAACTGCCTGCCTGACTTCTTTTTCCTCTCCTCATTCTTAGTTTAGGGTGAGGTTAATCTCTAGAATCAGTACACAAAATACTTTTGTCTTCAGGTTTTTGATATTTCAAAGTACTCTGTGTTGTTCTGAGATTTTTTTCTTTGACCCATTGGCTAGTTTTGAATGTGTTGTTTACATGTTTTAAAATTCCCCAGTTTTTGCCTATGTTTAGTGTTTATTTTTATTCTGATCTTGTAGAATAGCATACTTAGATATGACCCCTTTCTATTCAGTTGTGTTTTATAGCCTAATATATGATTTGTCCAGAAGAATGTTCCATATGCATTGAAAAGAATTTGTATTCTGTTTTTGAGCAGATCATTTTTGAAGGTTTGGTAGTTTTTTGTTGTTGTTGTTGTTTTTTTTTTTTTTTTTTTTTTTTTTTGGTCTCGTTGTTTTTCAAGGCATTGGGAATATAATGTTGTCAGCTAGCATGGCCAAATTCCTAGGTTTAATTCACTGCATCATAAATAACTACACATGTATGTAAACAATTAGAACAGAAATTTCTTTGTACAGTTCAATTTTAAATTTTCTTCATAGTTTTCTAGTCTATCATTAAAAGAAAATTGATGTCTCCAACTATTGTTACATTGTCTATTGACCTTTCTCACTTGTCAATTTTGCCTGCTATGTTTTGAGTCATTATTATTACATTTCTCTCTAGTATAAACGTGTTTGGCTTTATGTTGTGGTGCATACCTTGAATGCTACTAATTGGGAGGCAGAGGCAGGTGGATCTCTTCTTGTTTCAAAGCTAGCCTGTTCTATATAGGGAGTTCTAGACTATCCAAGGCTACATAGTGAGAACCTGTCTCAAAAAATTATAGAAAAGATCTGTTTTAATTTATTTGTCTCTTATCTTATTGATAGAATGTTGTTTATGCATATTATTTTGGTTTTATTTCAGAGTGTTACTCATGCTTATTATTTTGTTTTCATTTCAACATGTTTCAGACCCCCCTCTCCCACTATTTGGTCATTCCTGATTTATTGTTTAGTATATTTTTCTTTGTAAGTCAATCTTGTTATTGCTTATTCCAGTTTTTTTAATTAGAGTTGTTTTAAATCTTTTTCTCTTTAATTAGTTCTTTGAAAACTTAAGTCATCTCTCCCCAAACTACACTCAGATCCTCTCCCACTTTGTGTTGTCCTCTTTATTTCCCTTAAGCCCATTACACTCACTGTGTGACCCGTATAACCTTGGATGTGTGTATTTCCACTGGAGCATGGGCAACCACGAGGGACCACACCCTAAAAGAAAACTGACTCTTCCTCTCTCTTCTTCTCCTCCCCTTCTTCCCCACTTCTCCTTCCCCTCCTTTCCCCCTTTTTCTTCCCCTTCTCCTCCTTTTCCTTTTCATTCCCCTCCTCTTCTTTTCCTTCTCCTTCTTTCCCTCCTTCTTCCCCCTTCTTCTTCCCCTCCTTCCCCTTCTGTTGAGGACCAGACTCACCCAGGGTAGGAGTGTGGGAATTGAAGAAATATAAGTAAAGAAAATAAAGATGAATTAAAAATAACAAGATAGCAAACATAGAAAGTATCAGAAGGGCATTCCAATGACTGAAATCCTGAAATTCCCCTGTGTTTATTTTTCTATAGCTTTTATACCCAACATAAACATGATACAAAGGATAACTCACACAGTCAATGGCTTTATCACTGAAACATAAAGTCATCAGCATTCTGTTGTTTAGGTAGCAAAGGTGCTCTAGGTCACCTATTCTGAAGACTGCACTGTCCTAGGTGACCTCATAGTTACTAAAGACAGAGTAGAAGTACATTTCCATATTCTGACTCCCTGTCATGATGGCATGGATTTACTAGATTGAGCTATCTTAATTTCAAAAGAACTAAGCAATCACCTCCTGAGTTAGGTTTTGCAACTATGCTTGTCAGACCTCCAAACTTTCTGACCATCAGACAAGGTAGAAATGGGTCTGCATTTTTTTGGCCTCTACACCATCCTTCTTCTTCCCCTCCTCCTTCTTCCTTTCCTTTATCCTCTCCTTCTTCCCTTCCTTCCCCCTTCTCCTCCTTCTTCCCTTCGTTCCCCCTGTCTTCCCCTCCTCCTCCTCCTCCTCCTCCTCCTCCTCCTCCTTGTTTCCCTCCTTCTTCCTCTCTCCCCACCATACATAGGTTATATTAACTGGTCTTTAAGACTTTAGTAGTATTTGAAGAAACTTACTTTCCCATTAAACCTTCTTTCACTAAAAGTATTCATTGATATCCTTCCAAATGTTATGGATATGGATCATGGTCTTGAGTGCACCTGTTGGGATTCCCAGGTTCTTGAGTCCTGGGACAAGGGATTGGACGTAATGGTATTAATAGAAATAGAGATAACCACCTGTAACTCTAGCTCCAGGAAATCCAGTACCCACTTCTGGCAGGAAATCCAGTACCCACTTCTGGCCTCCACAGGTACTTAAATAGATGTGGTATACACACTATAAACACACACAACTAGAATGCACACATATATAAAAAATAAAAGAATAAAAAATTTTCTACTTTTATTAGGTGGTACTCATGAAATAAGGGTATATGATCAAACTAGTGTATTTGTAGTGAATTGTCCTGGAAACATAATTTTTATGCAATGAATGCCCTGTCAGAGGACTTCATTAATACTGAGGCTTTGATATTATAGCCTAGAGTACTTGGCCAAACAGGTATTGATATAATCAGAATATGTAACCATGAGAAAAACTACATGAAGAATAATTTCATGCTTTAATAGAAAAAAACACAAATGGATAATAAACACATATTACTACAGAGCTTCAACTTTTGAAAATCTCTTCCCAGCCTTTTCTATAGTAATACACATTAATCCATGTCCCATGAACTGAGTAAGTGGCTGTGACTCGTAGCACTGATATTTCCAGAAGGAATTTTAATGAAGCCCATTATTGAAAAGGTAGTTTATTTGTGATGGGTGGGAAGGGGACTTGTATAGTTCTTGTTACTGTAAAGTAAGACAAATGTGAATAAAGGTTTTAGAAAAATTTGGATAGTAAACTTCAGTCTTACAACTTTACAGTCGTGACAGCTTTCATCTGTAGGTATCTACCTAAGATGCTCATAGTATGTTGGGTACTACACAATCTTTTACATAGTATTTTCTTTTTCAGTTTCCAGAGTGACTCCGTTGAAATGAGTTTTACTGTGTTTATTTTGCATATGAGACTACCTGGTTGTATCACAAATAATAAAAATGTGTCTAGAATTACTTTGCTGGTTGTAATGGATTAGTAAAAATATGCTGCGCATCTCCAAGTGCAGGTCAAGAGGCAGGAGTGGGTAGTGGGTCCCAAGAGCAGCCAGTCCTAGGCAGAGACTGGTGCAGGTCCCTGAGCAGCGGCAGTTGGCCATCTGAGTCATGACACCAATGTAATAGATTAATTAAAAATGCTGCAGATCCTGAGTGGTTGCAGAGGGCAGTGGACCATAAGACCACCTCAGGTTCCCAAGTGGGAGCAGGCAGCAGTCGCAGGCAGGGACGGTGCATGAGACCATGCTGTAGGTCACCAAAGGTGGCTGGTCCCAAGCAGTGGGCGAGAGACAGGCTGATAGGAACACCATGCAGAGTGAGGTTGGATATTTATTTAGTGGATTATGGAGGGGGGAGGGAGAAGGGGAGAAGAGCAGTGAGACAGAAGGGGGAAGGGAGAAGTGGGGAGAGGCAGAAGCTGCCTCTTCTAGAGGGCCTCAGGCTGCAGACAGGAAGGAAGATCTGCCTGCCTCAGCAGGAGGAGGATGGAGTGGGCGTGGCTTGTTTCTTAAAGAGACAGGACAGATCATTACACTGGTAAGGGGCATAATGAGGCTAGTCATCCTTGTTTGTCTAGACAGCTTAACTTGAACACTCATTTAAGATTTTCTTAAAAGTCTTACTTAAAGTATTAAAAGGAGGTATGGATTTACAGCTTATGGATTATAAGCTTAGGCTTATAAGGGAGCAGTTAACTAGCTATGCTAGTTTGCTTAGACCTGTAAGGGAGCAGTTAACTAGGTATGCTAGTTTGCTTCTTGTCATCATTTACTAACTGTGTTGAAACCTGGCGTCTGGGTCTTGGCACCCTTGGTATTTGGATCTGGGGGAGGGAAAGTCATTCCACTTTGTCCCAGTCCCCACTCCCAAGGTGCCTGTTAGAACTTGCTGCCCTAACCTGGCCTGCGTGGGAGACTCTGGTGTTGCTCAGGTGGAAGTCTGTCTGTGGTTTACCTGAGGCTTTCCGGAACCTGCCAGTAGAGAGCAGAGTGGCAGGTGTAGGGTGATCCCGGGAGATGGCATATTTGCTTGAATCAGATCTCTCACTTGCCTTGTGCTTTTACTTCTATCATTTTGTTGTGGTAGTGAGTTACATTATCATATGATAAAGTATGGTAGTGTTTACTTTCCTTAGTGTATAATGTAGAGGTTGTTTTTAATTGACTTCTTCAGAGGAAAATACAGTGAGTGACCCATTTATAAGTAAATGCTTTTGCTTGGTTTTCACATATAAGAAAAAAACCTAAAACCTGAAGTTTAGAGTTCTGAAGAAAATTAGATAAGGAAATTGAAAGGAAAGACTTCATCTATGTTAAGTGTGTGATATTTTAAAGCTTCATGAAAGTCAGAAAACAATAGTAAAGAGGACCAAGTAAGATATACTTTTCTGTGATGGCAGCAGGTTTGTTGGGTGTTCAGCCCCTTTAAAAAAAGGAATTTCAAACCGGGCAGTGGTGGCACATGCCTTTAATCCCAGTACTTGGGAGGTAGAGAACTCTGTGAGTTCAAGGCCAGCCTGGTGTCTACAAGAGCTAGTTCTAGGACAGGCTCCAGAGCTAGAAAGAAACCGTGCCTTGAAAAATCAAAGAAAAAAACCCACAAAAAATAAAAATAATTTCTATTGGTTTGCTGTCTAGCTAGTCTGTCCTTCCATCTCTCCTTCCTTCCTTCCTTCCTTCCTTCCTTCCTTCCTTCCTTCCTTCCTTCCTTCCTTCCTTCCTCCTTTTCCTTCCCTTCCTTTCCCTTCCCTTTTTTCTTCCCTTCCTATTCCCTCTCTTTCTCTTCTTTTCCCTTCCTTGCTCTATTCCCTCCCCTATCCTATTCCTTCCCCTCCCCTTTCCTCGCCTTCTATTTCCTTTTCCCTCTCCTCCCCTCCCCTTCCCTCTCCTCCCCTTTCCTTTTCTCTTCCCTTTTCCTTCCTCCTCCCTTCTGTTTTCCTTTCTCTCCCCTTCCCTTCCTCTTCCCTCCTTTGTCTTCCCTTCTCCTCCCCTGTCTTTCCATCCCGTTCACTGTTTGGCATGCCTTTCTTATTTTATATTTTATGTTTTCGGCAAGCTACATGCAGTGGCATGTTGTAATCCTAGCTTTTAGGAGGCTGAAGCACAAGTATCACAGATTAAAGGCTAGTCTGAGATACCTTGTTAGTTTGTGGTTAGTCCAGGCCTGGGTGGGGGCAGTCCTGTCTTGTAAAACCACAAAAAACAAAACCAAAATGCAATTATCTCAGTTTTCCCCCAAATATCTTCATTTTAGATATAAAAATTTATAGTGACCTGTTTTCCAAAAGTATCAGGAGCCATGACAAAATGTCATGTTTCCTTAAGGCTAAAACCTCTCATATCATTCCCATAGAAATACTGTTTTCTTTAGGGACAAGGGTAGTAGGTTGATTTGAGCATTGTCCCTATAGTTCTAGAACATCATCTTACCTAACCATTGGTCATTTATTATTGTATTCTATAAAGTTTTGTGCAGGGAACATCTCATTTCTGAAAACAGCCTGGTGAACTTTTTGTTTTGAGAATATTTTGTGAATAATGAAATAATTTCAGAATATGCTTCTGGCTTCCTTCCCCTCCCAGATATAGGCTCTCAGTAAGAGCAGGCTCATTATAGTGCACTGAGAACTGGCGGTGTGCCTATGCCTACAAGCATAAAGACCTGGAACAAGTTACTGCTCTCCTTTATAGAAGCGGAGGTGCTCCTTTTTCCAGAGATAGACAGCAAGATCTAGCTCCCAGTCTCTTTGCTGTGTGGCTGATAATTTGCCTGTTGTTGCTCCAGAGCCAGATTATACTGTTAAAATTGCAATGTGATGATCTTGGAGAAATATATTCTGTTCAGTCTGCTTGTTACTGATATTTTAAACTATGTAGATCAGTGCTCCAAAGCAGATGATTTAGGAGAGGAAGCCAGGGCCATGTGTACCCAGAGAGGCTCTCCTGGCCTGGCAGGTCAGTTCCAGCCAGCTCTGACTGTTGATGAGTATGATTCCAGTGTTCCTAGGTACTGTCAGCTTCCAGAATGCTCACCATTCAGAACTGTGTGTGAGTCAGTCATCCCCATTTCTTCAAGTTCACACACTGTCACAAAGAGCAAAAAATCAAAAGTGAAAAACTGTTTCTATTGTGCATCCAGTGCTTTAAGGTATTTTCTGAAGTTTTTAATCCTTGTAGGATTCTTGGCCTATAAACTTTTCTACATTTGTATTTGTAGTAGAATAATAAAACCCATGAACCAACATTTAATTTTTTTTTTGAGATCCTAACAGTGTTGATGGGAGATTGCTTGTTTGTTTCCCAGCCGCTTAGACTGAAAAAAATTACACAAAACTATATTAGTTGAATCACTGCTTGGCCAGTAACTTATACATATTTCTAGCTACCTCTTACATCTTAAATTATCCCATTCCTATTATTTTATATTTTACCATGAGGCTAATGGTTTACCGGTAAAGTTCCCAGGCGTCTATCTCCTCCAATGGTTATATAGTGTCTCACTAACTCTGTCTACTTTCTCCTCTATCTCTGCTTAGAATTTCTGTTTTACTCTATTCTGCTCTGTGATAGACCCAAGCAGCTTCTTTATTCATTAACCAAACATATTCACAGCATACAGAGGGTAATCCCACATCATAATAGAATCACATCATTTCTTCCTTTTTTCTTTCTCTAAACCCTCCCAAATACTTTTCCATGCTGTTTCAAATTCTTGACCTCTTTTTTTCACTAATTGTTGTTATATACATACATACATACATACATACCTACATACATACGTATATATGAACCAACATTTTTTATCTGTAGTGAAAATTTTACCTATTTTACAATTCCATTAATATGTTATGTTTTAAAGTATTGAAATATTGAGTCATACTGATCAAAGTCTTTAATAAGTGCAACTGATAAATGGATTACATGCCAACGGTGTTATAAAAATAGGTAGGTAAATTACTAGTGTTATGATCTTATAACCCCTGACTTCTGTCATCTATAAAATAGTATTTACTTAACATTAGTTTGTTTCTCACTTCATGGTTCCACCACCATGTCTTGCATACCATGATTGATTGTATCTGTCCAAACTGTGGGCCACAATCAAACCTTCCCTACCTTTTTATTCTTTTTTTTCTAGAATTTAAGGTGGTTTAAGACACATGTATATTTTCCCTAAGAAGCGTGGAGACCGTTCCAAGCACTGAGCTCTGTTACAAGCTCCAGGTGAATGGTCCCAGTTTCTGTACTAAATGGAGACAGCTTTGCCACCTTCTTCAAGTACTGTGTCTTTCCAGTTCCCATGGACTGTAAAGAGTAAGAACCTCCTTACTCCTGTCCTGATACCCAGAATTCTTTTCCTCGATAGTGAACATAGCCTGAATCTTTTATAGAGACTTAAACAGATGAATATAAGGATCTATTACTTGCCATTTTTAGACATGTAACTGCATACTCGTTGATTGATAAGTACTTAAGACCATGTTTACTATGCCCCAATCTTTGATGATGACATGGAGGTCCCTCATTTATATGCCTCCTATAGACAGACTTTTCACAGTTTACCAGCTTATATACATCTTATACACATGAGAGGACACATTTTTAATGGTCTATCACTTTTCTTGCTTTATGCCTCTTTTGTTCTTTGTTCTTGATGTCCAAAGGAAGAGATTTCTTTTTCTTGAATCTTTTTCCATTTATATGCCTTTTTTTTAGAATCTTAACTATAACCTAAATGATAAGCAATCTCTTCAGTTCTCATTTAGACCAGATTCTACTGCCTAATTTATTAACCTTTCTTCTTCTAGGCAAAGAAAGATGAAAGATTATAAGAATGAGTAAGAAATCAGGACTAGAGGCATAGATTGGATTGTGGGTGTGCTATTTACTGTTTTGTTAATCTCAGACAAGCTAGGTTCATGTGAGAAGTGGGAACCTTTATTGAGAAAATGCCTCCATCACACTGGCCTTGTAGGAAGTCTATGGAGTGTTTTCTTGAAGTGATGACTAATTGAGAAGGCCCTGCCCATTGTAGATGATGCTACTCCCTGGCAGGTGGTCCTGGGTTATATAAGAAAGGAAGCCAAACAAGCCAGTAAGCAACATTCCTCCATGGCTTTTGCTTTGGTTCCTATTTTCAGGTTCCTGCCTTGATTTCCTGCTCTGACTTCTTTTCATGATGTGACTTGGGATATGTAACTCAAATAAACTCAATCCTCTCCAAGTTGCTTTTATTTATAGTATTTTTTTGGGGGGGGTGTTGTTGAGACAGGGTTTCTCTGTTTAGCCCTGGCTGTCCTGGTATCAGACTGGCCTTGAACTTAGGGATCCACCTGTCTATGCCTCCTAAGTGCTGGAATTAAATGAACGCACCACCACGCCCAGCTTTGGTCACAGTGGTTTATCACAGCCACACAAAGCAAACTAGGATAGTAGATAAAAGAAATCATTCTTTAGCTTTCTGTGTGTGCTCCATAAGATACTATGACGTATAGGTTGAGAGAGAAAGAGACACAGTTACAGAGGTACATGCCTTTCGTCGTGTAGTAGGAAAGGTAAAATGTATGTGTTAAGAGCAGCAGGATGCCAGAATGAGTTAAGTAGTATAGGTCAAAGAACAGCAAGAGAGATTATGGGCAGTGAGCACTGTGTGGAGGTTTTAGGCCCAGGGTGTGTCTGCCTGAGAGGGTATCTGAGCAGAGGCTTCAGGTTGGTTCAGGAAAGTAAAGGATCTCATTTCTGAGGCTTTGTTACTGGTGGGAGACTGTACGATGGGTTTGTGTCCTGAGATGAGACATTTCGCAGTTCTACCTGAAAGGAGATTAATGTGATTCCCGAAGAAAACATGAGCACAGTGTCGGGAACTTCCCTCTAGGGATATATGGGATGGTGCAAGTGTGCACACAGACATAAATAAAAGAAAGAAGCAAGAGGTCAGATTAGGGGACCAGTTATCTCTAATGATCCTGTTTTAGAAAGGAAGACTACCTGAGAAAGAAGAGGAAGATTAAGTTCTTAATGTTTATCATCAATGAGTACTTTCAGTTCCATTTGATATAAAAAGAAAGCAGAATACATTATAGATACATGATCCCCTTGATGGCTGAGACCCTGGAACACTTAACTAGGCCGTATAATAAAAAGCTAAGATAATGAAGGGTATGAACAGTTTGATTTTATCATGTGAAATTGAGATATTTCCAAATATAAATGTTTTTCATACATTTGCAAAGATGAGTGGATTAAAGCTAAAAGGGCTAGAGGCATAAATGTGAGAATTACCTATAGTTTTTGTGGTTACTTCTGTGTGAGAATCAGAAAGTAAAATCTCATGTAAAGAGTACCTGAGCCAGTTGGTCATGATGCACACCTTTAATCCTGACACACACCTTTAATCCCAGCACTCAGGAGGTAGAGGCATTTGAATCTCTGAGTTTGAGGCCAGCCTGGTCGATAGAGCAAGTTCCAGGACAGCCAGGGCTACACAGAGAAATCCTGTCTCAAACAACCCCCTCAAAAATAAAAGAAAGACATACAAAATGGGGTTGGAGAGATGGCTTAGCATTTAAGAGCACTGTCTGTTCTTAGAGAGGACTCAAGGTCAGTCCCCAACACTCACATGGCAGCTCACTACTGTCTCTAACTCAAGCTTCAGGGGATTCAACACCCTTATACAGACAGCCATACAGGCAAAAGCCAATGCACATCAAATCAAAATAAATGAACCATTTAAAAAAAGATTACCCAAATATTCAGGACCTATTGCTAAGCAATGTTACAACATTCTGTTTGTTTGAGATTAAATCTTGCCATGTAGCCCAGGCTGGCCTTGAATTCAAACTCTTCCTGCCTTAGCTACTGTAGTGCCAGTATCAAAGGTATATGCTATTATGCCCTGCTATAACTTCCTCCCTTTCTTCCTTTCTCTCCTTCCTTTTCCTTTTCCTCTTCCTCTTTCCTCTTTTCTCTTTCCTCTTCCTCTTCTTCCTCCTCCTCCTCCTCCTCCTCCTTCCTCCTCCTCCTCCTTCCTCCTCTTCCTCCTCCTCCTCCTTCTCCCACTCCTCCTCCTTCTCCCACTCCTCCTCCTTCTCCCACTCCTTCTCCTTCTCCCACTCCTCCTCCTCCTCCCAGGGATCTTGAAGTCACAGAGATCTGCTTGCCTCTTAAAGGTTAATTTCTTTTTCTTTTTGTTTGTTTTTGTTTTTGCTTTTTTGGGGGGGGTGTATGTGTTTCTTAACTGTGCTAGTAAATTCTAAATGACCTCTAATGTACCTACTTTCTACTATGCATAGCAAGATCTGTTGTCCTGAGTTCTGGGTTTTACTACTGTAATTAAATTTTGTAATATGTCACATTTGGTTTTCAGAAGGTAATTCATCTTCAGTAGGTATGAACTAATCCTGTGAGTCTTTAGGTATGTGTTTAACATTAAAGTCAGTGATTGAAAACAAGTCGACTAGGGTTAATGAGCTGCTGACGATGTGAGGGTGATGGGGGGCACCACAAATAACAGCATTTCAGAGCTTAGAGCAGACTTAACTGTTAGTGAAGAAATGGAACTTACTCCTGTAATCGAAAGGAGTTGAACTCTACCAAGGATGGTTTTGGAACTGAGATTTATTTCCAGATGCTCTGAAGGAGAACAAAGCCCAGCTAGTAGCTTGGTGTTGGCTTTGTGGTATGCTGTGCAGTGGAACCAGTTGAAATGAGTCAGATTGCTAACTGTGAGCTAATAAATGGGCATTTCTTTTAGCCTCTAAGTTCTTGCAAATTATGACCACACTTTTAGAAAATTAATACAAAGCTTGTGAACAACTGAAGAGTATAGGTAGCATGTACCAATGTGTATCTCATATACTTTGTAGGAAGATGGGCTGTAACTGAGGTTTCTTATCCCACCTGGTCCCACAGCCACTTTTAAAATAGCTACTCAGAAGCTTAATATTGATTATATACTGTTTGGCCTAATAGCTCAGGCGTATTATTAACTAGCTCTTACAACTTAAATTAACCTATTTCTTTTAGTTTATATTTTACCATGAAGTTTGTTACCTCACACCTTGCTTTTCTGGTGGCTGCTTGTGTTTTCTAGACTCTGCCTTCTTTTCCCATTAATCTTTGATTGGGTTTCCTGGCTGTCTTGCTTCTGCCTGGCTATTGGCTAAATCAGCTTCTTTATTAACCAATGGTAATAAAACATTCACAGCATAAGAAGGGCATCCCACATAAGTGGGCATATAAAGACGTTAAGTGGTGGGCAAGAAGTTTGACTGATATCCTATTCTCCTCTCCCCAACCCCTTGCACTTAATATAGTCTGGACTTTAGTGTGGTACCAGCAACATCTAGCAGATACTTGGAATTCAGCAAGTCTTTTCAGACAAAACAGGTTATGGAAAAGAAGGGATTATGTGGAGATAAAAGGAAGCTGAAGGCAGGAAAGATGAAGATCCTAAGTGTATAGTGAGTCAAAAGGCTTAGAAGCTGTGGTCCGTGGATATTTTCTTTGTGCATTAGGACTGCTGGCACAAATACCACAGACTAAGTAGCTCACAAGAGCAGAAATTTGTTTCTCATAGTTCTGGAAGCTAAGAAGTTCAAGACTGGGATGACAGTTGATTTCATTTCTGCCTGCTCTGGTTCTAGATTGCTGTCTGTACCTCATATCCTCACCAGATGAGAGGGCTATGCTCTTTGATCAGGGCACAGGTCCTATTTTGAAACCTGTAGTGAGGAGCAGCAGACTGCTTCGTCCTGCTGCCCGGCTCTTGCACTGCTAGCTTTACACCTGAAATAATTACACGGAAACTGTATTCTTTTAAACACTGCCTGGCCCATTAGTTTTAGCCTCTTACTGGCTAACTCTCACATCTTGCTTTAACCCATATTTAGTAATCTGTGCAGCACCACGAGGTGAAAGATCTTAACCTGCGTCTGTCTCAGAGAGGAGAGTCATGGCGACTGCCTGAAGTGTCTGCCTGACTCTGCTTTCTTTCTCCCACGATTCTGTTCTGTCTACTCCACCTACCTATGTTCTGACCTATCAGGCCAAGCAGTTTTCTTTATTAATTAACCAATGAAACAACAGATATACAGATGACCCTCCTCCATCAGAAACCATAGCAAATGTCTGTGGCTGCTCTCAGAGTTGGAAGGAGCTGAGAATTACAAATCGATGATTGTGGTGGGGAAACCCAATACTGAGTATAATAGTCTCAGTGAAGTAGTGAATGTTAAAACAAGATTTCCACCATTCGAATAAAAAGGAGGCTCTTAGAGCTTCTTACTGGGGAGAACGTGTAGTTGTGATAGAGAGTGAAAAGTGGATTTTCTGCTTATCCTCCACTTGCACATCGTTTTTGTGCAAAGTAGCTACTGTATAGCAAAGAAAGTTACTTCTGGTCTTTTAGGAATTGATATTGGTTAATGTTCTATATTTATAAAGCCGGCTGTTGACATGAATGCTGTGTTAGATTTCTGTCACCATGACTCGTACTGAGACAGGCAAGATTTATTTTCGTTTATGTTTTCAGAAGTTTCAGGCCTTGGGCATTCACTTGGTTCTTATGGACCTGAGGTGAAACTGAACACTATGCAGGATTGAGACAGACATAAGTAGAGAGGATGAAGCAAAAGACGGAGGAATTAATAAATTCTATAAAGGCATAGCTCTAGTGACCTGTCATTAAATCATGAATCTTAAACTGGATTAATCTTTTTATTAAGTCAGACCCTTCAGGATCCAATTACTTTCCCCAACCCTTCTCCTCTGATACCATCTATATCATAGACCAAACCTCCCATACATGAACATTTTGTCAAGATATTTAATATCAAAGATTTACAATTTGCAGCACTCAATTTCCTGCTTACTAATGGAAAAAGTCTTTCCTGTGGATACTTCTAAGCATTAGGAAAAACTATTCCGGGTATGATTAAAGAAATAATAAAGTATCACTGCTTTTGGATTCCTGCCTAGTGCCTTCCCTTTCAGGTCCAAAGGAAACTCCAGTTTTCCACACTCCAAACAGATGGTCCAGATATCCAGAAATGAGCTCAGCTTAGAAATGGAGACTAGGATGGTTTCAGGCAGTTGAGTAAAAGCCAGTGGTTCTGAGGAACTTGTGAAACGGGTTTCCATCTACCAAAAGGAGTCTTTCCCCCTTATCTCAGTAGAAGGGGCAATGTCCTCCTGTGGCTGCATATCAAATCACTTGCCTTTCCAGGCTCCCTTAGGAGCTCAAGTACTTTCATACATTTCACAGTCAGTGCTGCACCCTAGACCTTCTCAGTTCCCCAGGCTTCTTCCTCCCGACACCCATTTGCTCTTGTTATAATGGCATGATATATATGTGCTCTCTTCTTACTCTCTCCTACTCCACCCCCTGTACCACCTGCTGTTCTCCTTTTCGCTGTGCTCTGGTCTCTATCTCTTCCTACATCGCTACTGCAATATTCTCTCCCGCTTCCCTAGCTCTGGCCGTGTCCAGTCTTCTTTCTCTCTCTACTCTGGACTCTTCCAGATGCCTCTGGCTGTTCTTTCTCTCAGATGTGCAACAAAAACCTTCCCTAGTAATGAAGCAGTCATATTGGCTTAATTTATTTTCTTAATTTTTTTAGTTGTACCCTCTCACATACACATATGCCCATGTTTTCCCTTCTGGAACTGTAAAGCAAAAATAAACCTTTTCTGCCTTTTAAAGAAAGAGTAAGTTGATAGATATATAGCTAGATAATGAAGTTTCTATGAGGTTCAAGCATCTATGGAGGAAGGGTCTAGAAATAGCTTCCTGCTAGTTCTTCAAACTTATGATGAAAACATGACAGCTGTATTACCAAAGAAATGACAGGTATTATATTTTGTGACTAGTACACATTTCCTAGAAACATGGAAATAGGCATTTATCATATATAGAGATTGGAAACTGATTGGGAAAGGGGCATTGGTGGTAGGGATTCTAGCTAAAGAGGATGTTTGTTTCCGGTCACTGTAAATGAAGGTGACCCTGACTAAGACTCTTAGGGTGATGAAGTGAGCGAGTGAGAGTCCTTCCCTCTGTCACTTTAGTTGCTGTCGTCATCAGATGTTTTCTCAGAAACTGTTTCTCTAAGAAATGGAGCTGGAACTAGGTAGCCGCTCTTACAGAATGGGATTTGCATAGACCCGATGGCTTTTGTGGACTACCTACCTAGCCAGTGTACAGTTTTGGCTTTTACGTTTATAGCTAAGGATGGTCTGAATGTAGTGTTTTAGTCATGTTTGAGACTGTGGTTTCTTCAGTATTTCTGAAGTGCTTAAGATGCTTACTCTCCCTCTTCACTTCCTCTTTATCTTAGACACTGCAATGTCCTCGTGAGGAACAGCTTCCTGCTGTGTACGCTTCTCTCCAGCCACTTACTTCTGTCTTGAGTGGTTTGTGTTTTTATCTAAAGCCATAAGTGCATTGCAACACGAACTGGCTATTTCATCACGCTTTGGATTGAGAAAGTCTGTCAGGAAATCACAAGTGAATTGTCCCCAGCATAGCCCTTTAGCCTTGCGCTTCTCACCTGCTGTGTCATGGTAGGCAGTTGGTATTCTGACTGGCAGTTATAAAAAGGACTCAGTGGGTAATTTGCAGATTAAGCAATGGCTTGAGTGTATCACTTGGTTATGGTCACCGAGAGTCTAGTATGCGACATGTAGAAGGAAGAAGCCCGATGGCTCCTCTCACAGAAGTCAAAGGAAGCCTGTTCAGTTTCCCTGTCTGTCAACCTCAAAATGATCCCAAGTTTGGCTCCTAGCTGCTCTTCAGAAGTTGCCCAGGGCTCCTAGATCCTGAGGAGACGGTGTGGTGTGAAAGAAGAGATTTCTTGTACTGTTGAATTAAATCAGATGAGCACTTTTTAGTGGGAGATGTGGTGAAGATTCACGCGTTTTATGTTCTTTCAGTCGATTCTCTTGGGTAGACTGTATTCTTAGGCAGACATAAACACAAGTCAGGCTTTCACGGAGCTCACAGTCCAACAGATGTACAAATACATTCATTAGTGAAACGATCATAATATGTGCTAGTATCCTCTCCTCTGGGTTGAGAAAGCCCTTACAGTACATGCTCCTACAGAAAGTATAGGAAGCCCTAGTGGTTGAACCCAACTGTAAAATTGACCACAGCTTGCTTTCTGGTTCCATTTGCTCGGGATGCTTTTTTCATCCTTTCACTTTAAGGGTGGTGCCATCTTTAAATCTAAGATGAGGTTTTTGTAGACAAATGAAAAACATGTATTTTGTTGCTTAACCCTTCAGCCATCCTGTATCTTTTGATTGGAGAGTTGAGCCATTAATGTTTAAAGTTATTGTTGAAAGATGTTTCTTGATTGCAACATCTTTTTGTTTCTTTATTCTACTTATATTTTATTCGTCCTTTTTGTTTCAGTAATTATCACTTCAGTGTGTCTACAGTTTCTTTTTTGTGTTTATTCCTCCTGTCATTCTGAAGTATTGCTTCCATATTTTCTGCAGGGGTGTTTGGTGGTCATAAATTTCTTTAGCCCCTTTATATCATGGAAAGTTTTTCTTCCTCCTTCAGCTGTAGCAGATACTCTAGCTGGTATAGTAGTCTTGGTTGGCATCCGTGGCCTTTCTTTTATAATGAGGTGCATTGTTCCAGAATCTTCTGGTTTTCAGTTTCCTTACAGAAATTAGCTGATATTCCAGTGTATTTTCCTTACACGTGGCTTGTATTTTTTCTCTTGCAGATTTTAATACTTTTTGTTTAGTATATTTAATGTTTTAATTATGATATGGTATGGGGAGTTTTTTCCGGATCTTATGTACTTGGTGTTTTGTGTGCTTCCTGTGTCAGTATATATCTAGCTTTAGCTTTGGGTCCCTCTGTGATTTTGTTTAAAACCTGAACTACCCATTGGTCTAGAATTATTTTCCATCTATGCTAATAAATTAAATATTCCTTTTTTTTATAGTGTCCCACATTTCCTGCATTTTTCTTTCTTGTTTCTTTATTTTCCTTTACAGTTTTTGCTTATGTGGTCTAATTGCTCTACCTTTTCTCTAAGTGCTGATATGCTATCTTGTATTTAAGCCATTCTACTTGTAAGGCTTTCTCCTGAGCTTTTTAGTTTTGTTAAATTTTTAAATTCTATCTTTGTTTCAGTTTGAATTCTCTTCAACATTTCTTTCTCTTTGTCAAATTCAGTTTTATTTATTTATTTATTTATTTATTTATTTATTTATTTTTGAGACAGGGTTTCTCTGCAGCTTTAGAGTCTGTCCTGGAGCTAGCTCTTGTAGACCAGGCTGGTCTCGAACTCACAGAGATCCGCCTGCCTCTGCCTCCCGAGTGCTGGGATTAAAGGCGTGCGCCACTACTGCCCAGCCCAGGTTTATTTTTTATACTTAAATTATTTAATTTGTTTGTATATATAATTCTAAATATTCATGCCACATGTTTATTATGAAGATTTTTGACTTAAAAATTCTCAAACATGATATGAACATTTATATTTCCCAAAACCTATAATAATTTGGAGGGCATATATTTTTTAAAGCTTCTGTTATAATATACAGCAGGTACTGACTTACATTTTCTTTTTGTCTTATTTAAAATAGTTTTTAAGCTAAAATATATTTGATAATATTTTTCCCTCCCCCTAAGTCCTTCCAGATACTCTACCCCCAACTTTCAGTTCTTTCTTAAAAAACAAATAAAACCCAAATACAACAACAAAACCCGCAAAACCAAGAAAAAAAATGAAAATATAGCCCTCCAAAACCCAGCATCAAACTGTAACCACATAAAAGATGTTGATGTACCCAATGTTACTCTATTGGAGAAAAATTTTACCCTTTTCCTAGCAGGTATAAGGCTATGTGTTATCTTTACCCTAGATGGCACCTTCTGCAACCAGACTTTGTCCTGCCAGAATTGGATGGGAATCTTAACATGATGAATAAGACTGTTATACTTTCTATACTGCTTCTGTCGACCTATGATGGGTAGCAATGTCAGTAATGTAACTAACCTCCTCATTGTGTTTAATCATAAACAGAACAAAAGGTATCTATCAGCAAGAGAGGCCAATGGAATTTTCATAAATATAATTACCTAATTCTGTCTTAAGTGGTACATCATTGTTTTTTCTTATAATTTTGGTCTTTTAAAACTAGGCCTGGGGCTGGTGACACAGCTCAACAGGTAAAAATGCTTGCCACTAAGTCCATTGATCTGAATCAAAGTGCCAGGAATCATATGGTTGAAGGACACAATTGACTCCATAAGTTGTCCTTTGGCTTTAACACACATAGTGTGGAATACATACACATGCACACAGGAATGAATGAAGTAAAATTTTCAGATTTGGCCTGCCAGAGCTCTGTAGTGATGAGGCGAGCAGGTCTGCTTTTTGTCCTGCCTGGCTTCCGCACGGCTAGCTTTACATCCGAAATAACAACACACAAATTGTATTCATTTAGACACTGCCTGGCCCATTAGCTCTAGCCTCTTACTGGCTAACTCTCACATCTTGATTAACCCATTTCTAATAATGTGTATCACCACTTGACTGTGGCTTACCAGCATGAGTCTAACCACCGTCCGTCCTGGGTAGGAGAAGTATGGCGTCTGCCTGTCTCTGCTTTCTTCCTCCCACAATTCTGTTCTGTCTTCCCCGCCTTCCTATGTTTTGACCTATCAGGCCAAGCAGTTTTCTTTATTATTTAACCAATGAAAGCAACAGATAGATATAAGACCCTTCTACAGAGCTCCCATAATTGTACTGTTATTGACTGACCTCTGTTTATAGATGAATACTTCTGTGGTGTTAGGCCAAATGAATTCAATACCTAGAACCCCTCTATTTTAGTTTTATAATCCTTGCACCCTACTGATGGAACTCAATGTATTTGGTTTCAGGGACTTAGTACTACAGTAAGTGTTAAGGGGCAGGCTACTGCTTTCTATGTGTCTCAGCATAATCAAGCTCTCCAACCAAATGCAGAGCTCCTGTATAGTCATGGCTGCCAGTCTCATGCCTAGATTGTCAGTTTTGGAGATTTCCCATCTTCCAGTGTTTTCCCTAGTATAAACTCTTTTCTAAAGAAGGCGTCTCACCGTCATACTTTAGCTTTAGACACAGTACAGATAGAACTCAGGGCATACCTGGCCTCACTTTGGCATTAACACATGAGAGGAGTAGTCACAAAGGAGCCCAGCTCTGCAAAAGACATTTTTGGGCTGCTTCATTTTTCAAGATTTCCTTTGGCCAGTGAGAATGTCAGCTGCATAAGTGATTACCATACTTCTCTGTGTCAGTCTGTAGTCTATATGGGAGGCCACAGTAGTAAACTCTAGCAGGAGTAATCTTTGCAGGCCAGAGGAATCTGGATACACTTATTGAAGAATAAAGAGGCACATGCACCATTCTCCATGAGACCTGCTTCTGGATCAAAACCTCAAGGGAAGTAGACGAAAACCTCTCAAATATCAAGTAACTCAAGGACCTAAATAAAGAATGTCATACAGATCTCTTGGCTAGGACAATCCTAGGCAACTTTTTACGTTAGGTTTGGACTCCCTTACTACACGTACCCCTTTTTGTCCACTCTCTTTTAATTCCACTGTCTTTAACCTCTGCTCATTTAACTTTGTGATATCACCTATATCTTCTAGATTATAGGCAATTAAATTCCCAGTAAATTTTGTCTTCAAACATGTTACACAACTAATTAAAAACCCAGACATAGATATTGGGGTTCAAGCTGAAAGACCAGAGAAGCAAAGCATCCCACCACTAGAGAGTTCTTACCTCTATGAAATCTTTAGACTGAAAAGAGTGAGTTCCGCCTTATAGTCCTCTCTAGTGTTGGCATTAAAGGCATAAACCACCACGGCCTGACCTCTATGGCTAACTAGTGTGGCTGCTGGGATTAAGGATTTGAGCCACTACTGCCTGGCCTGTGTGACTGACTAGTGTGGCTAGCTTTGCACTCTGATCTTCAGGCGAGCTTTATTTGTTAGATCATAAACACAATATCACTATATTTCCCACTTTTGTCTAATAAAAACAGTTTATAACTAATATAAGAAAAACTATATACAACAAGTACAATAACTATATACAATATATAGGCACTAAGTACATCAACAATGCATTTGCATTTGACAAGTTCAAAGAAAATACTCCATTATCTATCCTATCTTGGTGAGTCCAAAGTCTTGTATGTGATTTACTTTCTATCATAATTTACATTACCATCCAAAACTATCTTTTGATATCTCTCAACCTCATGCACTTTATACTGCTTTAGTGAATTTGTTTTCTGAGTCTTGTAAAGAAGGAAAACTATAACTATCTAGTCTTTAACTACCTCAGAGATCTGAGAAAGAAATAGTACTGAGTATTCAGGAAGTGCAAGCATGCAATTTCCAAAAATGAGAGAAATGTTAGAAACAGCTACTACCTGCCTGAACAGTTACCTAACGTTCCTCTGCATTGTTGGGATATCCATCTTTGGCCTAAAGGCCTAGAATATTCAACAGACTTTCATATGAAGTAGAATTTTTGAAGGACTGTCCCACCTTGTCTTGACAGGGTTCAGCAGTCACTCTTTTTTGTGTCCTACATGTTCAATTAGGACCCCATACTGTCAGCAGTTGAGGCAAGGGCATTTTCTTGGCCAGTCACTTACTTTTGCCACAAAGAAAGTAAATTCCATGTGGAGTCTCTTTTGATACCCATTAACTTCTTTGAAGTACATTGTTGCTGCCAGGGCCAGACACATGTCATTGTCAAAAAAAAGGACCTATGTTATTTATTACTTTTTTTTTTTTTTTTTTTTTTTGGTTTTTCGATACAGGGTTTCTCTGTGGCTTTGGAGCCTGTCCTGGAACTAGCTCTTGTAGACCAGGCTGGTCTCGAACTCACAGAGATCCGCCTGCCTCTGCCTCCCGAGTGCTGGGATTAAAGGCGTGCGCCACCACCGCCTGGCTAATTAATAGATAAGTATCTCGCTGCCATGATTTAGGCTTAGAACCGCAAGGGTGGATAGGAACTAGCATCACGCTTTTCATTCTTTTTTTTTCTTTTCTTAAAACTGTTTCTTAGATGATACTGGATAGTATTTTAAAAACTCTCACATGTACTTAACGATGTAATTTCAGAAAAGACCCAGTGCAGTAAGCTCCTGTGCATATTAGCAAACTGTAGCTACTTCAATAACAATGCACATATATGCTCACACTCTGCTTCCTGTTTTCACTCAAACACCTCCTGCATTGCCAGGGATATGTGGTCAGCACATTAATCCAGCAAAATAGATGGGCTCCTAAGGGTGGAACACAAACATATATTTGAAATAATAGTTTTAAGAAGTCTCATTCAAGTAATGATGAAGTATACTTTACTTTTAATAAATTTATACCTTAATATAGATAGTAAATATTATAAAGCTGCTAAGAATTGAAAAATAAAAATGTTGAAGGATAAATTATTACCAAAAACATGAAATTATTACTAAAACATGGAACTGGCGTGTAAAACCAAATTATATGAAAATAAACTTTCTTTATGTTTAGGGATCTTAGTTGTTTTAGTTAGGCTTTCTATTGCTGTTACCAGAACACCATGACCAAAAGTAACTTGGGGAGGAAATGGTTGCACTTACATTCCCACATCACCATACATCATCTAAGGAAGCCAGGGCAGGGACTCAAGCAGACAGAAGTCTGAAGGCTGGAGCTGATACAGAGGCCATGGAGTAATGCTGCTTATGGCTTGTGCAGCCTTCCTTCCTTCCTCCCTCCCTCCCTCCCTCCCTCCCTCCCTTCCTTCCTTCCTCCCTCCCTCCCTCCCTCTCTCCCTCCCTCCCTCCCTCCCTCCCTCCATCCCTCCCTTCCTTCTCTTCCTTCCCTCCTTTCTACCCTCTCCTCCTTCTTCCCTCTCTCTTCCTCCTCTTCTTCTCCTTCTCCTTTGTCATCTTCTTCGTCTTCTTCATCTTCTTCTTCTTCGTCTTCTTTTTTGAGGCAGGGTTTCTTTGTGTAACAGTCTTAGCTGTCTTGGAACTAGCTCTGTAGACCAGGCTAGTCTTGAACTCAGAAATCTTCCTGCATCTGCTTCCTGAGTGCTGGGATTAAAGGTGTGTGCTATCACCGCTCAGCACATTCTGCATTCTTATACACTGCGGAGACTACCTACCAGGAGTGGTACCACCCACAAGGTTCTGGGTGCTTCCATGTCAATCACTAGTTAGAAAATGCTCTACTGGACAGTTTCATGAGGGCATTTTCAGCTGATGTTCTTTCTTCCAAGATGACTCTGGGCTGTGTCAAATTGGCATTAAAATCATGCACAGTGTATGTCAGAGCAAAAACAGAAGGCATCAAAAGAAAGTATTAGATTCTACAATATGGCCTTATGATGCAAACTTGGGTTTCCTAATCCACTTTTAAAAATAACTTTGTTTTACAAGTTCAGGCATTCGAATAAAACAATGAAGAAGTATTTTAGGAACTGTTAGGCATTCTTAAATAATCCCTGTTTATCTTAAAGATTTCTAACTGAACTTTAGAAAATATATTGGAATTGTGCCAGAAATGGCTTCGCTGCTAAATTAAAATGCTTTATACCTAAAGAGACAGTATCTTTATATTTGGTTCATGAGAAATAGTGAATGTTGGCTCCTTGCTAAAATTGAAAAACTAATTAATAGTGCCCCCCCTCCCCGTGAGGGTCAGATAATGACTACTTTTAGACTCTCAGATATGCTACTGGTTGACGTTGGAGACTTGAGTACGTATGACACGTGCCACTGATTTGCTGAAGGATGATAAGAAAAGAACCCACTTGTGTTGATTTTGATGGAGTCTATAAAATAATGCCTGGCTTACAACTAGTTTAACCTCTTCTTGACTTTATTTTTGAGTATTAAGTTTTTGTCAAAGCAATGATAGGCATGTATGCATTCGGGCTTGAATGAAGAATATTTATTCCATTTCTTAATTTTTGCAGCCAATTTCTACAGAAATTTTGGAGTATTCATCAGATAGTGACAAAGAAGATGACCCAGAGAATGCCCTGTTTATTGATTCAGAATCCCCTCACAAATACCGGGTGGATTTTAAATCAGATGCAAGATGGTCTTTGAACAGACAGACCGACTCAGAGGCACACTCAGCTGAGCCCATGTTTAGCACGCCCCAGAAATATACATCCAACTTTCCCAAGACTTCAGAAAATTCAGCAACAAAGAAGAAGCTGTTAAGGTTAAATCATGTTTGTAATTTTCTTTTCCTCACTTCTTCTCTTTCTTTAAAATATCGACTGAGACTTTAATTTTAAAATGCTTGTCTAATTGAGAAAGAAAATTAAAACACAGTTCTGATTTTGATAGACAATTAGTAAGCCTATTTTGGAGGCAGTTCATGGAATTGTTCATTTAAGTGGTACATTAATGGATTTGGTCATGAATAGCTTGCATGGCTACTTTCTTTGGTGGAAATGTGTTCTTTGCTCTTCAAGTTTTATTAAACATCAGTGTTCCAGATGCTCTGTTCATTATCAAATATAACTTATAAATATAACTTATAAAGAGAAAAATAAAAATACCTGTGTGGCATGAGTATGGTTAGAGAGAGTGGCCAAATGAATGCTTAAAAATACGAGACAGCCTTATTTAAGGGATAAAAATACCTCACATGGCTGAGGAGAGCCACAGTGGGTGCATAGCCTTGTTACTAGTGTGTCAGTCTATGACTGACCTTGGTGAGCCAAGCAGAATGTGTGCAGGAAACTTTAGAGACATGTTACAACCTCATGCCGTCCAACGTGGTTTTGTTTGTTATAAACTGGAACAAAACAGTGTCCCTGTCCGTAGGCAAAAACGTTGAGAGTGAGAAGGCACCTATGTCCAGCAGTGCCTTAAACTAAGTGACAGAGAGCTCCTACGTGAACTATTGCAGTGCAGGAGAACCGGTTGTGAGGGCGATGGGGTCTTTTACACTGTTAGCACAGCAAACCGAGAGTGGTGAACGGTACAGTGGGAGAACTGGTGCCTAAACTCACACTCTGGATGGAGAGATTTAGCTGATCATCTTCTGAAAGAGATCTAGTCCCCAGAATAGTTGCAGAGAATAGTATTTCCAGAAAGAATATTTGCAGAGACAAATACTGGGTGTATGCACTATGCTGAGAAAATTTATAACCTTTCTCATGTTGTTATTTATAAATAAGGCACAAGGATGTGTACCCATTCTTGAAAAACCATTCCTAGTATCCAAAAATCATGCACTGTGTCATGAGACCAAAGGACAAGAAAGATCCAT
Organism: Arvicola amphibius; assembly: GCF_903992535.2. Lineage (NCBI taxonomy): Eukaryota > Metazoa > Chordata > Mammalia > Rodentia > Cricetidae > Arvicola > Arvicola amphibius. The sequence continues at coordinate 113,893,493 of NC_052056.1, read as the reverse complement.
GATACACTTAGTACAGTTAGTGACTTAGTGGCATGAGGTTGGTTATATACAGCAGGAAGACCAGTGGATTCATGGGATTTAGAGTCAAAGTTTTCGAAAAGGGCTTATTAAATGGTCAAGACAAAATCCTGGATGAGTCCAAGCTAAAATGAACATAGCCCATATGACATCAAACACATTCCTGATGCTGGTGGTTCCAGTCGTAATGCTATACATACCACTTGATGGTTTAATTTATTTGTATCCTAGTGGGGAATGACATAAGCTAAACCCTCCAGTCTTACTCAGTGAGCATTATGACTCAAGATAGTCACAGTTACTGCAAATCTGAGTCCAGCAGTGCCCTGAATGAAGCTGTTGCTTCAGAAGAGAATGGCAATTGGATATGATAATACACACTTCTAATCATGCTATAAGCAGTGGGATTGTAGTTCAAGACAAGCCTGGGTGACATGGTGATTCTGAAGTTAGACTAGAGTGCTCCATAGTTAGATCTCATCTTAAAAATCCAGGAACTAGGAATCTAACTCAGTGATAGAGTATTTGTCTAGCATGTGTGTGGCTTCGGGTTCAGTTACCGGGAAGGAAGGAGTGTGAGGAATATGTTGTCCTTGAAATTAGGATGATTTTAATGGTGCAGGTGATGTTATCCAGGCCTAGAACATAGTGTTCCCAACACTGTTGAAGACCTTCTGTGTGACAAGCTTGTTTTTGTATGCAGGAGTCATGGCAGTACGCCTTTGCCTATTCCGTGTGAAGGCTGATTGTAAAGTCGCTGCAGTGTTAGAGACGAGGTAGTAGTAGGAGCAGCAGGTTTTGGATGGGAAGTGCTTGATTAAACACTTCAGGAGTTAGGCTATCAGGTGGTGGTATGTTCTTAGGCATGAACTAATGGAGACGGGCACCTTGTAAATTTCAGATTTAGACATTTAGATGGGGGGGGCATATGAAATAGAGGAAAGTAATTCAGAAAATCCATAGAACTTTCCTTCCTTCACTCCTTTCCCTCCTTATCCCCTTTGCCTCCCTTTTCTGGCTTTGCCTTTTTCTAACTTTATTTATTTTTCTTAATTTTGGGATTCTTGTAGTGTGTAGATACTAAATTATCTTACAGATTCCAAGTAATGTTCTTGTTTGATATTTCTCCCCACCAACAGGTTGGCAAGTTTAATCTTGTCTGAGGCTCTGAATTCACTTTGCATTTATTTATTTGCACCTTCAGGGTCCCTATTTGCATGGCAGGACGCAGCATTTTCTAGCCCTAGCCAAGTGACGAGTGCAGGTAGTAAACACACAGCACATCTAAGGAGTGAACGAATTAAGAAAGTGTAGAAAGGGAACCATACCGACTTGCCTGTCAAATTTTGTGAGTACAATGGCAGTTCAGCTTTGGTGAGAATCAGGAAATAGACCTCTAGGAAAACTAGGAATTGGAAATGATACACAGAAAGAGAATATAATACAAAGGTTTTCCTTGTTTTGTCCATTTTTGGTTGAGGGGTATGAAATGTGAAAGCTGCAGTTGTTGTGAGGGCTGTTTATTAAACATAGTGTATTATATTTACTTAAACAGAGGCGGGCTGGCAGAGAGACTAAAAGAACTGCAGAATCGTCAGAGATCTGCCATTTCTTTGTGGAGACATCGATGTGTTTCTTATCAAATGACACCTTTAGGTAAGATTTTTATAAGCATCTAAGATGATGGGTACAAAATATTTCAGGTAAAAAGTCTTTTGTCACATTAAATACATGAAGGTGATTGTTAGTGTTTTTGTGACTTAAAAAATTCTTTCCAATAGTCTTTGTTTTGGGGGATACTTTTTAAAATATAGTTGAAAACTATTTTGGTGGGGCATGGGAGCTGACTGGGCTGGTAAAATGCTTGCTATGCAAGCCTGAAGATAGATCTATCTTTCTATCTATCTATCTATCTATCTATCTATCTATCTATCTATCTATCTATCTATCTATCTATCATCTATCTATCATCTATCTATCTATCATCTATCTATCTATCTATCTATCTATCTATCTATCTATCTATCTATCTATCTATCTATCTATCATCTATCTATCTCAGTGCATGTCTCCAGTGTGTATTCAAAAGGGCTAGAGAATATATATATATATATATATATATATATCTCAAGTGTATTAATCTTGGTGAATTACTAGATTGTTCAGGCCAAAATGAAAATAAAAGACTTACAGGATTTACAGTTGTAGGTCTATTGGTGGAATGATTCTCTTTCATTCATGACGTCCTATGTGCATTGCCCAGCACTGCGTAAGTCAGGTGTGGTGGTGCACATTATAATCTCAGCACTCAGGAGATAGAGGCAGGAGAATAATAGTTGAAGGTCATCCTCAACTAGAGAGGAAATTTGAGGCCAGCCTGGGCTATGTAAGACCCTGTCTCAAGGAAGCAGGAGGTGAAATGATTCCTATGCTATACAAAAGAATGATTTCAAACTCTGTTCACATCCTAACTTACTTCACTTTTTCCTTTCTTTTATAGTACTTTTATTAGCCACAGGCATTAATTTTCAGAATAACATGCCCAGGATAATTTGAGTTCACATGCAGTGGATTCTGACCGTGTATTTCAAATGAATCAACAATCACAGTATCCACAAACAGATTTTTTTCTCTTACATTCCTTCCATCTCAGTTAACTAATAAAATGTTCTGTGAGCTTTTTAAAAATTTTTTAGAACAATCTTTTCTCATTTTGCATTCTTATCCCAGTTCACACTCCCTTCCTTCCTCCCGCTTCTCCACCTTCCCCCCATCCGAGCCCCTCCCCATCCACTTAGAGAGGGTAAGGCTTACCAAGTAGAGTCAAGAAAAAGTCTGACACATCACTTTGAAGCAGGACCAAGGCCCTCTCCCCTATGTCTAGGCTGAGCAAGGTATCCCTTCAAAAAGAATGGGTTCCAAAATGCCAGTTCAAGCACTAGGGATAAATCCTGGTCCCACTGCCAGTGGACCCACAGACTGCCTAAGCCACACAACTGTCACCCACAGTCATTGGGTCTAGTTTTGTCCTATGCTGGTTCCCTTGCTAGTACTCCAGAATCAGTGAGCTCTCACTGGCTCTGGTCAGCTGTTTCTATGGGTATCCCCATTATGGTCATGATGTCTTTGCTCATATTATCATTTCTCCCTCTCTTGGACTGGTCTCTGGAAGCTTGGGCTACTGCTTAGCTATGGATCTTTGCATCTGCTACCATCAGTTGCTGGATGAAGGTTCAATGATGACAATTAAGGTGGTCGTCAATCTGATTACCAGGGATGGTCAGTTCAGGTACTGTCTCCACTATTGCTGTGGGTCTTAGCTGGCAGCATTCTTGCAGATTCCTGAGGATTTCCCTAATGCCAGGTTTCTCGCTGACTTCATAATGGATCCCACAATCAAGATAACTCTTTCCTTGCTCTCCCTCTCTGTCATTCTCCCATCGCAGCCATCCCATTCCTTCATGTTCTCCTCTTCCCTCCCTTTTGACCTCCTCCTCGCCCTCCCATTTCCAATTTTCTCAGGAGATCTTTTCTAATTCCTCTTTCCAGGGGATCCATGTATGTCTTTCTTAGGGTTCTCCTTGTTACCTCGCTTCTCTGGGGTCATGGACTATAGGCTGGTTATCCTTTGCTTTATGTCTGATATCCACTTAAGAGTGAGTACATTATATTTGTCTTTCTGGGTCTGGGTTACCTCACTCAATGTAGTTTTCTCTAGTCCAGTCCATTTGCCTGCAAATTTCAAGATGTCATACCAAGCTGTTTTCATTACTATAGCTCTGTAGTAAAGCTTGAAGTCACAGATGGTGATGCCTCTGGAGGTTCCTTTATTGTCCAGGATTGTTTTAGCTATTCTGGGTTTTTTGTTTTTTTCATATGAAGTTGATTTTTGCTCTTTCAAGGTCTGTGGAGAACTGTGTTGGGATTTTGATGGGGATTGCTTTGAATATGTAGATTGCTTTTGGTAAGATTGCCATTTTTATTATGTTGCTCTTACCTATCTAAAAGCATGAGAGACCTCTTCATTTTCTGATGTCTTTTTCAGTTTCTTTCTTCAAAGACTTAAAGTTCTTTTCATATAGATCTTTTACTTATTTGGTTAGTATTATCCCAAGATATTTTTTGTTATTTGTGACAATACTAAAACTAAATACTAAAAACCCAGTGACAATAATTGGGGTTCAACCTGAAAATCAGAAAAGCAAAGCAGCCAAGCAACTAGAGAATTCTTGCCTCTACCAAGACTGGGCGAACACAAACTAAGCAGACAGAGCCTCATTCTCCTCCCATTTTATATTTCTTCTAGTGCTGGGATTAAAGGTGTGACTTCTTAGAACTGGGATTAAAGCTGTAGGCCACCACCATCTGGATTTGTTTCTGGTTGATTTGTTGAGTTCAAGGGTAGTCTTGAACTTACAGAAATCTATATGCCTTTTTTTCCCCTCAAATCCTGGATTTAAAGATATATGTCACCATTACTTGACATGTAGTGGCTTAACTTTGCCTCTGGTCTTCAGGCAAGATTTATTTACCAAAATACAAGTAACATACCACTATATGTGGCTATTGTGAGGGATGATGTTTCTCTGATTTCTTTCTCAGCCCTTTTATTTTTTGTATATAGGAAGGCTTCTCTTTTTTTTTCTTCATAGAAGGTATTTTATTCTCTGTTAGATAAAACAGTCTTTTAAAGGCTTGGGTTAGAATCTTTTGGATAAACAGTGAGTCTGATTTAAAGTTCATGTCAGTATCAGTCAGGGTTCTCTAGGGGAGCGCACTGTTAGAATGAACACATAGAAAGAAAGACTATTCAGTTGGCCTATACAATATGACCTGGGTACCCCAACAATGTCCGTTTTCACCCTGGAGAGGCAGAGAACTCAGTAGCTGCTCAGTCTAGGTGCCTGACTGTCTCAGCTGTCCCAGACGGGTACCAAAGACCTCAAGAATTTTTGGAGAGCTCCAGGTCTTGACTCTTGGAAGGCCAGAGAAGTTGGGTTCTGCTATCTCAGATTCCCTTATATTTTGGACATCAAAAGAAAGTTTGTAATGGATTAATTTAAAATGCTGCAGGATCTCCGGGCGGTGGCAGCAGGCCATGTGGTGGCAGGCAGCGGGCAATGGGCAGCAGGTCCCAAAATCAGTCAGTCCCAGGCAGGGACGCCATAGTTCCCATGCCGCAGGTCTCCGAAGGTGGCTGGTCCCAGGCAGCAAGCCATGCTGCGGGTGAGAGACAGAGGATAGGTACCTTATGCAGAGTGAGGTTGGATATTTATTTAGTGGGTTGTGGTAGGGAAGGGGGAGGGGGGGGAGAGAGAGAGAGAGAGAGAGAAAGGGAGAGACATATGCTGCCTCTTCAAGAGGGAGATGGAAAAGCTCATTTTATTTTTTTGAGTTGATCTTGAATCCTGCCACATTATAAAGGTGTTTATCAGTTGTAGGAGTTCCCTGGTAAGAGTTTTTGCGGTCACTTATGTATATTATCATATCATCTGCAAATAGCAGAAATTTACCTTCTTCCTTTCCAATTTGTATCCCCCTGATCTCCTTTTGTTGTATTATTGTTCTAGCTAGAACTTTGAGTACTATAGTTAATAGATATGGAGAGAGTAAACAGCCTTGTCTTGTTCCTGATTTTAGTGGAATCGCTTTGAGTTTCTCTCCATTTAATTTGATGCTGCTGTCAGCTTGCTGTATATTGCTTTTATTATGTTTAGATACATTTGTAGTATCCCTGATCTCTTCAAGTCCTTTATCATACAGGGGTGTTAAGATTTTGTCATAGGCCTTTTCAGTGTCTAGTGAGATGATAACATGGTTTTTTTCCTTCAGTTTATTTATATGTTGGATTATATTGACAGATTTTCATACATTGAACCATCCTTGCATCTCTGGGATGAAGCCCCACTTGATCATGGTGGATGATTTTTTTGTTGTGTTCTTAGATTCGGTTTGCCAGTATTCTAGTAAATATTTTTTACACCAATGTTCATGAGGGAGATTGGTCTGTAATTCTCTTTATTAGTTGCATCTTTGTGTGGTTTGGCTATCAGGGTAACTTTAGCCTCTTTAAAAGAGTTTGACAATGTTTTTTCTGTTTCTATTGTGTGGAACAATTTGAGGAGTATAGGTATTAAGCTCTTCTTTGAAATTCTGGTAGAATTCTGCACTGAAATCATCCAGTCCTGGACTTTTTTTTTTTTTTTTTTTTTTTTTTTTTTTTTTTTTTGGTTGGGAGACTTTTGATGTCTGCTTCTATTTCCTTTGGGGTTACAGGTCTGTTTAAATTGTTTATCTGGTCTTGATTCAGTTTTGGTATGTGGTTCCTCTCCAGAAAATTGTCCATTTCTTTTAGATTTTCTAGTTTTGTGGAATACAGATTTTTCAAAGTATGACCTAATGATTCTTTGGATTTCCTGGATTTCCTCAGTGTCTGTTGTTAATGTCCCGCTTTTCATTTTTGATGTTTTTTGTTTTTTTTTTTTAATTTGGATGTTCTCTCTCTGCCTTTTGGTTAGTTTGCATATTGGTTTTTCTGTCTTGTTGATTTTCTGGAAGAGCCAACTCTGTTTCATTGATTCTTTATTTTGCTTTCTTTGTTTCTGTTTTACTGATTTCAGCCCTCAATTTCCTGCTGTCCGGTCCTTCTGGGTGAGTCAGTTTCTTTTTGTTCTAGAGCTTTCAGATGTGCTGTTAATTCTCTCATTGAGATTTCTCCATTTTTTTTTAAATGTAGCCACTTTACTGTGAACTTTGCTCTTAGCACTGCTTTCATAGTGTCCTATAGGTTTGGGTATATTATGCTTTCCTTTTTGTGGAATTCTAGGAAATATTTAATTTCTTTATTTGTTCCTTGAGCCAGGCCTGATTCAGTTGAGCATTGTTCATTTTCTATGAGTTTGTAGACCTTCTGCAATTAGTGTTGTTGTTGAATTCTAACTTTAAGCCATGGTGATCTGATAAGATACAGGAGGTTATTCCTTTTTTTTGTATCTGTTGAGGTTTACTTTGTGACCAAGTATGTGGTCAATTTTAGGGAAGGTTTCATGAAGTGCTGAGAAGAAGGTATATTCTTTGGTGTTGGGTGAAATGTTCTGTAGATGTCTGTTAATTCAATTTGAATTATGACATTTTAGTTCTCTTATTTCTCTGTTAAGTTTCTGTCTGGCAGACCTGTCCATTGGTAAGAGTGGGGTGTTGTAATCTTATTCTATTACTGTATGGGGTTTGATGTGTGATTTAAGCTTTAGTAATGTTACTTTTACATATGTAGGTGCTCTTGTATTTGGGGCAAAAATGTTCAGATTTGAGATTTCATCATGATGGATTTTTCCTGTATTGAGTATGAAGTGTCCTTTTCCATCTCTTCTGATTTATTTAATTTGCAGTCTATTTTGTTAGATATTAGGATAGCTACACCCGTTTCTTAGGTCCATTTAATTGGAAAATCTTTCCCGAACTCTTTATACTGAGGTAATGTCTTTTTTTGAGGTTGAGGTGTGTTTCTTGTATACAGAAGGATGGATCCTGTTTTTCATATCCATTCTGTTAGTTTATGTCTTTTTACAAGTAAATTGAGTCCATTGATATTAAGAAATATTAATGACCAGTGATTGTTTATTCCTGTTATTTTTCAGTGATAGTGTCTGTGTGTTTTCTTTCTTTGTGGTTTGCTGGTGTGAGGTATGAGGTTATTTATGACTATGTTTTTGTGGGTGCAGCTGACTTCCTTGGGTTGGAGTTTTCCTTTTATTACTTTGTGTAAGGCTGGATTTGTTGATAGACATTGTTTAAATCTGGTTTTGCTATGGAATATCTTGTTTTCTCTGTCTGTGGTGATTGAAAGTTTTGCTGGGTATCTAGTCTGGGCTTGTACCCATGGTCTCTCCGTGTCTGCTGTGCATCTGTCCAGGACCTTCTGACTTTCAGTGTTTCCATTGAGAAATCGGTTGCAATTTTGATGGGTCTATCTTTATATGTTACTTGGCCTTTTTCCTTTGCAGTTCTTAATATTCTTTCTTTATTCTGTATGTTTTCTTATTTATGTATTTCTATATGATGAGAGTTCTTTTTTTTCTGGTCTAGTCTGTTTGGTGTTCTGTTAACTTCTTGTATCTTCATAGGCACGTCCTCCTTTAGTTTGGGATAGTTTTCTTCTATGATTTTGTTGAATATATTCTCTATGCCTTTATTCTAAACTTTTTCTTCTATCTCTTTTCTTAGATTTGGTCTTTTCATGGTGTCCCTGATTCCTGGATGTTTTGTGCTATGGATTTGTTGTATTTAACATTTTCTTTGACTGATGAATCTATTTTCTTTATCATCCTGTCTTCCATCTTTTGAAATCTTGATTATGCTGCATCTGTAGTTCCTGTTCATTTACCCAGATTTTCCATTTACAGAATTCCCTTGGTTTGTATTTTCTTTATTGACTCTATTACAATTTTCAAGTCTTGAAATATTTGAACTGTTTGCTTCACCTGTTTGTTTTTTCTTGATTTTCTTGGCTTTAAGAGATTTATTGATTTCTTCCAATTTTCTGTTTATGTTTTCCCCCATTTCTTTAAGAGAAATTTGTATTTCCTCTTTACGGGTCTCTATCTTCTTCAGAAAGTTATATTTAAGGTCATTTTCTTCTGCTTGTTCTGGGTTTGGATTTTTAGGTCCTCCTGTTTGTAGTGATGGAGGGGGCAGGCCTGCATTTCGTCCTGCCCGGCTTCCGCACTGCTAGCTTTACACCCCAAATAACAACACACAAATTGTATTAATTTAAACACTGCCTGGCCCATTAGTTCCAGCCTCTTATTGGCTAATTCTCATATCTTGATTAACCCATTTCTATTAACGTGTGTAGTACGATGAGGTGGTGGCTTACCGGGAAGATTCCAACCTACATCCATCTTTGGCCAGAGCTTCATGGCAACTGCCTCACTGCTTTCTACCCAGCATCCTGTTCTGTTTACTCTTCCTACCTGAGTTCGCCCTATCAACTAGGCCAAGGCAGTTTCTTTATTAACCAATGAAAGTAACACATAGACAGATGACCCACCTACATCACCTGTTTTAGATTCTGGTGGTACCATATTGCTCTTTATGTTGTTGAATGTGTTCTTACACTGCAGTCTGCCCATCTCTTCCTCCAGTGGGTGCATTTGGGGCTTGTGCTTCTCAGGATCTCTCTCCAAAGGTAGTTGCTCTTTCTCCAGGTGCAGGCAGATCTGCTGATATGATTCTTGGACTCCTTCAGGTGTAGGTAGGGCTTGGGGCAGTCTGGACCAAGGCTCTGGTAGGCTCAGATGCTGTGGGGAAATTGTGTGTGTGTATGGATGCTGGTCTGGAGTCTCTGGGGTTTGGTGGGTCAGGTTGTGTCACAGGGTGTGTCTCCTGGGGCTCGGGCCTAGAGAGCAGAGCCCTTCAACTGGGAACTGAGACAGTCACCTGTCTAGGGGCAGTCTGGGCCAAGGCTGTGGAGGGCACAGATGCGGTACGAATTTTTGCCAGTATTGGGAGGCTTACTCCAGGGTCTCTGAGGTTTGGTGGGTTGGGGTGCGATGAACCTCCTAGGGCTAGGGTGCAGAGAACAGAGGTCTCCAACTAGTAACCCAGACATTTCCCTCTCCAGGGACAGTCTCAGTAAGCTTTTTCTAGGGAAAGGCAAACCAACTTCTATTCATGGTAGACCAAAGTAATGATTCTATCAAAGTTTGACCTAGCAAATATTGAGTTTTAGGGTTGCTTAAAGGAGTATGATGATGGGTGGTGTACAGGATCATGAATAACCCAAGGGCAAGTGCGTCACAAAAGCCTACCCCAGCTGAGTGACAACTAATTGAAGATACAGTGCTCTGGCTGCACGACAGGTCCAAGTCTCCTGGATGCAAAGGTGTCAGAGAGTGTTCTCTCCCTGGAATTATTTACTACTTTTAGAACGTTTGAGAGGGACCTTGTGGATTTTGTTAATTTCATGAACTTCCTGCACTTGAAGGTTGCTTACTTCTTCTGCCACTTCTGAAGCCTCATAATCCTGTTCCCTCTAATAATAAATTGCAACACAATAACTCCATCCCTTCCTCCAGCTCTTAGGTTCTTTCTCCTCTTCTGTGATGATTTAAGCATTGGAGAGAGTGATCGAGAGAGTTTCACCAATGATCATGAATTTTTCAAATACTCTTAATCTACAAAAGGAAGTTTTTGTTCATTAATAATTCTTTGGGTGCAACTATGTTTAGAAACCACTTGATGCTCATAACATTCATTCAACAAAACAGTAGCATTTCCTTCCTCACTAGGTCCTCTGATGTCCCCCCATCTACAGCCTTTCTCCTCCTGTGGGATAGGCCTTAAATTAGGTTTGAAAGCTGATTGTTGTACTCAGAGTAATCATGACATTATTGTACCTGTAGGCACATCCTGCCTGGCATTTTGGTGATACAGCATACTTTTTTTCTAACTCTTTGATTGTTTCTGCTATTTTTATTACAGCCCCTAGGCAGTCATATTTTTTTTTTTTTGATATCACAGCTTTACTTAAGGTAGCAACTTTACAAAGGTTGAATTTCTTCCATCCTGTTTTTGTAGTTCTTATAGATTGAATAGGAAAACCAATTTGAGCTGGGCAATGGTGGCTCATGGTTTTAATGCCGGCCCTTGGGAAGCAGGGACAAGCATATCTGTGAAATTGAGGCTAGGCTGGTCTACAGAGTGAGTTCCAGGACTGCCAGCGCTGTTGCACAGAGATACTCTGTCTTGAAAAAAGAAAACTGACTTGAAAATGCTTTGAAAGGCTAATGCTTTAATTACTGCACATGTGCTGGACTAGGCATTGCACCATGTATTTACTGTGATCCTAATCCTCAGTGCTTTCAGAGGTAGCTAATACTATATGTATATTAGCTATTACCATTAGAGAAACACAATCAGGTGTTTGTATTTCTTAATTTGATCATTAAAAATATTTTTATTTATACTTTAAAATGTTCACACAGTGTATTTGGATCATAATCACTCTCAGCTTCTTTTCCTAACTTTTTCCAGGTTGAGCCTCACTTCCTTATCCCCCCCAATTTCATGTTCTCTGTTTTTTTTTAAAATTCTTTATGTTTTATAATAGTTCATGACTACAATTTGTGCTGCCCATATTGTCCCGGAGTGGTGCCTTTCACTGGAGCATGGTCAGCCAACCAGGAGCATATCTTTAAAGCAAACCAACTCTTTCTCCCCCAGAAGCCATCAGCTCTCCATAGTTTTCAAGAACTCATTCCCACTCCATGCCACAGTGCTGACTCGCCTTTCTTCCTGCAGGTCTTGTGCAGCTCACCAAAGCTGCTGCGTTCATAAGTACAGCAGCCCTGTCATATTGAGAAGACAGTTTCCTCAGCTCCTCCTCAGCCTGTGGCTGTTAAAATCTCTCTAGTACAGCTAAGTAATTGTTTCTGGCAGTTACTCAATCTGTTTCCTGGATGATGTGATATTTTGATTAAATGCTCCAACATTTTTGGAAAATATTGCCCTAGCAGCATAGAAATGACCTTTTTTTGAACTATTCATCAGATTGCAAAACAGTATTCTTTTTAAAATGAGTGTCTCTGGTAATTATATCTCTTGGGCTCAAATTTGGAGCTTGCCTCCAGCAGATAATTTGACAGACCTTATCCCGAGGTTTTTCTCTCCCAGGTAAGTGGAATTGCGACTGCTTTGTTTTATTCCACAAAGGCATTGTTTTTTTGTGTCTCCTAGAACTTCTGGTGGTACTCTGCCCAGAGGACAAGACTGCTGTCCCTTCTCTCCAGCTGTGGTGTTCAGGGCATGATAACAGTTAATAGAAAATAACTTGTTTATCCCTCAAGGTGCTGTGGATATTGAGAAGGCGTTATCTTATTTGGAATATTGTTAGTACTTACTAAATGCTTCAAAAAATGAATAGTCGGTAATAGTGTGGTTCATCCTATGTTTTTAAGTGTATTTTAATAATGGAATCATAGGTGTTTGTGCTCTAATCTTATTTGTGTGTTTCTATAATTGTTTTCCTTTTATGAATTTCTATAAATTCTAAAGTAACCACAGAGTGTCTGTTACTTTTTGCTACTTGATAGGTAGTTCTTCATATCTAGTGTGATGCACAGCAAATATTGTAGCTACAAGACCAGAAAAACTTTTCTTTCTTCCTGTCTTTCTAAAAAGATACAGGCTGTATTTCAGTAAACACAGCAATCAGTTCTCTGCTCAATCACCAGCATGGGTCCCTCCCTCCCTCCCTCCCTCCCTCCCTCCCTCCCTCCCTCCCTCCCTCCCTCCCTCCCTCCCTCTTTTTCAAGACAGGGTTTCTCTGTAGACCACTTTTCTTTTTGCTTCTAAAACCCCTAATTTTCTAGGTACTGCTTGGCTGCATTACCCTAGAGAAATATGCAAACTAAAATGACTTTCATTGATCCTAGCTTGCTCTTCTGTTCTCCGTTGAAGAACAACTACTTTTCATTAAAGACACACGTGCTGTGCCAGAGTCACGTGCTTGCTCTTTTGTCAATGCTGTCTTAGAAGTTTGTCTTTACACCTCCATTTCTCCTCACATCATGCCCAGCAGGAACTTGACATTGCACATGCTCACATCCTTCCCTCACTCTGTTTCCTTCCTATCCTCAATGACACAGGTACAGACCATGAGAAGCAGTCATCCTGAACAGTGCCCTGACAAGTTTGTGGGCTAGCTCAGTGTGCAAATCTGTACTCTAGCACTTAGTCAGGAGAATGGGTGGAGAGCTTGAGGAAAAGAAAAGAAAGTCATGAAGCAAAAGAGAGGAAGAATTGGAAACGGAAATGAAACGATATATGACTTAAAACTTGGCCTTTGATCTTTTTGCTGTTGATCCGCAGTGTTTGAAAGGCTGATGATACTAAGTGTTATTTGCAGCTCTATTTTCCTTATTCCTGCATAGCTAATTTTGTATTTTAAAAATTAAACACTAACGGAAAAAGATAAAATATATTCATTGCCTGCAACTAATAGCACATGTTAATCTTTTGCCTTTATGTGTTTAGTGTGTATTTTATAGCAAAGATTTGAAAACCCCAGCTCTCCTCTGAGTCACAGCAGTTTTGTCTCTCCTAGGAGACACCACCTACCTGTCTTTGTATGCCCCCTGCTGTGTTTCCTGTTTCTTCTAGCTAGTTGGCTTTCTTCCCCTTCCCATTTTGTTCCCTGTAATACCCAGATTAGCTTTTAATTTAGGATTTTCTTGATTTAGTCTTTCTAGTAGCTAGGATTATAGATGACATCTTCCACACCCAACATGAGGATTTTGCAAAGATTTTGACTTTTATTAGTAATATTTTGCGTGTCCCACCTCACTCCAGCCACTTGATCTTATGAGGTGAACCACACTCATGCTAGGCAAATGTTCTGTAACTGAGCTAACACTCCCAGTTCTTTGTGCTTTTACATTGGTACAACATGTGTGTCCTTAACTATTATTGCATTGGTTCCCCTTTGTTTATCCTCTAATTCTTTTAGATCATGACTGGAGCAATTGACATTATCTGTTTCATAGATGAGAAATTGAAATCTATGTAATTTGGCCAATTCTATAAGAGGGGCACTCCTGGAATCCAGATTAAATTCTACCCTTTTAAATCCATACCTCCAGCACCCAGCAGTCCGTGAACATTCCTTTGCTATCACTGGTACATAATAGTTTCTGACAGAAGCAGAGAAGCAGTTAATGTGTAGGATGTTTCTAAATGTGTGTTTTTTTCTTTTCTTTCTTTTTTTCCTCTTTCTTTTATATTTTTTTCTTTTCTTTTCTTTTTTGGTCTCTTCTGCTTCTAGGCAGAAAGTCTGGTGTCTTAACTGTGAAAATTCTGGAACTACATGAGGAATGCACCATGCAGGTTGCAGTGTGTGAGCAGTTGGCAGGGTCACCAACCCCCAGCCCTCCCCGGGAAACAGCTCCAGGACTGGGAGCCTGTCTGAAGGTTCTTTTTACCAGAGAAACTGCAGACCACCTAAGGGGGCGTCCCCAGGACATCATCTACATCTTCCCTCCTTGGTGAGTACAGCAAGCTGAGTCCAGCCGTCAGCTGTGCATTTGCCTCATAAGCGGAAGACATTTTTACCAGGAAAAGTTCTGTGACTTTGTTAGAAAAATGCCAAGGGAGGAAAGCCAGGATGTGACTTCTATCTTATGTGACAGGATTGTGACCACTTGGAATCAGATTTTATAATTTGGATTTAGGGAGTAGGAAAAACAACCACTTGAGGATTTTTGTTCATGAAGTGTGTTGTATGATCTACAATCTGGCCGTTTTTGTTCTTATTCTTTCTGGGAAATAGGTGTCGTAGGCGATCTTATGTGACAGTAGGGTAATATGTATTACTTTATTCTTTTCTTGATGTCATTTAAGAGGGAAATATAAAAAGAACAGATTAATGCATAATATAGTTTGAGCTCCAGGAGAATAAATAATCATTCCTAGACCAAAATTTATAGCAGTTCTAATATTTGCTTTCTTTAGCTTAGGAGAATAGTTTTTACTATCAAAAACTATTACTTTTGGTAAATACTAACTATTAAATTTATTGGTAGAAGGTTAAAAACTTTGGATCTCTTACATATATTTGTAGTCTTTGTTTTCTTACGCCTTTATATGGTTTTGTTGTCAGAGTGATACTGGATCCATACAGTTTGTGAGTGATCCCTCCCTCCCTCCCTCCCTCCCTCCCTCCCTCCCTCCCTCCCTCCCTCCCTCCCTCCCTTCCTCCCTCCCTCCCTCCCTTGCATTTAAGAAGAATTGGTTCTGGTTCTTTGAGCATCTGGTAGAATTCTGAATCCATCTCAGCCTGTGCTCTTTTTTTCCAGTTAGCAGGGTTTTGATACTGTTCTAATCTTTTTTATGTGTCTGCTTAGGTTCATCTCTTTATTTATAATATAGGTAGTTAGAAGAATCAAGAAATTAAGTCAATTCTTTTTGATTTTCCTATTTAATGGAGTTCAGGTTTCCAAAGTGTTCCCTGCTGTGGGATAATGCTCTTGTTCACTGTAAAGATTTGTCAATCATATTGGTTTAATGAAACATTGATTGACCAGTAGTCAGGCATGAACTATATAGGTGGGGTGACCAGACTAGGAGAATTCTGGAAAGAGGAAAGGCAAAGACACAGTTGCAAACCACAAGCCAGATGCAGAGGTAGCAAGATGAGAATGTCTTACTGAGGAAAGGTTCCAAGCCATGTGGCTAAACATAGATAAGTATTTTGGATTGATTTAAGTGTAAGAGCTAATTGATAATAAGCCTGAGCTACTGGTTGAGCACTTACAATTAGTATAAGCCTCTGTGTGGTAAGCAACTGCCCAGTATTTGGAACTGAGCAGCTCCGAGACAGGACACTTCCATCTACAGTTCCCTTAAAATATTCTTTATCTTTCATTTTAAAAAGCTCCCAGCCAAGTATAGTGGTACATGCCTTTAATTCTATCACTCAGGAAGCTCCACTCATGCACATATGGACAGCACTAGTTAAATTTAGAAGGTTATGAAAAAAAAAAGACTTGAATTAGGATAGGGACTTAGTGGTGATATGTCTGCAAGGGATATGTGGGTGAAAGGTAGATATGATCAAAATATATTGTGTGCATATATAAATATGAAATTCTCAAAAGAATGAATTTTTTTAAGTTAAAAAGTGTTATTTGTGTTGTTGAACTTGAATTTTGACTTAAGATTAGGAAGGAATTTCCAGCAATGTTTTAAGTGATCTTAAATATATTTCTGAATTATGTATTTGTGCAAAGTTGTATTCTCAGCATTGATAATTCTTTTATATTTATTTGTGCATATTTGCATGTGCACATGTATGCACACTCATGCATGCATGTCATACGATGTTTGTGTATGTATGTATTCCTTTTACCACATGGATTCCATGTATTGAAATCAAATTATCAAGTTTTGTAGCAAGCATCCTTACCCACTGAGCTATCTCATAGGCTGGGTTATTAGCAATAACAAAATCAAAGTATCAATCAGCTCGGCAAAATTTTGAAGATGCTCTTTATCCTGTAGTATCATATATTTATTCAGTCAAGATTTAGTTCTTCATGTGAAAATAAACACACCTATCTCATTAGCAGCAACTGAGCTTTTTTCTTCAATAAAACTAAAATGGCATCCTAAGAATTGTTTTAAAAATAGATTTCTTTGATTATAGCAGATGTTTGAATTATATAGTTACTTATATACTTGGAGCGTATAAAGGTTTTTCTGATGACAAACAGTCATTAAAGGAAAAAGCTGGAGGTGCTCTAATCCATTTGCAAAATCTGTTTACTTTATTGAGGCTGTAATTTCCTGGTAAATCTGATGCAGCAATGCAAGTAATTGTCAGAGATTTAAGGCAGTTTTGATACAGAACTGAAGACCAATGAAGAACTTTATGACTTGAACAATAATTTTGTGGTGAAGTATTAAACATTATTAAAATTATTAAAATAATTAATTAATTAAAATGAAATCCTTCATATCTATTATAGCTTTCCAGTTGGTCCTTAGTGTTATCACCATGGTAAGCATGGGGAAAACAAAGATCTTTTAACTGCTTAATTTTATTTATTTATTTTGCTGTATGCCTATGGTGTTCTGGTTTAGGGTATCATTTCTCTGAGTCCTGGCTTCCAACAAAGACAACCAGAATGTGCTGCCTACAACACTGCTTTCTAGTGCTGCCTTCAAGAAGGACATGACACTGAATACAGGTGGCCCCTTAGATTAATTAATATATGTGAACAAAATACAATGTTTCATTATTTTAATATAGATTTATTGTTGCTTAAATGGTTTTGGAAACAATGTGATCTGTCATGTAGTGCCTCATTTGTTCTAGCTGAAACAAATGTTTTCCTAATTTCTCTAACTTTTTAAACATAAAGATAATAACCTTATAGGGCCAAAGGGACAGAATAGAGATGGCCTTTGACTGTGGTTAATCTTAGAATAACAGAGACATACTGTGAACCCTGAGGGGTATGCAGGTGGTCCGTATGTGAGAATGGTCCTTTCTTCCTAGAGTGCTCTGTCATAACCTGTGATGGTTTGAAAAAATTGGCCCCCATAGTGAGTGACACTTTTAGGAGGTGTGGCCTTGTTGGAGGAAGTGTGTCACTGTGGTGGGACTTTGAGTTTTCCTATGCTCAAGCCATGCTCAGTATGACACACAGTTCACTTCCTGTTGCTTGTAGATCAAGATGTATAACTCTCAGCTCCTCCAGCACCATGTCTGCCTGCGCACTACCATGTCCCACCATGAAGGTTATAATGAACTAAACTTCTGAAACTGTAAGCCAGCCCAAATTAATTGTTTTCCTTTATAAGAGTTCCGTGGTCATGGAGTCTTTTCACAGCAGTAGAAACCCTTACTGAGACACAGCCTATTCTGCCTAGATACTCAGTCCTCATGGTCCCTTTGTGTTTTCTTCGCTATCTTCTCCAAAGCTTCAAGGCAACACTTACATCTGTGGTAGAAGCCAGTGGAAATTGTAGTTTGTCCTTTTCCTCCCACCTCTGTCGGTTAAGTAAACTACATTTTGAAAGACTGGTTTCCATGGTTTAGACCACAAGGTGTGCAATCCATGTACCAGCTCATTTCTGAAAAGACAGAAGGAAACATGAAAGGGCTTGACTTCATGTATCTTCCTATCATAGGGAGATAGTACTTGTAGTACCTGAGAAGCTTCCATTGTTATCCAATTTTAGGACAGCAAACTTGCAGTAGAAGAGACAGGAAGATTAATAGTATTATGCTATTGCATATTACTAGTGACAAGTAGCTACGGTTAGACTAGACCCTGCCTTCCTGCTTATTCTCCCATAGGTTCCATGCTCTTTCAGACTTTGGTGGGAACCCATGCAAAGTTCCCTCAGCATTCCATACTGCATGATGAAGAAATGACCAAGGGAGAAAGCCCCGCATACTTGACTGAAAAGTAACGACTAAGGAGGAGATCCCCATCCCTCCCACCCCTTTTCTCTACTTTTCATTACAAACCCTTTGCATGTTGTAAATACATTTTTCTATAAAATTAAGATTTATCTTTAAGATTGTAAAACAATGGGATTCACTATTGAATCTTTATATTTAATGTAATTTGCTTGATCGTCTTCCCTTTCCCCTATCTCTGCTTCCTTTCTCTGTGCCCTCAACTTCCATGTCATACATATTCTATTGCCCTCTTTTATTTTCCCCAGCCTGAAGGCTTATTTTTCTCTTGTTATGGTACACTTCATAGTTTTATAACCTCTCTCTTTCTCATACACACACACACACACACACACACACACAAATCTGGGAATGACATATGAGAAAAAATCCATTACGTTTGTATTTCTAGGTTTGAAATACATCACAGGATAATTTCTAGTTCTATTCATTTTTTGAAAATATCGATTCATTTGTCTTTATATCCGAGTATAATTCTACTGAGTATATTACTGTATTTTTGTTATCCATTAATCTGTTAGTCCCATTTACCAGCTATTTTGATTAATGCATCATTGAGCATGGGTGTTCAAGTATCTCTGTAGTAGGACATAAAGTTGTTTGTTTATGTACCTAAGAGAGGTAGAAATAAGTTACAATATAGTTCTGATTTTAGCTTTTACAGAAACCTCCACACTGATTTCTGTAGTAGCCATAACACTTACGTATTTGTCAACATTTAATAAGGGTTTTCTTTTTGCACATTCTTACATAAGAAAAGCACAACAATATATAGTAGTGAGAATACAGAAATTAAACAGTATAACATAGTTTATCTTACTTAATGAACATTCATTCTGTCTGTATCTACTAGTTCTTGTTGTACCAAAGCACTTGGTGTTATTCAGGTATATAAATTTTATATGTATAGATGCTTGCCTCAGAATGGTTTTAATCAGCTCTGGATATATTCTTAATAGATAAAATGGAGGAAAAATTATCAATATTAAACTTAATGAAAAAGCCTGGTGCCTGTATATTTACTATATGCTCAATAAATTTTGGTTAATTTATTATTCGTAACAATTGGCACTATGTTCTAAACCTAAGGTAATTTAAAAAATCTTTAACCAGCCAGGTGGTGGCGGTGCACACTTTTAATCCCAGGGAGGCAGAGATAGGCGGATCTCTGTGAGTTTGAAGCCAGCCTGGTCTACAGAACAATTTCCAGGACAGACTCCACAGCTACAGAGAAACCCTGTCTCGAACCTTCCACTCTAGAAAGAAAATCTATAACCAATATGATTAATCCAGAAATATTTTCATTTTTCATTGAAAAAATATGTATTCATACAATATATTCTTATCATGCTCTTCCCTTCTCCCAACTCTTTTCAGATTCTCCCCACTACCCACCCAACTCCTCACCCTTTCTTTCTCTTTCTAAAAACCACAAAAACTTCACACATACACATGTGTACCCCCTTAATCCCCACAGAAATATAAAACCACAAACCAAAATAGAAGAGCAGAAAACACAGAACAAAACAATAACAGAAAAAGCCCACACAAAGCTATAAGAGACAGAATGTCTATAAATATACCATCAAGTTCATTTTTTGTTGGCCACTTACTCCTGTGGTTGTACAGAATGTAGCGCACACAAGAAGATCTGAAGATCAAGGATAGGTAATGAATAAATCAGAATATTCTCATGTGCAAGTGAGACATAATTTTAAGCATATAGGACCCTAAAGCTCTACCAGGAAACGTCTACAGCTGATAAATACTTTCAGTAAAGTAGCAGGATACAAAGTAAACATAGAAAAGTTAGTTGCCTTTTATATGCAAATGACAAACTGACTGAGAAAGAAATTAGGAAAAAGTACCTTTCACAAAGGCCTCAAAAGTGTGTGCGTGTGCGTATATTATGTTGGGATAACTCTAACTGAGGAGAGAAAGACTTGTAAAAACTTCAAGATGTTAAGGAAAGAAATAGATCAAGACATCAGAAGATGGAAAGTTCTTTTGTGCCTATGGATCAGTACATGGAAATGGCCATCTGTCAAGAACAATCTACAGATTCAACACAATCCTCATCAGAATGCCATTACAGTTTTTCACAGAAATTGAATAAATTGTTTTCTATATCATGTGGAAGCACTAAACTCTAAAGATAGGTAAATCATTCCTGAATAACCAAAGAACTGCTGGAGGTGTCACCATCCTAGATTTCAAGTTGTATTTCAGAACTATACTAATGAAAGCAGCATGGTACTGGCATAAACACAAACATTGACTACCAGAGGAATCAAATCGAAGACTCAGACATAATTCCACACAACTATGGACACCTGAGCCAAAAATATACATTAGAAAAAAGACAAAATTAATCCTTGCACGCGGAAGGTAGAAGCAGGTGGATCTCCGTGATTTCAAGGTCAGCCTGGTCTACAAGAGCTAGTTCCAGGGCAGGTTCCAAAGCTACAGTGAAACCCTGTCTCACAAAACCAAAACCAAATCAAAACAAAAAAGTAAAGAAAATGAAAAAAAGACAAAATCTTCAACAAGTGGTGCTGATTAGTCTGAATGCCTACATGTAGAAGAAAGCAAACAGATCCATATCTACCACCCTGAGCCTTACTCAACTCCCAGTGAATCAGAGACCTCAACATAAGACCAGATACCCTGAATCTGATAGAAAAGAAAGGGTTCGATAGTTTTTAACTCATTGGCCCAGGGAAAACCTTTCTGAAAGGGAAACCAATAGCACAGGCACTAAGGCTGACAGTAAATGGGGCCTCATGAAGCTGAAAAAGCACACCATCCTTTGAACAAAATGGCAGGCTATAAAATGGGAAAATATCTTTATCAATCACACATCTGATGAGAGTTAATATCTAATATATATATATATATAAAGAGCTAAAAATAACTGAACATCAAGAAAAGAAATAACTGAATTTAAAATTTAAAATAACAAAGTAGAGAGTTCTCAAAAGATAAGATACAAATGGCACTTAAGGAACACTTAAAATACCCAGTGTCCTTACTTAGCCATCTTGGAAATTCGAATTGAAACTACTTTGAGACTTCAGTTTAAACCAGTCAGAATGGTCAAGAGCAATGACACAAATGACAGCTCATACTGGCAAGGACAGGAGGAGATGGAACACTTGCTCACTTCAGACTCATTATAGCCACTTTTAAAGTCAGTGTGATGGTTCCTCGTGAAGCCTGGAAAAGACCTGTGTCAGGATCAAGCTATGCCACTCTTGGGCGTAACCCAAAGGCTGCTCCATCCTATTACAGGGATATTTGCTCATCCAGCTTCATCGCTATGCTATTCACAAGAGCCAGAACTTGGAAACAGCCCAGATGTCCGTCAGCTGATGATTGGATAATGAAAATGTGATACACTTATACAATAGAATATTAATCAGCTGTTTCAAAAAATAAATTATTTTAATTCTAAGGTAATTGGATGGCGCTAGAAATAAATTATTGAAAGGTAATCCAGGCCCCAAAAGACAAATATTGTTTTTTTCCTAATATCAGGAGTACTTTTACATACTTTTTTTTAAGATTTATTTATTTATTATGTATACAGCATTCTGCCTGCATGTCTGCATACCAGAAAAGGGCACCAGATTTTATCATAAATGGTTGTGAGCCACCATGTGGTTGTTGGGAATTGAACTCAGGACCTCTGGAAGAGCAGCCAGTGCTCTTCACCGCTGAGCCATCTCTCCAGCCCCACTTTTACATTCTTTTAAAGATAAAAAATGGGTAAATATTAATCAATGATGGCATGGATTTAGCATCCAAAGTAAAAAAAAAATTTATATTCCCAGAATTGCATGAGGCACTGTCTTTGGTACAAGCATATTTGTCTTATCTTATACTTTGTGGATTAGATATTTCCACAAAACTGCCCTGGTCGTCTAGGGGAATATACTAAGTCCCTGGATATAATAGCCTGCACCGTTTTATGAGAATAGAGTCTGTACTTGGAACCTTCCAAATCCTTACCAATGAGGAAATTCCAAGCATTCCACAGGAATAGATAATTTTAGTGGGTAGCTAGCTGATGACATGAAATGTTGGAATGGTAAACATTTCTGTTCACATCAACTGAACAGTACAATCTGAGATTGCGTGTTCTCTGGGCTGTGGGTGATCAGTGGGTGGCCAGCCTGTCTGTGCCACCTGTGGCTTGGCTTGGGTTGGGATTCATGAGGAGCATAGCATCTAGTCAGGAATAGGTGTATTTCTAATGTATTCCTATCTGGGCCACCTGCAGCGGGGGTAGGGGGGTGGGGGGGGAGGGCGTCTGTAGCTGATTCCTGTGGTCCTTTGAACTGATTCTTCATTTCTTTATGGCAATTAATACCTTCATTGGGACCAAATTGGTTTGTCAGATACTGGGCAACATGTTAAGAAACTTGTTTGCGAACTTGAAAATCTGGAAATACAAACTTTATTAAATCTGTGGTGATTTTCCTGATGCGATGATAGTAAATGTGCTTGTTCTTTGTTGAAAAGTTGTCAGGATCGTTAGTCATCTGCTTCCGTGGGATCAGTGAGTAGTGTGGGTGGAATTACAAAACAAGTGACAGTACGTTAGGTGCTTTATTGAGGTGTAAGACACCCCACAAGAGGTGGCTTTGTGACATTACTTTCAAAAAGCAATCTGCCCGGGCAGTGGTGATGCACACCTTTAATCCCAGCACTCGGGAGGCAGAGGCAGGCGGATCTCTGTGAGTTCGAGGCCAGCCTGGTCTACAAGAGCTAGTTCCAGGACAGACTCCAAAGTTACAGAGAAACCCTGTCTTGAAAAACAACAACAACAATAAGAAAGAAAGAAAGAAAAAGTAATCTGTGTGCCCTTGTCTTCTGACTGACAGATATTCTAGCCACGGTATTGTGATCTCTGTAAAGTATAATCCTGATTTCTATTTGTTACATTGCACCTAGGGGGTACAGTATAGGAGAGCAGTCTAAGAAAGCATTATTTACAAGCCAATCTTCTCTGCTCTCAGAAACTAAGCAGGGTCAGCCTAGTTAGTACCTGAGTGGGAGAACAGTCAGTTAAATTTGAATTTCTGGGGCAGCCAGTGAAATGGAGGACTTGGAAGTAAGGGGTGAGGGAGTTCTCTTGTGATGATAGCGATGGTTGGTAGCCCAGCAGTTGCTTGGGTTGCACCCATTGTGTACATTAGTCAGAACTCAGTGACTAGCCATTGTATGTGAATTTTCTTTTATATATACGTTAATATATATGTATTTATTTATATTTATAAATATATAGAGCTGGTTTTGGAGTTGGACACTGGCTTGGTTCCTCTCTAATTCCAATCCTGTATAACAAAGTCTTCCCCCTCTAGTAAAATTACTTCATTATAAATAGCTCACAAATTAGAACACCATAAGGAAGCCAGCCACTCAGACATTTGCCTAGAGCCAAACTCGACATCTCAGCAAACTCTTTATAGTTAGGATAGTGACTCTGAAGCAACAGAGCTTCACTTAAGGTGTATGCTTTCACTGTCAGCAATATTTCTGTTTCTTATCCACC
Organism: Arvicola amphibius; assembly: GCF_903992535.2. NCBI lineage: Eukaryota > Metazoa > Chordata > Mammalia > Rodentia > Cricetidae > Arvicola > Arvicola amphibius. The sequence goes on along the minus strand of NC_052056.1, from coordinate 113,869,932 downwards.
GGGAAAGTAGAGAGAGCTGTGGCAGAGTGAGCACTGGAGGGGGATGATGTTGTTATACTACACCCACACTTAACACCTGTGTGTGTGTAGGAGGAGGGCTGCTTGTTTGTCCTGGCTGCCCTGAACTGAAATAATCACACAGAAACCATAATCATTAAAACACTGCTTGGCCTTTTAGCTAACCCATTTCTATTCATCTGTATATTGCCACGTGGTAGTGGCTTACCGGCAAAGATTCAGCATGTCTGACTCTGGTGGCTCCATGGTGTCTCTCTTTCTCTGCCTTCTCTGCCTTCCCTCTCCCAGCAATCAGTTCCGCCTCACCACCTACCCAAGTGTTCTGCCCTATCAACAGGCCAAGGCAGTTTCTTTATTTATTAACCAATGAAAGCAACACATAGGCAAAAGGACCTCCTACACCCTGTGTGTGTGTGTGTGTGTGTGTGTGTGTGTGTGTAAGCTGTTGGTTGGATCTGCATATAATGGAGACCATGAAGGGTTTTGATTTTTTTCCCCTTTCTCAGTTTTAAGTTTGGAAAATTACCAGAGTCCATAAAACTTAACAAACTGCTGTGTTTTTGCCTTAACAATATATTTTTTTTAGAATCAGTATCCAAGAACCAATTTAAATAACTGGAATATAGAAGTCTTACTCTGTAGACAATCTGAATGCTGGGTACATGGCCTCACACAAAGGAGTGATTTAATAATGTTGTCCAGTGCAGGATTGAACATGCTGCTATTTATTATACTTTGAGGTCGGTGATATCTTTAATGACAGATGTGTCTGTCCCCCTAAAGGTATGTTGGGGAGGCTATTTGCCCATTTCTGTGGAGCACTTGTGAATTTGATTGTAAGACTGAACAAGGTTATCTATCTCCCCTAGGGCGGGCTTTATGGTGTGACTTCTCCCAGTGAGTCTGCTAGGACTTGAGAGCTGCAGATGGGCAGCAGCTCCGGTCATACAAAGGCAAAAGAGTAAAAGCCAAATATTGAAACACTGCCTCATCTGATTTTGTCCTGCACTGGGAAGTACTGCTCTAAAAGACATTATTGGGACAACTGATACAGTTTGAATATGGACTGTATATTATGTTATGATACTGTTCCCATCTTGAATGTTTTCATTATACTGTGGCTTTAAAGGGAAAGTCTTGTGCTTCGGAATACACCTAAAAGCATTCAGAATTCAATTGTACAGTGTCTACAGGTTATTCTCTATAGTTCCACAAATTAGCAACAGTTGTAACTTCAGTGACCACAACTATATATTATTTATTTGGAGACAGTGAGAAAGCTAATATGCCATAAGTCTTACTATTCACTAATCTAGTAGATGAATACAAAGTCATTTCTTGAATTTTTTTTAAGTCTAAAAGTATTTTAAAATGTTGGTGTACAGAATCTATTTTAGTTAGCTACAAATCCTATGTAAAATATAATCTCATAAAACATGGAGGGCAGGGGCATTACATCAAAGCTGATGTTCTTTGTACCTACTTTTATATTCAAAAGAATAGAGATATGCAAAGACTTAAAGCAACCCAAAATTGAGTCCCTTAAGTTTTGTTTTAATTTATTGATGTTGGATTTTTGAGGTAGAGTTTCATGTATCCAGGCTGGGCTCAACCTCACTTTGTAGATTTGTCTGGTCTTGAATTTCTGGTCTTTTTATGTCTACCTCCCAAGTGCTAGGATTTCATACAGGTGCCAACACACCCATCCTTTTTGTTTTTTAAAATGATTCCATATCAAGGACTCTTTGTATACGGAGCTGAGGCAGAGGACAGAATGCTGAGACAATACAGGATGGACAAGGCCTCCAACTCTAACACATGTTATGACACCCTTGATTGCATAAGGATCCCATCATAGGGTTGCTGTTGCTGTGAAGAGATACCATGACCACAGCAACTCTTAGAAAAGTTTTAATTGAGGTGAAGGCTTACAGTTCAAAGGTTTTTAGTCCATTATCTTCATGTCTGGGAACATGGCGGCTGGGAATATGATAGTGTATAGGCAGGCATCGTGTTGGAGCAGTAGTTGAGAGTCCTACATCTTGACTCAAAGGCAATAGGAAGTGGTCTGTCTCACTGGCCATGGCTTGAGCATATGTGAGACCTCAAAACCTGCCTTCACAGTGACACACTTTCTCCATTAAGACCACACCTACTCTAGCAAAGCCACACCTTCTTTGAAGGCTTTCAAACTAGCACATACCCCATTCCCTAATTTGCAAAGACAAAGCCTGTCTATCCACTTCTCTTTGCACTAGATTCCCCTCTTCTTCATGCCAGTTGCAAAAACCAAAACAAAACACCACCACAAGATGTGATGTGTTATATCAAGACTAGCTAGTGATTTACCTCCTTGAGCAAAGTAAGCAGCTTCCTCACAAGGCTTTTCCTCTCTAGATTTGGTTTGGAAAGATCTGTCTGGTTTCTTTTTCCCAGGAATCTAACCTTGGTACCTACCTTGTTGTTGCTTCCATGAATTTACATGTGATTAGTGATTATAATTGGTGTTTAGCTTGGAAAGCCGAGTTTTCAGGGACAAGTGTCTCAGTCAGAGACTGCCCCCCACATGGCTCCTTCATTTCCCTTTTACCTTTTCACTGCTGGTTTTTTATTGCTTGTGTGAAACATTGCAGGATTTGCAACTGGTAGCTAATTCCAGGGCCTTCTATCCCTAAGCCTTTTAGCGTCGGACATCCGGTCTTGACACATTCCTGATGTATATTTAGGAAGCAGATTTAACAGTGTTTCTTGCTTGTTCAGAAATCTTAGATGCTTCTTTCTTTTCTGTTCACCTCTACCTGTTTCTCAACTTGCATGTGAAGATTTCCCTTTATCTTATTTAAATGATGTTTTAGTTAGGGTTTACTATTGCTGTGAGGAGACAACATGACTAACCACAGCAACTCTTATAAAGGACAACATTTAATTGAGGGTGCCTCACCTAGAGTTTCAGAGGTTCCGTCTGTTGTGATCATGAAGGGGAGCATGACAGCATGCAAGCAGACATGGTACTAGAGCTGTACATCTTGCAGGCAACAGAAAGTTGACTCACTGTCACACTGAGGGAAGCTTGAGAAAGAGACCTCAAATCCTATCCTCACAGTGACACACTTCCTCCAACAAAGCCACACCTTCTAAGAGGGCCAAACCGTTTGGGGGCCATTTTCTTTCAAACCATCACAAATGTGTTTTGGTTGACCTGTCACTGGCCAAGTTAATGAACCAACTCTAAATTCCTAGTATTTCTATCCTACCCTGTCTGGGATGTCTTGACGCTCCATTTAAGACATCCTAAATTTCACTTCCTCATGAAGTCCCTTCTGACTTTTTCTAGCTGAATGAGTTCTCTCTGCAGTGTTTGAACCATTACAGTTTTTGCTTAGTTTTGATTTAGCTTGTGTTTCTCATATCGTACTTCTCATATTCTGCTTAGTAGTTTAGTTACCTTCCTGCTTTGTAGATTTCTAGCTCCTTAAGAACAGAAAGTGTAAACATTCAATAGAAAACAGACCTTCTGTGATAGATTTGCTATAACTTGAATTGATATTATAAGCATGATATTGTGGACATGGTAGTACATGCTTGTAATCAAGGTTCTTGGGTCTGATCAGGATAATTATGAGTTCCAGGGTAGCCTGGGCTACCTTATGTATCAAAACCTCTGGAAAAGTTATTATAAATATTATTGTTATTATTATTTATTATTATTATTATCATCAGGCTAAATTAGTAGATTTCAAAACGTTTTTAACTATTAGTCATAGAATTTTAGTTCCACAACTAAGGTAGGCTTGGAGTGGCTGCTCTAGGGACCCAAGATAAGGTAATTAGCCTCTGGACCTATAGCACTCAAATCTCTCTCAAGTATGGATGTTCTAATTGAAGTTTTAATCAGTCAGTCTCTGCAGACACAACTTCTTTTCAGAAGTTCTCCTTCACACCTGAGAATTTAATTTTGGAACCGTATAAACCAGGAAGTTGTCAAGAATATGCTGTGACTGTTTGTCAAAATTTAAGTAATTCTTCCCTATCACTGTCATAGAAATTATTTTTTTCCAAGACCTTTTAAATGTAGCCACAGTGACATCCCTCTGGGTCTTTCGCTTTCTAGCAAGGGAGGTCTGCACAGGATGCCTGTTGTATTGCTATGGAAACGGCCCTTGGATATGACCCCCACAAATGTTTACCTTGCTTCTCTCCACTTACTGGCTCCCCCACCCCAGCAATACCAAGTGAACCAGGAGGAGATTTTGAGTTCATTTTTAGACAACATGAGTGTTTTTATTGATTCTTTCATCTTTTTTGGGTTTTCGAGACAGGGTTTCTCTGCAGCTTTGGAGCCTGTCCTGGAGCTAGCTCTTATAGACCAGGCTGGTCTCGAACTCACAGAGATCCGCCTGCCTCTGCCTCCCGAGTGCTGGGATTAAAGGCGTGCGCCACCACCGCCCGGCTCATCTTTTTTTAAAAAAAAAAATACCTCAAGAAGTGAGGTTTGACTTCAGCTATTATGTTTTTGTTATATACATAAAGTTGCACTTTTTTCAAAATAATATTTTTATTGATTCTTTGGGAATTTTACCTCATACACCCCAGTCATACTCACTTCCAGTCCTTCCATGTTCACCCTTGTGACCTCATAGCAAAATGGAAAATAAAGAGTTCAGTTTGTGTCCAGGATGCTTACTGGAGCATGGTTAAACCCCCAGTGGTCTACCCACTAGAGAAAACCGTCTGTACACCCGCGCCCCCCAGAAGCCGTCAGCTGTGCAGAGCTGCACTTCAGCACCCCAATCACAGTTTTCTTTGATGGTTTCCTTTTTAGGCTGTTAATTTTTTGCAGAGTGTCAGGCTTTGGGTGGGGGTAGAGGTTATTACAGAAGTCTTCCATGTCCCTCCTTCTCAATTGTGGGCTTACACAATGTCACCGCCAAATCCCTTCTTCTTTACAGTTATCTGGAGCTTGGATCATGGAGCTTCCTCATGGTTTGTGGTGACAACACAAACCATGAACATAGCCCGCAGCGGCAATAGGACCACAGACATCTGCATAGCTTCAGACTGCAACATAGACCATGACGTTCAGAAGGAGGCCACATCAACACAGACCCCGGCTGCAGTATGACTTTGGACCTAGACATAGTCCTCAACCAAAGCACAGGCCATACATTAACCTGGCTTCAGGCCACAGCATAGATTACAGACTTTGGCATGATATTAGGTGGTAACACAGGATACAGAGAGGCCACAGACATCAATCCCTAGGCCCCATCCCTACTCCTCACCTCCACCCCCACTGCATCAGGACCCCTGATTCATGCATGACCCTCAGTCGCGTCACAGACCACCTTGGTGGTCCTTTGAGGCAATTCACTCCAGAAGGTGAAGCATTCCTCAGCCCAGCCTCCGTGCTTGCCCAGAGTCAGGGTGAGTGTGCTGCTGAGCAATGTGTGGGGCGGCTGAGTCGTGTCTGAGTAAGCTCCAGGCTGCTACACACCACCCCACCGACCACACTGGGCAATGACCTGTTTCACTGTCGACCTTGGCGCTCTCTCTCACTTGTCAACGCTTGCGTGTCTCCAGTTCTCCCTCTCTACAGCACAGGCTTTGCCAGTTCTTCATCAGTTGTTTACTGTAGTGGCCACCACCAGCCTTGCTGTCCCCAAGTGAGGTGGGGTCGTCCAAAGTTACACTTGTTGATAAAATACCTTTTTAAAGACTTACTTCATTTCCGTTTATTTGTTTATTTTGTGTGTGTGAGCGCATGTGTGCTCTTGGAGGCCGGAAGAACGTTAAATACACTATAGCTAGAGTTACACGTGGTTGTAAGCTGCTCAGTGTGGATGCTAAAAGCCAAACTGTTTCTGTGCAAGAGAGCAGCCACTGAGCCATTTCTCCAGGCCGTGGTGGGACACTCTTAAATAGTTACTGTGGTAAGTAAAAGGAATGATAAGTTACTAAGTTCTCTTTCACTGGTTCTTAATAAGAAATTTACATTTGAAAGGCATCATTTAAAATCTGCCCCATTGAGTAAGAACTCTATTTGTAATTTTTCAAAAAAATTAAAATTAGTATATAAGGTAGTAAATATCATTAAAGGATTTGGGTTGGGGATGGGGGGCCATTTAGTGATTATCCTTCCTTAAAATGGATTCTTTTTTTTTTTCAAATATTTATTTATTTACTTATTATGTATACAATATTCTGTCTGTGTGTATGTCTGCAGGCCAGAAGAGGGCACCAGACCCCATTACAGATGGTTGTGAGCCACCACGTGGTTGCTGGGAATTGAACTCAGAACTTTTGGAAGAGTAGGCAGTGCTCTTAACCACTGAGCCATCTCTCCAGCCCTAAAATGGATTCTTTTTCTCCATGTTTTTGCTCCCTTTGTTAAAAAAAAATAGGTGGCTATAGCTTTGTCTGTTTATTTCCAAATCCACTATTCTGTTACATTGGTCCAGTTCTGCTTTTATTGCCAGCACCAGGTTGTCTTTTTGACTATAGGTCTATGGTACAATTGAGGTCAGGTATACCTTTAGCTGTGTTCTGTCTGTCTCCCTTGGACTGATTTTTTGGATTATTTTTTCTAGTTCTGTGGAGAGTAACAGGAATTTTGACGGGAATTGCTTCCATCTATAGATGGCTTTTGATAATATAGCCATTTTTACTATATTGATACTGCCAATGAAACGGACTGTATACTGTATCAACTTGACACAAGCTAGAATCATCAGAGAGGAAGGAGCCCCAGTTGAGGAAATGCCTCCATGATTTCTAGCTGCAAGGCATTTTCTCACTTAGTGATCAGTGGGGTAGGGCCCAGTCCATTGTGGGTGGTGCCACACTGATCTTCTAGTCCTGGGTTCTGTAAGAAAGGCGGTTGAGCAAGTCATGGGGAGCAAGCCAGTAAGCAGCACCCCTCCATGTTCTCTGCATCAGCTTCTGCCTCCAGGATCCTACCCTGCTTGAGTTCCTGTGCTGACTTCCTTCAGTGATCAGCAGCAATGTGGAAGTGTGAGCCAGATAAACCCTTTCCTCCCCAGTTTGCTTTTTGGCTATGGTGTTCCATCACAGCAATAGAAACCCTAATGAAGCCAAGCATGAAAAATCTTAACATTTATTATCTGCATTCATACATTCATAGATGTTTTATTAATTTTGAGCTATTATGAATGGGATTTTTCCCTCTAATTTCTTTTCTGTGAATTCTTTGTTGATATCTGTGAAGGGTGCTAATTTCTGTTGTTTTTATTTTGTGTACTACAGCTGTATTAAAAATGCTTATTATTCAAAGAGTCTCCTGGTAAATTCTGTAGAGTCTTTTAAGTCCTAATCATGTCTGCAAACAGAAGTAGTTTAACCTTTTTTCTTTCTTCTTGTTTTACCCCTTTATGTTTTTTTATTCTTTTGTCTTAATGCTCTAGCTAGATGGGAGAATGAACATCCTTGTCTCAGGAAAGAGAATAAAATGTTCTTAGTATGTCTATGTCTAGCATAATATTAAGTATAGATTTTTATATAATTATTATTCTGAGGTATACTCCATTTATTCCTAGTTTCTCCAGGACTTTTTATGATAAAGTCATATAAACCTTGCCAAACACCTTTTCTGCATCTATAGAGATAATTTCGTGATTTCTGTCCGTAAGTCTATTGATTTGTGTCTTTTAAACTATTCTTATATCTCTGAGATGAAGCCTACTTGCTTATGATGTATCTGAATGATTTCCTGAAGTTAGTGTTTTGTTGAGAATTTGTGTCGCTGTTTATCAGGGAAATTGGTATGTATTTTCTTTCTTAATCATGTCTTTATGTGGGTTGGGGATCAGGATACTACTGACTGTGTAGAATAAACCTCATAATATTCCTTCTCTCTATATTTTGTGAGCAATTTGAGAAGTGTTGTGTCAGATCTTAAAATTTTTATAAGATTCAGCAGTGAACCCATCTGGTACTGTTACAGCTCTCACACCACTGCTCATGGTCTTAAGTGCCTCGTATTTTGTGGTTTTAGTTTTAGTAGGTCACATGTGTTTAGAAATGTACCCATTCCTTCTAGGTTTTCCAGATTTTTGGAGAATAAGTGTGCAAAGTATTCTCTAGTTATGTTCTGGATTGTATTGGAGTCTGTTTTAACAGCACCCCTCTTGTCCTTAATTTTCTTAATTTGTTTTCCCCTCCCCCTGCTGGTTTGGCTAAGGGTTTGTTAATATTACTGGCTTTTTCAAATAGCCAACTCCTTGGTTGTGTGTATTGTTGTTGTTGTTTTGGGTTTTTTTTTTTTTTTGGTGCTGGTTTTGGTTTTTTGTTCTGCATTGTTTGCTTTGCTTTTATAGAACAATCTTAGCTGTCCTGGAACTCACTCTGGCCTCTGCCCCTCCAAGTTCTAGGGTGAAAGTGTGCACCACCTGGCCCAGCATATATTCTTCTTATAGTCTCTATCTCATTCATTCATTTATTCCTTGACCTTTATTAGTTTTTGCTTTCATCTAGGTTTGGAATTGGCTTTTTTTCCTCTATTTGAGAACCCTGAGTTGTAACATTAAGTTGCTTTTTGGAGATTGTTCTAGTTTTTAATGTGAAGTCTTTCTTGTTTGTTTGCTTTGTCTTGGTTTTTGAGACAGGGTTTCTCTGTGTAGCCCTGGCTATCCTGAAACTTGCTCTGTAGACCTGGCTGGCCTCAAACTCAGAGATCCATCTGCCTCTGCCTCCCAAGTGCTAGGATTAAAGGCATGTGCCATAGTGATGTGAAATGTTAAACCTATGGTGTTTCCTCTTTGGACTGGCTTGACTATGTCCCATAGGTTCTGGTAAATTGTATTCTCATTTTCATTTTGACTCTAGGATTTTTTTTTAATTTCCTGTCTGATTCCTTGGATTACTGTTACTGTTCATTCAAATTGTGTTGTTCCAATTCCAAGTATTTTGTAATGTCTTTCCCTGTTGATTTATTTAAATCCATTATAGTCTGATAAGGCATATGGCATTGTCTCAAATTATTTTCTTAAAATTTGATAAAGCTTGATTCGTGATCCAGTGTGATCAATTTTTGAAAAGGTTCCACATGCCACTGAAGAGCATACTACTTATCTGTTGAGCGGGATATTCTGTATATATCTGTTAAGTCCAGATGATTTAGGGACTGACGTTTCCTTGCTTTTCTTTTGTTTGGAAGGCCTGTGTGACAGTGGATTATTAAAGCCTCCCACTAATACCTATTTGTAATGATGTAGCATTTTAGTGTTTGTTTTATGAAATTGGGAGACTCCAAGTATTTAATGTAAAAATCTTTACAATAATTGTGTCTTTTATTTTCATATGTTCTTAATTCAAATACACTTACATAGCTTTCCCCCTCGCTTTCCATCTTCTAGCCCTTCCAGCTACCTTCCCCTCCCATGTTCCTTCCACTCTCAAGTTGATAGCCTCCTTTCTCTCATTATTGTTTAGTTTTATGTATTTATGAATACATTAAAAATGTATACTAACTATGAATATATTTTTAAAATCTATTCTTTTTTTAATTTATGTGTTTGTATATAGACCTGCATGAGTTTATATGTACTAAGTGTGAGGATATCAGATTCTCTGGATCTGGAGTTATAGGAGGTTGTCCGCTTGGTATAGATGATGAAAACTGAACCCAGGTCCTCCGCAAGAGCAGTATCCACTCAACCACGAAGCCATCTCTCCAGCCCCTCAGTTGTAATATCTTCTTGGTACATTGCTCCATTTATTAATATGTATTAATATGTCTGACCCCTTTTTATCAGTCTGATTAGTTTTGGTTTGAAGTCTTTTTTTTAATTTTTTTTGGTTTATTTTTTTATATTTAAAAATTTCCATCTCCTCCCATTTTCCTCCTCCTTCCCTCCCCTCCCCTCCACCCATACCCCCCCTCCCTCCCTCTTCAGGCCAAGGAGCCATCGGGGTTCCCTACTATATGTTAAGACCAAGGTCCTCCCAACTCCCCCCAGGTCCAGGAAGGTGATCAACCAAGCTGAGAAGGCTCCCACAGAGCCTGTCCATGCAGAAGAGTCAAAGCTCAGCACCTTTGTCCTTGGCTTCTCAGTCAGCCTCCACCATCGGCCACATTCAGAGAGTCCGGTTTGGTCTCATGTTCCATCAGTCCCAATCCAACTGGAGTTGATGATCTCCCGTTAGTTCTGTCCCACCGTCTCCATGGGTGAATACACCCCACACGGTCCTGACTTTCTTTCTCATGTTCTCTCTCCTTCTGCTCCTCATCAGGACCTTGGGAGCTCAGTCCGGTGCTCCAATGTGGGGCTCAGTCATTTTCTTCATCTATCGCCAGGTGGAGGTTCTATGGTGATATGCAAGAAATTCATCAGTATGGCTATAGGAACTGGCCTTTTCAGGCTCCCTCTCCTTAGCTGCCCAAGGAACTAGCTGGGGTCGTCTCCCTGGAAACCTGGGAACCCCTCTAGGGTCAAGTCTCTTGACAACCCTCAGATGGCTCCCTAAATTAAGATATATGCTTCCCTGCTCTCATATCCACCCTTCCTGTATCCCAAGCATCCCATTCCTCCGAGTTCCCCCCATTCTCCCCTTCACGCTTTTCTCTCCCCATCTTCCCTTGGCCCTGTCTCGCCCCACCCTCAAGTTCCCAATTTTTGCCCGGCAATCGTGTCTACTTGAAGTCTTTTTTTATCAGTTGCAAAGGTAGCTATGCCTGCTTGTTTTTGGTGTTCGTTTACTTAGTAGTATGATTTACATCCTTTGATAGTAAATTTTTAAATGCCTTGGCATGCTAAATGTTTTTCTTTTTTTGTAGGAAACATACAGTTCTTATTTTCAAATCCCATTGACTTCTCTGCATCTTTTTACTGGTATATTCAGTCCTTTTACATTTAATATCATTATTGAAAGGGTTTTCAGTTTCCTAAAAATGTTTTAGATGATGGTTTCCTGGACTGTTGATATTCTTTTCATTCTTCTGCATTAGTTTTGGGAGTTTGCTTATTTCCTGTGTTAGGCGTGGTTGATTCTTTTCTGACTCTTCTTTGCTATACTTTTTTATGTGTTCCCTCCATCTCTGGCTGTTTGGTTTTCTATGAGTCTTTCTAGAAAAACGTCTCCCTGAATTTCAGTTATGGAGACGGATGACACTGTTAGCTGTGAGATGGGTTGACTGAAGTGATCAGTGGCTAGGTGGCAGCAGGGCTAAGATTGAGGTTATACCAGATGCTGTCAAAACCCTGTTGCACATTGAACTCTACTAACACTCGGGTCCTAGACTCACATGTGGGCCCCCGTGAACGTCCAGAGCTTTAATAGACCCTTCCCTTTACTGGATTCATCATGGAATGTTTGGTTTAATGTTTGAACTGTTACTAAAGATTTTATGGGTTGGTCAACATTTCTCATTTGGTTTGTATTCCAGGCAAGTAATTTTTATTTTAAAGTAATTTGGTTTTTTTTAAAGGATTTACATATATATATATGTGTGTGTGTGTGTGTGTGTGTGTGTGTGTGTGTGTGTGTGTGTGTGTTTTGCATGATTGTCTCTATGCTTTGCCTGGTGCCTATGGAGGCCACAGAAAGGGTTCGGATCTCCTAGAACTGGAGTTACAGATAGTTGTCAATTGCCATGTGGATGCTAGGAACAGAACCTGGTCCTCTGCAAAAGCAGCAAGAGGTCTTAACCATTAAGCCATTTCTCCAGCCCCTTAAAGTAATTTGTTTTAATTAAAATTGTATGAAGAAAGTAGCATTGTTCTTGGAATTAGATGAATAACCAACATCTGTTGAGCTTTCAACCTGATCTTGTTTTTAGACAGGATCTTGTCTGTTCTAGGCTGCCCTGGAGCTATGTAAACAAGAATGATCTTGAACTTTTGATCCACCTGCTTCCACCTCCTGAGTGCTGGGATTATAGCCCTGTTACTATACCTGGTTTTATATGTATTGTGGATCAACCCCAAAGACCCTATGAATAATGGGACATACTCCTCCAACCAAGCTACATCCTCGGTTGATATTTTCAGGTTCCCCTTTTAAAGACTAATGAAATAAGTAATGACTAATCTTCCAAATTTAGTATTTTTAAATAAGACTTACCTGTCATGGATAGTAAAAATGACCTTTTGTCTTGAAGTACAATTTCCAAATTATTACCTTGAAAAGAAAATCCATTTTGTTTTCATTTTCTCATTTGTACGGATGGAGTGCATTTTTTACACCTTCATAGGCACAGATATGTGTGAACATGTAGCCAGATGTTCTGTGTTGATATAGGAAGTCGTCCAAAGTCATTCTTCCACCATATTTATTGAGGCTGCATCTCTCGATCAAACACAGAACTTACTGTAGGTCGCTATTGCACACTAAATAGGTCAGTTGGCACACAAAAAGATGTAGCCTCCAAATATCCTTCTTTTCTTTCCCTTTTCCTCTTTCCTTGTTCGCTTCTTCCTTCCCCCTTCTTCTTTACAAAGCACTTTTTTTTTCTTTTTTACTTTGAAAGAAGTCTAGCAACATGTTTTAGTTCCCTCCCTGGCTTTGATCTGGCCAGCACTAAAACACAGCACAAAGATTCTCTGTATGATTTAATACAGACCTTAGCTGCTATCTCTTCCAGGGATTTAGCTGAAGGCCAGAGCTTCCCAAAAGCCCTGACTGGGGAGAAGTGGAATGCACTTCTGACATCACAGCCTCAGCTCCTGGGAATGTTTTGCATTCCTCTTCCTGGCAGTGGGGAGGTGACTTCCAGCAAGGGAAGGACTATAGTTTCAAAAAGAGAAAACAGTTTATAATCAGACTATTGTAAGGGAAGTATTTTTATTCTGAGCCAAAATTGGAATTGGAACCAGATGTCTTACATTTTGATGCTCCCAAAATGCTAATTGAGTTTATTAATTACTGTAATAGCTGAACTATCAGGCTTTTTGCTGAATTTAAATCTTGAAACGTTTTAAGACTTAAAGGGACTGGGATCCACATCTCTGCTGTTTGGTTGTGGTTTTCTGTAATGGTCTCCATCTGTTGCAGAGAGAAATTTACTTGATATGGGGTGATTTTACACACACACACACACACACACACACACACACACACACACACACACACACGTACACACGGGCACACACGGGCACACACACACGGGCACACACACGGGCACACACATGGGCACACACACGTGCACACACACACACAAATATAAGGGATAGAGTGACATTTCAACTATGAAGGCAGATTTCTTGCTGTAAAATCGAGAACCCTGATGAACTGACCTAGAGACAATATACAGATTATTTCAAGTCTGTTCATCTGAAAAGTTGCTTCTGAAACACAGCTCTGATTCATTAATGAATATTGTACTGTTCAGCTATCCATTGAGGAGAGAAGAAAGCATTTTACAATCTGCTGAAGAGTGTTTCTCCTCAGAGGGATTGGGTTCCTGGCTTTGTTTCTGTTCCACAAACTACTGTTCCAAATAGACACCCAGAACAGCAGAGGAAGTTATTAAAGTGACAGGCACTGGTTGTACAGTTAGGTGGCTTTTCCACAGTAATACGTAATGGAAAGTACGCACTTACTGAGTTAAACTTTAAACTTAATTTGTCTTGGTCTTGTCTACTAGTGTCTAAGGAACTTTGTACAAAGGTCACTGTACTGGTTTAGCTAATCACAATTTGTTTTTCTACATTTTAAAAATAAAATATCAAGTCCTTTAAAAAATATGCTATGTCATTGCCTTTTGGTTATTTTGATGCATTTAACAATAATTCTCAGTTAGGTATAACCTTTTGAACACTTCCTGTTGTCCAAAGGCTGAGTCACCAGTCAGAGTTTTCAGAATTATGGAAAAGTGCTGGCTCGTGGTGTCCTGACTGATCCACTGACAGCATGACTTTAGGAGATTTTCTTAGAGCTCCTGACAGAACAAAACAAAATATGTGGCTATAAAGTTCTATTTCTGTTTCATTTTTAGATATAAGGGTGAGAATAGAGGACAGACTATTACATGGGATGAGTTCGCTGTTAGTAGTTTAAAAATAACCAAAGTTCTTAGGTATGTACTTAAATGTATACTATTGTACAGTTTATTAGGATTTGGAAGGCAAGTTTTTTTATTTATTAAAAAAACAAAACTTTTCATACAGTCTGTTCTGATCACAGTTTTTTCCTCCCCACAACTTCTCCCAGTTCCTCCCTACCTCTCTACCTGGCTGCATAGCATCTTTCTCTCTTTCTCTGAAAAACAAGCAGGCGAACAAAAAAGCAAACAAACCAGAATTTAAAATAATAAATAGCAAAGAGAAAGCACAAGAAACACCACACAAGCAAAACCTATAAAAATACAAAATTGGAAACTATACTATATAAGCAAAATATCAGTAAGACAAAAAGCGTCTAAAGTGGTATGAGACAAAAATTCTACAAAAATACCTTGAGTTTGTTTTTAATGGATTAATAAAAAGGCTGCAGATCTTGAGTGGCTGCAGCGGGCAGTGGACCATGAGACCACACCGTAAGTCCCTGAGCAGGGGGAGGCCACAGATAAGCCAGTCCCAGGCAGGGACAGTGCATGAGACCACACCACAGGTCTCCAGATCTCCGAAGGTGGCTGGTCCCAGGCAGGGAGACACGCAGCAGTGGGTGAGAGACGGAGACATGGATAGGCATGCCATGCAGAGTGAGGTTGGATATTTATTTTATGGAAGGGAAGGGGGAGGAGAGACAGACAGAGAGAGACAGAGAGAAGGGAGAGACAAAAGCTGCCTCTTCGAGAGGGAGATGGAAAAGAAAGAGACTCAGGCTGCAAGCAGGAAGGAAGATCTGCCTGCCTCAGCAGATGGCGGAGGGAGGAGGCGTGGCTTGCCTCTTAAAGAGAACAGATCATTACGGTTTTGTGCTGGCCATCTACTGCAAATGTGGTCAATATCCCCAATGAGATGCCTTTGGAGAAAACTAATTTTTCCTTTGCAAGTGGATGTTCGTTAGCTTCTTGCTCGGGAATGGGAAATTGCAGCCATATCCTCCTCTCAGTGCTGGAACCCTATCTGATTTGAACCTGTGCAGGCCCTGTGCATTCTGCCACGGTCTCTGTGAGTTCATATGTGTGCTAGTCCTGTTGTGTCTGGAAGGCTCGGTTTCCTTGGTGTCATCCATTTTCTCTGACTCTTAGAACCTTTCTACCTCCTCTTCCCCACAGCTCCTTGATCCCTGATTGAGGGGAGGAGGGGGGTTGGTGAAGACATCCTATTTAGGACTAGCTGTCAAAGTTCTCTTCCTCTCTGCACATTGGAAGACAGGTTGTTCTTACCATAGTAACTTATGGCTGGTCTCTTCTACTCTGTGCCCCACAGGTGACCCTCTGGGGTGCTCAGGCAGTGGTGGTGGCTCCTGCCTTTATGTGCCAGTCCTCTATGTGCATGTTAAGGTCCAGAGAAAACTTAGGCATTGCACCTTCTATTGTTATAATTAGGAAGATCTGAATGTAATAGCAATTTCATTAAAAGTTAAATATTAGCTATTAAGAATCAAGAGAAAAATTAGGGTTTATTGACTATTAATATTCCTAACTCTGCCATTTCTTATATCTGTTAAATTGTCAGAAATTGTCAGAACCTGAAACTCTTTGTAACATGAGGTCCTGGTTATTGGGGTTTCTGTCCTGCCCAGTTCCCACAGCCAGTAAGCCCCAAAGAAAATCACACAGAGGTCTCCATAGGATTATAAACTGATTGGCCCATTAGCTCAGGTTTCTTATTATCTCTTGTAGCTTATATTAACCCATTATTCTTATCTATGTTAGCCACATGGCTCGGTACCTTTCTCAGCGGGGCAGGTTACATCATGCTTCTTCCGTGATCTGTGCAGGAATGGGAGGATTGGGCTTCCTCCTTCCCAGAATTCTCCTGTTCTCATTGCCCGCCTCTGCTGCCTATCTGGTTGACCCGCCTATACTTCCTGCCTGTCCAATCAGCATTTATTTAAAACATTATTGACAGAATACAGACAATTCTCCCACACCACTCCCCCCCCCCCTCTTTTTAAACAAAGGAAAATATCCATAGTCCATTTTTGGGGAATGTGGGCATAGAATTCCAGGCTACTTCTGGCTGGTTGGGGGTGTTGATAATCTTATGGGGACCTAAAGAAAATTTAGAGTTATGATCAAGTCCTGACAGGAGTATCCTGTGAGTCTTGATCATCTCAGGCTTGAATCTGTTCTGGATGTAGAATTCAGACATCTGGGCCATCTGTTCCTACCAGAGATTTCTCAGGTGGTCTTCCTTGATCAAACCTGATTTTTCTTAACTCAGAATGAATCCACAGCCTCTCGTTTCCTGTGGAAACAAAAGCAAAATCTCTTCTCCAAAGTAACATACCTTTTGACTTCAATTTTGAAGTCTAGGTATTTTCAAAATACCTATCTTGGATTAATTCAGCTGCATTTATAAGCAAATATCTTTTAGGAGCTGTTCCTCCTTCCTCGGCATTCAAACAATTCAAAGAGAGCGTAATAACATACAGTCGTTTAGTTGGATAGGTTGGTATAAAAATGTCTGCTCAATAGAGGAATAGGGGATGGGTAAACTTCTAAATGAGTCTCTGATCTCAGAGTTTATATTCCCATCAGCTCTATAAACACCAAGTAATGTTCAGTGTTTATGACATGAAAAATAGGAAGGTGTGCTTTTTATCTACTGTTTCACAGGAAGAATGTGTGTATAAAAACATATAACATTACTTGATGGTGGTCATTATGGAAATCTGTGGGCAGAGAAAGGGACAAATAGAGTGTTTTCATATCTGTGCTGTGTAGGAGGGGGGACGGTGCTCTTTTGTTGTGATTCCAAGGGTATTAGAGTTGCTAATTGAAAATAATTTGAATAGAATATGCCCAGAGAGACAGAAATTTAAAAATCCGGTCTAATGGGGGAGTTGTAAGAAACACATGACAGGTATACAGCTTCTTTAAGGAAATATATCAATAAATATAAATGGAGCTTTGGAGGGTTGGGAGTGTGAGTAATGGGTTGGATCTGATCAAGATGGAGTGTTACAGTAGGAAACACAGACTCTACGAAGAAAACACCAAAACAAAGAACTCAAATGTGGTGATGGCTATTTTAATTAAAATGACACTCATTTGTACTTGAGTGGTCCGGTCAGTATGTATGTGTGCATATGATATATGCTTTGAATGTATCATGTGTTTTCATGTGAACTCTCCCATGCATGTGCATGTGGAGGACAGAGGTCGTTGTCAGCATGACTTCATTAGTCACTGTCCACCGTAGTTTTTGAAGCAATTGCTTTACTGAGTCTGGAGCTTACCATTTCAGCTAGGCTTGCTTACCAGCAAATTCTTGGGTTCTCTCTGGCTATTCCTCTCCGGCTCAGGGGTTACAAACCTTTTCCACCTTGCCTAGCTTCTTACATGAACACAAGGAGTTTGAACTCAGCTCTGTTCGCATGCTTACAGCAGGGACCTAGCCACCTGAGTCATGTCCCCAGCTATGCCCATCAGTTATGCAGATGGAAATCTAGTCATCAGTATAGGGGAGTGTTTTGTTTTAAGGATGGGTGTTCCTAGTTCTCCAAAGGGTGGGCCTGCTACCTCCAGCTCTACACTTTCTGCACCACTGGTGCTTCTGGTCTCTGGTCTCCACACCAACTACATGTAATATATGACTATTTACCCACATGTTTTCCGCAAATCTGAGAGCAAATAACTTTAAAAAAAAAAAACTTCTGAAAGTCACTTATTTTCTTCACTTGGTTGTAAGCTGTGTTGTAATTTTAAAAAGTGACACACAAGAGAAAGACCATGAGACAGAGCTCACATGGAAGGGGTTTTTTATTGGGGAAAAGGGAAAGGGAAAAGCGGGAAGGGAAGAGGGGATGCTGGCTTCTGGGAACAGGAGTAGCAGAAGAGAAGAGAAGATGGGAGGGGGAACCAACAGAAAGGTGGAGACAGAGACAGAGAGAAAGAGAGAGATGGGAGGTGGGCAGGACCCCTTTTAAAAGGAAACATAATGAATGCACAGGAGATGCTCTTAGTGGTTCCAGTTGAGGACATAGACCCTAATGTCTGAATAACAGGCTGCAGGGCAGTGGTGAAGGCTTTGTTACATTCAGTGTGGAAATGGGAAAAGAATATTTTCATATCATGGCTGTTTAGTGACCCTAGAGTAATGACCCCCTCCTGATAAGTTGATTAGCATACAAGCATTATTCATAAAAAAAAAAGTCGCTGAGGTAGGGGAGATAGCATAGTTTGTGAAGTGCTTGCCTGTCCCAAATGAAATCCTGAGTTTTATCCTCAGCACTGAATAAACCTGTGATCCCCACATTCACATTCAGAGTTTGAAGCCAGCCTGCAACATGTGTCAAAATAACTGAACTATATCTCCCTGTGTTATGTGTGTTCAATATTCTGTTTGTTTGCTTATTTTTAAAGAGGACTGGGAATGCATGAACCCAGGTCTCAGAATGAATAATTGTGTAAACGAATGAATAAAATTTAAAGGAGTAAAGTAGACTTAAGGTATAGCGGTACATACTTGTAAACATAACTTTGGAGAAGTGGAGGCTGAAAATCAGGTCAAGGTCATTCACCTCTTTGTTAGCACTGCAAGTTATTATAACCAAGTTATTTTTAGAAATGTCAGTTATGTTATAGATGAGCTGACACCTGAATAATATTGCCCAGAAATGTGCATATCAGATAAAGCTCAGTGCATGCTTATATTAAAATGTTATCCTATTTTTAAATATCAAGTTAGCATTTAATTGCTCATCCCGTACTTTATTTGGTTAAATCTGAAAACTAAACATTTGAAGAATATGTAAAATATTACAGTTAGAGTTGTAGTCAGGATTTCTTTTTGTGAGTTCTTAGTCTTGTTGATAAAAGAATATAAAGTCAGAAGGAAGCTAGAAGATCATTCTATTAGAATTTGGGAGAAAAACAACAGGTCATACTCTTGTAACTCTTGGCAGCTGCCAGGAGGAAAGAAATGGTTAAGAGGGAAAGATAGAACCCATTTTTACAACAGAAATCTTGTTAGTTTAACGTGGCTTGAATTTGTTTTGTAAGTTGTTACATTAGGTTTTTTTTTCCCCCACCTTGGCACAAGCTAGAGTTGCCTGGGTATAAGAAACCACAGTTGAGAAAATGTCTCTACTAGATTGGCCTATAGGCAAGTCTGTGGGGGCATTCTCTTGATTACTGACTGATGTGGGAGGGCCCAGTCCACTGTGGGCAGTGCCACTCTTGCCAGGTGGTTCTGGGCTGTATAAGAAGACAGGCTGAGCAAACCTTGACAAACAAGCCAATAAGCGGTACACCTTCATGGCCTCTGTGTCAGTTCCTGCCCTGACTTCCTGCTCTCACTTTCTTTTAGGGACTGGTTGTGCTGTCCACAGAGATGGGTCAGACTTAATGATCATGTTGTTTTGCTTGGAAAGATTGATATCCTTTCTCTTTGTTGACTCTGAAGAATGTACAGTGGTTCTTGTTTAGCCTCTGAGTCTCTATAACCTCTGATCAAATAGAAAAATGTTAAGACACACTTAACAGAACCATAGGACTCTTGGAGAGATGTTCCATCATCCCCTGGAACCTTTCTGGCCTAGAGGCAAGGGCCAATATATTGACTGTCTTCTTAACCTATATATTCATAAATTTTGGTTGTTAAAAGAAGGTCAGTTATACTAGTCTTGAACAAAAGCTTGTGCATAGGGCACTTCTGGTTGCTTTTTGTCTTTCATGAAACAGATTTATCTGTCATGGGGTTGAAGCTCAAATTTCTAACAGTCGTTCTTTCCAAAAATTGATATAAATCTCCTGGTGAATTAAAGCAGAGTTAAATTTTTCCTTTTGGGCTCAGTGATCAAGTTCTTCCTAGTCATGGAGAACACATCTGAAAGCTAAGTCAATAGGAGTCAGCAGGAAGTACCCGTTTGGGAATCGGGAGTTATATTAGTCAACAAGAACTAAGTTTTCTGGCCAGCAAGGATTAGGACTTAAGCTTCTTGGAAAGCAGTAATATCTCACACTGCTTAATCCCTGAGTTACTTTGGAGAGAAACAAGACCCAAAAGCATAGTAGGAACTGGGGTGGCTTGTTGTCACCAATTCCAGAGTTACTTTAGTTCACAGGGATTAAATTTTCCCACCTGTGAAGTTCAGGACCCACAGTCACCCTGATTAATAAGAATCAAATTTTATTCTTTTCTTTTTTATGACATAGTAAAAGAATGATTGCCTCTCTTAGGTACAACACTGGCATCTTTCTTGTAAGGATCTGGAGTGGTGAGGAGGGAGGAAACCCAAAGTAAAAGAGCAGCTTATTTTATTTCATTACCACAGATGGGAAATCTGAAAGACCCAGTTGGTCCATTTATGTAAAATAACTTTCTTAAAGCCAGGAGAAGCCACAATTAAGTTCTGGTATTAACTCTTTGGTCTGATACAAAAAGCATATAGACCTTATCATAATGCAGTAGGACACCCAGAAACCATACATGTAAATAACCACCATTTTCTTTTTAATAAAAAGCACCCAAGTGAGATTAACATGAATGTAGGAAAGAAACAGAAGTACTTATGAAGCAAGAGAAAGTGACCTGAGGTATGTAAATGGAGACTGCATTTGCATTTCTTGGCTGTCCAGACCTGAATAATAACATAAAAGCTATATTAATTGGAATACTTTCTGGTCAACAGCTCAAGCATAGTCCTAGCCAGCTCCTGTATCTTAAGTTAACCTTTTTCTGTTAATCTGTATATTACCACAAGGCTGTGACTTACTGGTGAGGTTTTGACTCCTTTCTTCTTTGACAGCTACATGGCATCTGCCTGACTCTACCTTCTTTCTCCCTGCGTTTAGTTTTCCCGCCTAGCTATATTATGCCCTGCCATCAGCCAAAACGGCTTCTTTATTTTCCAATGGTAATAAAACATATTTATAGCATACAGAGAGGAATCTTATATCAGTATATAGCCGCCACATGAGGAAAGAGCCTGAGATAGGCACAGGAATGCATTCACAGAAGGAAATTATAGGTAGAAAGAAGTGGAGAATTTTGACCGTAGGGAGTCCACGAAGAAGGAAATTTGTTTGTAACTAGGAGCATTGAAAGATCTCATGTTCAAATCTGAGCTTTTTTTTTTTTCACCTCCTAGGTCTCTGATTTTCCAAGCTGCTCATGGGCTAGGATCCCATGAAAGAACTTGGAGGGATCAGGAAGTGTGTCCACATGAATTTGCACTGCTGCTTTGGGAGCACATGGAGGAACAGAGAGAAAGCCTACCATGTGAATACCATAGCCCCACCTTAGGATGGAGTGGGCTGAGACTAGACAGATCTGTGACCTATATTGGCAGAGCAGTCAACTCCTTCAGATTCCAAGTTGTTGAAAACAACTAACCTTGCTTTTAATACCTTTGCAAGTTGCATGACACTTCTGTCCAACTAGAAATTCAAATGCCTAGGGACTTTTGGGGCATGCACCCAGCTGTGAGCACAGCACACACAGGCAAGGCACAGCCAGTACTCTCCGTTATGATCAGAACAGAAGGTGAGGTTCAAAGGTCATTATAATTGAGTGCCCATCCTCTGTGGCCTTCAAGCCTACTAATATTGACAGTATGTCATGATATAATTGAGATATTCTCTCCACACCTAACCCTTTCAGTTTGGCAAAACTGTGCCTCATTTCTTCTGTTCTTTCCTTTATTCATATTTATCCAGTTTAATTTTATTTGTACCTGACTTTTAGCTTACTGTTTCATGTTGGACCAAAATCCCGCTAAGCTTCTATAATTACAGCATCGTATTGTGAAGACTTGGCCATTGGCAGCTGGTATGAATCCAGACCTTTGTAGAGCTACAGGCTGGCAGCCCTTGTACACATGTATATATTCTTGAAGTTGTTTGATAGTCTTGGCCAACTCTGGAAGCACAAGAAATAGGCATATGAGCCACCTGGCACAGTTCAGATGTGGTTTTGCCAAAGTGTATGGTTGTGTCAATTCTCTCAGGATCTCAACATTTTCATACTAACTTATCAAGTGATCTAGAAACAAGAAGGGAATTGAAAGTTGGCATGATGCCAGGGAGAACTCAGAGATTAGAATGGAGTTGGGAGAAGAATGAGTGATAGGTTCTTAAATTCAACCAAAGGAGAAAAAAAACAGATTTCTACCAAAGGTGGTAGCTGTTGGAATTCAAACATTTCTTGCAAAGCATTCTGAATATAATATCGTGAATGAAGTTTAGTCTTTGTGGGAACATTTTCCAGAAGGAAACTACCATGCAGAGAATTTTGTGAAAGGTATAAAGGCCACAGTGTGAGCTGAAGATGACACACCCTGTTTTGAATTGGATTTCCTGCTAGTTGTGATCAGAGGCATTCTTCCCGGACTAGGGTGAATTCAGTTCCAGTGTTTACTTGTAAAACTGAATTCAGTCATTGTGTTTGCACTTTGGCTTCCTGCCTGCAATTAAAAGTACAGAGCCGACTTCAGTTAGTGACTCTCTATGATTTTGTGTCCCTCATAAGGAGGAGGGAGAAGAGAGGGGAAAACCCAAGAGGTGACTGAGTTCATTTACATAGAGTGCCAGTGGGCAGCTGCTGGCTGCCTGTGGTCACATGATTCTGTGGAGAATCCTGATATTCCACTTACTGGAATTGGGAGTGGGGAGAGAGAACCCTCCCTTTTCATACTTGTAGCTTGCCATCACCCGCTGAAGTACTACTTACTTCTACTTTGTTAATAAGCACAGATGAACATTCAGGAGACTTCCTTTTCCTTGTTCTTTCTACACTGTTGTATGTGAAGAAAAACTTCCAAAAGGAGAGCTCACAGGCCCTGAAGTGGTACTTTGGCTAGTGGGCCTGGTTGTTACTGTTTTGCCCTAGAGGGAGCACCGAGATGTGGGCACAGCTGACTAAATTTATGGGGAATATCTATAAGAGATACTCCTCTTCTCTAGAGTCATAAAACAATGGGAAAGTGTTTGTTCTTTCTGACTCCAGTCGTTGTATGACGATACCTGGCAACTGCCACAGAGTATGAATCTGAATAGATTGTTTCTTCATTGCCTATGGAGGCAGCTTTAGCCCTGATGCCCTAAAAAGGAGTGATCTTTTGGGGCATTTCCCAGAATTTACTGTCTCAACACTGAAGAAGTATCCTCTGCAACGTATGTGTCTTGTATGCAATGGATTTTAGTTGTTTTTACCCCAATTAGTCTATCGTGCACTATCCCTTTCCCAGTGAAATCCCTTTGTCAGCAAGTCTCCCTCCTAATTTCCTGTCTTCGTTTTATGTGAGAACACTTACTTAGGGTTGCCTGCACTAGCATGGGGGAGAGAGGCTATTTACTGGAGCATGAGCAGTTTATCAGTGGTTATGCCACTGAAACAAATTACACCCCTCAGCAAGCAATGACTGTCAGTACCCCTCAAGAAGGGGTGGGGTCTCATGGGACTGCTCTCACACCCATGGTGAAATTCTGACCTTCAGTCTGTAATCTTACATAGTACTTTTCTCAGTAGCTACAGATGCCTTGAGCTCTCCTAAGTGTGATGGTCATCTTCTGACCATCATAGTCCTTCCACTATGTCCCTGACCTCTGGAGAGGTGACATAGATGACCTGTGAGGCTGAGCTTCACTTATTCTCGGCTCTTTGACCCCTGGGTAGTAACTGCTGCTCACCACAATACGAGCATTCTTAATGAAGACTGAGAGCAGCACTAATAAGAGCTGTTACTAGGAAAGCAGTTTGACACCATCACCAGTTTCTAATATCAATTGGTTTTCCCCTAGGGTACTGACCAAGTTTTCAGTACCCAGCATGAGTTCTCTCCTGTGGAGCAGGCCTCATAACAGGTCAGAAACAGGTTATCCGTATAATTGCCATGCTACTATTGCAACAGAGGACATACCTCACTTGGCAGATCAAAATGGTGTTTTAACATACAGAATTAAACGATCAAAACCAAGAGGTCAGACTTCTGAATTATGGTTTCCAATTTGGCACAAATGATCGTTAGCATTAGTTGTCACCTTGACATAGCCTAGATTCATTTGGAGGAGGATCACAGTGATGGACTGTTTACATGGGTTGGCCTATGGGCATGTGTGTACGAAGATTGTCTTATTTAAGCTAACTGGTGGAGGAAGACCTAAGCTACTGTAGATGGGTAGTTCCATTCCCTAGCCAAAGGGTTCAGAACTGTATGATTGGAAAAAAAAATTAAGCAAGCGTTTTGTGTAGATTCATTTATCAGCTATTGACTCTGAATGTAATTATCTAGCTACCTCAATTCCCTACTGTATAGACTTCCCCTCATGGCAGACTGTAACCCAAAACTGTTCTTCCCTAAATTGCTTTTTGTTAGGATATTTCCACAGCTATAGAAATGAAGCTAGAATAGCACATATGTTTAAAACTTATCATTCTTGTCTTAGTAAGTAAGGAAGAAAATAAAGAAGCCATGATTAAGCACTACCTAGATCCATCAGAGCATTTGTTTTGTTTTGTTGTTATTGTTTTAAGAATTTTGTGGCCAGGTGGTGGTGGTGCACACTTTTAATCCCAGCACTCAGGAGGCAGAGGCAGGTGGAGCTCTGTGAATTCGAGGCCAGCCTGGTCTTCAGAGCGAATTGCAGGACAGCCAAGGCTACATAGAGAAACCCTGGCTCAAAAAACAAGCCAAAAAAAAAGAAAGAAAGAAAGAAAGAAAGGAAAGAAAGAAAGATTTTTTTCTTTCTACCCAACCTGAACTTTGTGGCCTACATACATAAGGTAATTACCAATTAATATTGAATATCTTCGACAGATTTTGAGACACTTTGCCATGATGACTAGGCCGTTGTTGGATGTCAAAGCTAGGAGTGGTCCAAAGCTAGGAATTAATTCCTGAAGAAGTTTCTTAGTAACTATTGGAGCTGTCTCTGTTCAGTTGGGGTAGGCCTCCATACATCCTGAGAAGGTGTCTACAATCACCAACAAATATTTATGGCCCAAAGCAGTAGGCCAGATATCAGTAAAGTTCAACTTCCAATGCTCCCAGGCCCCTTTCCTCGAGTCCCAATCCCTTATGGAATCTTCTTTCTCCCTTTGGGGTTTACCTGAGCACAGACATCAATAAGTCATTTGGAGCTGGTTCTCTTCTTGGGTCTGTGACCTTCTAGCCACAGTTCTAGACCCCAATAACTGCAGGGTACAGGTCACATAGTGTGAAACAGGCCTTAAATCCATTTTAAAAATGGTACTCTCATGACTTGCGCCACGCTTAATCAGTAGACATGTCTTGCTAAGCCTGTCGTTGTTCCAGCTTGCATGATTCACAGATTTTTAAGTCAAATGGTGACTTTTCTCCTGACATCAAGCATAGAGCCCTCCAGCACCGTGATTCTAATGGTATCTTCAGTGACCAGGTCTTACAGTCATGTTCTAGAGGCTAAGCAAGTTCAGTAGTAGAAGTTTGTAGTGTCTGATAATCTCTGGAATTTCACAGTCCAAGACCTCCAAAAGAGTTATTGGATTTTTTATTTGTTAGTCTGTGGTATCTAATAGGGACATTGTTGCCTTTTTATAGGTTAATGCCACTTCAATACTTTATATATGTGTGTGTTTGATTGTATGAAGTTGACTCCACTTGAATACTGTATATAAGTGTGAGTATATTGTACAAAGGTGTCTCCACTTGAATAATGTATATATATATGTGTGTGTGTGTGTGTGTGTGTGTGTGTGTTTGCATTGTATGAAGTTGACTGCACTTGAGTACTGTATATATGTGTGTTTGTATTATACAAAGTTGACTTCACTTGAATACTGTATGTGTGTATTGTACAGGTTCTGAAGTAGCTGTGTTTTATTTTACTGTTTCAGAAGGTCTTTAGTCTTAGTTATCCCTTCCCATATTTTCTGCTCTTCCCTGTTCTCCCTGCTCCCCAACTCATGCAGTTAATCCTTCCATTTCTATTAATCCTCTTCCCCTTTGTTCCCTCCCTTGAAAGCCTCCTCCATGGTTCCTTACTAATTTCCTGGCTTCTGTAGGGTATTCCAAATGAAATACATGTCCAAAGACTCAAAACTGACTTCCCAAAAGAGCCCAAATAAACTTGAACAATTTAAAAAAATGCTTGAGGTGCATTTCAATTTCAAGTTATTACGAAAGTAGCACAGTGATAAAAACTGTTGCATTGCCCAGTGGAGTAGAATTGAGGACCCACAATTCCTGGAATGCTGTATGCTGAGCTTAAGGGACAGGTTGTATTTTGTTGTTGTTGTTGTTGTTTTGTTTTGCTTGTTTTTTAAAGGGGAAGTAAGATTTTATTAGGAAGTGGGGGGGGGTCTCATATGAGGTGCTTGAATGGGCATTTTTTTTGTGGGAAGTTGGAAGACCAGAATGTCCAGAGAAATTCTGACAGTAGAGGTCAGGTACCTCAGGTTTCAGGGGAACAAGGACTCTATCAGGAACTGATCTAAAGGCTGCTCATTCATGATACTTTCTAGCAAAGCTGACTGCAGTCCTCAGATTCTGAGGGAAGTGGAATTCAAAAGTAGTGGACTAATTTGTTTGGCGGAGGAAATTAGAAGACATTTTACCATCTAGTCTGTGTCATGATTGCTGCTCACTGCTCTTAGATATACAGTGAGAGAGAAAACATGGTCAGTTTGAGGTTTATCAAGGGCAGAAACATGAATAAGTTTAAAATCACAAAGCATATGTACTCTTTAAAGAGATCAGTAGCATTAATAAAACCTCGGAAACTTCACACTAGAACAGAAAATATACCTTAAGGGCAAGTCCCTCCTATCCAGAGATCTCGGAAATAAAAATACAAATTATTTTTCAAAAGAGAATGCTGAGAATGCTAGCAAAGATAGAACCCTCAGGATACCTGCTGGAAACCAAGGAGGCCAGGCCTCATCTCAGGCTGGCACTGGAGCTTGGCGCTATCCATACAGTGCTTGTTCTACAGATGTGCAGAATGTAAGCTTTGCAAGGTAATGGAGACAAGCCCTACAATTCTAGAAGGCAAGAATCCAAACAGTGTGCAGTTCCAGTGACACGGAGGCCAGAATGTTTGTGAATGAAGCACTCGAGGTACAGCCTATGTGGGAGCTATAGAGTTGAGTATGGGCTCAAACCCCAAGGCCAAGTTCTTAGCACAAAGAAATTTATTTGCCCCAGAGGATCAGAAGACTGGGTGTAAGAGGGAGATGAGGGAGAGGATAAAAGAGAAGGGGAAAGGAACAAGGGAGAGGGGGAAGGGTATATGCTATGGAGGGACAAAGGATTGCCTCTATAGAGAGGAGACAGACGACGTGGACTATAGGAAAATGGCGGGTTTATAAAGGTACAAGGTAAAACCCTGTGTTAGGATAGGGTGTTTAATTTTAATTGGGCATGTTAATTAGGTGACCCAAAGGGAGCTTTCAATTGCTGCTCTTCTATACATTGGTAGTTGGACCTTGGTAGTCAGCCTTAGCAGGGGGAATTGGCCAAATAAGGGAATAGAGTTTGGTGCCTAACTTTAGAAATATAATCTAATGGTTTTTAGCAAGACAAAGGGAATATGGGAAAGGGCAAGACATCCCAGAGCTGTGTCTTCCATGCTCAAGCTGGCTAGAGTCTTCTTCAGCAGCCAAGACACCAGGATATTAAAGACATCAGAATTTGAAAACACGATTTTTGAGACCAGTGCTTTCTTACTAGGTGTACCAAGAATAGGGCAATTAGGAATAGACAAGCAGAGCTGGGACAAGTCCTTTGCAGTTCATTTTTGATCTCGACTCATTTTCAGGAGGCATCTTCCTTCTTCAGTGTTAAATAATTACACATGTGTATCAAACTCTGCTTAATGGAACGATAGTCATGGGCAATAGAAACTCACCTTGGTATATTATCTTAATCTTAGGCATGGCAGCTCTGCTGTGGCTTTCTGTTCTGCTGAGACTCCATGAAGTTTTTGCTGCCCTCGTTGCCCTAATTTCTTTGAAATTAAGATGTGCAATTTGAGAGAAGTTGTTTCCTCTATAAAGCATAGTTTAACCCAAGAACATTTTTAAGCATTGTCTTTTAACCAGTCTTACACCTTTTTCAGATTAACCAAGTTGTTGTTTGTTTTAGCTAGACTAAGTTTGTGTTTGCCTTTTGGGTTTGGTCTTATTTAACCAATTTGATTACATAAACTTCAACTCCATCGGTCATTATTTTCACAAGCTTCTTTTATTGCCATGTAGCTTGAACTATAAAGTGATCTCCTATTCTGAATTTCTCAAGTAAAATTCATTTAGGATATTTCATGTATTATAGAAAAATACTCCTTGTTTCATTTTATTTGATTTCTTTCTATCTTGGATGCACTATTCACTTGATATAGTGTATACTTCAAATCTTGTGCCATCTTGGTTTTTATTTCTGACCCCACTTACAATTGTGTCATAAAAGTAGTTCCCCAAATTTGGTTTTGTTTTATGAAGATGCCAATATTTCCTTCCAAAACATCTAGCTAGCTATTTTATTTCACTTGGTTAGGCTATGATTTAAAGTTACAATTTTTGATTGAGCATTAATGGAGAGTCAGTCCAGAGAAGGAAGCATATACCAGGGATCAACATAGTGCAAAGCAACCTGGCTGGTACCGCAATTGGACCCCAAGCCTGTACACAGAGCCTGAACTGGACTTTATGCTCATTAAGTCCCTGGAACAATGTTGCCTATGAGCAGGGGCCTTGGATGCTGATGATTCACCAGTATCTCAAAAACAATGTTTTTAGAATAAATGTCACCCTTCTAGTTATTGTGGGAAAAACTCTATGTGCCTAACAATACTTTTCATACTGACATATTCCAGTGTCTGTCTCTAAAACTAATCCCTGACATCCTAGAATATAGCAGCTATTTATCTCATGGTGTAGTATATTTATTCCTGTGCACAACTGGGTAGTTAAAGACACCTAGTTAAGAATCTCCCGAAGAGGGGCTGGAGAGATGGAGCGGTGGTTCAGCACTTAAGAATAATGGTTGTTATTGCAGTGCACCAGGTTTCATTTAATTAACCTGTGTATACATAATCATTCTTTACAAATAAATAGTATTTTTCCTATAACTAAAAATTAAAACACTTTCTAAATGATACAAATGGAAGAATCTTTTATGTGCTATTTTAAATCAGAAATATATAAATTCCCAAACACATATGTAATGAAGTTGACTTTAATTCTAAATTCATAAATCTAAATTCAATCATAATTCTAAATTCAAAAATCATAAACCTCCACTCTCTATATAAAAATAATTCTATCATAATAAGAGCAGATTTATCCACAGAAACCAGGAATTTGAGCCAAAAAGGCTTGCAGTGATGTATCTCAAGCACTGGAAGTTAATTCCCATACAGATGATTGATTATACCTAGCATAACTATCTCTTGTAAATGAAAAAGAAAGAAAAGTATTTCTTGAAAAAGGGCTAAAGGAATCCATGAGAGCTAAGCCATCTCTACAGAAGACACCTAAAGAATTCTTTGGACTAATGAGAAAGATAAATACATTCATGATGCTATGGGAAAGAATAAACGCGACCTTAATTATAAGTAAACGAGTAAGAGAAATACACCAAATACTGCAAGGTCAACAAAATGACAGGAATTAATATACTTTTCAGTAATAACTCTGGATGTAAGTGCTTTCACTTCCCTAATCAAAGGGCAGATAAAAGGCAGAGTACTACATTGGAGAGTTGTTTTTGTTTTTGTTTTTTTGGAGGATCCACATGTTTTTGCCTCCATGAAATATAGCTTCCTGTCAAAAACAGATAGACAGTGCCTTTGGGTGAAAGGATAAAAATGGGTATCCAAACAAATGAAATTAGGAAACAAGCAAATTCAGCTGGCAAAAGTGAATTCAAATTGAAATTAATCAAAAGAGGCAAACAAGATTGTATCCAAGTTTAAGAGAACAATACATCAAGAGAACACTATAATTTAAAAAACAAATATGTCACTGAACATATCCTCACCCATTTTTATAAACAAGTATTATGTGTAAAGATAAACAACACAACACAATAATAGTAGGTGACTTCAGCATGCCAGTCATACTGATAGATCACCCCAATAAAAGTAGCAATTTCTGTTTGAGTTAAATGACATCATAAGCAGACCTAATAGAATACCCATTCTCCAGAATAGCTCATGGAACTTTCTCCAAAATGAACAGTTTTAACAAACATAAGAAAATTAGATCGATTTTATATTATCAAAATTGAGTAAAAGATGACCACAGGAGAAATTGTAGAACATACACAAACTCTTAGAGATCAAATTACACATTAATGAATGATGAATGAGCCGTTGAGAAAAATCCTAGAATAAAATGAAAATAAAAACACAATTACTGAAACCTATGAGATTTCAATTAAGGCAGTCCTAAGAGGGAAGTTGACTACATTTTAAAAAAATAATAAGAGAGATCTCAAAAAAAAAAAAAAAAACAAAAACCACCACTTAATGGTGTACCCAGGAGCATTAAAAAAGCCAGAAGCCAAAGCCTGAACTTACTAGACTCAAGGAAACAATGAAGATCATAAAATAATGAAGTTTAAAAGAAAATAATAAACAATACAGAGAAGCAATAAAACAATTTGGTTCACTGAAAACAGTTAAACATATCTGCAAACCCTAAACCATACTAACTAAAAGAGAAAGAAAAGATCCAAATGTATAAATTATAAATGAAAAGGAATCATTATGACAGATACTGATGAAATTCAGAGAACCATAGCGCATGTCTTAATGATTTATGTGCCACTGAATCAGAAATCTGAAGGAAGGGGACAATTTTCTTCTAGATGCACAAAAATTAAGCCAAGAAGAGATAAATGATTTAAACAAATCTGTAGCACATAGTTGGATTGAAGCATTAATAAAAATATTTTCCAACCCCAAAACATCAAAATCCAAATGGATTCATTGCTGAATTCCACCAGACACTTAAAGAACTATTTTATTCAGTAAAATAGAAAGAGAAGGAATGCTACCAGATTCTTTTTTTCAAAGTTTGTATGACTCTGACTCAAACCAAATTTAAAAAATTATTTATCATCAGTCTCTCCGGTGATCATAGATGCAACAATTCTCAGTAAAATATTTGCAAAACAAAATCAAGACAATTTCAAAAGGGTCTTCCATTGTGACTAAGTTATCTTCATCCCAGAGATACTGCAGTGGATCAACATTTTCAAATAAATGGATGTAATCATCGCAAAAATGTAGTCAGCGACAGAAGTCATGGCCGTCTCAATAAATGTGGAAAAAACTTGTGATAAAATACAGCATTCCTTCGTTAATAAAACCCTAAAGTGACTCAGAATACAAGGACCATGTCTCAACAAAATAAAGACTATATATGACAAATGTGTGGTTAACTTTCTACAAAATGGAGAATTCCAAGAGAGTGTCCATCTTTCTTCACTGTTGTCCAATGTAGTGCTTAGTTTAGCTGAAGCATAAGTTAAGGGATAGAAATGAAGGAACTAAAATCGATAATAAGTAAAATACCCTTATTTGCAGATATGTTTCTATACATAATACCTTAAAGATTTCACAATAAAACTCTTAGAACTTGTAAGTACTTTCAGTAAAATGGTAGAATAAAATTTAACATTCAGAAATCTGCGATCTTCTTTATAGAAATCTGCTATCTTCTTTATAGAAAGCTACAACTGGTCAAAATGCAGAGAACAGCTGCATTTCATGGTGGTTCTAGCCCCAGGGATACACATACAACACAACCTCTTCACCTAAGGTTCAAGGAACATCATAGGATGGGGGCAGAAAGATTATCAATGGCAGAGACCAGGGAATCTGCTGTGAGATTCTGCCTCCTAGAATTGACAAGGAAGTTTCACCCATAATGCCTTAAGAATGTGGCTGACTTAATAACATTTGAACAGGAAAAACACACGCATGCTGACACAAAAGTGGAAAATAACTCAAGGCTCCATCCCTAGACAAAGGATTACTATCAGCTAAGGAATGCTGAGAGCCAGAGAATTAATTTTCCCCAGGGGGAGCCCCTCATTGATTATCTATTACCAAGTGGTCAGCCCCGAAATTATATCATACAAGCATCACTATTCAGATTCCATCTCTTGTAATTTTATGTTCTTATGTTGTTAGGCCTGTGGCAATGAACTCCAGAAGAACTCCACGGAACTGGATTCCAGTGTAAGGCACAAGAGGGTTGTTATTTTACAAACCCGAGTTTGGACCACCGCTTTCCAGCACCCCATGCAGTGGGTGGGGAAGGTGTGGCAGCGAGCCAGGGAGGAGAGAACTTTTAAAGGGGGGTTCATGTCCTGTCGTCTTCAGATTGGTTAAGGAGGGCATAGGCTAAGGTAGTCTCTGAAACCCTTGGTCAGTTTTTGGGTGCAAAACCCTAACAAAGAGCCATAAATTACTGACAAGGTTTCTTCAAGGACAGGATGACTCTCAGGAACATCTGGACCTCTTTAAATTTTATGGCCCTGCTCCTTAATTGGTGATTTCTTAGGGTATCTGTTAAAATTTCACTATTGCAGCACACGTCTGGAGCAGAGATCCGTGTCCGCTTATTATATGGCTTAAGATGAAGCCCCTTTTTAAACGGAGTCTGCAAAGTCAGGGCCTCACAGCGTGTGTGTGTGTGTGTGTGTGTGAATAATAACAGAGAAAGGGGCCATGAGTTTGATAGGGAGTTCAGGGCAAGTGGAAGAAGGGGGGTTAGAGATAGGAAAGGGAAAGGGGAAAATGTTATTATATTTTAATTACATTTTCTTAAGATTTTATCTTTATTTTATGCATTTGAGTGTTGCCTGCATTCATGTCTGTGCGGCACTCTGCAGTCACCACAGAGGCCAAAGAAGAGCATGTCACGTGTCCTGACTGCAGTTACAAACGTGTGAGATGCCGTGTAGCTGCTGGGAAACGAGCCTGGCTGTGGCTGCTAAGTCCTCTGCAGCCTCTTATATTCTAATTTAACGACAAAAGGAAAAACTGTGATTTTTCTCTATACCAATAATAAATGTGCTAAGAAAGAAATCAGAGAATCAGCCCCATTCACAGCTGCCCTTCCTTTCCTTTCCTGTCCTGTCCTGTCCTGACCTGACCTGACCTGACCTGACCTGTCCTGACCTGACCTGTCCTGTCCTGTCTGTCCTGTCCTGACCTGACCTGACCTGTCGTGTCCTGTTCTGTCCCATCTTGTTCCATCATGTCCTGTCCTGTCCTGTCCTGTTCCGTTCTGTTCTGTCCTGTCCTTTCCTGTCCTATGCTGTGCCGTGCTGTGCTGTCCTTTCTTTCCTGTGCTGTGCTGTGCTTTCCTTTCCTTCCCTTCCCTTCCCTTCCCTTCCCTTCCCTTCCCTTCCCTTCCCTTCCCTTCCCTTCCCTTCCCTTCCCTTCCCTTCCCTTCCCTTCCCTTTCTGTTTTGTTTCTTTCCTTTCCTTTCCTTTGCATGTATGTATGTATGCATTTATTTATTTGTTTATTTTTATTCATTTATTTATTTGGTTTTTCAGGTCAGGGTTTCTCTGTGTAACCGCCCTAGCTGTCCTGGAACTAGCTCTTGTAGATCATGCCTGCCTTGAACTAACAGAAATCCTTCTGCTTCTGCCTCTCAAGTCACCACTGCCCAGCGCTCGCTCGCTCGCTCGCTCTCTCTCTCTCCCTCCCTCCCTCCCTCCCTCCCTCCCTCCCTCCCTCCCTCCCTCCCTCCCTCCCTCCCTCCCTCCCTCCCTCCCTCCCTCCCTCCCTCCCTCCCTCCCTCAATGAACCTCTACAGTGAAAACTGTAAAACACTGAAGAAAGAAGTTGAAGAGAACATTAGAGGATGAAGTGGCTTTCTGTTCTCCTGATTTGGGGAATTAGCATCCTAAAGACTGGTGGTGAAGAGCTTGTCCTGCTCTTCCAGAGGACCTACCTGCGTTTGGTTCCCATCATTCATGTGCGGCAGCTCACAACCACCTGTAACTCCAGTTTCAGGGCATTTGATGCCCTCATCTGGCCTCTGAAGACACTACACACATTTGCATACACTTACACAGGTACACACAGGCACACATTCCTAAATAAAAATAATAAAAGACAAAACCCTTTAAAAACAAAGTAGCTCCATCTTAAATAGACAAGCCTTGCTTGGGGCCTAGATTTGTTGGGCAGTTGCTGCAGGAGATTCTTTCTGTGCAGTGGTTTTCTCCTTACTGCTGTTTGCGAGGGGTTTGGCCATGGGACCAAGAACGTCTACAGACCTAAATTTCCTGTGAATACATACGTGGTTCTCAAACATAGGCATGCTGATGGGAGTTTGTAGCTCAAGAACAGCTACTTTTAGTGTGCAGACTAGACTTTCTGGTTTAAAGAACAGAACAAGATCAAGATATAAAGAAAATTGGGGTATTCCATAGTCAACTAACTTGATTATTATGACCAAGGAATCCCGCAATCTCAGTGTGGTGGTAGAATTTTTTTGGTTTGTATTTGAGACAGTACTTCACTGTGTAACCTTGGTTGTCCTGGAACTTGGTTCGTAGACCAGATTGGCTCTGAGATCCTCCTGCCTCTGCCTCCTGAGTAGTGGGATTAAAGGCGTCATCATGCTCCATGCCCAACTGGATGAATATTTAAGTGAAGACTGTTTGTCATGTTCTTAGTGTTGGGAAGAAATACTTACATAACTCTATGAGCCATTCAAAAATCGGCACACCAGGTTTTGTTCCTTTTAGAGATCTAAGAACGTTCTTATTTTTTGAAATTGTGCAAGAAATATCTTAGAAATGCTTTGCAGATTTTTTGATGTTTGGGGAAATATATAGCATTTCTTTGGTAAATTTGTATCAGTAACTTGAAGATGAAGTACCAATAAAACATAATTTTTCCTTAGATTCAGTGTATTTGTTTAAGAGGAAATGGAATGTAAACATTTCTTGGATCATCATATTTCCTTGAACATTTGTGCTATTAATAATCTATTGATATATGACAGCTGTAACTGACTACACTGCAGTATACATGCTTATATGCAGTGGTTTAATTTCAGTTATGGATAGCAAGTAGGCTTTACCTTTATTTGTAGATTTGAACTTCATTTTCAATTATTTTTTGTCTTTTTTAGATTTAAATATAATTACAACATTTTCCCCTTTTCTTCCCTTCAATCCCTCCTTTGTGTGACCTTTTTCAAATTTATATGTATATAATCACATATACATTACATATATGAATATATAATTGTATATATATTCCTAAATATATAAATATAGCCTGATCATGTGTATATACTGTTATTTGTATGTTTGTGATTTCCAGGCTGTTATGTAAGGAATTTGTAGCTTTACGATTCATTACAGCTTGTTACACTGTAAGTGACTTCAAATCCTACAATCAGTGATCAAAACCCAATAAACTTATATGAATGCATGAGTAGAATAAGGATTGCTAAAATGGACTGAAACTACCATTTACAGAATATCGCATATTTTCTGCCTATAATTTCTTAGAAGAACTAAGGATCATTTAAACTAAAGTACCAAGTAAATCATGTCTGTCACAACTGTTATAGTTCAAATAAATCAGAAGTATGATATTGTTTTATTTATCCTATGTTTGTCATTATTTTACCATCTAAATGTAATTTAATTATTTGATTGCTGAAGAATGAAAACAATGCATTAATGATGTTTTTAAGAGAAAAATGCCATTAAATACAGAAAAACTGCTCAACCTTACTGTCCATCACATAAAAGCAAATTAAAACTATATTGAAATTCCGTCTTCCCCCATGAGAATTGCTGTCATTAAGAACAGTGAATAAGGGGCTGGAGAGATGTCTCGGTCTTCACATTAGAGGCACTTGCTGATCTTAACATAAGACCCAGGATCTAGTCACAGCTTACAAAGACTGGAACTGCATTCCAGGGCCTCTGATACCCTCTTCCGGCCTCCAAGGGCACACTTTCAGGGCACACTTGTCCACATATGCAAACCACTCACGTGCATAACATTAAAATAAGTAAGTCTTTTTTAAAAGAGAACAAGTAAAAACAAATGCCCCATGAGGCTCCATTGGAGAAAATCAATTCTCCTTTTGCCAATGGTTATCAGTTACAAATAGCTTCTTGGTTAGGGGTGGGGGCCCCATGTTTACTTCCTCCCCTGGGTGCTGGACCCTCATCTTACTTGAACCTGTACAGGTACTGTGCATGCTTCCACAATTTCTGTGAGGTCGTACGTGTGTTGATCCTTTTGTGTCTGGAGGATACTTTCCTTGGAGCCATCTATCACCTCTGGCCATTTTAATCATTACCTCCTCTTGTGCATAGGTCTCTGAGCCCTGATGGAGCTTTTTTCCCTACTTTCTCCCTTTCTCCCAACCCCTCCCCAATAATCCTTCCACTCCAGTCTTTTCTGTGTCTCTCTCTAACATATATTCTGTTTTCCCTTCCTTGTGAAGTCCTCTCTCCCTGTGTAGTTCCTCAATAGGTACCTAATCTCTGTGTTTATGCCTTTGTAGCATACATATCAAAGGCTTAAAAACTAACATCCACATGAAAGAGTCTGCTTTACCTCACTCAGAATGATTTTTTCTAGTTCCATTCATTTGCCTGTAAATTTCATTTTTAACAGCGGAATAATATTCCACTGTGTCAATGTACCACATCTCATTGCCGATCTGTTGATTGACAGCTAGGCTGTTTCAGTTCCCTTCAGTTATCAGCGCAGCAGGGAATGTGGATGAGCAAGTGTCTCTGGAATAAGATGGACAGTCTGTTGGGCATATGCCCAAGAGCTGATGTTCCTGGATTTTCAGGCAGATGGATGTTCCTCTTTCTGAGGAACAGCCACACTGATTTCCATAGTGGCTGTGGCAGTTGGAATTCCTATGAGCAATGAATAAGTTTTCTCCTTTCCCCCAGAATCTTGCCAGTGTGTGCTGCCATTTGTTTTATTGATCTTGGCCATTCTTACTGGAGTAATATGAATTCTCAAAGTAGTTTTAATTTCTGTTTCTCTGATGGCTAAGACTGTTGAATATTCATCTTTTGAACACTGCTTGTTTAATTCTGTACCCCATTTTTAAATTCAGTTATCCCTTGCTGTTCAAGTTCTTATCTTCGTTTTTATATATCTTAGATACTAACCCTCTATCAGATGTCTAAGTGGTAAAGATATCTTCTATTTCATAGAAATACCACTTTGTATGAATGATGGTTTCCTTGCCATGCAGAAACTTTTCAGCTTCATGAGGTCCCATTATTGATTGTTGGGCATAGTGCCGGTGGCAACGGTGTCCTGTTCAGGAGGTCTTCTATGCCCGTGGGTTCAAGTGTATCCTCTACTTTTCCTTTTATTATCTTCAGTGTATCTGTTCTTATGCTGAGGCCCTTGGTCCATTTGGACTTCAGTTTTATGCAGGATGATGAACGTAGATCTGTCTTCATTCCTCTATGCAGCCATCCAATTTGACTTTTTACCAGTGTGTATTTTTTGACTTCTTTGTCAAAAACCAGGAGGACTATGTCTGGGTCCTCAATTCAGTTTTAGTGATCAAAGTGTCCCAAAGGTTTGGATATGTTATTTTTATTTTTAAAAGGTTTTAATTTCCTTCTTGATTTTGGTCTTGACCCATTTACTTTCTGTTGTTGATATCCAACTTTAGTCTATGGTGGTCAGATGCAGGGAATTTCAAGTTTCAATTTTCTTATGTCTGTCTAGACTTGCTTTGTTTCCTAATATGTGGTCAGTTTTGGAGAAAGTTCCATGAGCTACTGAAAAGAAAGCTTGGGGTTTTTTGTTTGTTTGTTTGTTGGGGTGAAATGTTCTATAGATATCTGTTAGGTTCATTTGATTTATAATGTTATTTAACTCCAGCATTTCTCTGTTTTTGTGTCTGTGTTTTGGGGGAATATTTATTGTCGTTATTGTTGTTTTTGTTTTGTTTTGTTTTGTTTGTCTAGTGACTTGTCTATTGGCAGACAGGTGTACTGAAGTGACCCACTATCACTGTATGAGGGTCAATACGTGATTTTAGCTATATGAACTTGGACGCCCTTTAGTTGGTGTATCCATGCCTAGAATTGTCTTAAAATCCAGAGATTTGCTCTTTTTGTAATCTCTTAGTGAGGCTTAGCACTGAGGTTTTTGTTTGAAATCCTAAATTTTTCATTTACAGTTTTTTCAGTTTTGGTTTTCTTTAGTGATTTTATTTTTTCTTTCATATCTTGAACTGTTTTCATTATTTCGCTCAACTGTTTCTTTGTGATCACACAGTCTTCAGTAAAGGGTTTTTTTCATATTCTCTTTAAGGTCTTTGAAGATATAATTGCTATTCTGAAGTCCTTGTCTTGGGCTTATCTGTAGTGCATTTCCTAAGGACGACCATGATAGGATTGCTGGGTTCTAGTGTGGGGTGCTGACTTGACTGTTTATATTTCTGGGTTTTGTGCTGGGGTCTAGAAATCAGGGGTTATGGAGTTTAAAGTGTCAAGGTGTTAATATCTGGTCCAGTGTTTTGGGCATAGGTGTTCCATGTTTTGGGTTTCTGTTACCCTCAGAATCCTAGGCAAGTGTGGTGGCTTGCAGGCTTGCTGGTAGGGAGTGCTTCCACGATCTACTCAAAAGCCACATCACAGTTTTTCATAAAAAAGGAATGAGCTCAATCAAATGGACTTAGATTTTTTCACTTAATAACTTTTATATTTTAGTATGATTACACAAATCAGCATACATTAACTTACAGATTAATGAGATTCAGATCATCTATATATACACACATTGCATTAATCGTGTACCTCCAGCTGTGTGCAGAGATGGTTCACTCCTTTGTATTCTTTTCCAAAATAGTCTAGTTCCTTTGTCTTTTTGTATAAATTTTTCTTATTTTATATTTTTTTTCCTTCATCCCTTCCCCTCTTCTCTTTGCCTTCTTTCCCTTCCCTTCCCCCTCCATTCCCCTTCCCTCTCTTCCCTTACTCCCACTCACTCTGTAGCCCAGGCTCCTCTGGAACTTGAGGATGTTTTGCTTCAGCTTCTTGAGTCTCAGGATTGCAGTTATAAACTACAATACCTGTCTTGCTTCATTTTATTTTGTTTTATTTCGCTTTAGTTGGGTTTTTGAGACAGGGTCTTCTCTGTTTAACATGTGCTGGCCTGGAACTTATGATCTTCCTTCCTCAGCTTCCCAAGTAGTGTGGTTACAAGTATGTGCTTCCATAGCCTGCTTTCATATAAATTTTAGGGTAATCATGTGTGTGTGTGTGTGTGTGTGTGTGTGTGTCTATTTGCAAAAAACAAACAAAAACAAATCAAAAAACCTAAAATGTTGTCATTTCAATGGGAATTGTGTTAAATATCTATTTTTAAGGTTGATGTTTCTTGGTAGGGAGAATTGAGTTTTTCATTCTGTAACACAGTATGTTCCTCTAGTTCCAAAGATTTCATCAGTGTTTTGTAGCTTTATTGGCAAATTATAACATGTTAAATTGAAGTCTTCCTTCCTTCCTTCCTTCCTTCCTTCCTTCCTTCCTTCCTTCCTTCCTTCCTTCCTTCCTTCCTTCCCAGAATTTTTCTGTATATGATTTGTGCTGGCTTAAATTTTGTGCTTCCCTGTGTTTCAGCATAAGTGTTAGAATTTTAGAGATGTATCACCGTGCTCTGCTTATTACTGTAGTTGCAATTTTGGTGAGGTGACCATGTGTTGATTGAAAAAATATATTTGTGCTTCATTTTTATTTCTTCCATTCTAAAATCTTAACTGAACTCATTAGATTTAGGAGTTATCTTTAGGTTCTTTGGCAATTATTTATCCATTTATTTCTGTAGTAGTGGTGTGTGTGTGTTTTGCTGTTGTTAGCCATGAGGTTGTATAGCAGAAATGGGGGCATAAAGATCATAAATTCAAGGTCATCCTCAACCATATGGAGTTTGAAGCCAGCTTGCACAGCATGAAACCTATCTCAAAACATGTATGTAGGGGAAGTCATTTTACTGCTTTTTTTCTGGCGTGTGTGCTTATTCTTTCCTTCCTGCACCATGCATTACTGATTGAACTTTTGTCATTGCATTTAATAAAAATGTAGAAAGAGAAAATTTCTTAATTACCTTCTTAGCATTAAGTTGAAAGAGTTTTCTTTTTTATGTCAAAGAGATGATTTTTCAATACCAGTTGGTGTTTTTTCTCTCCCCACCTATCAGTGTTGTCTAATGAGAGGAACAAGGTAATATGTGTCAGATTCTTCCTTCAAAACCTGAGCTTTTAAGTTTTTCTTTTTAACAGCACATCTTGATTTAAAGATTGCACTAAAGTATCACATTAGAGCACTGAGAAAAACCTCATCATTTGTTTGGTGACTTTTAGCTTGTCTGTCTCTCTCAATACAAATACAATTGATGGTTGTGACTAGCTGGTAACAAGGGTCCACGTTCATTCACCATTTAATATTATATTATTTTGAAAGATTAGATCTGCTTAAAACATCAGGATTTTATTTGCAAAAAGTATTCAATTCATTGTTTGAGCGCTTCTTTGATACTCAGAGTCCTTTTTTAAATTTATTATGGGTACAATATTCTGTTTGCATATATGCCTGCAGGTTAGAAGAGGACACCCAGATCTCATTACAGATGGTTGTGAGCCACCATGTGGTTGCTGGGAATCGAACTCGGGTCCTTTGGAAGAGCACGCAATGCTCTTAACCACTGAGCCATCTCTCCAGTCCCCGATACTCAGAGTCTTTGCTCATTCTCCTCTGTGTCTCTTCCTGAGAGGACATGGATCTTCCTTAGAGGGCTCAAGCCGAAGGGCTTATGTGACCTCCCATAACTAGCATGAGACTCAGACAGAAAAGTAAGGTCTATCCTAATTGTTATGAACCGTTCTTCCTGATGGCTGCTGTGGTCCTTGCAATTGATTGTTAGGGATGCTCTCTCTTTCTAGACTGATGTGGTCTTACGTATCTACTGTCATGAGCAGCTGCCACTCCAGGCCCTTGCTTAAGTGGTCTTAGCCACTCATTGTTAGGAGTGCTGTAGTTTAGCATACTGTCTTGATTTTTACCACAGCGTTCCTTGTTTCACAATATCAGGAGAATCCAAGTTGCAGATAAACTGATAAATTTCTTTTTCTTTTTCAGGCAGAAACTTCTTATCCCAAATGGAAGTTATCCTATTATTCTAAATACGTACTTTTGTCAGAAAGCGGTTGCAAAAGAAGCGGTACATGAAGAATACTGTCAGGACACCTCTCTTCCAAGGAGAAATATAACACTGGCCCAGATGTTTAGAATTGAGGATATAACAAGTAGTTCATGCAGAAATCAGGTAAATTCTCATTGACTTCTAACTCTTACACTTGTAATAATGTTGATCTCTGTATTTGAAAGTAAGGATATTCATCTTCTGTCCCCAACTGTATGTGCTAGTGTGTGTGCTGTTACCATTATTGTGCCAGAGATAAGAAAACTGAAGGAGTATTTAGTCATGGCCTCATTATAATTTCCCATTACATAGCGCTAGTCTGTGTTTCAGTTTATTACAACACGGAAGTTTTCAGTTCTGTGGGGTTATGGTTAGCACATTCAGGGACTGTAAAGTATTTTCTCTATTTTTATCTTAAAATTAAGAGTTTTAAGTCTTTATTATGTTCTCTGTTTTCCTGGTATCTATGTCCATTGAGATAAACTGTAAAATTATATTAGAAGGTATATGATAGAGATTGATTTAATGGAGTTTAGGATAAGGACTCTGAACTATTTCAAAATGGATTTGGAATTTCACAGTAATTCACTGGTAGTGGGTAGGGTATATGTCCTTGAAGACTCAGCTCTGGGATTCTGTTTTTAGTACACTGGAATAAAATTCTCTAATTTACCAGGATCACCGCAGAATACAATATTGAGATTAAAAGAAAGAAGGAGGAAAAATCAGAATGTAGGTAAAGCTTCACCCCGCTTTAAACCATTTAAAAAACATCTTCCATTGACTATCAAGAGAAGTATCTGGAAGGAATAATTTGAGGAGGGCCTATGACCTCTACACACATGCCATATAGTACACACAAGTGCACACACATGGGGGCGGGAGATATTAAATTAAATAATAAAATTTAAATTTGTCAAAGTATACTTTTAAACAGTTTATGCTATGTGAAACTTTTCAGATATGCTTTGTTAGATAACAGTAACCATGTAGCATACTGGTGAAGAATACAGATTTTGAGAGGGCTGGAGAGAAGGCTTAGCATTAAGAGTCTTCTTGCTGCCAGTTGGTGGTGGTACATACCTTTAATCCTAGCAGATTAATTGGGAGGCAGAGCTTGAGGTCAGTCTGGTCTACAGAGCTAGTTTCAGGACACAGGGTTACATAGAGAAAACTTGTCTCATAAAACAAAAAAAAGGTAGGTAGGGAGAGAGGGAAGGAGGAAGAGAGAGAGGGGGAAGGAGAGAGACTGTGCTGCTATTCCAGAGGACCCAAGTTCAGTGCCCAGCATCTACATAGGTAACTGACTGTAGCTGCAGGAGATCCAGTGCCCTCTTTAGTTCTCCAAAGATGACTGCACACATGTATGCAGTTCCCACTGACACTAAAGAAAATAACATAGTATCTTGGAAACATGTACTTTGTTTCACATCCTGCCACAGCAGCTTTATGCTAGGTCACATTAAGCCATGTAAAGAACAGAGTCTAAAAGATAACAAATATTTCAAAAGTGTCATTGGCTTATGATCTTTGATATTATATAGTTGTTGTGAGAATACATGAGTATTCAAATAGCTGAAATTAACAGATTACACATTCAAGTATCTAATAAAATGACTCATTTTAATTAAAATGTATTCATTCTTTCTGAATAAACCAAAAAGGGAAGCTATCCCCATGAAGTAATTAATGATAGGACTGTCTACTTGGTACTGTTAGTAGAAGAAACTTCGCTGTGCTGCCCCTACCTACCTCCACTCTTCAGCAGGCTAGATGCCAGGGCTACATGTTTGTCTGTATGTTTCTTTAATACCCTGCTGGTGATGTCATGATGTCACTATAGGCCAAACTGAAACTGTTCCTTTTGTATGTTTTGGACAGATTGCATGTAGTGGCCTGGCCACCACTGGCACAGGCTGGACCCACGGGCATGAAAAGACAGAACAACATCTTGCAGTTGGTGCTCCCCTGAGGGATTCTCTTCTGGACATTGTGGAAAGCCAAAGATCTGACCCATGGTCTGGAGTCGGGGTCCAAGTAGTAGTGCAGAGAGTTTACTCCCTTCGCAGCAGAGATAGTGCCAGGAGCCAACAATGGCGCACAGTGGGGCATGCAGATTCACCTGGAACGTGGTGAGTAGCAAACATAGACACAGGAAAAAGGAATCACAACAGAGTTCCCAAGAAAGGAAACTCTGCTCAGAAGAATTCTGGGTATAATTCATTGTATACAGAGACTGTTTTGTATATAGTTTTTTTTTGCATGAAAATTTGGTACATGTGTGTATTGCTCAGGGTTCTCTAGAGGAACGGAACTGATAGAATGAATATGGACTTATTAGAGCAGCTTGCACCCTGTGGTCTAGCTATTCAAACAATAACTGTCCACCAATTTAAAGTCTAGTAAATAATCCAGTAGTCTATGGGGATAGTTGTCTCTTCTGGTCTTCAGTATATGCTGGAATCCTGAAGAAGTAGGATCTAATGTCACTGGAGGGATGAACTTGCCAGAGAGTGAGGACAAGCA
The DNA here is from genome assembly GCF_903992535.2 of Arvicola amphibius. Lineage (NCBI taxonomy): Eukaryota > Metazoa > Chordata > Mammalia > Rodentia > Cricetidae > Arvicola > Arvicola amphibius. The sequence goes on along the minus strand of NC_052056.1, from coordinate 113,826,152 downwards.
AGAAAAGAACAAAACTCCCTTCTTCCATGTCCTTTATATAGGATGCTAACGTGGCCCGGATTAAAAATGGGTCTTCGATGTCAAATGATCTTTTTTCATTTCTAGGAAGTATCTTTAGTTATATAACTCTCTGAAAACACCCCTGTAGACATACTCAGAATCACATGCCTTGTGTACTCCAAATCCACTCATGTTGACAGTGAAGATAAGCCACTGCAAGTTTAATGACCATATATGACAGTGTGCATGTGGTTGTAATTCATGGTAATTTTTTTTAACTTTTACTTATTCTTTGTTGATTTCACATCATGCATTCTGATCCCACTTATCTCCCTGTCCCCTTCCATCCATCCTCTGCCCTTGTAACCTCCCCCCAAATCAAAACAAAATTTAAAAGAAAAACCAAAGCAACAAACAAACAAAAGTAGGCAAAGCTGCAGGGTGGAGGTTGAGTCACACAGTTTACTCTTTTGTCCATTCATCTTTACTTGCAAGCGTTTGTTGCCTTTGGGGTCTCCGGTTTCTGCTGTGCCAGCAGTATAATGGGCTCTCACCGGGGTCCTGTGTCATGGAGATCCTGCTGTTTTGTATCTGTAGGTTCATTTCCTTCTCATGCTCCAACAGTTTATAGATTTGGTAGATGTTGGAATGGGCCAACTCATAGTCCTGGTTCTGGACCTGGGTGGTAGCTGGGTTCATCAGTCTGCCAGCATTCTCTCATGGTCACTACAAGCTCTTCAGCACTGCCTAGCTCACCCAACGCAGCCTGCAGCAAGGAGTGGGACCACTTCTCGTGCTCAGGTCCTCAGATCTGGTTCACCCACTCTCACATCTCTAGAAAAAAAAATTAGACCAGTTCTTGAAAAAAAAAATCCCTCAAAGGTATACTCAGCTGCTTGGGTTTTAGTTAATTTCAAATAGAGTCAAGTTGGCAACAAGAATAGCCATCCCAATATAGTATATACAACAAAGGATTTTGTCTCATATATGTGAGAAGTCTTAGTTTATCTGTCGGGCTACCGTCAGGCACTGCCCTACCTGAAATTGTTACTTTTACTTTCAGTGGCTCATGTTGTAGAATGTAGTACAAATTTAAGAAATATTCGTAGAGTGCTGGAAAGACAATGGCATGTGGCTACTATACCTAAGATATTACCTATCAGTTCTTTAAAAACTGAGTATGTGATGGCAATTCTGAGAGACTGCTGTTTGAAACAGAGTGTGTGCTGCTAATAGGATGTCCTGTGGTGATGTGATACTGTATGTCTTCACTGCCCAAGGCAGTGATTATTGTGGACTAGAAATGTGGCTAGTGTAACTAAGAAACTGGAATTTAAATTTTTATCCCATTACTCATTTATGTGTGTGAATGTTTTTCTGTGTGTGGGTGTGTGCATGCCACTGCATGTGTATGGGAGTCAGAGACTGTTTGTGGGAGTCAGTGCTCTCTTACCATCATGATGGGCCTGGGATTGAACTCAGATTTTGCCTGCTGAGCCATCTCAGCAGCCCAGTAACTGTTTTAAGAGGTCTCCTGTGGGTGAGGGCTGCTGTGTGAGGGCTTTAACAGCAAAGGCCACACCCATGATCCAAAGTACTGTGCTCAGAGGGGCATGGGAGGTGTGTCCTCAGATTTAGGCCCTTCCTGCTTTATCTGGGATTTTTGTTTAGTTTTTTTCAAATGACTATAGAAAACTCATTAACTGAGAAATTTATGGTAGAGCATTGGACACAATTTTTAAATGTTATTTTCCTGGTGCTTTTGAGTAGCCCTCCAAGCAACAGATTATAAATTGAAAGTATTCATGCTGCTCATTGAACAGTGTGAACTGAACAGTTCCTTGTTGTGGTGGTGCCATCTCACTGCAGTGGGAATGCATAGAGAGAGCTTCATGTTGGCTCTAATTGATGCTCAAGTGAATGCATTCTATCTGGAAATCTCCTAAATGTTTAAAAATCCTGTTGAGGTCTAGAGTGAAAAACAATTCATTTGATTTATAGATTCTTTGCTCTTCACTCTGGGAATTTTAAATAAAATTATCAAAGACAGATCGAGATTTGATACAAATTTTGTTTGTATTTTAGTTTTGCTTTAAAGAAAGGCATACAAATAAGCTGGTGACTAAAACCATCCTGCTAAAGCTTCTCCTGCCAGATACTGAGCACACTCCTAGAACAAAGAGACTGAGCCCTCAGTCACCATGACACTGATGTAATCACAGTACGTCTTGAAAGCCATTCTCTGTGGCCTTCACTGGTGCCTGTTGTTGAATGAAGAGGGAAAAAAAGGCAAAGCTTTGAAAGTCTCATATTTGAAAATATGCTCATATTTTCTATTATCTGTACTTTAGAATCTTGCCATGGCATGAGAAATGAGAATATATTTGTGGAGGGTTGTTGGCAGACCAAGTATAAACCTCAAAACTGGAAAAATAACGTTCAGTTACTGACTTGTGGTGAATATGCTATCTGTGTAGTCCATGTGTGATTATAGACAATGAGACTAACTAACATTCTTTCCTTTGCATTCATGAGGTTCTTACTACACACTGGAGGTTCTGAACACAGCACAGAATGAAAAATGGATTGAAATAAAGTCCCCAATGGCAGGGTGGAACAACCTGTATCTAGATTAATGCTGTCCTGGGACAGCAAGAGACTGACCTCATTCTGTGATTCTTGGTTAAACTGTAGAGGAAAATGAATTTTTGAGTACTTAGACTTGGATTTGAGGACAGTGCTACTGGTGCCTTGAGTACTTGAAGTTCTGATCATTAGTATTTTCTAGATTTGTTTGTTGTGATCTTAAGACTGTGGTTTATGGATCTTACAAATATAGAAAGGGAATTATAATTTACTAATTATTAGTATATTAATTTTCTGCACATATTTCATGTGTTTCTACATGTACATAATTATATATTAATAAATATGCTTGCATTAGAGACATATTTAACAGTATGATTTCTTTTAGTAGTAGTAGTTGTAGTCGGAGGCTGCTTGTTCATTCCTAACTACCCAGACCTGAAATAATTACATAAAAACTATATCATTTAAAACACTGTTTGACCAATAGCTTTAGCATATTGTTAGCTAGCTCTTATATCTTAAACTAACCCATTTCCATTTTTTATATTTTACCACAAGGCTTATGGTTTACCGGTAAAGTTCCCAGGTGGCTACATGATATCTCACTGACTGCATACTTTCTCCTCTATCTCTGCTTGGAATTCCCACCTTACTTTGTTCTGCTAAGCCACTGGCCAAAACAGCTTTATTCATTACACAATAAAAACAACACATATATGAAAGGACTTCCCACACCAAGTAGTATTAGTTGTATGTGTGTATATAACAGGATCCCCTGTAGCCCAGGCTGTTGTTGAACTCACTATATAACCAAGGATGACCTTGAACTCAACAATTTTTCTACCTCAACCTCTCAAGTGCTGGGATTACAAGCAATTACCAACACAGTAGACTTTCACAGTATGGCTTCCTATGTACACACACATACACACAAGCCAGAGAAGAATAGATGGTTCAGCCAGTGGTTAAGAGCATTTGTTGCTCTTGCAGAAGACCAGTGTTCCATTGCCAGTACTTGCATGTTGGCCAACAACAGTCTGTAACTCTAGTTCCTTAAGCTGTGTCTCCCTCTTCTGGTGCTGAAGCACAGCGTTCACAGACACTGCACAGTGAAAACCGAACATTAAAATGAAAGAAAACTCTTCCACACAGATGTTTGTGTGGCAGCATTATTCACAGTAGTCAAAACTAGAAACCATCTGTACAGCCCCTACTAAAAACTTTTCTGTAGTCCATTTTATTTCTTATAGATAGATTTCCAAATAGATTTGGTGAGTTGTATGGTATAATTTTAATAATATTATCAATTATTTATTAATTTAATTATAATTTAATTATAATTTAGCTAAATAATTTTACATTTCTACCAACAGTGTACAACCCTTTTATTTTTCGCCTGCTGTGGGGTGCACACCTGTAATCCAAGCACTAGTTACATGAAGGCCAGGAAATTTGAAGGCAGCCTGAACTATACAGAGAGAATTTATCTCCAAAGGAAAGTTGGGAGGGAGGACTAGAAAGAATGCTCAACAGTTCAGAGCACTGACTGCTTTTTCAGAGGACCTGGGTTCAATTCCCAGCAACCACATGGCAGCTCACTTCTGTCTGTTACTCCAGCGCTTCTAACAGCCTCACACAGACATCCAAAGGAAAGCAGAGGGGGAGGGGGGAGGACTAGCATATCTCCATATACTCACTAAAACATTCTACTCCCTCTATCTTTCCTTCCTCTCTTACCTTTTTTCTTTTCTTTTTTAAAATAAAAACTGTCTTAATAGGTATAAAATGGTATTTCATTGTAGCTTTGATCAGATTTTGTAAATGATGTTCTTTGTATGCATTTGTTGCCAATTTGTATCTTTCTTTGATGACTGCCTCTCTACTGAGTTTTTTACTTATTTTAAATTATATTGTCTTTTTAAAAATTCTTTGAGAATTGAATATATTGTATTTTGTTCCCCTCCTTTAATCTCCAATTCAGTACCTGCTTGTCCTACTTTGTTTTCCGTTGCTATGGTAAACACCATGACCAAAAGCAAACTGAGGATGAAAGGGTTTATTTCAGCATAATTACTTATAGTCTTTCAGGAAGGGAAGTCCAGCAGGGCTGGAACTGAAGCAGAGACCTTTGATGGCTGCTGCTTACTGACTTGCTCCTCGTGGCTTCTCAGCCTACGTTCTTCTACCACTCAAACCTACCTGCCCAGGATGCTACCACCTGCACAGTTGGCTGGGATCTCCCACATCAACCCTTTATCAAGAAAATATTCTACAAGCCTTCCTATAGGCCAATTTGATGGAGAAATTTTCTTAATTAAGGTTCTCTATTCCCAGATGACCCTGGCTTGACAAAAACAAACAAGCAAAAAAAAAAAAAAAAAAAATCAAACCTATTGCACTGTCTTAACTTTCTGACTCAGTCTTAAAAAACAGACCTATCTGGTCCAGTTAGTGTTGCCTGTATACTCTTGGGTATGTGGCTGCCCACAGAAGCATACTCCACCTTAGAAAAAAGGAACTCAGCTCCTCAGCTGTTGGTGGAACTTACTGAGCATCTTTCCTCTCTGTATTGGGATTCTGTCTGGCCTAAGCTTGTGTATGTCTTGTGCACGCTGTCCCAACTGCTATGAGTTCATATGTGTGATTCCCCTGTTGTCTGGAAAACACTGTTTCCCTGTCTAGAGGTTATGTAACCAGGTGGATGGAATAAATGAAGTGAACTAAAGTCTCATGCAGGTCAGCCTTTATTCAGAGCATCAGACAATTTATACCCTGAGAGTTAAGAAGAATCACCTGAGTAAAGTATGCAATCACAAGGACAAACCACATAAGTGGTTTTCCATAGGCATATAAACAAATACCAAGAGTCAGTTGTAATCTGAAGTAAGTTCACTCATATCTGCTACACCTGAGAAGAGAACAAAAAATTCCAAGAACAATTCTGTGATTTTGAAAATCTGAGGTCATAAGACTTTTGTCTTGTTTTCTTGAAATTTTCTCACAAACACTCAGAATACCTGTCACATGACTCCATTCTTGGACTGTGTCCCAAAAATCATTTCCTGCCTTGGCTCTTACAGGCTGCACTTTCTTCATCAGTTATCCTTGAGCCCTGTGGGGAAGGAACATGTTAAAGATTTCCTACTTAAGACGGAACACTCTGAAGGCTCTTAGTTTCTATTCTTTAGCCAGCTGTGGGTACCTGTGTCAATCCCTGTCTCCTATAAAAGAAGCTTCTCTAATGAAGGTTGACTGATGCACTATCTGTGGATACAGTAATTGTAGATTGTCCCCTTGGGCCTATGAACCTCTTGCCAAAGGTTCTTAGCGTTGCTTTAAGTGGTAGATGTGGGATTCAATTTGGTGAGCCAGGCCTAAATCTAATCAGAAAATATTTCTTTACACCCTTGACATTTGTACCACTTTTGCATCAGTGGGCATTTTTGCCAGGCTATTGTTGTAGTTTGCAGGGTTCATAGCTGGATAAGTTTGATTACTGTTCTATTCCAGAAACATGCATAGCACCTTCCAAAACTGTGACAGCTAGCCAGTAGGAATGAAGCTTCCAGACCAGTACTAGCTTCATTTCTCCTATAACTCAAGTAATTGATGTATTGATCACAGACAATGGCAAATAGTCTGTGATCCTTCCTTTCTGGCCCTAAGTTTTTTGTTAGCTGTGTCTTATAGAGATATTGTTATCCTATTTATAGATGCCTATCTTTAAAGCTTAGATTTGCTTATAGATGGGCTTTGTTTCTTAGTTTATTCAGCTAGTCTGTGACTTTTAATTGAAGAGTTGAGGTCGTTAATATTTAGAGTGTTGAAAGTGTATGTGTATTGCAGTCATCTTAATACTTTTTGCTGGTTTAGTTGTGGTTTGTTTTTCATAATATTATGGCTTCATTTATTTTCTTTCTACAGCCTTTTGTCTGTGCTCATTCCTCTCTTGAATTTGGGGTATTGTTTTCTATATTCTTAGAATTTTTCTGTTGATTATGACTTTTTTTAGGTCGTTGGGATTATGCTCTCCTCCCTCTCCCTCTCCCTCTCCCTCTCCCTCTCCCTCTCCCTCTCCCTCTCCCTCTCCCTCTCCCTCTCCCTCTCCCTCTCTCTCTCTCTCTCACACACACACACATCTATGACAAATAGTTTTCTGGGTACAGTAATCCATTTTGGCAGTCATGTTCTTCTAGAAATTGAAGTATGTTGCTACGGACTCTTCAGACTTTCAGCATTTTAGTCAAGAAATCAGATATTATTCGGATGAGTTTTCCTTTGTATATAACTTGTGTTTTTTCTCTTGCAGCTTTCAGTATTCTTTTTTCTTTTGGATACTGTGATATTTTGCAGGGTGTTTCTTTCCTGGTCATATCTGGGTATTTGTGTGCTACTTACACTGTATGAGTGTTTTCTTAGTTTTGGGACGTTTTCATCTATAATCTTATTGAAGATCTGGTTTATGCCATTGACTTGAGATTTCTCTTTTATGCTTATAATTCCAATATTTGGTCTTTTGATGGTGTCTCACATTTCTTTTATTTTCTTTGCTTATTTTGTCTAGGTCCTCTACTATATCTTTGAGTCATGATAGTCTATCTTCTGTTTGAACCATTATATTTGTAAGGCTTTACCCTGAGTATTCTCTTTGGAGTATTGAATTTTTCAATTCCATCTTTATTTCAGCTTTTTGTTCCCTTTGGTGTTTATATTTCTTTTAAATTCAGTTTTTCAAATCCTTAGTTTTTTTTCATTATTTCATTCAGTTGGATATTTGTAATTTCTTGGACATCACTCAGACTTTTATTGTTTTGCTCTTGGAGTTTGATGAATGAAGTGTTTGTGTCTTCCTTAAATTCATAGAATTCTTTGGTAAAGTTTATGCTTGTTCTTTTAAAGGCTGTGCCCTGAGGTCCATCTAGGTAGTTCTCATTAGAAGCCTCATGGTTTGGGTGGGGAAAGGCTGTCTGGCCCACTCATGTTGTTTTTGTTTCACTTTTTGTGTCTGATATGATAACCTGCCAATCAGGCTAAAACAGGAGATGGTCAACCTGAGGTAGGCCAGGGAAAGCTGCTTTAATGGAAACATGGCTCCCAAAACACAAGTCGAGAGCTAGGTACAGCAAAGAGGATTCACAAAATGAAGAGAGTTCATGGCCACAGGTTTAAAATTTGGCCTGCATATTTGCAGATGGCAGCAAGTTGGGAGGCAGGATGACAGGAAAGAAGTGACTTAACACATAAAGGTGGTTTACAGAGTTGTAAAGGGGTTAAATCCTCATGTGTTTGCTTGATGATAGCAATTCTGACTACAGATAGACGGAATCGTAAAACAAATTTTAACTTGCAGTTTCTTTGTGACTAATGATACTGAACATTTTTTAAGTTATTAGCTTTGTATTTCTTTTCCTTTTTTGCATGTTGGGGGGTTTCTCTGTTATTTCCTTAGCTCTATTGCCTCCCCACTCCATATAGCCTTTCCCAGTATTCATACTTCTTGGAATCTGTTATTTTATGTAATGTAAATATACTTGATTTGCTTTCACTGATTTAAGAGGGTAAGAAGCTCAGAGTCTGGGACTGTGTGAACTGAAGAGGAGGCACGCACACATTCACTCTGCTCTGCTCTTGGGGGTGTGACGCGTGCACAAGGAGCCAATGGAGGAGACTGGCTAGTCACAGTTAGACCAGCCTATAACTGTAGATTCGTGGGCCAAGGTCTGACACAAAGGGTATTTGGTGTCGGTAAGAATACAATATGAGATGTCAGTGTTGAGTTTGAAATCCTCACCTTGCATTAGGTTTCCCAGAGGATAAGGTCTGAATGGTGAACAATAAGAATATGCAGGAAGGAGAACACTGAGAAGAAGGGAGGGAGGGAGAGCGAAGGAAGGAAGGAAGGAAGGAAGGAAGGAAGGAAGGAAGGAAGGAACAAATGAACAAACAAACGAACCCATGCTGGTGATTGAGCAGAGAATTGATTGCTGCTGTTTACTGAAAAGCAGCCTGTATCTTTTTAGAAAGACAGAAAGGTCTTTCTATACATACATGTATGTATTCTAATGGAATGCAAGGAGGAAAGTTCCAGCAGAGCATGCAACAGGGTTTTGAGGACAAAATAGATTTCTACTGTAGCTAACTTAGCCATTGTGTTTATTTGTTTATTTATTTTTTTGCTTGCTGATTTAGACAGGGTCTCACATTGCTCTTCCTATGCAGTCAAGGCTAATTTGAACTCCTGATCCTCCTAATCCTGAGCAGAGACTGCATAGGCAGGTGCTGCCACACCCAGCTTGAATTATTTTATTAGACAGCATTCGACGGTTTTTACTGTGTTCATAAAGTTGTGTGACTGTTACTGTCTACTCCCAGAACAATTTCATCACCCCACAGGGAGACTTGGACCTATTGATAATTGTTTTGAATTCCCCTCCTGCTCCCTGGTCCTTACAAGGACTAGTGTACCTCCCAACTACTGTGGACACTTCCCGTAAATTACAGATTTGGAGCTTCATTGTTTTTTAAGGTCTGATTTAAGGTGTGTTTTCTCACTTGATGGTTCTGTCTTCCCATGCTGACACTGAGCATCTCAGTAAGGAAAAGGCTGTACCTTTTCTATGTATACATACCTTTGATTCAGGTTTCTTGATTCTGGGTATACAGTCTGGGTAAATGGTAGGGCCTCTTTTAATTTGACAAATGTCATATTTTCAGATCTACAATGAATATCCAGTGTGGTCATGTTTTAGTTCTGAAATTTCAAGTGTCCTTGTAAAATAGAACTAGAAAGAAGATTGCGATTGTATTGCAGAGGGTTAGAATTTATCTTACAAAGTACTGAGTACAGTAGATATGCTGAAGCCGTGTTTGTGGGTAGGGCGGGAAACATGAGAGTCTGAGTGTGAGGAGGAGGGACACGTCCTGACATTTGGGCACCATGAGGAGTGAAGTGTGATGGTCACTTTAGTTGTCATCTTGACACAGTGTAGAGCCACCTTAGAAAAGTCTAGTAGAGGACTTGTCTACACCTGTCAGCAGCACTGTGCTGTGGGTTTGAGTCCTGGACTGTGAGCTGAAGAGGAGGCTTGTGTGCACTCACTGCTCCACTCTTGACTGCGGTGTGACGCGTGCATTCACTCTGCTGTGCTCTTGACTGCGGGTGTGACAAGCTGTTTTAAGGCCCTGCTTCCTAGACTTCTGTCATGATGGATTGCAATTTGGAATTGTGAGCTAAATGAACACTTTCCCCCCCAAGTTGTTTTTTGTTAAGGAATGTTATAGCACCAGAAATGAAATTAATAGCAAGAGGCTTCTTCAGGGAATGTTGATATTTGATAGTGATTTTAGTTCAGGATAATGGTGAAAACTGGTCTACAAACAGCAATGAGTAACTTAAAAATTGGTATTGGGAAGACAGGCCTGGGGAGAGGATGTGAAACAATTCTGCTTAAAGTCAGAAATTTACCCCTTCCAGTGGAAATTCACTTAGTTGCTGTGCCTCTTGGCTATGTGAAAGAAGGCCTTCGGAGGACTGGTATATAAAATGAGCCAGAAGGGCTGGAGAGATGGCTCAGCGGTTAAGAGCATTGCCTGCTCTTCCAAAGGTCCTGAGTTCAATTCCCAGCAACCACATGGTGGCTCACAACCATCTGTAATGAGGTCTGGTGCCCTCTTTTGGCCTTCAGGCATACACGCAGACAGAATATTGTATACATAATAAAAATAAATAAATATTAAAAAAATGAGCCAGAACGAGGCAGAGGTAGGCTGCTGCTGACCACTGACCACTTGTCTCTAGAGTGCTGGGGCCCTTCTGCTCCCTCACTGTACTTATAAAATGGATGAAAAACAGGACCCCTGGTGGGAGGGTGGCCAGAGAACAGAAGTCTGGTCAGAGTCCTGGGCAGATGGATGAGTCATCTCTAGTCAGCTTCTGCACTGCGAGTCAGTGCTGAGAGCTCACTGTACAGCTCATGGAACAATACCGCCTATCCAGAAAGGTGAAAAAAATGCCAGCACACCTCTGTAAACTTTGAGTTCATATTTCAAATATATTAAAAGGTGTTATGACCTGCTACTGGCTTGTCCTGTCCCTTTAAGAGACAATTCCCGCCCACTTCCCCCTTCTGCCAAAGCAAGGGGATCTTCCACTTCCAGCCTGCACTCTCAGCCCTGGCTCTCATCTCTCTTTGAAAGAGGTGGCTGAGGCTTCCCCCTCTCCACCCCCTTTCCTTCCATAACCTACTGAAGAAACTATACCCAAACCCTCTCTCTGCATGGCATGCCTATCTGTCTCTGTCCCTTACCTGCCCCAGCACCTCATGGGACCCAGCTGCCCCTTGGGGACCAGTGCCATTTAATCTAAACCATTACAAAAGGCAAGGTTAAATTCCATGATAATGAAGTAATTCACACTCTCTTTATTTTAATCTTGATCTTGCTCAGTGGTCATGTCTAACACAAAATGAAATAGAAAAATGTTATGAATACCTGTTTTTCTGTCAACAAGCATTGTGGCCCATAGCAGGGTAGGGCATCCTCATAGCACACAACAGTCCACAAGTAACATGAAAAACTGGTAGACAGTTCCCACAGACCCATGCGGTACTAAAAGCCAAGACTCTTTTACCATGTAAAGATAGTGACTGCTGCTCAGAATGCTTTCTTTTGGAATGTAAATCATTAAAAAAATTATTTGCCTTAAGTATTTAGAATAAAGTATGGTGGCATACTTTCGATCTTAGCTCTTGAGAACATCAAAAGGTCAAGGTCAGTCTGGGCTACATAGCTAGTGTCTATCTCAAAGCAACAAAAAACATACAAAGAATTTAGAATATGTACTAAAGCATTATCTGAACTCAGACTTAATGGTACTGTTAAGAAACGACTCTCCCCATGTTGTGGCATGTGCCTGCAGTCCCAGCACTGGAGTCTGAAGCAGGAGAGTTAAATTTTTGAAGCCAACCTGTGCTATAAAATCTACGCCCTGTGTTAAAAAAAATGTCTGGGCTGCAGAGATGACTTGGAGGTTAAGGGCCCTGGTTGCTCTTCCAGAGGACCCAGGTTCAGTTTCTAAGACCTACCTGACTTCTCACAGTGGTCTGCAGCTCCAGTTCTGTGAGATCTGATGCCCTCTTCTGGCCTCCGTGTGTGGGCACCAGGCATACACATACCCAGACATACATTCAGGCAAAACACCCATAAACATAAATTGATTTTTTTTCTCTTAATCAAAGAATCTGGGAGCTAGGTGATTTGGTAAAGTGCTTGCTCTGCTAGCATGGGTATCAATCTAAGCTCAATCATCAGCAACCATGGAAAACTCCTGCGTCAGTTGTCCATGTATTACCAGGCCTGGGGGAGATGAAGACAGAAGACCCTCAGGGTTCCTTAGTCAGCCCGTCTAGCCTGTGCAGCAGAGCCCCATGCCTCAGCAAGAGACTCTAAACAACCAAGGGGAGTCTTGAAGAATGGCAGTGGAGCGTACCTACTTACCTGTACACACATGCATATTGTATGTCACACACACACACACACACACACACACACACACACGAAAAGAACCATTGGCGTACATGTCTGTAATTCCATCAGTCAGGAGATAGGGACAGAAAGAACAGCTGTTCTGGATCATCCTCCACTTTGCAGCAAGCTTGAGGCCAGCCTGGGACAGATGAGACCCTTTCTCAAAAGAAAGGAGAAGAAAGGAGAGAGAGGAAGGAAGGGAAGACGGAAAATAGATGCCTGAGGTCACTCTCCTTTTGCTTTTGAAATTTTTCTGTCTCCTGTTACTGAGCTAAACTCAAGATCTTCAGGGGAAAAAAATGACTTGTGTATTACTAGAGCATGTCAAGCTCCCACCCCCAACCACTAGTGCTTGGCAAATCCCTTGCACATACTGTTCAGTAAACAACTTCAGGGAGCCAGGCCCAGCCAGTTCATTCACTGCGAGCCTTTGGAAGGGGCTGTCTTAGTGCAGCCTTGACGTGGGAGAAGCTGAGAAGTTAGCGTTTGTGTTTTCATTAGCTCTTTTTATAACAGTGAACCAGCTGTAGCTGGTTAACAGGGGCGGGACTGCCTGTTAGTGGGCAGGTCTCTTACGCATGATAAAGGGCTGCTGACGGAAACCGGTTTTATTACTCATGATACCACTGTGATGTTTATATAAAGTCACTTGCAGGCAAGTGCTGTGATTGAGAATGTCCTGGTTAATACTCCCTGGATGCTATTCTACTGCACACTGCAAAAACAAACAAAAGACTCCACAATATAGATCACTTCCTATTAAACCAGTCACCCACCCTCGGATGATGTGTTCAGGCAGAGCTAGGTCCTGGCTGCCAAGGACTTGTCTCCTTTCAGGGTTTTAGTCAGGTGGAGAAAGTCATTTTTGTTCCAAACACAACTAGGAATCACCTTTGGGGGATAGAGAATAATTTACCAATTATTTCTAGCTAAGTTAAACAGAATCATGCATATTACTGTGACCTTTCCTGGGTAAACTGCCTGAAGACAAAAATTAGCTTTATGAATAATTTTTGAATACATTAATACAGTTCATTAAAAATGTGTGTATTTTTATTTCTATGTAACAAAGTGAAAATGAGAAGTGAAAACCCTTTTTTAAATATTTTTTTATATTGATTCTTCGGGGATTTCACATCATGCACCCTGATCCCACTCATCCCAGTCCTTCTGTGTCGGCCCTCTACCCCTGTAGCCTCCCTCCTAAAACAAAATAAAAATAAAATTTCAAAAAAAAAAAAAAAGACCACTTCCCTCCTCTCCTCCATCTGGCCCATCGTTGTAGTGGCTTTGGGAGCTGTGGCGTGTCATGTAGTGGATCCTTTTGCCCAAGCAGCTTTACTTGTAAATGCTCATTGTAATGAATCAGCCTGGTTCAAGGCCTCTGGCTTCTGCTACACCATCAGTACCGGGCCCTCACCAGACTCCTCCCAGATACCCTGCTGTTGCACAGGACCAGTCCCTTCATGCACTCCGGCAGTCAGAGATGGGGTAGATGTTGGGGTGGGACAACCCAAAGCTGAATGTGGGCTTGGGTGGAGCTGGGTTGGTAAGCCCAGACCTCCACCGGGAACCACCCCTACACACAAACACAAACACAGACAGACAGACAGACAGACAGACAGACAGACACACACACACACACACACACACACACACACACACACACGGGGCAAGGCCAACTTGCCCTTGTGTTCTCCATAGATATTAGGACCAGCTCTCCCATGAAGGGTGGAAAACATTTAAATAAAGTTTATTAGTTTTTTGTGTGACTTGTTTGGAGATTAAAGGATGAGCCAATTTAGACAATATTCTTTTTTTATGGGTAAGAAACGTCTCGTTGGTAGCTCAGAGCTTTATATATATAAAGCACTCTGCCACTCTGCCATGAATGGATCCAAGCAGCTCCTTCCTGAAGGGGTTCAGCGTGGGAGTCCAGGTGGCAAGCTCTTCTGGAAAGGAAAGTTTCCCCTGAACACCCACCTTAGTGAAGGCTGCATGTGTGGAGGGCCTCACACAACTCTCTAGGACACACTCCCATCCCAACTCACAGGTTCCCGAGTTCATTGTCAACGCTGGTACTGTAAGCACAAGAGGGGTGGGCAGTTTAGTCAGTATTCTTAAGAGGCAAAGAATCTGTAGGGTTCACCTATTTTGTGAATCAGTCTCATTATTCACAAAGAGAACTTAGGCCTTTGAAAAATGCTTATTGGGTAATTTGTGAGACTAGAAAGACTGGCATTCTTTCTTTGAGAATGGCAGCCGAAATGTGAAGGGATACAGACACTTCAGTCCCTTGAGGGAAATTTTGACTTTCCTCGTGTTTTTATTCCTATTCATGAACAGTAAAACTTAGTAAAGCATGTGTTAGGGTAGAAGTGGGGCCTCAGCTATCACCATTACCATCCTACAGAAATAGTTCGAAGTTAATGAGGCAGAAAGATGAATTGGCTGGACCATAGTAGGTCTTGACTTTATTTTTTTCATATATAACATAGGCAAACACAGTATTTGAACTTAGCAAGCTGTCCCTTTTCTTTATTGCCATCAAATCTAAAGCAGCCATAGAAATAATACGTAAGTAGATGCTCTCTGCTGTGAGCCAGTAAAAGTTTACTTCAAAGGGGTATCAGGGAGAATTAGTTCCACAAAATGTGATTTGCCAACTTCTGGTCTGTATAAGTAGGGAAATGTCTTGATATCTGTATTTTCCTTTGTACTGGCAATAAGGAGAGGTAATTTTCAGCCTCCGTTGTAGGTAAGCTCTAACCGTACGTATTGTACATAAAAACAATAATCGAAGGTATAAGTATGGACTTTTTAACTACCTGCGGGAAAAAGTGAAACTACAGTGGTATATTATATATTAACATATAGTAAGTATGTTAGTAAAAACACCATACTAATTATTCATGTGTTAATTTCAGATCATCTAGTCCCTGCCACATTATGTAAAATACTTCTATTAGGCTTTCCCAGAACATCTTGCCTCTCAGATATTGTGAATCACAAAATTACTCAGGCTGAGGTATATAGCTTGATGGGGCAGCACCATGCACCATGCACAGTGCCTTGGGATCAATCCTCGGCAGCAGATCACTACCAAAGCAGGTCACACACACATATCAAGGTTTGAACCAAGACAAGAATGAACACTTTTATATCAGACTTTATTTAGTTATTTTACCCCTACATTTTTTGGCCAGCAAACAAAGAAATGGGCGAAATGGCTCGATTCCTTCTGTATACGTAATGTTGTTATCTGTCATTGTTTCCCCAGCACTGGGCTCTCCCTCCCCACGTCTTCGTCCCTTTGCTTTCATGACAGTGTCCTCCATGTGTACCTCTCACTGCTGGAAGGAAGACAGTGAACACAGGGCACTGCAAAGAGAGCTATAAGGAGCGTAAACGTGTATAGTGGACATAGGAGCTAATGTAAACTCTGAGAAGACTGTTGAGGTTAGTGGGAAGACACAGGATTTGTAATCAGACGCTAAATTCTAATGTCATCTTGGATCTTGACACAAGCATGTACCACTGAGTTACTTGTTGATTTCAACTTCAGTTTTCTCAGTAAGATTGATATAATTTTCACACTGCTTTGTTGTATAAGAAATGTGTGATGTGCTCCAGTAACTTCATTTTGCTGCAAACATTGATTGTCCACTGGATTGTCTCTTAGTTACCATGATCTGTCTTGGCTGCCACACCCATAATATGTGCTAACTGTTGAAAAGAAGAAATGAGCTTCTTACTCAACAGCATCACAGCCTACAGTCCTACCTTCCTGAGCATGCCTGTGTGGCTGGTCTCATGTTCTTGCTCCTAGTTCTTAAGATCTATAAATCAAATCTGCTTCCTGATTCAGAAAAGTGCAAGTCCTGAATCACTGGGAGGATAAAGACTGTTAAAACAGGAAAGTGGCCAGCAGCCTGTGCACACCAAGAGAAGAGTTAGGGAGAAAGGAATGAGGGGTTCAGAGGGAGAAGCCAATGGTAGAGAGGCTGAAGTACACCCACATTTGTGACTGACCCCAGATGTCCCAGAGGCAGTGGGGTTGCCGTGATATGAGCATGTTCTGCCTGTCGTGGATGTGCTAACAGAGCTGAGGTCGGATCTGGACCCTCTGAAAGCTTTCGTTTAAGAACGGCTGAGGACCCTCTGTGCTCTTGAGTTTTAGGGAGATCCATATTGTGGAAATAAGAAGCTTTTCTTTACAGCCCTCGGGAGTCTTACCTCCTGATTGTTATATAGTGAGTCTGTTAAAGGCTTTAAGCCACACAGGTATCACTTATACAGAAATTCAGATTTAAATTTCTTGACAAACTATGTCTCAAGCAGGCCTGCATTAAACATCTAGCCATTTCCCTGGGATAATCAGAGGAAGCTGAAGGTCCTACCATTTTAGATGAGTTAGGTGGTGATAACCATGAGCATTTATAACATTATTTTAGAATTGGCCCTGTGAGTTTTAAGACACAGAACTGAATGTACTGCCAGATATTTTGCAGGAGTCACAGATGTGAAAGAGAAGTCTGTACACACATGCCCCCTCCCAGCACCCAAATGGAACACATGAGTTAAGCCTTCTGGGTTTGACTATTTTTAGAGATATGGAGGTGAGGCCAGGAAATACTTCTTGCAACATTTTTATTACATAACACGAAAATTGTTCGTTATAATAATGATGTATCCTATATTGTGATTTACCCTACTGATTCATCTCCCGTTTTTCTAACAAAGGGCAGAGTTTGAGAACTAACACATGGTACCCAGGCAGGGGCTAGATCTGGCAGAACTCAAAATATGAGCAAGATTATTCAACATTTCATTTGTGTGCTGTTTGTGTTCATGGCTCAGGTTGTGCATAGACTAATGTGACCCCAGAACTGCCAGCCTGATCCTTCAGTATTTATAGTATATACTATAAACTGTTACTTTTATTTATTTGTGCCCGGATGCTTGTGTGGTAGTTGGAGAACACATGTAAGAGTTGCTTATCTCATTCTACCCTGCAGATTCCAAGGATTAACTTCAGGTTATCAGGCCTAAATATTTTCAATCTTTGCAAAAATAGTAAATCTGTTCCGAGTCTCTTTCCATTATGACTAGTTCATATGTTATATTTACTTTAGGTTGAAATCATGAAGCACTTTGTCCACAGAATATAGGTAAATATTTTCTTCTGTTCAACATTTTTGACTATTCAGAAGGAGAGGAACTTGGTTGAGAAACTAGAACATCTAAGTGCTTTGAGGAGCTTTATATTCCTTTTCATTTATATGTTAGTTTTTGGAAGAAGTTATGAGCACTCAAAATTCCAAGATATATCAGGCCTCTGAGGGCATTCTACACAGCAGTTTTAGAAAGACCAGCTGAGGAGTGAGGAATGAGATTCCCTATTGTCCAGGGGATTCACCTAAACAGGTTCTGAGGCTGAAGACCCATCCCAGGCTAAGATGGAGCATGGAGCCTGTTTTTTCTGTGACCATTAAAGCCAAAAAAGCAAGAGGCAGTTAGCATCAGTGAAAGTGGTACCCAAGTTATTTCACATTTACAGTATAAAAAGTTATTCTCGGGGCTGGGAATATAACTCACTAGTGTAGCACTTGCTTAGCTGTAGATACAGTTCCCAGTAACTTATTTAAAAAGATTCTCAATCATTCACCCTAGTGGGAACCAACACTATTATAGATAATTTTAAAATACAACTAATATTTTCTTTTTTTTTCTTTTTTTTTTTTTTTTTTTTTTGGTTTTTCGAGACAGGGTTTCTCTGTAGCTTTGGAGCCTGTCCTGGAACTAGCTCTTGTAGACCAGGCTGGCCTCGAACTCACAGACATCCGCCTGCCTCTGCCTCCCGAGTGCTGGGCTAATATTTTCTTTTATCTCATGAGCAATAGATTATCTGTCAGCTTTTACTTGGAAAGAACCTAGCTGTCAAAATAGGTATCTATAATCAGGATTTAAGTAAATCAACATTGCTATTAACATGCTATTTCTTGGTGAGTGTTAAACATTTGGGGACACAAGTCAGTCATCTTAGATTTTAATGTAATGAGGAGATAACGAGTGTTTTGTTGTTACCTCTTACTTCCTTGGGCTCTCTGGACAACTCAGCAAGACCCCATGTTTTTTCTAATGGAGAAACAGGCCTGCAAAAGAAGCAGGATGTTCTCTTCTATGCTGTGGATGTAGAAAAAAATATGTATATGTGTGTCTACATGTGGGTGTGCTCACTGTGTCCGTGGAAGCCAGAAGACAGCATCAGATTTCCCATAAATTTGATAGACTGGATGACCAGAAAGTATCCAGGATCTCCCTGTGTCTTAGGTTTCTATTGCCATGATAAAACACTGACCAAAAACAACTTGGTGATGAAAGGGTTTATTTAATTTTACATCTTGTAGTCCATCATGGAGAGAACTCAGGACAATAACTCAGTGCAGGCACTGGAGGCGGGGCTGATGCAGGCAGAGGTTGTGGAGCAGCACTGCTGACTGGCTTGTTCCTTGCTCCTTGCTCAGCCTGCTTTCTTATATCACCTGGGGCCACCATTGTAGCACTACCCACAATGAGCTGGATCCTCCCACATCAGTCATCAATCAGGAGAACTCACCACAGGCTTTGCCACAGACCAGTCTTTCTCATTTGAGGTTCTCTCTTTCAAAATGACTCTAGCTTGTGTCAAGTTGACATAAATCTAGCCGGTACAGGTTGTCTCTTCTAACTCCAGCACTGGCATTGCAGACACATACTGCCACACTGGGCCTTTTACATGAGTGGTAGGGCTCTAACTTCAAGTCCTCAAACTTGTATAGCAAGAAATGTAACCACTAAGCCATCTCCCAATCCTCACTAAAGATATTCTTCTAGCAGATATGATTGCAATGTTTATATAAAAGAGCCATAAATAAAATGCTCCCCAGTTTTACAAATTTGACCACAGTCCAATAAAATCTGTGCCATAGTAAAGGATAATATTTATGGACACGCATGTCCCATTACATTATCTGTTCATCATTCTGCATTCGCCCTTTAAATATACTTGTTGCGATGTCCTGAGGAGAGCATAGAGAGTTTCTTTACTCTGCAACTTCTCAGTAAGTGATGACATTATGAATGTGTCAGTGTGGTAATAATGAAGTTACCTCCCTGAAGCTTAAAAAGATTCAAGTGGGTCAGAGAATCATTGAGAAAATGTTTTAGAAAAACAATACCAATTAGTCAGGCCACTGTCTGAGCTGTCTTCTCTGTGGCCAGAGCCATAACTGACTCCAGGGAACTGGCACTGTTGCTATTGCTTTTGTCTCTAGGACCACTCAGTGTGGGCCACAAGTTGAAATCACAAACTGAATGCATACTTCATCTGCCCCTGGACTTTGCTCTGTTAGGTTTGTCAGAGAAACAGCAGGGCCTATGCTTCTGGTTGATGGTCTCTAAGTTACCAGGGAATGCTGTGGGGTGACCTTTCCTATGCTGTGAATGTGTGTTGTTCTCATTGGTTGATGAATAAAGCTGCTTTGGCCTATGACAAGGTAGGATAGAACTAGGTGGGAAATCTAAGCAGAGATACAGCAAAAGAAGGGCAGAGTCTAGGAGACACCAGAAAGCCAACAAGGAAACAAGACATGTAGAAAATGACATAACACCATGGCCGTGTGGCAAAATATAGACAAGTGATATGAGTTAATTTAAATTTAAAAGTTAGCTAGTAATAAGCCTGAGCCATCAGCCAAACATTTTAATTAATATACAGCCTCTGAGTGGTGTGGGACTGGGTAGTAGGAAAAGCCTCTGGTTACAAGGGAACTCCAAGTAGCAGTGTTGTTGTCCAGCCTCTGGAGTGTTGGAAGTCCCGTAGAAAGTGACAGAACTCTTTCATATCTGCCAAAAGGATTGGAAAGAACTTGCTGGAAAGAGAAGGAAACGTTTTGAAAGAAGTAGAGGAGATCAGCAAATCTCCACAAGCCTAAAATTTTACTCATTAAATATTATCAATGGGATGTGTTTTGTTTAGAGTTCTACTTTATTAAAGAATTCAAAATCTTAAAGTCTCTACGTATTCCTTAGTAGTATTAAACCTGAATTTTTGTTCTGTGATTTAAACTAAGACTTAAAGGGAAACTTAATTTAATTCAAGAAGTAGTCGTGCATTCTAAATATTTTCCATATGTTTTAACCATTAATAACAAAGCTAATCAGTTTTTATTGTGCTGTATGTTACTTGGTGTTCTAATATATGGTTTGTTTTTAATACTTAAATGTGTTTTTTGTAAGATTAGTCATAAATTTATTTCTGCTTTTTTGAAGCAAAATTCAATTTAACAGTTTTACTTGTTGGGACATATTTAAAGAATGCAACCATTGAAATATATATATATATATATATATATATATATATATATATATATTAACAGTGGAATTTTTTTAAAAAAAAATGTAGGCCCAATAAAATGGCTCAGAATGGTACTTGCCATTCAAATTGAACAACCCCGAGACTGCTGGCCTGAGTTGGACTCCATGTACCATGTCAAGCTGAGAACTGGCTCCATAAAGTTGAATTTTGTCTTCCCCAGTGCCCTGTACAGCACATACATAACACGCACGCACACACACACACACACACACACACACACACACAAGTAATAATTAAGTTTAAAAGAAGAATAAAAGGTAATAGGACCAAGGGTTACTAGTTCTTGAAACTTGTTAAGTAAAAGTACAAAGGAATGTCACATGTGGTTGAAGGCTACTGTTGGGCATTTACACTCTCTCTCTTAGCTACTTTCCTATTGTCCTGACAAAACACCATGAGCGTGGTAGTTTATTAAACAGTGACATTTAATTGGAGGCTTGCTTACAGTTTCAGAGAGTGACTCATGGCCATCACCATGGGAAACACGGCAATAGGCAAGCAGACATGGTTCTGGAGCAGTGGCTTACATCCTGATCCTAAGGTAGATGGCAGAGAAAGAAATAACTAGAATGGCAGGAGCTGCTTTTTTGTTCGTTTTTGTTTTTCCAAGACAGGGTTTCTCTGTGTAGCCCCGGCTGTCCTGGAACTCACTCTGTAGACCAGACTGGTCTAGATCGTGTAGAGATCTGCCTGCCTCTGCCACCACCACCTGGCTTAGCATGATCTTATGAAACCTCAAAGCCCACCCCCAGTGACAAATCTCCAACAAGGCCACATGCCCTCATCCTTAACAAACAGTTCGACCAGCTGGGGACCAAGCATTCAAACATTTTATATAGTGTATGTTGTCCATTTTCATTCAAACCATCACACCCTCTAATGAAGTGAGAATAAGCCTCAGGAGAGGATAAACCAAATGAAGCCTGATAACTTGGCCACCCCTAATTCCATAAGCCCTGAGTATGACACTTTTGCCCAACTCAGTTTGTCTAAGAACCAGGGAGACAAGTCAGTAATGAGCAGAAATGTAATCCAGTAAGCTGGGTAGAAAACAGAGCCAGTACTTAAGGAGATGGTACTAACTGTACCAGAGATCTATTCTGAGCTTCAGTCCTGGCGTGGACCCAACAGGAGCAGTCTCCATTCATAGCCATAATTTCTTTCAAGAGACATGGTAGGTAAGCAACAGTGACTTACTAGGGTAGAAATTGGCACATGCTTTCTTCGTGTAAGGTCAAAGTGAGGCAGTCCCCTTGTGTTCTGTGGGGCCTGCTATGAATTGTGGCTTCTGTTGTGTTAGTTTTTATTCAAGAAATGTCACGTGAGCTAGATGTGATTCAGCGCTTAAGATCACTGACTAATCTAAAGGACTAGAGTTCAATTGCTAGCTCACTACCATCTTAACTCCATTTCCAGGGTCCCCAAAAACCCTCTTTTGACCTTCACAGTCCAGCAGATTGGTGGATAGACGTGAAGGCAAAACACCTATGAACATCAAAAAACCTATTTTTAACATCATTAATAAAAGACAGTACTTCAGCAAAGGCTAAAAAAGTTTTAAATTGTTCTAGCATATGGAAAGTTTTCACTAAAGTCCAGTTTGTGGTATTCTTCCCCGTAGCTCCTCCCACTCTCTTTGTCTCTTTGTCGCTGTTCCTTAATAAATCCACTCAAGTAAATAAATAAAGCAGTTTGGTGGGAAGGCAGAACTTGTGCAAATACTAAATATTTTTTCAAATTTGGAAACGTATAAAGGTCTTAGAATGGATCCTTTAGTCATACATAAGGACTGTAGCATCTGCAATCTTGTAAACTTAATCTAAAATTTTTAATTTATTCAAATCAGCCTTTGTAACCATCCCCTTACACATAGACTACTGTATTGGTTTATAAAGGTCTAAATATCTTAACTATACATACACAATGATAGGATGCTTCTCTTTTTAAATTGAATGTAGGCTGTGAGCGTTGGCATACATTTTTAATCCCTGAATTCTAGAGGCAGAGGCAGGCAGAGCCTCTGTAAATTCAGGGCCATCTTGGTGTACATAGGAGGTTCCAGGCCAGCCAAGGCTGCATGGTAAGATCCTATCTCAACATTTTAGAAGAGCTTTGTTTCTTGGAGAGATAGCTCAGTGGTTGAGTATTGGGGTTTTTTTTATCATTTTTAAAGTTTATCTAGAGGATAAATATTAATGATAAAACCTGAGATAACTGCAAATGACTTTGACATACTACCTCAGTCCTCTCCCTTCCCCACAAATGCCCCGCCTCTTCTTCCTGGGACTTTTCTTTCCCTTCTCTCACTTCCACCATGGAGCTCCATCATCCTTTCCTGCCAGCTGAATGTGAACCCCACCTCTCGAACCAAAGCCTGACTCCATTGGATGTCAAACCACAGGAATCCTTGTTGCTCTTGTAGAGCACCCAGGCTTAAGTTCCAGTGTCCACGTATGGTTCGCAAACATCCCTAGCTCCAGTTCCAGGGAATCTGACACCTTTTGACCTCTGCAGCCACCAGGCACATACATGGGACACATACATACATAGTATTTTTTTACCAAATTCAGCCTGTAGCCCATGTCTACTTACTTTCATAGAAAATACTCACATTTGAATGATTTATAGGTACAAGATTCTGTTTCTGTTCTATATTATTCTGTTCCATAGTTCTACAACTGTGAACTTTGTATTCTAAAAATAGCGGAGACCCCTTTATTCATAGAATATTTTCTGTGTATATTGCACAACAAAAAGCATTTTTATTGGGAAACTTGAAATTATATGAGGTCTAATATGTATGATATTGTTCTATTAGAAATCTATTCCTTTGTATACCAGGGCAGTTAAAGTTTGTCTGTGTACCATTATGACCTTATACAATGACATATCCTTTTCAGTCAATAATGGTTGTGTGTGTGTGTGTCTGTCCCATATGTTCTGTCCAACTATATAAACTTCCTTTAAGGTCATTCATCATGGTTAATGACATGTAGATGCTTTTAATTACAGTATTTAAATTCTAAGTTCTGTGTTGACAAAGGTTTGGAGTGTGGTGTTCTGTTTGTGGACCCTGTCCGACACCATCCACAGTCTGTCCTGGCTAACAGTTGAGACAGAAAGTTGGTTGACTAGTATTTCATAGCAATGATTGTACCTCACAATTATGCTTAGATACACAGCCATAAGCCGGTCCTGTGAGAATAACCAGTGAGGAAAAGCCACGAGGATCACAGGTTAAAGGTCACACCCAGCAAGAAGGTTTGGATGAGACCCCTAAATAGGATAAACCCAAATGGAAGATGAAGACAGCTCTCCTTAGAGTGCCAATGATGTACCACTATCACACAGGGGTTTTCAGGGAGAGAGTATTCCCAGGATAATGGGGTTGGCCATGTTACCTTTTGGTTTTTAAGTACTAATGGGGCATTTTAAAACTTACGTAGGTTATGTTGTAGGGTTAAATGTATAGAGTAAAGAACAAGAGGTAAGGCATTTCTTTCCAGTGGAGCAGCGATATGAGACTGTATGTGTTTATGTGAATTTGGAAAAACTATTTTTGGCCCTACTTTTGCTGTCTGCTCAATGTACAAGATGTATGCTAATGAGACAATCCCCAGAAAGCACTCAGAAGATGGTCTGGCCAGGGTAAATGTTGGATTCTAGTAGAACATTTACTGTTACTCTGTGGAGTAACACTGTCATGTGAGTAATATATGAAGGGAGCCACAGTTATCTGGAAATGAACAGTTAGGCAAGTTTAAGAAGCCTTTTAGCTGGGGCCTAAGTGGAAGGCGTGGCAGCCCTGAGAAACTCCAGAAGGCACTCATCCCAGGCATAGAGCTTGACAACTATGGATATAAACATCTATGTTGTGTTCAAGGAGCTTATTTTGGCTCATGTCCAGGGACATGGTAGTTCTAGGAAGCCAGGGCAGAGGGACATGCAGTGGAGGCAGGACAGGAATTTATGCTTTTGTTCTATATCTGATGAGACACCTTCAAGGTTTTCAGTATGCGACAGATGGTATCCGATTTGTGTGTTGAAGTGATTGTTCTAGATACTGTAGACCAAATGAAATGTACAAGTGCAAGACTGGGGCCAGAAAACAGGCCAGACCTTCCAGACTTGTCAGGCCGACGACCTGGATTAGGATGCTACTGGGGAGTAGACGGAAGTAGAGCCATTCAGTGTCCGTTTTAGCGTACATTTGCATAGTTCTTATGTAGCCATAGGAGAGGGAGAGGTAAAGATGGACATTTGCATAGTTCTTATGTGGCCATAGGAGAGGGAGAGATAAAGATGGACATTTGCATAGTTCTTATGTGGCCATAAGAGAGGGAGAGATAAAGATGGCTTTAAGCACTAAATTGAATGGTGGGAGCCAAAATTGTAGTTAGGGGACTTCTTTGTAAGAAGGAAGTGTCCAAGAGACCTTGAGTTGCAGAGAGCAGACTGGCTATGACCTTGCAGAGCAGGTCAGGCTATGAAGGCCAGGCATTGTGTCCAGGAAAGATGTTATCTCCCTGGGCACCATATGATAAGTACCATCAAGGTCTTAGAAGCAGAAACCAACGGAAGACACTTATTAAAGTTAGTTTTAAATGAAAGGGATTCTTTAGATCATGGAAACCATATTCCTCTTCATGGTAGCAGTGTGTGTTGTAGCATGGGGAAATAGAAGTACCCTAGATATCTGTATAGGGAATTGTTGAGTTGATTATGGTGTTCACAGTTACATAGAATTCGTTTCCATGCAGTATAAGAAACCCATGCTAAGACTTTCATTCCGCAAATATTTATTGTGTGCCTACTATGTGCCAAGCTCTATTTCTAAGAGAAGGGAGACAGCTATAAGTAAGATTTTTTAAAAAAGATAAAATATGTACTGCTGAAATTTACCTTATTTTGAGGGCGATTTGCAGCAGACAGATAGGTTTCTTAAAGAGGAATAATGAAAATGAGGGCTATTTTTTTTTACTTGAAAATCAAGCACACAGTCCCACTGAAGAAAGAGAGTGAAATAATAAACAAGATGAACAAGTAAGTCATGCAAGTGTATGGGAAGATCATGGTGGGAGAGAACAGGTTTGGGAGGCTGAAGGGTGGAGCTGTGGTTGGTTAGTTTATAGAATGACAAGCATGCCAGTGTATAGAATGGGTACCATTGAGATTTGGTCATGAAGACCGAAGCAGTATGGAAAGACCTTTGGATTTAATTCTTTATGTCTTACACAGCTATTAGAACTTTTGGAACATAGGAGAAAGTAGTTATAAATGCAAATAGAGGAGGAAAATGCTCTAATTCCTTTATGAGGACAAACTAATAAATAAAAAGTTGGTACATGCCTGTAACAATTAGAAAACGCAATAATCTGTGAATAATTAGAGGCAGAGGAAAGGAAGAGTATGGAAGACCTCTAGGGCTCGGCTAATAGGATGGTGCTGGTCTACTAAATGGCATAAGGAATTCGGGAGAGAAATTAATTGGAAAGCACTGAGAAGATACACTTCATTTTAGTTGTTTAGCATATTGAATTTGAGCTGTGAGTTCCAAATGGTAAAGGCAGAAGTAAACATCACATTTTTTAATTAGAATTAGAGGTAGTCTACAACTCGTGGCTTTCAGAACAGACCGATATAGTTGTGGTGTGAATAGACAGAAGTGAATGTGTGTTGGTGTGTGAAAGACTGCATGTGTACACTTTGCCAAGCTCTGCCTACTCAGAGGTTGCAGGGCAATGGTGAACTACAGCTGGCAAACAAATACTCGCTTCTCGGTACTGGGAGAAAGCAGGGCTCCTTTGAAAAGTGTCTGCTTCTGTGTTTGGATAAGATAAAATATTGAGGCTTGAGCATGGAATGTTGACAACAAGAGAAAGAAAGAATGGTGCTTAAGCTACATTCTCTGGCTAAGTGTTTTCCCCACTGATGCCCAGAGCTGTGGATCAGCAGCTGTCTTAGAAGCCGCAACCCTGTGGTGAAGCCTGAAGCAACTCAAAGAATGACTTCTGTCCTGCACCCCCTCCGCAAAAAAAAAAAAAAAAAAAAAAAAAAAGGGACAAAAGAAAGAAACTGAGGCAAGAGAATGTGTGGTTGAGAATCCAGTCTCAGCCCACACTCCAGAAAAATGCCTTGAGACTCACCCTCCATTATACACCACGGTTAGAAGTGAACAGTAGAGCTGATGTAAGACTGTACCCTAACTAGGAATTTTTTAACACCATATATCATAAAATTCATTTATATTTTATTTTTTATTTAATTTTTTTTAAATCTGTATTTTCCTGGCTTAGTAAAATATCTCAGAATGGTATGTTAAGATAATTTTAAAGCATTATGGTCTGCTGATGATAAAATATGGCATCTGTTCTAAATATCATGTGACACTGACGTCCCCTCACTACCCGGCACTTCCGCAGTGACATGATAGAGAAATGCCCATTGCACTCACTGGATCCATATAACTGAGCCACAAGAAAAGTAATAGCAAGAGAGATCGTCATGCGCCTGAGAAAAATGTCAGTGTCATGGCAGTGAAACACAGATAATGATTTGGAGCTCCGGCTGGCCGCAGAGAAGACAGACATACTGACAGGGTGCTCTGTGGTGCTCTAGAGGCTGTAAACACGGGTGAAAGGTGCCGGTGCCCCACCAGGACCATAGGAAGTTCTCCTGGATACGGGGCAGACATAAACTCACATGGAGATGAAGAGGCTTCAGGAGGAACTTCTCTGCAATAAATCAGGGGAGAAGCGAGTTCTGTACTTTAGGAGTTTTTAGTAAATTGGAAAGGGTTTAAATGTTTAAATCTTTACAGAAGTGATTAAGAGATGTAAACAGGGGTTAGTGAAACCCATAATCTCGTGAAGGCTGGCAAGAAGGAAAGTCAGCAACAGAGCTACTGGGTAGGAGGCTTGGCCAGTCTATTCATGTGAAGAACAAGAGGATGTAGAGTAGGTCATGGCAAAATGGGCCTGATGGTGTCCAGTGCCAGCATGAGGTCAGATGAGAGTACCCCACTGGGTAGGAAGTTGGGAGGCCTGTTGAGCTGCACCTAGGAGCAACTCCCTGGGAGGAAGAGGGTTGCCTTCTAACAGTGACTGCTTAGCCCCTGGGCTAGTTTCCTAGGACAGGAAACTGAATATGGTTTAGTTTTTAAAATTGAAAATAATTTATTAAAAGTACATTAAAACAATTTAACATGTTTCAGTAATTTTGTTCCTAGAACGGCTGTTCCTAGAATTGTATAATAACTTACATGGTTTTCATTAATATTATGGGGAGGGCTTGTGTGTGTGTATTTTACTGAAAGCTGTTTTTCATCTGATAGAGTCAGCAGGTAGAGTGTGTAATGTGTACTTCACAGCTGAGATCATTGATAAGCCATTACATTAGACAAGACTGGCTTCTAGGGCACTGAAGAGTGGGAAACCCTGACTCAGAAGCAGACTGTCTAAGCACGATTCAGCCGTGTGCTCCCTGTTGTGCAGTAGGCTGGTTGCATCAATGCACTCACACACTTCCCATGGTACATTGCATTCAGACCCTCCTTTGGCTCCTACATTGGAGCTGCAGAACCCTGAAAGTTGCTCCAGTGTTCTGTTACCCTTTTTGTTGATGTGATAAAACATTCTGATGGAGAGCATTGTGGGGTGGGGTGGGGGGGAGTGCCTTATAACACTGTTGTTTCATGCCCAGTTTATTCCCATGAGACTTGACACATCTATAGAAGTGCTCAGAATTCACACTAGCATTACTGGGTTATTTTAGTTCACAATAGAGTCTGTTATTGAGAGAAGTCATAGCAAGAATTCAGGCCAGGACTTGAAGGTGAGATCATGCAGGAATATTGCTTGCTGGCTTACTCTCGGGCTCATGCTTAACTGGCCTTCTTATATGGCCCAGTACCACTTGCCCAAGCATGATGCCACCAACAGTGGGCTGGGCTCTTATATATCAATTAACAGTCAAGATAAACCCAATGAACATACCCCTTTACATGTACTGAAGAGACATTGCTCCACTGCAAACAATCGGGGGACGGGGGGGTTAAAGTTTCATACATTCTCTTTCAGATGTTAGCTTAAAAAAAAAAAAACAAAACGTGTGTGATAACTCTTCTTGGCTACTGTGCCATTTGGTGGCCGGCATGGGGCGGGGGGGGGGGGGGGATGACGGAACATAATAAACTGTATAATCCCCATGATATTTTAAAAGTGCATGTCCCATGGTCGATCTGTGTCTTACTCTTTATTGTCCCATGTGATTTTAATGAATGATAGGCCTGAGAAGTAGGTACAGATAGCCACTCATTTGGGGTAGTTTGGGGAATAAGTGAAAGAAAACAAACAACAGTCCACCTACCATTGCTGATGTAGTTTGAGTAATAAGCTGTACTAGAGCAGATCCTTCTATCCCTCCGCTTTTGAGCAAGGAAGTCAGGACTGCGAGGGGTGCGTCCACCCACTGTGACAGTGTGTCTGATTTAATGGAAGCTCACCAAGGCCAACTGGACTGGGACTGATGGAGCATGTGATCAGACCGGACTCTCTGAACGTGGCTGACAAGGAGGGCTGACTGAGAAGCCAAGGACAATGGCACTGGGTTTTGATTCTACTGCATGTACTGGCTTTTTGGAAGCCTAGTCTGTTTGGATGCATACCTTCCTAGACCTGGATGTAGCTGGGAGGACCTTGGACTTCCCACAGGGCAGGGCACCTTGACTTCTCTTAGGACTGGAGGGGGAGGGGGAGAGTGGGAGGAAAATGGGAGGAGAGGAGGAGGTGGAGATTTTTAATAAATAAATAATAAAAATAAATAAATAAAATAGAAAGAAGCCATTTTGACTACAAAGGAAAGCAAGAATTGTGTACACCGTAGCAGTAAAAAAAAAAAAAAAAATGAGAGACGTGTAGCAAGCTCAACACCAGCCTGGACTACGTGAGACTCAGATTTTAAAATGGTCAAATTTTTGAACAAACATTTCATCAAAGAAGATGCAGAAATAGCCAGTAAGCACACAGTGATCACCAGTAGCCATGAAGAAATATAAATCTAAACCTTAATGAGGTAGCACTTCTGCTGGGGTCGTAAAACAGTGCTGCCACTTGGAAAAATAATCTAGCATAACCTTAAAATGTTAAAAGTTACCTTACAGTAGTGTAGCTAGTCTCTCTGTCCCTCCAGCCAGTTCCCCTATCACGACACAGAGACTTCTATATGAAAGCTTGGCCAGTGGCTTAGGCTTGTTTCTAACTATTTATAACTTAAATTAACCTGT
The DNA here is from genome assembly GCF_903992535.2 of Arvicola amphibius. Lineage (NCBI taxonomy): Eukaryota > Metazoa > Chordata > Mammalia > Rodentia > Cricetidae > Arvicola > Arvicola amphibius. Next base: position 113,796,336 of record NC_052056.1, on the reverse strand, counting down.
ATCTTTTAATCTACATCCTTTTTCATGGTTTGGTTACCTTTACTTTGTAATGCCTATGCTGCTTGCTTTGAGTCCTGGTGTTTCCTCATGACTCAGCCCTTCTTCCCAGCATCCTGAGTGTCTGAAAATCCTGCCTAGCTATTGGCTGTTCAACTCTTTATTAAGCCAATCAGAATGGTACATCTTCACAGTGTATTAAAAGGTTACTCCACTAAGCCGGGCGGTGGTGGTGCACGCCTTTAATCCCAGCACTCGGGAGGCAGAGGCAGGCGGATCTCTGAGTTCGAGGCCAGCCTGGTCTACAAGAGCTAGTTCCAGAACAGGCTCTAGAAACTACAGGGAAACCCTGTCTCGAAAAACCAAAAAAAAAAAAAAAGGTTACTCCACTACATCACAGGGTAGCGATTTCAGCCTCCGTTTAAGCCTATGAGACTTAGAAATATACAACTACTCAGATTTGCATAGTAGATTACTCTTAACACATAGAGTAGAAACAGTCCCCAATGTTCATTAGCTGATGGACAAGTTTTAAAATGTGATATATACATGCAATAGAATATTCCTCAGCAAAAAGGGTAAGCATAGAAACATTATGATATATTCAGCATACTCTATATCAGTGGTTCTCAACCTGTGGGTCTTGACCGCTTTAATGTTACATATCAGATATCATACATATCAGATATTTACTTTATGATTCATAACAATGACAAAATTACAGTTATGGAGTAGCAACAAAAATAATTTTATGGTTAGGAGTCTCTACAACATGAGGAACAGTATTAAAGGGTCACAGCATAGGTTCAGAAGCACTGCTCTGTACACTGCTAATGTTTGCTTCTTTCTCAGTGAAAATGCTGATAAAGATAAAGAACATGAGACTTAATGTTACCAAGGAGTATACCGAGGGGAATGAGTCCAACTCCAAAGATTATACTGGCTAATTCTATGTATATGGCAGTTTTTAAAGTGATAAAGTTTTAGTAAGAACACATTAGTAATTTCCAGATGTCAGAAATGACAAAGGTGGGAGGAGGTCGGTGATCAGGGCACCATTGCAAACCAAACGTAGTAGCATATGCCTGTAATCCAGCACTCAAGAGACTAATGCTGGGAGGTCAGGAGTTCAGAGCCAATCTAAGTTACACAGGTTAAAAACAATGGTGGTGTAGGGGAAGTGGAGGTGTAGCAGGGCAGGTGGTAGATAGTTTGCTGCCATGAACAAAGCCCTGTATTTGATCCCCAGTTCTTTTTTTTTTCTTGTTTTTTATTAGATTTTTTTTTTAAAAAAAAAAAACCAATCCAAATTCCCATTTCCTCCCCTTCTCCCATTCCCTCCACATACCCTCCTACCTCAGCTCCCTCTATTCCTAAGAGAGAGTAAGGCACTTTGCTTTGTGGAAGGTCCATGGCCTTTCCTACTACATCTAGGCTGAGCAAGGTGTACATCCAAAGACAATAGGATCCCAAAAGCCAGTATATGCAGTAGAGATAAATCCCAGTGCCACTTCCAGTGGCCCCTCAGTCTGCCCCAGCCATGCAACTGTCAACCACATTCAGAGGGACTAGTTTAGGCCTATGCTTATTCCCAGTTCTTCATTAAACTAGTCATTGTACTAAACACCTATAATTCCAGCACTCAGGCAGCAGAAAAAGAGGATCAGAAGTCCAAAGTCATCCTTAGTAAGCACGTTGAGGCCTGAGCTACATGAGACTTCTTTCCTGTACCCCATCTCCTCAAAATATAGAACGCTTTTGGTTTCTGAAGCAGCAGAGACATTCAGCAGATAGGGCTGTTTGTTGAAGCACACAGTGTGGGGCAGCCTCTCAGACTAGAAATTGAGGGGTCTGGGGGCGCTAACTGTGACTCTTATAGAGGTGGGCTGAGGGGCTTGAGAATGAGGCAGCCTTTGTAACATAAGGTCTGCAGCTGTTCTGCCTTGCTTCCTGAAGTTGTTTGCCTGAGTGTAGAGAAACTATCATTTCCGGGGTGCCTGATATCGTGAGCAAGGTCATCCATAATCTCATAGGAAATGCTTGGTATTGTGACAGTGGTGGGGGACAAGGCTCCTACAGGGTATTAAAACCATACCAAGTACACATTTAGCAAGGGACACTGTCATTTGCCCCTGTCCAGGGATACTGGAAAGTTCATGCCAAGCATGGTGGCACATGCCTGTAATGCCAGCACTTGGGAAACTGAAACAGTGGAATTGCTTCAAGTTTGAGTCCAGCCTGGGATACATAGGGAAACCCCTTTTCAACACAAAAACATTTTAAGAGAAAGAGAAGGTGGGGAGCTTGTGTCTCATTTTAGCAGAAAAAAAAAAAATATGATCTTTAAATGAATAAGAAACATTTTTGTACAGCAAAAACCATGTTGTGAATGTCTCTTCATGTTAAAAAAGATAAACAGTAGGATTAACTGTTTACTTTGAGAGCCCGTGCCTGGTTGTTTTTGAGAAAAGGGAACGCGGTGTCCTGTGTCCAGTTCCCAGCTGTAGGAAGCAGCCCTCCTCCTGTGTTCTGGGGAGCTCCTCTCTCCTTCAGGGCCAAGCCTCTCCTGCTTCCTCCTGCTCCCATGCCCCTCTCTTTGTCCCTTGATTTTTACTTTTATACTTCATACTCTAGTTTCTTCTCCCTTTTTCTTGAGTTGATGCTTGTAAGAGATTATGAAGTAGAGAATAAGATCTTGTTGATCTTAGAGATTGCTGCCTCTGACAGTGACCTAGAATAGAACAGCCAGCCTGACTAGATTCCCGGAATTCCTGGTGGACTGCTAAGAACTGCTCCGATCTCAGTGTAAACACCCACATGGCTACTTAATCTTCCTTCTTGGCACATGTGCATGTGCTGACACACACGTCCACAGTTCCCTTGTTCCCTCTCTGTGGAGCACTGAAATCGCACCACTGAATAAAAGAAAGGGAAGTTATACAGTGTGGAAGGGTGTGTGTGTGTGTGTGTGTGTGTGTGTGTGTGTGTGTAGAAAGGGAAGTTATATGGTGTGGAAGGGTATGTGTATGTGTGTCTGTCTGTCTGTCTGTCTGTCTGTATTCTCAGAAGAGTTATTAAATTATTATACCATTTAAATCTCCTTCTACAAATCTAGTTTGCTTTCATTGTCATTTATTACATAGTTTTAGTTTTTATAATTTCTTGAAACATTCTCAAGAAGATGATAAAGGTAAAAAATAAAAACTTTTCAGAATTGGGATATAACTTTGATTGAGTGCTTGATTTGCACACATTAGGCCCTGAGTTCAATCCCCAGCGTGTGTGCGCACACACACACACACAGGAACCTTTTTCTAAGGCAAATACTAGCTATATAATTTAGGCCCTTTATGCATCGAGCATGTAAGACCTTTTATGTGTGATTTTTGTGCTGCTGGAAAGGGTAATGTGATTTCACAAACAGCATCTGCTTTCCTTCTGTTGTTTATTTTTTGAGACAGGGTCTCACTATGTATCACTGAGTAGCTTTGAACTTGCTATATATAGCCCCAGATGGCCTCAAATCATGAACTGTCTGCCTGGTTCTGGGCTGTGCCATTGTATTCCCTACTGTGATATGTCTCCTGATTGCTGTGGTTATTCCTAGGTGAAACTGAGTGGCTGGCTGAGACAAGGGCAAAAGTAGGTACTGCATTTTAAGTTATCTACTATTTTATCCTTAACAAAACCTTATTTTATAAATATAACTGCACTTATGGGTGAGATCACTGCCATAAGACCCATCAACAGGGAGGCTTTATGCTGCTTTCATCTGTCTCTCATTGCTTTCACATGAAGATTACACCTATAACGACATACATGTATATTACTAGCAATTCAGATTTTACAGATGTGTGACAGAAACCAAAATTTTGAGTTTGGAAAAGGTATAGGAATTTAGGTGGGTGTTAACATATTAAAGTCGCCTGGATTGCATGAGCGTGAGGACTGGCGCTTGCAGAGCCAGTGTGGAGTCTTGTTCATCAGCCAGAGAGCTCGAAAGGAAGTCTCCTCTCCAGGCCTTGCAAGCTTCTCTGTGCCACATGGTAACAGCCAGAGACATGGGAAACTGGTTAAGGGAGTTTGCTTTATGCCTCAGTACTTAAAGAGAGGAGCTCACTTCTTAGGATGTTATTCCAAGCACAGAATGGTGAGCTGTCTCGTGGAATGAATCCCTTATTCTACTTACTGCCCCCCCCCCCCCATGGGACATTTTTCTCTTGGTGATCTAAATATATCTCCTAGAGATAGTGTCCTTCTCACCTGAGTCACGTGACCTACAAACATTGCTGAGAGATCTCTTGATGTGAATCAGTGTGCATGTTTACCTTACCCAGTGCCAGGGCAGCTAAAGGATGAATCTCAGTCTACTCCCCAACGTGGAAGATAGTTGGTATGAACACTGCGTCACACTCATTCATAGCATCACTTTAAAATGTCAAATCTCCTTACACACACCTCTCCTGGCTTGGCTGTGCTAGTCCCCAATGTCTCAGATCCTTCAGAAGGTGATGCTACACTTGCTATTGTCTTCCAGGACATAGCCACACAATGTACAGCATCCTGTGAATGCACGTGGTGGTGTCTGAGCTGCAGCCTGCTGTAAAAGCGTGTGTCTGTATAGACCTTTGAACTGAAATCATTGAAGCTCCTTGTCTGTGAAGGGAATCCACACCCATACATTGTTCTGGTCAGATAAATGTGAACAGCAAGCCTGTACTCTTGCCCATCTGTGCTGTGTTCACCTTGCCACCTTGTTAGTTTGGGGTTTGCTTTTGAGACAGGGTCTCATGGCCTTTTGTCACCATCCAGAGTAGCAAGCATAAACCACTGTGCCTACATTGAGCAGTTTGGATTTCCAAGTTCGTGATGGCAAGTTAAGCAGTTCCTGTCCTCTCAGCTCTATGGACAGAGACCTGACACAGGCAATCCAGGCAGCCACAGACGGTGAGAGTACTTGGGATATAGTGAACAGAGGCTGTAATAGCCAGTACTGGGCAGGGTTGCTGTTCTTACCATTGTGTTCAGAGCTTTTAAAATGAAATGGTCTTCTATTAGTCAGGGCTCCCTAAAGGAACAAATATATAGAATCAATACATATTAAAAGGGGGTTATTAGGCTGACCCACAGGATGTGACCCAAGTAGTCCACAATGGCTTTCTCATGATGGAAGCACCAAGAATCCAGTGGTTGATTGGTTCACAAGGCCGGATGCCTTAGCAGTCCCCATCTGAGTCCTGGAGGATTGCTGTGGGGCTGTTGTTCTTCACTCTACATAGACTCCTGAAAAAGTTAGTTGTGATGTTGTGGGGAAATGCTGCAGCAACCTGATAGCTGGTGCTCCAGGGAGCGAGGTCAAGCACGCACACACAGTGTCCCTTTTCTGTATGCTGCCACCAGAAGGTGTGGCCCAGACATAGGCCAAGTCTCTCTGCTTCAATTAATCTGATTAAGAAAATCCCTCACAGGAGTGCCCAACAGTTTGGTTCCAGTTAATTCCATTTGTAATGAAGTTGACAACCAAGATTAGCCATCACAAGTCCATCCCTTGTCAGCTTGACATCCAATCACGTTTCCTTCTGTCATGCTTAATTTTCCAATAAAATAATAACAAAGTCATAATCTCACCTACCAGGATTTAACTGTCCTATGTACAGCTACAAATGCATTATATATTTGCAAGTAGTTGGCAATGTCACTTGAGAAATGCTTAGTCTTCAGTATCTAATGACTTAAATTTATATAGATTTATAACAGTTAGCCAAGAGTATTTTCTCAGTCACTATGCTATATTACATTCTAGCCTCGTCTGTCACCCACATACACAGACACACCCTTGCAGATAAAGTGTTCACACTTTAAAAAAAAGACTGAAATTAATGAACCTTCCTTTTTCTAAAATGAAAAGGGGAAATACAATATTTTAGAAAATAGGGGAAATACAAATATGAATAGAAACTAATGACATAAACAAGCAGAGAAAGCAGAAAAGTTGATTTTGTGAAATCATGAAGAAGAACCTTAAAATGAGGTAGGTAAAGATACTTGCCATGGCTACCTGAGTTCCAGCAACAGAACCACACAGTGATAAGAGAACCTACCCCACTAGTTTGTGCACTGACCTCCGTACACGCTCCACAGTAAGTCGCCCCACCCCCATTGTGCATATACACACAATAAAATAAGTAAATAATAAATGATTAAAATAGTAAAAAAAGATAATAGAGTTATCAGTGCCTTCAGAGACTATAATCAGAGTAAGGAAGACAAGTGGAAAAAACAAAGCAAAAATATATATTACCAAAATGTCTCATGAGGGTGAAGGGTCACTGTAGGCACCAGCTCAACCTGTCCATGTTCAATGAATAGTGTGGATTTGTCTTCAGCAATGGGGTCTTGTATCAGTTTATGGAAAGCAACCTATTGGCAACAGCCTGGGTTGAAAAACAAAGTTTTTTAGTTTTTTTTTTTAAGTAGGAATCTCCTGGTGGATCTATTTCTAGCTTTTTGAGGCACCTCCACACTGATTTCCATAGTGACTACCAGTTTGCACTCCCACGGTCAGTGAATAAATGTTCCCTTTTCCCTACATCCCTGCTACAATCTGTCCTCTTAATTTCTTTCTTCCTTCTTTTCTTTTTTAGATCCTGACAATTTTGCCAGGGGTGGGAGTGTAAAATCACCAAGTGGTTTTAACTTGCATTTTCCTGGTGAATAAGGACGTTGAACATTTTAAAAAAATGTTTCTCGGCCATTTGTATTATATCTTTTGAGATATGATATATGTATTCTTTTCTGGTGTGATGAAATACCATAACCAGAAGCGCCTCAGAATGAAAGACTGTGTTTTGAATTAGAGTTTCAAAGGGATAGAGACAGACCGTCACCGTGTGGGAGGCATGGCAGCATGAAGGAAATATGGTGGCAAAAGCAGGAAGCTGAGAGGCTATAAACTCTCAAACTTAGCCCCTAGTGACTACTTTTTCTAGCAAGGCTCCATCTCCTAAGTTTCCCTCCACTCCACAGTCAGTTCCCCCAAATGGGGAACAAGTATTTAAATATATGAGCCTCTGGGAGACAGTCTCATTGGGACCAGACAGTTCTCTACTGGAACTAGATGATGAGAGCATATTAATGTAGATATCACGACACAGAAAAATCAAACTGGAGCTGAGCCAGGAGCTTCCTCTCTGCGTGGTAAATTTCACAGAAGGCTTCACTTGGGATGATGGGGAGAAGAGGCATCAGTGATCTTGCCCATTAGTGAACCTGTGGGAAAATGTGCCAGTGCTGGTAGAACAGTGCCCCTGGTGCCGCAGTGGCATGGGCACTAGCTGTCTTCTGAATGTTTGTTTTTATACCTGTAGAGTAATGGTTTCAACATTAGTCGAGGAAGCAATAGGCATTGGTCAGTACAGAAACTCATGCCTGATCAAAGTCCTGAGAATAAGTGAATACAGTCTCTGTTTTCTGTCTTCCCACCTCCAAGACTCAAGAGATAGATATATCCAAACAGAGGGAGGAGTGTAAAAGCTAGAGGACAGGGAAGACTGTGTTGTGCTGGTGAGCTTTGTGTCAACTTGACATAAGCAAGTCCTTTAGGGAGAGGGACTCTTGATTAAGAAAAGCTTCCATTCCCAGCACTCGGGAGGCAGAAGCAGGCGGATCTTTATGAGTTCGAGACCAGCCTGGTCTACAAGAGCTAGCTCCAGGACAGGCTCTAAAGCTGCAGAGAAACCCTGTCTCGAAAAACAAAAAAAAAACAAAAAAAAAAAAAAGAAAGATAATCTTCCATAAGATATGCCTGTAGATAAGTCTGTAGGGCATTTTCTTAATCAGTGATTGATGTGGGAGGGCCCAGCCCATTGTGGGTGGTGCCACCCCAGACAGGTGGTCTTGGATCATATAAGAAAGATGGCTGAGCAAGGCAGTGATCAGTGTTCCTCCACAGCCTCTGCTTCAGTTCCTGCCTTGAGTTTCTTCAGTGATGGACTACAGCCATCTGATGAAATAAACCCTTTCCTCCCCAAGTTGCTTTTGGTCAGTGTCTTTATCACAGCAATAGCATCAATCCCTAAGACAACTAAAATGCTGTCTTCTGGGCGTGATGTAGCCGCTATTCTCAGGAACTCACGATAGTTGTGGGTTACTCGTACAAAATTGAACCTAGCATATTAAAGGAGGGGCTCATGAGGACCCACCCCTGTCTGAAAAGCTAGGCAGTTAATAACTGATAGAGGATAAAGAGTCACTTTTCTTCGGTGGTGTAGCTACTGGTAAAGTTACCCATACTTCAGTAAATAAGCCCCAACCTGTGCTCATGAAACAACCTTACTTACACTTAATGGGTTATTTAAACAAAGTAACGATACTTGTTAGAATCCAGCACTTGGGGTAGAGGTAGGAGATCAAAAGTTCAAGGTTATCCTCAGATATACAAGTTCAAGACCAGCCTAAGCTACTTGAGATACAGTTGTTAGCATAAAAACCACACAGCTCTCATCTTTTTGTTTTGTTTTATTTGGGTTTTTTTTTTTTTTTTGAGACAGTGTTACTCTGTGTAGTCCTAGCTGTCCTGGAACTCACTCTGTTGACCAGACTGGCCTCAAACTCTAAGATCCGCCTGCCTTTGCCTCCTGAGTGCTGGGATTAAAGGCATGCGCTGCTACCACCACCCGGCCACAGCTCTCATCTGAAAGAGAGTAAGAGATAGTTTATTTTGCTAAAGCCTTTATGAGTGACCGTGGCCCTGGGAACATGGATGTAGGTTACTGTAAATTCCGTGTTCTAATGTGGAAGCAGTTTCATGAAGTTTTTCTAGTTTTATGGAACAGAGAAAGTCATAAATCAAGACAATTTTAAAATATATTGACGGATACACCAGAGAGGTGGGTCCAACAAGATGAGTGGAGAGGCCTAAGATGCTATCTGATGACATTCTTAGCTCTTGGAATGCTGGAAACTAGTGTTCTGCTAAAGCTAAGAGCTGTTTATTGCTTATTATCATGAGGTGTTAGTTCAGATACAGAGTGGGGCAAGGCACAGTTGTTCCAGAAGGCTAACACTAGCCCAAGATAAAGGAAATAGCTTCTGAAACTCCCAAGTCCCAATCTCTCCACGGCACCAAGATCCCAATAGTCCGCCAGTCTCTACAGGCACATACTCCTTCCAGGAGTTTTTTTTTGTTCACATCCAGACACTTCTTTTGAGGATTTTTTGTTGACACTGTTTCAAAGCAAAACAAACAGAATTGTAAGCAAAGAAGCAAAACTGAAATTATGAAATGATTCCATGATACAAACAAGGAAAATCAATAAAGGTGATCGGTCGCAGAAGTTCAATTTACAGGTTAACTGTATTTTTATAAACAGCAATATCTGACAAATTATCATATAGTACAACAAGTAGACCCATAGAAGATATGATCGTTCACCCAATGTGACATGTGCAAGAATGTTTTAGGAAAAAATTTTCCTTTTAAACTTTGATATCAAATGTACCCACCTAAGAAAGGCTTGTGTGCTGTGCCGTTCACTGAACCAGCCCTGCGCTGCGTGGATCACTTTAGTCCTTGTCAAGGCTCTCTGCATTAGTTTTCCAGGATTTCCATGTGAAAATGAGGAAACTCAGGCTCATATAGGTAAATAATTTTTGCAAGGTCCTCAATTTCTGAAAGAATGCTGCTTGGCTGGGAAACCATTTGGGTTTCCTTCAGTGTTTCTAGTGGCTTAGGAAAGCAAGTGGATCATGCAGTTTTTCTGCAGAGACCTGCGCCAGCACTGATTTTAGGAGATAGTGTTTCACCAGGCAGATGGAGTTCACTGTGTGCTGCTGTAAGCTAACAAGTTTGCTGGAAACCCACTGTAGGCATGAGCCAGCATGTCACTAGCCTCTGCTCTGTTTGTAGAGCATGGGAAAGTCTATCCAGCCAGCATGAACCCAGGGCGGTAACTGAAGGAGGAACTTGGAGTCAGAGACTGCTAAGCCACACTGCTAACTGGCTTCCTCAGCCTGCACTCTTACGTGATCCAGGACCACTTGCCCTAGGGCAAAATAACAAACAAAAGTAGCCTCCAGCTCCCTTCAGTATTTGAGATAAAAGCAATAGTCAAGCAAACTGGGAAATAGTGGTATCAGTTCTCACCTCTCCCTTCTTAGTACAGCCAAGAAAGAAAAGAACTTTATATTGGGTTTCATAGCATTTTTTTAATCCTAACTTTTAAAACAGTAACATTTAACAGGCCTTAATGCCATCATTTGCAGAGGACCAGTTTGACTCCTATCTCCCTGTAAGAAAGCCTAGGACTTCTCAGGAAATGTAGCCTGGCCACAGACCTCCGTCCACCCCCATGCTCATGGCTCTGCCTAGATGTTCATCTTCAGACGAAGTAGAGAGGGGGTAGCTGGGAAGTGAGGAGGCCTGTCGATGGCTTCTAGCAGAGAGTGCCATTCTCATCCTCACAGGGTGCTGAAAATAACGGAAAGTAAGGGGTAGAGCAAACATGATTGGACTTTACATGGAAAACTAGATCTAATTGAGCTAGCCATCTCAGTGGACCGAGATGTTTAGAGCACAGAGGATCAACAACTTCATGAACGATTTCCAACATGTCTCCTACTTCTCCCTTTCCAGGAATCTGCAAAATGAGTGCTCCTGAGTTCAGAAAGTATTTAAGAGGGAAAGATAGCCTCACACACACTAATACTTAAAGTTATATATATACTACTATATGGGACCAGTGAGGTGACTCCATGGGTAAAGGCTGAGTTCAATCCCTAGAACCCACATAAAAGTGGGAGGACAGAATGAACTCCACCAAGTTTTCCTCAGACTCCACATACATACATGTGGATGCGCACACACACTAATAAATAGAATAAAATTTAAAAAACAGGAAGGAAATGTATACACTATAGTAAATAAGAGTCCCATGTAGCAAAGCAGCATAATGAACCCCCAGATTTTGTGACAGAATGGTTGGCACTGACCCAGTGTAGTCACTGGCAGATGTGCACTCTCCGGAGAGGGGGCTCCAGGAGAGCTGCCTTAGGACTGGGCTAGTGGGGTCAGCAGCCTAAGGAGGAGCTGCCAACCGCAGAGGTCTGATGTAGAATTTGTGATACAGACAGAAAATTAAAGTATTAATAGGAAGACGGAGATATAGCTCAGTGGCAAGAGCTGGCAGGTGCAAGACCTTAGGTTAAATTCCTACTACCACAATAAATAAACAAGCAAGCAAATAAATAAGTAAATAAAATAGAAAAATACAGTTTTATTATGGAATACTGTTATTTCTCCAACATTCATAAACATTCATTTTTTTATCAAGTAGATCATAGTATTTTCTTTCTAATTATAATTTCCTGTTTGACTTGTGGGTTTAAAGGATGTTATGGTATCCAAAAACAGTTGGTCATTATGGCTCATACTTGTAAACCCACGTCTTGGGAGGTAGACAGAGGAGAATCTTGAATTCAATCCAGCATGTACTCTATGGAGACAGGTATATGTGTGTGTGTGTGTGTGTGTGTGTGTGTGTGTGTGTGTGTGTGTGTGGTATGTATGTATATTCCTATATAAAAATTAATATAACAAAATATTATAATATACAAATAAGTAATAAGTATAATTTCCAAAGCTAGCATGGTAGTGTGTATCTGTAATTCCAGCACTTTGAGGGGTAGTTCAGGCAGGAAGATCAGAATTTCATTGATAACACAGTGAGTTTGAAATCAACATAGGCAAAGTAAGGCCCTCACTCACTGGCAAGATAGCTCAGTAGGTAAAGACTCTTGCATACACAAGCATAGTGACCTGTGTTCAACCCAGGTGGAAGAGAGAACTGACTTCACAAAGTTGTCCTCTGACCTACACATTCACACCATGGCAGGATCGCTGCTACACACACACACACACACACACACACACACACACTCATACAGTAAAAATGGTAGTAATAACTCCTTTTTAAATAAATATCCTATGTTTTTAAAAAACTAAAATTTATAAATGTAAGAAGATTTTTTAAATGTTTATTATTTGCTTGGTTTCTCATTTAATTATATCAGAGACAGGTTGTGGCCTTTATAAATTTATTTGAAACTCATTGAGTCTTGCTTTAAAGCCAGTAGCGTGGTCAGTTTTTAATTAAATCTTCATGCCTAAGAAAGCACTGTTTGTTTTTTTTTTTTTACTCTGGGAAGTTTTCAGATGTTCATCTAGCAAACCAAAGTTATTGGGTATATAAAAAGTTTTTTTTTTAAATTTTTGCTTTATCTTCTCTTGGCCTTTCAGTAACTGGAAGAGGTGTGTTAAGATAAATGTGGATTTGCTAATGTCTCTGTAATTTTTTTATAGTTTACATTTTGTATATTCTGAGGCTATTAAGAGTATAAAGATTTAAAATTAAACATCATCCTGATAATTAAAAATTTTGACCAGTATTGGTGAGTTTTCCACTCTTAATAATTGGGACTGGAGAGATGGCACAGTAGTTAAAAGCAGTAGCTGCTCTTCCAAAGGACCCGGGTTCAGTTCCCAGCACTCACATGGTAGCTCACAACCGTCTCCAACTCCAGTTCCAGGGGGTCTGACACACTCACATAGACACACATGCAGGCAAAACACCAGTGCACATGAAATAAAAATAAATTTTAAAAAATAATACACTCTTTCTTAAAACGTGTATTTCTCCCTTGATTTTTCTTTTCTTTTTGGTTTTTTCTTTTAAGACAAGTTCTGAAGTAGCCAAAGCTGGGCAAGAACTCCTGACCCTCCTGCTTTTACCTCCCAAGTGCTGGAAGTTTTTTAATCAGCAAATCGCCCTGTAGCGCAGGCTCGCCTGTAACTTCTAGCCTCGCCTTGAGCCTCCTGAGTGCTAGAATTCCAGACATGAGCCCCTACTGAAATTCTGCTAATTAACTGGCAAGTTTCAATAATCTGCATTCCAGTGGACAGTGCTCCTCCATGGCCTCCACTTCAGTTCCTGCCTCCAGGCTCCTGTCTTAGTTCCTGCCCTGACTTCTTTCCACGGTAGACTATGATCTGGAAATGTAAGATGAAATAAGTTCTTTCCTGTCCCAGTTGCATTTGGTCATGGTGTTTCGTCACACCAGTAGAAACCGATCTAAGATAGACAGTGACTTTTATATTTTGGGAATGTGTGTGTCTGTGACTTTTGTGCCTTCTCGGGGGGGCTCTCTCATTCTCAGAATTGTGGAGCTTTTAGGTGTTGCATCCATTCAAGGAAGAGAACAGAAGTAGGGAAAGAGGAGCCTTTGTTTCTGGGCAGCAGTGATGCATGTAGTTGAGAGAGTAGTCGTCTTTATCATGTTTTCCGTCACAGTGGCTGAAATATAATTTTGTCTCCTGTATTGTGTGGCTAGTGATCTAAATACTTGCATGTACAAAATCAAAACAAAGTTCAGCAGGATGTCTCAAAGAGCAAAAGCACCTGCTGCAGAGCCTGACGATTTGAGTTCAGTCTCCAAGACCAACGCGGTGAAAGGGGAGAACTGCCTCCCACAAGCTGTGTTCTGATCCTCGCGCACATGCCGTGGCATGCAAATGCCCTTAACATATTGCATGTGTACGCACAGAGAGAGAGAGACAGAGAAATGTACCCGAACCCAACTTCATTTGCCCTTACTCACCAGTAGGAAGGCGGCTGCGGTGGAGTTTCAGGGAAGGCAGAGATCGTCTTGGTTCTCTGGCTTAGAGCATAAATCTGCTGTTCTTTGCAGGAGCTGCCTGCTAGTGCAGGATGCCTGCGGGATGTTCGGGGAAGTGTACCTGGACGGCAGCCTCTGGAAGAGCACAGAGTTAGAAGGGCGGTCCTGCGTCGTGGCGGGCATGAAGGTCCTGCAGAAGGCCACGAGAGGAAGGTGAGGACACCGCAGCAGCGCTGCTCCGGACAATAACAAATAAAAAGCAAGCGCTTTATGCTTTGATCTCAAATTTTCATTTTTAAGCCAGGACTGCTCCATACTTGAACTATAAAGTAAAACTGGCATTTGAAAAAGCCAGTCGGTGGTGGCACATGCCTTTTACCCCAGGACTCGGGAGGCAGAGGCAGGTGGATCTCTGTGATATTGAGGCCACCTTGGTCTACAAACTGAGTTGCAAGACAGCCAGGGCTACACAGAGAAATTCTGGCTTGAAAAAACCAAAAAGAAAGAAGACAGACAGTTGAGTGTAGTATCCACAGAGGAACATAATTGACAATCAAAATAACTAAACACCTTAAGTGATTAATATTTTATTGAAATTAAGAGAAAATGGGTAAGAACAGTATGTCTTCTAGATACATGTATGCTAAGTGAAGAGTCTCCAGTAAAAAAATAATAATAATTGTTGTTAACATTTATATAAGTTCCCTCATTTCTATAAACTAATACATCTTGGTAATAATATTATTTTGCCTCTTTGAATACTATTTTAATTTAAAATTGCTTAAGGATAGCAAAATTTGTAGAAATAACTGTTGAGTGTGAGTTTTTAACCCTCTGGTGTGAGCAGAGACCTAGTGCAGAGGGAAATCCTGTCACCCAGCTCCGCTCACCCTAACCAGCTGACTCGCAGGAACACCCAGCATCTTGGAACTAGCTGATGAAATCTGACCATTTAAGTCATAATAAAGGGAAATAGAAAAACAAAACTTTTAAATATTGTATGTGTGTTACCTCCTGACCTTGTAACTGAAGATCTGCAGTTCTCCTAAACTATGACTGTTAAAAAAAATCTCTGTACATTAAATAGGGTATGTAGATGAAAATCTAATTTAATGAAAAGATGTTTTATAAGAGTTAAACAAAATTTTTTTTTTCCCTTTGAGACTGGGTCTCACTATGTTGCCCTGACTGACCTAGAACTTTATGTATGTAGACCAGGCTATCCCAAAATTCACAGAGATCCTCCTGCCTCTGCTTCCTGAGTGTTGAAATAAACAAAACTGTTTAAATTATCAAGAGTTAATGCTTTTTCCAGCACTTATGAGCTGGAGCAGGAAGATAAGAGTTCAAAGCCATCATCCTTTACATGGTTAGTTTGAGACCAACCTAGGATCCTTTGTCTCTAAATAACCAAAACTTCTTAGTGCTATCGTAAGCAGATTTGTTCTGTGATAAATATTGTGGCACCTTATCCTGAACAGTTTTGGATAGGGAGATGTAGCTGTGCATAGGCAATGGTCCATGCCTATAACCGTAGATTCAGAAGGTTAGTGGGAGAGTCAGGAGGTTATCCTCTCTACACAGTGAGTCCCAGGCCACAGCCTGAGTTACATGAGACCCTGTCTCAAAATACCAAACAGCCAGTCAAACCAAGCAAGCAAGCAGACAGTAAACCATCTCATACAGATCTAAATATTCCTAACATTAGGACCTAAGGCCTTATTTAACTGTCTCATAGGTTAATATAAAGTTTGGGATAAATACTCTAAATCTGGCATAGCACATGGCCCACCAAACAATCAGCCAGAGGCATAGCACTAAGATGCACTAAATAAGGTACATCAAGTAAATGAGTGAACTGCCTTTTGTTATTTTAACATTTTGTATTACTGTGTGCATGAGAGTGCACACACACGTGCCCATGCTATGCTGTGGGTATAGAAGTCATGACTACTTTCTACCTTTATGTTGCTTCTGTGAACCAGGCACTGGTCCTGAACTGCTTTCAGCAAATCCTCTTACATTTCTTTTGGCCTATATCTCTTCATTTTATTTTTGTGTGTCACAGAAATTAGTATAATCAATTGCAAAACACTATTAACAATGTGAAAAAAGTTTCTGATTCATCAAGATGAATAACATATTTTTTTACATAAGAGTTCTCTGAGTGTGTGTGTGTGTGTGTGTGTGTGTGTGTGTGTGTGTGTGTGTGTGCTACAGTACAAGTCTGGAAATCAGAGGACAGCATTTGGGAGTCAGTTCTTCTTTCACCACGTAAGGCAAGGGATTGAACTCAGGTCAGCAGGTTTGGTTGTGGCCTCATTTTTACGCTTTTCATGCGGTCTCTATAGGACCTATCTAGTCACTTGGATAGCCAACTGCTCCAGTCCTTTGGTATTGTGTTTTCTGTTCAAAGGGATGCAATTTGCGGTTAAAGACGGTATCAGCTGCATCCTCTGTTACTCTGACAAGTGAGGCAAAGCTCTATACAATTACATAAATGCTCTTAAAGAGCTCTACATAAAATAGCATCTGTAAGTCAATAATTTTTTTTTAAATCAAGAGATTGGAGGTTTTTAATAAGTTGGGAAGTAACAAGTACAAATGAAAGAACATGCAGGATTTTAGTTTGTTTCGAGGCGGGGTCTTGCTCTGTAGCTGTGGCTGGCTTACAGCTCACTGCAAATGAGGCTGGCCTCAAATTTGTGGTGATCTCCCCCCCTGGAGCTGGACTTATAGGTATCATCATGCCTGGCCCAAATGTTTAGAGGACTGTGGACTGAAATAGGTACCCCTGTTCCTCTACTAAGTAAAATAATTTGCTGCTATCACTTCTGCAGTTAACAGATTTCAGATATCCCCCCTTTCCTAAACATTTTCATACAATCTGTCTGTCTGTCTGTCTGTCTGTCTTTTTGTTTTTCGAGACAAGACTTCTCTGTAGCTTTGGAGACTGTCCTGGCTGTAGACCTGGCTGGCCTTGAACTCACAGATAGCTGCCTGCCTCTGCCTCCCGAGTGCTGGGATTAAGGATGTGTGCCACCACCACCCTGGCTTACATTTATTTTCCTACAATTTAAAATTAAACAGTGTCATAATAATATAAATATTAAGTTTACATATAGCATATGGCATCAAAGTAACATGAGTTGACTGTTTGGCTTGCTAAACTGATGCATAGGTTACCTAGGGGAATAAATGTTAGAGGCTGAGCTTTGGAGAAGGTCCCTAGACCAAGACCAGCAAGCATTATGCAGAGAAAGCAAAGGCAGGCTTCAGCCAGCCAGTGAGAGCACCCCACCAGGATGACTTTGAACACTGTACAGTTTTCTAAACTTTAATAGAAGTTATCTAACTCATCTTACTCTGAGCAGTCAATAGACACTTAAATTAAAAAAAGGGGGGGAGGGGAGTCAGAGAAAACCCAAAACTATGCTGGTTCTCTTCCTGCAAACCTTTGGGCTGAGTCTATATTCACAGGGTGCTCCATATGCAAGTGTGGCAGATAACTCTGCTGGGGTAGGTCTGCAGCAGCGAGGGATGACAGATGAAATCCGCTGGAGTAGATCTGAAGGACATCATGTCTTTCTTAGCTTGTGCTTTCCAAGTGTAAGACGGCATTTTCTGTTATAGCCAGACATGTACTCATGTGGACCTACATTGTTGGAAGTTGTTCTGATAGAGTTTAGGAGAGTTGCTAACAGACATAACCGGGCGCATAAAAAAAAAAAAAAAAAAAAGACTACCTTGTTTTCTGGGCTATGGGTGGATGACCGACCGTGGATGATGTCACTAATAGGCAATTATAACATCCAACATTCCAAACGTATTTAGTAATTTGTTTTGAAGAAGCACAGCTTCCAAAAGAACAAAAAGATACTCCAAATATTTATTTGGATGGCTGCATGCCGAAGTAAAGTGAAATGCATAAAGAAATTAATCCTAATTCCAAGAAGCATCAAATAGTTTGCCAGTAAGTTAAACATGGAAAAGGATTCAGACATTTTAAGTAAGGTGAGCTGGAGGTAGAGAGCACTCGCTGAGCACATGTGAGAACTCGGAGAGTTTACCGGCAGACAAATTATCTGGATCACTGGGGCACTTCCTACAGAAAGCCTACTTC
This sequence comes from Arvicola amphibius, assembly GCF_903992535.2. Lineage (NCBI taxonomy): Eukaryota > Metazoa > Chordata > Mammalia > Rodentia > Cricetidae > Arvicola > Arvicola amphibius. The sequence continues at coordinate 113,778,545 of NC_052056.1, read as the reverse complement.
CTTTAAAATGCTATAGGTGATAGATATGGATCTACTTTCATTCTTCTACAGGTTGACATCCAGTTATGCCAGCACCATTTGTTGAAGATGCTTTCTTTCTTTGTATCCACCCCACTCTCCCCATATATCTTCCCTGACATGTCCCCCTCTTAACTCCATGTTCTTTTATTTCTGATCACCCACAATGTCTAGTTAATACTATCGGGATGTTCACAAGTTTGGAACAGTCCACTGGAGCGTACGGAAACCTTCCAATGGGAACACCCTTAAGAAGAATGGACTCCCTCCAGCAGCTCCTGAGTAAGGGCTGGGCCTTAGAGAGCACCTCCCACATCTATACCAGAATTCTGGTTGACTTGATCTTGTGCAAGCCTTGTGCAGGTAGTGAGAGCTGAGTGCCATTGCATGCTATAGTCAGAAGACTGCTTTCACAGCACTTCTCCTCCTTCTCTTTGGAGATCTTGATGCAGCCTGAGTCAACACAGCTTTGTTACAGTGGAATGCTTTGAGCCTGAGGTGGGCTGGGAAGGCTAGGCCATGTGCTTGACCGTAAGTAAGCAGTCACTCTTTGCTCCCTAATGGAAGGAGATAGATAAGATTTAAGAGTCTCCATCAGAAGTCTCAGCTTTAGACTGGGCACCAGGAGCAGATGGAGCAGAGGATGAACACTGACATATGTAGGTCTAGAGAAGTATCTCAGTAGTAGATTGTTTGCTCAACAAAACACCCTGAGTTCCATCCCTAGCACAAAAAAGTAAAAGAATTATATGTGAGTGCAGTCACTTGGTAAATGTGCATTCCTATTTTCTTCATCATTTTCTACATGAAACAAAATTTTGAGTCAAGCATGGTTATGTATTCCTTTAATCCCCATCACTCGGTAGGCTGGGTAATTTTAAAAGGTGTTTTTAATGAAATAATAAGTAACATTTGAAACATGAGAAAATGAGAAATGTATGTAGTTTCAGAATATTGCAGGAGGGGGAGGAGGAGAGCCTGATCAAATAAAATAAAAATACTCAAAAGAGTTTGGTTTTCACAGTTATACAGCTTGCTAATTTTATATCCCAACTTCTTTTTCTTGACTTGTTCTTTCCTTGGTCTTTCTTGTCTTTTTCTTCCAATAATCTCACTAAATGGCGAAAATTGGGATCCTCCAACCTCAACCTCCCTAATACTGGGTTACAAACATGTGCCCCACACCTGGTCTCACAGGTCTGCATTACTCTCCTCCCTGCTCCTCTCCATTTTAATTTTCTTCAGTTAATTTTAGGTTGCACAGTATCTTCCTGAAATTCAGTGAACTGGCTTTGGGAAGCATCTTGCAACCTATAAAGTGTTCCTAAGATGTTCTGGAACCAGATGCCTGATCTGATGCCTCTCGGAAGGTGCTTCCACCCTGGTAGTTGCAGGACCACTCCTATCTATCATGTTGTGTTGAGGTCAAAGCCGAGTAAATGGACCATTGTCAGCAAAGATCCACATTAGTTTCTCTTGCTGCCATCATCATCTCGTGCTGTTACTGAAATACTACTTTATGGTGTATATTCCAGACTTATGCATTGCAGCAAGTCATTATAATAGGAGGGTATAAACATAAAGTTCCTCATTCATCAAGACAGCTTGCTCAGAGAGCTGGACATACTTTTATATAGGTATTCATGAAAACCCAAAGTAAAATACCATGTTATTCCCATATTCCCAATTTTATATTATGACCCCATATATGTATAGTGTCTATCCTCTGAAAGGCTCTGCTCCAGGGCTACCTGTCTAATATTATAGACTTAGCCCTGTGACAGGGCTTCTTAGCAGAACATGTAGCCCAGCAGCATGTGTGGTACACTTTTGGGGGCTAAGAATTGCCTCACTCTTTCTAAGTTCTCTTCATTCCTTTCCTTTCCCTCTCAGAGCCCATGGGTCCTGTCTCAGGGTTTTCGTGAAGGTAGAAGCAGTATAGTTTTATTGCAGAATTCCCAGGTTCCCAGCCCTTAGTCTCCTAGAAGCTTTGAGAACAGTATGGGTGGGGGACCAAGAGGAAAGGGAACATTTGGTCAGGCTGAAGCAGGAGGGTTCCAAGTTTCAGGACAGGTCAGACTGGAGTATATAGTGAGACCCTGTCTCAGAAACCTGAGGGGTGCAAGAGGGAATAGAGGGAGGGATGGAAGGAAGGAGGGAGGGAGGGAGGGAGGGTGGGAGGGAGGGAGGGAGGGTGGTAGGGGAGAGCACTCAGCACTAAAGAGTACTTGCTACTCTTCCAGAGGACCCAGGTTCCATTCCCAGTACCCACCTGGCAGCTCCAGTTCTAGGGGACCCAACCTCTGACTCCCTCAGGCACTGGTCATGCCCATATGTACATACATACATGCAACCAAACTACACACATAAAATCAGAGTCCTACTTAGAGAGAGGAGATGTTTATGACAAGATCATGAAGCAGAGCTGAAGAAGACCTAGCAATGGAAGTGTTTCAATTCCAGGCTCAAGGAATTCTTTCTAGAAAACACATCTTAAATTAATAAATTCTTCAACTCCATCAAAGACTCCAGAAGGATATAATATTACCTAAGTAAACAAGGAGTACATTGTAAGCAACTTCCAAAACTCTAGGAATGGCAGAGACATCTCGTTGCCTGGACAGTCATCTAAAGTTCTTCTGTAACATTAGGGCACCCATCTTCAGCCTACAGGCCCATAGTGTCCAGCAGACTTTTTCATGAAGCAGGAAATCTCAAAGACAGTTATGCCTATATTGGCAGTTTGTCGGTTACTTTCTTCTGTGTCCTGCAGAATGTCTGCAGACTCTTTTATGAAGCAGGAACACTGAAGGATGGTCTCACCTTCAGGCAAGTTCAGCAGTCATTTCTCTGTGGGTCCTGCATGTCCAGTTCATCAAGCAGTCCAGGCAAGAACAGTTTCTTGCCCAAATGGCTAACCATCTCCATAAGGAGCCTCTTTGATGCTATCTTCCTCTTGAAGTAATTGGTGCTGCCAGGAGCAGATATGTCTCACTGTCATGAAAAGTTCTAAATTCTTAAAACATTGTAAATGCCATATTCTGTAGTCTTTAAAAGGTTTGAAGAATGCCTATCCATCTGAAATACATCTCTGTGCGTCTAGAAAATCTAACTAACATGACTACAAGCTTGACTATCAGAGATGACTACCTATTAACCTATATTTCTTAATTATACATTTTAAAATGAGCTATACAAACACAATACCTTAATCAAGAGCAGAAATATACATATAACAAAATTTACTTTAAATTTGTATCAATAGGGGCTGAAGAGATGGCTCAGTGGTTAAGAGTATTGCCTGCTCTTCCAAAGGTCCTGAGTTCAATTCCCAGCAACCACATGGTGGCTCACAACCATCTGTAATGAGATCTGGTGCCCTCTTCTGGCCTGCAGGCATACACACAGACAGAATATTGTATACATAAGAAATAAATAAGTAAACAAATACTAAAAATTTGTATCAGTAAACCAAGATCCATACCAATGCAAATCTCTATAACATTTCTCCCTTTAAGTATAAAGAAACATTTATAATAAACAATATTTGGGAATATGGGTGTAGTTTTCTTCAAACTTCTTCCTGCCTTTTTGTTGGGCAAAGTATTTTGGGGGTATTTACAGTGACCTTTCAGGGGATCTTGGTACATCAAGCCACATTAGTCTGGAAGGATTCCACAGGCTCTCATCTTCTGTGGAAACAAAAGAAAAACCTCTTTTCCAAAGCAACATATCCTTAGACCCATATTTTGAATTCAAGATACCTTTAAAGTATATATTTTGGTTTAGCTTAGCAGTCCCCAGAATCAAATGTCTCTCCGCAGTCAAAAAATTCAAAGAAAACACAATAGTATACATAAGCCAGATTCTGTGTATATTCCATCTTTGTGTGGCTTATTCTTTCTTTATTCCTTTTAATCTATGACTGTCTGTATTCTGTCTCTTTAAAGACTTTACCTTTTTAAAAAACCATTTACTTCTTTTTTATAACTGTCTTTATTCTTTTTCTTCTCTTTCTCAAGCCTACATACATTTATCCAACATTGTGACCCATTTAGAGGTCTTTTATGTCTGAATGTGTCCTATTGTGTATCTGTAATTCTTTATTTTCCAGGAGTGCTTCTTGAAATGCTAAACGCTTCTTAAAAACTTAAGCTGCACCACTACTAGGGTGTATATGGTACTTCCTGCTTGCTCCACACAGTCCATCATGGTGGAGCTGTTTGCCACCTCTGAGAGCCATGCTCAATTGCCATTTTTAGGCACACAGTGAGTCTATGTTGCCATTAAGCAAGTTGTAGCACTCTGCTCACAAACCCCATTTAAATGCTCCATAGCAGGACCTCCAGAAAGAGTCAGAGTTTGCACTGGCAGCATGACCCAGAAAGCTGGCATTTAAAAACAGCACAGGTTTTTTTTCTGCTACCACTGAACTTTGAAAATCTCTCTTAAGGGAGCTGCTACACGTTGCCAGCCGGGGGAAAAAATGCAGCTAAACTTTGTTTTTCTGTGTCTAGAATTCCTTTCCAAGCTTTGTTAGGTTTTACATGGATGTAGTCAGCTATGTTGGTGCCAATTTGTTGAAGGAAGGCTGCTAGTTAGTTTCCGGCAGCCTAGCCCCAAAATAATCACACAGAAACTGTATTAATTAAATCACTGCTTGGCTCATTAACTCTCACTTCTATTGGCTAACTCTTACATATTAATTTAACCCATTTCTAGTAATCTGTGTATCGCCACATGGCTGTGGCTTACCAGCAAAGTTTCAGCATTCTATCTCTGGCAGAGGCTCTATGGCTTCTCCCTGACTCTGCCTCCTTTCTCCCAGCATTAAGCTTACTTTTCCCCACCCAGCTCTGTTCCCCTATTGTTCCCCTACAGCTCTGCTATAGGCCCAAAGTCTATATTTTCTTTGTTTTACACACACACACACACACACACACACACACACACCACAATTGAGAGCACACAGAGTTTATTTTCTTTAAAAAAATTGATTTGTTTTTATTTTATGTATGTGATTGTTTGGCCTGTGTGTGTGTGTGTGTGTGTGTGTCTGTGTGTCTGTGTGTGTCTGTGTGTGTCTGTGTGCACTGTCCCTCAGAGGCCAGAAGGTACCAGATCCCCTGGAACTAGACAACAGAAGGTTGAGAGTTGCCTTGTGGGTGCTGCAAGAGCAGCAGTGCTGTTAGCAGCTGGATAACCTCTTTATTCCCCAAAGAGTTTATTCTTAAATTTAGCTTGTATTGCTCAGTATTTACCATAATAGAAATTAAAAGCATATAGTTCATTTTGAGTTGTTTTTATTGCTGTTTGTTTTTATTTGTGTTGCTTGGCATTTATTGCTGTTTGTTTTAGAGGGATGTTTTGTTTTCTTTCAGTCAGGGTCGTTTCTGGTAGCACTAGCTGATCTCAGAACTCAAGAGCCAAGCTGCCAAGATGGATGAGTGAATAAAGGTGCTTGTTGCTGAGTCTGATGATCTGAGTTCAGTCTCTGGAGCACACTAAGGCAGAACATCCAAAGATTGTCCTCTGACCTCTGTGTACATCCTTCCATGCCCCCACACTCAAATGAAAATAAGCAAATGTTTTTTAAAAAGAGGATTTCTCGCATCAGACTCCTGAGTGCTGTGCTGACAAGCATACACTACTATGCGTGGCTCACCAATACTGTTTTTTATGAAGAGCGGTATTTTCATGTTTCTGCGGATCTCTTTTTAAACTCTTTCATTGCATTTTATTTATCGTGTGTGTTTATTCCCACCCATGCCACAGTTCTCTAGTGTAGTTCCTGAGAGTTGCTTCGCCCCACCCACAGTATAAGGCACAGGACCTGAATTCAAATCATCATCCTCAGGCTTAATTAACTGCTCTTACCCACTGTGCCATCTTACCAGCCCTGTTGGTCTCTTTATTGTCTGGTTCAATTTATTTTAAAGTCACTGGAAGACTCCACTTGTATATAAGAGAATAAAAAATAGTGGAAAAAAATCTTAGAAAAGGCTCCAGCATTCTCAGCCACATGCTCATTTCCTAGATCTGCTCACTGGGGAGCACAGAAATAGGCAGCAGCATAGGAGATAGGTAAGGAAAGTTTACAGCCAAACATACACTACATTTGAAGAAGTCTGGGCTGTCTGGGGATGAACTAGGTCAGTAGAGGAGACTGTTTCCCTGCTTGTTACCGGTCTGCCTTCTTTGCTAACGTGATTTACATCTCCAAGAGCAAATTCTACTCTGTCCACACCCAACAGAAAGGCTTAGATTGCTCTGTAGTTAGTATTGGTATTGGGTTTTAGGGAGAAACAGATCTGACAGACATGGAGGCAGAGTGTTTATTAACCACCAAGCAACCCAGTCTGTAGAGAGCACACTCTGCTCCCTCTGAGAGTAGGGGGGGAAGTGTTGTGCCTGGAGGAAATTGGCCCAAGGTCAGCTGACATTCTGACTGTAGAGGCTATTTTAAAGGTCCTGAGGGCATTCCTGGATAAGGGTTTTCTGGAAGAACAGTGGGCCTCCTTAATTAGGGTAATAGTAGTCTCTTGTCTGTCAGCAACCCTTCACTGCTAGAGGGCCAGTTCCCAGAACTGGAGAAACTTGGCTCCAGGGAGCACTATGAGGGGAGGTGTGAGTCCTGAAGTGAGAGCCTTTCAAGAGGAGCCAACTCAGATCAGGAGCCTGTCCCCAAAATAATAGAACAGACCAGCCAGTAAGTGACTTTAGCTGACCGTCCAGCATGCAGAAGGGGTAGGCTGTGCATACCCTCCAGTGGACTGGAGGTGATAGAAATCTCGGCTGCTGCTACCTTGGTTGGTTCCTTTTCTGAATGCCCTTCATCATTTGCCAGTCAGTACGAATTATAGCATGTTTTATGAGGCTAAAGGTGGCTACTTGTTTGCTGTGTTGTTTAAAAATCTGACTGCTATTGTGGCGTGTGCCTGTAGTTCCAGCGATAGGGAGGCTGAGGCGGGAGGGTAGACATGAGTTTAGGGCTAGCCTAGACTGCATCTCAAGATCCTGTTTCAAAATGGACAACATGCTCTGTAAAACTTGACTTAGCATTGTTAATTGCCCATGAAGCAGAGGGCCCATTTTATTTCTCATCTCTTTATGTGTTTCTAATATTCTTTGATATCCGTTTCTGGCCACACATTCCTGTTCAATCCAAGAAGGATTTTCGCCTCCCAGGCTACACCTCTTTTACTTTTCTACAAAATAATTTTAAAATATTGGTGTTCTTCTGGTGGTTTTAAAGAAAATGACCCCCAAAGTGATTGGCACCATTAGGAGGTGTGGCATTATTGGAGGAAGAGTGTCACTGTGAGAGTGGGCTTTAAGAAATAGAAACCCTAACTGAAACAGTTCTTTAGGTGTGTAGTGAATCTGTTTCTTTTAGTTGTGGTAATTTTTATTTATTACATATTTAATTTATAACTGTTACAGATTTGCAGATAATCCCCAGCAGCTTGCTGCCGGGTCCTGGTGGTGGCAGGTCCACAAACCAAGGTGGCTGGTCCCCTGGGTGTCCCCAGCGGCTAGCCAAGTGGGCGGCAGGTGGGCAAGGGGCAGACAGATAGGCACACCATGCAGATGGGTTTGCTATAAGCTGCTGGGGTCCCAAGCAGGGACGGTGCATGAGACCACACGGCAGGCTCCGTGTGACTGTGGCAGGCAGGTGAGAGAGATGGATAAACATACTATACAGAGTAAAGTTAAGTTAGATATTTATTAGATGGGTTATGGAGGGGAAGAGAAAGGGGGAGAAGGAGGGGGAGAGAGAAAGAGAGAGGAGTAGAGGAGAGAGAAAGGGGAGGAGGGGAGGTGGAGAAGAAGGGAGAGAGGCCGAAGCTGCCTCTTCCAGAGAGGGACAGGAAGAGAGACAGTTGGGGTCTGAGGCTGCAGGCTTGCAGGAAGGGAGTGGGCATGGCTTGTCTTTTAAAGAGACAAAACAATCATAACAATAACTGCTTCTTAAAGGTCTGTGTAAGTTATTTTCTCATCATTGTTTATCTTTCATGGGTCTCACTCTCTCAGAAATTCATCTGCTCCTTTTATGGTTTCCAATGTAATAGAGCAAAGGTAATTTAAAATAGACTTTCTTTGATATCTGTTGTAATGTCTCCCTTTTATCTCTAATTTTATTTATTTTGGTTTTCTCTTTCTTTTGGTTAACTTGGCTAAAGTTTGTCAACCTTGCTTATCTTTTTCAAGAATCAGCCCTTTGTTTTATTCAATGTTTATATTTGTTATTTGTTACCGTTTCTTTCTTTGTTTCTCTTTCATTAATTTCTGCTCATAGATGGCACAGGTAAAAAGCCCTTGCTGCTCTTGGGAGGATCAGAGTTCAGTTCCCAGCACCCACATCAGGTAGTTCCAGCAGACTGTAACTCCAGCTCCAGGGGACCCGACACACTCTTGAATAATGTGTTCACAGTACAGCTTACATCCTGTATAACATATAATAAACTATTGAAAACTATAAGCATTTAAATAATTATCCATTGTGTAAATGCTTTAAGTTTGGAACACTGAATGGTAGAATCTATGTTTTCATCATGATTGAGTTATGTGTAGTTCCTAAGTCATAATGCTTAATAATTAAAATGTTTGCATTTTTTTTATTTGTACTGTCAAAGCTACAGTGACCTTTCAGAGTGGAGCATGTTTTTCTTGCTATTTATGGGTGAAGAAAATGACTCTGTTTACTTTATAATAAGTGTATTTTTTCCTTTCACATTATTTCTACAATTACTATTTCCCCAATAGAGATATTTCTGCTCTGAGGGGAGAAGTTTCCTGAGTGCAAGTGTAGCTCTAAAGAGAAAGGTGTCCTGCCAGTCAGGAACCAGTGAATACCACAAAGTCACAACACAGCAAACCTCACACAAGAAATAAAAACATATGTGTGCTATTCTGATTTTAATTATTCCTGCCCATATACTGCTTTGGATTTTTGTGGGTTTTTTTGTTGGGGGGAGGGGGTTCCCAGTGTCTTAAGATGCATCAAGTTATTTGAGACCTTTCTGATTTATTTTTTTTAATTTTACTCTATTTATTTATTTTTGGGTTTTCGAGACAAGGTTTCTCTGCAGTTTTGGAGCCTGTTCTGGAACAAGCTCTGTAGACCAGGCTGGCCTCAAACTCACAGAGATCCACCTGCCTCTGCCATCTGGTGCTGGAGTTAAACCTGTGCACCACTACTACCTGACTTTTATTTTATTTTTTTAAAACTATCTTCTTTTATTTTGCATACTAATCCCAGTTCTTTCTCCCTCTTCTCCCCCACCCCACTCCTTCCCACCCCATTTTTAATTGAATTATCTGGAAGTTTGATGTCTAGTCTCTGAGTTCTTTGTATATTTTAGAAATCAGCCCTCTTTCAGACGTGGAGTTGGTGAAGATCTTTCCCATTCTGTAGGCTATCATTTTGTTGTGTTGACTGTGTACTTTTCCTTACAGAAGCGTCTCACTGTAGCACAAATAATAAAAATTTAGAGACAGATATTAGAGTTCAGCCTGAATTTCAGAAAAGCAAAACAGTCAAGCCACTAGAAAGTCAACGTCTATGAAATCTTCAGACTGAAATAGAGCGAGTTCCTGTCTCATCTCTCTAGTGCTGGCATTTTAAAGGCCTGCACCACCACCGTTCAGCCTCTATAGCTAACTAGTGTGACTGCTGGGGTTAAAGGTGTGTGTCACTGCCTGGCCACACTGTGGCTGACTAGTGTGGCCGTTTTGCATTCTGATCTTCAGGCAAGCTTTAATCATTAAAATACAACTGAAACATCACTACATCTCAGTTCCAGGGGTCCCATTTATTAATTGACGATCTCAGTGTCTGTGCTGTTAATGTTATATTCAGGAAGTGGTCTTCTGTACCAGTGTGTTCAAGGCTACTTCCCACTTTCTCTTCTATGAGGTTCAGTGTGACTGGATTTATGTTGAGGTCTTTGATCCATTTGACTTGAGTTTTATGCTTGGGGATAGATAGAATCTATTGGCATTCTTCTACGTATTGACATTCAGCTATGCCAGCACCATTTATTGAAGATGTTTTCTTTTTTTCATTGTGTAATTTTAGCTTTTTTGTCAAAAATCAAGTGTTCATAGGTGTGTGGATTAATATCAGTGTCTTTGATTTGACTCCATTGGTCCACCTGTCTGTAAATTCCCCTCCCAAGACTGCCTTTATTGTATCCCGTAGGTTTTGATATGTTGTGTTTTTATTTAGGTCTGGGACTGTTTTTTTTCTTCTTTTCTGAGACACACTTCATCATTCAATAATGTGTTGTTTAATCTTCCCAAATTTATGCATTGTCTAAGTATTACAGCTCTGAGGGAAAAGACTTCCCCAATAGAGGTGTTTCAGCTCTGAAGGGAAAGGTGTCCTGGCTGTCAGGAACCAGTGAATACCACAAAGTTACACAACACAACAAACCTCACACAAGAAATTATTGGGAAACACAACAGTGTGGCTGCCTCTGCTTAGGTGAGAAGCAGCAGGGAACTGAGCAGAAGACAGGCTTATATAGGGATTCTTGGGGTGGTGAGTGGCAGACTTTTTCAGGGTGGGGATTGGAGGGTTTTCACACTCGGGCATTAGTGGGTTTTGGTGGGTTTCGAAATGCAAAAGTAGGTGAGGACCGTCTATCCTACACACTATATGTTGTTTCTCTTGCTGTTGATTTCTAGCTATTAGTCTGTAGACATCATATAAAATACAAGCAGTATTTCAGTTTGCCTATATTTATTGACACTTAGTTTTTGTCCAAGTAAGTGATGTTTTAATGAAAGTCCATGGCTATTGAGAAAAATGTATATTATATAGTGTTTGGGTAGAATGTTCTATAATACCTGCTAGATCTGTTTGATTTTTGAAATCATTTAATTCCAATGTTTGCTAGTTTTTGGTTTTTGGTTTTTGTTTTCTTGGCCTACATGATCTGTCTAATGATGAGGATGGCATTAATCTCTGACTTTATATTTAACAGTATTTGTTTTATGAAATTGGGTTCACCTTTCTTCAGTGCTTACATCTCTAGAATTGTGATGTGCTCAATCAAAAAGAGGGACCTTCTTAATCTCTTCTGACGCGATTGGTTTGCAGTCTGTTTTGTCAGATATTAGAATTGTAAAGCCTGTTTTTTCCATTTGCTTTTTCCCAGTGTCCACTCTATTATAAGACCTATCTTTGATGATGAGTCATTTCTTAGAAGGAAGTAAAAGGAAGATCTTGTTTTCTATCTCAATCAGTCTTTTTGTGGAAGAATTGAAACTACTGGTATTCAAAGTAATTGAAAGTGTGTATTTCTTGTCATTTTAATTTTTTAATCTATTGTATTTCTTGATCCTTTGTTTCTTATCAGCTGTGTTCTCCCAGCAGCACACAGGTAAACATGACCCTGGAGAAGTAGCTGAGAGTTCAACATCCAGATCCACAGGCAGCAGGGAGGAACTGACTTGGGCTTTTGAAACCCCAAAGCCCACCCCACCCCTCGAGTGGCACACTTCCTCTAACATGGCCACACCAACTCCAGCAGAGCCTCACCTCCAACCCCTCCTAGGTAGTACCACTCCCTGTTGGCTAAGCGTTCAAATCTATGAGCATATGGAGGCAAATCTTTTTTCAACCCCCCCCAGAGTCCTTGGATCTGGAGTTACAGAAGGTTGTGAGCCTCCCGATGTTGGCACCAGGAACCAAACTACTGAGCCATCTCTCTAGCCCCTGGGTGTATTTTTTTGAGACACAGTATTTTCAAATTACAAGGAATTTATTAAAACATAACCCCATTGTACTTAAGTTAAGAAAGCATCTGTATGTATGTTTTTGAAAAGTATGTTTGGGCTTTTAGATCAGTTTATACATTGATTGTCCAACATGCATAAAATTTGGGTTCCATCCCAAGCACCACCTAAATAGGATGTAACAGAGCATTTGGGAAATGGCGGTAGAAGGATAAAAAGTTGAAAGCCATCCTTAGCTACCTATGGAGTTTGAGACCAGCTTGAGTTGCATGAGATACTATCTCAAAACACAAAAACAATCAGCCATCGAGTCAGCTTAACTCCCAGGACCCACAGAGTAGAAAAGTATAAAGTAAAAACTAACTCCTGCAAGTCGTAATCTAACCTCTGTGTGCACACATGGGTGAGTGCCCATGCATGTATGCACACGCGCGCGCATGTGCGCACACACACTATGTGTAATATAAGGTCTCACTGTGTATCCCTGGCTGGTCTAAACTTGCATAGTTTTTCCTGTCTCTGCCTCCCCAGTGTTGTGATTGAAAAGAATGTGATACCAACATAAACCTTTTTTCAGAATTCACAGACCAAGGGCCAACTAAATGACTCAGTGAATAAAAATGTTTGCCATGCAAGCTTGGCGTCCTCAAGCCACAAAGAATGTGAAAAGAGAACCAACTCAGCCATAGTTGTTCTCTGACCTCCATGCATGCACTGTGCACATGCACCCACATGCACCCACATAGACATCACACACACACAGAGTATTAGAAATAATTATAAGGCATACATTTTAACTTTAAATGTTTACAAATTTACATATATCATTTGTGTGAAACAGCCGTGTGTGTAAATATACATACATACATATGAAACAATCCAAAGGGAAATATAAATATTGCCTCCAAACCCTTCTCGATTAACCACTCAAAGACATATCTTTTAGTCGCTAGTATATACATAAGGACATTTTAATTTGTTTCTTGTCTTTAATTTAGCAAGGTCCTTATCCTCAAGGTTTTTGTTGCTTTTACTTTTTTTGTTTTGGTTTGGTTTGGTTTTTCAAGACAGGGTTTCTCTGTGGCTTTGGAGCCTGTCCTGTAACTAGCTCTTGTAGACCAGGCTGGCCTTGAACTCACAGAGATCCACCTGCCTCTGCCTCCCGAGTGCTGGGATTAAAGGTGTGCGCCACCATCGCCCAGCCTGTTTTTACTGTTTTTAATATTTATTTTTATTTTATGTGCATTGGTGTATTGCTTGCGTGTATGTGTCTGTGTAAGGGTGTCGGATCCTTTAAACTGGAGTTACAGATAATTGTGAGCTGCCATGTGGGCGCTGGAAAGTAAACCCAGGTCATCTGGTAGAGCAACTGGTCCTCCAACGGCTGAGCCCTATTTTTGCTGTTCCATTTTGGTTTTGTTTTGTTTCTTGCTGTTGATAGTCAGAAATCTTCGATCTTTTGACCTTCCTACCTCAGGCTCCACACGCTGGAGTCGAGGTATGCATGCCTGTTCTCCAGGTATTTTCTGCATATTTGTTTCAGTGGTGACGTGCTATGTCCAGGCTCATCACAGTGTAAAGAAACTGTCGTCTTTAAGCACATGAACTCACTGGTACTTTATTGGCAAATGTTGTTGATGAATACTTCCAACAGTGTCTCTTCTTATCCCAGGGCACCAGGGCTCTTCAGTTTAATTGACACCATGTGGCCCCCAGTGATGCCTCTGGCCGAGCCTTCCTGTGGCCAGCCCAGTGAAGAGGTAAGCCCAGCCTTGCAAAGCTCCTCGTCAGGAACTGAGTTGGGCACTCCTACTGTAGTCAGATCGCCATGTCTGTCCTTGGGCAACACTGTGCAGCTCGTTCCTTTGTCTGCAGTGATGTGTGAGTGTCATCTAGGACAGACTGCAGCTCCTCTCCAGTGCCAGTGTTCTGACGGTTCTCTTCCATGCTCCTCTGGCAAATTCTTGATGAAGTTTGGGTTGTATTTTGGTTTTGTGAGAAATTCAAAATGAGCCTCAGTCTGGAACCTATACTGACCTTAAACTCAAAGTAATCCTTCTTCAGCTTCCCAAGTATTAGAATTACAGGTGTGTGCCTGCAAACTCAGTCAGGATGCAATCCTCACTCACTGCTGCTAGTCAGTCTTCGTTAGCCTCATCCTGAAGCTGACACGGTGCCGTAAATTCCTTTGCAATCGTTTATAAAGTCAACACTCAGTTATCAGAACAGATGCTAGGTAGAATCCATAAATAGTCAACAGAAATTTCCCTTTTCCTCACCACATTGTTCCTTGTAGGGACTCAGAAGCAGGAAAAAAAAAAAAAAAAAAAAGTCAAGAACTTTCTTCTACTGCCCCTCGGGTTTGCTGCTTTAGTCTACAGTGCCCAAAGCATCTCTCTCTCTCTCTCTCTCTCTCTCTCTCATACACCTCCCTTTTTTTCTTCCTCCTTCCTCAACACTTACCTTGTCTGTGGTGTGTGCGCACGCATACATATAACAGGCATATGTAGATGCTAAAGCTTGCTGTCACAATATCTTTCTTCAGTTGCTTCTCCACTCAAATGTTTGAGAGAGGATATCTCTCTGGAACTCACTATTTTGGTTGGATTGCCTGGCCACTGAGCCTTGGGATCCTTCTGGCTCCACCCCCAAGTACTGGTGTTCTATCACACCAACTTGTTCATGGGCTCTGGGAACTGAATTTTGTGGCAAGTACTTGACCTACTAAGCCGTCTCCCCAGCTTCTGTAGCTGGCTTATAGCAGAGTGCTGCGTGTGACATGTGAGCCTGTGCCAGGGAGTGTTTGTGACATGTGCGCCTGTGCCAGGGAGTGTGTGTGACATGTGAGCCTGTGCCAGGGAGCGTGTGTAACATGTGCGCCTGTGCCAGGGAGCGTGTGTGACATGTGCGCCTGTGCCAGGGAGCGTGTGTGACATGTGCACCTGTGCCAGGGAGTGTGTGTGACATGTGAGCCTGTGCCAGGGAGCGTCATCCTTCTCAAAATCCCCATCTGCAGATTCTGTCAGGAGCAGTTTCTAAGTGGTGCTTGCAGTATACTCTGAGGAACAGAGTTCTCCTTCTGTTTTGTTTTAACAATAGGCCTTGTGTATCTTAGAATGACCTTAAAGTCCTGGTACTCCTGCTTCATCCTCCCAAGAGTTGAAATTGCAGGCTTATGTTACCATGCCTGGCATGAATACTAAATCTAAAATGAAATCTTAAATCTGCACAGAAATATCCTTATACATGGTCCCCCAGATGCACAAAGTAACCCATTTCTTATCTAGCCTTCCCATTAGAACATACATCATGAAACAAATTGTGTGTGTGTGTGTGTGTGTGTGTGTGTGTGTGTGTGTGTGTGTGTTCTAGTCTTAGGAATTGAAGCTAGGGCCTTTCCGTGCTAGATGCTCTACCACTGAGTTATATAGGTCTCACTAAGTGGCTCAGACTGGCCATGAAGTCCTCCTGTAGTCCAGGTAGGCCTTGTATCTCTGCCTCCCAAGCTAAGATCCCAGGCCTGCACAATCAAGCTAAGCCTGATCATGAGAATACTAAAAAACTTACGTTAATAGTATTCTTTGGATCTTTTGTTTTTGTTTTTTGAGACAGGGTTTCTCTGTAGCTTTGGAGCCTGTCTTGGAACTAGTTCTTGTAGACCAGGTTAGCCTCGAACTCACAGACACCTGCCTGCCTCTGCCCCTCACCCCCAAGTGCTGGGATTAAAGGTGTGTACCACCACCACCCAGCTCTTTGGATCTTTTAACAAGACGTTCTTACTTTCCTTTTTCCTTTATGCTAAACAGATAAAGACTTGCCTGCCTCCCCCCACCTTCTGTTATATCTTCTCTGCGTATCCGAGCCTGGGACACATCGATACAGTTGAAGGGGACCCCATTTCTGAGCTCTATCAGCCTCCAGTTGTCCACTGCTTACAAGAAATCCTCCAGGTAATGGCTGTGGCTCTAACAGGTACTTCAGATGCTTCTGCTGTTCCTGTGCTTTCTGTGATGTTTCCGTCTTTGTCTTTCCAGAATGATGAGCATGGCACGCGCTGCAGCTTCTATGCCAAAGTGGTTTATCAAAGACCACAGGTAATATCACTATGTCTGTTTGTCTGTCTGTCTTCCCCTCTCTTTCTCTAGCCTATGAACAATCTCTTAGAAATTAGTGGTATGCCATAATAGAAAAATATCTCTAAAATCTAGGCTAACCGTAATTCACCCTCCTCACTTGGAGCCGGCCTTCTCTGTGTAAACTATGTGGAGCTCCTTTGGGTTTGGTTTTTGCTGTTGTTTTAATTTTGGTTTCTTTTGTTTCTATTGGGAATCTATTGCAGACATTTTCCCCCTGATCCATAGTCAGTGAAAAAACTATAGAAGTACCAAAAGAATATGTTTCTTAACTTCTAATTGAGCTACTGGTAGGTTGCACATATATAAATAAAATTTAAATTGTATCATCATAAACAGAGTATATTAGCTTCTTCCTCAACTATAATAGAGGGCAGACTGTTCTTATAAAGGGCTATATAATCAGTATTTTATGATTCTTGAATCACGCAGGTTCTGTAGCAATTACTTTCTCCAAGTCTACACAACCTGAAGGCTGGCTCTGTGGTTTTCAGTGAGTCTGTAGAATACCTGGTATATGATGACACCGTGAACATCTGTGGTTTCATGTTATTCCAAAGTGTGTTCTAGGCACAGAACTATGCAGATCGGTGCTACAGATGCCATTTGCCCTTCAGGGAGAAGCTGTAATGCAGAGGCTAAGAGTGAGGAAGACAGGGTCATATACTCAGCAGGGAAGGACATTGAGTTCTCTGCTTCTCTAGATCAGGGCACTGCCTCATGGGGCTGGGTAGGTATGCTGATGGCCTTATATGCAATAAATAGATTCCAAATATACCAGGACAGTCAGCTTGGCTGTCAGATGTGTGTCAGATGACCCTGTGCTTAGGAACAAGTCAGGGATCCAGAACTATTGTCCATGTTCAGATACTTTTTCTGGGTTACATGTAGCTATAAGAACTCTTTGGCTGGGCGGTGGTGGCGCACTCCTTTAATCCCAGCACTTGGGAGGCAGAAGTTGGTGGATCTCTGTGAGTTCAAGGCCAGCCTGGTCTACAGAGCAAGTTCCAGGACAGGCTCCAAAACTACACGGAGAATCCCTATCTCGAAAAATAAACAAACCAAAAGAATTCTTTAATAGATTTTATGTTTTAGAAGAGTTTTCGGTCTGCATCAAAATCAAGGATAAGGTAAAAGTCTCCCATGTATGTCTTGCCTCATAGATGTTATCAACATGTTCGCAGAGTAGTACATTTGTTAACAGTTTACACAATCACTTAGGGTTTATAGTTAATAATTCTTGCCATTATAATTTGGGACAGAATCATTGCACTGCCATAGATGTCCGCGGTGCTCTTCCTATTCATCCCTTCCTCCTTCAGACCCTTTGGCAAACACTGAAACCCGGAGTACAACATGGTCTAATCATGGAGTACACAGCTTTTGCAGACTGGCCTTTTTCTTTCCATAGGAAGCCTTTAGGCTTCCATGTCTCCTGAGTGACTGAGGGCTCACTCCCTATAACACTCAGGGATGAGTGTTCCATTACCTAGCGGTATCAGAGCTCATTTACCTGCTGTGATGGTCACTGTTGATTGCCAACTTGACAGAATCTAGAATCACCTAGGAGACAAACCTTTGGACATGTATGGGGGAGTTTCTTGATTGAGTTTCTGAGATGGAAAGGGGTTAAAATATGAGCACTACCATTCCTTGCACTGGGTCTCGCCAGAGTCTCTCCGGCCTACAGAATGGACAAAGGCCACTGCAGCTGTGCTCCAAGGCAAGTACACTCAGTCTTGATCACAACTTAGCAGCATTGTCCTTGCGGTCTTGTGTTATAGGCATAAAGGGTGCAGGAGCCTCCATAAGGCCCACGGCTGGCCCATAAAGCAAAATGAGTTTGATTTGATCTCAGATATCTTCAGTAGTTGTAACACTGCACAAAAGTATAAGTGAGGCATTGCTCCTAATACGCAGTCTCTTAGCCATGAGCCCTGCAACCTAAAAGGTGACATACAGTGAAATGTTCCAAAACGGAGGAATGGGGACATGACAAGGAAAGGTCAGACCGAAGCAAGACTGAAGCCCAGCAGTGAAAACACCAAATCCTGAAGCTCGGACTCTGGCTCTGGAGCTGCTGATGGCATCTTCTGAGGTCAAAAAGGCTTGAAGGAGCCTGCCCTGCCAGCTCTGTTATACAACACACAAGGCCTCTTTCTTGGCCCATCTCTACCCCATGCCTGCAGCCCTCCTCAGGACATCCTGTGGTCCTGGTATCTCCGCACCTCAGAGCTTTCATGCAGTGACCCTTCGGGGCCTCCATACAGAGACTGGATCAGCATGAGTGAGCTGAGCTCCAGCATTTCTTTCTCACCTTTCTGACTGCTGGGGCAGGAAGACCTGCTGCCTCGCGCACTGGCCTTCCCACCATTGCCTTCCCTGCCATACTGACTGTGCTAGGACTACAAGCCAATAAGTCCTTTCTTCCTCCTGAAGCATCCCTCCTCAGGTCTTCTCTCATAGTAATGAGAAAAGTAACACATCTCCCAAAAGATCTTGTCTGCTCCCAAGTTTAAGCAATTACAAATTAGAAAAGATTTATTTTAAACAAATTTTAGCTATTGGATATTGATGTCTTTTGTGAAATATAGTCTTATTATTAATTTTTTATGCCATGGTAGTAGAAATAATTTGGTAATTAATTTTAAAAAATAGGGGGAAAGGAAAATGGCCCAGCAGGCAGGCCCCATGTGAAGAAGGAAGGAAGAAAGAGAGAAACAACTCCAGAAGGGTATCATCTGCACCTCTGTGCTTGTGTGTACACATGCATCCCAACAAGTACAATAGTAATAATAAAATGTAAAATTAAACTAAGAAAAAATTAGAAGATACTGGTCTCTCGGTCATTTGAAAGACAAACCTCAAGTATTGATGAAGAGCATTTACCCTTGGAGGGAGAAATATAGATATCTGTTTTGGTTTTGGTTTTTCACTTATGGCTGAACATTGGTTCACTATACCACAGCAGCAAGGTCTGTGTTTTCAACAGTGTAGGAAGGAAGGGAAGAAGAGGGAAATTAAAGAGTTTTCTTCCACGTCTAAGACTGACAGTGCTATGTGGGTTTTGGTCGGCTGGGAGCCTCTGATCTCCTGAGGCATCTCTGATGAGCATATTGGCTGCTTGAGCCTGGCACCCTGCTCAGAGGGCTCAGGAATGAAGGTGATCCAACAGGGACACGGGATCCTAGGTGACCTCACAGCTGCGTCACAATCTCAGGGGAGCTGCGCTGTAGCCCCCTCATGAATGACCACTAGGCTTTATCCAGTGTGTTACTGTTGCTCATTTGGTGTTCACGTCTTTCCACATAGAAGCTATCTCCTTGGTTGTCTGAGCATAGTCAACATGTGTGGTGTTTTATGAGAGATGTCTTCCAGAGGTTCCTCTGTTTGAGTACTTGGTCTCCAGTTGGTGGTGCTGTTTGGGAGGTCCCTGAAACCTTTAGGAAATAATAGTTTTTTCTGGAGGAAGTATGTCACTTGGGGTAGGCTTTGAGATTCATCTCTCCCCCTTCCTCTCCCTCCTTCCTGTTTACAGCTGAAATGTGGTCTCTGCTTCCTGATTGCCAAGTCAGCCCCCTTCTCCTGTCACCATGTCTTCCCCATCACTATGCACTGCGACCCTTTGGAGCCTAACTAAATAAACTTTCTCCTCCCAGTTACCTTTCTAACAGCTACAGAAAAGCAGCTGATCCTTAATTTGAATTCTTCTTTTCTGACATAGTAAGATATTTCAAGCTGACCTTTGGTGGTTTTTTTTTTTTCATTGATTTTGCCTTTTAGTATGTGTGTGTGCGTGTGTGTGTGTGTGTGTGTGTGTGTGTGTATGTGTACACATGTGTGTATGTCTGTGTGCTGTGCAGGAGGGCAGAGGGCAGCTTCTGAGATTCAGTTCTTCCTCCACCGTATGGAAGATTGTCTAGTTTGGCATCAGGCTCCTGTGTCCACTAAACCATATTTTCAGCCTGCTCTTCGGACTTTAGGCTTTAGAATCAGTCCCCTTTTCAAGGAGTGCCAGTGAATTTTAAAGGAAAAATGATATTTAAAAGCTAATATCTGGTCTTGCTTCTATTGGAATGTAATTATTTTTAGGCCTTCTCTGTGACAGAGCAAGCAGACAGATGTGGAGGTATCGCTGTGCACACCTGGTATGTCTGTCTAAAGTTATGTTGCACACCAGCACCTCCCACCGTAGACCGTTTTCTCTAGAATTTTCTCTAGACTTTCCTGGCTTGAGATAGAAGCAGGAAGATCAGGGGTTCACAATGACCCTTGGCTCCACAGGGATTTGAGTCCAATCGGGGCTACATGAAATTCAGTCTCAGTAAATAAAACCTTCCCTCACCAGCAAGGAGAAAGCTGGCTCTGTAAATATTTTCCTCAGTAATATTTACTCTGATTTATTTTATGTATTCAGTCCCTAATGATCTAAGCTCTTCACCCCAGCCCACATCTCCTAAGCATGCCATCCACTCCAGCCATACCAGCTGAACTCTTAAACCAGCCAAGCACTTAGATCCTGGGCCTACACTTTCTCCTTGACTTGAACTCCTATCTGTTGATGTACGTTTTGACCAACTGGTAAAGGCAGAAGGCCAGTTTACTAGAACTTCCTAAAGTATCACAGCTCCTGCAAATGACTATATACACACACACACACACACACACACACATACATACATACACACATTCCAGAAAGGGGAAAAGAAAGACAAAACTAATAAAAAATGAAGCCTGCTGCACATGCAGCAGGTTTATGACAGCTGCTTTATACGTCCTCTGCATGGTCACACGACGTCTGTCCCCAACCCTCAGGAAACAGATGGGTCCACTGAACAGAAGATGTAGACCTGGGAGGGAATGGAAATGTGTTCTCCCTGAGGACTTCAGGGGACAAGGAGAGAACTGCCCGTGAGGGCTGTGTTGTGCCCTGTAGAGGAGCCCTAACAGCCACGGAGAGGGTGGGGCTGCATCAGTGAGTGCCAGTAACCTTGGTGTGTAAACTTTATTGTGTGTTTTAAATTGTGTTTGAAATCATTTATTAAATTTTGAGTATAAATAATCACTAATACTGCTTTTAAAGGTTTTGGATATGCACAGTTAATAGGGTTTTCTTATTTCAAATTGTAGCTAAAGAATCCCTTGGCACAAAAGGAAATCTGGCTGCTGGTGACTGACATCACCCTACAAATACAGGATGAAAGGGACCACTCCCTTCCCAAAACCCTGCCAATCTATGTAGCCCCCTCATGTGTGCTGGGCCCAGGAGTTCTAGAAGAACTTGCCATGGCTGCGCCTCCTAACATACTCTTCAGGGATGCTCTTCGAGACAAGGGTATGCTGCTTTCTCTTGGTTGCCTAACTAGAGTGGCTGCTTCGATCCTGCACTGTGGCCCCATCCTGCTCAGTACTGCTGGCACCTTCCCAAAGCCCAGTGCGAGCCTAGCCTGGAGCAGGTACAGAGGCCATCGTACCCGCCATTGTTTCTCATTGACTTTGCCAAGACCACCTGGTAGGAGCCAGCACCCCGAGTTGTGGTAGACACTGGGAAGACACTACTGGCCACTGACTCTGTGGACAGCTCCTGTGCATATGTGGAAACCACATACAGTCATGGCCTCGCTGTCCCTTCTTCAAACAAAAGCTAGAGAACATGGCATATGTCTGGCCCTGTAACAAAGACCTGTAACCCCAAAAACATGGGATGCTGAGGCAGGGGTATCATCAGTTAGAAGCCAGCCTACGTCACACAGTGAGACCCTTTTTCAAAATAATAATAGTAACAATAATAATAAGGTAGGCTTTAGATCAGTCCATACCTTTCCTTGGGATCAAACAGTTAAACTTTTTTTTCCATTTTATTCAGGTATAGCGAATACCATAAAATTCACCCCTTTCAATTGTATTTGAATGTGGTAGCTGTGTTCTTTTCCACCGTGTCCACTGGGGGCTTTGAGATGTGCTTCCATGTGGCACTGACACGCTGGACATGCCTCCATTAGGAAGTGACAAACCCATCTGTGCCTTTTCTTCCTACACAACTCGTGGTGGCTGGTGAAGGAGACTGGCTGGAGTGTGATGCGTTCCTTAATTGCGTGAATAATCTGAAATATCTCCACGGCAGGTCAGATTGTTTGTGTTGAACGGACAGTCCTCCTACCCCAGAAGTCCCTCTTGTATGTACCTCCTGGTGCTGGTTCCTGTGACCTGCCTGGCCCAGTGACACTGGATGAACTGGGCTCCCTCACACCTGTCAACTCCATTTGCAGTGTGCAAGGTGGGTAGCCCTCTGATTGAAAGCAGAGTTTTTATTGTCTTATGTGTTTTATGTATTTTAAATACACTGCTCAATAAGTTTTATTGGGTATCTAGTTCCAGACATTAGATATATAGGGGGAAAGTAAGAATAGGGCCTGATTGTGGACTGGGAGTCCATGTAGAAAGATGTAGACCAGGTTGGTGTACAAACAAAACTCAGTGTCTCAAATGGTGCTCTCACCTTGGTGCATAAGATCTAGGAAGGTCCCTAAAGACTGGATCCTTGAGCCTATGAGGTGGCTCAGCAAATGAAAGTGTTGCCCCCAAACGAGTGACCTCTGAATTCAGTCCCACCATTGACACAGTGTAAAAAAGAGCGCCAGTTCCCACAAGTTGTTCTCTGTACTGTGCATGTATACAAGCACAAGCATGTGTGTGCTCATGCGTGTGCACACATGTACAAATGCAAAATAAATATTTTTTTTTAGGTACCTGAATTCTTAAGTTAAGATCTGAAAGATACACCAGTGACTGGGACAAGGAGCAGGACTCAGAAGCTAGCCACATGAGAGAGCTTACAAGCCAGTGGAGAAGGATGGAGAGAGGTACCAAGAGGAAGCTGAAGGACAGCTAGCTGTGAAGAGTATAGTCTGCTGTGCACAGAAATGGGCAGCTTCAATATTGACAAAGTCACAAACATAACTGTGTGCACACTCAGAGAACACCCTGTAATGATAGCATAAGGAGTGGTTGAAAACTAGCTTTGAAGACTGGAGGGGACACGGTCTGGATTCCACCCTGTAAGTTCAGGGCCCAGAGAGACAATAATGCAGCCACAGAGAAGTAAACAAAAGACAAACAGAGCAGTGGGTTTCATTAGGAAGAGTATTGATGGTATTGCTGAATTACTGATCAAGAGGGAGCATATGTGCAGAGAGAAGCTTCTGCCTTAGGCCATGAGACACTGGCAGATCTGCCAAGACAGGCATAGAATATGACACTTGGAGAACATACCTGTGTCTTGCTTGAGACTTCGGATATTTTCTTGTTAGAGATTGCTATTGTTATTTAACATATACTGTGCATAATAGTGGATTTCATCATGATATTTTCAAACACACATATATAAAGCATTATGATCATGTTCACCACTTATTACCTTCTCTTTACCCCACTCCATTCTCATTGTTCCCCTTGTTTGGGAGTAGTTATACTTTTAATATTTATTTTATTTTTAATTTTGTCTATTTGTGTGTGTCTGCAAGGGTATGTGCACATGAGTGCAGACACCCTCAGCAGCCAGAGGTGTCGGCTCCCCCTGGGGCCGGACTTAAAGACAGTTGTGAGCTGCCCAGCATGAGTGCTGAGAATGGAACTCAGGACCTCCCCAAGAGCAGTACACACTTTGAACCTCTGAGCCATCTCTCTAGAGCATTCAATTGTATTTTTAATGAGATTATAAAAATAGTTGGTTTGGGTGGTTTTAAAGCAGGCAGAAGAGATGTTTCAGCAACTGGTTAGATATATAAATCCTGAGATTTTTTTAATTTTATAAAAATTGTTTCATAGTAAAAGTAATACGTATACATTGGAGTTAGGTAACGCTGAACTCAGGGGACGGTAACAACCTCCTACTATATATCTCCTGTACCCTTGTCTGCTGTGTCACACACACACACACACACACACACACACACACACACACACACACACCATAGCCCTGGAGGAAATGAAGTGTTCTCGGCAGGAGATCTATCTGGAGCTGGAGGTTCACACAGCCATAGGTAAGCCTTCATGGTGAGGCTGCTCCTCCCCCAGCACACACATAGGATGTTCCAATACATTCTTGGATGTCATTGCCAGTAAAGGAGAATTTTAGGGGCCAAGTCTGTGCTTTGCGGTATTTAGTTCTTTGATGTTATTAGTCTTGCCCTTATTAGTCATGTATTGTATCACTGAGCGGCATCTCCAGCCATCATGGACCTTATAAAAACTTTTACATGCCTTATAGTTCACTTGCTCAAAGTACTTTAATATGCTCACAACATTGTACAAGCATCACTATAACGTTGGAGCAAAACAAGCAAACCAAACCCTGGTACATGTTTCCTGCCACACTCTTAAGAAATTGTCAGTCTGCTTTCTGCTTCTGTGGATTTCCTGTTCTGGACTATTTGCTGTTATTGAGGATTTATGGCAGGATCTCTATAGCCTTTGAGCGCCTCCTGTCCTCTGTCCTGAGTGCAGGTGGCAGTTGCAGGCATGCACCTCCATGCCTACTTTGTTGTTTGTCAGACATTCTCTTTTGTATGTTCACATGTATGCCTGGAGCCTGGGAATGTCTGAAGAAGGTGTTGTATGTCCTGAAACTGGAGGTATAGGCAGTTGTGAGCCACTTTGATATGGCTGCTGAGGACCAAACCCAGGTCCTTTGCAAGATCAGCGAGTGTTCATAGCCCATCTCTCCATCCACTAGTTATATTTTAAATATGATGTCCTACTGTAGCCTAAACTGTTCTGTAACTCACATGTGGCCCAAACTAGCCTTAAACTTAAGATCCTGCTAGTTCAGCCCTCCAATTACAACCACAACATCCAGCTCCAAGTTTCCATTTTCATTTTCCATCACCATTATCACACGTGCATGTGTATGTAGAATGTACACCTGTGGAGGTCAGCTCTGTGGACTCAGTTCTCCCTTCCCTTTACGTTATCCCTGTGGTGGACTCGGGTCATAGGCTTGTGCAGCACTTACCACACTGAGGCACCTGTCTCCCTGGCCTGGCTTCTGTTTCTCAAATGATTACGTGTACTTTATGACCCAGGATGTGGTCTTTTGAAGTGAATGTTCTCTCTAAGCATAAGAATGTGTTTTCCTGCTGCTGGATAAAAATATCAGATATTCAGTTCAGTCAATAGGAGTGTTGGTTTGAGGTTGTGCTTGTGAATTTATTGTTCCTACAAGTTCCATCTCTCTGTTCCATGTGTGTTTTATTTTATTTTAATCTCACTAATATCGCCATGGCAGACCTGGAACTTAATAGACCATTCTGGTCTTGAGAGCCACTATCTTCTGCCTCCCAATTAAAGGCATTCACCTGGTTCTTCTTGTATTTGATGCTTTGTTGGGTGCATATACGTTAAAGAATTGACCCTATTATTGTTATGTAACAATTATTTTAGCCCCAGTAATTTTCAGGACTCAGAGGTTTGCCCTGTCTGAAATTAAAATTACTGTGGCATTCTCTTACTAGGCTTAGCCTTATGGCACGCCTGCTCTCTCCCTTTATGCACTGATAGTTTCTTTTAGCTAGCATATAGTTGGCTCTTGTTTTTGTCCATGCTAATAATCTGCCATTTAACTTGTATAGTAAGATTGTTCATTCGCATTAGAAAGGATTAGTGTTGTAGCTGATTAATACAGCTTTTCCAATGTATTACTCCTGGATCCTTTTTCCTACTCTATTTCTAGGTTGTTGTGTTGTTTTGTTGTTGCTGTTTTCCCATTTGCATTGAGCATTCAGTGTATTCTATTTCCTTTCAGTATTTCTATTTTTTTTTTTTTAAGATTTAAACTCTTACCTGGACATGGTACTGCATGCCAACATAAGCTGCATAGTGAAACTCATAAAAATTAGAATGAACTAGAGTCTTTCTAAAGGTACTCGTGGTTGTCGTAGAGTTTCTGGTACACAATTACAAAACTCAGGTTGGCTTTCAGATGGCACCGCTGTCCTGTGTCCTGTGAAAATGTTACTAGCCAGGCATGTGGTTCATGCTCGTGGTCTGCACTTGAGAGGCAGAGGCACTAAAGTCGCCCTAAGTTTGAGAGCAGCCTGATCCACATTAGCTAGTCAGGGCTATATGGCAAGACTTGGTACCAGAAAGCAAACTATGCGCGCGCGCGCACACACACACACACACACACACACACACACACACGCACGCACGCACGCACACACACATACAGCACTGCTGTTCTTTATCTTGCTCATAGGTGTAAGTACTGAATACATGTTATTGTCAGTTTTGAAAACCTATTAAATCAAAAATACCTTGCTTGTCAATTTCATTGATGGTGTGTTTCCTATAGACTTACATTTCTGACATTTTCCTCCCATCTCCGCATTCTCTGGTAACATTCACTGTGAATTTCCTCTGTTTCCTGGCCAGCTCTGAAGGTGTCCTGCAGGCCTGTGGTGGACAAGCCCAGTGTGTAAACACATTGTCATGGAACAGGCTACTGCCAGGTCCCCTGAGAAGAGAAAGCAAAGTAGCAAAGATTGTCTCTACCTGCTAGGAGGGGTGCCCTCAGTAAAGTGATGGAAGAGAGTAGACTGACCCTGCCAGCTGTCCATGGCCACCCAAAGGCTGGTAACCGCTGACCTTGGGGGCAAAGTCACATGAAGCTGGTCCGTACTGCTCTGTGACAGTGGTGCCCCTTCTTGGGTTAATCACCGTCTTGCCCTGCTGCCTCCAGGCCCAGAGACTCTCAGATAGGACTTGTTCTTGGTGAAGTTCCTTCTTCACATCTACCCTTTGAAGGCCCCTCTGTAAAAAGATGGTCTAATAGCTAATATGTAGCCTTCCCTGAGCCTATCTGTGAGAGATTTCTGTGTATCAGCCAGAGTAAATAAAGGCTTTTAGCAGTGAGTGCAAGAGATGAGGCAGGCTTTCCTTTCAACACTCATGTAAAATAATGCTTTGGATACCAACTGTTCAGTGGTATACTTCCCATCCAGCCCTCAGAACTGGCTTAAGACTGTATGCATGAGATGATTTCCAGGGGCTTATAAACTGCAGATAGAGAGCATGTCTTCAGCTCATGCCATATTCTCTAACTGAAGGAAGATTACCTAATCCCACCGAAAGGTCAGATACCTGAGTAAAGCGGAGCTTAGATCAGTAGCAGCCTGCTTTGTAGTGGTCCGTTTTTAGAAAGGAGTTGGGAGTAAGCCTGAGAGCTTGCCCTGGACTCGATTCTCGGCGCTGAAGGAAACTTGGGTGCAAGAAGGCCAGAGTGCAGAATGTCCACTGCTACTTGAGATGGTGCCTCATGTCTCCCTTTGGACTCCTGCTGTGTCTCTGCAGCTAAGGAGCTACTAGGAGAGAAGAACCCATTTTTAAGGGTGTAGTCCATGATGTAGCCAATCTTTAGTAAAAAGTCGCATGTTCGAGAGTGCATGGCAGCACAAACTGCATGATGCAGGGTGACATGAAGTTGACTGGGTAGGGGAGGAAAAGTGGAGTGAGGGCTGGATAGGATCAAAGTGCATGGCTTTAAATAGCCAATAGAAATGAAAAATACTTTACTGTTTTTTATCCATTTGATAGACTTTTGATTATATTTACAAAGACAGTGTCATTAGTTGAGGCAAGCTCTTCAAAATTGACCTCTTCTTATTTTTTAGAAGTCATTTAAGTTTGCATTGTATGAACGTATTTTAAAAACCAAGCCTTCTAGTTCTCATGTAATTCTGCTTCACTGTCTGTAAATGCTGTTTCCTGGTGCTTGTTCTAGTGGAGAATGACATTTTGCTTCAAAAATGTGAATGGGGGTAGGGGATATACCTCTGAAGTGAAATGTTTGCCACGTGCTAGATTTGCTCCCCAGTACAAACAAGAACTAGAAGATAAAGATGTGGAATAAGAGAGAAGAGGGAGGAGGGGTGAATTCCTTCTCTGGTTTTGGAAATTCAGCAACCTCTTACTTTTTCTTTTGATATCGAAATGACTATAATTTGACAAGGATGGTCTGAAGAACACTAGTACATCCAGGGGACATCTTCATCTCTACTGTGTACTGACAACCTCATACTGTATTGCCTATCTGGTCTTGGTCCTGTTCCGTCAGCATGCATACCTAGCTCACTCCCCTGACCCTTAAGCCAGCTCCTGGGCCACATTTATCTTCTGGTGTTTATGTATTTCACCTCCCTTCTTCCCCAACTGGACCGACCGATCACGTGACAGTAAGTGTTACAGCTTTGATGGAAAAGTATTCTGGCAGTGCAGAGCCAAGAAATATCACAGGTCACAGTAAGTGTAGCAGCTTACAGCCCTGCTCTCACGGGAATGTTTCCCCAGTGTAACTGCTCTGCTTCAGCATGGGAGGGCTTCCCCAAAGAAGCTATTACAGTTCCGCTCCAGTTCTGCTCCCTCCGGCTGAGTCTAACATCTCCACTCTGCTACAGTGAAAGTGTTACAGCCTTGCTCTGCTCAGCTCCGCCCAGGCTCCGTTTCTGCTCCTATGAAAGAAGGTCTCACCCACACCTCATTCAGGAGATTTGTTGGGAGGGAAGAATGGAGGAGGATGGCTGCCTCTGTCAGGATGGAGAAAGGCAGTGGCAAACTGAACAGGTGCAGGGCTTATATAGGGCTTCCTAGGGGCGGGGTTTTCCAGGGAGAAGATTTTCAGGGCGGGAGTTGGTCAGATTTCAGTCCTTTGAGCTCAGATTGGCTAGATCTCGTGATCAGGTATTGGTTAGTTTTCTGCTTATTTGATCAAGGGCAGATTTGGCTCTGGTTTCAGGGCCAAAATGTGTTTCTCTCACTGGCCCTTTTTAGCCCTTTGACTCTAATTTCAGGGCCAGGGCATATTTGTTTGACTGACTCTGATTCTATGGCCAAATTGTGTTTCTTTGGCACTGGTTTTAGGGTCAGAGTGTGTTCTCTGGGTGCTGCATGTCTCTGACTCCATAGCTAGGGATTGGTAATCCTGTAACAGCAACTGGTTGAAAGTCTGATTAGAAATCCTTTGGATCTGTTGTTAAAGGAATCTAGACAAGAAGTTTATAAGGCAGGATGCAACTAGTAAGATTAAGGAAAGGGGGGAAAAGAGGGGCTAAGAAGGTATCATTGTTGTGTTCTTTTAAAAATGCTGCGTAGTCCCAGGCGGCAGCTGTAGGCAAGCAGCAAATGCTGTGAAGTCCCAAATGGTGGTAGCAGGCCATGTGGCGGCAGACAGTGGGCCCTGCGAGCAGCCAGTCCCAGGCAGAGAAGGCTGCCGGTCTTAGAGCCGTGGGTGGCCTGAGCAGTGGTTGCGGCCCATGTGGTGGCAGGCAGTGGGCTCTGGGAGTAGCCAGTCCCAGGCAGAGATGGGCTGCCGGTCCCTGAGCAGTGGCTGGTCCCAGGCAGGGAGATACATGGCGGGCTGGCAGAAGACAGAGACATGGTGAGGTTGAATATTTATTCAGGGGAGTTATGAAGGGGGAAGGGGGAGAGAGAGAGAGAGAGAGAGAGAGAGAGAGAGAGAGAGAGAGAGAGAGAGAGAGAGACAGAGACAGAGACAGAGACAGACAGAGAGAGAGACAGAGAAGGGGAAGCAGAGAAGTAGGGAGAGAGGCAGAGGCGAAGCTGCCTCTCCGAGAGGAAGATGGAAAAAAGAGCAAGCTCAGGCTGGAAGCTGAAGATCAGCCTGCCTCAGCAGATGGGGAGGGAATGGGCGTGGCTTGTCTCTTAAAGGGACAGGGACCAAAACCATAACAATCATCCCATTCCATATTGGACTATGCACTGGCCAGAGGCATCAAGCTGTTCCTTATGTTTTGAAGATCTGTCTTAAGTTGTTGGATCTTACCTTTTACTATACCTGATTGGTTAACAGAAGCAACGTTCTTCCCCAGGAAAAGACAAAGACCACCTCTCTGCTATTAGTAAATTTAATCTTTTCTGATTTTTGTGGTACTGTGGTGGCCAGCAAGTCTATCTGATCCTGACGAGTGAGGATAGTCTGAGCTACCTATTGGAAATCCTGGATGAATTGCGAGGAAAGCCAATGGTAAACAGGGAAGTAGTCAAGCCGCTGCTCCAGTGGCTTCACCTGCAGTTATGCCTAGAACTGCCAGAAGGAGTAGAATCTGAGTTGCTTGTTTGTCATCTGTGCTGCTATAAACTCAGTGATGGGAACTGGCAAGGCTTCCTCACCAGGTACCACCCCTAATTAGGAGAAAGGAACACAAGGACGTAAGTCCTACCACCTAGAAGGTAGGCAGTGGTACACTTGTGTGCCACAGAGAATCAAGGCATTGTGAATGTTTTGGCAGAAGAGCTGGGTTGTGGTACTAAGGGTTATGGTATTGTTGCAGTCTGCAGAACCCAGAGTGCCCACATGGTGTGTTCCTGGGGAGGTAAAGCAGTCTGCAACACCAAAGAAAGAAGTGTGGGAGAGATGAGGTGTAGTAGTGATATTGGCTCAGAGCAGTTTACCAGTGACAAGATAGGAAAATCTAATAAGACAGTGGGGGAGGGCACAATGGTGATGGTGAGTTTGACCCAGGAGGGACACACAACCAGCATTCTTATAAGCAGTCAGGCAAGACACTATTCAACAGCTGATATGCAGAGGTTAAGATTTGAAACAAGAAATGATGTGAGGGGGAGGTAGAATCGGTATCATCAAAAAGGAGTTATATTAGGGATGGAAGGACCTTTGAGGAGCTTTAGACCACTGCTTCTACTGTGTTGATACCTAGGGACTTAGAGAGAGTGGGATGTGTGCCCTCTGTATTAGGACCATGCCTGATGGGCGGCTATAATAAGTACCATAGTAGAGTTTACCAATGGGGTGCCATGGGTCTTTAATTAGAATGTTAAAAAATTCCCCACTCTGCATAAAAGATAAACAGAGTGCCTTCCTCAATATGCATTGTGTCTCTTACAGGAGCAATAAGGGCAGCCTCCATAAGTTTTTGCCCGGTGTCAACAGTAATTTCTAGTTTGATCATAGAAAAATCAAGCATAGGGGCAGGTGTTTCAGAAATGAATTTGGGTCTTATCGGGATAAGTATGTTTGTAGATGATGAGTGAGCAGTGTCCAGACCCCAGCATGTGAGTGAGTGGTCTGAGTGCCCTGCTGAGTTCAGCTTCCTGGACCTCAGATCTCCATGTAGAGGTCACTCTTGACGGGTATGGGCAGGAGGAAGAAAGAGAAAAAGTGGGACATGACCCAGTAGGGTGGGCGTTGGGTCTTGGCATTCTTCTGAGACCAGAAGCAGGCTCGTCAACCTGGGTATCTTCTGAAACTTAGGAGAACGAGGTCCTGCTGGGGTTGAGATGTAAGAGGGGGGATTAACTTGAGCTGATGGTATAAAGGTTTGAGACGAGAGAGATGAATCCAGCGAGGGAAACCCTTGATCTTAGCGCAGTTGGAGTGGTAAAGGGCCTGTCCATTCTGGAGAAAGAGGAGGGGGATTGTGACCTGGAGGAGAGAGGCAAACTATGTCCCCGATGTTAACTGAAAGAGAGGAAGGGGATGTGGGCGGGCTGGAGTTCCAAAGAAGAGTGCTAAGACAGTGTGACAAGGGGGTGAGACGGTGACCAGGGAGAGGTGACGCTGAGATAGGAGCCAGGAGGCATAATCAGTCGTCCATCTATGAACTCAAAAGAAGAGATGAGGAGGGGCTTCTTTGAGTTTTCTCTAATCTGAATGAAGTTCTTGGGAGAGCTTGATAAGGATATTATTGAGAGAATGATCAGTTCATTCAACTTTGCCTGAAGACTGGGAATATGGAAACACCATGGGGTGTCAAGGGCTTTGGCTACAGTTTGCGAGATCGAGGTTGGAACTCTTGACACGGGGGGTGGGGGAGGACGATCTCCCTAAAAAGGAGATTGGAAACCATCGGTGATCTTTCATTAGTGGTGGGGAAAGCTTCTACCCATCCTGAGAATGTGTCCACCATGACTGAAAGGTATCTGAAGTGTCTTAACTGTGGGCATGTGGGTGAAGTCAAACCGCCAGTCTCATCCAGGGAGAGAGCCCCTGGCTCAGTGAGTGGGGAAAGAGAGACTCCAATGCCCGGAAGTAGGATTAGAAGTTTGACAAATTTTACAAGAAGCAGTGATAGTCTTTAGATAGGATAGAGCCTCAGAGGGTGATCTGTAAATAGGTTTGATTAAGAGAGACAAAGCCTGGCTGTCAGGGTGAAGGCTCTGGTGTAGACAGGATAGAACGTGTTGACTATCTGGGTGCTGGAGACTGAACCTTAGTTCCTCGTGTTTGCACAGTGAGCCGTCTCCCCAGCCCTGTGACTGCATATGTTCTTAGTCACAGTCAGCAAGGAAACCAGAAAAATCACAAAGGAAACTAGCAGACTAGTAAGAAGTTGAGCTAAGACAGGCGATTCCAGAGGCGAGGAAGTGGGGCAGTGGTGAACCCAGCCTTTCTTCTCACTAGGTGCCGTGGTTGATGTAGATGAGAGCACTGCTTTCTTGTGGCCTGTGTGTGACCAGTGTGGCAATGGGAGATTGGAACAGAAGCCAGAAGATGGGTAAGGCTGCCTGAAACCCCTGGGGCCCAAAGAACACTGCAGTAACACATCCCCAGGGTCCTGCAACCTTCTGTCCTACACATGGGCTCCCCAAGCACAGAAGGGAACCCTCTCTGCTGGACTTCAGGATAGAGACTGTGGTATCTTTTGCGGGTTTTCCACTGTCTGTGCAGCTCTTCCTGTCCTTAAAAGTAGAACTGAGCTTTGTGCTTAGCTCCTTCATTATTAGGAGAGGAAAGAAGTACAAGTGTGAACAGGTAAGACAGGCTGCCTGCCATGCCCTAGGAGTCCTGCAGACTTTCCCGGGGACACAGCATCTGCGTGCCATGCCCTAGGAGTCCTGCAGACTTTCCCGGGGACACAGCATCTGCATTGCATGTCCTAGGAGTCCTGCAGACTTTCCCAGGGACACAGCAGCTGCGTGGCATGCTTGCAGACTTCTCCCAGAAGACTGTGAGCATCTGTCAATAGACATCTCTCTTCTGCCCACTTTTATTACCCTTCTGGGCTGAGGTCAAGGCTAACTATTTTTCTTGGCTATGGTTTCTGTGCTATGATTACACCATGACCAAAAACAGGCTGAAAAGGAAAGGGTTTATTTGGCTTACACGTTGTCCATCACTGAAGGAATTCAGGACAAGAAGTCAAACAGGGCAGGAACCTCCAGACAGGAGCTGGTGCAGGGGACTGATGCTTATGGGCTTGCTCTCCATGGCTTGCTCAGCCTGCTTTCTTACAGAACCCAGGACCACCAGCTCAGGGGTGACACAACCAGCCATGAACTGGGCCCTCCCCATCAATCACCGGTTGAGAAAATGCCCTTCTGCCCGCTGCCCAGTCTTAGGAGGCATTTTCTCGACTGAGGCTCCTTCCTCTCAGATACCTGGTCTGTGTCATGTTGTCACACAGCTAGCCAGCACGCTGTCAGTACTGTTTTTGTCTCTGGAGTTGCTTCTCTGCCTCCCGGTGGACTGTGTCACATCACAAACCAGAGTCCAATCACTTGTCCATTTCCTAGAAGCCAAGAGTGGGACTGAGAGACGCTCAGCAGTTCAGAGCGTGGGCTGCCCTCCAGAGGACCAGGCTGGGTTCCCAGCAGCTCACAACTGTCTGTGACTAGTTCCAGGGGCTCTGATGCTCTTTTCTGGCTCTTCAGGTGGTGGACAGAATACGTTGAGGCCAAGCATCCATATACATAAAATAATTTTTTAAAAGAGACAAAGAGCATACATCTTATTGATGCCTGCTGGGTTGTTGGCCTTGTGTGTACACAAGACACTTCTGCATTATTTCAAAGAAGCAAGGCAGCGTGGGTTCATGTGAAGTCAGTGTGGGAGTGAAGAGGCCAGGGTTGATGAGCAAGCTTGCCCCGCTGGAAGGGTGAGACCTTCACTTCCTGGAAAGCTACATTCACCCCATATTCCTCATTAATAAAGGCCTCGTTGTGTACCCAGGGGCCCCCTCAGCGGCTCCCAACTATTAATCCATCAGAATAGTCCAGTCCCTGACTGCTTTTGTCTGATTCCAATAATTTAATTCTGACTGTAGAATTAGTGAGTCACTAAACATGTATGTTTAGAGGAATCTCTTTGCTGTAGGACTCTTCTGATGTCCCCCCACCCCATGTTTCTTGCACTCCCATGTCCCCTCACACGCTAGGGGCCTCTTCTGTGGGGACTGTTCGCGACTGGTTGTGTCGCCGCTTCAGAAGAGGAGCCTGCACATCTTTCTGGACTGTCCCACGAGACCCAAGAGTACTGTGAAGGTCAAGGTAGGAAAGGGACCTGGAGCTCATGCTTGATTCCATGTGTCTGCTCAAGACTGGAACAGGGTACATGTATGTTCTTTTACTTGCCTTGTGGCAGACTCTATGTGCCAAGAAGGAGATGTGGTAAAAGCTGCCTTCAGTTCTTAGGAAGGAGAAGTGGGGTCACCTACCACAGTTTCTCTATGTAGTGGTTGTTTACAGACAGCTTAGATTCGGTGTTATCCTCAGACAGGAGCACCTTGGGTGAGTGCTTGCTCCCTGGTGGGATGTTTCAGCTGAGTCCTTCTTCCCTGTCACTGCAGCTGTTGGAGAGAAGTATTTCTTCACTGCTGATGTCTGCTGCCTCCACGGATGGGGTAAGTATGGGCAGGGTAGGGGTGCAGCGTGAGTGTGCCCTGTGCTCTGGGACCTGTGTACAGCTGCCCCTTAGGAAGACCCCTTTGCTCTGTGTGTTCATCGACAACAAATCCTACCACAAGAAGAAGTTGCTTGTATTAAGACATCCACCTTACCACTGCCATGCAGTGTAGAATGGCAGGGTCAGAGCCCCTTCCTCCTGCTTGGAAATAGAATCCTTTTCAGATCAACCTTCAAACAGACCCTGGAAATCTTCCTCTGTGGCTTCTGCTAGAGACGTACAGCCTGGGGACTAGAGCTTCTTCACGACTTCGCAGTCACAAACAGAATTGCCGAGGAAAGGCTGTTTTAAATTAGTGTGTGTGTGTGTGTGTGAGAGAGAGAGAGAGAGAGAGAGAGAGAGAGAGAGAGAGAGAGAGAGAGAGAGAGAGAGAGAGAGAGAGAGGGACGTGAGAGGAACAGCTTGTAGGAATCCAGCATCTCATGCCCTGTGGTTCTCAGGGATGATTGAACTCAGGTCATCAGACCTAATGGCAGGCACCTTGCCTACTGAGCCATTCTTGTGGCCCTGAGGCCCTTTTAGTTTATTACTGTGGGATAGTCTGGACTTGAATAACTGAAACATTATTTACTATTTCTCAAACCATTTAGGGTTGCCTGCCTTGAGAATTACTATATGAGACAGTCAATTGTAGCACATTGCCTCCAAGAAAAGAATTACAGCGTGAAAAATGGTCCACACAGTGGACTTCTTTCTTCGAAATGCCTTTACCACACAGAAGCGTTAAGGACTATGTAGGGAGCTGAGGATGTAGCTCAGGTGGTGGCGTGCCTGGCTGACACGCACATGGTCTGAGTGTGGTAGCACACAGCTGCAAGGTCAGAAGTTCAAGATCAGCCTTAACTACATACCAAGTCTGAAGCTAGCCTGTGTCTGCTGAAACCCTCCCTGTCTATAAATAAATGCACTGTAAGGAACTCATGGAATTAATAACCTAGAAAAGGTGTCAGAGACCTGCTACCTGCGATGACATCTGTCCTGTTAAGCTGACCAGAGCAACCTTGGCTTCCAAACACGAGTGTTTTCTTACTGGTCTTCATGGCCCAATTCCAGCTTGAATGTGTGGAGTGTTGACCCTCCTATCAGGTTTCTCCTTAGCCCTTCCTGCCTGCCCCAGTCACAGGCCAAAAAGGACAGCAGAGACAGAGCCACCATTAACCCTCTTTCATCTCGGCGAGCAATGTCAGAGTTTAAAAAATCATAAGATGCATAAATAGGCTGTGAGGATTGTTGGTCTGAGCTGTGGTTCTCAGCGCTGACTTCACAAGGTGCCAGTTTCTGTTCCCCAGGTATAAAACCGCCAGCCATACAGCTCTTTGGTGGCCTTGTACTCTGTCCTGGAACCTTCATCTGAGCTGCTGCTTTGGCAGAGAGTTAGAGCACGCAACTGACTTTCTCATTCTGTGAAAGTCAGCAGTGACTGTGGCCTAAGAATTTCAAGCCCATTGCTCACACACAGCCCTCACTGTTGCCCATCTCCATGAGGGACTCACCACAAGGATCCCACCGTGGTAGCTTTTCCCTCTGCAGAAGGAACAGCTGGTAGTTGGTAGTTTAGCCAAGACAGGAAGCATGAGACAGAGACTTGAAGAACTTATACTGGCTTCAAAGGGACAGAAAGCAGTGTCTATTTGCTGAAATGTGTCTCCTGCCGTTTGGTCTTTATGGGAGGAAGATGAAACAGTGGATGCCGTTGGACCAGAGAACACGGAGACTTGGTATTAGAGGTGTCCGGTGGGTGTAGGTACTCAGGTGGGTGCTTGAGAAGGTCGGGTCGTAGTTTGCTGAGTATGTCCCTGTGGAGAAAGGCGGGGGGACAGCGTGGAAAGTTCCTGCTTCAGGGTGAATAACAAACCCTCAACATCGATGGCTACATTCTGTCCATGATGCATCAGACTGATGTCTGCCCTCTGACTCAGTGGCCACCATGAACCCTGATGTCCCAAAAAGACAGTGTCTGGTACCTCTGTAAGATAATGCCTCTTTGGGGGATCAAAACACCAGGAAACACTAGCAGAAATCCTTCTTCGGTTTCCTGCTGGCTGAGGTGTATCATTTCTCCAGCACTTAACTTCTCAACCAGAATGCTCTGGTTAGCTGATGAAAAAGGCTTGGAAGGTATGTGGGCATGTGTTCCTGTGTGTGGAAGTGCAGGGGTGCATGTGCTTGTGTATGAGTCTGCTTGGACACTGCCTGTGTGTGTGTGAGTGCCTATGTGTGTGCGTGCGTGTGTGTGTGTGTAGCTGTGCATGCACTTGTGTATGAGGAGTCTACTTGGACACTGACCGTACATGCATGTACATATAAGGTTGCACACTTGTACATACATGTGCACAGGTGTTAAATGAAATGACATGGAGGTCATAGCACTTGGTGTCACCTTTGTAGGTGCTCTAAATTCAAAGTCCACATCAATGGGCAAAGGACAAGCCACGCCATGAGTACTTTTTAGCAAGCTCTCTACACCACCCCCTCCTCTGGTCTCTGTTCAACTTACCTCTGATCTGGAGTGGAGCCTGACAGACGATGGCAGACACAGCTGCAAGTCACCCGCTCTAGACTCTGGGGTTTCTGGGTGAGGATGCACATTTACAGAATCCCAGAGAATCCAGTTAGGGATCTCCGTAAAAAACCATACTCCCGTCCCTGAACCAAGTGTACTGTTTCTGGTTACGATACAGGAATGCGAAATGGTATGTGTTCACTGTGGTCACACTGTGAGTGTGGAAACAACAAGATTAACGTTGTTGTTATTGCTGTTTCTCACTAGTGACATTACAGACACGGGGTTGAAATCTGCTCCCTCGACTTGTAGAAAAGGCGCGCGTGTATTACATTTTTTAAAAAAAAAAATAGAGACCCAGGGAATTGACTGTAGCTCAGGAAAATAGTAGTTGCCCAGAATGCAGAAAAACTTGGCTTCAATCCAAGCACTGTCAGATTCTCTCAAAAAGACACGAAGTTAAATGAGTATATACTAAAATCAGATGGACACATTTACATACACACACACACACACATACATTCATGTGGACAGTGCATGAATTTGCTGATGTGAATGTTTTAAATTCACCATGTTCATTTCCCAAAAATACATAGGATTTATTAAGTCTATAGGTGATGGAGCTGAACCTAACATTTTACATAGAAATAATTTTTTTACTGACCTTTATGAAATCCAAATTCCATATTTATGAGCTGGGCATGGTGTTTCACACCTATAACTCCAGCACTTGAGAAGTAAGGCAAGAGAATCAGGAATTTAAGGGCATCCTCAGCCACATAGCAAGTTTGAGGTCAGCCTGAGCTACATGGCATGAGACCTTGCCTCAAAAGAAAACAAAAATTTCATACTTTTACCGGAGGAACACATGGGAATGCCTAGGTCACTTTTTCACACTTGAACAAGCATTGGGGAAGGAAAGCAGTGAGGGACACTGGAGGAACGCTTAGTTGTCCCTCTGGCATCGGTGACTGGTCCTGTGCTGGTGCTCTATCCAGACCTCACCGTGGAACAGGCCGCGGCCCGCCTGCAGCGAAGACCCTACCTTCTGTTGAAGCCTCTGACCTCCTCTTCTTCCACAGGTCTCATTTTTCCTGTCAGGCTTTGAACCACACTGTAGACCTTGCTTGTTTTGTACTAAGGAATCTAAAACTTTTCAAAGTAACAAGTAAGCTACTGATCCTCTACAAACAAAATATCCAGCCCTCTGCACACATATGGTCCATTCTGGGCTGCACTAGGATGCTTCATCTCTGTTCCATCAGCTGGTACCCTCAAGGCAGGGCTGCAGTCACAGAAGCCTCCCCAGTGAAGGCTCTTCGCCAGCTTCCTCATAGTGCCTGACTGGGCTGGCCACTCTTCCTACCTGAGCTTAGGACATCACTGTGGCCAGCCCAGACCTGGACAAAACCTATGTTGGCCACATTTTCTGTCCATCTCATTGACCCAAAGGTCTTGGACCATAGATGGCCTGAATTCATATGTACAAAACTAAATCCTAGCCGGGCAATGGTGGTGCATACCTTTAATCCCAGCACTCGGGAGGCAGAGGCAGGTGGATCTCTGTGAGTTTGAGGCCAGCCTGGTCTGCAAGAGCTAGTTCCAGGACAGGCTCCAAAGCTACAGAGAAACCCTGTCTCGAAAAACCAAAAAAAAAAAAAAAAAAAAAAAAAAAAAAAAAAAAAAAAAAAAAAAAAATGCTGAAGGGAAGTGAAGGAATGCCCCGCCTTGTGCGGAGGACAAGCAGGTCAGGGTGCTGTCACACTGCAGTATCAGCCCCATCTCCAAGAGTGAGTTTTATTTTTAGTCCCACCCTCACCAAAAAACGCTCTGAAGTTGGATCTGTAAAAGCCCAGACAAGGCGCAGCCACATCAGAGACAGAAGCCCTGCTGCCCAGCACCTGTGTTCATGTCTGAAGATGAAATTTTCTCAAGATTAACTTTGTGAATAAAAACTCGGTCACATTACCACTGCGCAGAAAGAAATGGCTAGCCCCATGAAACTCAAGAAGAAATGGGATCCAATTGAAGAGGGAAGTTTGGGGCAAGCACCAGGAAATCCTCTGACCAGAAGTGTTGCTAGATTGGGGAAGTGTCCCCAAAGGAAGTGGGGACTTGCGAGCCAAAAGCCCAACCCCCATGGAAGGACAGCACTCCCTGTGCTTACTGTCTTCCAGATCCTGTCCTAGGCCCCTTTATCCTGGCAGCCCGAAACAGCCAAACTCAACATCAGAATAAAGCAGTAAAGTAGTTCATTTGCTTGCTATAATAAAGGGGGCCTTTATAGTACACCCTCACCCAAGCACCCCAGAAAACTGTTTGCCATGGGAAGGAAGGGCCTTTGCCCGGGCTGTGGCACTGTTGGGAACAGAATGTTCGGGAGCCAGGACTGTTTGCTTTAACCAGCTTGCTTCTATCACTGCAGAGTTATGAAGTGAAGAACGTCCTTGGGAAGGAGATGGGACCTCTACTCTGCTTTGTCCAGTCTGTCAGCCCACAGCAGTCCGGCTGCGTCACACTGGAGGAGATTGAGCTTCTGGATGCGGGAGGAGCCAACCACCCTCCTTCCTGACATCTGGGAACTTTGCACGGAGTGTGGGGGCTTGATTTGGGGAGCTATGTTAACGCTACAGAGTATTTTTATGGTTTTTAAATTTAATAGGTTTCTTTTTTTTCCTGGTAAATAGATTAATAGGATGGTTTTGTAAATTAAAAATCAAAAAACCTTTATTATATTTTTTAAATTACCTTACTCTAAGTTTGAGAACATGTTTCTAAAGCTTGAGTATCTCTGTGGTCTTTATTTTGCATTACTTAGGCAGTATTACTGATTGATTAGGACATAGCTTTAAAGTATTTAAGACTTTACCCATGTGTGTACATTTTTTCTTTGTGGTTTTTTAATGTTAAAGCTTCAAGCAGTATCTCCTATTGAGATGTTGCTGTTCTGCTGTAATAAACAAATGTCCAACCCAAACATCCTGTGGTTCTAGTGTTCTTGAGACTGCCAGAGATGGCACTGTCACCCATACCGTATAGCTGAGCTGTGTTAAACAAGTTTCTGTAGCTCACTCCAGCACACACCTGCCAGAGGGCAAAGTTCACACTCACAGTGACCCACCGTTCTGTGCTTTGGGCTGGATTTGGATTACTAACGAAGCTACATATTTGAACCCTGAACTTATTTTTTTCTTATGCACAGCAACATAATAACAAGGCCATGTTCCTAAGACATGGTTTTCTTAGGAGAAAGGCACAGAGCTTTTTTTGGATTAAGCCCTCAAACATTACAATTAAAGGCGTCTGGGGCTGCCCCTTTTATAGCCTACAATCTGACTTTTTCCTGGTGCACACTTTGAAAACTACTCCATGTCCCTAGGATTGAGGAAAGTGAAAGCGAAGCACGCAGGCTAAGAGGAGCCCGGTTTCTGGCTCTCCGGGGCTTTCTTCCACCCTCTCGCAGCTATTCTCTGGCCAGCCCCAGCCCAGGTCTGCACACTCTGGGATCGCACCTTAAAACCTAACATGGAGTAGCCATGCTTTCCCATGTCCCTTCCGCCGGCAATACAGAGCATGAGGCCAACTCTGCCAGGCTTCCAAAGCAAACAAACTCATGTCTCAAGTCTTACCCTGTGTGGGCACC
Organism: Arvicola amphibius; assembly: GCF_903992535.2. NCBI lineage: Eukaryota > Metazoa > Chordata > Mammalia > Rodentia > Cricetidae > Arvicola > Arvicola amphibius. The sequence goes on along the minus strand of NC_052056.1, from coordinate 113,737,788 downwards.
ACACCTGGTCCTGTGGCTCCCAGGTGCCTGCTTTTCCCTGGTGAAGTCCCAGTACATTGTGTGCGGGAGAGACTGAATTTAGGAAGCTGCAGCGATTTAAATGCTTCTTTATTCTTACAAATATTGTAAAAATGAATATAAAAAGCATGCGCAGTCTCTTCCTCTTATCTACAAAAGTCTGTCGGAAAGTCTTCTCTTTCTACAAATGTACCTTAGCTGCGATGGTAATAAGACGTAGAAAACGCTACCATTATAAAAATAATTTAAGGGGGAAAGACTCATAGCTTCTCTCGCAGTCCAGTGTCCAAGCTGCAGCTTCCGGTAGCTCGCAACGAAACTGCAGCGGCTCTGGCGGCGTGTGCTCCTGGCCGTCGGGGGCTGAGGTATAGGTCGTTTGGAGTCTCTGAGCCCGGGCCGCGCGTTACCGGCAGTCGGCGCCGGTGGGCGGCAGGAAAGGCGGGCTGGGCAGCTGCTTGAAGAACTGCCGGAGGCCGGCCAGGTCCCGCGTGAGCTGCTCCACGCGCTGATGCAGCTTCTCGTTCTCGGCCGACAGCTCCACCAGCTTCTGCTGCATCTCCTGGTTGCGGCGCTTGGCCTTGTCGCGGCTCTTGCGCACAGCGATGTTGTTGCGCTCGCGCCGCTGCCGGTACTCGGGGCTGCCGCGGTCCGGACCCCTCTTGCCCGCGCCCTTCTCTCGGACCGGGCCCGGCGCGAGGCTCGGCCCCGGGCTGCCCCGAGGGGGCTCGGGCGACGTGGGCGGTGTGGGCTGCGCCGGGGCCGGCAAGCTCACCACTGTCTGCGCGCACACGGCCACTTGCGCGGGCAGCAGGGAGCCCCGCGCGTCGCTGTCGCCCCAGTCGGGTTCGCGCTTGAGCGGGCCCCGGGCGGCTGCACCCGCGCCTGGGGGTCGCGCGGGGCCGCCGGGCAGCGGCTCCAGGCCGCCCGCGCCGGCCGCTTTGTGGTTACTATTGAAGAGGTCGGCGAAGAGCTCATCGTGGCACAGCTCCAGGGTGGGCACGGCGGCCATGGAGTCGATGTAGGCGCTGAAGTCGATGGCGCTCTCGTCGTCGTACATGGCAGGGGCCGTGGAGACCGGCTCCCCCAGCTCCCCGGGCTCGGGCCCGCGGTCCGGTTTGCCCACCCTGCCCGGTTCGTAGAAGGCCGCGGGCTCCGTGGGCCAGGCTGCGCCGCGCGCGGGGCTGTCCAGGCTGAAAAGCGCGGCGCTCATGGCGGCGTCGGCCCGGCCTGACGTCCGAGTGGGGCTGTCACCTCGCCGGACCGGGCTGCCGCCTTTTCTAGCCCCAGCTGACGTGCACGCCCCGCCCTGGCCCCGCGGGTCGGGGACCCGGGAGGGGAGGGACCGCCCGCGCTGCTGGGAACGACCCGCCCTCTGCCCGCACTCCCGGCCCTCCCTCCTTCCTGTTTGTGCGGTTTGGAGCCTACTTAGTGCTCTGAGCTTGGAGCGAAATGAAAATCAGGATTGGGGCCCCGACGCGCGCGAAGAGTGCCGCCTTCGGTCCCCGCAGACGGCAGCCCGAGTCCGCGAGTGCTATCCTGGGCGCCTCCGCCGCGGGGCCGGGAGCTAACCTGGGGTCGGGGAGTCGGGGTCAGGAGTCGGGGTCCCCGGCTTCAGCCCCCGCCCGTCCCGAGCCAGCACAGCTAACGGGCGTCTCCGGAACTTCGAATCCCCTCCAGCCGCACTTCTCGGGGCCGCTGAGACTCAGCCACATAGCCTGAAGATGGACGGAAGAAATGGACGGGACCTCCCCGCTGTCCTCAGAGCCACAGCAGAGTGGCGGCCACCCTGAACACGGGGCACCTGACAGCGCTCTTGTACGCGCCGGCTTTCTTCCAGGTCTTTGAGGCTCTGCCACCTGCTGGTTGCAAAGTAGCTCGCTGTTTCTTTTCCTTGCTAATTGTTCCCAAAGAGTTGTTAGTCTAAAGTAAAGGAATTGTGCCTTTGCTGACAGAAAGGTAAGATGATACACCAATACCTATAAGGAGATGTGACGTTGCCAGCTCTTAAAACCGCATAAAAAGATGTGTTGCAAAATTCATGAAAAAATGGGAATTGCAGTGCTAGTCGGAGCGGAGGCTGTAGGGGTAGTTGAGAGTTTGTGTGCTTGAGTTCCCATCTCAAACCTAAGTCAAGAAATTCAAATTCAGGTGTGTCCTTCGTGCCCCTCTCCTTAACTTATCTTTCCCAGGCACCGGGTATTTTGACCAACATCAGCTGGTCCACCATCACTTCCCCAGGGAAATCTGAATGATGGCCTGTGGAATATTTAATGGGTTTTCTGGAAAAGGGTAAACGCACTTGAGAATTTTAAAACGGTCTTGATGTTGATGTTGTAACTAATTAACTGTTCAGCTTAAAGCCAGCGTGGATATGAGCTCATGCCCAGAGCTATAACAAACTTCTTGGTTCTTAGCCCTGGAAGCCATAGCCATAGAAGCACGACAAAGGCCCTCTCTAATCAATTAGGGAACACTCTGTCCCTCATGGAGGCTGTTTTCTGATTCTGGTACTTGAGTCCACTCGCTGCACTTAGGAAAACTGAATTGTGTTGACAAGACAGTGGGAGCCGATTAGAAGGACTTAGCTTAGGAGGCCACCGGCACCTTTGGAATACACCTGAACGCTATGACTTCTGCCTTCAGAAACCTGCTGGGCCTGAAGCCCGCCTCCCCTCACCCCCCCCCCATTCTAGAAAGAAAGGAGACATGACAGAATAAAGCATGAATGTTTTGTGACATTTGAGAGCCACCAAAGACCCTTTAAAAATAACAATCCAAGCGCTGTGACAGTTGTTTGAGATTCTTTCATGACTGTCCGCTAGCTCTCAAGGGTGCTTTATCGCTGTGACAAATCCATCTTCCCGGTCCTCTTTTAAAGTCTTCTCAGCACACCTGTCAAGAAAGCCTTCTGGCTAGGATCCTTGATTTTGCCCGTGTCCCCCACAACGCTCACACATGAACCACGGTGGAGAGGCTCCAGTGACACCCACTCCGTGTGGACCTTTAGGAGACTAGCAATGCGGAGAGGGTTCTAGAGTCGTGGAGCACCGTCAGAGTGGGGTCAGTCTGGTCACCCAGAATGGCCAGCTAATCTCCCCGAGACCCTGTCTGCATTTCACACACGCGAGAACAGTTCTCTGGGTGGAATACCCAAACGTGGGGCATTTCTAACAGTCCTAGGTAAAACTAGATAGGAAATCGAGTTTGAAGAAAAGTAAAACTTAGTTGACATCAGTGCCCTCACAAATCAGATTATACACTTCAAAATATTTCCATTTACTGTGTGTGTGTTTTCGGGAAGGAGAGGAAGGAAGGGAGGGGAACACATTGTAGCATGCATTTGGAAGTCAGAGAACAACAGTCAAGGGTCAGTTCTCTCTTCCCACCACATAGGTTCCAGAGATGGAACTCAAGTTGCCTGGCTTGGGGGCAAGTGCCTTTACCCAACGGAGCCATCTTGCCAGCCCCAAATTAGATACTTTTTAATAAGCCTTTTGCCCTAGAGCTAATTTTAACTATATTTCCTATGTGTTGTATCATAATTGTCTGGTTTATAAATATTGTTTCCAAAAAAAAGTGTTCTTTTTAAAATAAATTGTGAAGTTTGCAAAGGGGAAGACAGAATCCCAAATAAAACCAGCGAGACTAGGGTTGCTCATTCCTCATGCTTGGTAAGCCTGGGCTTTGTTTAAATCCACCATAAGGGCAGATGTGGTGGTGCACACTGTGATCCCAGCATTCGGGAAGCACAGGCATATTGAGAAAGTTGTGATATGTGGTGATTTGAATAAAGATGGGTCACAGGTTTGAATACTTGGTTCCCAATCGGTGGAGAATTGTTTGGGGGGGATTAGGAGATGTGGCCTTGGAGGAGGTGTGTCACTGGGGGGCTGACTTTGAGGTTTTAAAAGACTCCAGTCACTCCCAGCATTCTCTCTCTGTCTCCTACTTGCAGTCCGAGGTGCCAGCTCTTAGCTGTTCCTGATGCCATGCTTTTGCTCAGTCATCATGGACTTCAGCTCTCCAAAACCGTACGACCAATTAAAGCTGTTTCTTTTGTAATTGCTTTGGTCAGACTCCCGCCAGGGAAGCAGGTAGGCTGCTCCTTCAAATCCAGTCCCCAATCATCACCAGCTCTGTAGCAGAACACCTACCGTGGTCTCCCATTCCTCTCTGACCCCATCCCCAATGGATCAGAAAGACCTCCAACCTGCTTCCCCCAAGGCGTCCCATTATCCCAGCTGCCAACACCAGCGGGCATCTGCTGTGGACACTCCAGCTGAGCATAACAGGGAAACGAGAAGGTAATGGCAGACCTCCACCACTCTGTCCTCTCCCCCACACCCATCCCCCAGCCTCAGAATACCTGCTGCAGCCTTCCTCTGCTGCCCATACCTCCTGTGGATCCCGCAGCCCTCCTCCTCCTCAACCTCCCAGCCCCCATCTCCAGCAGGCTCTCCAAGCTAACCCACACACTTCTGCCAGGGAAGCAGGGCGATGGACTGTAGATCCACCTCTCCTCTGCTCCTCCAGATCCAACCCCCAGTCTCATCTCCAGATCTTCTGGAGTGACCTCTCTTCGCTGTCTACTCCCATCCCAAGGAGACTAAATAAACAGACCCTGGTTGAATGCTCCGCTTTCCTCGCTCTGGTGAACCCCCTCCGGCCCCTAGACTATCCCCAGTCCTAAGTCTCAGCTCCCAAGACCCGGGAACACATTGTACCTGAAACCCCCAGTGGCCACACCTATCAGGTCCACAGAAAATCTTCCAAGCAACACACTCTCCTAAAATAATCAAAGAAATATACCAAGGAACAAAGAAAGAATCAACAAAGAAAAAAATCAGGGATCATCACCTAGAACTATAAGCTTCCCAATCCCAGATGCCTAGATGCCAACATAGAAATAAAATTGGTAATAGCCAGCACAATGTTTCCACTAGGGCAGAGCAATCCTACCACAGTAGGTCCTGGATATTCCAGCATAGGTGAAGCAGAAGGAAGGGGCCTTAAAACAGCCTGTATGAATAGGACAGAGGTTCTTAAAAGAGGAAATGAATACATCCCTTAAATCCAGGAAACCGGTCGGGTGGCAGGGAGAACAGGAGCCTGCTTGGCACTGTAAGGATTGAGAAGAATCACAAGCCTGCCTGGGGCACCACTGTGGTGAATAAATACATGGTGGGGTACGAGGGGGGGGGGGAAGAGAGAGAGAGAGAGAGAGAGAGAGAGAGAGAGAGAGAGAGAGAGAGAGAGAGAGAGAGAGAGGCAGAATGGTTTGTGCCCTGTGAAGAGAGGCAGATCGGAACAGGTGAGGAGGTGGCTGACTTGGGTGACCTGCTTGCCCCCTGGGGCCATGGTGATATCCTGGCCTGGGGTGCTGCCAATGGCCATGTCTGGGTCCTGACCCAGCTGCAGCTGTGGTCTGTGTTGATGTCCATGGCTCCTGCTACCACAAAAGTCCAAGATGACAGGACTGCGCAGAGAGTGGGCCTTGCACCTCTCCTGGACACCCTAGTAAAGCTGGCTCTACCGACGGGAACCAGCCTGGAGGATGTGAGCATGGCAGAGCTTGCCCCACGACTTGTCTGTCATTTGGTGGCACGGCCCAGGGAGAGATGCCCCCTTTACCCCTCACCATTTGATGCAGACAAGGCCCCAGGGTCAAGAGAGAAGGAGAGCTGGCCCAGCCCCTCATGGGCTGCTGCACTTGGGAGAACCAGTCCGGCACCTTGCCTAGGCAACACTGGAGAGCTGACCTGCTGGCAGGGGCACTGTAAGCTGGCCCTGAGGGCATGAGAGTGGGAGAGCTGGCCCCATCCCCCTCATCTGCCACGTGGTGATGTGGGTGAGGGAAAGATGCCCTCCCCCTCTTGCCCTTTGCCCCCTGCAGCAGGCTGGAGAGCTGGCCTTGGGGGACACGAGAGTGGGAGAACCGGCCCTGTCCCTCAGCAGCTGTAGCACTTGGGAGAGTGGCCCGTGTACCTTGCACAGGCACCACAGTAGAGCTGGTGGTGTAGGCGGTGTAGGTGCCAGTGAGCCAGCCCCAAGGGTGTGAGAACAGAAGAGTTGGCCCCGCCCTTTGCTGTAGACGGCTGCGGGACATCTCTATGTTCAATGAGTTGTGTGGGTGGTGCCTTCAACAACCTACGCTTTGGGGTTCTCGTGCATACTGAAGACCAGCTGAGGCATGCGGCCTGTATACTAAAAGTTGCTGGACTGGTGGACCCTTGTCAACTTGACATTGGAAAACCTACTGGAAGTTTAGAAAGTGTGACCTTTGTGACCTTCATTTCTTAGTTCATGAAAAATTTTAATTTTGTCTAAAAAAAAACATGTAAAGAGTAGAGATGAAGCTTTAACTTTCTGCTTTGATCATAGATGACAGCTTGGTGCTGTAAATATGGCTTGGTTTGCCATAGTCATTGCAGATATTGATGATGGGTGTTGTATTAGTCAAAGTTCTCTAGGGCACAGAATTTATAGAATGAATCCCCCGTGTGTGTGTGTGTGTGTGTGTGTGTGTGTGTGTGTGTGTGTTTATTTTATATATATACCTTATTAGAATGACTTAGGAGCTGTGATCTGGTTAATCAGTAGCTGCCTATGAACAGAATGCCCAAGAATCTGAGAATCCATTAGTTGTTCAGTCCACAAGGCTGATCCTCAGTTTACCCCAGAACCCCAAAGTAATAAGTACTAATGTAGTGATATTTTATTTATCTTTTAATAAATAAAGCTTGCCTAAATATCAGAAGAGCAAAGCTAAGCCACTAGAGGTCAGGCAGTGGTGGCACACACCTTCAATCCCAGGATTTGGGAGACAGAGGCAGATGGATCTCTGTGAGTTCAAGGCCACCCTGGGCTACACAAGAGCAATGCAGAAACAAATCCAGGTGGTGGTGGCTCACACTTTCATCCCAACACTACAGGGAATATAAAATGGGAGGGGAGAGAGGCTCAGACTGCTTAGGCCACTTAATCCGTGGTCACCCAGCCTTGGTGGAGGTAAGACTTCTCTAGTGGCTTGGCTGCTTTGCTTTTCTGGTTTTCAGGCTGAACCCCAATATCTGTCCCTGGGTTTTTATTATTCATGCTACACACTAATGTCAGTGAAGGAATGGACTTGATTCCATTCCAAGGGTGGGAGGAAGTGGTCAAAATAGAGCTTCTCTCTCTCATGTCCTTATAGAGGCTTCCAGCAGAGGGTGGGCCCACATAAGAGGCGGGTCTTCCCACACCAAAAGATCTGGATTAGAAGTAGATATTCCCACTTCAAAAGATCCAGTTAAGAAAAAAAAAATCCCTCACAGGTGTGCCCAGCCATTTCTTTTATTTGGTTTTAGTTAATTCCAGATGTTGTCAACATCTGGTTGACAACAGGGAACAGCTGTCACAAGTCCACCCTTGTCAACTTGACACACAATCATATCTCTTTATGTAGCGCTTAATATCTAATAGAAATAATAACCAGGTCATAAGTGTGCCTTACATGACCTTTAACCAGTTCACATACAATCACAAAGTCAGTAGAAATTTTAGAATAGGTGACAATGTCTCTTAAGGGACATTCTTTTAGTATATCAAGCTTAAGTGTGCTAATCACTAATATTCCACCAACCGATGTTACAGCACATGAAAATTCAACACAAATATCTGTGCAAATGCATTATTAGCAGGATGCAACAGAAGCACTCACGGTAATTATAACTGGTCACATGACCTTAGCTGGCATTATAGCCACCGTCCTCTACTACCCAATTCTGTATGTCCTCCACCCTCAGTAAGAATCTCGCAGGTCTTGGCTCTTTCCCTGAAGAAGTGACTCAGTCCTTCATTCCTGAAGTGTCTGTGCCCTTTGTCATCCCCCCTGGATTTAGGTTGTTGTAGTTTTCCATTGACTTTAATAACAGGACACAGTAGCACCAAGAGACACCCTAAAGAACCTCCTACACTCTAGACATAACCTTTCTTACCTCTATTACAGAGAAGCAATCCAATGTCCCCCATTGTTATCTGGGCCAATCACCCCTCCTAACACTGGTATTTCTTTCTCAGCCTGTTGGCTCAAGGGCATCAGAAGCCCATGGTGGCCAGGGGAAGTCTGAGCTTGCAGTTCAATGAATGCTTGTTGCGGCCCCTGGCAGCAATGCTTCCTCATCTAGAACCAAAGTGTCTAGGCCAGCAGAAGTAAGGTCATGAGAAAAGGAAGCAGAAATTTCCCGAGTGGGTTACTGCAGGCGATAGTGAGTGGAACGATTCCCTTTTCAGCCCCTTGCTCCTGGAGCCATGAATATTGACGATGTGAGAAACGGCCATAAATGTATGCTGACTCAAAGCATCTGCTGCCTGCGAGGGAACCTGCCCAGTCTTCCGGGATGCTGCCACTTGACTGGCATTATAGCAGTGTCTTTAGTCAACCTGCCACCAGGTTACTGTCTGGTCACCCCAGGGAATGATGTCGTATCTGGGGCTCAGTGTGTGTGTCTGCTGTTGGCAGATCTGGCACTCAACAGCATCTTGTATCCAGGTCAGCCTTGGTGAGTGGAAGTCTGTGTTGCTGATCCCATGCATAACCCACATCTCTGCCACCATGGCCACTTTGTTCATGGCCCATTGGGCAGCGACAGGAATGGCTGGGGAAATACATGTCCACAGAATGGGTCATCCTACCTACTTGATTATTGAACTCCTCCTCGGCTGAAGTCACCTTTTGATGAGCATTTACATGGGACACAAGAGTCTTCACACCCTTTTAGAGAGAACTATCCACAGACTTCTTCCACATATGTCTTCCTCACCAATGTTCCAATCAGGTTCTTTTCAAACCCCTGACCATCCAGTCAGTCCATTGGCTGCGACCCGTGAATCTGAACAGTTGCACATCTGGCCATTTTGCCCTCTAAACAAAATGTACAGCCCTGACTACTGCCCACAGTTCTGCCTACTGGGAAGATTTCCCTTCCCCTGTGTCTTTTGGGGTTGTCCCAGTTAGGGGTTGCACTGTTACAGCTTTCCACTTCTGCATGGTTCCTTCATAGTGAGCAGAACAATCAGTAAACCAGGCCCTAGTGTCCTCTTCCTCGGTGAAGCAATCATAAGGCACACCCCACGACGTGTATGTTTGGCAGCAGACAGTCTTATAACAGCAGTAGAGACCAGAAGCATTTGATCAACTTCTTCATATACCCTGCTGTGCCTTCAGGACCCGCTCAGGCCCGATCTCGTATAAACCACCTCCACTAGATAATGGATTGCTGCTGTGAACGTCCTACTTTAAGACTTGGTGAGTCAGACAACACCCTGTTCATTATGGGCAGCCCAGGTCCCATGGTAACTTGGTGGCCCATTGTCAAAGGTTCAGTTTCCACTAAGGGCCAATAGCAGGCCAAGAGCAGTCACTCAAAGGGAGAACAGTTGTCTGCAGATGATGGTAGAGCCTTGCTGCGAAATGCCAGCTTCACTTAAAGGGGTTAAAGCTCAAAACAACATCCCACCCCTATCTGTCGCTGACACCCCAAGTACCACTGGGTCTGCTCCATCATGTGGTCCAAGTGGTAGAGCAGCCTACACAGCAGCCTGGACCTGTCGAAGAGGCTTCTGTTCCAGACAAGGCTAGCAGCATTCCAAGTCACTTGGGATGTAGGCCAGAGTAACACACCCAAGTGGGGAATGTGCCCGAATCCAAATAGACCCACCAAATCTTGTGCTTCTTTCTTGGCGGTGGGAGGGGCCAGGTGCAACCACTTATCCTTTTCTTGGGGAAGAAGATCTCTGCATGCCCCACACCACTGGGCTCCTAAGAATTTCGCTGGATTTTGGTTAAATTTATTTCCCATCCTCTGATACGCATGCGTTACCAGTAAGTCCAAAGTGATGGCTTCTTCCTGCTCACTTGATCTAGTCAGCATAATGTCATCAGAATATGCAGCAATGTGAAATCTGTGGACGTGAGAGATGATCAAGATGCTTCTAAGTTGTGACACAGGGTAAGAGAGTTAATATATCTTTGAGGTTAAACTGTAAAGATACCGCTGGCCTTACCAGCTGACAACAAATTGCTTCTGGGGGTCTGGATGGAGAGGTACTGAGCAAACGGTGTTTGCTAGATCAATAACTTCACACCATGTACCAGGAGACGAGTTAATCCGATCAAGTACAGCAGCAGTATTTGGAGTCACTGCTTGATTGAGTTTGTGATCGTCAGCTAGCATTCTCCATGGTCCGTCTGTCTTCTAAACTGGCCAGATAAAGTAAGCTGTGGTGGGGACTACCACCCCTGTATCGTCCAAGTCCTTGACAGTGGCACTAATTTCTACAATTACTCCAGGGATGCAAGACTGGTTTTGATTCCCCATATTCCCTGAGGTGACTCTAAAGGCTTCCATGTAGCCTTTCCAACCATAATAACCCTCACTCCACAGGTCAGGGAACCAACGTGAGAATTCTGTCCGCTTCTAAGTGTACCTATCTCACAATTATATATTCTGAGACTGGAAAAATAACCACAGGGTGAATTCAGGAACTTACTGGACCTACTGTGAGTCAGACTTTGGCAAAAACTTCATTAACTGTCTGACCCCATAAGCCCTTACTTTAACTGGAGGCCACAGTGTTTCTTGGGATCTCCCAGAATGGGTGTCAGTTCAGAACCAGTATTCAACAGTACCTGCAAAGTCTGGATGTTTCCTTCCCCCCAGTATACAGTTACACTTGAAGAATAGTAAAAGTAAAACTTGTAGGTATTTTATCAAGGTCCTTCCTCAGGGGAACGTGGCTGTCCCTAAATCCAAAGAGCTCTGGGCCTGCAAACTGACCCAAGTCTGAAAATCACTTCATGGACTGAGATCCCCTTGCAGTATGATCCACCGTAGCTTTTCTTCATTTGTTTGAGAGTTTTTCTGCTTGAACAGATTAAACAGATATTCAGTAGGCTGCCTATCTGGAAATGCTGTGATCGATTAGCCAGTACCAAAGGTCCATATTAGTCATGCCACCGTGAAGTTCACTTGACTGTGCTGATCTTTGTAAGTCAGGCTATTTGTGGACTTTGCCTTGTCTGTGCTGCCAATTATGGTGACTGTGATCACCTTGCCTTTGGCCATTCAGCGCTGCCACCCGGCCCCGGCTACCTCAGGGCCCATTAAACCACTGTATTTAATCAAACAGACTGAGCAGCAGCATCTCCAACACTGAGGTCTGGCATGAGGAAAGGGGTGATAACAGAGCTCTTCAATGTGCTGGTGCCCTCCTGCCATGTTATGTCTTACAGGATTGGTGAAGGGCGTGTCTTCTGGGCTTTCCCGTTGTGGAGGGTTAGACCCTCAGCAGATCCACTCTGGCACAGCAATTTTCGAGAACTTTAAAATCTATTCATCAGCATTAAGCCAAAAGCTACCAGGCATCTCCCTATCCCTCAAACTTTTGATATCCTTTTTTTTTAAATGTACGAGCTTCCATATAAACTTAGAATCTCTACACAGAGGGCCCATATCAATAAATTCAGCCCGATCGAGTTCTGTGTTCCATCCCCCATTATCCCACATCCTTAAAATCTATTCCCACACATATTCTCTAGACTTCTTGAATGAGTTCGCAAACTCATTAAGCTGTTAGTAGTACAGAGTGCCTACTCACGGACTACACTGTCAACCTCCCTTCTGAGAGTCTTTAGAGGCAACTGTAGTCTACCCTGGCATCTCCTTCAGAGAAAGTCACTGCTAAAGTAGCAGACAGTGAAGGATCAATTTCCTCAGCCAAAGGTGAAATGGGCAATATTTCAGGGGGGTGACAGAATACATTTTCTACTGAGGGTGGAGAGACTGCTTCCTCGGGTGAGATAAATTCTTGAGAATCTGAGACCACAAACTTCTTACCTTCATCCCAGGTTACAATATCCTATTCTTTACTAACTAATGCCCTTATTTTAAATGCTGACACCCTCCAAAACTGGGACTTGAATTCTCACTGTAAGCCAGCCAATCTTATAATGAGGGCTTTGGTTTGATTTTTCACAACTTGAGCTCTGTGGCTGCTGGGGAGAAGGTTCTCTTCCAGGGCTCACTTAGAAACCTTTAGACTGTCTATGTGCAACTGGAGCCAGTCAATTTTATCACTAAGTCCACTGTTGTCCTTCATTGTCTCCAGAGATGCTAGAAGTTGGTTATTTTATCAAGTATCTCATTGTCATTTTCCTTTGTCAGAGATGCTAGGAGTGAAAACCCAGCAACATCATGTCCTTACTTTCCCACAACTGTCAACAGTTGTATATCCAGAGTCACCAAGTCCATTGCTGCCAACAGTTAGCAAATCAGGATAATCGGATGCATTTATCTCCTTAATTAAGTTTGTAAACTAGTTCACACCATGGGCTTTCAGTCTCTCTGAGCTCCCAGGAGAGGCTTCAGTAACTGGAGAGTCTTTGGTAACTGTAGGTGTTGGCAAATTAGAAAGCCTATTTCAGATGCATAAAAGATTCATCCTCACACTTCTGTTGCTTTAGAACTACTGCTGGTGCCAAAATCTGTATTAGTAAAGGTTTTCAGAGTAACAGAACTCATAGAATTAATCTCTCTCTCATATATCTACATACGTATACTAGAATCTATCCATTCTAGAAGGCTGTGGTCCAGCTAATTCAACAGTGGCTGTATGGCTGTCTATGTACAGGATGGCTAAGAATCCAGTAATTGTTCAATCTATGAGGCAGGATGTCTCCGCTGGTCTTCAGTATATGCTGGAATTCCAAAGAAGCAGACGTTGGTGAAGGAATGGACTTGCTAATGAGGACAAGAGGAAGCAACCAAAAAGAGAGAGTTTCCTTCTTCCAGCAGACGGACGGTGTGGCCCAGATTAGAGGCGGGTCTTCCTACATCAAAGTATCTGGATTAATGGTGTTCTTCCCACCTCAAAGATCCAGGTTAGAAGTGGATTTCCCCACTTCAAATGATGTAATAAAAAAGAAATCCCTTAAAGTGTGTTCACCCATTTTTAGGGTTTCAGTTAATTCCGAATGCAGTCAAGTTGAAGACTGAGAAGAGCCCTCATGGAGGTGCCGTCCTAACGTAGCATTAAAAGAAAACTGAAACGAGCATCTGTGTCCGTTGTCACATGACGGGTGCAGTTACTGGTGATGCTCGGGCAAAAACAGCTGAAGAGAAGGACTTGTAGAATTAGCAGACGGCAATAAAGATGCTTCCGAAGCTCACTTTGAATGCGGCATCATGGCACAGCATATCACGAAAATGTTAGCTTGGGGTGAGACAGCTCAGCAGGAGATGGCTCCACAGCTAAGAGTACTTGCGCTTCCAATGCATCTGAGTTCCACTTCTAGCACCCATGTGAGTCAGCTCACCACCACCTTTTCTTGTTTGTTTATGCTATTTGGGGCCTCCCTGACTAGGTAATAGGCACTATCTCCTTCCATATCCCTACTAACCCACTGTGGTGGTTTGAATAGTGATGGCCCCCGTAGACTCATATGTCTGAATGCTTGGCTCACAAGACATGGCTCTATTAGGAGGTATGGGCTTGTTGGAGTAGGTGTGGCCTTGTTGTGCCGCGCACCACGACCCCGTGTCTGCGCTCTGTGCGCTAGAACCCAGTTCACGAGCTTCAGGAAAGGGGCTTGAGGTTGAGAATACACACGCAGAGACAGACCGACACGCAGACCTTTAAACACTGATACCAAAAGCCCCTCTTTATTAACACCATGTAGACTTAAATACACTGCAGTCAATGGTCAACAGGTGAAAATCCCATCCTCTGATCCTCTAAACTAGGCACAGCTTCTAGTAACTTCAACTAGAAGGCTCTAGAAGGGAAGAACAGCTGAAGGCCAGGACTCATTAGTCCCAACATTGTTGGAGGTATTTTGTTACGGTGGGTGCAGGCTTTGAGGTTTCCTATGCTCAAGCTATACCCAGTGTGGCTCACAGTCTCCTACTGCCTGTGGATCAAGATGCAGAACTCTCGACTTCTCCAGCACCGTGTCTGCCTGCATTCTGCCATGATGATAATGGACTAAACCTCTGAAGCTCTAAACCAGACCCTTTATAAGGTGTGCCATGGCCATGGTGTCTACATAGCAAAGGAAACCCTAGGTAAGACACCTACTTAACTAAAGTGTCTTTTACAGAAGGCGGAACAACCTACATTTGATCCCAGGTTGTCATAATCTGATAGGGTTGAGCTCACCTTACCATGGGATAGAGTTTGACTTGAGCAGCTGACATCTTAGCCGGGGGGGACCTCATAAATGTGGAAGCAACCATGAGACTGGGTCGTCATCTTTGCTAATGATATAAAGAAGACAAATGAGATAAAACCTTCACCACTTTTTTTTTTGGTTAATGTCACTAAATGGCACAAGCCAAAATGGCATCCATAAAACTTCACGGTCCCACTGAATTCTCTGTGTGTTAGATTTCCAAGGTAGCATAAAGAGACAAAAAGCAGGAAAGAAACTATAGTCTGATCATTCAACAGATGATGCTTAATAACACAGAGAGGGGTAGCCTCTTTCCCACAGGAAATGGAGGTGTCTTTGAAGAGGACAAATGGCTGGGAGTGAGTGAGGGGCTTAGGAATGAGGAATTTGATAGGGGTTATGTTCAAGTCACAGTCTCTTCCTGAAAGTGTTTGCCCAAGGCAAGACACACCATCTTGGGAGCCAGCCTGTTTCAACAGATGCCCCTTTCTGAACTGACGAATAATGGTCAGCTGTAACCTCACAGGAATCCTGTTTTACAACCAAGATGCTCTATGACTGGTGATCATCAACCCCCTTTTATATTAGACCAAGGAGAAACTATCAAACCTCTAGAATGTTCATTTTGTAATTTTAATATTTTGTTTTGTTGTCATATTTTTTATTGATTTTTATTGAGCTCTACATTTTTCTCTGCTCCCTTCCTACCTCTCCTCTCCCCTTCAACCCTCCCCCATGGTCCCCATTCTCCAAATTTACTCAGGAGAGCCTGTCTTTTTCTACTACCCATGTATGTTAGATCCATGTATGTCTCTCTTAGGGTCCTCACTGTTGTCTAGGTTCTCTGGGATTATGAATTGTAGGCTGGCTTTCTTTGCTTTAGGTTTAAAAACCACCTATGAGTGAGTACATGTGATAATTGTCCTTCTGGGTCTGGGTTACCTCACTCAATATAATGTTTTCTAGCTCCATCCATTTGCCTGCAAATTTCAAGATGTCGTTATTTTTTTCTGCTATGTAGTAAGTACTCCACTGTGTAAATGTACCACATTTTCCTTATCCATTCTTCGGTCGAGGGTTGTTTTCATCTTATTACAATTTTCACATGATTCTTTTATTAGCTCCTAAAGATAGCTTAAAAGTTTTCCCAGCCACATGTCCCCAACACTGGCATATTAACAAAGAGAGCTAAGACTTTGAGGGTCACCGATCACATCAAAGACAAAAAGGATAAATTATCAAGTGTTAAACAGGCCAGTGAGGAGCTGCTATGGCAGATACCACTGGGTCTCAACAGTTGTTATTTCTGCCTGGTATCCCCAGGTCCATTTTCCTCTGAAATAAAGTGTCCTACACATCTGCTTTTGTTTCTTACAAATCTAACAACATGTTTACTAAAGATCTCTATGTTGTTTCCTGTTGACAATGGAGATTTTATTAAAAGATATAATCCCAACAATAATGTTCAAAATTGTAGTTCAATAAAATGTCTTACGTATGATTATGTATATAAATGTATATGTGATTATGGTTTGTTTTTTACATCATGAACTACTTAGCATGAAAATGAGTTGGTAAATGTTCTTGTAAACTAATATTTTTAACTGTAGAAACACAGTCTAAGAGCAGAGTTATCTGAGATTTCTGAGTGCTTGTGAGAAAACTCCAACAAAACAAGAGTCTTGTGACCCGTTTCTTCAAAAACCCTGAGTTGTTCTCAGAATGTGCTTTCATGCCTCTCCCAGATGTGGCTGATAAGAGTGGGTTTACTAGCGATGACTCGCTACAGCTGGCCGTTGTCTTTATTGAGGCCACATGCAGCCTGTCCAGCACTCGTCATTTGTCTGCCATGTGCGACTTGTCCACCACTTGTGGCCAGCAAGCCACATGCAGCCTGTCCTTGTGACTGTACACTTTCCCCATGTGACTCCTCTTCACCCGCAGAATACAAATTGTCCAAGGCTCTGAATAAAGTTGTCCTTTGCCTTAGTCCACCTCAATTATCCTTTCTCCCAGGCTCCCCTGCCTCTAGAGCAGCAAACAGCTAACTTGGCTGAACTTAATTTTGTTTAACTAAAATTAAAATAATAATAATAATAATAGCTAATGAATGGTCCTGAATCGTTTTTTTGGAACAATTAACACAAGGTTTAAATTTAAAATTCTAAAATCTGCTTTTAAGGACAAGACATCTGATCAAAATTTTATCTCCTTGATCCTGATCCTGATTCTGGTTCTATGCACGATCCCCACCTGTTTCTTGAAAGTGATTGTTCCTATTCCATGATTTTTTTTTTTACCCTATTGAAAATTGCTTCCCATTACATAAGAACAACACACACACACACACACACATTTTAAGGGTATTATTGACCACTTGACCACTATAATCTCTTTCTTTTAAAACAAACAACTTTTTCACAACAACAAAATCTGGCATCTATCTCTTAGAATACAGGACGTCTTTCTTTCTGTAGTGATATTTCATTTGTATTTTAATAAATAAAACTTCCCAGAAGTTCACAGAGTAAAAGAGCTGCGCTGATCAGCCTTACAGACCACGCAGTAGCAATACACATTCAATACAAATAGCTACACTAGTTTGCCATAGAAACTGGGCAGTAGTGGTGTATGCCTTTAATCCCAACCCTAGAGAAGAATATAAGACAGGTGCAGACAGCTCTCAGTCTCATTCTGAGATGCCTGGAGGCAGGACTACCACTTCAGGCTGAGGTAGAGGTAAGAGCCAGTGGCTGTCTATTTTGCTCTTCTGACCTTCTGGTTCGATCCCAATTTCTGTCTCTGGATTTTTATTAATCATGCTACATCTTCTTCTAACATCCTTTCTAAAGTATCTGCATTTGAAAAAGATAGTAAAATAGTGTCCATGTAATAGTAAACTATAGATTCAGGAAATTGCTTATGTATCATTTCCAATGACTGACTTACAAAATATTGGCACAGGGTGGGGCTATTTAATATTCTCCATGGGAGAATCTTCCATCGATATCTTTTAACAGGCTGAGAATTATTTTAAGTAGGCACTGTGAAGGCAAATTTTTCTCTGTATTTTTCTTGTAAAGATATAGCAAAGAAACAGTCTTTTAAATTAATAACTATAAGAGGTCATCATTTAGGCAAAAGGAAAGGCAAAGGAATTCCAGATTGTAGAGAGTCCATTGGCCAAATCACCTTATTAACAGCTCTCAGATCTGTTACCATTTTCCATCTTCCAGATTTCTTTTTTTTTTAAATATTTATTTATTTATTATGTGTACAATATTCTGTCTGTGTGTATGCCTGCAGGCCAAAAGAGGGCACCAGACCTCATTACAGATGGCTGTGAGCCACCATGTGGTTGCTGGGAATTGAACTCAGGACCTTTGGAAGAGCAGGCAATGCTCTTAACCTCTGAGTCATCTCTCCAGCCCCCTCCAGATTTCTTTTTAACAACAAATACAGGAGAATTCCAAGGGCTGATTGATTCTTCGATAGGTTCACCATCTATTTGCCCCTATACCAGCTGTTCTAAGGCCTGAAGTTTCTATCATTAAAGGCCATTGCTCAACCCATACAGGTTTGTCTTTCAACCATTTTAAAGATAGGGCTGTTGGACCCCTGAGAGTTTACCAGATGTTCTGTGTTTTTGTAGAACCTGAATGGCTGGTAACTGTTTTTTTTTAATCATAACTTATAATATTCTTACCAGAAGCATGTGTTGGTTTATGGTCCATTTCTGAGACTGCAGAAATGTTTATCTGGGCATTGAATTATTGTAAGAGATCACAACCCCATAGAGTCACTGCTCTGTTACCCACATTTGGCCTCAGCCTTCCTCTCTGTCCCTATGCATTCAACCCATCCCTTGCTTTGCTTTACCTGAGATAGGGTTTCAGTTCCTAAGAATTGAACATCTGCTTCCTAAAGGACCAATTCTGATGCCAAGATTCTGGAGTAATAATATTCGCTTCTGCACCTGTGTCTAAAATTCCTTCAATTATGTTATTTATTCATACTTTCACCTTTGGTCTTCGATTATTTATAGGAGTCTGTCAAAATATACATTTTCTATTGGAATTTTCAACTCATCCTCCATGGTTAGTCTATTATACAGAGCAGCATGGTTTTTTTTTAACAACAGGCATTGGGTTTTCTAATTTTTCTTAGGAGATCTGTCCTCCACAGTGACTGAAAATGACTGGGTCAGTTTTGACCTGGGGGCCTGTGAGGGGCCCCCCCAAACCCAGTGGTAACAGGTTGCCTTGTTTTGTCTCTTTTTGATCTATATTCATTTGTTCAGTGTTGGCCTTTGCTGTATCTTCTGCATAATCCAGAAGGCTGGGGTCTTCTATTTGGGTGATGCCCAGAAGAAACATTATTTCTAGGAATGTCCTGTCTACAATCCCTTCTCAAATGGCCCATTCTACTGCAATTAAAACATTTGGTGTTTTGATGTCTCTTCATACCTTTGGAAATGTTTCTCCTACTCAAGCCTCAGTGTTAAAGTCAAACGACTCAACATTGATTGTGGCAGGATTCATTTATCCATTGGTGCTGATCCAATCTTTAAGGTCCCAAGTACCTTTTTGCATTCTAAATTAGCACTGTCAAAAACCAAAGATTCAATGAGTGCATCTAGCATCTGAATTTGCTACCCCTATTTGTACAGCTTTAGTTAATCTTTGCAAAAAGTCACTAAATGGTTTTCTTGAACCTTGTATAACCTTAGTATATGATTCAATCCTTTTTTTCTTGTTCTTGAATCTTGTTTCATATATTCAAGGCTGCTGTAAGGCATAGAGACTAGATGTGTTCATTGTCTATAACTTGACTATCCAGATAAGCCTAATGCCCCTCACCAAGAATTTGATCTTGGGAGGCCTCAAAACCTCTGACTTATCCTCCTTGATGTTCAAGGGCCTTAGCTTCCTCTCTCTAATAACTCTTCCACTGTAGCTTTGGACCATTTTCTAATACAGCTGAAACTAATTGAAGCCAATAATGCGGAGTAACCTTATTTCTTGAAGCCCACGTGTCTACCTACTCCCTCACATATGGTGAATGCAAGCCATAAGAGACTAAAGCATGCTTAATATCTTTTAGATCTTTCAGACATATAGGCTGTCATTTACATTCTGTAATATCCTTTTGGATATTACTATTTGCTGGTTTTTCAGAAGTAGTAACAGGATAAGTAGTTAAAACACTTGATAAACCATCTCTGTCTCTGTGAGGTACTGGTGATGTTAAATCTTTATTATTGTCTTTTGTCTGTACTCTATCCCCTTGCTTATCAGTTCTGACAAGTTCTTCAATGGTTTCAAGTCTATGTATCATTGTCTTTTGTAAAATTCAAATAATCTCTCGGTACCATGCTATTAAGATTTCATAACCCATTGTCATTGAGTGAATCTTTCTTGCCAAATTATGTTTATCAGTCAGGTAGTGGTGGCTCACATCTTTAAACCCAGCACTCAAGAGGCAGAGGCAGGTGGATCTCGGTGAGTTTGGGTCCAGCTCTGGCCTGTGCCAGTGGCTGAAAAGCCTCAGGAAAACGATTTTTTTACTGAATTTGTACCCAAATGTTGGGTGCCAAATGTAGTGAGATTAATAAAAATCTCAGACATAAATTGGGGTTCAACCTGAAGGTCAGAAAAGCAAAACAGCCAATCACTGGCTCTTACCTCTACCTCAGTCTGAAGTGGTGATCCTGCTTCCAGGAATCTCAGAATGAGACTGTGTGTGAGAGCTGTCTCCTCCCCTCTTATATTCCTCTCTAGGGCTGGGATTAAAGGGGTGCACCACTACCACCTGCCATTCTATGGCAAATTAGTGTGATTACTGGGATTAAAAAGGTGTGTGTCACCACTGCCCAGTCTGTAAGTGCAGTTATTTATTCTCTGAACTTCAGGGAACTTTTATTTATTAAAATACAAATGAAACAGCTTGGTTTACAGAATGAGTTCCAGGACAGCCAGAGATACACAGAGAAACCCTGTCTCAAAAAAAAAAAAAAACAAAATAAAAACAAAATTAGCAAATAAAATATCACTACAGTCCCCAAATCGAGTGGCATTATTAGGAGGTATGGCTTTGTTGGTACGGTATGTTTGTAGGTATGTCCTTGCTGGAGAAAGTGTGGCACTGTGGAGGTGGTGAGGGTTCATATCTGCTGAAGGTAGAAATCAAAAGCAGAAAGCTGGTGCAGATGTAATTGAATGAGGAGGCCATGTGCCAGCTCCGGCAAGCAGCAGAATTTGGCAGCTTCAAGCACTTGATTTTGACTTTAGAGTCAAGGCTAAAAGAAAAAACAGGCTATGGAGTTTGCCTCTGTGCCAAAGGAAAGCCACTTCACGAAGCTGTGAAGTTGAGGGCTGGATTGCCTTGGAGACTCCAAGATGTTAGAGATGCCAGAGTCATGAGACACCTGCCAAGGAAAGCTGCTAGTAGGGAGCCGAACCAGCCCAAGAGAACGAAATGTGTTGCAATCAACACAGCTGAAAGACTTGGAGTTCTGAAGAGCGCTTTGACAACAGCCATGGAGATGCAGAGGTTGGAGTTTTCCCTGCTGGTTTTCGGTCTTGCTTTGGTTCAGTATTTCCTCATTCTCCCTTCCTTATGTTTTGGAATGTTAATATATGTATCTTGTTCCATTATACTTTGGAAATATGTGATCTGATTCTCTATTTGATTTATTAGGGGATTACAGTTTTAAAAAAAGTAGCACAAACTTTACTCCTAGCACTCGGGAGGCA
Source organism: Arvicola amphibius (assembly GCF_903992535.2). Classification (NCBI taxonomy): domain Eukaryota; kingdom Metazoa; phylum Chordata; class Mammalia; order Rodentia; family Cricetidae; genus Arvicola; species Arvicola amphibius. The sequence goes on along the minus strand of NC_052056.1, from coordinate 113,716,806 downwards.
GAGGCAGACAGATATCTGAATTTGAGGCCAGTTTGGTCTACAGAGTGACTATCAGGACAGTCTCCAAACTACACAGAGAAACCCTGTCTCAAAAAACGAGAGAGAGAGAGAGAGAGGGGGGGGGGGGGGGAGAGGGAGGGAGGGAGGGAGAAATTGCATGAATTTCAGAAGAGTTTTTGAGCTTTAGACTTTTAAATGAGTTTGAGATTGTTATGGACTATGGAGACTTTTGAAGTTAGAATGGATGACATTTTCCCATTATGATATGGCTATAATCCTTCGGGGGCCAGGAAGTGGAATGTGGTAGTTTGAAAGAAAATGGTCCCCAAAGGGAGTGGCACTGTTAGGAGGTGTGACTTTGTTGGTATGGTATGTTTGTACAGTTCCTGTTCTGGAGCCCATCTGTATGGGAACGGATCCCTCCGGTTATATTGGGGCCCTGGCAGACTCCCTCAGGTTTCTGTGAAAAGCTGAGCAGATCGCACCCATATTCCAGCTAGGAGCCACATCTTCAGCTCAGTTTTGCCTCCAGGTGCCAGGACGACTCTGTATGTTCTGTGTTCTGTTCTGTTTTTGTCCACCCTCTTTCTGACTTATATGGCTGATATAAGGAGACCTACTCAAATCACAACTCTTTTGACTTTAATATTGGATCACTTACAGAACCTTAGAGATAAGGCCAGAAACATAGGGTCTGAGACAACAAAGAAAATGAAATATTTTCCTGAAAGGGATGAAACAAACAACCTCTACCCGCCTTGAACATTTTATTAAAAAGAGACAGCCTCAGTCTGTAGCACAGAAGCGATGCTGCCAGGCTTGCCCTGGCATGCCATGCAAGCATGGGGCTGGGGCAGCACGCTTGTGCGGATGGGGTGGCTGAACTATGCAGCCTTGTTGTGACAATGTAGCAAGGCTGCCAGCCAGGACTTGCAAGGGGCAAGTGTGTCCAATAGGATTTCAAACATCAAACAGGGTTTCTGCAGTTAAATTGCTATGGCTGGAAACATTAACAATCTTTTGCCCCCATCCCACAAGCAGCCCCCTTTTCATGCTGGTGGATGGGGCTCCAGTAGCCTGCCCTGGGGGTTGCCTGCCTCAACTTCTGTCCAAACCTGGCTGTGGATTGGCTCTGTGGTTGCTAAACTATGCCGGCCATGCTGTAACACTGTAAGTTAATTCTGTTTAGAAAGTTTTGTCTATTTCTCAAGAAAGTTCTATATACTTGTTTTGTTGGGAAGTTTTGTCTGCATTTTCTGGCGTGTTCATGAGTTTTATTGTGAGCATGGTGCTGAAACAGAAATAGTTTGGATATTTTTGTTGTCTGCTACCCATCACTGCTGTGGCCACATTTATGAGCGTGGCTCACAGTTTATCTCTGAGCTCTGGTCACTGGATTTGGGTTAACAAGAATTCAGATGTCTTTTTTGCTATAGATAATGTTGAAACTGTTTTGTGCTGTTCGTTATTGGAAAGCTGGCTCTAGCATTGGATTATGGCTCTTGCTTTGCTAAACTTGGACATATTTAAACATTCCCTCTATGCCATTCTGTTGTCTGAGCCTCTGACACAGTCAAGTCAAAGAAAACAAATCAAAACAGCCAAAAAATTTGGACTTGATTTATGCAAACATTTTGTACTTTACTTTTTACAAGTTTATTTTGTTAGATATGGTTAAAAGTCTGTTAAAAATTAAAGTAAAAACTACTTTAAAAGTTAAAACTAGTAACAGTGAAAACTGATAATTTAAAAATCTATGCATGGGAAATTTTAAAGGAACCGTAGGGCATAATTCCCGTTTGGATTGCCACCATTTTTTAGTCAGTTGCATGGCTGGTTTGCCAATTTTCCTGGAGTTAAAAACAAAAAAGATGGATATCACACGATTTCACCACCATGTTGATTGAGATGACCATGTAAAATGGGCCTAACCGGGAGACAACAACAGATCTCCAGAAAATTTGGATTGGGATAGATTTTTATTTGATAATTCATGTCCTCTCCTAAAAGCAAGGTGTATTAAAAAAAAAAAAAACTTATTTGAAATGATAAAGCTGCACCTCACCGCTTTTAAACTCAAAAATGTACTTTGTTCTGCTGGTTAAACTTTGTCATTTGAAAGTCACCAGGTGATAGTGGTTTTAAAGACATGAAGGGATCATAGGAAACACCTGAGGTTTGCAAATGTTTAGCAGGACTAGAGTCCCAAAGAGAGGCCAGGTACAAGGATGGAGCTTAATGGTTTTAGAAATGCCAGTGCCGAGTGAGAGTCACCAGAAGCACCAGGTACCCTGAAATGGAGCAGGCTGAGATCTAAAAACTGGGCTATGTATATGCTGTAGGGATGCTTAGAGGGTGGGGCCAAAGAGGTACTTTATTTTTGATATTGCAGGAAGACATTTAAAAATTGAGAATTTTTTTTTCAAGAACAGCTTTTAAAATATCTATATTTATAAGACTATGGGACATTTGTGCTTATAAAATGTTTTATATTGCTAATATTTAAACTTAAAAGGCTAAAATTAGGGTCACAGCCATTCACAGCAAATGCTAACCAGAAACTGGGATGTTCATTTCTTATAACGCAGCAAGACAATGGCCTAAGCAGTCTGGCAAAGGACTCAGAACAGTTTCTCAGCCCACTGAGTCTCTCTACATTTTAGAAGTCAATAAAACCATTTTACAGGGTAGCCTAGGAACACCTGCACGTCAGATGTTGGCATCAAGACTCATGACAGCAACAAACTGCAGCTGTACAATAACAACGGGAAAAATTAGTAATAGGGGTCACCACAACATGGGGAACTAAATTCAAAGGTCAAAGCGTTAAAGTTGAGAACTGGTTTCTTAGAAAACGTCTCTCCTTACTCAAGGTCTAATCATGCAATCATATCAAAAAGCCATCTACAGATTCAATCCAATCTCCAGCAAAATCCTAGCAAAATTCTTCACAGACCTCGAAAGAATAGTACTCCACTTCATATGGAAAAGCAAAAAAACCAAGAGAGCCAAACAATCCTGTACAATAAAGGAACTTCTGGAGGCATCACACACCCTGACTTCAAACTCTACTACAGAGCTATCATGCTGAAAACAGCCTGGTATTGGCATAAAAACAGACAGGAGGACCAATGGAACCGAATCAAGGACCCGGATATCAATCCATACACCTATTAACACCTGATTTTTGACAAAGAAGCAAATATAAAATGGAAATATAAAAATATAAATTATACACAGAAAATATAAAAAATATAAAATGGAAAAAAGCATATTCAACAAATGCTGCTGCCCTAACGGGATATCAACATGTAGAAGAATAGAAATAAACCCATATCAATCACCATGCACAAAACTCAAGTCCAGCCGGGCGGTGGTGGCGCACGCCTTTAATCCCAGCACTCGGGAGGCAGAGGCAGGCGGATCTCTGAGTTCGAGGCCAGCCTGGTCTACAAGAGCTAGTTCCAGGACAGGCTCTAGAAACTACAGGAAAACCCTGTCTCGAAAAACCAAAAAAAAAAAAAAAAAAAAAAAAAAACCTCAAGTCCAAATAGATCAAAGACCTCAACATAAAACCAACCACCCTGAACCTCATAGAAGAGAAAGTGGGAAGTACACTTGAATTCACTAGCACAGGAGACCACTTCCTGAATATAACCTCAGTATCACAGACACTGAGAGAAACAATAAATGGGACCTCCTGAAATTGAAAAGCTTCTGTAAAGCAAAGCACACGGTCAACAAGACAAAACAGCAGCCTACAGAATGGAAAAAGATCTTTATCAACTCCACATCAGTCAGAGGACTGATCTCCAAAATATACAAAGTACTAAAGAAATTGGTCATCAAAAGAACAAATAATCCAATAAAAAAATGAGGTACAGACCTAAACAGAGACTTGCAACAGATGAATCTTAAAATGGCTGAAAGACACTTAAGGAAATGCCTTAACATCCTTAGTCATCAGAGAAATGCAAATCAAAACAACTCTGAGATTCTATCTTATGCTTAAGAATGGCCAAGTGATGTGGGAGAGTCTTCTGTTTGTGTTGATTTCATTCGTTAATAAAGAAACTGCCTTGGCCCATTTAACAGGCCAGCCCTTAGGTGGGTGGAGTAGACAGAACAGGAAGAAGGAAGTGAGGTAGATGGCTCAGACAGATGCCACGCCTCTCCTCTCTGAGCCAGACGCGATGAAGCTCCAGCCCAAGATGGACGTACGCTAGAATCTTCCTGGTAAGCCACCCCTCGTAGTGCTACACAGATTACTAAATATGGGTTAAAGCAAGAGAGAGTTTGCCAGTAAGAGGCTAGAGCTAATGGGCCAAGCAGTGTTTAAATGAATACAGTTTGTGTGTTGTTATTTCGGGGCATAAGCTAGCTAGGCGGCTGGGAGCCAGACAGGACGAAAAAGCAGACCTGCCAGCAGCTCATCACTACAGCCAAGATCAAAAACACTGATGACAATTATGCTGGAGAGGTTGTGTGGCAAAGGGAACACTTCTGCATTGCTGGTTTGAATGCAAGCTGGTAAAACCCCTTTGGATGTCAGTGTGGCGATTTCTCAGAAAATTAGGAAACAACCTTCCTCAAGACCCAGCAATACCACTTTTGGGTATATACCCCAAGGATGCTCAGTAGTGCCACAAGGACATGTGCTCAGCTATGTTCATAGCAGCACTGTTTGTCATGGCCAGAACCTGGAAACAACATAAATGCCACTCATCTGACGAATGGATAAGGAAAATGTACATCTACACAATGGAGTACCACACAGCAGAAAAAAATAATAACATCTTGAAATTTGCAGGCAAATGGATGGAGCTAGAAAACATCATATTGAGTGAGGTAACCCAGAAAGACACTTATCATATGTACTCACTCATAAGTGGTTGTTAGACATAAAGCAAAAAAAAAAAAATAGCTACAAATCACAATCCCAGAGAACCTAAACAACAATGAGGACCCTAAGAGAGACATACATGGATCTAATCTACATGGGAAGTAGAAAAAGACAAGATTTCCTGAGCAAACTGGGAGCCTGGGGGGTGGGCAGGAGGTGAGGGGGGGGAAGAAGGGAGCAGAGAAAAATATATAGCTCAATAAAAACAATAAAAAATAAAATTTTAAAATAAGCAAAAAGGCTGCTAACTTATTGTAAAATGTTAGGAAATACAAATTAAGAGCAATCATTATAAATGATCAAGTCTGTTAATTATAAGCATGCTAAGTATTGCTGATATAATTAATTACAGGGATAAACCTTACTTAGTATCCTGTATATGTTTTCTAAAATTAAGCTTAAAACCAGTAACTAAAAACAAAGTTGCCAAAGTTGTCTATTGAGATATACCTGAGCAACCCTCAAATACTTCAGGGATCTGAAGAATATGGCATTTACATTGATAAAGGCACTGAGACTTGTTTCTACTGCGTGTACTGGCTTTTTGGGACCCTAATCTATTTGGAATCACAGCTTCCTAGGCCTGATGTAGCAGGGAGGGCCTTGGACTTCCCACAGGGCAGGGTTCCCTGCCCTCTTTTAAGGAGGGAGGGGAAGGGAGGAGGGGGAGTAGGGGAACAGGAGGGGAATGGGAGGAGGGGAGGAAGTGTAAATTTTTGAATGGAAAAAAAAGCACACTAAAAAAATAAATAAAAATAATAATAAAAAAGAATATGGCATTTAAAATGTTGATTCAAAAGTTTATTATATCAGACAGAGACTCCCAGATCCTAGCAGTGACCCAAGGTCTCCAAAAAATATTATGGGGCACCACAATGTCTCCCCCTGGATTATGATGGTGCTGACCACTGAATAAGATGCCCCAATGCAACACCTGCTGCCAGGACTGGGCCCAGACTGAGGACAAGCAGCAGGACACTGGAGAATTGATTGTATCACTTTTGCCTAAATAAAATAAGGTTGATCTTGTCTATGTCCCTCTTCCACAGAAAAAAAAGTACCTCTCACCTTATGGGCTTAGTGAAGATTGCTGTTTTGATATTTCTGCCTTCAATGGCTAACTGGGTATGGACTGGTCCCTGTCATTGTTCATAGATTTGGAAGTTTCGTGGTCTACATTCAGGTATATTTTAATCTTCTTGGATTTGATAGTATTGATAGTCGGGTTAGCTTTAACTTCATCAGCTTAGCAGCAGGCAACCAGATTCTTCCTCAAGGCTATAGCCTGCTTGTAAGCTCATTTTATATATAAAATTCAAGCCTTGATGCAGGTTTAAAAATAAAGGATATATATGAGGATATAAAAGCTTATAAGCTTTAAGGGTCTCAAAAATGATTTGAGATATAAATGCAAGTTATAAAAATATAAATAAATGATTTAAGATATAAAATTATTTCAGATTGTTTCCTCCTTCTATGATATAAAAGTTCAGAGTTCAGCTTTTAATAGAGTTCTGATAAGCTGGTAAAGCAGTGACTATTTACTGCTCAGTCACAAGCTCAAGATTTTGATTTCCATCTAAATGTAAACTTAAGGGTGCTTCTTATCAGACCAATGATAGCTGTGTCCAATCTGTGCCTGGCTCTTGGGACAGAAGGAAACTGTGCATGCTATGACCCGCATCTGTAGTTTCTGCTAGGACTCAAGTGAGTCCACTCCTGCCGTATTACAGGCATCCATTGCCTGCTTCTCTTTCTGCTACATGGATTTCAGTATAGACTGAAGATATATCTAGAACTTAAAATAAAAATTCATATAGGCTTCAGAAAAAATCCTGGATCCACTTCTCAAAGGAAAAAGGGATTCCAGAGAAACACGGACTAAGTTTTCCCCACCTGTCTATTCCTGAGAATAATATATTTCTCTTTCCTGGAGCAGACCATCCCAAGGAAATTCCTAACGTTCCAATCATTGTAGATAGGATCACCGGCTAACACACACCCATCGCTTTTCACCAGGACACCCTAGACAAATATCAGCCAATCAGGGGTCCTGAACCTTAGAATCCCAATCTCTGCCATGATAAAAACTGTACCCCAACTGAACTCAGGGATTTCTGTTGTAATAATACATTGGACACGTGGAGAGTCTGATTTCGAACTTGAATAAGAATAAAAGGCTCTTTGCTTTTACACAGAGGACTTGATCTCCTAGTTGGCTTTTGGGGGACTCTGTGATCTGAGCATAACACTATCCTGACTCTAACTTGTGTCAAGCTGACAACTTGCTTGTCTCCTTACCTTCATGAACAAAATTATTTTAGTTTTATGAAACCCCACTTGTCAATTGTTGGCCTTAATTCCTGGGAATTCACCTACATCATATATTGCCTATAATAAAAGATATGGCTATGTTTTCTTCTAGTAGTTTTACCATTTTAGGTTTCAAATTGAGGTATTTGATCCACTTGAAGCTAATTTTTGTGCAAGATTATAGGTAAGGGTCTAATTTCACGTGAATGAGAAGGCCAGGCAAATATTACGAAAGATTCCTAATAACTCAGTTAAGAATTAGGTCTCAGTTCCAGCCTCCTGAAACTGAACAAGTCAGTTTCTAAGGAAGACACGAAGGGCAATCAATCACTAACACCCTCCCCCCCAACACACATACACACACACACACACACACACACACACACACACGAGTAAGGACTAGGAGAATTGCTTATACTAGGCTGGGGCCAACTTCCCCCACCAGGTACCTCAAGGCAATAACCGAATAAGGACAAAACCTGGGACTTGTCCCAACTTGCCCAAGAATGGAAAAGCTATAGCCTTAGCCCACCCTGTTAGCCCTAACCAATTAGAAACGCACTAATATGATTGTGACTTGTGTAAACCAATCCTACATATAACGATCACATTGCTTTCAGAATTCCTTCAGTTGAGTATAAAAGAGCCTGCTAGCTTTTTGGAGGGTCACCAGTCACTATTTTTGCCTTTGTGTTGGATGCCTTCCCTGGTACCTTCTCGAGATAATAACTCTTAATAATAAACACTCTTGCTGATTGCGCATGTGGATGGTGGTCTTCTGTGGGTCTTCTCCAGGACGCTAACATACGGTGCATTGGCTAGGAAGTCCCCCCAACGACTACTGTGCATTCTGAAAATCCGGCCAGTAAGTGAACACTCTTTGTGGATCTTGGTCTGTCCTTTGCGTTTTTCATTTTTTTTTTTTTTTTTTCTGGGAAAGCCCAAGCTGAACTGAAGTTGGCCTGAGTGTGCCAAGTGGATGCACTTTTGGCACTTGAGCCATGTGGGTCAAGAGACGGCTCTGATCCACCTGCATCTGTAGAAAATCTGTAGGGGACTGGGTCCCCCTGGTTGAACTGGGACAAAACAACAGGTCACTCCTGCAAAATGAAACTTGCATACAGCAAGATAGGCGATTGTCCCGATTCTGGTTACTGTTTAAGGCGCCACACTAGTTTCTCTGTGTCGTTGTTGTCCGTTCCTGCCTGTTAACTGCCTTTCTCAACCTGGGTTAGGTGCGCAGAGGTAGGAGCCACCGGCCAAGGCTGACTCCACAGTCCTCCCACTACATGCCGTGGGACTACCTGATGCTGGTAACATCGTCCTTTTGCCACTAGCAACCTATATAATTGGAAGATGAAGAGCCTTAAATTTTCTGAGAAGCCTGCAAGGCTCATTGATTTGATTGATTCTGTGCTTTTTACTCACCAGCCAACATGGGATGAGTGTCACCAATTACTCCAGGTTCTCATCACTGCTGAGGAGAGGGAGCAGATTCTAGCAGAGGCCTGCAAATTGGTTCCAGGCCCAGAGGGAAGGCCGACTAACAATGCACACCCCACAAATGCTGGTGCAACCCCGACTGGGACTTCAACACAGAGGAAGGGAGGGGGGATTAAAAATCTACTGCCAGGTTCCAATGGAGGTTTCCTGGCTACTGTGAAGTAGCCCACCAATTTGTTCAAAGTCAGTCAGGTATGGCAGGGATCGGAGGAAATGCCAGGAGCCTTCTTGGAGAGATTGATAGAAGCCTGTAAGGGCTGTGCCACCCTTGCATCCAGAAGCAGCAGAGAAGAGATCTGCAGTGAGCCCAGCTTTCGCCAGTCGGCTCCAGCCATCTGCTGTAAGTACAAAGACTAGAAGGCTTTGAAGGCTGGCGGTTGGGTGAACTTTACTGCATTTGTGGAAAAAGTGTTTACTTATAGTGAGACCTTGGAAGAAAGCCACACCAAAGGACTAACAAAGGCTTTAGAGAAGCAGACACAAGGACTCACCAAGGTCCTCTTGGCTGCATCAGGAGGTCCTGAAGCTAAAAGACAGGCAAGTTAACTGGGTTTTGGAAACTCAAAACAGGGAGGGCAAGGCCTAAGGACAGGGCCAGGCAATAGGCCCAGTTTAACAGAGACCAGTATGCTTACTATAGACACTGCGTCACTGGAAAAACAAATGTCCTGTTGACAGGCTCAAAAGTGACAGCAATGGAGGTACTAGAGCTGGAAGAAATGAGAGCCTGAATGGGATGGGGCTCAGAGCCTCTCCCCAAGCCTTAAGTAACCCTAGAGGTGGAGGGGAAACCCATAGATTTTTTTGATAGACACTGGAGCATAGCACTCCATTGTGAAACAATCTTGGGTGTCTAGAGAGACCTACTCACTCTGGTACCCTGTTACTTTTCAGGTGAGAGCCCCTGTGCCCTAGGAGGACTCTACAGATGAAAGTCTTTGATGAAATCAAGACTGTTCTAGTAACTGCACCCACATGAGCATTACCAGATGTCACCAGACCCTCCCATCTATATGCGGATGATACAAAGGGAGTTGCTAGGGAGTTACTGACACACGCCCTTAGGCCACGGAAGGGTCCAGTCACCTACTTACCAAAAAGACCGGACCCAGTGGCAACTGGATGGCCCCCTTGCCTCCTCATAATAGTGGCAACAGTCTTACTAGTTAAAGACTCAGAAAAACTGACTTGGGGACAAACCCTAAAAGTGACAATTCCCCATGCTATTGATGGGGTTCTTAAATACCCTCCTGATAGGTGGCTAACTAATGCTAAGTGGACCCATTATCAAGCTCCTCTCTTAACCCCTCCCAGAATCCAGTTCACCATGCAGTGCCTGAATGCTGCTGCCCTGCTTCCAGATCTGGATCTGGACCATCCTCTCCAAGACGGTGTGGACATCCAGAGTCCTCTCTATGGGATCATACCGGATCTCGAGAATGTCCCTCTGAAGGACTGAGGTAGCATGGTATGCCGATGGCGGATTCATCAAGGATGGTACAAATATGCAAGAGCGGCAGTCGCCATTGAGGATGAGGTCATATGGGCGGAGGTTCTGCCACCTGGGACTTCAATCCAGCTTGAACTAAGGCACTACAACTGGGAAAGAATACATCTTTACTGACAGCCGATACATGTTTGCTACAGTACATGGCCATGGTGCCATCTACAGGAAAGAGGATTGCTAACTGCAGAAGGAAAGACTATTAAAAACAAACAGGAGATTTTAGATCTCTTATGGGCCATATGACTGCCCAGGGAAATAGCTGTTATGTACTCTCCGGGACAGAAACAAGAGGACCCTATCTCAAGGAGAAACAGCCAGGCAGATGCATCAGCACAGGAAATTGCCCTCTAGAAGTCAACCGTCCTGCTGGTCTCACCACCGAAGCTGGTAGCTCCCACACTGCCAAAGTTCCCAGCTTACATTGATCATGAGCTCTGGAGGATCCACATGTGTACAAATGCCTACCAAGAGAAAGGATGGTTCAAGACCCCAGACGAACAGATCATTCTCCCATCAGATTTTGTCACTCAACTAGTCCGGCAGATACATCAGAGCCCTCACCTGGGAGAGAAGAAAATACAAGACCTCCTGAGGAGAGTACACCCTAAGGTGTTTGGCCTTAATCTAAGACAGGCAAGGCCATAAACCAGTGCCCACATGCCATCTCATGAACGCAAAGAGTGGACTCGCAGGGACAGGACACTGGGAAAGAGGAACCCAATTAGGAGCCAACTGGGAAGTTGACTTCATGGAGGTAAAACCAGGACTATATGGTTATGAATACTTATTAGTCTTCATAGATACTTTTCCAGGATGGACTGAAGTACTTAGTTTGGGTCTTCTATTTTATTCCATTGGTCTACACATGCTTCGTGTCAGCACCATACTGTTTTTATTACTATAGCTCTATAATGCATCTTAATCTCTAGAATGGTCATCACCCCAGTATTGGTCTTTTTGTTAAGAATTGCTTTGGATATCCAGGGTCTTTTCTAGTTCCATGTGAATTTTAGGACATTTTTCTGCTTTTGTGAAGAACAGTATGGGTTTTGACTGAGAGTACATTGAGTATGCAGATTGCTTTTTTGGTAGAATGAGCAGCTTCACAATATTCTAACAATTCAAGAACAGGGACTATCTTTCCGTTTTCTAGTGTCTTTCTAGATCTCTTTGGAGATTTGATGTTTTCTTTGTAGAGGTGCTTTAGTTCCTTAGACCGGTTTATTCATTTATTGTCTTTGATGCTGTTGTAAATGGCAGTGTCTATGATCTCCTTCTCAGTGTGTTATTAGTATAGAAAGGGACTGGGTTTTTGTAATCCGATTTTGTACCTTGGTACTTTGCTGAAATTGTCGACTATTTCTACAGTTTTCTGGTTAAATATTTGGGATCTCTTATGTATATCATGCCATCTGCAAACAGGGATAATTTAACTTCTTTTCCCCCCTTGGATCCCTTAACTTCTTTCTCGTTCCTCATTGCTACAGCTAGGGCTTCTGGCACTATACTGAAAGGGAGTGGAGATGATCTTAACTTGTTCCTGATTTCAATGAGGTTTTCTCCATTTAGGATAATGTCAGCCATATGTTTGTCTTATATAGCATATATTATGTTGAATTATATTTCCTCCAGTCTCACCATCTAGGACTTTTATCATGAGCGTGTATGGGATTTTGTTAAAGGTCTTTTCTGCACCTATTGAGATGATGGTATAAATTTTGTTTTAAGTCTATTATATGATTATGTAAATAATAACGTAAATAATATAAATAATAATGCATTCCTGGTATAGTGTTGAAGGAGAGAGCTGCTTGTTGGTTCCTAGCCGCATGGCTAGGTTACAGCTGAAATAATCACACAGAAACCGTATTATTTAAATCACTGCTTGGCCCATTAGCTCTAATCCCTGACTGTAGACACAATGTAACCAGCCCATGTCCTACTCTTGCTTTCATGCTGTCTTCTATCATAGGTACCAGAAATGTACTTTATACATATCACTTGACAATGTGCGTATGGGCTGGTAGAAATGGACCCCTGAAACTCAGATAGTGTTGGGTGTAGTTCAGTTCTAGGACACTAGTATAGTATGTATAGGGCCCTGGGACCCACACCTGTAATGAAAACACACACTCGGACACACAGACAATTATAGCTCTCAAGAAACAGAAGACACTTATTTTAAAAAAACTTATAGATATGTTCAGAGTTTAAACAATTCAGATGACATGCAGTAATACCTGAATATACTTAAAGATACTAGAAATAAACTCTGGATAAAGTCTACAAGAACACAAACAGTAGAATGAAACAAAGAAAATTCAGGATATGAAAATTAAATTCAATGAAGAAATAGAAATACTGAAAAAAGCAGTAAGTCTAGTAGAAAAACTAACTCACTGGAAATCTTCCCAAATAAAATGGAACAAGTAGAAGATAGAAGGTCAAGGCTTGATGATAAGGTAGAGAAACTGGGTCATTCAATCCAAGAAAACAAAAATGCATGAATGGAGTATGTAATTTGGGACATAAGGAAGACTTATCTATGAGCTCTAGGTATAGCAGGAGGAGAATTCCAGGGCAAAGGTATAGTTGATAGTTTTAATAAAATTTCAGAAGAAAATATCTCAAATTTAGACTAAGAATTGTCCATTCAGATACTAAATGCACACAGAGCTACAAACAGGATCTAAAAAAGGAAACTCCATACAACATGTTAGTTGAACAATACACAAGAGAGAAGTCCTAAGTCATATGTAACAATAGATCCATCAGAATAAGAGCTGGTTTCTCAGAAACTCTAAATCGTAAAAAAAAAAAAAATATATTAGTTTTATTTACGTATGCTTGTGTTACCGTGTGGGTGCATACTCTGTGTGGGTGTGCGTGAGTGCGCACACATGTGTCTCCACAGAGGCCAGAAGAGAGTTCTGGACCCCTTGAAGTTAGAGTAACAAGCAATTGTAGCTGCCCCACATGGGTGCTGGAATTTGAACAGCAAACAGGAGAACAATTGTTCTTGACTACTGAGTTGCCAATGGAAACTTTAAAAGCTCAAAAATTTTGGAACAACGCACTTCAAGTCGTGAAAGAATACAGGTGCCAACTATGATGGCTATTCTTGGCTGCCAACTTGACTACATCTGGAATTAGTTAAAACCCAACTGATTGGGTATACTTGTGAGTGATTTTTCTTAAATCATTTGAAGTGGGAAGACCCACATTTAATCTGGATTTTTTTTTTTTTTTTTTTTGGTTTTTTGAGACAGGTTTCTCTGTGGCTTTGGAGCCTGTCCTGGAACTAGCTCTTGTAGACCAGGCTGGCCTCTGCCTCCCGAGTGCTGGGATTAAAGGCGTGTGCCACCACCGCTCAGCTATTCTGGATTTTTTGAGCTGGGAAGATCCTCTTTTAATCTGGGCCATGCCTTCTGCTGGAAGCCTGTATAAGGACAGTGGAAGAGGGAAGGTTTGTTCTTCTCCTGCTTGCCCTCCCCTTATCAGCCCATTCATTCCCTCACTGGCACTGGACCTGCTTCTTTGCGATTCCAGCATACACAGAAGACCAGCTGAGACACTCAGCCTCGTGGACTGAATAACTATTGGACTATTAGACTTTCTGTTGGTAGACCACCATTGTTGAACTAGCTTGACTATGACCTGAAAAGCTACTCCAGTAAACCACACACACATGCACACGCACACACACTGTAATAGGCATAACAGGCCCCCAGATCTTTCTTTTTTAGGTTTTTTTTTGGGGGGGGGGTTAGAGACAGGGTTTCTCTGTGTAGCTTTGGAGCCTGTCCTGGAACTCGCTCTGTGACAGAAGTCTAAAGAGTCCAGCACTTAAGAATCCCTATCAGGGTACAAATAAAGACACCACAATAAGCGAAGGGAGCTAAAATCTGAGTGAGGGCTAAGAAAATTACTCCCAACACAATCTTTCTATCCATGCTTCTTTTTTTCTTCCTCCTCTCCCCCTCCTCGTCTTTCTTTCATATTCCTTCTGTAACAAACATTCCCAGTAATATATACCCTTATAACCAGTAATTCCCCAACCCTCATAGGTTCCAAGGCTGAAATCCTCACAGGTTTCAAGGCCAAAATTATTTAATTATTTTTCCCCATAAAAATCAGGAAGGAGCTCTCTCTCTCTCTCTCTCTCTCTCTCTCTCTCTCTCTCTCTCTCCTCTCCCTCCCTCTCCCTCTCCCTCCCTCTCTCTCTCTCTCTCTCTCTCTCTCTCTCTCTCTCTCTCTCTCTCTCTCTCTCTCTCTCTCACACACACACACACAGAGATCCATGGCTGTCAGGTGAAAGCTGGGAATAGCTTAGTGCACATCCAGTGAACTCTATAATTGAGAAAGTTAGTTAAGAAATGAATTAAATCATCAGTGTATACTAGAGGGGACGGCTAGTGTGCTGCACTACATTTTCAGGTGGCAGATAAGAGCTAAAAGGTTTATTTTCAGTAAAATTATGAATAGGGCACAGATTGTTTTTTAAATCAGCACACTGTTTGCATAGAGAATATTGGGTAACCAGGCAACCTACGTAAACAGTCAGGGGGAAGCTATAGCTCCTGATCTGATTAGCACACTCCACAGACACTGCAATTTCTATGGGCCTGGGTTTACACTTGTTGCTCTGAGCGGTAGAAACAAAGAGGAGACCCAGGTCTCTAAATTATCAGTTCCGGGGCATGCTCCTGTCAGCCATTCTGATCGTGGGCATTGTGGGTCTGTGGTGCCAGCTGGAAGGAAGTCTTTCTCTGGGTTGCAGTTAATCATCTCCTCTGCTGTCCTTGAGAGTAAAACACAAGCAGTAAATTTCCTGAACCAAAATCATCAGTGAGCAAAAGGAGTTAGGAATCTTTTAGTGGGGTAAAACCAGGATACGGTACTCTTCTATCTACCTGAGCAGCTATGAATCAGCAGCTGTGGGCAGGTAGTAATTCTGTGTCCTTGGATATCTGTGAATATCTTAAACGGAATGCTTTTCCCTGGTCCCTAAGCACTGACCAAAGATCTGCTGAGAAAGATAACTGCAGGAAGGCAGATCTTTGCATTTACTTAGAAGAGGAACAAAGGCCAGGCAGTAGGAAACTTTTCACGTATAGCCAGGGGGATGTGATCAGCAAACCCCCAAAGCATAGGAAGATAGTACTCGGTAAATGATTAAACAGTTCTGAACTGTGGAAATTAATCCTCAAATATGTAACAGAAGGGGAGTCAACAAATCTACAGCAAAAAGTAGCCATTTTGTTCACATAGCAATAATCCCCAAATTCCTTGGATTTTGGTTTAACCTTTACCAAAGACCTTGACTCTGATAAATCACTTGTGAAAAGAAGGCTGTATAATGTTGTGACTTGTAGCAGCTATGTAGACCAGGCTGGCCTTGAGTTCACAGAAATCTGCATGCCTCTGTCTCCCAAGTGCTGGGATTAAAGGTGTGTGCCACCACTGCCTGGCAGGCCCCCAGGTCTTAACACAACCGATGTCATGATAAAAGTCCTATTCATGTCTTAGAACCCCACAAATAGGCAGCAACACCAGATAAAAAACAAGAACAAAAGCCTAATCCCTCAAATTCATAGTTCTGGGAAAGCCTGTAATGGTACTAACCTTGCTTTCTGGATATTGTAGTTTTGTTGCTTGCTAACTGTTCTAACTAACTGAACTGTGCCAACTCAAGAAGTGTTTTGTGCTTAAAAGTCCATCCTATGGCTTAGGATTGCACTTAGATGTTGAATATCCAGTGTAGTTGTTGGCTAGCTAATAAAGACCTTATATTGGTTTGAACCCTTGTCTGAGTGGTCTTCTCTGGTGGATGCAGTTCCATCAGTTTGGTTACTCTAGAGAGTCTTGACTAATACATCAACACAGACTACTTTACCCAGTAAAAATTGTAAAAGAAGAAGAAAGAAAATGCTTCCATGATAAAAACAGGCTAAAAACATTCACTATAGTTGTGAGAGTTCACAGGGAACGACTGCTTGGACATGGGTTTAAGCCGAAACAAAGTCTTTGTTAGCTGGCCAGCGACTATCCTGGGTATTCAGTATCTCAGTGTTGTTCCAAGCCTTTCTTAGAGCAAACTTTTAAGCATAAAATACATGTCCTGCATCAACACACTTTGCTGAAGTCAGTTGTGTTAGGTCCTGTTACAATTACCACCAAGCTAGCTCCACAGAGAATGCTATAAGGAATATTTATGATTGAAGAGAAACGCACACTCAACACTCTGCAGAGGGAAAAGATTAAATGGTAGTATGATAGCTGCTTAGCAAGTTAGGACTAAGATAACAAACACCACAGAAATTAACATTATCATAACTTTAAATATATGCACCAAACTCAAATGCACCCAATTTCAGAGAAAAAAAATTTGTCAGAGTTAATTAACCCCAACACATAAAGACTTCAATATCCCATTCACACAAAGAAATAGGTCACACAGAAAAATAACAAAGAAATAATTAAATTGAGAGGTATCTTAGACCAAGACTTGATATACATTTACAGAATAATTCACCCAAACATTACAGAATATGAATTCTTCTCAAAGGTCCATGAAATGTAGATCACATTAGGACAAACCAGGGTGTTAAGTACAGGAAAATTGAGGTAACTTCCAGACCATAATGAGATCTAAACTAGAAGTCAATTACAAGAAAAACTACAGAGACAGGCGTGGGTGGCGCACGCCTTTAATCCTAGCACTCGCGAGGCAGAGACAGGCGGATCTCTGTGAGTTCGAGACCAGCCTGGTCTACAAGAGCTAGTTCCAGGACAGACTCCAAAGCTACAGAGAAACCCTGTCTCGAAAAGCCAAAAAAAGAAAAAGAAAAGAAAAACTACAGAAAGCATACAAACTCATGGAAATTAAATAACACACTAATGAATGTGTCACTAAAGAACATTAATTTGACAGGCAAAATTCAATCCAAGTCAAAGGGTACTTGTTGGGATTAATGAGTCCTGGCCTTCAGTTGCTTTTCCCTCCTAGAACCTTCTAATATAAGTTACTAGAAGCTGTGCCTAGTTAGAGGATCAGAGGATCACCTGTTGACCATTAACTGCAGTGTATTCAAGTCTACATGGTGTTAATAAAGCGGGGGCTTTCTGAACCAAAACTGGGACTTCCGGAAGAGTAGCTTCACCCATTAACCAATGAGCTATGTACTTTCTTTCTATCTTTTCCCAATACATAAGTCCCCTCCGGCCGGGACAACCCTGTTCATTTACCCCTCTTTCTCGGGTGGACTTCTTAGAACCAAAGACGAAGCACGTCAGGATTAACACATATACCCCAATCTACCCTCACCTTTTGAGGGCGACCTCACAGTGTTCCCTAGTTCCCGATCTTGGCTGGGACCTCCAATTGCCGAAATCTCGGTGGAGACCTCCAATTGCTGCGCACCGCGGCCCCGTGTCTGCGTTTGGTGCGCTGGCACCCAGTTCACGAGATTCGGGCAAGGGGCAGGAGGTTAAAATACACAAACACAGACAGACAGAAAGACAACAACACAGGTCATCCTTGAATTCCCCAAGAATGCCCCCTTCATTGTGGCAGAATATATAGAGATAGCCACGCCCCAGCCAAACCCACCAGAAACCACTCTCCTGCCATCAGGAACTCCCGAAGATCTCGTGCTCAGAGCAGCTGTAGGCACTCAGATCAGGGGATTACAAGAAATTCAAGATCTGGGGTCTCACTGCTCCCAACAGGTACTGAGAAATTATCTGAAATAATTCATACTGTTGAATTTGACAATCAAAATCTGCTAAAAAGTTATAGTAAGTTAGCAGATAGAATATCTCTCCAGGAAGGCAATCTGCATGCCATCCAATTCAGAATGAATCCATAGTCTTTCATTTCCTGTGGAAACAAAAGCAAAATCTCTTCTCCAAAGTAACATACCTTTTGACTTCAATTTTGAAGTCAAGGTATTTTCAAAAATACCTATCTTGGATTAATTCTGCAGCATTTATAAGCAAATATTTTTTAGCAGCTGTTGCTCCTTCCTCAGCATTCAAACAATTTAAAGAGTATAATGACATACAGTATCAAGATTCTCTGTGTATTTTCCATCTTTACATGCTTTATTTTAACCTCTATTTCTTTTATTTTCACTTTTAACTTTTGGCTTTTTGAGACAGGTTCTCTGTGTATCTCTGTCCTGGAACTTCCTCTGTAAACCAGGCTATCTTTGAACTCACAAAGATCTGTCTGTCTCTGCCTCCCAGGCAAATCCTACGGGCTTGTGCCACCACAACTGGCTACTCTTTCTTTTCTCTCTCTCTCTCTCTCTCTCTCTCTCTCTCTCTCTCTCTCTCTCTCTCTCTCTCTCTCTCTCTCTCTCTCTCTCTCTCTCCTTCTTTCCTTTGAGAATTTTAACCTTTACCCTGTATATATTTTTAACACACTGTAAACCATTTAGAGGCTTTCCTCTTTTAATCTCTCTTTACTGTATATCTCTCTTTTTCTGACCATGTGGGTCTTTTAATTCACTAAGCAATCATGGCTGAGGTACTGGCCAGAGCCATGTTTATTGTCACAACTCTATGGCTTTTCAAGGTCCTTGCCAGGAAGCAAGCTGCAACAGTGTATCCATAGCTCCATAGTCCGGACTGCCTGCTTGAAAGAGTCAGAATTTTCCCTGGCAGGATGCCCCCAGAAAGCCGGCATTTTAAAACAGCGCAGCTTTTTTCCTGCTACGGCTGAAAACCAAAATGCTTTACTCTATAGTCTTTCCCAAGCTTTCTCAGGCTTTCTGTGGATGCAGTTATCTACATGGGCACCATTTGTAACATGAACAGGCCTGCTTGTTGGGGTATCTGTCCCGCCTGGTACCCCATAGCCAGCAAGCCCCAAAGAAAATCACACAGAGGTCTCCATAAGTTATAAGCTGATTGGCCCATTAGCTCAGGTTACATATTAGCTCTTGTAGCTTATATTAACCCATTGTTCTTATCTATAATAGCCACATGGTTTGGTACCTTTCTCAGCAGGGCAGCTTACATCTTGCTTCTTCGGAGTCTGGGCAGGAGTGGGAGGAATCAACTTCCTCCTTCCCAGAATTCTCCTGTTCTCATTGCATCATTTCTACTTCCTGTCTGGTTTTCCCGCCTATACTGTCTGCCTGGCCAATCAGCATTTATTTAAAACATGATTGACAGAATACAGACAATTCTCCCACACCAGAGTCTAGTCTCATGGCAGAGGTACTGGCCAGAGCCATGTTTATTGAAACAACTCTATGGCGTTTCAAGATCCCTACCACCACCAAAAAGTATGCAGTTTTTCATCAACACCATTTAAGTGTTTTGTGGCAGGACCTCTTAAAAGAGCTGCAAGGTTTGCAGTTAAATCTGAGTCGGGAAGCCTCTCTTAAATAAGATGTGCTTGCCTCTAGCAAAGAGAGCAAGCCCAAGAAATTGCTGCTATCACGAAGCCATGCTTAACACTGTTATTTTTTTTTTTTTTTTTGAGACAGGGTTTCTCTGCAGCTTTTTTAGAGCCTGTCCTGGAACTAGCTCTTGTAGACCAGGCTGGCCTCGAACTCACAGAGATCCGCCTGCCTCTGCCTCCCGAGTGCTGGGATTAAAGGCGTGCGCCACCACCGCCCGGCTTAACACTGTTATTTTGAGTTTAGAATTACTTCCCATGCTCTCTCAGGTTTTATGTGGATGCAGTTGCCCACACATTGGGCACCATTTGTATTTTAAATAAACACTGATTGGTCAGTAGCTAGGCAGGAAGTATAGGTGGGCAACCACACAGGAAGTGGAGGCAGGGCAATGAGAATTCTGGGAAAAGGAAAGTTTCAGTCTGCAGTTGTCACCCAGACAGAGAGGAAGCCAGACACAGAGCAAGCAAGATGTGACTGCCTTGCAGAAAAAGGTATCAAGCCATGTGGCTAACACAGACAAGAATTATAAGCTGGTATGAGTTATAAATTTAATAAATAAGAAGTCTGAGCTACTGGGCCAATCAGTTTGTAATTAATGTAGACCTGTGTGATTCTTTGGGACTGAAAAACTGTGAGACCTGGTGGGACAGAAGCCTCGGTCAACACACCACTGAAGATATCTTGCTGGGCTAGTCATTGTTGTGACTGAAGGCTTCACAGCTGGGAAGAACTACTGATCGCTTGTCTCACTTGGCTGCTTGCATACACATTTGGATTCTATGAGAGATAGTCCTCAGGGAGTTAGAGAAGTTTTTCTGAGCAATGAACACAAAGTACTTTCACTTGTTTTCCAATTTTAATAAGACTAACACAAGAAAAAGGCCAAGATTTTCATCCTTCCAGACTTCATTTTCTAAAACAAGTATCTTATCATGTCAAAACTAGAAAAGTAAAAAGAACCTAGAAATAAATAATCCACTAAACGAAATAATTTCCAAATGTGGTATGTTATGACCATACCTTTGCCTGCTGTTCTCATTATTCCTATACCGTTTACATTAGTGATAAAGTCTTCTGGATTTTATTCAATACCATAATCAATGGGCCATCCCATGGGATGTTCATATTTACACTGGTTAGTGAAACTCCTGGCTTATTTAGCTTGCTACATTCTTCATATTCTAATGAATCTGGATATATATTTTCCAACTGTAAGTCTATTATAACCTTAACTTTTCATTTGTTAACATTTGTTAACATGACTTTGGATAAACTATATAACTAAGTAGATTTTTTTTTAAACTTATTTTATCTGTATGAGCATTTTAACTTGCATGTATATACACCATATAAGGGCTTGGTGCTCATGAAGGTCAAGAAAACATCAGATCTCCTGGCACTGGAGTTACAGACTGTGAGCCACTATGTGGGTGATGGGAATTGTATGTGGGTCCTTTGCAAGAGCAACAAGTGCTCTTAACTGCTGAACCACCTCACCAGCCCCAAGATCTCATTCTTAAATTCTCATTGAATTTTTTCTTTCATAATTTCATACATGTTTCATATGCATTCTGTTAACAACTCCATCTCGCTCCCTTCATCACCTGCCTGTTCTTCCCGGCAAGTTCACTTTTCAAGATCATGTTAAGCATTTAGGTTTTTGAAATTAAAATATAATGACATTACTTACACCATTCCTTCTCCTACCTCAATACCTCCTATATACTCAATTTGTTCTTATCTCAATTCATGGCCTCGTGTTGCAAGTTCATGGTTTTTGTTGGGTTTAAGAGCTGCTTCATTTAACCAGAATCACATATGACTGTGATCTAGACTTTACTGGAGGCTGATGGGCTCCTCAGTGGGTATACAATTGAAGGTCATGACTGCCCCTTCCCTAGAACTCATCAGCAAGGAGGGGTAGTTCTGTAAACTGCTCCCTAATCCATACCTTACTCTTTTTTTTTAGACCTTACTCTTTTTTTTTTAGATTTATTTATTTATTATGTATACAACATTGTGCCTCAATGTATGCCCGCACGCCAGAGGAGGGCATCAGACCTCATTACAGATGGTTGTGAGCCACCATGTGGTTGCTGGGAATTGAACTCAGGACCTCTGGAAGAGCAGCCAGTGCTCTTAACCTCTGAGCCATCTCCCCAGCCCCATAGACCCTATTTTGTGTAAGTCTAATGTAGGCAACTGCAGATGTGTCCATAACTGCCCTGGCTGTGGTTTGCCTAGAAGAGAACATTTTATAGCCCTTTGTAGTCCCTTTGTACACTATGAAGATGTTTCTCTCATTGTTAATAAAAAGCTAATTGGCTGATAGCTAGGCAGAATTTTTGAGGCAGTGGATGCTGAGAAAAGGGGCAAAGACAAGAGTCATGAGGAGACATGGAGAGAAGATAAACATGCCATGCTGAAAGAAGGTACTGCCATGTAGCGGAGTGGTAGATAAGAAAAATGGGTGAATTTAAGTTATAAGAGCTAGCTAGTAACAAGTCTAAGCTATTGGTTCAACATTTACAATTAAGTTTCAGGGTGGATGCAAGAGCAGTGAGGGGAGGAATCAGACATGGGAAACTTCTCAGTTTCATTTCAGGAGAGATGGACGGAGAGGAAGCACATTCCCAGCAGTGGACAGATCCCAGCAGAGGATGTAAGGAGTTGGCGAGGGAAAGAAGTGAGCCAGGCCATGATGGCTGGGAGAATCTTGCAGCCTGACTGGCTAGCAGCTAAAGTGCTTCATTATTTATACAGAATTTAGTAAGTAGGGATACATTCATGTTGTTCCAAAACATAGATCATATCATTTTTGTTTTGGGGCATGTGTTTCACTTCCTTTTGCTCATCTTTTAGTCATCATTAATAAACTATGAGGGAAGTTATCATTTCCAATCATTTGCCCTCAAGTTTTGACATCATTGATAGCCAGAGTTATCTTTTATAATCATTCTTGCTCATTAACCTTATAACCCAATTTTTAAGACTCTAGAAGTAGATGACAGGATGTTCTCAGGCTGGCAGCTTTTGTGGCTACAAGGACGCTAGACCAAAGCAAAATCTCTAAGCTAGTCTGGGCAGACTGCCATGTCCCAAGCAGTATATTATTAATTCTTAATGGTCAGAGTATCCAAGAAATATCCTCAGGGAAAAGCTGCTGCAGTTATTATCCAAATTCTGGCATAATACAATGTTTACATTTTATATCTTTATAGAATTTGTCTAATCCTGGCATTCTGTGTTCCTTGGTCATATGACACCATAGTGGCTCTGTATGAACTAACTTTTCTAAGAGAGGTCCTGACATCACATTCTTTCATCCTTTATACATCATTCTTTGCACATCACTATGAGTCTCTGTGTAGGACAGAGGTAACTTCAGATAATCTAACTTTGTTGCTGTATGTGCCATGAAATTACCTGAGTGTATAGTGGGAAGAGGCTTACAATCTGAACCGTGGCCAACTCCTCTAGTCCACCCAATCTTTTAATTTTTTAAAATCATCTTTTCTCATTTTACATACCTATCCCAGTTCCCACTCCCTCCTCCCCTCTAGCTCCTCCCACAGTCCCCCATTCCACCCCTATCCACTCCGCAGAGAGGGTAAGACTTCCCATGGGAAGCCAACAAAGTCTGACACATTCTGAGGAGAGACCCTCCTCCCATATTTAGGCTGAGTAAGGTATCCTTCCAAAAAGAATGGGTTCCAACAAGTCAGTCCAAGCACCAGCGACAAATCCTGGTCCCACTGTCAGTGATCCCAAAGATTGCCCAAGTTACACAACTGTCACCTACAGAGGACCTAGTTTGGTCCTATGCAGGTTCCCCCACTATCAGTCCAGAGTCAATGAGCTCCCACTAGCTCAGGTCAGCTATTTATGTGGGTATCCCACATAACGGTCATGGTCTTGACCCCTTTGCTCATATTATTGCTCCTCTCTGTCTTCAACTGGTCTCTGGAAGCTAAGCCCAGTGCTTAGTTGTGGATCTCTGAATCTGCTTCCATCAGTTGCTGGATGAAGGTTATATAATGACAATTAAGGCAGTCATCAATCTGATTACAGGGGAAGGATAGATCAGGTACCCTCTGCACTACTGCTTGGGGTCATCCTTATGGATTCCTGGGAATTTCCCTGGTGCCAGGTCTCACACTAGCCCCATAATTAGCCCACCCAATTGTATTGAGCTTTTTGAGTTTACTTTGTTTTGATTATCTAGTTCCTGAGTAAGTACATGGATAGATATTTCAAGAGTGTCTCATAGCCTCATAAAGAGACCCCTGGCTTTTTTTTTATGTGTGCCACAACCTCCAAAGTGTAAGGAAGACCTTCAAGTAGATAAGGGTATCTCCCAAAAGTGGAGGGGGGGGGCAGGGGTTGCATGTTCAGGACTATCCTGGGGAAGCTTAGAAGCAGAAGGCATAAATGATTCATAAGAAATTTTCCATCAATCCAATATCCCCAAATTAAAAGAATCCCAAGTACGTAACCAGTAGAAATGACAACCAAAGGTGGCACAGCAGCCCAGCTTTGAGGGATCTTTGTTAAGCAGCTATGCTGGTTTTATTACTCTTGCTGTTCCCATCAGATACAGCTGTGCCAGTACAGAAAACCTCTGCCTACAGCCCTCTCCCTATCTTTTGGCTTTCACATTCTTTGTACTCTTCCATAACGTCCCCTGAGCCTTAGAAGGGGCAGCATAAACTTTGTTTAGGGTGGAGCACCCAATCATCCGGTCCTCAGGATCTTGAGCAGCTCATGTCTCTGCAGTCACTGCTGTTCACTACAGAGGGAGGTTTCTGTAGTGAGACTAGCATTTGTCTATGGGTATGTGATGGTTTTAACGTCAATTTGCACCAAATTAGAATTTTTTTGAACTTTTATTGATTTTTTTTTGTGGATTTTTACATAATGTACTCTGATCCCATTTATCTCCTTCAAATCCACCCTCTACCCTTGCAACCACTCCCTCCCAAAACAAAACCAAATTTAAAAGGAAAAAACCAAAACCCAAACAAAACAAAAACAAGAATCTTGTGGAAGCTATAGTGTGGCCTGTTAAGACACACAGTTTACCCTCTAGTCTGTTCATCTTTACTTGACCATGTTCATTAGAATTAATCTCCCTGTTAAGATTAACAGCTAGGACCTGTTAGAGACCCTGCCTCAAACAAACAAACAACCACCGAAACAAAACAATAAGCATCAAACCACTACCACAACACTTCTAAAGATCAAGTTATGTTCACGAAGCCAGCCCCATAGAGGATACTAAAGAGAACACATGTATTTATGAGACTGTAGGGAAAAATGGGGGTTAAGTCAGTGGTTAAGCAAAGAAGGACTAAAATAAATGAGCCAAAATTAACAAAATGTCATTTTCAATAATATAATAATACATATTTCAATAATGACTATCAATGGTTCCAGCTGCTCATTCAAGAGGCAGGCTGGATTTATCCCTACTGCTCGTACGGGTATTTTGGGAACCTATTCTCTTTGGATGGATACTTTGCTCAGCCTAGATATAGTAGGGAGGGCCTTGGACCTTCCCCAAAGCAATGTGCCTTACCTTCTCTGAGGAGTGGGTGGGGGTGGGGTGGGAGAGGGGTATGTGGAATGAATGGGAGGAGGAAAGGGAGTGGGAACTTGAATTGTTATGTATGAGTTTGTTTTCTTTTTAAAAATAAACAAAAAAACAAAACAAAAACAAAAAAGATTTCAGCTGGGTATAGTGGCACACACGGTTAATTTCAACACTGAGTTCAAGGCAAGTCTGATATCTATATCTATATACCAGTGTGTATGTATCTGAATATATATATACACACACATATATATGTATATATATATATATAATACATACACATATGCCTTGATGGAGGTCATTATCATTTATTACAAAAGATGACAATACTCAAGGTGTGCCACTTGGTCTCTGATGAAGAAATCTCGTTTTACAAGGACTGTGAGAAATACAGACTCCAGAATATCTTTCCTTAAAAAAAGGATTTATTTATTTATTTATTATGTATGTATACAATATTCTGTCTGTGTATATGTCTGCAGGCCAGAAGAGGGCACCAGACCTCATTACAGATGGTTGTCAGCCACCATGTGGTTGCCGGGAATTGAACTCAGGACCTTTGGAAGAGCAGGCAATGCTCTTAACCACTGAGCCATCTCTCCAGCCCCCAGAATATCTTTTGTGTCTGATTTTACATGTGCTACATTGCATTCTTTCCCTAGCAGCTATGGGGAACTCCCGACAGCCTGTATCTAATGTGTGTGTATCTTATGAATGCAATCCCAATATACTGGCATTTTTATCTGTGGATTGTCAAGAAGGGGGCTCCTCTTTAGCTGTTTTGTCCAATTGATATTAATAATGTTAGTTTATACAGAATTTTGATGAAAAAATGAACACAAAGAGATGCTACTCAAGTTCCCCTTCAGAACTCTACTGGAACACAGCTCAAGAAAACAGCTGTATTTCCCCAGCTGCCAAGACAGACATATACTATCAACTGATATAAAACTTCAAAGTAGCTTTAGATTAGAGCAGGTGCTTTGCTAACGGGCTGTAAGATGAACTATTCACAGAAAGATACAATCTTATTTACAAGAACCCAGAGCCAGCTGTCTGATTTGTTGGGCCAAGGTAAAAAGTACAAAACACCTTCACTGTGGTGCCAGGTCTGGCTGATTACCAAGGACAGAGATTAACTCTCTGTGCAACTTTCCAACCTCAGTTTTATGGCCTTTGTTCAGATACCATGGGGAGAGAGCCCCTAACTGGCCAACGCTGCAAAATATAAACTAACTTCATAGCCCAGAGAGGGAGAGTTACAAGTCTCCCCTTTTTATGGCCAAGGGTTACATGCAGGATGGAAAACTACATTTTAAGATATAAAATGCTTTCAATGTCACTGTGCCCTGTGCCCTGGAGAGTGCGGAGTAAGGTTGTCTGCACATGCGCCACGGACACAGAAACCTACCACACCCAACAACTGCAGATGAGAGACAATCAACATCAGAGCAGAAATTAAATAGAGATGAAGGGAAAAAAAAAACAAATTAATGAAATGAAGAGTTAAAGAGAGGAAAAAATATTTATATTTTTTTATTTTCAAATGTGGGGGGCGAATGTAACACATGGCACATGTATGGAGGTCAAAGGACAACTTGCAGCAGTCGCTCTCCTCATCATGTGGGCTCCAGGGATTGAAGCTAGGTCATTCGTGCTGGCAGCAAGGGAGCCATCTTGCCAGCACTACCAAGGAGATTTCTTTTCTTTCTTCAAGTAATACCCTGCTGTCAGTGAAGGTCTAGGAGATTCCCTCGGTGATGGGATGCTTTACAGCTGGTGATCCCCCTAGACTTTAGATCCAAGGCTCCCATCCTTCCCAAGTCCGGCCAAGGATATTGGGGTCTGTGGCCTGGTCCACCAAGCACTTCACTTGAGTCTCTTCTGAAAGTCCACTCTCCGGCTCTTGTGCACGAATGTTGTGGTCTTTGTTTCCTCGAGCCACAGCCATATAACTCCCAAAGGCAGATGAGTTTTCATGGCCTAGATATAACTCATCACTGGAAAACATATTGATTGAATATGAAAACACAAACACAAATGCTTTTTCCCTTTTGACCCGGATAGCGGGTTATCCTTTACAAATATCTACCACCATTTAGACATTATTTTCTTCCTGCCACTCAAAACTTTGAATTCTAAGTTTGAGTTAGTAGGAAAACACAAAACATGAGTAATATAATTGTTAACATTTGTTTGGAAGTTTTTGCTTTTGTTTTTCTAGAGCAGACACTTAGAAGTGGAACTGCTGGGTATAATGCTAACTCTGTTTAGCTTCTTAAGGAGGAGTCAGGCTGTTTACCATAGCAACTGCACAACTCTGCATGCCTACCGATTACAATTCTCCACATCCCCACTCACACTTCTCCTGTCTCATCTGAAAGCTGTCGTTACACACACGATGTGAACTTCGTTTGCACTTCCTTAATGACTCTTCACACAATCAGTGGTCATTTGTACATTTGCACATCTTTAGAGAAACGTCTGATTCCTTTGATCTTTAGAAATTAGGTTATCAATTTTACTTTTATAAAGGATTCTATTTATCCATTTTTATTTTCTTAAGGATTTTGTTTTTGAGAGAAGGTCACTTTTTGTTGCGGTCAGACTCAAACTTGGTACGTGCTAAGGATGTCTTCTACCTCCCACAGGCTGGGTTTATAGATTTGCACCACCACAAATGGACATTAGAAAAATTATTTTAGAGATTTGTGTCTGTGCTTGTGGGTGCCTCCAAGGGCCAGAAGAGGACATCAGATCCCTGGAGTTGGAAGTACCAGTGGTTATTAGCTCTATTAAGTGGGAACTGAAACTGCAGTCCTCCAAAGAGCAAGCACTCTTAACTACTGAGCCATCTCTCTACCACCCCTACCCTGCACTGTGCTTTTAAAGAACTTATTAGTCCTTTCTCAGATATATGACTCACAAGAACTTCGTCCATCTGTGCACTGTCCTAATTTAAGAGAAGACTTATTTTTATTTTATGTGTACAGATGCTTTACCTGCATATAATGTGCACCACAGGATGTCTGAGACCCGAGGAGTCCAGAAGGGGCATCAGATCCCCTGGAACTGGGGTTACAGACCATTGTGGATGCTGGAAACCAAATCTTGCTCTTTTCCAAGAACAAAAAACGCTCTTAACTTGAGTCACTTCTCTAGCCCCACTACTTAGAAAAAAAGAAAATCAACAAAACCAAACTATTTATTTACTTGCATGCCTCTGTTTGTGCTTATAAAGGCCAAAAGGTATCAGATTCCCATGGAGCTGAAGTTAAGTGGCTGTGAGCCACTCGGTAAGGGTGCTTGGCACTGGACTTGAATCCTCTGGACGGGCAGCAGGCATTCTTATTGCTGATGATTTTTCCAACCATTACATTTTTACTCTACTATCTCTGGGAACAGAACCCAGGTCTTATGCTTGCCAGGTTAGTATACTAACTCCTATGTTCTTGATTGCATCCTGTACAGCACAGCTCTGAACTCTGAAGTTCAATTATCTGTCTTGTTCTTGCTCATGCCTCTGGTGTCACATCTAGTAATGTTAAGTGTCATAGCCAAATTCAATTCAAGACCAACTTAATTTTTTTCTAAGTGTTTAGCATTTAAGTCTGATACATCTTGAATTAATTTTTGCAAGTAATGTGAGACAGGGCTCTAATTTCATTCTCTTGTCAACAATAATCACTATATAGACCTGGTACTCATGTTAAAAATCAAGTCAATTACAGAGTATATCTTACTACTGCTTAGAATTAAAGTTTAAATTTCTTACTTACTAGGAATACTACCTATAAATTTCTATTTGCTTTAGATTTCAATTAAAAAAAATTGAAAGGTTAATGCAGCTCAGAATACTGTCTGAGATGCTGACACTGTGTTCTTCACAATGAGATCTAGTGCTCATCAGGACCAAATGGGTCAAATGCCCCAGGAAGTACCAAGGCAAATGGAAATTCCAAGCCTCTTCATATGAGTTTGGTTCTTGCACTGGTGCTGGCTGGAGAGATGCATAGGAAAGATGGCACAGGTGTGAGCAAAGTCTTCGCAGGCCTGGGCTGGAGTGGAAGCCTCCCTAAGATGCACTTTCCCCACGTGCACAGTGAGAACTGCCACAATGCTCTCATGTGTCTGAGGAGCTTAGCACTTCTGAACGCGCACTGATTTCGTGTTCACAAGTCTTACCAAGTTATAACTGCTGGGTTGGCCCCTGCTAATTTTCTCTTAGCATAGCGTATTTTCTGCTGAGGATACCAATTCTTTTCAGTTACGTTTATTTCTTGAATCCATGATCCTCCTCTTTTCAGCATTTTCTGCTCAAAACACTAAAGGGAAAGAAAGAACATAATTTTCTCTACTAATTCTAACAGTATATATAATTACATTTGAAACATTAAACCAAGCAATTATCCTAAAACAAACATCTGTAACAGCTCTATAGCTTTCTAGATAGATCCTGATGTGGGCTATATCGCTGTGACCATGCGATGCAGAGACACGAGAAAGAGTCTCCATATAAAAGGATGAGCTCTACTGGGTTTAATGCTTTGGGGACATATTCTGGATAGCCTTCCATTCAAACAGCACTATCCATTCTTATGATTAAGGAAGAATTCACGTGAATGATTTCTAAATCAAAGGCTTTTGTTCGGTGCTAGAGTTCAAGGACTAAGAAAACCAGGGTTCAATTCCCAAAAACCACATGGTGGTTTACAACCTACTGTAATTCCAGTTCCAGGGGCTCTAACACCCTCTTCTGGCCTCTGCAGGCACTGCATGTATATGGTGCACTTATATATCCAAGCAAAGTATTAAAAAAAAAAAACCCTAAATATTTTTGCTAAAAGTTCTAGGTTGGGAGGAAGATGGCTGTAATCCCAGAAATCAGGAAGTAGAAACAATACTCTCTAGAGTTCAAGAACAGCCTGGGACACATAATGAGTTCTAGGCTAGCTCAGATATAGAGTTTATAATTACCTGCTATAATTACCTATTTATAATTACCACCACCACCACCACCACCACCACCACCACCACCACAAGTTGTGTAAAGAGAGAACTCAGAGTTACTGTTACCCATGGGTCTATACTGTCACCCCCCAGTTAGTATCAAACAACAAAGTAATTAAGTTTCCTCCAAACAAGTGTTTGCTTTTGAGAAATGTAACCGAAATAATGTAAATATTTCAGTAAATGCAACTTGATGCATTTTCATCATAAAAACAAAATATGGATGTGTCTATACAAAACCAAAATGTACCTTCCAATCAAAAGAGGGCTCCTTCACAAAAACCTCCATGGTGTCAGTGAGCAGACCTGCGCGTGAGCGGAAAGCCCTCAGGGCATGCACCATGACAGCACACACAAGACCCGTTTCCTTCATTGGTAACATGAGATTGACAAACTGGCGGGTTAGACGAAAAGGCATCAACTCAGGAACTGGAAGAAACTAAACAGAGAAAAAAGTATATTTAAGTAAACACATTGTGTTGAATAGTTTTATGTCAGCTTGACCCAAGCTAAAGTCATCTGAGGAGGGAACCTCAATTAAGAAAATGCCATAATAAGATTGGACTGTAGGCAAGCCTGAGGGCATTTTTAAAATTAATTAATTGATTTTTTAAAAACAATCTTTTCTCATCTTACATACCAATCCCATTCCCCACTCCCACACCTTCCCCTACCTCCCCCCTTCTCTATCCATACTCCTCAGAGGGTAAGGCTTCCCATGGAGAGTCAACAAAGTCTAGCGCATGAGGCAGGACCAAGGCCCTCCCCACTATATCTAGGCTGAGCAAGGTATCCCTCCAAAGAGAATGGGTTCTAAAAAGCAGGTTCAAGCAGTAGGGATAAATCCTGGTCCCACTGTCAGTGGTCTGAGGACATTCTCTTAATCAGTGATGGATGGGGGAGGGCCCAGTCCATTCTGGATGGTGCCATCCCTAGGCTGTTGTTCCTGGATTCTATAAGAAAGTAGGCTGAGCAAGTCATGAGGAGCGAGCCAGTAAGAGCACTCCTCAATGGCCTCTGCATAAATTCCTGTCCTGATTTCCTCCAATGATGGACAATACCTACACCAAATAAACCCTTTCCTCCCCAACTTGTTTTTGGGTCATGGCGTTTCATCCCAGCAATAGTAACCCTACCTAGGACAGAAGTTGGTACAAGGATACTGGGGTACTGCTGTGACAGACCTGACCATGCTGCTTTGGGAAGGACTGTGGACAGACTTTGGAACTGTGGGCTAGGAAAGCAACCGAGTGTTAAGAGCTCGGGGTGCTGTTCTGCAGAAGCCTGGAGTAGGAGAACGTTGAGGCCTAGCGTGTGGAATCTCAGAGGGAAGTAAAGACTTCCCAGCCAGTGGGGCTAAGAATCTGTGGTTCTGGTGAGCAGGGACTAAAGAGTCAGCTGTGATTAACAAGAGACCAGGACTATGAAGTTAAACCTCTGTTTTACTAGGACAACTGGTGCTGGTCAGCTGGAGCGGAGAAGTTAGTGGTGACTAAGCAGAGACCAGCCTCTGCCATGAGGTCTGGGCCTATGGAGGACAGCTGCAGCTCTGCCCTAGGACTCTCACTGGAGTGGGAAGAGAACGACCTTGAGTCTGCCCAGCTGAGCACCATTACGGTGAGAGAGCTTACGTTGGGGAAATGGAAGAGAGGGGCCGAAAGGTGCATGTGCTGGGGAGAGCAAGGGCAGTGAGGAACAGGCTGCTGTGGGTGGCATGCTTGCAACCTGGAATCATGGTGATGCCCGGGCCTGGGCTGCTGCCAAGGGCTATGTCAGGGCCCAAGCTGTGGTGGTCTGTGTTGGTGTTTGTGGCTCGTGTCACCACCGAGGGCCCTGTGGACGCTTGGAGGCTGGGCCACCTCCTACGACCATGTCTGGGTGTGAGGGCTGTGCTACCCCCACAGGGGCTACGCCTTGCAAACAGGCCTGTGTTTCCACACCAGATCCGTGGTATTGTCCAGAGCTGGACTGCTGCCGAGGGCTATGTCTGGATCCATGGCTTTGTAGCAACCAGGCTCTGTGTTGATATCTGTAGCTCCTGTTGCCACAGAGGGCCATGCAGAGAGGCCTGTAGTCTGGGCTGACACCTGAGGCCATGTTGGTGTTTGAGAGCCATGTGGCCATCAGGGTCGTACAGATTTGGGTGGCATGTGCTGCCACCTGGGGCCATGGTGACATCTGAACCTGAACTGTGGCTGAGGGCCACATCTGTGCCCATGGTCCTACCACAGTCAGAATCTTCAGTGATGTCCATGGCTACTGCTACTGTCAAAGGTAGAATGGGTACCTGGGGCAAGGCTGCCACCTGGGACCATGCAGATGTGGGTGACCGGTGGTGCCAGCTAGGATTAGGGTGATATTATTTCTTTCTTCAAAAAGTGTCAGGTTTTAGGACCATGCCACCAAAGCCAACTTAACCCACCATTGCTCCGTTAATTAATTTCTGGAGATGTTACAAAGTCACATGATATGATGGCCAATCTTGGCTGTCAGCCTGACTACATCTAGAATCAGTGAAAGTTCAAGCACCTATAAGGGATCCTCTGAGGTGAGAAGACACACCAAATCTGGGCCACACCTGGTGGCATCCTATACAAAGGGTGTAGAAGGAGAAAACTTGCTTTCTGCCTGTTTGCTGTAGGTCTCACAGCAAGGTCAATACCCTGTTGCTGAGGCTGCTGATTCTAACCCTGTTGGTGTTAGAATCTACTTCTCTGGGGTTCCAACGCAGACTGAAGATTAGGAATCTTCCAGGGCTCTAGCACCTGACCAGGACTGCTGAGACATCCAGTCTCCTGGATTGAACAACTACTTGATTCTTGGCCTTTCTATCAGGAGACAGCTGTTGTGGGACTAGCTGAACCACTCTAATGAAACGCATGTATGTATTCATTCCATCAGTTATGTACCTTTAGAGAACCCTGACAAGTACATATCCCACTTCCAGGTCATCAGTGGGCATTAAGGACAACACACCTGAGTAGCTGATCCAAATGCATGTCCAAAGTCAATTCCAATCACGCTGCCCGTCTCCATGGCTACCATGAAATTGTTGAGATGTCTGTCTCCAATACCGAGGAGCCAGTGGCTGATACACAACAGTGCATGAGAGCTGGCGAAGTGGGAACGTAGTGCCAGGAAGGCCTCAGGGCTGGTGCTCATCTTCACAAAAGCCCGCCTAGGAGAGAGATGAATCACATATAGTTTCTGCCATGCCACTAGTGTTTGTGAAGTCACAAATATACTTACTTTAAGAGGTCAGCAGGCACTTTATTTTCCCTTTTTCTAAAAGCCATGACTGTTTCTGTATGGTTAGCTCTTCTGTGATTTAAGACAAACATTTCATTAGAACAAATTTCTGGTGAATTTAAAATTATTTATACTAAAATATAGTATCATCTAGGCAGAGCAGGTGGATCTCTGTGAGGTCAAGACTCAAAAGTTTGCATTTTTTTAGAAGAATGAACAAATGTAAATCAAAACCAAACTTACTTGTACATTAGTGCATAGGCTCCATTATCACTTTTCCCCGACATTTTTATTAGCCAGTCTTTATATTCACGAGGTGGTGCATAAGGATCACTAGGAAGTAGGGAAAAGGGAATTAGAATTAAAGAGGTATTCTGCATGGCAAAGAATACTGGAAATTTATTAAAAAACAGTGAAGAATAAATACAACTTTCAATGTACCATTATTCATCCCTAATGACTCCAGGATAAACTCAAACAACTTCCTTATGCGAAAACTCTGGCATAATCAAATCAGGTGCAAAATATTTCCCTCTTCATGCAGAGAAAAATAAGATGTTAAAATAAACACAAAGTCTGTGACCTAGGCATGTCACCCTAAAAGGCAGCCTGACAATAATGATATCGCTGCTGGAAGGACTCATTTGACCATAAGCCAATCTTTACAAATCATTCACAAAACATCTGCTTTTCCTTGTTTCTTGATTAGTTCCAGATATTTCTT
The DNA here is from genome assembly GCF_903992535.2 of Arvicola amphibius. Lineage (NCBI taxonomy): Eukaryota > Metazoa > Chordata > Mammalia > Rodentia > Cricetidae > Arvicola > Arvicola amphibius. The sequence continues at coordinate 113,682,588 of NC_052056.1, read as the reverse complement.
TACCATTTCTCAAATGCAGATACAAATAAAATCCATCTTAGGTATGATAAAGTATTTTCTTAATGCCGGAAAATGCTCATCTTGAATTTGAGAAGCCTTTAGTAACTCTGCACAGGTGAGAATCAGCACTTGTACAGGTGGACACACTGTGGTGTGCATATACTTGGTCACTTTTCAGTTTGTGCTGCAGCTTTCCTAATGAGCTTTCAGAAGTTAAACAGTTACAAGTTGAGGGGCAGGTTGGTAGCATGCATCAATGATTCCAATCCTGGTACTCAGGCTCCAATGCCAGCCTGGACTACACAATGAAATTTAAAAAGCTGTCATGTTCCTTAAATTCCAGTATAGGCAGATCTCTATGCATTTCCAGGCCATCCAATATGACCTAAGAACACACTACCTGATATAAGCCACTTTCTCCTCTTTCGACATATTATTGAAAAGAAAGTCCTTCAAGGTCATAGTATTTTCAATCCATTCAATTAATCCTAATCTGAAAGATAAAATACAACGTTTCAAATAAGTGCAAACAAATCCCAACTGCTCCTTCTTCATCAGAAAAAATGTTCTGAAGAATAAAAGCGAAACAGATTTCTTCCTATCCAGTCTCTACTTCTCACTTACATTCATATGTAAATCTAGTTGAGTCCCGTCCATGGGACACTTCCAGCACCCACAGACATATTTCGGGGCTCAGACAGGGTGGGGTGCATACCCCGCCCCCTACATATACCGTCTCACTCAGGCCATACCTGGAGGTCATGGGCACCACACGGTAAGTCATTAACTGCATGTTTCTCTGACTGCAGGCAGCATTCTGAGCGAGGATGGCATTCATGACCTCAAAGAGCTGCTCAATGCGCTGGTCCTGACGGAGGTCCTCGCCGCCTTTTACCAGGAAGGGATACTCCTTTTCATCATGGCCTCGAATAACAATGCGCTTTGGTTTCCTCATGGAGGCCATTACTTTTACCTTTAAACATTAAGAGATTTGTTGTTTAAAAAAATAATCTTGCTATGTTGCCTGGCTTAGTTTCTAATGCCTGGGCTCAAGTGGTCCTTCTACCTACTGAGTAGTTGGGGCTACAGTGTGCACTACTGCAGCGGGGCAAAACCAAAAACCTTAAAACAGTATTAGAGTAGCTCACTACATCCTGGTCAGGGTGGATGCATTCCTCAAAGAAAGACCTGAGGGCACTCAGGTGGTATGGGCTGAGGCTTCAGGGCCATCTGTCATCTCGAGGGCTGTGCTCATGCACACTCAATATTGGCTACAGACACTATCCTTCTCAACATGTGATGTCTACCATAATGGTTTTCTTTTATAAAAGATTAATTCTACACATAACCTACAATGGACATATACTGCTTATACTTCATTTATTATACTTTTCTCTATTTTTGACATTGTAATTTAATTATAACATTTCTCCTTCCAAACCCTCTCATATGCCCCTTCCAACTCTCCTTCAAATTCATGGCTTCCATTTTCATCAATTGTTATTGCAGCCATATAAGTATTTATATATACATATATATTCTTAAACATAACCTATTAAGTCCATATAGTGCTACATGTATATATTTTTGGGGGCTGACCATTTGGCACTTAACTTATAATACTCTTAAATACAACTGATATTGAAACATAGACATTATCTTTAGGAATCTGATCAATATAGTAATTTGGGAACAACAGGTTAGTGGGAAATTGACCAACACATCGAATGTCACAGAGACAAGGATAACAGAGACAGCATACCCGCTCATCGAATCCAGAGATCCGGACGTGATATTCAGGCAGTGGCTTGCCCTTCCCGTCATACTGGCCTACAGCAGACACAGAGCCTCGCTTAGATATCGTCTGTTACAAAACTTCCACGTTTTAAGACATATATGTTGAGTTAGTAAAATATGTTGATGTGACATGATACTTATTTTTTCTTTAATTCAAAGTTTTCATTTATAGAAATCAGCCATAGCCAGGCATGGTAGTGCACACCTTTAACCCCAGCACTCATCCAGGTCAGCCTGGGCGACACAGTGAGACCCTGTGTTAAAACAAAACAGCAACAACAACGAAGAAAGAAAAAGAAAAAGCTACATCCTCTTCCCCTGAAGCTGGCGAGTGTAACTACACATTGTCAGCAGTGAAGAGACGCCTTCTCCCAAGCTTTCTCTTCCATTTGCTGAGAAGGGAAAAGCAGCCACCAGATTAAAACGCTCCTTTTTGGGGGGGAAAGTCTAGGTTGGGAAACATGGAATAGGAAGAAATTTCTTCTGACATTTTGCTGCATGTGACATCTCAGTGTCATAAATTGTTTTCCTGTTGCTGCTCTCTTCGAGTGGGACCAGGCGTTGCCTCCCGGGAAGCAACCTCTCTACACCTGAACTAATTCCTGAAGAAAAGTTACGGGGAAACAAAGTAGGAATCAATGATTTGGGGTCACTGTAAATACTAAATGGGAATCTGAACACCTGACATAATAAAAAATATAGTAAACTGTACTAAGTCATAATAATTATAGGTTTTCCTAATGATGAATATGGTTGGGGAAGACACTGGAGAGATGCCGCAGCAGTTATGAGCAATTGCTGCCCTTCCAGATAACCTGGGTTTGGTTTCCAGCACCCATGCCACTTCTTAACTCCAGCTCCAGGGGACAGAGCATTCTCTTCTGGTCTGTGGGCACTTGTGCTCACATGAATTTACCTGCACAGACACATAACCAAAAAGTAAAAAAAAAAAAAAGATGGGCCGAAGAGGTGATCCATTAGGTAAAAGTGCTTCTGGCACAAGCACAAATCTCCAGCTCTCATGCAGAAGCCATGTATGGTAGCTGTAGTTATCTATGGTCCTAGCTAGTACTCTTAGAGGAACTGGAAGGCAGAGACAGGAGAATGCACAGGTGCACATAAGCCAGCCAGCCTGGTGTGTGCAAAAAACAAGGTTCTGTCTCTCAAGCAAGGTGGAAAGATGAATACCTTGGGTTGTTTTCTGACCTCTATATGCATATATGTACGCTACACACAATATATACACCCCTGCATTCTCTCTCTCTCTCTCTCTCTCTCTCTCTCTCTCTCTCTCTCTCTCTCTCTCTCTCTCTCTTTTTCCACACACACACACACACAAGGATTCCAGTGTCATTTAGAAAGCAAGAGTTCGCTGCCATGTTATTCTCCTTAAGGAGCGTTCTTGTCACTACTGGATGCTCACTAACCAGGAATCTCCACTTCGTTCCCTGGGGGCTGCACTCTGAACGCACTCATCCAGGGGGAGTACTCTTTCAGGTTCCCAGGCGGCTTCAAGTTTGTTCTCATCCTTACAAACAGTGCATCAGTGATATTACGGAAGTGACTGGGCTTCATTGTAGGCAGCTTAGAACCATCATTCCCAAAGCTTTTGTCAAATTCTTTCCCGAAGGCCTGAAAATTAAAAATTTACTATTATGACCACTGCTTCCATTGTATATCAGAAAAAGCTTTAAGTTTATGAATATTTCAAGACTTTAAAACATTTTGAGTGTCCCCTTTTTTCTGTGTCTTCTCTTCCTTAGGCAGGTAATTATTAGAACAACTGCTAGTTACAAATTCTAGTAAGTGCTTCAAAAAAAAAAAAAAACAAAAAACAAAACAACAACAACAACAAAAACCAAACAGATGCTATGACTTTACACATAAAAAATGGTTAAAAACTCCACTAGAAAACTTCTAGAGCAGATAAGCACTTTCAGCAAAGTATCAGGATAGAGAATTAACACACAAAAATCAGTTGCTTTTCTATATACACATGGCAAATGGACTGAGAAAGGAATCAGGGAGCTAGAACCTTTTACAATAGCCCCAATATATATTTGGGGTGCGGGTAACTTCAACCAAGCAAGTGAAAATCTTGTTGTATAATAAAAACTTTAAGACGTTGTAGAAAGAAATTGAGGAAACCAGAAGATGGAATGATCTCCAATTCTCATCAATTTAAGAATAGATAATGAAAATGGGGTACATTTATACACAATGGAATATTACTGTTCAATTGTGAAACATGAAATTATGAGATTTACAGTTAAATAGGAAAAATCATCCAGAATTAGATAATCCAAACCCCAATTGACAAATATTGTATGTTTTCTCTTAAATGTAGATGTTAGATTTGAAGCCTTTGATAGGTGTGCCACTATCATAAGTACAGAGGTTAGGGACCTATGTAGGAAGTGGCAACTTGGGGAGTGGGACTGGATTTCCCAAGAAAGGGGAAGTAGAACACATTGTTACAAAGGACAGAGGGTAAACTAGAATGGATGACTAAAAAGGGAGAGCAGGAGAGAAGGGCAAAGGAGGAAACACGGGAAGAAACAACTAACACTGAAGGCCCTTTGGAAAAACAGGAAAACCTACTACTGTAGGAGCTTCCCAAAATGTATGCCTATGTGGGAGGAATCTAAATGCAGTCACCAAATATAAGGAAGAACAGTGCCAACTAGATATCTTATTCCACCAAGTGAAACTTTCAGTGTCAGGAATGGGCTGCATCTTGTGAAGTCACTGGAAATCCCCAAACATCACAGGGTAGCTTTTACTCTCCACAAACTGATGGTGAAGCTCTATTGCTGGAGACAACATTCACTTAGGTCATCTTACATGAGATGTCATCTTTAGTAAAGCCTAACTAAAAGCTTTACCCTACTGACTAGTGTTGATGGACTGGAAGTACTTTGTACACTAGCAAAGGGGAAAGGTAATCATTAATATCACCCAGCTATAAACCCTGTGACCTACAACAGTTATCTGCCTGCAAGATATACTGTGTAACAGTGGTACAAATGCTATGGGAGTAACCAACTGATTTTTTTTTTATTGGATTTAAGGACCAACCAATAAAATGTAACCCATACACGACACTACCAAAATGGCCAAAAACCTGAGACCAGATAGTTCATGGGCTAGGGGAAAACCCACTATTATTCTGCTAAAGGAACATAGCAATAATGTTCCTAATACACAAAGATCCATACCTCACTCAACCTATATCAAAGAAGCTTCTTTTTACAGTAGATAGGAATTATCACAGTGACCTTCAGCTGGACAATAGGCAGAGTAGGAGAGACTTTTGAGTATTCAGTCCTAAATGTCTTCAACAAATCTCCCACCCCCAAGCTTGTGGGAGAAGGGGAAAGAGTTTCAGAGTCAGAGGTGGTGGAAACAGGGCCTCCAGACACAACGGGGCTAATGCACACATGAACTCACAGACTGTGGTAGCATGCACAAGATTTGCACAGGTTCAAGTCAGAGTTTCATCACCGAGAAGGGGAAGTGGAGAGAGGGTCCCACTCCTAGCCAAGACGCTATCTGTAACTGATACCTGCTTGCAAAGTAAAACTTAGTTTTCTTCAATGGAGTCTCACTGGGTGTATCAACCACACTTTAGAGAATGCCCCACGACCTGCAGGAGATGGCCTACACAAAATGAGTTCATTGGTACCTTTTCAGACCTTTTGTTTTATTTTGGTATTTTTGAGTTTTTTTTTTTTTTGCTTATTTGATTTTTGTTTTGTGATTTTTTTTGGTGTGTTTTTTAAAGAGAGAAAAAATAACAAAGTTCAGAGTGTAGGAAGGTAAGGAGAATCTTGTAAAATTGAGGGAGGGGGAAATATGGTCAAAATAAATTTGCATGTAAGAAAATTTAAATTAAGAAAATAAAAGAGAGTACCCCTTAATTAAGTACTCTTTCCAAATCCACAATAACTAAAACAGATCCCCCTCTGTCACACTTGTCTGAAATACAGCTTTTTATAAGCAGTATTGTTTACACAATCCCTCTGACACTGGGAACTGCATCTGTAGAGTGTCTCTGAGCACCCAAACTGGTTCCCCAATACATGCTTCAGAATACTTATAGCCTCATGTAAGACAGAAATACTTTCTTGACCCAGTACCTAAGTCATCTTAGAATTAAAAATACTGAACTACACGTACTTTTCAGACACCAGAATCTGAGCATGAAGGGAACACAGTAGACTCCAAGTTCTGCCTGCTGACCCACTTGTCACCACTCTTGCAGAAGGCATTGATCTAAATCAAGCTCATTAACAACAGACAACAGTAAAGAGCCAATCAAAGGTGAATGCTGCCATCAAGCAACTGCATTTAGCCATACCTGTATGAACTTCCTTCTAAATGGCCCCAAGCCTTGAGCCTGAGGGTCACCCAGGGCACTGTACATCCTTGTATACAGTTTTACAATATTATTTTTATTCACAGGATTCTTTTCGAGTTCATTTTTCATATCCTCAACCCAGTCCTGTGCCAAAAGAGAGAGGAAAGAATCAAGAAAGAAGTTAAGACTATCCACAAATGCTGTTCACGTTCATTTTTTATTGTCAAAGCCCATTTTCTTACCTTAAAGAGCATATCAGGATTGGAGAGCTGGTCTAGGGCATTAATAAAAACTTGAATCTCTCTTCCTTGATCAAGTTTACTTTTTATCCTATAAAAAATTACCAGGTTTAGGCCAAGTGTTGTGGCACCAGAGGTAGAGGCAAGTGGATCTCTGTGAATTCAAGGCCACCTTGATCTACACAGAGAGTTCCAGGACAGCCAGGGATACACACAGAGACCCTGTTTCAGAACACCACCACCACGAGGTTTAGATAGTAACCAGGGTCTATTTGTCTATTTTTATATATTAAATATATATTTTAAATATATATTTAGAACATATACTTTCTTGATGGTTACATATAATTATACATACAAACTCATGTCCTACACACACACACACACAGAGCAACGACCAGTACAGGGAAGTAGTGATTTGAGGATTATATATTAAATTGACAGTGGTTCTCAACGTGTGGGTCAAGACCCTCTGGCGGTCGAAATATACTTTCATAGGGGTTGCATAATAGATTTCTTGCATATCAGATATTTATTTTATGATTCATAATAGTTGGCAAATTACAATTATGAAGTAGCAATGGAATTAATTTTATGGTTGGGGTCAGCACAAAACTATATTAAGGAACTATATCAAGGGGTTGCAGCATTAGGAAGGTTGGGGATAGAACTGTAGTAAGAATGGATACTGATGAATATAATTTGCTTTAAATAATCTTGAAGTATAGCAGGTGCTCTCTCACAAATATTTTTTGTGTTCACTTTTAAAAATAGTCCTACTGTTCTAGAGACTCTGTTCACAGATGGTGTAGCTGATGAGGCAAGGTGGTGCAAGTGGTATTTGCACAGACTGTGACAACTGATGTCTTTCATCTTACTTGACAATAAAGAAATTCAGCTCATGTCAGAAACAGCTGTTGTATATATTTTTAATTACCTTATTGACTGTATTCATACATAGTAATGGGTTTCATAAAGACAATTTATTCAAGTACACTGTGGACTCTGACCATCTCTGCTTCCTAGACCCTCTACTTTCGATCCCTCCTATGAGTATCCCTCCTTTCCCCAGGCAATTTTGCTTCTACTTTCATGTCAGATGGACATACATATGAAAGAGAGGCTATCTGTTCGAGTCTGGCTTATTTCTCTTAATATATGATGAGGTCTCACTCTATTCATTTTCATGCAAACAACACAATTTTGTTTTTCTTTGTGGTTGAATGAAACCCTATGTAGTATATATCACACATCATTTACCCACACTGGTAGACACTTAGGCCGATTCCAACAACTAACTGCTGTAACAGTGCCACGGTATATAAGGATATGCAGGTCTCTGCAGTTATGTGGCGTCTTAACCGTATGTTCACAGGAATAGTAGAGATGGATAATGTAATAGGTCTAGTAGGTCTATTTTTGTTGTTGCTGTTACTGTCTGGAGATAAGGTTTCATTATGTAGCCCTGGCAAAAAGAACAACATTGGAGGTATCCCTACAGAGCCATAGTAACAAAAACTGCATGGTATTTACACAAAAACAAATGGGTAGAAAAACGGAATAGAACAGAGGACCCATATATAAATCCACTTGGTACATGTAGCGACCAAATCTATGATGAAGGTTTCAAAAACATACACTAGAAAAACAAAAACTAGAAAAAACAAAGAGATATAGAACTACCATATGATCTAGTTATATATTCTTGTGAATATACTTTTAACAATCCATATAATTACAGAGCTACTTGCATATCTTTGCTTATTATAGCTCATTTCATGAGCTCATTTATTAGTTGGATTGTGTGGGTATTTAGTTTTTGAGTAGTCTATTTCAGAAATTAATCTTCTGGGGGATATTCGATCACAATGTGAACCCCAAGTCTGCATTTTTGTTAATTACATAAAATTAGCCTCGGGTCAGGAGGAGAAGTTAGCAAGTTGTTGACAGAAAGTAATCACAGAGCATCAGAGGGCATCTGGAAGGGATAGAGAGATGCACCGGAAGTAGTAGGGAGAGATTTTGAGTGGTGTGGCTTTTTTTTTTTTTTTTGAGTGGTGTGGCTTTTTTTGTTTGTTTAGACAGAGAAGAAGGACATGCTTTTTGGAGAGAAGGTTAGCTAGGTGCTACTCAACTTATGATAGCAGGTTTTCAATCTTGCCTTTGACTCTTGAGTTCTAGTATAAATAAATTAATACAGATTTAGTTGAAGTTACCTTTAGCGGCAGTGACAGAGCCAGTGCCTACAGGAACAGAATTCCCGCAAGGCTGTAGTCTGAGCAGCAGGGCTGCTGCCAGAGAAGCAGGTGGGTAACTGCAGAGTCAACAATTGCTGGCTGAAATAGCAGTAGATTAAAGAGCACAGCCACTGTGTTGAAGCTAAAAACAACATTTCTATTTCATTAATCCAACAATCAGGAGGCAGAAGCAGGTGTGAGTTCAAGGCCAGCCTGGTCTACAGAGCAAATTCCATGACAGCTAGGGCTATACAGAGAAACCCTGTCTTCAAAAACCAAAAGAAGAAAATTAAAAAAAATCAGTAATTTATGCTCTGACTGTTATTATTTACTACTATACTGATTTTGAACTTGGCTTGTTTCTATTTTTCTAAGATCTTATACTTTCTTCTTGGAATCTTTTGTTTTCCACAGGCTCTGGTGTGTTTGCATTTTATTTAATTCTAGGCATATAAAAACGTTTCTCCTGATTTCTTCAATAACTCAGTCATCATTCAATACTGCATTGTTTAGACTCTATGAGTTGCATATTGTTTACAACTACAAACTACTAAACTAAAAATTATGTTTCTCTTAGATTTATAGTTTGATTCCATTGTCACCAGAGATTATTTTAATATATTCAATATTATAAAGACTCAAGTGTCCTAAAATGTGGTCTATTTTGGAAAAAGTACCATAGGTTGTTAAGAAGAATGTGCATTCTGTAGCTATTGAGTAGAATATTCTGTTCATTCATGTTATTTAATACTGATGTTTCTGTATTTTGGGAGAGTAGGAAAACCTACATATGGGTGAGCTCTGGGTACTGAATCACTCACTGTAATTCTGAAGTCAATGAATGCCTTTGATATCAGTGGAGTTTGTTGTTTGGAATTGGGTTTACTGATGTTTGATGATGTTCAATGCACAAAGTAACTCTGGTGGAGGATGTGCCCAGGAAACAATGCATTTACAAGGTATTGTTGTGTAAGTCACACCAAGGTTCATTATGTCATTGGTCTCAACTCATAAATAACCAAAGCAGTGAAAAAGATGACACTTTAGGCTATCTATTGTGCCCCAATTTAGAAGAGGGATCTCTCTTTGTACACACACACACACACACACACACACACACACACACACACACACGATGTATATACGTGAGTATTCGAGTGTGCACTTGTGTGTACAAAGCAGGAGTGGGCGTCTCACTTTCTGCCTTATTTCCTTGAGTCAGAGTCTCTCAATAACCCCAAAGCTCATTGTTTTGCCTAGGCTGTCTGGTCAGTAAGCTCTCAGGATCTGTCTGTCTTTGCAACCCAATGTTGAGATTACAGGCACATATAGCCATGGGTGCTGGGGATGGAACTCAGATTCTTGTGCTTGCAGAATTAGCTCTCTTACCCACTTAGCTATCTCCCCAGTTTCTCTGGATTCCTATTATTATATTTTTATTTATTTATTTGCAGTATATTATTTATATACAGCTCAGGCTGCCCTTGAACTTCAGTCTCCTGTCCCAGCTTCTAGAGCACTTGTGACCACAGGTGTGCATTACCATGTCAACACGCCAATGTATCTTAAAGGGCAGCTTCAGAGCAGTCTTAGCTGGGGTTTCTACTACTGTGATAAACACCAAAAAGAGAAGCAACTTAGAGATGAGAAGGTATATCTCAGTATCTCAGTGTATAGCTCTCAGGGAACAGTTCATCACTGGGGAAGTCAGGGTTTGACCTCAAGGCAGGAACCTGGAGTCAAGAACTGAAGCAGAGGCCATGGAGGGGATGCTGCTTACTGGCTTGCTCCTTAAGCCTGGTTTGCTCAGCCTGCTTGTTTGCTTCTTACTTTTTTTTTTTCTTCCCTTTTTTGAGATGGGATGTCTCTGTAGCTTTGGGGCCTGTCCCTGGAACTAGCTCTTGTAGACCAGGCTGGCCTTGAACTCACACAGATCTGCCTGCCTCTGCCTCCTGAGTGCTGGGATTAAAGGCGTGCGCCACCACTCTCTTGCTCAGCCTGCTTTCTTATACAACCCAGGACAAACTGCTCAGGAGTGACACCATCCACTTGAGCTGGGCCATCTCTTATCAATCATTAACCAAGAAAATGCCCTACCAGGCTAATCAAATGGGGTCATTTTCTCAGTTGAGGCTCTCTCTTCCCAGATGACCCTAGCTTGTGTCAAAAGCAAACCAACTAGGACAAGAACTGACGCAAAAAGCATCTCCTTTAGTCTGTATTATGCAAAAGATGATTAACTATGGGCATGCAGGCAAGCAGCTAAGACAAACGATATTTTCAAAAGTAGAGAAATTCTATAACAAGTATACGGAGAAAAGATAAACTCAAGAGAAGTCTAAGAATTTCTATGCTTCATGAAGAGCTCAAATGTATTTGCATGTTTTTGCTTTTACCACACAAAATTTTTATCCATCTTATCAGCCCAACACCAAACATTACCTTTCAACAAATGCTTTATTCTTGTGACCAGAAGAAGTCTGTTTAAAGGAGTAGCTTTCACTGCTTATTATAAAAGGGTAGATAATGGCCTGAGGGTAGTTATCGGCAATCTCTTCCACAGTATGCTGCACTGCAATGGCTTCATCTTTATCCAGTAAGGCCATCATGTGGCTGATCCAACCAATGAACTGCCAGCAAGGAATGGATGAAATCTAAAATTCAGAAAACTACAGTTTGAAAATGAACAAAACACTTGACACTATTTACCAAAAAGGCTATAAAGGCAAAATAGGTTTAATATGAAATGTCTTATATGTCTCTCTTTTAACCCTCTTTTGCTAAGGAACCTTTGGATTCTTCCAAACAATTTTTGTACATGTACATACATATTCTTTGCTTAAAGAACACTTGCTGTGGTGGTTTGAATAGAAATGGTCCCTATAAGCTCATATTTGAATGCTTGGTCGCCAGTCAGTAGAACTGTTGGGAGAGGATCAGGAGGTGTGGCCTTGTTGGAGGAGATGGGCTGGGGGTGGGCTTTGAGATTTCAAGACTCCCACCATTCGCAGTGGGCCCAGTGTCCATGATGGTTGTGTCTTCAGATGTAAGCTCTACCTACTGCTCCAGCATCATGCCATTCCTGCCTGCTTGTAGCTAGGCTCCCGACTCTAATCCTCTGAAACTGGATGCCCTCCAAAACCACTGTCTTCTGTAAGTTGTCTTGTACATGATGTCTTATCACAGGAATATAAAAGAAACAAAGACCAATTTACTTCATTCTTGTAACAGCTATACATTCCATTTCAATTACTGCATTATTGTGAAAAGTTAGGCCCTCATGGGGATGAGTCCTGACAATATGGTAGGCCTTCATAAGACTCTTGACAGTATGGCAGGTCTTCATGGGGTAAAGTCATAACAGAGGGCTGGAGAGAAGGTTCAGAGGTTAAGAACACTGTCCAGAGTTCAATTCTCAGCAACCACATGGTGACTCACAACCATCTATGAGATCTGTTGCCCTCTTCTGGTGTGCAGGCATACATGCAGGTAGAACACTATACATATAAGAGAGAGAGGAGGGGGGGAGGGAGGGAGGGGGAGAGAGGGAGGGAGGGAGGGAGGGAGGGAGGGAGGGAGGGGGAGAGAGGGAGGGAGGGAAGCAGGGAGGGAGGGAGAGTCCTGACAACGCAGCAACCCTCAGGGCTTACAGACGAACACTAAGATTTTGCTATACAGGGCTGGGGAGATGGCTCAGTTGGTAAACTACAGCTGGGTTCAGTTCCCAGTACCTATGGAGAAATGAGGTGCAGTAGCATGGACCTGTAATCCCGTGCTGGGGAGGAAAGGACAGGAGGAAAGGTCCAGGGACTTGCTGGCTAGCCCGCCTAGCCTAACTGGCAAGCTCCAGGTCCAGGGAGAGACTCTGTCTCAAAAGATAATGTGGAGAGAAGTTGAGGAATACACAGAAATGGACCTTTAGCCTGGGCACTCATGAACACACACAAAAGACAAGATCTTGCTACGTAAAGTAGTAGGTACCTGTTAGTCCTTTCTGAACTCTTATTTTCAAGTCAAAATTTGTGTCTATTTTCTAGCTATAAATCTGTAAAATTATGAAGGAACCTTTCAGATGGCCCTATTCTTTTATAGATGGAGTCTCCTTATACAGATTGGGCCCACAGAACAGGGGCATGACCAGCATGTGTATCCCCAAGTGAGCCATGGAACAGAAGTATTGAGGCTGCGGGCTGTTACATGTACATACATGTACATACATGAACCTCTCAATTCCCATTTAGTCTCCCTAGGCTAAGATACCAACAGATGTTACAGACTGCAGCTTCATCTGTGTGCAGCTTCATACTGTTGCAAAATTACATACAAAGTCCCAGTCTGTTCAGAAATATTCCTCCTTGGTTGATTTGGTCCTTGTTCAGATATAGTTCTTACGACACCCACAAAGGAAAGTAGGTCAATGCGAACACTTATACTTTTAATCCACTAAATACTCAGCCCCTTCTCTTGCTAGTACAGCAAAGCTTTGCCCACTGAACCATCTGTACAGCGCCATATTACAGCGTTTCCAACCGACACTGAGTTCTGCTATATGCTGAGTCTGGATCCTCAGAGCCCATGTGAAGTCAGATGTGTTGTAGCACTCATCTGGGGTCCTCAGATGCAAGGGGAAACAGGAGGATCACATCAAATCACAAACAGGGCAGAAGGTGAGGAATGATACCCAAGGTTGTTCTCTGACCTCCACAAGCACGATGTAGCATGTGTATACACACAAAGGTTAAAAAAAGAAGGTGTATTACACACACCTAGTCTGGATATAAACAAATGTGTGTCTTTAATTCCTGAAAGCGCTCTTCCACTCAAGGATACCAACCTCTTTTGTCATTATGTTTAAGGTCTCCTCTGGATACTGTTCTATGATCTGAAGTAATCTAGGAAACTTCAGCCTGGCTTCAGAAGAGTTTAACTTTAACGCTCTTAACAGTTTCTCCACCACAAGTGCTGGATATGCTTCCAATTCTACAGCACCAAAGATAGCAAAAAGGAAAGCGATGATTAGCACACAAACCATAAATGTGACAAATAATTAATTAAATTTCCCTGTTTTGGCTTTTTTTTTGGTCTATCACTGTTCTCTCTCCAGTGCTTTTCTTTTAGTTAAGAAAAGTCACATGTCTGCCTAATCCTTTAAAGAAGCAGTTTCTATCCTGAACTGAGAGCACACGCTCGATGATGCTTTTGATTTTATTCCCAGAGCAAGAGGCAAACCATATGAACCAATAACAAATGGCAAGCAAAATAAGTGACACGAAGCAAAAGAGTCGGGTGCAATGGCTCATATGTGCAATGCAATGGCAAGCTCAAGGCTGGCCTGTGCTACACAGTAAGACATTGTCTCTAAAAGTTAAGGGATGGAGTCTCAGCTCAGTGGTGGAGTTCTTGCCCACCATTATCAAGGCTGGTTGAAATCCCAAAATTGTCAATAAATAAGCAAGATTCTATTGAATACAGTTATATTGCTTGGAGATACTATCATCTCTAAAGATGAAACAAAGCAAAATATCTGCTATTTGAAACACACGCACATACAAGCACGCACACACAAGCGTGTGTACGGTCAAAAGCGTCTGTGCATTTTCAAGCTTCCACGGAGAATACTAACCCGTACTTCTCTTCTGTGATGCATTGGATGCGTTCTCTTCTACCTTTCGCAGCTGTTGGTCACAGAAACCTACCAGCGTCATATAAGCATGGGCCTGCTCAGCTGCAGCCTCATGGCCCCAGCAGGAAAGCTGGTTTTCCTCTTCGGCTGACTGCACGGCCTTGGAGAAGTGATGGAATGCTCTCTGGTACAAACCTGAGATTACCTGGAATCCAGAAAATGAATTATTATATCAATAGCTTTGAAATAACACACTGTTAAGTGTGGTGTGCACAGTCCCAACTGAAGCAAGAGGGTCCCTGGGGTCCAAGAGTTTGATGTCACCTAGTCAATAGTGAGACCCCTTTTTAATAAAATAAACAAAATATACTTACAGCTAGGTTAACTGTGGGATGTGTTTATGTGTATGTGTGTGTTGCGTGTGCATGCACATATACCCCAGATGCAAGGCGTTAAATAATCCCAGCAAAATCTGGAGCACACAAGGACCAGCTAAACTACAGAGAACATGGCAGTCAGTCAATGGGCCATACAGAGCTGGGTCAGTCTAAGGGACTGTGAACCCCACTGGGATTCAAAAATCTGATGAAAGCTGGAGCTATATGTTCATGTCCTGCAAAGATATCAGTGACACTGAAAAGGGAGAAGATAGGACCACTTGACTACACTGAGACAAGACAGAAGATGAAGAAGCAGCTAACTATTAAAAATACAAAATTATCTGAAAGCCAAAAAGAAACAACCACCCCACCACTGCTTACAAACTAAGCAAAGCGGCACTAACTACAAAAGCAGAAAAAGCTGTTTTATCCTAAAAAGCGTGTAGAGAAACCATCTCAATGGAAATTAGTGATGAAATTTTATATACAAACTCATGGAAGAACTACTCACCACTCCAACAAGAGCTTGCTTTAAAGACTTGTGTTACCAAGTTGGGCATGTAACCCCAGTATTCAGGATGCAGAGGTAGATGGATTGCTCTAAGTTGCAAGGCAACCTAATCTACATAATCAGTTCCCTTACAGCCAGGCTTATACAGCAGGAGAAAAAAAAAAAAAACAACAAAACAATAACAAAAGCCGGTGGTGGCGGCGCACGCCTTTAATCCCAGCACTGAGGAGGCAGAGGCAGGCGGAGCTCTGTGAGTTTGAGGACAGCTTGGTCTACAGAGTGAGTTCTAGGACTGGTTCAACAGCTGAGAAACCCTATCTCAAAAAACTAAAAAAAACGAAGCCAAAAACCAAAAACCAAAACCCAATACATCCCCTGTACTATTCAGGGGGCTGGGATGTAACTCAGTTGGTAGAGTGCTTGCTTAGTTTTCATGAAGTCATGGGTTCAGTCCACAGTACCATATCAACTGGGTGTGATTTCACACACATAGTCCTGGCACATGGGAAATAGAGGAAATTCAAATCCATTCTTGGCTACAAAGCAAGTTTAAGGCATGCCTGGGATACATCCGACACTGGCTCAAAAACAAACAAAATCAAAAACAGAAGATATAATTCAAATACCAAATAATAGACAGAATTATGTCAAATAACATGGATAATGTGAGAAACTTGAAATGACAGGTGTTAATCATTTCATGTTATTTCATCATTTTATTTTAACTGTGTTTTTAAGACCAGGTCTAGCTCTGTAGCTCAGGCTGTACATGATGCCGTCTCCCAAATGCTAGGCTTGCAACTGTGAGACACTACACCTGGCTTTGAATCCATAAAAGAACACTCTCTCACTGCTGATTTACTTTGTCCTGAGGGTAGCACATAAAAGACAGGCAGCACAAGAAGGACTGCCCTCCTCCACTTTTCTTACCTTCTCTGTGCTTTCTGCATTAGATCCAGAAAGTGCCAAGACTGATTTGGCCTTGCTTTCCTCCAGTTCCAACAGGCAGGCTGGCTCCCTGTTGATGGCATCAGCCATGATCTTGAAAGTTGTCCCCAGTAGAATGTTCTGGTCACAAGAGACCCGACTATTTTTGTTTAAGTAGTTTGACATATTAGTTTCATCTTTTGGATTAAAAAAAGAAAGAAAGAAAAAGAGAAAATGTGATTTTTTTAAAAAGAAGAAATTCATAGTAAGTTTTTTTTTCTGTTAAGATATTAACTAAAGGCACAAGAGCCTGGCTTCATTTTCTGATGAAATTTTTTTCTTTTTTTTAAACTTTATTTATTTTAGATGTCTTTTACATCATGTATCTAGATCCATTCATTTCTCCATCCCTTTGCATCTGCCCTCTGCCCCTGCACCCCCATCCAAAATAAAACAAAACTTAAGCGAAAAAGGGGGGAAAGGGGGAAAATTTAAAATCTCATCATGGAAGCTGCAGTGTGACACAGAGGGACACACAGTAAATGCCTTTATCCATATATCTTTACTTGCAAGTGTTCACTGCAGAGTCACTGGTCTGGTTGGGGGCCTCTGGTCTCTGCTACACTATCGATACTGGGCCCTCACTGGGACTCTTTTCGGATATCCTGTTGTTTCCTGTGTTGCGGAGATCCTGCAGCTTTGGGTTTGTGGATCAGGTTCCTTAAGTGCTCTAGCAGATCACAGATGGGGTGGATGTTGGGGCGGGCCAAGTCATAACCCTGGGTCTGGGCCTAGGCAGCTGCAGGGTTGGTCGGCCTGCCAGTTCACCCCTGTCCTCACCACCAGGGTGAGCTCTCCAGCATTGCCCTGGCTAGTTCATCTCTTGCAGCAATGAGCGAGGGGTGAGGCCAGTTCTCCTGCCTTCATGCCCTCACGGTTGGCTCTCTCACACCTACACCATCAGAGCCAGCTCTATTATGTTGTCCACTAGAGGTACAGGGGTCACTGCAGCTGGTGAGGGACAGAGACAGCCCTCCTGCTCTTATGACCCCAGGGCCAGTTCCTCCACCTGTCTCAGGCATCGATGGGTGGGTGGTGATGGTGGGGGCATCTCTCCTCTGCCCATGCCCATGTGAAAAATTTCCTTAAACTTGCTAATATGAAATGTTTTTTGTTAAAAGGGAACACTGAAATCCACAGAATTACGGTTTAAAAGTAGGAATAGCCTTTTTATTCTAGTATTAGCCATATTTTATCAAATTCCTAGTTTTGCTGGTTGCAAAGAACAGAAGACAGCTCTTATTAATGTTTATATACATTAATATCCCAGGACATATTTTTAGACCGACGGTATGGTATACAATTTATGAAACAAAAGCATATAGTGCTGAGCAAGGAACTCAGGGTTGCGCACCCGGCAGTGCGCCCACGGGGAAGTAAACCTAGAGCCTCAAACATGCTGACAACTATACTCATAGTCAAATATCAGCACAGTGATTCAAGAGACCCTAGGATCATCATCTTCTACTTTTCCTCATTTCTCCCTGTTTTTTTTTTTTTTTTTTTTGAGGCAGTCTTCCTATATAATAGTGGCTGGTCTTAAAGTTGTGGCAATTACTCTGCCTTGTCCTCCTCTGTGCTGGAATTACTGGTGTGTGCTACCACATATGTGCTAGCAGTGTTTTCTGTCCCTAGGATATGTGGAGAAAATAATCATGCTCTTGGTATTTTCACAGAGCCTGTGGCCATGTGTGTCCTCGAGTAGAGTGCTACTGCATACCCTGAGGAGAATGGCAGGAGGGTCAGACCCAACACGTGCCCAAGGAAGCTTTTCTCCTCCAAAAATAAGGAAGTTAAGTATTGAAGAGAAAACATTTTAATTTCCGTTCTAAAGGTAAACATCCCTTTTTTAAATGAAAATTCCATTTTAAAGGTAAACATAACTCTGAATGTTGTACTGCATTAGCGCATGGATCTGCTCTCCTCCTCAGGCCATGACATCACTGTGTGGCACTCTTTACTCTGATCTAGAATATTCACAAGGCAGATTTAAGCCCTCGGATAAAGCGACACAGAACAGCTTTGGAAGACAACATAACAAAGCAGTGTCACATCTATGCAGCCAATAGCAGCCTAATTACCCAGCAGTGGGATGGTTTTGAGCACGGTGAGGACTTGTTCCCGGGAGCTCTGGGTGCGGCTCCGGCTGTGGCTCATCCGGCAGTAACTATGTGTCCACTGCACTCGCCAAGTCTCTCTTGTTTTTGAATCTTTATGCAGCTCTTTCAGGAGTTTCACAGCAAGTGAGAAATTATTCTACATGAATAGAACAAAAGGAAGGAAAAGGTTTTGGGATTCTCATTTTTCAGCCAAAGGGGCTCAAGCTTGTGTTCTGGTAGCTCTGTGGGAGAGATATGACCTACGTCTGAGAAAAATCAGTCTCCTTAAATCTTTGCTGCCATCTCTTTCCCTTTCTGTTCCAGGAGATGTATCTATCAGGTGTGAAAAGGTAAATACTGTCTACATCTGACCAGTACAAGAAATTATTTTAAAAACTTTTTAGCTGGCCTATTCCCCTTTCTACACGACACAATATGCCCCAGAGCAGTCTCATTTTCTTTTACACACACACACACACACACACACACACACACACACACACATTCTGTGTGCATGTGGGTGCGTGCATATGTGTATAGGGGTTTCAGGTCAATCTTACAGGTCATTTTCCAGGTGTCATTCACCTTGTTTTCTGTACAGGTCTCTTACTGGTCTGGAGCTTACAGAGTAGGCCAGGCTGGCCGGCCAGTGAACCCTAGATCAGCTCATCTCTACCTCCCAGCATCTCTTTACATGGGCTCTGGACATTAGCCCTGTGCTTACACAGCAAGCTCTTTCTGAATAGCGTGCACGCTTACAACTAAAGAATGCTTCAGCGTTTCTTCTGAGCATACTTAGAAATATTTACAGTATTTACAGCAAACATCTAAATTCCAACCGTTTTTACCAGCCTAAAGAGAAACTCTTAGTTCCATGGTAGCCATGTTCGGTCTCTCTGGCTGGGGCAGCCAGCACACATTTTCTACCTAAGTCCTGTCCTAGATCTTTCAAAACAATGGTATCAGAAAACAATGCATGATTTTGTAGGGCTTCTTTTATTCACTACATTTCCCATCCATGTTGTAGTGTCTCAGCACGTCATTCTTTATGGCCAATTAACGATCTGCAGTACAGACAGAGTATTGTCTTACACGGGCATCTACTGATGGCTGTTTGCATTGTTCCTATCTTTCCAGATAACTTGAACACCGCGAAAAACTGTTTATACATTTTTGTGTGGACTTTTATATCTCCCTTCTCTTGGGTATGTCTAGGAATGGAATTTGTAGAGCATATGACAATTCTGAAATTGCTAAACCGCTCTATTTTTCAGTGTTTCTCACCAACAATGTACATTTTTTTATATTCCCCACCCACGCCCCCAGCAATGATTCTTCGGTGACAGTCCCCACACTGGTGTGGAGTGCTGCATCACTGCTCTGGTGACTAATGACATTGAGAATTTTTTATGTGTTTATTGTCAATTTACATATCTACTTTGAAGAAATGCCTCAACTATCTAAAGAAGTATTTTAGTTTTAGTCATGTGTCTTTCTATACGCATGTGCGTGTCCCCCATGGAGCCTAGAAAAGAACACTGGATACCCTGGAGCTGGAGTTACAGGCAGTCCTGAGCTGCATGATGTGGGCATTGGGAAATGCTGGAAAAGAATCCCAGCACTGAATATGCCGAGCCATCTCTCCAGTTCAATTCCTTTTTCATTTGTGCTTTTGAAGTAGTGCCTCATGTAGTCCAGGCCGGCCTCAAATTCTTTATTTTCCTGGATTCATCTCACTAGTGCTGGGATTACATGTGCCAGCATATCTGGTTTGGAGAAATGTCTACCAAATCCTATGCCCACTTTAAAACTGGGGGAGACCATTACAGAAAACTATAACCAATCAAAATGCAGAGTTGTAAAGCCAAATCCAACGGATACATCTACAATAAAATACCTGTACCTAAGGTTCAGGGGACCATTGTGAAAGAGGGGGCAGAAAGAAGAGCCAGAAAAACAGAGTTTGCTGTGAGATCATATCTCCTAGGAATGTGGACGCTACATCTATAAAGTACTCAACATGAATGCCTAAACATGATCTGAACAAGAACAACAGACATAGGAAGACAGTCTGGGAAAGCCCAGGCGGCCTCAACCCTATTCAAAGAACTACAGACAACCAAGGAATGCTGAGGGCATGAGAAACAGTCTACTCCAGGGAAGAACATACCAGTAACACCAAATGGTCAACCCTGACAACATATATATATATATCTCATACGGATTGAACGAGGTGTACTTATGCATTTAGGAATAGACACACACACACACACACACACACACACACATGCATCCATGTAGGTATGTAACAACAATTAAAGAAAAAACCATGAATTTGAAAAAGAACAAAATGGTGTATATGGGAGAGTCTGGAGGAAGGAAAGAAAAGAGGAAAATGTTATAATTATATTATCATCCCAAAAAGGAATAATTAAAAACCAAACCAAATCAACCTCCCCTCGAAAAGGAACTGGGTTTTTTGGTTTTTCTTTTTCTTTTTTTTCCTAGTACTAGGAAGAAGAAATTCCATTTTGACTGGTAGATCCGGGTAGTCCAAGTGACTGACAAAACAATACAGACTATTGATATGGCCCTTGGTCACCTCTCAGAGGTTGAAGGCAAGCCTCTTGCTGAAAACACTGCATGCTTAAGACACTCAGGTGGTTTGAGCTGGATCTGACCTGAAAGTCTCCTTCCTGTAGTCTAGCTTCCACAGTAGCATGAAATACTATGCAAACTACCGAGGGAGGGAAATGACAGTCCTGTCCAGCTGACAACTAAGAGCCACAGTGACCAGCATAACAAGGTATCTGTAAAGGTGCAGTAAGCGTTATCACATGGTGGTGGCAGTCAACAACTGTTCAATAGGACTTAAGGCCCACTCAGTAGGAAGGAAAACATGCCTAGTGCCGGAAACCCAAACAACTTCCCATGGCTAATGAGGTCAGAAAAGAATATATCTCAGAAAAGAATCTACTGCCACTTTGCTGAAATAGCATAATTACTTACCACATTCAAAATCTTACCTTATACACACAAATTTGTATAGCTAACCCTCATCAAGGAAACTTCACTTTACAGAAAATGGAGACCATAACAGAAAACCACAACTGGACATAATTCAACGGAAGTTGGGGAGCCCAGCACCAATACTGTGTAGTATATCTCACAAATACTACATGGTTCAGGCCATTTCCGAAAGAAGCGACATACAGATTCTGGAGCCAGACTACCAAGAAGTCTGCTGTGAAACAGTCTCTTCTAGAAATCACTGCATAAACATGACTGGAACAATGGAATATCAATAGACTTACTAACATGGAAGGAGGCTAATTTCATGAGGTCCTCCCCTAGACAAAGAACTATAGGTAACTAATGCTTTGGGAGACGAGTACCCGGAAGGGGCTGGAGGGATAGAAGGGAAGAGAGGAAATAACATATTTCTATTTTAACTAAAATAGTCTCCCTCTCAACCCTGTTCAGTTATAAACTACCCTACCTCTGTCATTCAGATAGGGTCTCATGTAATCCCTACTGGTTTGGAAGTCACTACGTAGTTGAAGATAACACTGAACTTTTGATCCTGCCTCCATCAGAGAATGGGGATCACACCATGCAAACTTTATGCAGTTCTGGGAATTCATACACGTCAGAACCTAGGATTTCAAGAATGACACCACTCCAGGTTACTGTGGAACTCTTTGATACTACGACACACACTATTTGAATTCCATCCCCAGTTTGCTTGGAGGCAAACAGCTTTCTGTATTGATCTGCTGGTCCCTCCTTCCTCAGCCTCCACTGACAGGATTACAGGTGTCAGCCACAATCCCTGTCTAAGAAACATTCTTAATATATGGAGAATACTGTTCTGTTCCCTTATGAGATATAGTCTGTAAATATCCTGTGTTACATGTATTATCTCTCTACTTTGTTAAGCATATACTTTGAGGAACAAAGTTTTGAATTTCGACAAAGCAATATTTATCTCTTTATTTAGTGGAATATCTCTTTGCCTTTCCCTCCTTTGTCTACACTTTTCCACTGTAATTACCATTTATGATTTCCAAACACTTCTGGATAAAAGTTCCAGCCTCCGTGCACACCCAGGTGGTCATGCTTTACCCTAAACTCGAGCCTCTCTGTTCAGAGCAGACTGTAATGCAAATGTCCCTTCTGCAACTTTTCCCTTACGTGTGTGCTCCTTGCACTGGGAGGCCCCTCTTCTTCACCTGCCTGTTTTGTTAGAATGGAGCTAGGGGACAGTGTTGTCTTTCCCTTCACAATTTCAGGGACAGCTACCCTCGTCATAAAGTTCTTAAATTCAAGCCATCCTGTTCCACCACTTGCTCACCTTTCCCTACTTCATCTCTGCATGCTTGCTTTTGTTCTTTCCGTGTCAAACAGACATTCTCACAATGCACTCAGCTCATCAGCCTTTATGCTGCACTGGCTGGGAAACCAGTCCCGGGCTAACTTATGCACGTACCTGCTCTCTTCCTGCACTGGGGTTCAGAGCCATGGGATTCTTTGGAGACAACTCAGCAGGTTGTATGAACCCTGGTTTCCATCAGGACTCTAAGCCCTCTCCAGTGTCCTCCACAGGAGTTTCTCACGGCTTCCTGACTTTCCTTAGCTCCTTCTGGAGTGCCCCTGCCCACTCTCAGTAGATGGATGCATGCTCTGAAGCTGCACTGTGAACTTCCACAAGGGAGCTCAATTCAGCAATCCCTCTCCTGACCATTCAGTGCCGCATTCCTCATTATGCTCTTGTAGGCTGCTCCTCACAAACTGCTCTCTGCATTCTCACCCACTTGTCTGCAGGACAAGACTCAGAGGTGCCTTCCTATAAGATACCCAGGCAATGGTGTCCTGCCCAAGGACCTGTTTTTCCTGTCTTCCCTCCCCCCTCCTAAGTTAGGCCTGGCTACCAGCATCCCAGACAGCATAGCACAACAGACTGCTAACCCTGTGCCCTTCTCCAAAGGTTTGTCCTCATTACAACCGCACGCTATCATGAAACCTGGTTTGGGGGCTTCTTCTGGGGTATGTACTACTCACAGATTAGTAGAACCAAAAATCCAACCTTTTTCCATGCAGGGGATCAAGAGTATGGTTATTCCTGGACCATATATTATATGTTACCTTTCTGTCCTGTTTCCTGGCACTAGGACATCATTCCTCAAAGGACAAGAGACCATCTTTCCCCTTCCAAGTGAGGCACAGGAACTCACCTTTTGCCCAGTACAACTCTTATCCCATCTAAATTCTCAAATTCAAATAAATCCTGTTGTGACTGCTGCCTATAGTTCCAAAGTGAACATAATCTCTAGAAAGTTTTCTCTGTTCCCACAAGAATGAATGCCCCTCCAGCGTCGTGGTACTTTAGTTCCTTTTTGTTTGTTTGTTTCCGAGACAGGGTTCCTCTGTGTAGCCCTCTGTAGACCAGGATGGACTCAAACTTAAATTTAAGAGATCTGCCTGCCTCTGCCTTGGCGTGCTAGGATTAAGGGTGCTTGCCACCATCATCCAGCATGTCCTTCAGTTCTTATTACTAATACCATAATCGTTCATCTGCTGGCTCCACAAAACACTTTCCAGTACACAGTGAAGAATCAAAACTCAAATTGTACATTCTCTGCTTCTAAAGTGCTTCCAAGATAATAGGTAAATAAAACAATGAAGGTTTCCTGTGATCCTTAGATCTGAATTATTTTTCTCTCTATCCCTAATGTTCCTGGCATTGCTGGCTAGCATTTCCATGCAAATATACTGTCTATAAATGCTAAAGAAAAGCTGGTGTCACACAGAGTTCCAGGAAACTTCGTATTCCTCACAAGATCTCTCAGTCATGCACACATTCTCTGCTTCCTCTTTCCTGTCAAGCTGAGCAGCAGTATGAAGAGTCTATTATGGTCCCTTCAGGACGAGGCCTCTGGCCTTCCCCATAGCACATGCAGCGTAGTTGCAAGTTTGGATGTGCCTCCCTGCTTCAGCCAGCCACGTGAAGCCCGGGAAGACTATGATGAAGCTGCTTTTTTGTTGTTGTTTG
Source organism: Arvicola amphibius (assembly GCF_903992535.2). Taxonomy (NCBI): domain Eukaryota; kingdom Metazoa; phylum Chordata; class Mammalia; order Rodentia; family Cricetidae; genus Arvicola; species Arvicola amphibius. The sequence goes on along the minus strand of NC_052056.1, from coordinate 113,658,303 downwards.
TTTTTTGGAAAGGTGTTGGTTTTCGTCCTCTGTAGAGGATGTCAATGAGAAACTATTTTCAGTCCAGGAAGATTTGTTGTGGAAGGAGTAGTGTCATGTCTGTAGCCATTTCCAACTACCAGGGCAAGCCTGGGACTGCCAGGATTACTATGTGCGTGCAACACAAAAGCAATGTGTGGGAAAGAGCTGGCGGAGAGAAGCAGACCACTGCAGAAAGTTCTGAGATAAGTCTAATGTCAGTCTTTCAGATGATTTATTACTGAAACTGATAGATTTCTTTTATCCTCTGAAGCTGCTCCTAAGAAACCCCAAAGAAAAGATTATATAAATGAGCATTTAAACTGAGAAAACAAAATGGCTGATTATATCTACTAGACTAAAGGCTATAAAGAAGTTTTATAATAGCAGTCAAGAAATGGTCATCAAAATAACACACTTAATATATTAAAATATAATTCATATTTTGACAGATACATAATTTTCAAGCAAGACAGACTTAAGATATTATTAAATGCAAGATATCTCGGAACTAAATCTAAAAAAACTATAAGCATCAAGGACTTTTTCTAAATGACATAAATCTGGCACTAATTAATTGCTTTTTAAGTAATAGAAAATAAATATTTTCAAATAACAAATAGTTTGCGATAAACTCTTGAGCTTTGTGAATAGTGTTTCTTCAAACTTTTTTCTCCAAGTGTTGCATATGGAACCTAGGGCCTTGCTAGATAAGAGTTCTACCACTGAGCCACATCCTATTTTCCAGAAGTACTTCCTTATAAAGGGAATAAGGAGATCAAGTGATTATTCTGAAGGGTCACAGTTTAGACGAAACTTAAGGAAAGAGCTGAGGAAGCTCCCAAGGGGTCACCAAGGGCACAGCTGGGGGCGCACCTGCTTCCACGCGCTGTCTACCATCTTCATCCTCATGGTGAACCTGCAGCTCCGCAGCATGGAGCGAGCATCTTCCTGCTGCTCATCGACTTCTCTCCTGTCCATGGCATCTTCATCCTCATCCATGCTCATACTGACATCACCTGAAGAAGCAGCCAGTCTCTCCTCTATTTTACTGAGGAAGAAGCAGCTGCACAAAACAAGAAAAAGTGAGTCTCGACGTCAGAAAGTCATGAAAGCCACCCAGATGCCTGAGAAGCGACTGCACAGCATCACACCCCAGAACTGCACAGGTATTAACGTTTCATTTGTAGTAGAGTGTGAATACACTAAAGGGATTACATTTCTCCCCATTAATAAATATACTCTTGAAAGATTCCCGAACATATTTTAATAGACTTCTCGATTTTATTCAGTGCCTCCATTTCCATAAAATAAAGCATTTAAATTGTTTGGTATGTAATTTAAAAACAGATCTGTCCCTGCCTGAAAAAAAAAAAAAAAAAAAAAAAAAAAAAAAAACACCGAAAATTTTAAAAATAGACCTCTCCCAAGTTTGACTTCCCTGCACATGCAGCCAGTATCTTTTTATTAGTCTCCATCTTCAGGGATTCTTTTTAACACTCAACTAGAAATAATCATAAATTGGGAAATTTATATGATTCCATTCAAATGCATACAGATTAAAAATTATACATATATACACATTACATTTATAATTTACATACATGATTTTGTTCAAGTGATCTTTTTTTTTGTTTTGTTTTGTTTTGTTTTTCGAGACAGGGTTTCTCTGCAGCTTTTTTAGAGCCTGTCCTGGAGCTAGCTCTTGTAGACCAGGCTGGTCTTGAACTCACAGAGATCCTCCTGCCTCTGCCTCCCGAGTGCTGGGATTAAAGGTGTGCGCCGCCGCCGCCGCCACCACCACCCGGCAAGTGATCTATTTTATATTAATATCAGTTGCACTGGCAAAGAGCTGTAATATACAAAGTTTATCTCTAATCAATCAAAGAACTTACAGTTTTTTCATATAGGTCTAATTTTCTTACCTTCTCTTCTCTTTCTCTGACTTGTCTATCCTCTTCTGATAGAGGAGGGTCATCTGTCTATGTGTTACTTTCATTGGTTAATAAAGAAACTGCCTTGGCCCTTTATAGGACAGAAAATTAGGAAGGCGGAGTAGACAGAACAGAATTGTGGGAGAAAGAAAGCAGAGTCAGGCAGACGCCTCAGTCAGTCGCCATGCCTCTCCTCTCTGAGACAGACGCAGGTTAGGATCTCTTCTGGTAAGCGACCACCTCATAGTGCTACACAGATTACTAAATATGGGTTAAAGCAAGATGTGAGAATTAGCCAATAAGAGGCTGAAACTAATGGGCCAGGCAGTGTTTAAAAGAATACAATTTGTGTGTTATTTCGGGTATAAAGCTAGCCGTGTGGGAGCTGGGTGGGAACACAGCCCGCTGCTCCTACAATACTCTTCCTCCTTCTTTGTTTTTGAGGGAGTTGGGGTTGCTATATTATTCAGACTGGTTGCAAACTTATAGGCTCAAGTAATCTTTCTAGTTCAGCAACTTAAATAAAAGGCTACAAGTATGTACCAGTGTACCAGTTTTCTCTCATTTTCTTAGAAATATGGCCAGACAAACTAGCATCCTTCCTTTTCTGGAAACCCCCAAGACACCAGTCACTCCAGCCATGGATTGCTTTCATTCTTACCACACTACTCAGTGCTCCTGGTCCCAAGCCAGCTCATCCTGCCCTCTTCCCAAAAGCTACTACTGTTTTTAATCTTTAATTCCTTTAAATCAGACTGCAGACAAGCAACGAGTGTTACAAAATGGGCACTTGGTCACAGATGGGACAGGGATGCACGTGAGATGGGCTCTCCTTGGTGGGAACTAAATCACTTCAGCCAGAGGAGAGGTCAGAAGTGGAGAGGGAATTGTATCCTACTGGGGAGGGCAGGGCCTGGAAGAGAGCTGCCTTTCCCAGCGGTGACAGTTTTGACTGAGATGGCACGATGAGTCCCTTGCAGTTTACTTCTGTGGTCCCTAGAAACTGTGCAAAATAAAATTCTCAAGGATGGTGTGGTGGTTTGAATAGGGATGGCCCCCATAGACTGATGTGTTTGAATGCTTGGCTCACAGGAAGTGGCACTATTATGAGGAGTGTGTCACTGCGGGTGAGAGCTTTGAGGTCTTAAAAGCTCAAGTCAGTTCACTGCCTGAGGATCAAGTTATAAAACTCTCAGCTCCTTCTCCAGCACCATGCCTGCCTACATGCTGCCATGTTTCTCCGCCATGATAATAATAAAAAAGTAAAATGAAAAAAAAAATAGAAAAAAGAGACTACTGAGGGTGAAGTCCCTGAGTATTACTCGCTATGCATAGTTCACAAGTAATCGACAACTTCTGATTCCATGGCCCCTTTCCTGAGTATAGGGTAAGCATCACCCTCTAGACAAGACAGGGCTAGGTCTGGACAGGATGAAAACATGAACTCAGAACTGGGGAACGAGACACAACCACATATGGGAAGTAGAAAGCAAAAGACCAACTGGTAAAAACCCAGATCAATGAAGAATCACTACACAGGAGTTCTCTCTCCTCTACTGTAAGAGAGGAGCAGATGCAGGGTTGCCCACATCACAGCCAGCAGTTGCAACCACAGCTAGTGGACCACAAGGATATCTTAGGGGAACTTGAGTCTGAAAGAAACACTGCACACATGAAGTTTTGTTAGAATAGTTTACACAGATGATCAGGATGAGAAGGGTATGCTAAACACCACATTTTTTATAAGCATCGGTTTCAAAGAACCACCATGCTGGCAATTCTGGTAAGACCATATCCTACCGATTTGTGATGATGTCATCCCAGATGTGCATTGGGTCTGTCACAGCATCTGGGTATCTGCTTGTCCAGGTTTTCAGAAGTTTTCTAAGGGGACCCAGGGATGATAAATCACCTAAAAATAAAATCAGAGGTTGATCATATCCACAGCTGAATGACAAGAACTTACAAAGTACAATCAGAATTAGTAAACAGAAACCTAACTCAAATTTTTTATTTTTCAATTATTAAAAATAAAACAAATTTAAAAAATCAGCAAATTACGGGCAGTGGTGGCTCATGCCTTTAATCCCAGCACTCAGGAGGCAGAGGCAGGTGTATCTCTGAGTTCGAGGCCAGCCTGGTCTACAAGAGCTAGTTCCAGGACAGGCTCTAGAAACTACAGGGAAACCCTGTCTCGAAAAACCAAGAAAAAAAAAATCAGCAAATGAAAAAACAAACAAACCAAAAAAAAAAAAAAAAAAAAAAACCCCAACACCTTGTCTTTCATTCACAAAAGGAATTACATGTCATTATACGAAATGTAATATATTCTGATATGTAAACTCCACCACTTCAGGTTATTAAAAATGGAAAAATAAATATATACAAATCTTTTTACATTCTTGAAACCTAAGAAACACTGAAAACTAAATGCTTTCATAGTGTTATAGTGTATTTTCTTCAGGCCAACTGTGATCTGAACTGGAAGAACGTGACTCATTATTATTAACAGTGTGGAAATGGACAACACACGCTGGGCACTCATCACTACGTCTAATTAGGATACACGTCTCAGCCCTAGGGTCATGTAGGCACATGTCTACGATCTACAGCAATCTAGTTTGAGAACAATTCTCACAATTTTGAAATCTCACACTGCAATGTTTATAGTCTTTCTATGGCTGGGAAGCAGTAGTTAAAAATACCTTTAGCAGCCGGGCAGTGGTGGCACACGCCTTTAATCCCAGCACTCGGGAGGCAGAGGCAGGCGGATCTCTGTGAGTTCTAGGCCAGCTTGGTCTACAAGAACTAGTTCCAGGACAGGCACCAAAGCTACAGAGAAACCGTCTTGAAAAAAGAAAAAGAAAAAAGAAATACCTTTATATCAGACAGCCTGGGTTCACATCTTTAACTTAACCTGCACCACCTTATACAACTCAGTTACCTTCTAGGACACCATAAAATGAGAAGAAAAACCGTACATCTTATATAGTTTTTAAAAAATTTAAAAATGGGGAACAGAACAAAACAGTTCTCAAAAGATAAAACACAAATGGCTGAAAACAAAGAATGTTCAACATCCTTAGTCATGAGGGAAATACAAGTCCAAACTCCTTTGAGATTTCATTTTACACCTGTCAGAATGACAAAGACCAATAAACCAAAGGATAGCGCATGCTGGCAAGCATGCGGAGTAAGTGGAACACTCCTCCATTGCTGGTGGGAGTGCAAACTTATGCAGTCACTATGGAAATCAGAGATAATTCTTCAGGATGATGGGAACTGATCTGCCTCGAGAGCCAGCTATAACACTCTTGGGCCTATACCAAGCACAGCTAGCGGACCACAAGGGCCTCTTAGGGGGAACCTAAGTCTGAAAGAGACACTGCACATATGAAGTTTTGTTAGAATAGTTTATGTAGGTAGACCAGGATGAGAAGGGTATGCTAAACACCACATTTTTATAAGCCTTGGTTTCAAAGAACCTTCATGCTGGCAGTTCTGGAAAAGAATCCCCTTTTGGCTCAATAAGACCATATCCTACTGACTTGTGATGATGCCATCGCAGATATGCACTGGGTCTGTCACAGCATTTGGCATGACATATGGGACTCTACCTTCTATTACTGAGACATTGTCTTAATCATGCTCATTGCTGCTCTATTCATAATAGCCAGAAATTGGAAATAGTCTAAATGTCTCAATGGGTGAACATATAAAGAAAATGTGGTACATTTACACAATGGACTATTACTCAGTAGGCGAAAAAATGAAATCATAAAATTCACAGTAAATTGTTGGAGCTAGAAAAAAAATCATGCTGAGTAAAGCAACCCAGACATGAAAGACAAATATGATATGTATTTACTTATAATTGGATGCTAGCTGTTAAGTCTTAGATAAGCAGGCTACAACCTATATAACTACAGAGGTTAGGTACAGAGTAAGGGACTAGGGGGAGGGAAGGATCTCTCTAAGAAGGGGAAACAGAATATATAGTTATGGGTAGTTAGGGGCTGAGGGGGGACCCAGACTGGAATGGAACATCAAACAGGGAGGGAGAGGGAAGAGGGAGGTAAAGGAGGGAATACGGGGACAGAAAACTAACATTAAAGGCTATTTGAAGGGCTACATGAAAACCTAATTCCATAAAAGCTTCTTAAAATAGTATGAAAGAAATCTAAATGGAGTCATCGAATAACAGGGCAGACAATGGCCCAAATGTACATTCTTTTGCCACAAAGTGAAACCACCAGTGCAAGGAATGGGTTACATCTAATTGAGTCGTTGGCCCCCATGACCAGCAGTAGACGACAACACAAAACAAACTTAATGGTATTTTTGAAGACTTTATGCCTCATACTGTTTTGTTTGGGCATTTTTATGTCTTTCTGGTCTTTTGTTTATAATTATGGTTTCTGACTTTGTGTTTTTCGGGTATGTTTGTTTCTTCTCTTTTAAAATTCTGTTTTCTTTATTTGTTCTTGTTTATTTCTTTAATAAATAGAGAAAAAGAGGTGAGCTGTTGGATAGGTGGAGAGGATCTAGAAGGGGTTGGAGAAGTAGAAATTATGATCAGAATATTTTGTATAAAATTCTTTTTAAAAGAAATTGTATATTTTTTAAAAAAAGACTATAGATGGTTGTGAGCTACCATGTGGTTATTGGAAATTGAATTCAGGATCTCTGGGAGAACAGCCAGTGCTCTTAACTGCTGAGTCATTAAGACCCTACTTTTCATACTGGGTAGCCTTGCCTATCCTTAATACATGGGGAGGCAATAGCACAGACACTGAGAGAAACAATTAATAAATGGGACCTCCTGAAATGCTTCTGTAAAGCAAAGGACACAGCCAACAAGACAAAACAACAGCCACATCAGACAGAGGGCTGATCTCCAAAATATACAAAGAACTCAAGAAATCAGTCATCAAAAGAACAAATAATCCAATAAAAAAAATGGGGTACACACCTAAACTGAGAACTCTCAACACAGGAATCTAAAATGACTGAAAGACACTTAAGGAAATGTTTAACATCTCTGAGAAATGCAAATCAAAACAACTCTGAGATTCCATCTTACGCCTGTATGAACAGTCAAGATCAAAAACACTGATGGCAACTTATGCTGGAGAGGTTGTGGGCAAAAGGGAACTCTCCTGCATTGCTGGCAGAAGTACAAGCCGGTACAGCTTCTTTGAAAAGCAGTATGGCAATTTCTCAGAAAATTAGGAAACAACCTTCCTCAAGACCCAGCAATACCACTTTGGGGGTATATATCCAAAGAATGCTCAATCATACCACAAGGACATGTGCTCAACTATGATCATAGCAGCTTTGTTTGTCATAGCCAGAACCTGGAAACAACCTAAATGGCCCTTGACCAAAGAATGGATAAGGAAAATGTGGTACATTTACACAATGGAGTACACAGCAGAAAAAAATGACATCTTGAAATTTGAGGGCAAATGAATGGATCTAGGAAACATAATATTGAGTGAGGTAACCCAGACCCAGAAAGACAAATATCACATGTACTCATTCATAAGTGGCTTTTAGATATAAAGCAAAGAAAACCAGCCTACAAATCACAATCCCAGAGAACACAGACAACAATGAGGACTCTAAGAGAGACATACATGGATCTAATCTACATGGGAAGTAGAAAAAAAAAAACAAAACAAGATCTCCTGGGAGTATGGGGACCTTGGGAGAGGGTAGAAGGGGAGGGGAGAGGAAAGGAGGAGAGCAGAGAAAAATATATAGCTTAATAAAATCAATAAAAAAAATACACGTGGAGGTGCTCAGTCTTACTACAACTTGATGTGCCATTTTCTGTGGATACTCATGGGAGATCTGCCCTTTCCTAAACAGAAATGAAGGAGTGAATTGGGGGGTGGGAACAGAGGGGGACTGGGGAGAGGGACTGAGAGGAGAAGGGGGGGGGAACTGTGGCAGGGATATAAAATAAATAATTAATAAAGACTAATATAACTCATTAGAGGTAGAAAGTACTTAATTATATCATTAAGATGGCTTAAAAATATAATATTTCTCTAAATTTAAAACAGGGAACAATGAGCAAGCTATAAAAACATCTGATAAATGATTTTTAACTATTCAAAAGAAAATCGAGACAGATTTAGAATGAAGACATTTCCCTTACAAAGATGTATACTCTCTTGGGCTCTTGTATGGCTTTTCAGAGGAACCAGAGTAAAATCTGCTGTTGGTGGTGCAGGGACCGAAATGATCTCTACTGTTGTCCAAAGCCTGCCACCTCCTCCCCACCGTCTCCTCAGACTCACCACGCCACCCCTATTCTGGACAGTGAGGCCTGTCACAGCAGTGGTCCTCTGGGGAGGGCTCTCGGAACCTTCTCTCCACACTGCACTAGGGTCCCCCTTCAGGAGCCTCCAGGTCCAACCCTGGAATCATTGTCTGAGTACTTCAAGCTGTCAGTATTTTGTTTGGCTTTGTATTTCCAGTTCCTGGAACAAGAGTGCTGGACCATTTTAAACATTTAATCTAGTGACAGGCGCATTTTTAGGACACATCCAAGGCAGTTTTCACCCCATATGTTAAGTTTAGCTTCATTAAGCAAAAATTCAGGTGTTAAAGTCCCTCCACAATTAGGAAGGAAAAAATAATAACAAGCTTAAAACTTACCATGTTTACTTATAAAGTTGAGGAACTCCTCAATTTCTGCTAAAGTCTGCACAGACTGTAACTTGGCAAGTCTACTTCTGTGTAAGAAGACATCAATACTAGAATAATTCTAGAAAAAGAGAAGCCTTGTTATAAAGGAATTATACTACTTAAAACTTTTAATGGTTTAAAAAAGACATCATATAGTAACTACCCTATAAATCATGTAGTGTCTCAGAGTGCTTAACAATTATGCCTTGGAAACAATTATTAAATGGGTTAAACTAAACAATTAATTAGGATTTCAGCTACATTTTTGTTTCAACTATATCACTAAGATCAGCATAATCTGGCTATCAGATTCCTTGTTGTATCTATCATCTACCTACTTTCTTCTAGTAAGGATCTATTCCAGATCTATTTACATGCTCTTCTGCAAGCTACATTCCTAGTTTGCACCAAATTTTAAAAATCTTATAATTCAAAATTATAAAACTCACAGAAGCCCACTCCTTTCTATTTATCTTTTGTGTGTGAGGGTAGAAGCATGCCATGTACGTGTGTGGAGGTCAGAGAGCAAGCTTGGGTGTCAGTCCTCGCCCTCCCGCCTTGGCTGGTGTTACGCAAGGTTAGCTGGACTGCCCTAGTTAGCTTTTTGTTGCCACAATAAAATACCATGCCCAAAAGAACGCTGAGGAGGAAAGGATTTATGTGGTTTACAGGTTACAGTCCATCACTATGGGAAGTCTAGGAACTAAGAGCAGGTACTGGGAGGTAGGAACTGAAGCAGAGACCATAGAAGAAGGGATGCTGCTTGCTGGCTTGCTTCCCGTAGTAGTAGTATGCTCAGATTGTTTTCTTAAATAATCCAGGACCACCTGCCCAGGGTGGGACCACCTGGTGGGCTGGGCACTTCCACATCCATCACCAGTCAAGAAAATGCCTCAAGACATGCCCATAGAGCAATCTGACAGAGGCAGTCCCTCAACTGATACTCCCTCTAAGCAGCATGTGCAGTAAGAGTTCCTAGGAATTCTCCTCCATCTCTCTTTTCATTAGAGAAGGGCTAAGGTGACAGATATATGCTACCATATCTAGCTTTACATGGCTCCTGGAATCTGACCTCGGTCCTCATGCCAACAAGTACTTTCTCCACCTCTCCAGTCCTGACACCAAGTCTTTCTAGTCAGCTCACTAATTTACGTTAAAATGATAAAAATAAAGTGAAAAAAAAATTAATGACTATGTTTCTATGCTTAACATTGTTGGTAGACTGTTAGTGGTTACTAAAGAAACAAACCAACTAACAACCATGAAAACAAAAACCAAACAAACAAAAAGGGCAGAAAATGAATATAGGGCACATTAACTGATTTCCCAATTAAATTCTGCAGTGTTAAATCTTACACTACTTTTAATTAGTCCTTTCAAGCCAGGCGGTGGTGGCGCACACCTTTAATCCCAGCACTCGGGAGGCAGAGGCAGGCGGATCTCTGTGAGTTCGAGACCAGCCTGGTCTACAAGAGCTAGCTCCAGGTCAGGCTCTAAAGCTGCAGAGAAACCCTGTCTCGAAAAACAAAAAAACAAAACAAAACAAAAAATTAGTCCTTTCAAAGAAATTGGAATGTATCTTCAAACAAGTATTAACCCCCTTGGTATGACCACCCAGAAGAATGTTTTATGTTCTCTTTTAATACTACTGAGATGGCAATCTGTATTGTGTCCACACTGAGAGATTAGATGAGTTTATGCATTTATTTATAAATTAACTAAATTTCTAAACAACAATCCCAGAGAAAACTCTACATTGCACATTGTAAAAAAGATTAAACTAAAGAAATAACAAAAAAGTAGAACACTAACACTAACAACAGTGAAGAAAAAAGTGACTGAGACAAAGGAAAAGTAAAGAGCACTATTAGAAATCCAAGAACAGGTACTATATGTGAGAGCACACAGAAGGTTTTCATTGGTCTTTTGTGTGTGCATGTGTGCACACGAGATTACTGACACTTAAAACTATTATAAAAGCAGTATACATCATAGAGATCATCTATATTACCTGCATGAAAATCTGAATGCCATTTTTAATATAGTATGTGGCTCTGTCAATATCATCTTGCAAGATGTAAAGGAGACTCAGCTCCTGACTATACTGAAGCTCCAGGATCGTCTTCTCCAGCTCCTTGTGCATGGCTTCATCCACAAACGTCAGCAGAGACTGGTTGCCTTCTCCATGAAGCAGGAGCTTCAGTTTGCTTCGGATCACATATGGGAGATATGTCTCCTGCGGAACAACAACAATCCGCTACCAACTTAGAGCGCCAATCTGAGTGAAAGCAATTATTTTCTACCTGAAATTTTCTTTGGAATAATTTTATTGTTTTAAGACTGAGAACCAAAATAACGGTATCTGATGTTGTAGCCTAAAACTACAACTTTAAAAACAAGTTCATCTAACATGGATTGTCTTCTAATCACAAAATACGTGATCCTTTCCACAGAAGAAAGGGATCTACCTGACGCTGGGGACACTAGATACGGCACACAAACTGAGGAGCGTCAGCATGAGAAGGAAGCAGCATGGGTACGGGAGGGCCTGTAACTGCCTCACTGGATAACACGATGCAGACTGTCTTCTCAGTAGCATGAAAAACAGCAGGAAATATTCTTCCATGTGGTCGTACCATGGAGATAAATGTCTACTACAAAACACCTCCCATTTATTTTGAAATGGCTAGCTAAAAAGTGATATGGAATTTAACACCACGGAGTTTAAATATCAAAGGCTTCAAAACTACTATCTTAATCTTAGAAAATTTTAAAGTAGTTATATTAATGGGAAACCCATTACTACTTAAAACATTTACTTCGGTTACTGAAAAATAATTCTACACACCTGGTAAAATGGTTCGCTCCATATTTTACTTAGGTCTAGAGGATTGTCACTGCCTATACTGGTTGTAGAACAGTATTCAAGTGGTTTCCATTCAGACAGGTTGTTGTAACAGTCAAGGGATGCCAGTTCCCAGAACTCCTTCTCAGCCTCCGTGGGGTCACCATCCACCCACTCCTGTTTATTTAAAGCCTGGGAGAAAAAAAAAAGAGGGTTATTTTTTGGAGTTGAAAAAACATAGATACAAATACATTTTTAAAAAAAGGGTATTATAACATATATACTAAAGACAATCATTTCATATTCATGGCAACATGAGAGAAACGAGGTAATATTTAAAATAATAATGAATAGAAAAAAAAAACCAAAATGAAAGAACCTTATAGTAAGAAATGAGGCCAGGCATGGTGGTACATACCTGCAATCCTAGCACTCAGGAGGCAGAGGCAGGCAGAGCTCTGTGAGTTCCAGGACAGCTAGGACTACAAAGTAAGAACTTGTCTCAAACCCCAAAACAAAGAAAAAAGACATTAATGAGAAGAAATTCATCCCACCGAGAACCTCACCAGGAAAGCCAATTAAGTAATGCATAATTTGCTCTAAGTCAAGACTGTGCATATCTATAACTTAACATGTTCTTAGAGTTAAAATATAAAGTTGAGGACATTTGCAGACTGCTGCATGCTTCAAAGCTGAGAACACTCACTCAATAGTTTTATAGGCTGCAGATCCTAAATTTTGACACGTACTATCTTGGCCAACTTGAAATAAAATAAAACATACAAAACCAAACTATATCAAAATCACAAAGTCTATTTCACTTTATCCTGTTTTCTAAGGAAAAGAAAACAATACCCGCATAGAAATGGTAAACACAGCAGCAGTCACAGAAGTACTGTATAGTGTTCTGTACTTTGTAGTTTATGAAGTGCTTTGCCTTTCCAATGTTGCTTAAAAAGAGCAAACAGTAACAATCATGTCACAACCACATTTTGTTATTCATCTTAAATATTAAAGCTAACCGTTCATTTAAAATGTACAGAGCCAAGGTGTTTAAGGAACTGATATATTTGCCAGAGACTGGTTTTACCTCATTATACAGCTTAGCAGCTTCAGAATAATCACTTCTGGCTTCTGCTAATAGTGCATTCCGAGTGTCCTGCTTTGTTCCTAACTCACTGCCAAAAATGCCACGGAGGACATCATACTCCCCAATTGATCGATACAGTCTTCAAAAAAAGAGAGAGAGAGAGAATAAATAGATAGCAAGCAAGCCAAAAAAGTCCAGATCAGTGAATATCACATTTTAAAAAGTATTCACACAATTTTCATTAATGTTGAATGAAGATTCCAAATATTTACGAAAGTTGAGATACAAACACATTTTTTTTTGAGACAGGGTTTCTTGTATAATAGCCCTGGCTATTTTCTGGAATTCACTCTATAGACCAGGCTGGCCCTTGAATCTACCTGCCTCTGCCCCTGCCCCTGCCCCCCCCCCCCCAGTGCAGGGATTAAAAGCGTGTACCACTATACCCAGCTACAAGCAATATTTTTATTTTTCTGGAAATATAAAGTTAAACAGTTTTGAAGTTCCCTTTAATTTTTACTTCTTTAATTAACCCAAAAGCCCAAATTATTCTAATATGTATTTGGAAAAAATCTGGAAAGCAGGTCACTAATTTGAGACCAGACTACACTGTACTATAGAGAACCTGTCTAAAGAATAAACTTGAAAATATGAAAAGTTTATGTATGCATAAAGTCTCATTAAATAAGGTGGTGCCATTTGGAGTTACTGTCTAACCCTAAGGAAAAGCCACAAGCGAGGAATAACTTTCACCCTAGTTTATGCTCTAAGGCACTGTATTTTAGGAACAAAAATTTTCCGTGTAGCTTTAATATTTGTTAGAACACTTAATCATCTGTTCCCCTTAATAAAAATCTGACTTGCACAGCAGAGTGTTGCATGCCTATAATCCCCATACCAGAAGGGTAAGGCAGGTGGATGATGAGTTCTAGTTAATCCTGACCTACACAGCTAACTTTGTTAAAACAATAGCTTAACTTCATTAAGCAAGATTCTATCACTATGAAATTCTGAAGAGGGTGTTTATAAAGTTCATTCCCTTCCTCTTTCAAGTTTTTTTTCAAACCCCGACCTATTTTTTTTTTCCTGACTGTCAACAGCAGACTAGTCACCTGAGTGGTGTATGAGTTCCTGTTTGTGTGTTGCTTTCATTGGTTAATGAATAAAGAAACTGCCTTGGCCTAGTTGATAGGGCGGAACTTAGGTAGGCAGAGAAAACAGAACTGAATGCTGGGAGGAAGAAGGGCAGAGTCAGAGAAGCCATTGATCTTCCATCGGAGATGGACAGTGGTTAAAATCTCTGGTAAGCTGCTGCCATGTGGCGATACACAGATTAATGGAGATGGGTTAAACTAATATGTAAGAGTTAACCAATAAGAAGTTAGAGCTAATGGCCAAGCAGTGTTTTAATTAATACAGTTTCTGTATGGTTATTTCGGGTGGAAGCTAGCCAGGTGGCCGGGACAAACAAGTGTGCCAGCTCCTTACAACACCTGAGATTACTACTTCCTCACTGGTTCTCCTGCCTTCTGGTCTACTTCCTGGACACTGAATCTCTCTTAGCAATCAAACTTTGCTTGGGAAAGTTGGTGTATGGAATGTTAGCTGATCAGGGAGTTGACACAGGAGGGTTACAAGTCTAAGCCAGCTTAGGGGCTACACAGTGAGCTTAAGGCCAGTCTGAACAATTTACCAAGACCTTAAGTCTCCATAAGGGCGGGGTGGGGGGGAGGGAAGAAGTGGAATTGCTCAGGCTTTAATTCAGTGGGAAAGTGCTTGCCCAGCTTTTTTTCTCAAGGACCAAGAGAAGAGAGGAAGACATTTGAGCAGCAAGTTGTGCAGAACCCCTATGAATCATGAACCCACTAAATCCAAACTCAGATTAAACTGACATGGTTCTGTTACTGCCCAGATGCTAGAGGTCAAAGGTCAGAGGCAGAGGTTGACACATAGGTGGTGTACAACAGCAGTTCATAGTCAGAAGTTGAGGACAGAAAGATATTATCCACAAGCAAAGAAAGAAATCCCTATCTTCACCCTACCCTGGTTCCCAAATGTTTACTAGAACTTGATCAAAATGATAACCATAGTACAGCAAGAAAAGGCTAAACTATTAAATAAAGTTAGAAAGAAATAGTCAAGTTTAAGCCTGTAAAAGTTGTATTCATCCTTCCATCCATCCTTCCTTTCCCTCCCTCCCTCCCTATTCCTCTCCCTCTCTCCCCTGAATGGAAGCCAAAAACTCAAGCATACCAGGTAAATGTTCTGCAATGGACCAAAAGTCTTAGCCAGTTCGTCCTCTGCCCTGCAGCTCTCAACTCAAGACATGGTATAGCCTTGACTGGCCATGAACTCAGAGATCATCCTGCCTCAGTCTCCCAGGTGCTGGTTTTACATTTGTGCTTCATAATGCCCATTTCTCTCTCTCTCTGCCCTCCCCTGTGTGTGTGTATACAAGCATGTACAGATGTTATTATTCCATGAAAACATTGATACAAGATGTCATCCATTGTGGAACCACATATCTGAAGCAGTGGGAAGAAAATAGCTCCCACAAGGAAGTATTCTTCAGATTATCCTAGCCCTGTATCTTTCCCTTCTTGGCACACTCTCCTTGTCCTCCTACTTGATGTTCCAGTTAATTATGTTTAAAGGTATATACATTTTCTAGGGAACTCCTCATTTTTTTTGCAGTATCAGGGATTGAACTTACAAATGTTAACCCCACTGACTTAAAATCTTTGTGTGTGTGTGTGTGTGTGTGTGTGTGTGCGTGTGCGTGTGTGTGTGTGCGGGATAACATGCTCGTGGGGGGATAACATGCATGTGGAAGTCAGAGCACACCTCTCAGGAGCTGGTTTTGTGAAAAGTGGGATCTGGGGATTGAACTGTAGTTGTCAGGTTCGTGTGGCAAGTGCCTTCACCAGGAGCCATCTTGAAGGCCCTCTGAACTCTGACTTAGCATCCTTTCTCAAGATTAGGCTAGGCAACCATATGCTAAAACCAAGAAAAAGGATGAATCAGACATCACGCGAAACGGTATATATAGCAGAATTTGTATTTCCAAATAAGGTAACTGTATTGAACAGTTTCTGCAATTCTGAGTACTGCTGAAAATAATGAGTCATCCATTATTCATCTTAGCAAAGCTATAAAAACATCAGGAACCATTAGGAACTCTAAATACCTAACTACAGATACTTAACAGGAAGATAACTGTGGTAGATAATAATGAATCTAGACAATTGTGTAACATTAAAATAACACAGTTAAAACACAGTTAATGTTTAAGCAATATATTTCTTTCCATGGCAGCCATTTTTGACATATAGACTAAAATTCAGACTGAATTTTTTAAAAAAGATTTTATGTATTTACTATGTATACAGTGTTCTGCCTGCATGCCAGAAGAAGGCATGAGATCCCATTACAGATGGGTATGAGCCACCATGTGGTTGCTGGGAACTGAACTCAGGACCTCTGGAAGAGCAGCCAGTGTTCTTAACCTCTGAGCCACCTCTCTAGCCCCTGAAATGATTTTACTAGCTCAATAAAAGAGGAAGAAAAAAAGATTGTGCGTGTGTGTGTGTGTGTGTGTGTGCGCGCGCGCGTGTTGGCCAGAATAATGTTGGCTACCCTGAGACTGGATTTATGGGTGGTTATGAATTGTCCAACATGGGTACTAGGAACCTGAGCTTGAGTATCCTCGAGGGCAAGCTCTTCTAACCACTGAGCCATCTTTTTAGCCTCCTTACCAGCTCAACTTTTTTTAGTGTGCTACTTTAGTTGATTTATTGTTCTGCCAAGAATGGTCCATCCCAAACTTACTTAGCAAGTTCCATCCACCGCAGAACATCAGGAGGCAAGCAAGTCTTGCCCCGGACTCGTTTGGTAGGTGGCTGTTCCGGTGCCAGGTGGAGTAGTGCCTCTTCCAGAAGACGGATACCTCCAGGCTGTTGCAGACTGGCCAGGCACCCCACTCGAACAGCAGCCGGGTCAAGACTCAGCAAGTCTAGGTGTTGGCAACTGATTTCCTATAAAACCACATATAGCTGTTTAGTTTGTAAAATTTGGATGACATCATCACAAGTGATTGTTTCATTTTATTAAACATAAGAGAAATGACTTTGTCCTAACAGTAGTAGTAGACAGTGATATCAGGAAAAGTGTCTTTGTGCAATTTTATTAGCAAAAGTCTTAACACTCAATTCCTGCCAAGGGAAAAAACAAACCTTTTATTCTTAAATTTCCAATCCAAGCATTCTAAAAAACGCCAATTTATAGGAATGTTTATGTACTTAGCTTCAGTTGTTAAGAAAAGCAGCGGAAAATAGATTTTATATTTATCAAAAAGTGGGTATACTGACCTGCCTACCTATTAGTTTTTGCAAACATCTTTCTATCAAGAAGCTAACTTATTTAATGACATTCGAAAAGATGATTTCATGAATATGACAATGACCTATAAAGAAAGCTATGAGAAGTACCCTCAACTCACTATCCAGAAGATGTTTACTACAGCATTCCAAACAGACTGGGGTACACATGCAACTCTCTACATCTGTCTTGTATTGCACCCTAAGAACTTGGTCCCAAGCTCTCCTTGAAGTTGTAACACATATACAGGTGGCTGTCGAGATGAAGACTAGAAGATTTCCAAAGCAACCAAATAAAAATGTCTGTCATCTTTAGAAAGGGCTAATAGTACAAGAAAGAAAACCCAAATAAAATTATATTTCAGTCAAGAAACTTTTATGCTTTAAGACACAGAAAATATTCACATGCTGGTGGTAATCAGCAGCTATTTAAATAGACTTAAGACTCACTCAATAGCAGGAAAACCATGCCTGGTATTGGAAACCTATGTACCAGAAAAAAAATCTACTACTGCCACTTTGCTAGACCAGGATAATTCCTTCCTATATTCTAAACCTTACTCTTATAGTCATAGATAAGTGTAGCTACCACCCCTCATCAAGGAAGCTTCACTTTAGAGAATGAGAGACCATCACAGAGACATACTAACACGGAAGGGGATAATTTCATCATCTCTACCCCTGGACAAAGAACTACAGGTAAGGAATGACTGATGGGCAAAGGAGAGTTAGCCTCGCCCAGGGATGAGCTCTCTTATTGGTTATTCCATACAAAGTGGTCATCCTTGAAACCATATACACACAAACAATAAAACCAACTCAGCACATGGTACTAATAAATTTACGTATACAAATACATACACTATACATATATTTGACAATAGTAATCAAAAGAGGAGCTATCAATTTGAGACTGGGGATGGTGGTGGGATAGGCTGGAGGAAATAAAGAAAAGGGGGAAAAAAAGACAAATTCTATTTTAATTAAAAATGTATCAAAAACAATAAAAATGGAAAATGCTAAAATTTAAAAAAATTTTACTTTACTGTATGTGTATATGTCTGTGTGAATGTATGTCATGTGACTTTGGGTACACGCGAAGGCCTGAAGTAGGCGTTGGATCCCCTAGAGCTGTATTTACAGGTAGTTGTGAGCCACCTGACTTAAGATACCAGGAACTGAATATTAACTGCTGACTCTGCTCTCTATCTCCTAACATCATTTTAAAGATTAAAAATTCCCATTTATTGACATAGGAGGTTCTTCTGTCTATGTGTTGCTTTCATTGGCTGAATAAAGAAACTGCCTTGGCCTTTTGATAGAGCAGCACTTAGGTAGGCGGAGTAGACAGAACTGAATGCTGGGAAGAAGAGCAGAGAGAGAGAGAGAGCTGCTATGGAGCTGCCAGGTCAGACATGCTGAATCTTTCCCTGTAAGCCGTGACATACATATTATTAGAAATGGGTTGAATCAAGATGTGAGAGTTAGCCAATAAAAGGCTAGAACTAATGGGCCAGGCAGGTTTAAATGAATACAGTTTCTGTGTGATTATTTCAGATGGAAGCTAGCAGGGCGGCTGGGATGACAAGCAGCCCACTCGTTCCTGTTACAATTTATTGTGCATGTATGTGTGTACGTGAATGGGCAAAAGTATAACATGTGCATGTATGTGGAGGTTAGAGGACAACCTGTGGGAGTCAGTTCTCCTCCATCATGTGTGTCCCAGGGATAAAACCCAAGTGATGAGGTTTGGTGGCAGGTGCCTTTTCTTGCTGAGCTTTCATGCTCATTTTCATTTGTTAAATATGAGAATCTGGTAAGTAATAACTGAAAGTGTACTTATACTGAGTTCTCTGCTGCAAATGAGTCTCCTTGGAAGACTTCTTTGACCCATTACTAGATATCTGTAATGACAGCATACCTGACCCAATCAAAGGCCATTTACGTAATCTGCTTGATTACCATTCTGTACGATTTTAATAGTTTTGTATCACTCAAGCATACAGTTTAGTCTTTGTCTTATGTTTGTTGGTGACACTTGTGAAGAACGGAAGTTTGGGGTGGTATATGTCTCTTCAAGGCTGTGACAACATCACTTACAACAAAGCCAGACATGTGCTCAATCAACACCTCAAGGCAGGAAAAATTTGCTGAAATACTACCAAACGCAAACAACTAAACAAAATAGAGGGTTTAGGGCCTCAGGAAACAGCTTAGTTGTTAAATTCTGTGCCACGCAAACATGAAGATTTGAATTCAGATGCCTAGGACCCATGTAAAACGCTGAGTACACCTAGAATTCCAGTACAGGAGGCAGAGAGGAGGATTACAGGCGTTTGCTTGCCAGCTGACATAGCTTAATTAGAGTTCCAGGATTAGCAAGAAACACTAATCCAAAAAAGAAGGTAGGTGGGGCTAGAAAGATGGCTCAATGGTTAAAAGCACTGGCTGCCCTTCCAGAGGACTCAGGTTCAATACCCAGCAACCACATGCTGGCTCACAACAGTCTGGAACTCTAGTTCCAGGGGATCTGATACCTTCTTATAACCTCTGCAGGTACCAGGCACATGTTGTGTACAGGTACATATGGAGGCAAACATTCACATTCTCTCTCTCACACACACACACACACACACACACACACACACACACACACACACACGCGCGCGCGCACACGCACAGAGTTTAATCAAAATACTAAAGAGACTGGCTTATTAAAAGACACAAGTTTCAGATTATTGTCATATACAAGGGTATGTTTGGAGAGCAAAAAGAACGATAGACGTATTATATGTGCCCACTTAGAAGAGATACCCTAAATAACACATTCACTGCTAAACACCTCGTTTCTCGAGTTTCAGCTTAGAAAACAAAGTGATGGCATTAGGCATGAGGTGTCAGAAAGGAGTGGCATATGACCAAAAAGAAGTGTGTGCAAACTTTTACCTGGATGCAAGAGATAAAGGGTGGGAAGAATAAGAAAGTGGAGCTCAGGAAACGGTTGAAGTCTTGAAGCAAATTTTGAGTGATAATGTTTTTTTCAGACGTTGTCTTAAATTTATTCATTTCTTTTAAAATCCCAGAAAACAAGCTGCTGAAGAGCTGCTTTGCAATTATTGGGTCTTTCTGTTAAAAATAAAAAAAAAATAAACATAAATCAGACCTGAAGTAGTATTTTAGAGCTTTACTTTAATTATATCCACTACATGCCTACATCCGGTGCACAGGATTTTACCAGGCTATTATACAAGGGGAAGGGCACCTAGAATTTAGTCAATTACTTCTGGCTCGATGCGGATTGTGATGAGCAAACAATCACAGTTCAAGCTAGGATCTCAATGCTTCCTGGTGTGTGGAGACCAAGCTGTCAAGTGTGTGGTGTCAGGCCTGCGAAGTCCTTGAAAGAATGACTTCGACAGGGCTCCATGGCACTGTCCTGATGATGCATGTACACATGCATCATCTGTGCAGTGAACACTTCACGAACACTTCCTAGCTCTGTACTTGTTTAGTGAAGGCACACACACATATAAGAATAAAAATGAACAAGTACTCTATTTTATAAAAGCAACGTCAAAGCCACACAAATATGATTTGTCCTTTAAGCAAAAATTCTTGTTTAAGCAGTTATAATGTTACTATATAAAATTTTAGAAAATAATAAGAATTATTGCTAGATCCTGGTATTTTATCAGCCTATGTGCTTTCATCTGGTATCTGCTGTTTTCATTCAGCACGTGGTAGTCAGCAGGTTTGTTAACTGACCACTGATTCCTGAGAGCTATGTACAAATTCCTTCATTGTTGGAGAATTCTAAACACTCACTCCGTTAGACCAGCTGCAGTGACTGAAATAAAAACTCTCTTAGTTAAGGACGGTGCTGTACACCATTAATCCCAACAGGAGACAGAGGTAGGTGTATCGCTGTGAGTTCAGGGCCAGTCTGGCTAACACAGTGAGTTCCAGGACAGCCAGGGCTATGTAGGAAAACAACGTCTCCAAATATTTAATTAATAATTTAAAAATGCAAAAATTAAAACCCAACCCAAAAAAACAATGACCTCAGCAGCAAGCAGTGCTGCCTGCTGGTCCTGTGACAGATACTATGGCTCCCAATTATTTTAAAACAAGACAAGAAGCCTAGCCTGGCTCACACAACACTGCACCGTGTCACTTAAAGAAGTTGCTGGCATATAGCAGGTATTCCATAAACAAACATTTGTTTAATAAAGTACCGGAACTAGAAGTATCAATCAGTACATTCCTCCTCAGAGAACAGAAGGAAAAACACTGTCTTTACTCTTTGAAAAAAAAAAGAGTGCCCCAGTTCTGTTTTATATGCACAAAAAGGGACGGGCTGATGTGATGCAATCTTAGGCCTGTGAGCTGCCAACAGCACTGCACACCATGCCTTTGGACAGGATGGAGAGCACCACAGAACTGAGAAAGGGAGATTAGAGGAAGACAGGTGTCATGTTCTTGCCCCACACTTAGAGGCACCTGTAACTTTTGCCATATATTCTAAGCATTACTAAACTCCAGTCTTTTTAATTTTAATTTTTTAAAATTTTATTTATTTATTTATTTATTGATTTTTGAGACAGAGTTTCTCTGTGTAACAGTCCTAGGTATCCTGAAACTAGCTCTGCAGACCAGGCTGGCCTTCAACTCAGAGAGATTCACCTACCTCGAGTGCTAGGATTAAAGGCATGCACCACCACAGCCCAGCTAAGGGCTCTAGTTTTTTAACACTGCTACATCTAGGTTGAGTGTGCAAGCTTTTGCTACAGTCACATACGCTGTCTCCAGTGGTGGAAGCTTGATGAAGGGTACATGTACAATAATGGCTTTAAAAAGTAAATTCCTGTCAACCCAGATTATTTGGATCAAACAAAAACCATACAAGACACTGATCCAAATGGCTTATTTATCACTTCAAAATTGACACTGACTTCTTCCCATTATTCCAATATGATACTGGATAAGAAACATAAATGTCTATCTGATTTTAAAGAGAGGAAGGCCTTGTGGCTGAGAGCTCAGTGCCTAACATGGCACCCAGTGTTAGTGCATGCTTCTAGTTAACTTCTACATGAGGGTCTCCTCATGTGACCAAAAAAAATTTCACAAAACTAGGAAATGGGAATTAGGATAGTCTTTAAGTCTACCATTTAAGAGAAACATCCCCCTTTTGAACCATTTTTCCTAGAAAGTGTAGAGACCCCTGAAACCACAAATGGAGCTTCTAACATGAACATAAAACACAGTATGTGGGCAGACCTGGGCCACAGCCTGCAAGGGGGTGACGAGACTGCTGTGCTGGATCTGGATGTCAGGAAGGTCACCGTGACGATAACTTCTGTACAGAACAACCTGGGCATCCTGCTTCGTTTTTAACTCGCTCTTGATATCCTACAATCACCAGAAGCAAAGAGTGAAACCAGATTTCATGTAAGAAAACCACATGTCAAGTGTGGTAGTGCATACTTAGGAGGTAAAAGGATAGGGAGGTTCAAAGTCACCCTTGGTTGAGGCCAGTCTGGGCTACCTTGCTTCAAAACCAACCAACCAACCAACCAACCAACCAACCAACCAAACAAACAAACAAACCAAAAATCCAACCAACCAAACAAACCAATCAAACAAACAAACAAAAACCCAACCAAACAAAAGAAGATCAAGCAGGTATGCAAAATTAAACTGCCAGAACACATCTTTGGTATAAAAGTAATAATTTAATCATACTATAGTTTGGTCAGTATGAAAAATTTGGTTTAACTGAAAATTTGAATCTGAATATCCACAAAAAGTATAAATCTGAGCCAGGTTCCTTTCTAACCCTCAAACAGGAAGCCTTGTCTAAAGGTCCACAGTGATGCTGCACCCACTCACATGTATACTCCTCAGTCCCTGCACACCTCTCAGTGTGCCTTCAACTTTTCCCGCATCAGCGGTTCCAATCTTAGGGGTCTCTTCAGAGATGCTTTCCATAGATGTGTTCATAGCTTCGTTCTGATGGAGTACTTTATAATCTCTACTTGTCTTTTTGTGTGTCATGTACTGGACCTAGCTCCATCAACAAATCATCTCTTCATAGCTGCCACCTACTATAATTTCTGAGTATCATGCTTTAGAAACATTTATTCAATGAATGCAAATACAAACGCATGGACTTCTAATGTCTAATGATTGGCTGGCAGCTTCACCACTTAGTATCTGTTTCAGAGACATCAGGTTGATCAACACTTCAATGTTCTGCCATATCTGACTAGCTTCTTGATTGTAGACAGGGGCCTTAAACCTGCCATCCTGGCTTACTTCTTGAACCCTTTACTCAACAGTTCTGATTTCTCATGCTTCTGATAACAAGATACTGCCCCTTCCTTCAGGCAGGGTATCAGGCTTTATCAGACCTATTTTTCGGAGGAAGCAATGGAGCCAGAGAAGGTGCTGAATATACCGTTTTCAATGGAAGTCTTCAAACAAGCAAGCAAACAAACAACAGTTCTATTACAGAGACAAGGAGAAAAGGAAAAGAAACACTCAACAACTGCATATTTCATTGCCATTAAAAATACAGAGGAACCGTCCAACCACTACCTACTTATATCTGGAAGTCAAGTGGCTAAGGGATTACACTGAATTATAATAACAAAAGGAGTCTTTAATCACAATCTATGTTAACTGTTGGAAATTTGGTTATTGCTGCTTTCTAAGTAAAACCGGAGCTATAAACTAAACAAGTTTGTTCATTATTTCTACATATTACAAATTAATTCACTGGGCATGATGGCACATGTACTTATGAGGCAAAGACAGGTGGACCCCTTGGGGTTCCAGGCCAGTCTGGTCTATATAATAAGACCTTATGTCTCTCCCCGCCAAAATACTCATGTTCTACTTGCATCTCCAATGGATGCTTTCGGGTTGTCTGGTAGCCCTAACAGCCATGCAGTATTTTCCAGCTCCCAGGGCCTCTCACTCCCACTACAGTTACAGGTCCTGAACTACAGTAGTTGTGCATCTGTCCCTAAAGAACAGAGTTAGCTAGAGCTGTAACAGCAATGACCAGCACTTGCATTTCTACCCATATAGAAAGCCAGTGTGCACAGAGAAGGTAAAGCTAAGTTGTGGAGAGCAGAGAGGAGTCAGTTAGTCCTATTAGACCTGGGAACTTTGCAGACAAGGATTTAAGAAAGTGCCATTTCTTAGCAGGTGTCACGAATATCCTTTATGTCTAGTAATGTCAGAAGCGACTTATGCAGTGCTACTCCTATAATTATGTAGACCAATAGACAACAGAATTTATTTCCTTAGTAAGTTCTCTGTGATGCAAAATAGGTACTGAATTCAAGAAGATACAAACCTTCTCTAGTTTTTGTTTCATGAGGCCCTTTTTGGCATAGAGCAAACTGAGGCTTTCTTGGTCCTTTAAAAATCTTCTGCGTAACCTCAGAATTTCTGCTCGATTGTGAGGCCCTGCAGAATATAAAGCAGGTTTGTTTACTCATGGCCAATTAAACAACACGTGCGACTGACTTCCACTCTTTCCCAGCATACCCCAAAGTGAAAGTGTGTGCTTATCTCTACTTTAAATTGTAATTTAGTGATCTGCTAAGGACACAAACGCATAAGGAACTGCAGACAGGGCAGATAAGCAATTCTGACCTATTAGGAACAAGAGTTGTACCTGTCCCAGGAAATCCCAACTAAGTGGTGGACAAAGCAAGGACACAGTGTGGCACAGTCCAAAGGCTCAGGGGCTGCTGCGACCAGCACCTCCCAAGGGAAAGCAAGGACAATCAGCAGGTCTGGTATGACGTGTGAGGTGGAAAAGGCAGCCCAGAAAACAGTGCTGAGACAACTCGGGAACTTGTAGTTGCCTTTCTTCAGTAGTCTCTAAAGAGTTATCAATCAAGGTGGAATAATTAGGTCCACGAAAGGTAAGACTGAAAGAGGAGAGGCTCTCCATACAATGGCCAGGAGTGAGGCTATAAAAGGAAGACCTAGAAGAAACTAAAGACAAAATATGGCTGGCAAGATGACTCAATTGGTTGGTAAAGGAGCGTGTTGCCAACCCTGATGATCTGAGTTTGATGCCCCCAAACACACATGAGTCATGGCACTGAGGGTAGGCACAAGCACATGCATACACACACACACACAAATGTAATAATGGCATATATTTTTAAAGAAGAAAAATATTTATATTGGGACACAGTAAGAGTATAATTCATGGAAATTTGGTGAGAAACATTCAAAGATCTAAGCATTTAAGCCAAAATAGTTATCAACATTCAGGGAAAAAAATGATCATATACAAAACGACCCAATCACAAGTAGATTTTTTTTGTCAAAGTAAGAGGAAAAAAATCAAGCACTGAGGAGACAGACGCTAAGACATAATTACACAGAGGATGAGACCTCCGGCCATGACAAGGTATGAATGCGCTATAAGGAGGGTAAGGACAACAGAAAACCTCAAACGTCAGTCATGTGAAACCAGAAGATAATGAAGAATGATATAGGGAAAAGCAGCACTACATAATCAGCTCAGGAGTTCTTGCTACTCTTCCAGAGGACCTGAGAACAGTTCCCAGCATCCATGAGAACCTGTAACTCTAGCTGCAAGAGATCCAACACCCCTTCTGGCCTCTGAAGGCACCTGCACACACATGGCATTGACTTACAAAGATACATACAAACACAAAAATAAAAATAGATCTTAATAAAACCACTACTCAGAGTTATTGAACACTAACAGGGCTATTTATAGGGGGCTCCCTCTGGGATTTGGCTTTGTAGATAAAATAAGGTATAAAAGTCAAGGCTGGGAATCCAGTAGAGATAGACCATGTAGTCAAGGTGTTAGATTCTAACCTAACACTGAAAAAAGTCTTAAGAGAATTATTATTTGTGAAGTAACACTTAAACTAAGGACTACTTCTATTTTTTAAACTAGTTTTATTTCTTTTTAATGATGATAAAGTGCTAATTCATCATACTTTAAGAACGGCTCTCGGGCTGGAGAGATGGCTCAGCGATTAAGAGCATAGCCTGCTCTTCCAAAGGTCCTGAGTTCAATTCCCAGCAACCACATGGTGGCTCACAACCATCTGAAATGAGGTCTGGTGCCCTCTTCTGGCCTGCAGGCATACACACAGACAGAATATTGTATACATAATAAATAAATAAATATTTTTAAAAAAAGAACTGCTCTCATAATATGTGAATATTTTAAAACTATAAAAATATAAGGGCAGATTCAAATATATTTAACATATTAGCATCTATTTTACTTTAGATCTATGACTTAGGCTTTTCCAAATCCATACATAAAACTCACAAAGAAAATGTTTCCACTTAAGTTTTACCTCTTTCCTTAATTTCTGCACAGACCACAAATTTCACCTACACCACACACACTCATTTTAAATCTAGAAATGTGGTTAGGAAATCCTGTAGGTCAGTGAGTCATGGACAACTGCTACTCCCTTCAGTAGCTGTCCTCTTAAGTCTCAGCTTACGTTCCATTCAATAAGGAGGCCAAATAGCCCAGAAGTGCCTAGTGCGGACCTGTCTTTAGTAGTTTGTCAGAGAAAATAGCAGGGAAAGTGGCATGCATCTAAGGATCCTGGATGGGCACGTGAAGGTGTTAGAGGGACAGTTAAGGTCTTCCTTTTAGGTGACAGTCCAACCTTACAGCAAGACCAGCGGCTCTGCATTCTAAGAAGGAAGAGTCCTGAGAAACAGCAAGTAAGGAGGAAGGGACGCAGAGAAAGTTTCTTGGCACACCCTAAAACTGCAGGTTAGTAGCAAAAAAGATGGCTGCATCTCCTTTTAAAAAGGGAGATTTTTGAGAACAGCATATGAGCCATAAATTTGAGACTGATGTCTATAAATGGTATTTGGGAGTAAAACCTGGTGTTTTCATTTTACACTTCTGACTTCTTTTGGCTATGCTTGCTTCTAACTTTAGTTCTTTTATCTGAATGCATGCCCATTTCCCAAGGTACTTACTGTTCCCAGAGTCTTGTAAAGAACTATTGTCTCCCCGGGACTTCTACAGCTGAGTCTGTAGGCCTACCAGACCTTCTGCCTGTTAGGTTCCCATTGGCTCTGATAGGAGGCCACCCCACCGACTCACCTTTAAGCTGCTAAGGCTCAAGTGACAGTGCTTCTGGCCTTGTCATTCTCCTCATACTACGTGGTACCCACATATGTCTCTTTAGGGGGACCAGAGTCCTCATGACTGTGGTTTGCTAAAGTGTACCCTGCTTCTTTCCTTTACAGGACCCTCCACAGCTCTCCATGTTCCCAGGACATCTATCCAGCAGGATGGACTACACAGGACCCTCAGCGTGGATTCTGCCCTTCACAAACCTTGCTGATTTTGAGTCTCTTCCACTCAACAAAAATATCACTTACCTTTCTATCTTCATCCTTCTCGTCATTTCTCTTCTTACTTCCAGGCTCTTCTCAAATACCCTTCCTTCCTCTATCCAGTCTTGCCAAAGGCTTGCTCCACACTGTGTCTGGATTTAAACTCTTACCCCTGAGTCTGGGCTTACTAACTGTACCCCAATTACTGCCTTACCTGCCCCTTATGTTCCAGAAAGTCACTAAACTAATGATCTGTCACGCACATATTTCTTAAAGAACACCAACATGGTAAGGGTCCAAACAATGATCAATGAGTTGAATGTTAATGGTTTTCCTTGCAGCTTTCAAGGAAATGTGGGCAATCAGAAGTATGCTCTCTCCATGTAAGCTTCTGCATGAGGGGGAACACATTTTAAAGATGTTCTAGCATTCCTGCTTACCCCTTTTCACTTGGCTGTCCACCTCATCACCAGGAAGGCCCAGTTTTTTCATCCCAAAGTCAGGTCCTACTGGCTTCCAGTGTATCCTCTGAGACGTTTCACTCCTCTTGTGGGCAACCAGCAAGGAGGAAGATGAGGATTCTGAGGGGAAGACTGTGTGATCCGCCAATGGGTCAATGCTGCTCCCAGTCAGCCAATCAAATGAGCTCCTTTCCACTACAACACACAGGGGCAGAGCAGTGAGGTTGTGGCTACCACGCGGCACATGTAGAAACCTGCTGGGCACCCCTGCAGTGCCAGAGCTCCGCGGTTACCTGTGACACCGGGCTCAGGCCGAGGGTACTTGGGTCTGACCCACAGCAGACCAGCCACCCGGGCCTCACAACCCTCCTGCAGCTGTAATCAGCTCAGTTACAGCAGTTCACGCTTACAGTGCTGGCAAAGAATTTACAGCCACTGTTCACATTAGCTCTACTTTCAGAAACAACAGAATGTGAAACAAGTCATATAGAGAAAAACGCTGACCTGTTTATACAAAATGATTAAGTGGGCTGGAGAGGTGGCTCAGGGGTTAAGAGCCCTTGCTGACCCCGCAGAGGAGCGAGGTTCAGTTCTCAGTTCCCACATGGGAGTTTCCAACTGACTGTACCTCCAGTTTCAGGAGATCTGGCCCGACTCTAGCCTCTGCTTGTACCAGGCACCATACGCACTACATGCATACATGGAGGCAAAGCACTCAAACACAAAAAATAAAAATAAATCTTTTAAAGAGGACTAAGATATTTTACTCTGTGATTTATGTTTTACATGTCAAAGTAAATAATCCACTGGAAAAGAGCAGTCTAATAAATTACTGACATCAGCAAATGAATCTGGTTTAATGCTACTCTGCTCTTAAGATGCTCTTAAGATGTCAAACCAAACCAAAATAAGCATGTCTAGCTACAATCAGATTATTCTTTTCTAAAATAATGTCTTTCTCTTCCTTAAAAACTGTGGAAGAAGCATACAGAAACACCACATCAGCCATTTTTAAACGTATGATTCGCTAGCAGTAAGTCCGTTCCCATCACCGCCATCCAGAACCTCTCCTTGGACAGCAGTGAGGAGCTGTAACTACTTCAGTCCTTCTCCATCGCCTCCTCCGGGCCCCAACAACTGCTCCTTTCTCTCGGCAGAGCTGACTACTCTAGAAAGCTCTCTCCTTTGTCCCTCTGACTGGCACATCTTCCTTATGGCCTTTGTGACTTTATCTTATTCCTTTATTTCTCTCACAGAAAGTTTCTGTTCTTGCAACAGAAGTTGTTGTTAAAGGCCAGGGTGTCGGGTCACTTGTTACCTGTAGTTTGTGTCGGGGTGAAGTCATATTGCTGTTGGGTGGCCCGCACTTGCCCAGACTTCTGCCTTCGGTCTGAGAGGGACCCTTCCTGGGTTTGGGTATGGAGAGTACTTGGAGAAGCCTGGGTCTCAATAAACATTGGAGTGAGAACAGTACTTCGAAAACGCCAGTCAGGTTCTATAGTATATTCCTAGAAAGAGGAATTGAAGAAAATGTGTCTTTCACAGTGACACTGAAGTACTTCCATGTTTGCCTGGCATGAGTGAGGCTCTAAGGTCAATTCCCAGCACCACAAAAACAAACGATAAAATTCAGCAGTACCGTTAGCAGATACGTACTGTCACTTCGAGAAGCAACTGAGGAAGAACCCTCCTTTCTTTTCCTTTCTTTTTTTGGTTTTTGAAAACATGGTTTCCCTGGGTAGCCTTGGCTGTCCTCAAACTCCTTCTGGCTGGCCTCAAACTCACAGAGACCTACCTGCCTCTCAAGTGCTGGAATTCAAAGTGTGCACTACCACCACCCGGTTCCTTCTTTCATTTTTGGGATAGGTGGACTACTTTGGCTTTGACCTCTCGATATAACCAAGAATAACCTTCAACTTCTGACCCCACTGCCTCCAGCTCCCATGTGTATGTACCACTGTACCTACTTCATATGCTGCTGTGAACCGAATCTAAGGCTTCCTACATGCCAGACACTCTACAATAGAGTTACATCTACAGTCCCTAGAAAATCTTTGCATCACCATTATTATTGTTATTGTTATTATTATTATTATTGGTTTTTCAAGACAGGGTTTCTCTGTGTAGCCCGGGCTGTCCTGGAACTAATTCTGTAGACAAGACTGAACTGAACTTACAGAAATCCATCTGTCTCTGCTTCCCAAGTGCTGGGATTAAAGGCGTGTACTGCCATATCTGGCCAGAAGAACTTTGTTTTTAAGCCAGGTGTTGAGGCACACATTTTATTTATTAGATAGATACTGTTCTGTCTGCATGTCCACTTGCAGGCCAGAAGAGGGCACCGGATCTCATCACAGATGGTTGTGAGCCACCATGTGGTTGCTGGGAAATTGAACCCACGTCCTCTGGAAGAACAGCCAGTTGCTCTTAACCACTGAGCTTGGGCTATATCTCTCCAGTCCCCAGAAGATCCCCTTTCTAAACAAACACTTAAAAAGTGGAAGAAATAATCACAATAGAAGCCACTCTTCTACCCCTATATTCTACATTAGAGGGCTGACGCCATACTTGGCCACGCCAACGATGCCACAACACAACTATCAATAGTCTTGCCGCTCAGCTCACCCATGCGCTAAACGACTACTTAGATTTTACCTTCAGGCTATGTGCATCAGCTAGAAATGGAATTCAAATGAAGTTATTTATGCCTGGGTTCACTTCTTAAGGCATCTCACTATGACCCACCATCAAAGAACCTTCATTTTTCTCTTATTGTCTTTTTACAACAGAGACTGTTACAAATGGTCAAAAATGAAGACAACTGACCAGAAGATGCCCATTCCCAACTGAAACAACTATAAGGCACCTGTACCTAAGGCTCAGGAAACATGGAAGAAGAAGGGCTGGAAAGACTGTAAGAGCCTGAAGACCGAGACGTCTGCTTCAGGATTGTGTCTTCTCAATATGATGCACGCATGGGATCTCAACAATATGACTGCCCAAAGGTAAAGAAGCCCTGAACAATGACAATACTAAGTGACAGGCCTATGTGGGTTGGGGAAATCTCTAAGACCCTACTTTTAGGTCAAAAGCTACAGAGAATAACTGCTGAATCAGGGAGAATCAGTCTTCTCCAAGGAAGAGGCCCCTAATTAGTTATCCAATACCAAATGGTCGGCCCTAAAGACATATGCATACAAACAACATTAAATGGACTCAGTAGGTTATATTTACATATTTTCACATGTGTATGTGTGTGTATAATAATAATAGCTAAAGAAAGAGGCCATGAATTTAAGAGGCAGTGGGGGTTAGGAAGTATAGATGGGACCTATGAGGAGGAGAGAGATGAGGTTAAATGATGTAAATATTATAAAATTCTAAGAATGAATGAATGAATGGATTAATAAATAAATAGGTACCATCGGACATGCAAATATTTCAAAATCCAAAAATAACACAAAATCAAACCACTTGTAGTCCCAACAATTTCAGATAAGGGGTATTTAATTTGTACTAAAGAACACACCAGGCCATACCCATTAATAAGCTACCATAAGAAGTTGTGAACTTGATCTATGGCCACAGCTAAGCAGGATTATGCTTGGTTAGTATTTGGATCAAGTGATGCTTCGACCCTATCTCTCCCAGGTAGGTGGGAGGAAGAACAGGAAGGTGAGAGGTTCAAGTGGAGTCTGAGAGGATAAAGGGTGTATGACATCAGGGGAAAGGAATTACATGCTAGTACCTTAGAAAGGAGTATGTGCACATTTCAAAGTATTAACGATGTTAGTTTAACCATATTAGAAGACATTCATTAACAACAGGGGAAACATGCAACAGTCACCATGACAAGCACTTCACCTGAAATTCACACTCGGACAGAGGATGCTCAAAGATTGGGTTTAGATAATCTGGGCTCATCCTGGTCATCTCAAGCAGAAAATTTGTTGCTAAACTTAAAAAGTGAACTTCTATTTTTGGAGAATATAAAGAATTTAATGCCAACAATCGGTCCAATGTATTGGATGGTAATCTGGTTTCATGGCTCCAGAAATTCCGAATAATTAATCTGAAAAGTGAAGAGAAACACAGGCTTAGATACCAGCAATGAAGGAAGCAATGAACACAGTGTCACATGGGAACTCCCAGCTTTTCATTCACGCAACTCTCAGATGAAAGGGAAGACAATCACAATATGGGTAGTCAGAGGTTCTGAAGGACAAATGTCCCCAACAACTGCACATCTGACACACTGGATGGCTGTCTATCCCTTGGAGAGTTACAGCAATGAGCATATAGCACTAACAGTTTTGGAACACAAAATCATTTTTAACACATAGTAGTAGTTGTGGCTCACTCACTGGTGGAGCACTTGCCTACCACACAAGTCTCACGTGGAGGCCCAGGATCAAAAGCGAATTTCATATAATCCTTTACTGCTTTGTTGAAACAACTCTCTGCAAAAATTACTGTCACAATGTATCCAAAACTTAAAATCAAGTTAGGAATGGGAGTAAGGGTCAGTTATGACATTGCTAGCCTGATACATAGAAGGCTCTCACTTCAATCCTTATTATTGCCCAAAGAGAAAAACAAAACAAAACATGTTGGACTTTTCAACAGACAATTACTTATGAAATTCAAATATAAATTGTTAAAAGTTCGGTGCATTTAAAATTGAAGCCAATGAAAAGTAAGTAATATGCCAGATCATGTTAACAACTGTCCTCGTTCTGTGGTTGGCATTTGATAAGATGCTCACATAACTGAGTTAGGGCACTTCAGAGAACAACCGTTATTGTTTGAATCTCCACACAGAATAAACATATGGTTTCTTCCTAATGCTAAGGTGCCCAACACTTCATTTAACCTTGATATCACCATGATTTTTAACTCTATGTGTTAAATAGAAAAGAGAACAGTTGTCATGACAGTCTGCTTCAACTTAAAAAATCTTTAACTCACTGCATAAGCACATTGCCCTACCCATTTTTCACAAGTTTTATTTTCAGGTAACCTGTCAGGATTTCAAAATCTTATCCTTCATGTGATTTAAAACACATTTTTCTAAGGATTAGAAAATGCAAGAAGCAGAGAGAATGAAGGCATCAGAGTAAACACTTTAAGCTAGTCTATAAAGTAATAACCGAATCCTCATCTAATTTATTCCAGAGGAAGCACACACTGGAGTCCAACGTTCTCATCAACCAGTCCTTGAATCAGCACATCCTTTGCCAAGTTAAAAATTTCCTTGGAGTCTTGATCCATTTGACTTTCTGGATCTCTGTTTGGGAAAATAACAAAATATCAGTATTCTGCTCTGCTCCAGTCACACAGTCTGAACTAAAGCAAAGGTGGGTTTCCATGAGACTGATACCCAAGGCGATTCAGCAGAACTGCGAAAGGTGGGAGATCAGGACAAACCTTTGTACACTGAGTCCTGCCTGTCACCTCTGCAGGTACCTGAGGGATGTGTCTCTTAAAAGGTGGTGGCGGCGTATGCCTTTAATCCCAGCACTCAGGAGGCAGAGACACTCACATACAAAAAAAAAAAAGAATTTTAATCTGTGTGCACTCATGCGTGTGCACGTGCACGCAGTGCCTGCAGAGACTAGACAATGACAGTAGGTATCTTAGAGCTAGAGTTAGAGGCAGTCGTGGGAGCTACCTACCTGTCATGGTAATGAGAAATAAACTCTGGAAAAGCAGCAAGCCTCTTACTCTCCAGCCCGACTCCTATATTTCTAACTCAATTGATAATTTCACTTTCTATTTCCTACATATTCAGGAAAGAATAGCAAAAAAGGATCATTCGTCAGGTGGTGGTGGTACACGCCTTTAATCCCTGCACTCAGGAGGCAGAGACAGGCGGTTTGTTGCGAGTTCAAGGCCACCCTGGTCTATAGAATGAGTTCCAGGACAGGCTCAAAGCTACACAGAGAAACCCAGTCTCAACAAACCAAAAACAAACAAACAAAAATGATAATTCAATATATTGAAATAAACTTGTTTTAGCTGTTAGTCATATTGCTAAAAGTGCTTGCTTATATTCCAAATCACGAAAGGTACCCACACAAGCCCTTCAAAAATGACTAACAGAGGCCTGGGGAGATGGTTTGGTGGGTGAAGCAACTGCTGTGCAAGCATATGGAACTGAGTTCAAATCCCTAGCAGAGCTGGGGGGTAGTGCACGCACATCTGTGATCCAGGAGTCTCGCTAGCCTGCTGTACATAGTCATGTGTACAAAATACAGACCGTGTCTGAAACAAGTGGAAGGGGAGGGCCAAAACCTGAGACTGTCCTCTGATTCCTGTGTGTGCAGAGGCACATGATTGTAATGCACACGCACATATCATACATAGATTTTTTTTATAGAAGTGATATAAGACAGAATGAAGGCTAACCTGTAATTGTCATGAATCCACATAAGAATATTATACATTTGCTCTCTACACGTTGGAGAAGGATGGGAAACAAATTCCACGACAGGATTCAGAAGTTCTCGAAGTTCTACTGGTTTTAATTTTGCCATCATCTTATAAACTATATCCAGACACACCTTTTGTCTTTCATCATCTCTATAAGAAAGATTTTTGATAACACATAAATTTAATGATGTTTATTATCATAATTACAAAGTATGACAAGCAATACTTTCTTTTTACCCTAAAGTTTCAAAACTTGTTCTAATTCAGAGCAGTACATTTAAGGTCTGCTAGTGAAAGCAGTAATCCAGCCCCAGAAAGACAACTGCTGCATGTTCTCGAGTAATTGGAGCCTAGCTTTAAAACTGGAGATTTATGTGTTTAACCTGTAGTGTCTACAGAAGTCAGGAAGCTAGAAAGGACCCATTAGACAGGAGAGGGGAAGAGGAGCTAAGTGGGGAGTAGACAGAAAAAACACTTGTGACATGCAAAGTAGATGAAATATGGGGTAAGGATAGGGAAAGAAGGAAGCAGGAAAACTACAAGGGGTGGAAAGGTTGAAGGGGGGATTGGGATGAGAGAATGGGGCTAAAGAAAGTTTGGGGATGATTACCCATAACAAAGGAGATACAGAAAGCCTTATAGAAACTCATTACTTTGCAAGTTAATTGCCAGGTGGTGGTGGCTCACGCTTTTAATCCCAGCACTCAGGAGGCAGAGGCAGGAGGATCTCTGTAAGTTTAAGGTCAGCCTGGTTTACAAGAGCTAGTCCCAGGACAGGCTCCAAAGCTACAGAGAAACCCTGTCTCAAAACAAAACACAAAACAAAACAAAACAAAAAAGTAGATTTCAAACCTAGCACTTGGGAGGCAGAGGCAGGATGATCTCTATGAGGTTGAGGCCAGCCTGGTCTATAGCATGAGTTCCAGGACAGCCATGGCTACACAGAGAAACCTTGTCTCAAAAAAAGTAAATAAATAAATAGATTTTTTAAAAGAGTTTAAATGAGGTAGCTTGTAGGGGTGGACAATACTGCTGACACAAGCTATGAGTTATTAAATGAAAATCCAAAAGTCAGGCATAGGCTGCCACTCTATGCGTTGATGGATGAGAAAGCACCAGAGAACCTCAGAATAATGCAGGTTGTTGCCATTATACTTAGTTGAGCATTAGAACTAGATGAGAAGACCCTACTGCTGAAGCATCATACACTGTGATTGCAAGACATAGAGAAATCAAACTGGAACTGACTTGAAAACTCCCTCCCTGCTGGCTAGCTTTCAGTTCTGGAAGGTGCTATGTTATCCAGGCCTATGAAGAAGAAAAGTCATGATTGGCTCTACGTAGTAGTGGTACCCACACGCAAGGCAACAGGATGTGTCCTGTGGTACAACAGTGGTAATGAATGCTACGGGGTTACCAACGGCTTTCGGGTTAGTCTGAAGCTTGATCCATAAAAAGGAACTCAAGCCCGTACTATAAACCTTGTCGAAAGCTCATGGCTAGGGAGGTCACAGGCCCTAGGGGGTAAAACTTACTACTGTTGTTTTGCTAAATAAGACACACCTTCTAAGTGTTTGTACCCACAGATTAGTGATGCTCTCAACCTTGGCCAGACAAGTTTCTTTTTGTAAGTGGATAATGGTCACAAATGGACAAGGTGCTGAGAAGTGACTATTGATTATTCAGTCCTAACAAGATAGCTATTTAAGCCACCCAGCGCCCGAAGTGTCAGGGAGCATCACTGATCAAGAGTAGAAAGAATGGTAAGAACCTAAGGATACTGTGAAGTGCTGTCTTCAGGACACAAGCTGGCCACAGCACACATGCACTCACTGAAGCATCTGCCCAAGACTGAGCCTTTTAACATTCCATCACCAGCATGTGATGGGAGCTCATGACAGTCCACTCCTAGCTGAGAAGCTATTGGTAGTTTATAGGTGCTGGGGGAAGGCGAGTCATTTTTCTTCAGCGGTATAGCCACTAGTATGTTGCCCATCAGCCAGTAAATAACCCTACATTCATGAAGGTACAAGTTAAACTCATTGGACTGGGGGGGGGGGTATGAAAGTCAGAGCAGGGAGAAGAAGTGTTGGGAAGGGTTCTATTGGCAGTGAGAAGGGGACAGCAGAGAACTGGGAATGATTCTTATCAAAAGGCATTACAAGTATAAAATTGCATGTGTAAAACTGTCAAAGAAGAAATAAAATTTATTTAAAAAAGGAATCATAAAAGACTACTATTTACAATGGAACACCCCACCACCACCACCAAAACAGCCAACCAGGAATAAACTGGTAAGTTCCAGGTGTATACAACCAAGGAAGACGAAAATGTAAAAATCTGAAAATATGAAGTGACTAATAATGAATGACAAGCTTGAAGCAATAACTCAAAAACACACACACATACACACACACACAATCCAGGGTCAAATAACTTCATGGCTAAAGCCTACCGAATCTTCTAGTTTATTGGATAGTAATGTCAATTTCTTAATTTTATCAATCATGTAAAAGAAGAGATGAAAGGATATATAGGAATTTTATATGGTATCTTTTAACTTTTTTGCAACCATAAGATTTTTATTTCAAAATAAAGTTCATTTAAAGAGACAAATGGTGGCAGACAAAATAAGCTAAAAATAAGAAGGATTTAGTTCAAAAGCAATTTCAGGTGCTACCTAGTACATCAGACAGTAATCTAAGTGTGCCCTAAGTCCTAAATCAGCAAGTGTCTTTCCTTATCTGAGGGTCTCATGCTCCTTAAAGAGGTCAGCTTTGAGTACGTACTGGGAGAGAGCAGAACATAAGGACATTCAATCTTTGTTATCAGAACATGACACAGTTACCAGTATCTTATCGCTGTGGAAGTACATACACACAGATCACGAACATGACACAGTTACCAGTATCTTATCGCTGTGGAAGTACATACACACAGATCACGAACATGACACAGTTACCAGTATCTTATCATCACTGTGGAAGTACATACACACAGATCACGAACATGACACAGTTACCAGTATCTTATCGCTGTGGAAGTACATACACACAGATCACGAATGGAAAAGGACAAAAATAAGAGACCAACTGCTTTATTTTAAAATTACTGTCTACTCTATGGCATCTTCGAAGAGAAGTGAACGATTTTAGCATAAGAAGGCTCGTGCCTGTCAAAACAGATATAGAACTGAACGTCACGTGCAAATCTTAAGTGAGCCCGAGGCACTACATTACGGCAGTGGTCTTCAGTTGTGGAAGACATGCGAGGATGGACTGGATTTGGCTACCCAAGGCTCCAGAAACAGAGGGGCTGTGGCAGGCTCACAGAGCACTCCTATACTGTCATCTCTTTTACAAATATGCATCTCTTGAACACCCACCCACTAGTGGTTCCTAGTTTAAGGAGATACATGGGCAATTGGACATTTTGTGACCAGGCTGTACTCTGGGCAGTGAGGCCTCATGTTATCTTACCTATGTTTCATGACCTGAAGAAAGTCCTTACTCTTCAACTGTAAGTACAAGCCTGTAGTCATCTCTGCACGACAAAGCACAACCTCCAGGCAAAGTGTCTTCATCACTCCGTGAAATTTTGGCAGCAGAAAGAACACGGCATTCAAGAAACTGGTAAGCAAGAGGATTCATGAGAAGATGGCCCCTGACACTCTCCCTCAGCCCCTGCTCATATGGTCCACCTCCTGCATTGTCCCCTACCTGTCAGCAAGAGGAGGGAAGCCCTTCACTATTTTGTTTAAGCACACAATAAATTTGTCCTCCATAGTATTTTGATGTTGCTTTAGTTGTTTTACAACCAGTTCATATATTGACTCTGCTATCACCTGAAAAATAAAGTTTCGCTGAAATCTAAATGTATTTTAATTATTTAAGTCAACCCAAGATGTCCAATATTATGACCTTCACCAAGGTTCACACTCAAGTGATGAAACTGAGTACAAGGAAAAGCCGCTGGTTTGCATTAGCCATCGGACAGCCACAGGGTTCCCACACCTTGACTGCAGTGAGTGAGCAAGGCCACAGCTTGGCCACTGTGTTTCCTTCTGACATAGAAAGTAAGTCTTCTGAGAGGATACAAGTAGTTTTAGTTTAATGTTTATCAAATACAGTTCAATACACATTTTTTAGGTACCTTGGTCAAATACACCTATTGAGTTCTAGCAACTCTCGCTCAACAGACCCTTCCATGGTCTTCCTGCATGTATCACACTCTCTATCATTCATTACTACTTTTAAAGATTCATTTGTACACTGTTGGTTTTCTGCCCCAAATTCTAGCTCTCTCGGAGCCTGTTTCCTGCTGAGCCTCTAGGGTATAGAATCAACTTGTAAGTCTTCAAAAGCAGATACTCGGTATGGATGATGTACTCAAGGAGGACTTGTTGGAAGTCATGAAATACTCATTTCAATTGTGTCTCCCCACAAATATGGAAAATCCTTATAACTGTTTAAAGGCATGAAGTCTAAATGATAGTGTTTCAACACAAACTTACTGCTGAGACTATTTAAAAGTTATGTGCAGAGGAAATACTTAACCATAAATCCCCATGATTTTAAATCTCATGTAGACTATTTTAATTATTTCACTGCTAACAGATCCATACATACAGTGTATGTTAGGACTGAGACTACAGATCAACATGGAGTGCTGCCTGGACTAAAATGATCTTTTCATTAAAAGTATTTAATCTGGTGACAGGATGCAATGGTCAGTTTAGCAAGTAAAGAACGAATAGGACCGATCAGGGGAACAGAATACAGGACAGGTACACTTCGGGCAGGAGACAGCACAGAGGTGCTGAGATCTTGGTGGAGAACAGGAGCCACACTACTTAGGTTTCAATTTATTTTTCAGATTCTAACACTAAATTTATACTAATTTTCAGTTCATTCTAAATTTAGTTCAGAAAATAATGAAAGACAAAGTATGTATTAGGCAGAAATCTGAGTAATGAGAAAATAAAGCTCGGACTCCACTGTGACTTGCTAATATGTGGTAAAGATAAAGAACATCACATAGTGAAGCCTAAATTCAGGGACATCACAATCATGTTTAACACTTTCTTATTACAATGGACAGTGGTGAATACTGAGACATGACTTCCCAATGTGCAGGAAATAAGCAATGGACGTAGACCCAGCCCTCAACAAGTCACTCATAGCACTCCTTTCTAAGGCTCAGGAACAGCATGAAAGGGTTGTAGGAAGTATGTAAGAGCTGAAAGATAGGGTGAGAGGCTAGGAAATGCCATTCCCTAGACTCATAACTACTGCAATCATTCCCTCAGATAAACGATACTTACCTGCACTGGGCTAAGACTAGCCCTATTAACAACAGTCAAGGAAGGGCTCAGGGCCCCAAACTTTACCTCTGAACTTTACTACTGAACTCCTGGTAAGATTTTGGGAATGGAGAATCATTGTCATTAGTTGTGTACCTTCTACTGAGCCCAGCAGATAGCTCTAAAGCAGAGATCACACAAATGGTGCTGTCGGTGAGTCACAAACAAAATGACTAGACAAGAACATGGGGTAATATCTGTGGGAAGCTGGAGACAAGGTAGTAAGAGTTGTAAGTATACAAGACACACATGTGTGAACTTGTTAAAAAGTAAGGTAATAAAAGTTAAAGAATAAAAAGGGGGTGTGTGGGATGTTCAAAATAAAAATACGAAGCTCCATTTTCCTCAGGGATTGTTTTCTTGAAATAACTTTAATTTAAATTCAAATAATTTTATAGTCAGGGAAATGGGTACGGGTCCAATTTGCTGTTTTGCTCCTTCCTGACTACTCCACCCACGGCACCTCCACCCTATTTTTCCCTTCAGGAGAGGAAACTGGAGTGGAGATACAAATTTGGGACAAAAATTGTTTCCAAAGCCATGAGGCTAGATGAGATGCTCAGGGCTGTACCCAAAGAGACCGCAGGCGAACAGAGAAAAGGAGCTAAGGAAACGCCAAGCAGCAAGAAAGAAGTGAGCCAAGAGGACAACCTGGGGGTAGCGGCTGCCTAGTTAGCCAACCTGAACACAGCAGTGAGAACTCACCACTGCTTGCTGGCTTTCGGGCTGGTGGGGAGGGCAGGGCTTCATGCACTCAGGCATGCCTCAGTCCCCTACAAAGCAGCCCACCACAAGTGCTATGATAACACGGGATGCTGCACAGTGTCCGTTTGTCTCAAGGAGGACACGGGGTAATCAAAATCAGAAGCACACTGCGGCACTCACGTGTTTCCTCTCAGTAACATGTTGAAGAGTTAGTCCTAGAACCTCTGCTGCAGCTGCATAAACCTCTTTATACTTCACAAAGGACATGTTATTGACCAAAGCTTCAAAATATCTATAGTAAACACAGAAGACAAGCATAAAAACAATCCATTAGAACGCTTGCCACAAAAGTGAAACAATTCTCTTCCTGTTGCATTAATAGGCAAATTGAGAAAATATAAATATAAAATGTGACGCAAATTGCTTGAATATAGATTTAAATGTGCATGAATATAGATTTATGGGCTCTGTCATCCTAACCATGGAAGTCTACTGTCAATCTCAGGTCAGCAATGATAGGATAAGCCCTCTGCTAGACACCAGAGAAAACAATAGGAGATAAAGAAAAGAGTATCTAAGACTAGGATCCCCTGTCAAGGACGCCTACCGACAACACAATGTTGAAAAAGAGAAGGCTGATGCTCTGTGCAGGTAGTGGCACATCAACTCCTGATCTTTACAGACTCTTTGTGGTAATGCCTGGTGATAAAAACAGGGCTCAGAAAGCTCACATTTGAAAACAAGAGGTTTTTAGTCTATGCTGAGCTACTGGCTGCCTTCGCTCTCTGAACCCTCGCTATCTATAGCAACAGCAGCAGTATATGAACCACCAATAGGAACCAATCAGAACTGAAATTGCCCTGTCTCCCCATAGAGGTGAGAGATCCAGGAGTTCAGGGCTGAACCTACAGAGCATCATACAGACATCAACTTCAAAAATCTTAAAGAGCAGGGCAAGAAGCCAGCATGATGGTGCACACCTTTAATCCCAGAACTTGGGAGGTAGAGGCAGGTGGCTCTCTGAGTTTGAGGACAGCCTGGACTGCAGACCAAGTTCCAGAATATGCAGAGCTATATACAGTGAGACCCTGACTTAAAAAAATTAATGGCCAGTACCTTTTATCATATTCTAAACTATATCGCTATAGCTTCTTTCCTCCACACATCATGCCCATCTTTCTTGAATATGTGACAAATTGAGGCTAGAGCCCAGGAAGAGAGCTGCCAGTATAGGGTTCCCCTTCAAAGACAAAACAGTTCAAGTGCTGTTATAAAGCCCACAGTACTTACAAGAGTCAATGTTTAAAATGCCAGTTTCAAAAAGAAGAGGGAAGGGGAGACAGATTACTGGGTAAGACAATTTATTGTATAAACATGGGGACCTGAGCACCCCCACAAGCATATCCCAGGAGGTGGCTGGCCATCCAACACAGATGAAAGGGAATAAAGCAGAAAGTAATAAAAAAAAAGCCAACTGATGTCTTCTGCTGGCCTCTGCATTTACAATCATGGGTAGGAGCCTTCACACACACGCAGGCATCCTCCACATGCACAAAAGGAAAAAAAAAGGAAGAAAAAG
Organism: Arvicola amphibius; assembly: GCF_903992535.2. NCBI lineage: Eukaryota > Metazoa > Chordata > Mammalia > Rodentia > Cricetidae > Arvicola > Arvicola amphibius. The sequence goes on along the minus strand of NC_052056.1, from coordinate 113,616,419 downwards.
AAAGTACTTAACAACTTCTGTTTAAAGCTATATACAGAAAATTATGCTAATTAAAGGTTTTCTATTACACTTATTTATTATACAGTGTATGTGTGGAGTTCATGGAATAAGTTAGGAGAGTTGGTTCTCTCCCTTTCATCAGTGCATCCCAGGGATCAAACTGAAACCATCAAGCTTGGCAGCAAGCACCTTTATCTTTGAGCCATCATGCTTAATCAACCAATTAATTTTTTATAACCTACATTCCTCCTTCACTCCAGATATATTTCTCCTCCCAAATGGCTTATAAATCCAACCTTATAATTTTAGGTACAAGTATTTGTGTCTGGTTCTTAAATGTATCAAATACTATATTTGAAAGTTAAACCCAGAGACTTTATGAAAGAATCAAGTAGAAGGTAAGGTACTTACTTGGTACTTGGTATGTCACACTTTGGGTCATAGGGAGGCAAGTCATTAGCTATTACAATGCCCAATAATTGAATTCCTACAGAATTGTCTTTAGAATTAAGGTCCTTATGTGAAAAATTTTCAAATATTAATCTGTAACACAGCACAAGGGAGAAAACATAGTTATATAATGAACGAGAAACAGGAAGATAAAGCAAATTTTCAGCTAAATAGTAGTACAAGGAACACTTGGCCCTTTCCTACTTCCAAGAGCCCTGCTTGTTGTTACCCACTTGTTAGTTCTTGTCTATTGTAATTATTTGTCCCAACTCTGTCAGTTAATAGTAGCTTTTTAAAAACTTTCTGTTCACTTCAGGCTAGGAAGGCTACAAGTCATCCAGCAAAGACTGAGGTACTCCTGGCTGGGGTAGTGCAGGGCAGAATACTTCAGTTGCCAAGTGAGGAAGCAAAGTGAGGGGAGGGCTGAAGAGCAGGGTGGGGAGCCACTGAGCACCCAGAAATGCTTCTGGTGTCAAACTTTGGGGATGTGGTTTTATCAGTAGCAAAATTTACTTTGTAAATGGACTTCATTTCAAATTATTACTAAAATTTTTGGTTTTGATAATCTTTTATTATATTCCTGTTAATTCATATAATTATATTCATTATAATTACCATTTAAAACTTGTTACACTTTGACCTTTTTCTAAGAAATAGTGAATATGTACCTGTAAGGGATGGAAAGACACTCCTTCCAGCATTCAACAACGGTTTTAATAATTTCAAGGTTGTGTCTAAACACGGCTCTTTTGGGATGGAAGACATGTTTCATTAGAAAATGAAGCAATCGATTTGCTAACACTTCATCTTTAGACACCCCCTGAAAACATATTGAAATTTTGTAAGACAAAAAAATATTCTATTCTGGAATAGATATAGTACAAGTGTTCCTTGTACTATTATCTCACCCCGCCCCCCATTTTGCTGTTGTTGTTTTGAAACAGGTTTCCAGGTAGCACAGACTCGCTTCAAACTTACTATATAGCCGATGCTGCCCTTGAACTACTGAACCTCCTACCGGTACCTCTGAAGTCACGGAACTGTAAGCACGCACCATCCTGGCTGGCCTTGGAAGTAACCCAAATACCCAATTCTAAAAGAGACCTCGCATTCTATTGAGGAAACCTAGTTTCTGATTAAACCCTATGTGGTTCTTCACTGCTGACTACAGACAACACCCTTCTTGGGTAGGTAGGCGGGAGAAACTGTGGCTGCTCCGATATGCACACAGTCAATGTACTGTGCCCTCAGAGAGGGAGCTACGATCAGGGCTCAGGCCCTGGTTGGCCATGTTCTTCAAATTCTTTGTGCAGAGATTCACTCCCAGTCTCCTTCTGAGACCCTGACAACAGTCCTGTCCAGGTCCGGCTAAGTCCTGATAAAAGGCGGGAATGGAATCATTAAAGCTGATTTCTACCAGTACCTACTGCACTTTGGCTCTTAGCCCTTTTCATACCTCACAGTCTCAACCTCAGATTCAATGAAGCTGCAAGAGCCCTTGGTTCTGGGTCTTTCACCACTGGGCCACCTGATAACCTGCTGGTCTTCTATCCCAGTGCCCCTTCACCACAGGAAGTCACCAAAAGCACCACCACCACTTCCCTTTTCACTTCTGTTGCTATGCCAATGACTGGCAATTCCACTTTCTCAAGCGTAGCTGAACTCGTAAGCTAATTAAATACCCCATTTTTTTCATGCTATTAACTGTTTTATCACATAATATGAAGAAATCAGATTTAGTTTATTGTGTAGTAAACAAAATAGGAACATCCAGACACTAAGGTATGAAAAAGCTACCCAAGTGTCTATTAAGGATGTTGCATGTGATAAACTTATGTACACCTTTGTACACTACCCATGTTCATGTTTCCAAATGAGTAAACAAAGCTCCACCACACCCACCTACACGGGTCAAACCATCTGCTCTAAGAGGCACCAGCAGTTCCTTGGCAGCCACTCACAATTTCCTGGATTACAGCTAACACTGTGAGAGTGAATAAACTATCATGTAAGTGTCCCCAATCCAGGGACCTGAAGCACAGAAGCTGCTCTCCATTATTGAGACAATCTCAACAGTTCTGTCACCCAGGTTCCAGTCTCCTAGCAAATAAAAACAACAAACAAAACAAACACCTAACAGTTTAGTAAGAAAGGCAAGAGCAAAGGGATTGCCAAGGTGGATAAAAGATAAAAGTGAGCAGTACTACAATGGAGCTAGGTCCATGACAGCCATGCAAGGAGAGCTAAAACAGCAACATCATGTCACGGGGGCATTTAATGCATCTGACACCCCCAATGTAGGGCATCAGTTAAAGAATGATATATTACTACTTAGGAGAAGCAGTGGCATAGCTACTTACTGTAGGTGTAGCCAAGCCTGTCCAAGAGAGAACAGTGGCTACTATTTCTACCACCATGTAGTGAATTCCCTCTCCATTGTTCTGGGAAACAGCCAGCTGTAGCAAGGGGCCGAGCCAGTGCTTTGCATAAGGGCGAAAGACCTGCAGAGAAAATTTAAATGCCAAATATAGACAACTGCACTCAAGACTAAAGTATTAACACACAAATATGTTCTCCATCAGCTGACAATTTATTACTTCATAGAAACCTAAAACAGTTGTTACTTCCATTTACCAAACTCAGTAAGATCCGATCTACATTGAATCAGCTCAAGGACACCTAAATATTCAATAGACATAGATTATAATGTATCTCATTACTTAAAATTCAACAACTCTGTCCTGAGTAATATGTAGCTATAGAAAATTTTATACACATGTGTAAAAATATAAGAAAAAGTTATAAAAACCAGAAGGCACAGTAGTTAGTATTTTAATTTCTTCGTATGTTCTAAGTCACTCTTTTATAAACACATTTTAAAGCTCTTTGGAATCTAAGTAAGAATATCCATATACCAAATTAAATTTCATTACTTTAAAATTGCAGAATGTCACTTTGGTGGAAAAGATTATAATCGAAACTATCTTCTAGTCTTCCCATCGTCTCCTTTCCAAGGAGAGGCCCATAAGATCTAAACTACCTAGCATACTCTGTGTATATCTCCAGTTTTACTATAAACTATACACATGTGAAATTCTTTATCATGGTATTATAGTATAACAAACACCTAAAGGCAGAAATGTTAAAAATGAATGTAAATATGTTTGTTCTGTAAGGTGAAAACTGTCTGGGTTACCTCTTTTTAGAGACCAGTACCCTAAACGTTCCTTTCAGTCTACAGTTGATCTTAGCCAAAAGGTCAAGAAGTCTATAGACACATAAACCAGGCTCCAGGATCATGTCCAAGAAACCTCCCCAGATCCTCACGTTTGGCATTATAAATCACATTGGCAGTGTAATAGGCTTTCCTGTCTGCTCTGAGAAATCAACCAATAGTGCCCAGCTCTTCTGTGGCAGCGATTACATCAGCACTGGGAAGAACATGAGCTAGAAATCATTTGTGGTCCCGAATATTATGGACTGTATGTCCAACCCCCCAAATCTGTTGTTCTCCAAAGAAGCTTTCAGAAAATGACCATATTTGGAGACAGGTTATTTCTTTATATTTATATTTCTGTATGAGGACACACTAAGTCCTTCTAAAAAGGAAATTTAAAGACAGACACACTAAGGGGAGGCAGTATGAACATAAGAACACCAACCCCAGCCGGGCGGTGGTGGCACACGCCTTTAATCCCAGCACTGGGGAGGCAGAGGCAGGCGGATCTCTGTGAGTTCGAGGCCAGCCTGGTCTACAAGAGCTAGTTCCAGGACAGGCTCTAAAAAAGCTGCAGAGAAACCCTGTCTCGAAAAACCAAAAAAAAAAAAAAAAAAAAAAAAAAAAAAAACCCACCAACCCCATGCAGAGAATGCCTGAGACCAGTACAGGATCAGAGGAGCCACGCTTATGTCTGGCCTGCAGAGCCATCGTACAAGCCTCACTATATCCTGGGACAGTAGGACTTCTACTGGTGGGATTACACCTTTCTGGTATATGTTATATGAAGAAAACCTAACACATTTACATATTACCTAGATAAAGATAGCTATTTTTCATAAATTAACAGAAATATTTTATCTGCTACAGTAAACAAAGAAAGGTTGCAGCCTTAGAAAGGTGCCAAACATGCCGTATAGAAAGTTCACCTCTAACTCCCGATACCAACTGACACGTGTGACAAAAGCATTCTGAAGAACTGTATAAATGTGTTCGGTTGATTTACTGCAAGAACAACAATTCCATATTCTATTTCTTTAACACTTCTGTTGTTGTGGTGTTTTCAAAGCAGATGCTCAAAACTGCGAGAACTGTTAAATTAAAAAAAATAAAATTACATACCTCTTCCGTATTAACAACAAGCTTGGCGAGGAAGAGACGGATATTTAATGGGACTGATGTATTTTCTAGTTTGCCATGAAGAAATTTCATCCAAGGAGGAAGATCTTTTGGTTTCGAATCCTGAAGTAAAACACACACTTACTCTGAAAAGTGGAGTAAAAGAACATCCTGGAATCCGTCTCTTTAATGTGCAGTGTGGTCTAGTCAATATGAAAGTTAATCCCTGAAGTAACACCAATGGATAACATTGAGAAAAACCTAAGATTAGGAGAAAAATACCTCTTCTCCCCTGGGTGTAATCAGATTTCTCTGCATGTGCTTAATCAGGGCTGTCATGGCAGCCATGCATTCGTGCTGGTTGAGCTCATCCATCTCCAACTCCAGGATGTCACCTTGGGTCACGGGATCTTGTTCCTATGACAAAGGACCCAGCAATGCAGATGTCACTGACAAATGACAGTGGACACGAGAAGCTCATTTAAGCGGCAATAGCTGAAAACAATATAACTTAGCTAAAACTAATAATTTGGTGATAATATAAAATATAGTTGGGATGTTTTAATATAGAACTAAAGAGTGAACAGAACTTCCGGTTTCCCTTACAGTCCGAGCACATAAGCCCTGATTGCCATTTGCCAAGCACACCTCAGTTTGACCACCCCTGCTGTCTTGACCTCAGCTCTATCTCTATGGTCATTCCTGTGAGGTCTTGACCTCTAACTGATGAAATCTGATTGCTGAGTTAACAATGAAAGGACCTGGCCTACATCTTAGAAGTTCTCCAAATCAACATTACTATTCCAGGGCAACTGAGACTGACAGAAAGCCTGATTCCCTAATAATTACTAGGCACAGCAGTAGGCTCATTATAAACTTTCACAACACTCTTAACATGTGAAATGTGATCACCCGTCTCTGAAAATGGCCAGTGGGAGGTTTACGATCCTGAAAGCTATATGAGTAGCTCTGAACTCCAGTTGAAAAATCAAATTGACTCATTTCTTCACTTAGGCTACTCTCTGTGAAATATGACAATGAAGACATATAATGAGGACTGCCTGAAAAAAAAAAGAAGGGAAATATATTTGTACTCAAATACAACCAGTAAGAAATATGTTTCTCAAAACTCAAATAATATTGAAATTAAAGGATACTTCAGCTAAGGCTTTCATCAATCCTGCTCTTCCAGTCTACTGTACAGATGAGCAAATGGAACCCAGGAAAAAGCTCCCTTGCTTTTTCTACTATTGACTACTTACTCTCTACTGTCACAGGCAAACAAATCTAGTTAAACTGGATACAATTTTTAATAGAAATACTTATTAAAATTTTGATGTATATTCTGCTCATCAAATATAACAGATGTAGGAATACTACTGAAAAGAGCTAATACAAAATATGTCAAGAATTTAGAAAATAGGTCCAAACTTTTATTTTCAAATGAAAAATAATAAAAGTACAAAAAAAAACAAAATAAGCATTGAAACACATCCAAACCAGGAGCATGTGAAAGGACAGAAGATAAAGCTGAGTCAGAGGGACCGGGGGCAGTCTCTTTGACAAGCTGATAGCAAAATGAAAATGCAAGTTATGTTCAAATAACACAACACATTAGCTGCCACATGAGAAAAAAGTAACCAAATTAAATTTTAACAGTTTGGAGTGATTAAAATAGTTTTTATTAAAAATAATGCATTGCTGGGCATGGAGGCATATGCCTTTAGTTCCAGAACTATGAGAGGTGGAGGGGGTGGATTTCTGTGAGTTTGAGGCCAGCTGGTCTACATAGTCAGTTACAGGGCAGCCTGGACTACAATAGAGACCATGTCTCAAAATAAAACAAAACAAAAAATTATAAATCATATATTACTACATATTTGCATATTGTGGGGGGGATAGGTGTGTGTGTGTGTGTGTGTGTAGGCAAGTGTGTGTCATGGTGTATGAGTGAAGGTCAGGGAATATGTTTTTGAGAGGAGCTTTCCTTCCACTTTGAAGAGCCAGGTCTCCTTTCTGCTGCTGCATTGCAAACTGCATGCCAGCTGCCCTGTGGGCATGGGGGTGATATGTTATCACACTGTGGGAGTGCTGGATGGCAGATGTGCACCACTGCATCCAGCTTATTTATACAGGTTCCAGGGTTTAAACTCAGGCCATAAGTTTTATGAAGAAAGAATTTTTATTCACTGAGTCATTTTGTTGGCCACTCTTTTTGTTTTCATTTTAATAAATAAGTATCAACTACTTTCTACATTCCAAATCACTCTGAAAGTGTCCTACCTGAAGTCCCATTTGCTGCATCCCTGGCCTCTTTCCTAATTTCAATGTACTTTTTCTTTCTTTCCATTGGAACCTATTAGGTAAAACAAAGACACCATTTAAAATGTTTTAGATTCATGGTCACATCTTTTTTGTTTTAGTAATATTCTAGACCCTCCTCCCATTACTAATTAAAAAAGACATTTTTTTGTGAAATTTAAAAGTATTCAAAACCATTCATAAAAAGAACTGTGCATGTGTTTTCAAGTCCAGCCTTTCCCATGGATGTCCCCAAACCTAACTGAAACACTTTAGCTTGGGTATGATTCTCTGTTTGTGCTTTTACAAGCCTGTATGATTGACAGTTCTCACATGACCTTTGAGTCTACGCTTTCTCAGCTGTACAGCTATGATGTACTGTAGCACCTTATTTGTGCTTTGCAGGTAACTCAGCCAACACTCATGCTTGGATAAGCCTGGGCAAATTGTTACTTTTGTTTTCATTCTTTCAACGCATGCCTAGGGGAAAACATTCGATTTTCATTCCAAACGAGCCCATTCGTTCGGGAGCATGGATGAGACACTCTGAGATGGTCAGGTCAACAGCTGAGAGGGAAAAGATCAAGCCATGGCTACAACTCCAGCGCTCTGACGTGAGAGCAGCTGCCGTCACCTTCTCACCCACTGCCGAGGCTGCAAGCAGAGCCTAGCTAACCAAATGAATCCCACCTTCTGCAGCAAATCTTCCAGCTCTTCCTCTGACTTCCCTCCCCACTGCCCAGGTTACCCAAGCAGGGCCAGACTCATCAGTATAAATCTTAATTCTTTTGTCGGAGAAAATTACTCAGAAGTCAAATTCTTTTTTATTGATACGTTCTTTCACAATCAAGAGAAGGAACAAGTAAATGCTGATGAATGCTGGCACAGTCATGTGAAAGGACACTTCGAATTGCTGGACTTTACAGTTGCCAGTTTTATAATAACACAAAACTACCTGATTTGGGAGTTGAGAGCAAATGAATACTTAGCATGTTCAAAATAAAACCTGCTTTTCTCCTACAATATTTGATAATATTTTTAATTTAGAAATGAAATTGAAAATTTTACTTACCTCAACTTCTATAGGAAATGCATAGCAACGCTTCAGGTCTATCAAATTTTCAAAAATATACAAGTTCTATAAAAAGAAAAACCTATATGAAAATATCTGACTTCATGAGTAAGAATTCGAAAGGGATAGTTCTATTCAATAAGTCACAGTAGACTGGGGGTGTGGATCAATTGATAGCACCTGCCAACATCTACAAGACTCTGGGGTCTGACGTCAGCAGCATAAAGAGTGGTAGATACCTGTAATCTCTTGGAAGGCTGAGGAAGGAGAATTCGAAGTCTAAGTCACTAAGCTATACAGTGAATTTGAGACAAACCTGGGATACATGAGAAGCCGTCTCAAAGATACTCATTTCCATCTCCAATTACACACCCCCAAAATCAGAGAAGCACTTCAGGGGTAATCCCCTAATATTTAACATTATAAGAGAGCTGGAAATATGATATAAATTTAATTGGTAAATTTTAACTGTTGAAATCCTACAATGTCAGTCGGCCATAGGGAACGCTCACCTTTTCTGGTTTTTCGCTAAACAGAAAACCTTGGTAAAATTTCAATTCATTGAAAACACAGCATATTACAGAAATGGCACAATTGTATGCAGCACAATGATAAAGTCTTCTCTTCTCCAGCAACTGGCTCTCTCCTGCCATGTTCTCTGTAAAGGCATCATGGCATGACCTGCAGATGAGATTCAGGATGAACAGCAACTTACTTAATATGGACGTGGATGTTTGAATCAGTAGTTGTTAGACAATAAAACCTAATTCAGTTCAGCGAATCTCAGGTGTCAAGATTCTCCCAGCAGAGTACTAGGTCTTAGAAATACACAAACAAGCCCATTACCATCTCACAGCGTGGGACATGTGCACACATTTGATAACATAGTTAAGTGCAACAGCAAGCACACTCAGGATGAGGAAGCAAGAATATGGACCAACAATCTAAGGTGCTAACAAAAGACTTAAGGGAAAAATACCTGAGCTAAGGATTTTATTTGTTTTTGTTTGCTTTTTAATTGGTGGAGTTATAGACTGTTAAGAGAAAGGGTCTCATAGTGTTGTTGAATGGGGCCTTTAATTTCTGTGCCCAAGAGCTCCCCTATTTATACAAGAGTCTCAAAAAGCACTATGGCCCTCCACATGCATGCCACTATGCATGACTTAAGCTGAACTTTGAAATGTAAGTTAGCTAAACATAAATGTACATAGATATTATTAGCAGAGAGGAGGGACACTTAGAAAAGTTGTGTGGCATATCACAAGGATGTAGATGCAATGAATGTTTGCAAAGTGAGGGAAAGGAAGAAGGTATTCTCAGCAGAGTTTACCTACCATACTAAGAGGTGTGTATTTCATCCTGCAGGGTGGGTTCAATAAACCACTCAGAGAGCCCCTGCTTTTCAAAGGTTTTCTTGAAACAACCATGCACATATATTCAGATATAATTTACGGCTTGTTCATAGTATGGTATGAGACCTGCTGGAGACTACATGGCCCACAGACTCAGCAATATTGGGTGAGCCTTGCTGCTGAAGACAATACACTGGACTTGCATTCCAGTTGATTATGATTCTGCAGTCGAGGCAACAGCAAAGAAAGACAAGCCTAGCAGAGAAATAATTCAGAATGAGACAACTGCAACACCTTAGAAAGCAGTCCACATGTTAGGACAAGACACACAAAAGGGAAAAGATATAAGTGCATTACTTTGAGGAACAATAAAGGATCAAACTGATTACATTTGGTTACCAACTGGGTATTAATGGAGGTTGGGGACAGTCAAATGAAGAAATGAATGCAGCTCCTATGTTTCCTGCTTATACAAATGGATAGATGGTGATATCATCCACTGAGAAGATAAGGTGAGGACTAAGGAGAGAAAGAAGAATGCATGCCTGAGATGCAAAATGAGACCCGGTAACATCTGTCCATTCTGGGAGGACTTCATTAGAAGCCAATTTGTAGAGAAAATATATTTCATTAGCTTATGCTTTACAGAGAGCTTTTAAATTTCAAATGATATAAAAACTATAATTTCTTACTGTACTCCATGCTACTGAAATGCATTAACATACTAATCCATCCAGAGGAGAAGTAGTAGTAGGGAAAATGTGAAAGTTTAAATCTGAGCCCTTAACTTGTGAGGCAAGCACTACCACAGAGCGCCAGCCAAGAGTTTCGTTCTTTATAAAAGGTAAGTATGCGGCTGACGAGAGCACTCCCAGATGACCTGAGCTCAGCTCCCAGTATATGTCAGGAGGCTCCCAACTGCTTGTAACTCCATTTCTGGGGAATCTGACACCTTCAGGCCTTGAAAGGTACCCATACAAACATGGCATACAGTCTCACAGACACAAGCACATTTAATAAAAGGTCAGTACCTGATACCCAACAACACAATTAAGTTCATACCAGTACTTTATGTAGAAGAAAACAAAGCACTTTACTTAAGTAAGACATTTAAATCACATTATATCAATGCATCTAAAATACATGTACCCCAAGGGCTGGAGAGAGAGCTCAGCAGTGAAGAACACTTTTTGTTCTTGCAGAGGTAAGAGGTTTAGCTCCCAGAACCCACACGGAGCTCACACCATCTGTAACTACACTGCTAGGAAATCCAATGCCTTCTTTTGACCGCCACAGTTACCAGGCACACACACTGGTGCACCATACATACACAGACCAAAAACCAAAACCAAAAAAAAAAAAAATCTATAAAAGTAAAAACAAGCCGGGCGGTGGTGGCGCACGCCTTTAATCCCAGCACTCGGGAGGCAGAGGCAGGCGGATCTCTGTGAGTTCAAGACCAGCCTGGTCTACAAGAGCTAGTTCCAGGACAGGCTCCAAAGCCACAGAGAAACCCTGTCTCGAAAAACCAAAAAAAAAAAAAAAAAAAAAAAAAAAAGGAAAAACAAAAATGTGTAATTGCCCTAAATATTAACAAATTAAACACAACCACAAATGAAGTAAGCTTACTTAAGAAGTATCTTTGTAAGTTCATTTCCTTCTGTAACACAGGAACCGTGGAAAGCGTGATTAATTTTAGATTCTTTAGAGTGAACATCATCTTTTGAAAGACGAGAATACATCACGGCTAGTATCTTGTAATAGCACATCTTCTTGGTGATTTGAGTGTCAAAGGTAAATTCATTTACCTGAAAAGATGTAACGTCTTTGGTTTGATCAAACATAAAAACAACATGTTTAAATATCAAATTTAATTCTTAATGCATTCAGGCAGAAGAGAGTGGTCTGTTTGTCCAGGGTTTCCAATGTGGAAACAACATTGCTATGTCATATGGGGTAAAACAGGAAGTAACACAAATTGTACACATAATAAGTCCAAAATAAATAATGTTTGTCAAGTCTTACTGAAGCCATAAAAACAGCAGGTGAAAATGCAAAACACAACATACATTTTTATATATTTTGATGTTTTTATTTATTTATTAGCCATTTGGTGATCTGTATTTACCAACAGGAATCTGAGAAGGGCTGACTAATATCCTCCTCACTTTATTAAAACTGTCCAGAAAATGCCCAATCCCTGGAACCTAACTGTTCATATGATATAAAGGGGCTCTACAGTCATTATAAAATTGAAGACACTGAGAAGAGTGGTTAGATTGGATTTACTAGGCGGGATATCAAGTTACATGTAAGTGAGGTAGACGGAGATTAGACAAGAAAGGGCAGCATGATGAGGGAGGCAGAGATAGAAACACCCGCGTGTCAAAGCCATGGGAGGCATGAAAAGACAAGGAAAGCCTTTTCTATGAAAGCACCCGAGAAGAGCGAACACGCCCTGCAAACATAACCTTGGCCTGTGTAACTGGACACAGACTTGTGCGTGCAGACAGACAGTATACCTTTGTTATTCTAAGCCATTGTGGGGCCAGTCAGTTGTTATAGGAAATTAGTATGGATCCATGTGGCCACAGATTGCTATTGGATGCAGAGGGAATGCTCCAAAACCATCTGACTGAGCACACAATGCTACCCAACCTCTTTACTACTGTGTACGATATACCTTTGTAAATCTGGACTTCAACACATCAATGGCATCCACCACAATTCTGCTAAAGAACTCTTTCAGTGTGTCCAAGTCACAATGCCACAATACGGTGAGGAGAGAGCGATCTACATATGCTTGGCGAGTGGCATTGGAAGGCAGCTCATCCTTCCGGAACATTGAATACGCGCTTTGCAGAAGGTTTAATTGTGTGGCATGTGGACTCCTAAGAAAAAGAGATAAAGTGACATGTTTTGAACAAGTATTTTACATACTCCAGTGATTACTAATTACAAAATAATAAAGGATCCCATAGTCCATGGTGGAAGGAGGTAACAGACTCAAAAGACTGCCTTCTGAATGCCACACACGCACTGTGACACAAGTATCCCACCCCCACAATAAACAATAATAATACATAAAACTAAATTGAAAAAAACGTAAGTATAAAAGAAATCAAACTCTAGTTTTTTTAAAAAAGAAGCATACCTAATTGATGTTAATTACCACACATATAAAATGAGCTCTTTCCTCCTAAAAGTATTTCTAAGTCAGAGTGTTTTACTACAAAAAGAAGAAACTAGAACAATTGGTACTATCTTTGGAAGTATATTTTATATATTGTAGAATAAAGTAAACTATGATCATGTTATTGAAAACACTGTAATGAGAAACAAGAAAAGGAAATCTGCTGGGAGATTATGCCTGCTAGTCATGTCAGAGCTACACCTACAAAATCTCACCATGGCCCCCAAACAAGAGCTGAATAAGGATGACACCAATGGACACGCCAACGTGGATGGGGAAAAGCCCACAAGTCCTGAAGCCTACACGGTGAACCAGAGTCAAGTGAGGGGCGCTGAGAGCTGGAGAAACAGTCTCCCCAGGGACGAGCACAGCCATTGGTTATCCAACACCAGACGGTCAGCCCTGACAGCATACACATGCAAATAACACCGTACAGACTGTGCAGGCTGTATTTAGGAGCAGATATGTACATCATATGTCCATGTAATAACACTTAATGAGGAAAGAGACCATTAATTTGAAAGAAAACAAGAAGGGGTATAAGGCAGGGTTTGGAGGGAAGAAAAGGAAAAGAGAAATGCTGTAATTATGTTATAATCTCAAAACCGTAAATAGGTTAAAACATGAAACTATTAAAAAAGAAAAGAAAGAATGAAAGAAAAGCAGCCAGGCCTGGTGGCGTACACCTTTAATCCCAGTACTCAAGAGGCAGAGGTAGGTAGATTTCTGTGACTTAGAGGCCAGCCTGGTTCCAAGACAGTCAGAGCTGTTACACAGAGAAACCCTGTCTCAAAAAAGCAAAAATAAAAACAAAACAACAACAAAAAAAAAAAGAAAAGCAGTAAGAGACATTTTAAGGAAAGAGAAAAAATTATTGCTTTAAATCCTATAATGTTAGAATAAAAGAGAACTAAAAAGGGAGAAAAAAAGAGTAAGAAAAGAAGTACAAATATAATTAAGGGGGAAATAAGAGAAGTTAGTAGTAAAAACTGATCTGTCGTTTATCTCATTTTCTTGCTTCTCTATAATGTCCAGCACCTTCATGGTTATGCTGAATCTGAGCAGAGAAGACACAAATTCTTGTCTTATTCCCAACCTCGGAAGGAAGACACCCCATCCAGGCTTTTAGATTAAGTATCTGCACACTTTATGGGATTACACAGATGACTTTACCAGAAATGAGTATTAGATTTTATCAAATTGTTCTATCAGGCCATTTACTATGGCTCAGTGAGTAAGGTGCTCGCTGCTGGGCCTTACAGCCTCATCTGATTCTTGAAACACACATGGTGGGGAGAGGACTGACTCCGTAGATCAGTGTTTTATATGGTCTAGAGAATGACCTATGATATTCTCAGTTTTAGTTTTGAATTAGTTTATTAAATATACAGTATGATACATTCGATATATTTTGTAATGTTCAATATTGAGGCTTGCTGGGTCTGGGATTTGTTTGTGGTAAAATGTTTGATTTATACAAGACAGTTTTAGATTACAAAATAATCTTTGTGTTCTAAGCCATTAGAACATACGAGTTCCCATTTAAGCCCTGCCTCTGCTTCAGCTCACACACTTGGTATGCAGTGTTTTTATTTGACTCAGAAATACATCTGACCTTTCTTATCATTCTTGTTTGTCCCAAGGGTTTTTAGAAATGTGGAATTAATTAGTTAGCTGCTGAGAAAGTTTTTCAGATGTACCAAATTTCCTTTTATTGTTGATTTCTGATTTAATACCGATGTGGCCATAGATATACTTTATATGTTTTAATTCTTTAAATTTACTAAGAATTATTTGTGTGTGGTTGGCAAAATGGCTCAGTGGGCAGAGATACCTGTCTCTGAGCCTGAGGACCTGAGCTCTATCCCCGGGACCCACATGGTGGAAGGAGAGTCATGAGAGCTGTCTCCTGACCTCCACCTATGCACCGTGGCACACACACCAACACCCCGCTCCCCCATGCCAATAAAAAAGGGAGAGGATTGTTTGTCTGTGACCTACCACGTGGTCTATTTTAAAGAATGTTGCCCACGTGCTCAAAATGATTTGTGTTCTGCTACTGCAACATTGTTACAAGTTGGCTAATTATGATTTTTTAAAAAGGTGTCAGTAAAAATGAATAAATTATCATTTCATGCTACATCATAGGTGGAACATTATGCCAATTCAGAAACCCAGAAGTGATAACAGCATACATACACCTTTAGTCTCAGCATTTGGGAGGCAGAAGGAGATGGATCTCTAGCAGTTTGAGACTAGCCTGACTGACAGTGAGCTCCCAGCCTGGGCTGCCACACAGTGAGATCCTGACAAACAGAACTAAATGGGGGCAGAGGAGGAGTGGGAGGGCCCATTAACCAAAAAATGTTTAGAAAAAACAAGTTTAAAAAAAAAAAAACAAGCAAATTTGTTGTTGCCTGAGCTAAGGTTCGGGATGGGTTCTTTAATGATCCTACTAAGTCAATTCCCTAAAAATTATCACTGAATAGTATTCTTAAATGTATATGTTGGAGCCAGGCATGGTGCTGCATGCCTTTAATCTCAGCACTCAGGAGACAGAAGCAGGTGGATCGCCAAGTTCTAGGTCAGTCTGGCTTACAGAGCAAGTTCCAGTACAGACAGGGCTACACACATAAACCTTGTCTTAAAAAAACAAAATTCTATAAAATGTGAATGAGAATTGCCCACATACACGAATATATCTGGATATTTGGTTCCCAGTTGATGGATTGTTTAGGAAAGATAAGGAAGTGTGGCCTTGCTGGAGAAGGTGTAGGAGTGCTGGCCTTGCTGGAGAAGGTGTAGGAGTGCTGGCCTTGCTGGAGAAGGTGTAGGAGTGCTGGGATTGAGGTTTCAGAAGCCCACACCAGGCAGTCTCACTTGTCTGTCTCCTGACTGCAGATCAGGACAGAAACCATCAGCTCTAGCAGTACGCCTGCCTTCCTGCCACCCCGCCCCCCACCACGATGATCATGGACTAACTCTGAATCTATAAGCAAGCCACCAATCAAATGCTTTCTTCTATAAGCGTGTTTGTCATGGTGTCTGCACAGCAGTAGAACAGTAACTAAGACAATGGGTGAAACAGAGGTATACAAAATGTAACATGGTTCCAGGACAAATAGTGGGATTCAGTTCTTTAACTCGGGTTACAACTTGGTGGCAGGTTCCTTTACCTGATGATCCAATCTTCCAAGTTCTAAGATGTAACTCTTAATTTAAAAGGATATTTACAAATTCAATGTATATAAATGATAACTAAAATTTTATCATTATACTTAGAAATAGTCATAACATTACTTAAAAAAAATCAGCAATCAACATGTAGCTCTCTGACCTCATCAGAGCTTCTCTGTGCAGTGGATGGTGGAAGAAACTCACAAGTGGTCAAATGCAGACAAGTACCCGAGGAGTGGCGCAGCCATAAATGGGACAGGTATATCACCCCCATCCCCAAGGCTCAGGGACCATCTTGGAAGGGGAGGCAGAAAGACGTCAGAGCCAGAGGTGGGGAAGGACGGGATGAAAACAGTGTTTCTGACTGCTGTATTCCAGAACTCACAGCAGCTGTAGTTGCTTACACAAGATCTGAACAAGCCATTCTAGCAGGAGATGGAAAGGAGTACAAGTTCTAAATGATCTTAATAATAAAAACCTGGAGTCAGATATCAGGTAAATGCTGAAAGACCAGACAGACAAAGGAGCAAGCCAGACCCAAGTCTTACCTTGCTAACTCCTCTCTCCTCCCAACCATATCACTTCCTGTCTGTCTGTACAGACCTCCAGACCTCTTTGTTTAACTAGTGGGTAGCTCTGCCCTCTGATCGTCAGGAAAGCTTTAGTTGTTAGAGTACAAAGGAGATATCACCACAGAGGGTTCCTGAATTCTACCTGTGACTGAGGAGCCGTGTGCAGTTGATGACTTCTACAGGAGGAAGGGACAGTTGAGAGTGTGGCTCCTGGTGGTAGACCACACTTCAGTGGATGGCTCTCATACCCAGAAATAAAAAAATCTCAATAGACGGGTTAATAAAAAAAGGGGTACATTGCTGGGTTGGGGGAAGGGTCTGTGTGTGGTGGATCCAGGAGAAGTTAGTGCAAGGAGTTGGAGGTGAACATATTCAACATATAAAGATTTAATACTACTATTTCTTACAAAAAAAAAAAAAAAAAAAACAGGCACATGTGCCTCGTTTTTCTACACTGTATTGCTCCAGAACACATTCATTCATTCATTCATCTTTCCATTTACTTATTCATCCATCCATTCACCCACCCACCCACCCATTCATTTGTTTTTTTTTCGGGACAGAGTTTCCCTGTATAGCCCTGAAACTCATTTTGTAGACTAGGCTGGCCTAGAATTAGCAGATCCACCTACCTCTGCCTCTCAAGTACTGGAATTAAAGGCATGCACCACCATCATCTGGCCCAAAATACATTCTTAATAAAGTCAAACATCTCATATTGCTCAGGATGCGCAGGATGACGTTGAACTTCCGATTCCCATGCCTTTATCTTTTAAGCCCTTCAGTAAAGGGTATGCACTACTAACTTGTATATGAGTTAATGAGACTGCCTAGTCATGAAAATATATTCTTTTTTTTTTTTTTTTTTTTTTTTTTTCCTGAGACAGGATTTCTCTGTGAAACAGCTCTAGCTGTCCTGGAACTAGCTTTGTCTTGAACTCAGAGATCCACCTGCCTTTGCCTCCCGAGTGCTAGGATTAAAGGCATGTGCCTCCACCGTCCGGTGAAGGCACATTTCTTATGAGTGTGTAATTCTACCTACTAAATTACAGAGTGAGAGCCAGGACAGGCTCCAAAGCTACACAGAGAAACCCTGACTTGAAGAAACAAAAAAAGAGGGTAGCTTGCAATTTCTAATGAAATAAACGATTCAGAGCATCATAAATGGATACTGAAACCACTGGGAAGATGGCAGTGAACCTACAAATAACTACCACTAGCATACTCCAGGTGTTCCTAAATCTTATGAAGCAGTCCTGCCAAAATCTAACCTGAATCTAACTGAGCTTCTAACTGCATTTTGTTTCTAATCATGTCTGTGTGAGGGTGTCAGATCCCCTGGAACTGGAGTTACAAACAGCTATGAGCTACGACGTGGGTACTGGGATTTCAACCTGGGTCCTCTGGAAGAGCAGTCAGTGTTATTAACCGCTGAGCCATCTCTCCAGCCCTCACTGAGCTTTTCTTTAGACTTCATTTTCCATGTACAGGAAAGACAAGAGCTGAATGAGCAGTTAAGTAAAAAGAGGGACAAATCAGGTTAACTCCAGATAAAGACAGTGCAGAAGTGTCTAGGCTCCTTTAACCCTGGAGACTGCTGCCTAGACAAAAGCACAACTACAATGTGAATGCGGAATTTCTAAGAATTTTGTTGAGTTGATACTGCTACCCACTAAAAGGATGACTTCGGAAATGCAGTAGGACTTGAGGTGAAATGAACAGGCCAGGGATCTGAGTTTAAACACAGCAGCAGGATTATGAGATGGACCAGCAGGTAAGGCACTTACCAAAGCCTGGAACCCAAGTTTGATCACCAGGACCCATATGATAGAAGGAAAGAACTGATTCTTAAAGTGGTTGTATGAGCTCCACAGCACACGGATGCAAATATACATGCACATGACTTAAAACACAGCAGTAAGAGACGACAGTGTGGTGGAAGGAGCCTGGGAAAACAATGTTCTTCTTCCAGGAGCCTATTTTGTTCTGCAGTACTAAACAGGTTTGAAATTTTTTCATAAGAAAGTCTATTATGGAGAAAAAAAATTTTTAAAAACATAGCAGTGAGCTATGAGAACCACCATCCCTCATGTGGTTTTTTGTTTGTTTGTTTGTTTTTAAACAAAGAAGGCAACACACACAGTGTGTGCACAGCTCTGGGGAATTCCAGACTAAAATAACTTACCGCCTAGCAATCCTTTTGAACGTGGTTTGAAATAATTCTTCCATAATATGTTGCTGTTCCCGACAAAGAATATCTGTCATCAACTGAAATAGCATAGGACTCTGAGATAATTCCAATGCATCTAGAAACTAAAAATAGAACAACAAAAGAAATCCATTATCAGCATCGTCAAAACGTTTGTAGCTCTGACTTTTGCAAGTTGCACACCACGTACACGCCTGTTGCCAAAGGTCAGAAGAGGGTATTTGATCCCATGGAACTGGAGAAATGAACTGCTGTGGGTAATGGGAATTAAAAGCAGGTCCTCGCCAAGAGCAACAAGGGCTCTAAATCACAGAGCCACCTTTCCAGTTCTTTTTTGTAAGAAGTAGCCTAATGTAGCCCAGGCTGGCCTCCAACTTACTGTGTAGCTGAGACTGGCTATGAACACCTAATTCTCATGCTGGTACCTCTCAAGTTCTAGGATTACAGGAATGTGCCACCACATACAGTCTAGTAACTTGAATTTTAAAATAGAGAAAGGGGTAACAATATGGTTTAGCAGGTAAAGATGCTGGATGTCAGGCGGGGCACCTTGCCTTCAATCTCTAGGACTCCCAATTTGGAAAAGAGAAAACTACATTAAGAAAGTTGCTCTCTGACTTTCCACATGTTCAGCATGGAACTCAGATGTGTGCAGGTGAGCTGCCACATACACACATAACTATGCACACACTCACACACAGACACACTATACTCACATCCCCCCACATACTCACATGCAGACACATACAAATAAACACATGTAAATCTTTTAATTGGAAAAATACAACTTCAAATATAGTCTTCAAATGTTCATTCTCCGTCCATTCTCTATCCCAATGTTTCTATATATTCTACATTTAGATTCTAAGAGATACCTTCGATTTTATCTTCAGAAACAGAGAATTGTCACTTAAAATTTTCTTTTACATTTATAATGTCCAAAATGTCCCACCTGTCCTATTTTATAAATAAGATATTTCTATTTCTTTACCCCTGAAACTATTTTTGCAGTTTCTTTAGTCAGTGACTCTATTCTCTTTGGGCTGGATTTTTGATTGTTTGTTCGTTTGTTTCTGTTGGTTTGCATCTATGGAGGAGGCAGAGGAGGAGACCTGATTATGGAAGTCAGGACTCTCCCTAGACTAGGCAAGCACTGTATCAGTGAAATAACTATATCTCTAGTAACAGTTTGGTTTTGAAGATGGATGATTTTCTGTTTTACTACCAGCCTTGAATTCCTAGGCTGAAGGGATCCTCCTACATCAGTCCCATGAAGAACATAACATGCCAGTGGAAAAAAAAAAAATCACCTTGCCCCTGGCCTGCCTCCCTCCAAACTCTTTGACTTGAAAATCGTTGCCCTATGACTTAGAATTAACAACAGACAAAAAATGCTTCAAAACCCAACTCTCACCAATGGATAGTTCGGTCAGAAAAAACTTAACAGAGAAATAAGGGAACTAACAGATGTTATGACTCAAATTAACTTAACAGACATCTGCAGAACATTCCACCCAAACACAAAATACCTTCTCAGCACCTCATGGAACCTTCACAAAAACTGACCACATGATTGTTAACAAAGCAAACCTCAACAGATACAAAAAAAAATTGAAATAACACCATGCATCTTATTGGATCATCATGGCTTAAAGTTAGAATTCAACAACACTAATTTCAGAAAGCCCACAAACACATGGAAACTGAACAATGTTCAACTGAATTGCCAATGAGTCAAGGAAGAAATAAGAAAGAAATCAAAGACTTCTTAAAATTCAATGAAAATGACCTCATAACATACCCAAACATATGGGGCACAAAGAAAGCGGTGCTAAGAGGAAAGTTCATAGAACTAAATGCCTACATAAAGAAGTTGGAGAAATCCCACACTAGCAACTTAACAGTATGCCTGAAAGCTCTAGAGCAAAAAAAAAAAAAGCAAAAAAAAGCAAACTCACCCAGAAAGAGAAAATGATCAAGTTGAGGCCTGAAATCAATATAATAGAAACAAAGAAAACAATACAAAGAATCAATGAGAAAAAGAGTTGGTTCTTTGAGAAAATCAATAATAGTGACAAACCGTTATCCAAACTAACCAAAAGACAGAGAGAGAGAACATCCAAATTAACAAAATCAGAAAAGGGGGACATAACAACAAACACTTAGAAAATCCAGGAAATCATCAGGTCATATTTCAAAAACCTGTACTCCACAAAATTGGAAATTTTAAAGGAAATGGACAATTTTCTGGAAAAGTACCACATACCAAAATTAAATCAAGATCAGATAAACAAATTAAATAGACCTACACCTACAACCCCTAAGGAAATAGAAATCATAATTCTCCCAATCAAAAAAAAAAAAAAAAAAGCCCAGGGCCAGATGGTTTCAGCGCAGAATACTACCAGAATTTAAAAGAAGCACTAATGCTGGTACTCCTCAAATAATTTCACAGAATAGAAGTAGAAGGAACACAGCCAAACTCTTTTTACAAGTTATCCTGATACTCAAACAACACAATTAAGAAAGAGAACTACAGACCAATCTTCCTTATGAACATCGATGCAAAAATAGTCAATAGAATACTGGCAAACTAAATCAGAGAATATATCAGAAACATCATCCACCATGATCAAGGAGGCTTCAGCCCAGAGATGCAGGGATAGTTCAGCATATAAAAATTCGTCAATGTAAGGTATGTTATCACCTGTATGAGTTCCTTGGGACAATCTTGGATCGTGTGTGTGTGTGTGTGTGTGTGTGTATGTGTGTGTGTGTATACATATATATATATATATTATCATATCATCTGAAAATAGTTAAGGTTTTATTTCTTCCATTTGAATTTGTATCCCCTTGATCGCCATACAAAGTGAAAGAAAAAAAAATCACATGATCATCTCATTAGATGCTAAAAAACCCTTTGACAAAATCCAACACCCCTGAATAATAAAGGTCTTGGAGAGATCAGGGATACAAGGAACATTCCTAAACATTGAAGGCTATATACAGCAAGCCAACAGCCAACATCAAACTAAATGAAGAGGAACTCAAAGCAACTTCACTAATATCAGGAACAAGACAAGGCTATCCACTCTCTCCATATCTATTCAATATAGTACTAGTTCTAGCTAGAGCAATAAGACAACAAAAGGAGATCTAGGGAATACAAATTGAAAGGGAAGAAATCAAACTTTAACTATTTGTAGATGATATAATAGTATACGTAAGCAACCCCAAAAATTGTCCCAATAAACTCCTATAGTTGATAAACACCTTCAGAATACAAGATTAACTCAAAAAATTCAGCAGCCCTCCCATATAGAGATAATAAATGGGCTGAGAAAGAAATCAGAGAAATATCACCCTTCACAATAGCCACAAACAATATAAACTATCGTGTGGTAACTCTAACAAACAAGTGAAAGACCTGCATGACAAGAACTTTAAGTCTTAGCCGGGGTTATCCTCGTGGATTCTTGGAAATTTCTCTAGTGCCAGGTTTCTTACTAGCCCCATAAAGGCCTCCCCAATAAAAATCTCTTCCCTTGGTCTCATTTCTATCTTCTCTGCATCTTGACTATCCTGTTCCCTCAAGTTCTCCTCCTTCCTCCCCTTCTCCCATCCTCCCTTTACCCCTACCTCCATGCTCCCAATTTTGACATGCAATCTTGTCTGTTTCCTCGTTCCAGATGCATATGTATGTTTTTCTTAGGATTTACCTTGTTACTTAGCTTCTCTAGGATCATGAACTATCATTTGCTTTACAGCTAATATCCAATTATGAGTGAATACATACCATGTTCATGGATCTGGATTACCTTACTCAGGATGGTTTTCTCTAGTTCCATCCATTTGCATGCAAATTTCAAGATGTCATTGTTTTTTTTTACCGCTAAGACCCTAAGCAATAGAAAAAAGGGTGCCAAAAAAAAAAAGATTCTAAAGTATCCCAAGCTTTGACCAATGAAGCATGTCAAAGAGATGTGGTTATACTGTATATTAACCACTTACTTCAAGACAATTAATATGACAATGGTTTAATAAATGTTATTATAACATAAAAAAAAAAAAAAAGAAAGAAAAAAGGGTGCCCGAACTGACCTTGCCATGTGGTCAGATTGATGAGTATCTTAAATGCCACCATAGAACCTTATCCAGCAACTGATGGAAACAGAGGCAGAACCCCAAGTGGAGCACAGGGCAGAGCTCCCGAAGTCCATTTGAAGAGTGGGAGGAATGAGAATATGAGCAAAGAGGTCAAGACCATGATGGGGACTCCCACTGAAACAGTCTACCTGAGCTAATGGGAGCTCACCAACTCCAGCCAGACAGGGAAGGCACTAACATAGGTCCAAACTAATCCCTCCAAATGTGGGTGACAGTTGTATGGTTGAGGCAGACTGCAGGGTCACTGGCAGTGGCACCAGGATTTATCCCTACTGTTTGTACTGGCTTTTTGACTCTTTGGATAAATACCTTGCTCAGCCTAGATATAGTAGGGAAGGCCTTGAACCTTCCCCAAAGCAATGTGTTTTACTCTCTCTGAGGAGTGGACGGGGTGAGGTGGGGTGGGGTAGGTGGATGGAATGGGAGGAAGGAAGGAGTAGAAACTGGGATTAGTGTGTAAAATGGAAAAAGTTTATTTTCTTTTTAAAAAAAGTAACAAATTTTCTTTTTTAAAAAAGTAACATAAGTTATATGAATAAAAGAACTTTAAGTCTTGGAAGAATGAAATTAAAGAGGATGACAGAAAATGGAATGCTCATAGATAGGCAGGATTAACATAGTAAAAGTGGCAGTCTTACCAAAAGCAATCTACAGATTCAATGCAATACCCATCAAAATCACAGTACAATTCTTCACAGAACTCAAAAGAACAATACTAAATTTCATACAGAAAAACAAAAAGCTCAGGCTAGTCAAAACAATCCTGTACAAGAAAGGAACATCTGGAGGCATCAACATTTCTGACTTCAAATGAAAACAGCGTGGTCTCGGCATGAAAACAGACAGGTGGACCAGCAATATCGAATCGAAGACCCAAATATTAACCCCCACACCTATGAACACAAAGACACTAAAAATATAAAATGAAAAAAAAAGAAAGCATCTTCAACTGGTATAACTGGATGTCAAAATGTAGAAGAATGCAAATAGATTCATATCTATCACAATGCACAAAACTCAAGTCCAGTTGGATCAAAGACCTCAAAATAAATCCAACCACAATGAACCTCATAGAAGAGAAAGTGGGACGTACACTTGAATACATGGGCACAGGAGACTATTTCCTTACTATAACAATAGCTGAACAGAAACTGAGAGCAACAATTAATAAATGGGATGTCTTGAAACTGAGAAGCTTTGGTAAAGCAAAGGGCACTTTCAACAAACCTAAACGACAGCCTACAGAATAGGAAAAATCTTCACCAACTCCACATTGAAAAAGAATAATCTCCAAAATATACAGAGAGCTCAAGAAACTAGACATCAAACTACCAAATAATACAATTTTAAAAATGGGGTACAGATTTAAACAGAGAATCTCAAAAGAAGAACCTTAAAAGGCCTAAAGACACTTAAGGAAATGCCCAACATTCTTAGTCATCAGAGAAATGTAAATCAAAACAACTCTAAGATACCATCTTACACTGAACAGAATATCTAAAATCAAAAATACTGATGACAGCTATGCTAGAGATGTAATAAGGAGAATACTCCTCCATTGCTGGTTGGAGTACAAACCTGGACAGCCTCTGAGGAAATCAGTATGGCGGTTTCTTAGAAAAATTAGGAATCAATATACCTCAGACCCACCAATACCACTATTGTGCATACAACCAAAGGATGCACACTCATACCACAAGGACGTTTGCTCAATAATGTTGATAGCATTATTCATAATAGGTGGAACCTGGAAACAACCTAGATTGCCCCTCAATGAATGGATAAAGAAAATGTGGTCTATTTACAAAATGAAGTACTACTCTGTAGTTAAAAAATGTTTGAAATTTGTATGCAAATGAACAGAACTAGAAAAAACCATTCTGAGTGCAGCAACCCAGACTCAGAAAGACAGATAAAATATGTACTTACTCATAAGCAAATGTCAAGACATAAAGGAAAGGATAAGCAGCCTACAATCCATAACCCCAGAGAAGCTAGGTATCAAAAAAGCCCCAAAGTGAGACATATATGGGTCCCCTGGGAAAGGAAACTAAACAAGATCTCTTGAGTAAATTGGGAATATGGCAGTGTAAGCGTGGGGTGGGGGAGTGGAAGCAGAGTGGGGAGGGGAGAATAGCAGGGGGAGGAGAACAGAAGGAATATGGTGGGTTGGGAGAAGCACAGAGGAGGAGAGCAAGGGAAGAGATATCTTGATAGAAGGATCCCTTATAGGGTTAACAAGAAACCTGGCACTAGGGAAATTCCCAGGAATACACAAGGATGATGTCAGCTAAAAATCTAAGCAATAGTAGAGAGGATGCCTTAACTGGCCTTCCCCTGTAATGAGATTAAGGACTATCTTAATTGACATCATAGAACTTTCATCCAGAAACTGATGGAAGCAGATCCAGAGATCCACAACTAACCACCGGGCCAAGTTCTGGGACTCCAGTTAAAGAAGAGAGCAAGGAAGGTCAAGATCATGAAGGGGAAATCTAAAATCTAGTGGCAGCTGGACCAAGCTCATGGGAACTCATGAACTCTAGATCGACAGCTGTGGACCTTCCATGGGACCAAACTAGGCCCTCTGCATGAGGCAGACAGTTGTGTAGCTTGGTCTATCTGAGGGGCCCCTGACAGTAGGACCAGGATTTATCCCTGGTACATAAACTAACTTGTGGAAGCCCATTCTCTATGGTGGGATACCAGGTCAGCCTTAATGCAGGGGAGAGGGGCTAGGTCCTCCCTCAACTTAATGTGCCAGGCTTTGTTGACTTCCCATGGGAGGCCTTACCCTTTGGGAGGAGTAGATTTTTTTCTCATCATTTTCCATAAGGAATTTGGAGAAATGCAAATGTTGACTAGATCCTATAATAACTTAAGAGAATTATTAATTATTTAAGATATAAAAACAATACTGTACCTTATTCTAAAGGCAAACTATGAATAAATCATCATGTGTTTGAAACTTCCCTAAACAATGTTTCAACTAAAACAAACAAACAAACATAAAACCAGAAATATGTACTTCCATAAATAAAGATGACAAAATTCTGGCTACTGATAAATACATGAAGTAGCTGGCCAATTGAATGTTTATTTCATAATTCCTTCAACTCTATCTTAAGAAAAAATATATTAAAAGGATAAAACAGAGGGTAGTCTATGTGGATGGATGCTGTTTGAAAATTGGCCTATCTATAGGGTTGCCTAGTGTCCTTACAACATGGTGGTCTGAGAACCATGGATGGACTCAGGAAGCTGTAATGCCTTTATAGCCAGTTCTGGTCACCACATAGCTGCCCTTTCCCATCGTATTCTTTTTTTTTATGTGAACATGCCTAAGTCTAACTCTGACCCAATCAGAAGAAAGCCATACAGAAGAAAAACATGCAGGACAAGATACACTTATCTGCCTATATAACATGCTTACAAGCCACCCAGCATGTGTGTGTGTATATATGTATGTTACATATATATATATGTAACATATATGTATATATACGTATGGGGCTGGGGAGGGTGTCCTTATCCTTGTGTGTATGTTGTGTTCCTTCCTTGCTCTATTTATAAATGTCTTGAAAACAAAGACAAATTTAAATTTGGGCTATGTGGATTAATAGTTACTATTCTCTTTTTTCTCATCATTGTTAGAATCCATTAAATTCAATTGAATATACAAAGGCCCCAAAGTAAAATGATATTGCATTTTTGCCTACATGTGGCAATTAGCATATCACTAGAATAGAAACAACATGTGCAATTCTTGCCTTGCACCTTTGGGACAGGGGAATGTGCAATGCTATCCTTTGTTGTATAGCAGTTTCCTCTGAGATAGAAACATTCTATTCCGGAAAGTGCTCAGTAAGACAGGAAGTAGACAACTCAAAATAGCTTCAGGAAGTTCATGAAGCTGATCAGATTCACTAGGCCCCTCCTATCCCAAGAGTCTATAGACAGTAAAGACTGATGACAGTCATTCTCAGACAAGCCCAGCAATCTGGAAAATGCAGAGACCAGACTGACTATCTAGAAAAAAACAAAAAACAAAACAAAATAAAAAACCCATAGACCAGTGGAGCTGCCTGGAAGAGGTTTAGACAAACTTACCAACCAGGAAAGGACACTCTGCAACCTGTTGAGCTGCCTACAGACTGTGCAGTGCACTCCAGGTTTCCAAATGACAAGAAACCCTGATTAGCCAAAGCCATTTTGAACAAAAACAATAAAAACAAAGCAGAAAACATTATTATCACCTGACTTCAAAACACACCACAAAGCTGATGTAACTAAAACAAAATGGTACTAGTACAAAGAAAGACAACAAATGGAACAGAAAATAGATTCTAGAAACAAACTCTCAAATTCACAGTCGGTCAAATGATTTTCAATAATGGTGCTAAACACAGAGAAGATACTCTTTTCAACAAAAGGTGCTGGAGAAATTAGATATTTACAAATTGAAGAATGAAACCAGTTTCTACCTCTCACCAATTAAAAATGTAAGTTAAAATATGTATCAGAGCCATAAATATAAACCCTAAAATCACAACAAAACTATAAGCAAAAATGCCTCTGAACACTCAAATGGGCAACTTTTTGTTGTAGTTTTATTAAATACCATAAAATCCACAGGAAACAAAAAGCAAAAATAGACAAGGAACACTGGATCAAACTATAAAGGAAATGTTCAACATATCCAAAATACATCTGTAAGTCCACAAACTCAACAGCAAACAAATAAACAAACTATTTAAAACTGGTTAACAGATCTAAACAGATATTTTCTAAGAGAAGACATACAAATGGACGAGTACATGAAAAATTGCATAATATAAGCAATCATCACAGATAACACAAACCACAAAAACCACATGACATAGCCACATCTCAGTTAAGAGCTGTTCACAATTGAAGGTAAGGCTCTGGAGAAAAGCAAATACTTGCAAACTACAGGTGGGAGTGTAAATCAGTACAGTCACTGCCTAGAGTCATCCGAGAGAAACTGCCCTATGTCATGGAGGACTGTCCTGACTGTTAAGTGATACAGGAGGACCCATTTCACTGCAGGTGGCACTAGGCAGGGGGACCTGGGCTGTATAAGCAAGTAGCTGAACATGAATAACCAAGCCAGAGAGAGAGAGAGTCAGCAAGCACTGTTCCTTATGGTTCTTGCCTTAAATTTCTACCCTGAATTCCCTCAATGACGAACGGTGACCAATAAGTACTTCTTTTATTTATCACAGTAAGAGAAAAGAAAGTAGAACAACCATATAACCTAGCAATTCTACTACTAGGTTGTATACCTAAAGGAAATACATCTGTATAGACATGTGCATTCCTGTATTATTGCGGCATTATCCACAATACAGAAAGAAAATGGAAACAATCCATGTATTCATCAGCAAAGAGAAGAATAACATGCACGCACACACACACTGTATAAGGCCATTAAGCCTGAAAGGCGATGAAATCCTATCACCTCTACCAGCACAGATAAAACTGAAGATCATTAGGTTAAGTGCAATAATCCAAGCACAAGAATACAAATGATTTCACTGATACGCGGAATCTAAAGAATTGAACTTACAAAAACAGTAGAGTGGTGATTACCAGAGGCTGGAAACAATGATGGGACTGTGGAAGTATGGGGAAATATGGGGGAATGTTTATCAATGGGCAGTAAATCATTCCATAGATACTAGAAGTTCTGGCGTGCTACTGCACAGGATGATGACAACAGACAACCAGGATACATAGTATACATTTTAAAAAGAAAAGGAAAGATCTTGAAACTTTTCATTACTACAAAATGATAAATGTTTGAGGAGACAGATATGTTTAACCTGGTTTAAACATTCTATATTATACACCTATATTTAAACATACATTACATGATATCCCATTAGTATGCTCAATTTCTAATTTTTGTGACCTATTTAATGTAAATTAAAGACAATTTAACTCCTGCCAAAATACAACAAAAAGAAAAAGAAAAATCAACCCATGTTTTATGGTTGACACTACTAAAATCAAACCTTTTTCATGCAGTCCACGTAATTATTGTACTTCAGGGAATCAGTGGGAAATTCATCAGACTTCATGGGGAAATTAGACACGATGAGCTTTTCAAGAATATGCTTAAGGTTTTCTATCCTGTCTTCAGTCAGGCTGGTGAAGAATGGAAGGAGAATGAGAGCTTGGCCCTGTGAAGCAATGCAGACAAATGTAAGTCACACGGCTTGTGGCTCACAGACCCTACAGAATAAACAAAATCACTACTTTCTAAAGCCTGCAAATAGTACGTTACATGGATTCAACAAACAATTCAGAATAAATTCTGGATGGCACCATGAACCAGCTTGGATGCAGCTATGTGCCTCAGCTTGAGCTCTAGAGGTCAGAGGCTGACATGAGAGAGTGTGAGGCTGGGAGACGGAAGGAGTGGTGAGCAGACACGGTCAAAACACATTGTGTCTATGTATGAAAGTGTCAAGGAAAAAATTTTAAAACCATTTTTTTAAACAAAGATTATATTAAAATTCTATGTAGACAGAATGACTTTCATAACATATAGAAGAGTATATGTTTGCAAAATCCCCTCAGAACTTCATATTGAGAATATGAGGAAGTAGGTATTGATCCCACCTCCTTTGAATAACAGGTAAATTCCAAAATTTTCACATTTGAAGGAGAAACTTCATGAGTCATATACAACACACCAAAGAATCATCTCATGAAAAAATATGGTCATTCATGAAGACTACATTACAGGACTTTAACCTTAGCAACAATAAAATTACTTTCCTTGCTTCCCTATCACTGAAATATTTCAATAGAAAAAAAAAAGAAAAAGTTTGAAATTAGTACAGAAAATCCAAAACACCAATTTCCATCTGATACATATATACACAAATGCTAATGATCATATTATAGTTATCCTTTAAAGAAATGTTGGGATGAGGAGGCAGCTCACTGGGGAAGTGTGCGCTACACATGCATGACCCCAAAACTCAGGTGAAGCAGACACAATAGTGCATATCTGCAGTCCCTGCTCCTACAGTAGTGAGATGGGGGGTGGAGAACCCAACATCCAAGCATGCAGCAGTAAACATTAGACCTAGTCTGAGGATAGAATCCCAAGATCTAGAACAGAGGCTGTCCTCTGACCTCTATACACACATGCTCATCTGCCCTCACACATACAAGCATGAACCCCTTTGGAGGAGACATACTGATGTGCATGCAGATCAACTAAACCAAAGGCAGAGTCTCTTTCATGAGGAAGAACCTATATTTCTCAAACAGATTTGCCCATTATTAGATGGTGGGTTCATGGGCATTTATTATGCTAATCTCTTTACTATTATAGGTTTTGAATGTTCCATACTCCCCCACAAAAAAAACCCAACATAATAAATGTACAAAAATGTAAAGTTGTGAAAATACAGAGAACATAATCTCAAAAGACCAATCTTTTAAAGTCATTTACCTTTAAGTGTAGACCCAAGTTTGTATCAGCAAGTAGACTAGCATATGTTGTGAAGACTTCAGGAAATGAGCTGTGATTTGTATCAAAGGATAAAGCTGAATCAATCTAAGGGAGATAAAACACAAATTTCTGAATTATGCCTCAAAAACTTTTGACATATCTTTCAAATTTCTAAATTTCAAGCCTCAAATTATTTTTCAACATTTCAACAATGTTGCTATAAAACATTTTATTATTTCCTGCTAAGACAAAGTCTGTGAAGACATAGTGACAAAGCACATAAAGTAAGAAGCATAGTGAACAATGGTATAAGAAAAAGAAAAGTAATTGGGAGATATCGCTCCAAAATATATGTAATTATCAAAAACTGACTTTTTGAAGACATATTCACTGTAGTGTTTAAACATAAGTTACAGAATTCAAAATAATGACCATGGCATCCATGGTGGGCACACATCTGTAATCTGCAATAAGGAAGCAGACGTAGAAAGAAGTAAGATAGTAAGACTATGTCTCAAAAAGAACAACATTTAACTTAAGATGAACGCATTTCAAATTCCTTTCAAACTACCTGCAACATTTTTGCCAGTAAGGATAGCACTATCACTTTGCTTTCTGGAGCAGAATCTGCGGCCCACCATGAATCACACTTCCTCCAGTTTTGTATAATTGCAGCTGCAAGCTTCACTCCGTGGTGTTTCTGAACAGCTCGATCCTTGAAGCTCTGATCTAACATACCATTTAAAACAGTACTCACCTGAAAAAAAATTGTAGATTGACAAAAAATTCTTAATATTAATAGAAAAAGTCCACACTTCCATGTTTTTAAGAAAATGAAAATGCTCTATCTGTAATAGAAGTTTAGCTATTTAACAATATAAGAACGCTGTAACATAAATCTTCCCAAAGAAAGCAGAGGGTGACTCTACTGATGCCTTTGTGCCCACTCTGCTGTGTGTGGGGGGGGGCATTCTTCATGAAATTCCATTTGGAAGAAGAGGTAAGTGCTCGTCTGTGAACATAACTCCCACCACATGCATTTCTCTTCTAACATCACCTTTGCAACAGAATAACATAATTAATTTGGTTGGATTATCATTCAATATTTCCATCATCCTGACATAGGCATTTTTTACTGATGCTTCATATAGTATACTATCAACACATTCCCTTCTTATACGTTCTGCTCTCGCTATGGCTAAACCTTGGCAGACTTCTTAGCTGTTTTCAGTGTGCCTATCCTTGTCATCAGACTCTCCCAAATAAATCAAATAAATCATGCCATTGCATCTGTGCCAATCAGTAAATACCTGCTTCAAGAGACCTAGCACTGGCTGTGTTGTGGAAGGCCAGGCCTAGATAACCAATCTTCCTCTCCGCACAGGCCGAATACAAGACCTTCCTTTCTCAGCTTACTGCCTTCTTACTATCTACCAGGCAGCTTCCTGACAAGACATGAACAAGGAAACAGGACCCTATAGGACCTGGCTTTTCTAAACATGCCTATTCTACTGACTCACACAAATGAGAATCTGGCTATATTGTAACTCCAATCTCTTGGTCTTGATTGCACTATCCACAATTCTGTGAGAAAAAGATGTTCAATTGATGTGGGAGGGTCTTCTGTTTTAATAAAGAAACTGCCTTGGCCAGCCCTTAGGTGGGTGGAGTAGACAGAACAGGAAGAAGGAAGTGAGGTAGATGGCTCAGTCAGATGCCATGCCTCTCCTAAGTGAGATAAATCGCCATGCCTCGCCTCTCTGAGCCAGACCGCCATGCCTCTCCTCAGGGAGACAGATGTGATGAAGCCAGCCGCAAGATCAGACATGCTGAATCTTTCCCGGTAAGACACCGCTCGTGGTGTTACACAGATTATTAGATATGGGTTAGTCAAGATGTGAGTAAGAGGCTGAAACTAATGGGCCAGGCAGTATTTAAAAGAATACAATTTGTGTGCTGTTAATAAGCTAGCCAGGCAGCCGAGAGCCAGGCGGGACGAAAAGCAGGCCTGCCCGCTGCTCCCCACTACATTCAATTTCTTGATTCTCTACACATAACTAGCTTATCTCCTTGAGAACTGTCAGGTTTTTTTCATGGTGAACCTTTGGAAAATACATGCTCCTTGTGGATCCATTCCTAAACCAGGAGTAGGGCACTCCACAGCCTTTTAACACATGAGAACTCCAGTCCACCACTGTTTCCGGGCCTATGTCCTGTCCACGCAGTTCCAGGATCCTTCATCATTTTTCTTTCTTTCTTTCTTGAGATAGGGTATAAGCCCTGTCTGTCTCGGGACTTGCAGTGTAGACCTGACTGGCCTTGAACTCAGAGACCTGCGTGCCTCAGCTTCCCGGGTGCTGGGATCAAAGGCGTGCATCACTGCACCCATCACTTTCAGTTTGCTTTGGTTTTGTATTTTCGCCCTAGTCTCCGTGAGTTCCTCAACTCTATTTTCCACATCTACCCTGTTTTTTTTGTTTTTTGTTTTTTTTTTAATTTCAGGTACCTATGTTTACTTCCAGAGTATTCTCCAGTCTTCTTATTCAGTAGCAATTCTTATTTTATCATTCATCGTGACTGTCCCCTGCTTTCCTCCTCTCTGCCCCGCTTGTCAACCCCTCTGATACAGTCTTCCCACCCTCTTCTACTGTAGACAGGCTAAGGGTTTGAACTGACATGTCTGTCGTGCCTTGCAGTTTTCTCATTCTGCTGTTCTTTCTCTGCACCCATTAAGACTGTTTTGATCTAATCTTCTTAATCTCATTCTGTCATTTCAGAGAGTTGTGTGGAAGGAATAGAGGCAGTAAATGCAACTTTTGCTGGCAATGGACAAGGATGGTACATGTAACAGGTTACATAAGTAGAAATTATAACTCTCTGCAAATACTGACCTCAGTTTCTGACTACCTATAGAGCACATTGCCAGGCACATTTCACAATCCTGTAAAATAGAGGGCAGCATACACATTTAATCCTAGCACCTGAGAGGCAGACGCACAGGCAGAGCAGGAGGATCTCTGCTAAGTGTGAAGCCAACCTGGTCTACAAAGTGAGCTCCAGGTCAGTTGTCTCAAAATGAAGTAAAATCATGAAAAACAAACAAAACCCCACAAAATCCCTTAAGCAAACAAAATACAAATATAATAAATATCACTCTCTAAAAGGTTACTATGATGAGGCAAAGAGGGTTGTGGAAAGGACATGCAGGAAAATAGGGCAAGACCCTCAAGCCTGAGTGCTCTAAAAACAGGTTGGCAGTTTGGAGGACTAGCCTACAGGTGGTGTTGGAACAAACACCGCAGGGCATATGACACATTTAAAAGCTCCAATACGACATTCTAGCAAAAGCCAGTATCCTACAGCACTGTATCTTACAGTGTTAGGCCAAGAGATTTAAGGGTTTGAGGGAATGAAAAAAAAAATAACCAATGTCTTAGCATCTATTAACATATACTATCTTGATAAAGACTGTGTTTTGTTTTGTGAATTTTATTTACATACATTAGCAGATCTTTCAGCCTCCAGGAAGAAATCTGGTTTTAAGAAAAACCATCAGAAACATAAAAACCCTTTTGTGAACATTAGGTAAGAAAATATTTAAAGAAAAATTCCTTACCATTTTGGGATTATTTGTTGATGACTTCATGAGCTCTGATACAGCAATATCAAGATTTTTCAATAGCTCACTGTTGATTATTTCTGAGAACAAACTATAGAAATATTCCCCGTGGGAGAAGCTGACGTTTCTCTGTGAACTGCCCAAATATTGCATAGACAACAGTGCTGAGTTCAGCAGCAAACCCACAAGATGTTCACACTATGGAAGAGAGAAGAACATACCAGAGAATCCATCCCCAGAAAGACCATGAGGCAGAGGGTACACATAAGTCTACAAGGAGCCTTCTAAAGAGTCTGGTATGTAAAGTCA
Source organism: Arvicola amphibius (assembly GCF_903992535.2). NCBI lineage: Eukaryota > Metazoa > Chordata > Mammalia > Rodentia > Cricetidae > Arvicola > Arvicola amphibius. The sequence continues at coordinate 113,582,167 of NC_052056.1, read as the reverse complement.
GGACTTGTTTAAATAATACACATTTAATTTAACTTCTTTTTTCTAGGTTTCACTTTGTGAGAGGAACCTCTTACACTGATATTGTTTCCAACTTTCCAGAAAAATCTTGCAGCTATTCAAAGAACAGCCTAATAAGTTGTCTGGGAAAACTAAAGTATAACTGAGAACATCAATGAGGCAAAGAAGAGGTTGCTGCAATGGGAAAAGTAAGGAGGGACGATGGAATGGAGCAAACAGGGCTGGCTGCAGATGTCAGCCACAGCAGTTTATCTGAGGCCAGCTCTGCTGAGTTCAGAGTCTTAAGTACTTTGGTCATAGTGCCTTGGGCGCCTCAGGGATGCCCTGCACAGTCCCTTTAAGCATCCATTCCAAGAACCAATAAGGATAGAGAAAGAAGCTTGTGATCACAGGTCAACTTTAGTGACAAAATGTTCCTTGCTGGGGCTGGAGAGATGGCTCAGCAGTTAAGAGCACTGACTGCTCTTCCCAAGGTCCTGAGTTCAATTCCCAGCAACCACATGGTGGCTCACAACCATCTGAATGAGGTCTGATGCCCTCTTCTGTAATGAGGTCTGATGCCCTCTTCTGGCCTGCAGGCATACACATAGACAGAATATTGTATACATAATAAATAAATAAATTTAAAAAAAAAAGAAATGGGACATTAAAAAAAAAGAACCCCTTAAAAAATGTTCCTTGCCTAAAGTCCTTTTGGAAACAAAGATGAACAAAAAACTTCCATTTAAGAAGGTTATGTTTGTTATTTTCTTTTTTTTTTTTCTCATGGTTTATTTTTTTTATATTTAAAAATTTCCATCTCCTTCCCTCCTCCCCCCTCCCTCCCCTCCTCCTCCCCCTTCCCTCCCCTCCTTCTCCCCCTTCCCTCCCCTCCCCTCCACCCATACCTCCCCTCCCTCCCTCTCCAGGCCAAGGAGCCATCAGGGTTCCCCACTCTATGCTAAGACCAAGGTCCTCCCAACTCCCCCCAGGTCCAGGAAGGTGATCGACCAAGCTGAGAAGGCTCCCACAGAGCCCGTCCATGAAGAACAATCAGAGCCCAGAGCCATTGTCCTTTGCTTCTCAGTCAGCCCCCGCTGTTGGCCACACTCAGAGAGACGTTTGTTATTTTCAAAAAATATTAAAGAAGAGAAAGTCGGTAAGTCAGCTGGGTGGTAGTAGCTCGTGCCTTCAATCCCAGCACTTGTGAGGCAGAGGCAGGTAGAGCTCTGTGAGTTCAAGGCCAGTTCAGTCTACAGAGTGAGAACAGCCAGAGAGAGCTACACAAAGAAATCCTGTCTCAAAACCTCCCAACGGAAAAAAAAAGAAAAGCCAGTAAGTCAATAATAATATGTGTCCACCTAAGACTTTACTAACTAAATTTCATACTTTTTAGAGCTATACAACAAGTAACTTATATAAGTACTTGATAGGAAGAGTGGGGTGTAGCTGATTTCCTACCAGTCCTCCGTAGGCAAAGGCTAACTCCAGGAGTCCATTGGCCAGGCTCATACAGCTGGGGTCCAATGACTGCACACACTGCCTTCCCTCTGCTGGTGCAATGCCTTTATAAACCAAAGAGAGTAGCCTCATGCCAATGGGATGATCCAGTGCTGTAGACTAAAGGAAAAACTGACATCAATTGTGAGAGAAGGCGTTCAACACAAGCATACAATGTCACTTCTTCAGTTAAAAAAAAAAAATGTGTGTGTGTGTGTGTGTGTGTGTGTGTGTATGTTAGCTAACAGTGATGACTATTTTCCAATTCTTAGGACAACTCCAACCCAGCTTTTGCTTTTTAAGCTACAGATTTCATTTATGTCTTTCTGTGATATAAGACCACAGTAACTGGTTCTTAAAATGTTTTAGGTTACTACAATTTCAACTGTCCTTTATTCCTTTCATTCTATCTTTACTTTCATATTCACATTCTAGTCAGCACCTATATGTAAGTGTTCTATAATTTCTAGTTCAGTATATTCTGTATGTAAAATACTTTAAGCAAATATAAACATAAATGCCAATTTGTACTAGCATAATGCAATTACTATAATAAAGCAAAAGGTACATAAAAGTTAATTATGGTTACCTGAGATGGTGATATAACATGAGAGAAGCCAGCTTTGTGAAGCTGTTTACAGGCCGATAAGACAGACAGCAACTTCGTCCTTTCTTGGCGAGCATCAGAGTCACACAAGTTAACGGCACAGAGCTCTTCGACACTGGCCGTGAGAACAACAGAAAACCAGGTAAGGAGACACTAAGGAACTGTGTGTGCTGTCATAACTTTACTAGTCACTTGGCCCTCAGACTCACTAACACGGTCCTGGAAACACAAAGGTAACGCTAGAGCAAGGCTCACAGAACAGCAAATGTAGTACATCCACTGTTCTCTCCCACCCTACAGGCAGGAAAGGAATTAGTGAAGCTCATGATTTCCCAACAGTGTATGAGATCATTTGTGTGTGCACACACAAGTGCACGCGCAGACATATAGGCACACATAGGCAGACTGACAAGTCCCTATCTTGAGGACGCTGCAGCTGTGGCACAGCTGTCGGGAACACCGGATAAGTGAGGACCTAAATCACAGTAACCGTGAGCATGGCCTGAGCACCCACCTCTGCGCTGTCACTGTCTCCTTCAGGTGAGTCTCCAGCATGTCTCTGTACGGGGACTTCTTCAGTGCCTTCAGCAGGTTCACACAGACGCTGGGGAGATGGTTCATAACCTGGACGTCGCCAACATTGAACCCTAAGCTCACGGGCTCACAAAGCATTTTCACTAGGACTTTCATTAGGTTTGCGTTACACAAGTCCTTCTCCAGGAGCTATAAAGACAGAAAAGACAGATGGGATAACAGTGCTTCTTAGCCAGGAGCTCCTCTCATCACAGTGTACACAAGGTCCACAAGATGCGAACAGTCACAGTAATGACAGCTTGGCAGACTTTCTGAAAATAATTGAAAAGTATTAAAGATGCTTGAAACCAAAATGATTTCAGATTTTAATTTTTTTTTTAAATTTTAGAATATCTAGTTAGAGTCTTATCACATGACATCACCATTCTGTTTTTGAGGAAAATCCCTACTGATTTCCAGAGTGGCTAGGCTAATTCACGTTCCTGTCTTTAGTGAAATTACAGTGCTACGGACGGAAGGCACAGCTTACAAGCAAGCACGTTCCCGCTAAACTATACCCTCAGGTCCTGACCTCCAAAGCAGGAATTGATATTCTTTTTCTCCCATCTTCACCAGTATTTGTTACTGTTTGATATGATTTTGTGGCTAATGATCTAAGGCAGTGATTCTCAACTGTTTTAATTCTGTACCCTTTAATACAGTTCCTCATGTTGTGATGACCCCAACCAGAAAATTGTTTCTGTTGCTACTTCATAACTATAATTTTGCTACTGTTATGAATCATAATGTAAACAGCCTTGGAGACAGGGGTTTGCCAAAGGGGACATGACCCATAGGTTGAGAAACTTAAGTACATTAAGAAATTTAAGGGGCTGGAGAGATGGCTCAGAGGTTAAGAGCATTGCCTGCTCTTCCAAAGGTCCTGAGTTCAATTCCCAGCAACCACATGGTGGCTCACAACCATCTGTAATGGGGTTAGGTGCCCTCTTCTGGCCTGCAGGCATATACACACAAAGAATATTATATACATAATAAATAAATAAATATTTAAAAAAAGAAATTTAAGTACTTTAAGGGAAACAAGTACACTTCCCATTTTAAAGAACTAATCTCACATTAACAGATCAGGAGCTACAACCCTACCTTGAAAATTTCTGGAGAGGTATTGAGTAGGGTTGTGGTAAATTCCATAATCCGGACCAAGACTGTGCATTTGTTATAGTTGTATTTTTCTTCCTCTTGTAGACTGGGAGGCCCAGTTGCTACCCCTGTGCCAAAGTGTTGTTCAATTGCTCTAGCATCACGGGTTGCTATGCTTTCTAAAAAGAAAGCCACTGACTTTAAAAGTGAAGACTGTGTTTCAGTACCTAGGAATAAGAACAGTAAAATATTAGTGTGCATTCTCTAAAAGGAATATGAAGTTCCTTCTTAAAATACAAGTAAGTAATGATATACACTCAACAAAAAGATTCAAGAATTAAAAACATAAGTTCAAGAAAAGATGAATAAAAATAGCACCTATTTCTTCTTAGGTTCTTAGTTCAAAATTTGAACTAATATATAATTCAAATTGAATTCAGTTTCACATATAGACAGTAACAATGTCTATAAGGGTCTGGTCATCTGTTTATTATTTATTGCTTTTGTAGGCATGAACATAGGTCCTCCCACATGCTAGGAAAACACTCTACCACTGTACTATATCCAGCCCTCTAGCTATGGTTTGGACACTTTGCCCCAGCTGGTGAGTTATTCTGGGAGTTCTTCAGCTTTAAAAGGTAAGAACAGTTAGAAAACACAGGTCCCTAGTGAAATGTCTTTGTGTTCAGGGACACTCTCTCATTTTGTGAGGTAAAGAGATCTGCCACATCTTCCTGTTACCATGGATTATATAGAGCCAGGCTTCCATGGACCAAGCCCTCTTAGACAATGAGCCAAAACAATTGTGCTCCTCAAAGTGTTTATGTCAAGATATTGTCACAACACCAAGTTTGACTAACACAAGACTTGACTGTCAAAGATTACTTATGAGAACTATCATTTAAAAGAACAATTGGCAACTCATATAAAAAAGACTTAAAAAATAAATACGCAAAAAGCCGGGCGGTGGTGGCGCACGCCTTTAATCCCAGCACTCAGGCAGGCGGATCTCTGTGAGTTCGAGGCCAGCCTGGTCTACAAGAGCTAGTTCCAGGACAGGATCTAAAAAAGCTACAGAGAAACCCTGTCTCGAAAAACCAAAAAAAAAAAAAATAAATAAAAAATAAAAATAAAAATTAAAAAAAAATAAATAAATACGCAGGTTAGTCTCTAATATTTTGAAATTCCTATGGTTTTATCTAGCACTGAAATTTTTATCCAATAAAATAATGGCAAATAGCAAATAATGTTCATTTTACCTATTTTTGGTCTTTAAGTCAGGAACATGCTTATATAGTAGAAGCTGGATTGAAACTAGTAATTCTCCTCCCCTCCCTCTCCTGAAGAGGTGGGAATATAGGTGAGCACCACCACATCTGGGATTATTTTTAGTAATGAAGAAATTGGAACACTCCTCCAGTGGGCAATGCAAAGACAAATGATAGTGGCTGTCTCTAATCAGGTATGCTGGGCATTTGCTATCTTACAGAAACATTCTCTAGCTCAACTCCACCTTGCTTTATAAAATCTACCTGTCTGAACAAAATCAAGCTGTTTTCTTCCCCACTGCACACTGTTAAACTTCTTTCACTCACCACATTGCTCCACTCTTCTCAGGTCTCTACCCCAAGAAATAACAACCTCCAGAGCCAGGTGGGACGCTGGGGATGCTGGGAAATCAAGTTTCTAGTCATGACATAAAGGATCGGGGATGGCCCAGAGAGGGAATACTGAGAGGGTCTATAGAAGGGAAGTTAGGTCTGTCTAGAGGGAATACTGAGAGGGTCTATAGGAGGAGGGAAGTTAGGTCTGTCTAGAGAGGGAATACTGAGAGGCTCTATAGAAGGGAAGTTAGGTCTATCTAGAGGGAATACTGAGAGGGTCTACAGGAGGGAAGTTAGGTCTGCCTAGAGAGGGAATGCTGAAAAGATCTATAGGAGGAGGAGAGTTAGGGCTGCCACAAGGATCAACAGAGTCTCTGGGGAGCGGAGTGAGAAAGGCAGAAGCGGCCCCTGCAAGTGGTCTGCTACAGGATGAAGTTGAGAGACTGAGGAATTTGAAATGGAGCACAGGAAGGAGAGTGAAGACTGTGCACCTGCTTTCCAGGCTAGTTCGGCCAGTGGGTTCCCAGGCAAAACGTACCTCTCAGTATTGGCAGCTATTATAGAGGGGTGAGGTAAGGGAGGAAGGATGGTCTGCAGAGAGGATCTTCAGAACCCACAGGAAATGAAGGCAGATATTGGCGGAGGGCCTGTCACAGGGCTAAGAATCAGACTGGGGATTTGCAATGGTGTAGTGGATGGCCTCTTTTTTAAGGTTTTTGACCATAACCACAATCGCATTTTGAAGTCCTTGTTTTGTGTTTCAGCTAAATTGCATTTTCCAGGGTTTAATGCAACAGGGTTACTGGTTTCTGAAAGAGGCATGTTGTCTTGGCTGTTCACGTTTATGTTTTGCACTGGGATGTCGGCATCCAGAGGTATGATGTTTGAGGGTTTTTTTGGTGCAAAGATCTTGTTTCCTCTTTGATGGGTGAATGTTCTGTTCACTGGTTGCTAGTGCCCACTCTTGAATCCTCAGCAGGTCTCTCGTAAGCAGAGTGTCTCTATGGGTTGGTGAGTGAAGAAGGCTGGAAGAAAGACTTCAAGGGGCAGTGGGAGAGTGCTGCAGCGGTCGTGGGTCTGAATCAAGAGGTGGATTCTCCAGGGAATGGAGTTAGGGTGGGAGGAGGAGTGGGACTAAGATGAAGTCTAGAGAGACCACAATCAGAGATTGCATTGTTAAAGCATCCAATACAGCTGGGCGGTGGTGGCGCACACCTTTAATCCCAGCACTCGGAAGGTAGAGGCAGGCGGATCTCTGAGTCTGAGGTCAACCTGGTGTACAAGAGCTAGTTCCAAGACAGGCTCCAAAAGCTACAGAGGAACCCTGTCTTGAAAAACAAAACAACAAAAAACCCAAACAAACAAACAAACAAACCATTCCAAACAACAAGGTACTGCCCTAGTCATCAATAAAAATTTGTTAAAAGGGAAGGAGGTTGTATTTTACAATTAGTCCGTTACGGAACTATGTGAATACAACGATTTCTTAGTAGAGTAATACATTGCTAGCATTTTGCTCAACAAAATATATGGCAGTAGTCCCATAAAACTCTACTGCCTAGTGACTCAGAGTGTCACTGCGAGGTAGGGGAATCTTTAGAATGTGGAGAACAAAATAAAATTATCGGAGGTGTGTACTTTAAGGGCTATTGAGACTATGACACCCACTTCTTATTCACTTTGCTTTCCTGGCTACCATGAGATTAATAGTACATGCCAAACCACAGGGCAAAAGCAACAAAACCAATCATGGACTGAATCTCCCAAGCCTGAGAGCCACAGCCAACCTCACATCTTAAGTTAATTGCCTCAGCCTTTTGTCACGGCAGTGGAAAGCTGATTAACACAAAAGAGAATGTAAGTAAAGAAGCCTGTCCAGTACTAGAAAATCCGGGTTAAATTCCTTTATACAACACTAAGTAACTAGTATCTGTTATCAATTTTGTTAGTATTATTGTACTTATTTATTTATTTATTTATTTATTTATTTTTTGAGGCAGGGCTACTCAGTAACAGTCCTGGCTCTTCTGGAACTTGTTTTGGTTTCAAACTCAAAAAGAGATCCACCTGCCTAGCTTCGATTTTGTTAGTATTATTTTTAATTTAGTTTCTACACAGGTCTCACCATATAACAGTGGTTGTGGATAAGGCTGGCCTATAACTCAGAGCCTCTATCACCAAGAGCTTGTTACTGTTATTTTGGCATGCACTGAACAGTCTACTGTGTCATAAACCAAGCAGAATCGGGCAATGCTACCTTAGAGTAAATTCTACCTACCCAGAACGTCTTGTACTTCCACAGTCTTCTCCTCGATGAATGTGTTACAGCACTCCAGTGCCGCAAGGAGCATGTCCAACCACTGTAGCACTGATCTCAGGCTCACTGGTCCTTGCAAATGGAAGAGAGTTGGCTGAGCAAGAATGCCCGCTGGCTGATCACAGCTACTAGCCCCTCCTTCGAATGTGTTTATGAGAAAAGAAATATCTTCTGTTTTTAGGAGATCTTTCAACCATAAAGAAGGGGATTTGTTGTCTAAGAGACAAGATTAAAACATATACATTAGTATTTACACAAAGCAAAGATATCAACACTCAAAAATCAAACCTCTTTAATAATCTTTGAACCCAGTTAAAATTTCAAGATGATGCAGGATGATCTTTTCAGTACTAGTAACTTGGTTTACTGCTCTTACTTCTAAGAAGTTATTTCCAGCAAAGCTGTACTCTTCGTTTCCTAACATTATACAAACACCACCTGGAGAGAAAACAGACTCATGCTCTGTCCCTTTTCAAGTTACAAGAGAGTGCTGTGATTCTGGGTTTTGATGCCGGCTGTGCTGCTCACCTCTCCCAGTCTCCTCATCCCAAAACAACAGTGCACCTGTGCTTATTTACGTTACCCAACCTAGCTTAGAACCTGCGCATACAAGTGCCTTCCCGGCCTCAGTCTCACAAGCTGTGTGCTAAGTGTTGTGAATTATGTCCAATGATTTCCTTTAAACACTGTCTTTTGACACTGTACTTTTTTTTCTAAATTAAAAAAAAAAGGAAAGGATAAAATTTCATTTTGCATGTTAAGAAATCAGTGGCTCAAAAAAGGTTAAGTGATTCTTTTGCCTAAACAAAATAGATGTCTGCTGTAGTAAGAGGACATTGGGGGCTAAGGGGGTAAAAAGGAGGAACAATCCTCTATTTTCACTCAGAACCAAAGAAAATTAAAATTAGGAGAAAAATAATATGGTATTTAAATTCTACAGCAAATGTCAAGAAAGACAGAAAAGCAAGTACCAGAAGGAAAAGGCAGAGACCTACAGACAGAGTAAGACATGAGAACCTCATCAGCTAGTGTGTTAGACAGTCTTATGTAACCTTGGCATAAGCTAGAGTTACTTGAATGTCTCCATAAGATACAATTATAGGGCATTTTCTTAATTAGTGATTGATGGGGAAGGCCCAGCCCATGGTGGGTGGTGCTATCCCTGGGTTAGTGGTACTAGGTTTTGTGAGAAAACAGGCTGAGCAAGACATGTGGAGCAGGCCAGTAAGCAGTACCCCCACCCATGGCCTGCCTCTGTATCAGCTCCTGCCTCCAGGTTTCTGTCCTGTTTGAAATCCTGTCCTGATTGCTTTTGATGATGAATAGCGATATGGAAGTATAAACCAAGTAAGCACTTTGCTCCCCCAACTTGTTTTTGGTCATGGTGTTTCAGCACAACAATAGTAACCCTAACTAGGATAGATGCAAAGAATCACCCTCAAGGTCTCTTGGCTGACAGGAGTAGCATATACCTGCAATCCCAGCAGCATTAAGAAATGGGAGGAAGAAAAGGAGTTCAAGGCCATATACAGCTATACAGTAAGTTTGAGGTCAGTCTTGGCCACACAGCTCTGTGTGTGTGTCTGTGTGTGTGTGAGAGAGCACATGGTGTGTGCATAAAAAATAAAAAAGAAGAGGAGAAAAAAATAAAAGGAAAAGAGGAAGAAAGAAGTACCTCTTAGGTTCCTCCCAATGTGTCATGTTCTGGCCTCTATGGCATCAATCAAACTCACACTGAGTCTTAACGATCAGAAGAAATTGAACAATCATTTCTCTCAAAAGCCTGATGCATGTGGCATAAACAACCCTACAAATATTGTGATATTACACCAACCTGAGGTATTAGTGTGTTTGAAGCCTCAACATAATTACCTAGAGATTCCTACCATTGCTGCTCAGAAAAAGGGTAGTGGTGGGTAGCCACAGAGGGTAATACATCCTAAGGGCCACAGATGACAAACCAGAGAAAATGCATTAGTTTTTTTGTTTGGTTTATATTTGGGAAAGGGCTAGTTTTGCCTACTTCTTGATAGCCTGACTTTATAGATTCTTTTGAGACAAGCGTTTCACTGCTTAGCCCTGGTTGGCCTGGAACCTACAGAGGCCCATCTGTCTCCAGTGAGATTACAGACAAGAACAATTCTAAGAGCAAGATTTAGTTGAAAATACAGGAGGTTGTCATTATGGGCAACTGAGAAGAGAACAGCAAAGAAATGCTTGGGTCAATGAAGATGAGATCACAGAAACTACAAACAGTATAGGAGTCAGAGTGGCGGGGGCACTCGAGGGGTGGAGTGGGGTCTGCCTAGCAGCACCATCTAAAATTGATTAGACATTCAAAGAAAACTATGGCCTCCTTCCGTTCCAGCAGGTTCCTCTTCATATGTGGTTGTGTCAATGACTTAACAGATTAAATATATCTAAAATAACAGCAGTATGGAGGTAGGAAGATGGCTCAGTGCATTAAGTAGGGGCTTGAGGAAAAAAAAATGAGGACTTGAAATTGGAGTCACAACACCACATAAAAACTGGGCATGGCAGTGTACATCTATACTACAGTGCTGGGAGGACAAAGACAGACACCCAAAACACGCTGGCCTTGCAGTCTAGGCCAACTGGTGAACAACTGGTGAACAAATGAGAGACCCTGCCTGTGTTGTTTAGTTTTTTGTAAACTTGAAACAAGTGAGGGTCATCTGACAAGAGGGAACATCAATTGAGAAAATTCCTATATCAGATTGGCCTGTGGGCAAGACTACGACACAGTCTCATTAGTAATGATTAATCTGAGAGGGCCCAGCCCACTGTAGGCAGTCCCACCCCTGGGCTGGTAATCTTAGATTATATAAGAAAGCAAGCTGAGCAAACCATGGAGAACAAACCAGGACGCAGTATTTCACCATGGTCTCTGCTTTAGTCTTTCCTCCAGGTTCTTGCCCTAACTTTCCTTCATGATGTAAATCATCTCTTTCCCAAATTGCTTTTAGTTATGGTTTTTAACACAGCAATAAAAAAGTAACTAAAATACTGCCTCTTTTTTTTTTTTAGAATGCTGGCGACTTTTGATTACTCATGTTGAAATACAACTGTGTTACTTCGAATACTTTAAATCTGTGAGGGGGAGCACTGGAAAATGAGCTTAGGACCTTGAGCATATTAAGCATGTTGTCTGCAGCATACAATATCTGGAATCTTTGCCAAGTTTTGTTAGCTGCAAAGGCAAACCAATTCTTCCTTAACATTTAAATGAGACAGAAAAAAAAACCGTGGTGAAATAAAAATTTGGAAATCCCAAATCTACTTTTGCATTATTTCAGAATACCAAAGTTGTATTTTTTATCCTATTACAAATCTTTACAAAAGGTATTCATAATTTATCATTTGTCATACAAGCCTAGAATGAATATTAAACACACTTACTTTGACAAGGATTTATTTTATTCTATTTTGTGTATGGATGTTTTGCTAATATGTATGTATGTACAACACATGAACGCAGGGCCTAAGGAGGCCAGGAGAGGACGTCATATCCCCTTGAAATAGAGTTACAGATGGCTGTCAGTTGACATGTGGGCAATGGGAAAATTAAACCTAGGATCTCTGGAAATGCAGTCAGTGCTCTTAACACTGAGCCATCTCTCCAGTCCATACCTATTTTTAAATTTATTAGAAACACACTAGGTACAGTGTATGCTTGTCATCCCAGCACTCTGAAAGATGATGCAGAAGGATCCTAAGTTATAAAGCAAAATTGAGAGGGGAGACAGGAAAGAGGAAGAAAATGTTATTTGTATTATTAATTTATACAGAATGTATAAATTATCATTTTGATAGAATGTTAAGAATCAAAACACTGGGCTATCAAGATAACACAGCAGGTAAGGGTGCTTGCTGCACAAGCCTGGCAATCTGAGTCTGATCTACGGAGTTCAGCTAAAAATAAAAGTAGTAAAGAGAGTCTTCAAAGTCAGCCTTGGACCTCAACACATGCACTGTGGTTCACAGGTACTAATCCCTTCCTTATTTTAATAATTTTTTTAATTAAAAAAAAAAGAAAAAAAAAGAAAAAACATACCTGGGAGTAAAGAAACAAATTTATAAAAGAGTTCTATGGACTTGTGTCGACATTCTGTCTGGGGCCTTCCACAGTTAGCTAAAAGCCACTTGACTAGATCCAATAAACACAGCGATGTCAACGGTGGAAACCCCCTATACAGAGAAAGCATACCGTCATTAACACACTATACAGCATTCAAAGTATTCCTAGTCAAGAATTTAGAAGCCTGAAACTCAATTCTACCATACTGACATATGTAACAGGCATATTCATTTTTTAATGTTTTACCATTAGAATGTAATCAAGGTATCACAGATTAACTCATAGAGATCTTCCTGCCTCTACTTCCCTGGTGCTGGAATTATAGATGTCTGCCACCACACCTAGCTTCAGTTTAGTATCAACATAAAAAATATGTTTTTGCAATACCAGAGAGAGAGAGAACTCAAGACTTTATACTGCAGGCAAATGCTCAGGCCCTCTTTTCTTTCACTATGGGAAAAAAAATAGCGAGCTGAGCAGTAGCTCAGCCTATTAAGCGCGGTGCTTGCGAATGCCAAGGGCCCGGGGTTCAAATCCCGGGTCCGACCGTCTCTCTCCCCCGAATCTGTCACAGAGTGGCGTGGGCCATCTGTGTCCCCAGTGTCCTGCCTTCCCACACCTTCTTGTGGTGTGGGAAAAAAAAGTTTTATGGGCTGGAGAGATGGCTCTGAGGTTAAGAGCATTGCCTGCCTTCCAAAGGTCCTGAGTTCAATTCCCAGCAACCACATGGTGGCTCACAACCATCTGTAATGGGGTCTGGTACCCTCTTCTGGCCTGCAGGCATACACACAGAATATTGTTCATAATAAATAAATAAATAAATATTTTTAAAAAATAAAAAAATTTAGATATACTTATCAAAAAGAATCATGTATTTCATGTTCCCATTCCAATGTGCTCTTTAAACAACAGAAACAAAAACCCAAAGTCGTAGGATGTGAAATAATGTTTCTTAGAAGCTCACCTTGTGAACTAGTTATAAATCTAAGTTCTCTGATTCTACCCTAGCCCAACACAGAAATCTTGTAGATGAACCCTGTACTACAATATGTTTTAACTATACTTCCAATTAATTTCAATGTATGTTAATGACCGAGAACCAACTGTGTGAAGTCATGTTACAAGTTAGAAGAACCCGAAAGACTTAACTCTAGTAGTTTGTTTTTGTAGTTTCTTGACCAGTCTCTTTTACCTAAGGCAGGGCTTGAACTCTTGATCCTCCTACCTCTCCCTCCCAAGTTCTAGGATTCCAGGCATGAGCCTACCACTTTTCTTGATGACTTCTTTGAGATGGGGTGGGAGAGGAGGAGGAACATGAACAATAGCCCTGGCTGACCTCAAACTTATGCTCCCCCTGCTTTAATTTCCAAGCAATCAGGATTACTGGTGTAAGCCACCATGCCTGAAGGTATCGATTTTAAAATGGGGAAAATGTAAATATCTACTATATATATAGGTTCAGAGTGGAGGTTACCAGTATAGACACCATGACTTCCCATATACTGTATAGAGGGCCAATGCACTGTACCTCCATCCTGCCCGACAATGATTACCCCTGAGGTAATCACTGGTCAATACTCAGCCTGGCTTTTAACAACTTTCTCAATTTGATAATTCCAAGTCTCAATCCTCCTCCTCCTCTTCCTCCTCATCTTCCATCCTTTTGTTCCTTTCTTTTTTTGACTAGAACTCTAGTTGTCTACTAGAACAGTCTCAGCTTTACAGGATGAAAGAACTTTGGGGGACTGGTTGCACAACAGTGTGACTATACATAACACTACCAGACTCTACATGCTAAAATGCTTAAAGTGATAAACTTTGTGTGCACTTCAGCACAGTTAAAAATAACAAATAAATTAACACTATTTGGAGCATCATTCAATGCCTGTATCACCTGAAATCCTGCGTAGTGGTGAACAGAATGTACTTGAAATCAGTGTTCGCCTCTGCGTCTCACTTAGAAACTCACATGAGCTTGAACAAGGTGCTCAATCTTCAAAGTCCATCTTAAATCTAAATATGCACTTTAGCTTCCAGGTGACTATTAAATAAAACGTTCCCTAAAGACTTCCTGGAAATGTTAACAAGTTTCCAGTGGCCAGGCTGTTTTAAATTGTCACTACCTAGATCTCTAGCCTAAACAGGAGTTGGTAACTTGAGCTCACTTCTGACTATCTGAGTGCACACTTCTGTTCTGTTCACTTTGCTGGTGAGACAGCTCTGTGCAAACACTGGTGTGTGCAACCACATTCTACAGGCAGCCAGCATCTTGGATTGAAATTGACATTAAGTTCTTATACTTCCAAATTTATTGTATGACAGTTCAAGGATATTCTAGTTAAATAATTATTTACCAAACTTGCGTTCAAACTTAGCACAAGTAAAATACAGTGCCTTTCTCTGTTTCAAAACTTACTGCCAATTTGGACACCGATTCAAATCTTAATCAAATATCATCTTCTTTAAATCAGGTATTTTTACACTTAAAGCTTTGAAATTTTGTTGGAAAGTTGACTGTTCATAACATACTTCTATATATTTTTATATATATATATATTTATATATATATAAGAAATATCTATATATATTTCTTCTTTACAAAGATAATTATCTTCTACACATCCATCTGACAACCTTTATCAGATGGAATTAGCTTTATGTTGGGTTAACAAGAGGAAAAGGAAACAGTATCACTTACTGTGGCAACCGTCGTTTTTTTGGTATGTTTAAAGAATTGTGCTTCTTTTCAATGATGCGTCTTAGGTGATCAATGGCATCACAGCACTGCTGAATTGTACCTGTATTTATATCCAGTACAAAAGATTTCAATGAAAACATATAGCAGATTATCATTGACAAAGTATTATAAAACTATTGACCTAATTTTGTGACTACAAATGTAATTTTACTATAGATTTAGTATTCTTCATCTCAGAATATGAAATTAAAATAAATGACTTACATTTCAAATCTTAAAACCCAGACTTAAGGCTACAGGAAGACATGGCACATGCATGCATACTATATTCATACATGCAAAAAGGAGTATCACATACAAATAGAATCTACATGATCAGCAGTCACAACAAACAAAGCACAGCCTCGCATGATAGACTAGACTGGAAGAAATCTCGGGGTGCCATAACTCAGTTCAGGTCAGAGTCAGTGCACATCACTTCAGAGCCATTACAACTTACTACGTAGCCACTCTAGAAAAGCGCAGACTTAAGGACATTCCACGGAGTTCTAGGCTTTCTCTCTCTCTCTCTCTCTCTCTCTCTCTCTCTCTCTCTCTCTCTCTCTCTCTCTCTCTCTCTCTCTCTCTCTCTCTGTGTGTGTGTGTGTGTACATGCATATTTTGTGTACTGGGTGTTAAAACCAGAGGCTGACCCACAACATCAACTTAAAAAAAAATAAAGTGGGGGCTGGAGAGATGGCTCAGCAGTTAAGAACCGTTAAAAGTTTTTTAGAAGACCCAAATTAAATTTCCAACACCCACATGGCAACTCATAATTGTCCATAACTCCAGTTCCAGGGAGTCCAACACCCTTTTCCAGATACTATGGGCACAGGAACCCACATGGTATACAGGCATACATGTAATCAAAATATCCATGTGTGTATGCATGTATATGTGTGTGTATATGTGTGTGTGTATATATATATATATATATATGTATACTCATATACACACATGCATACATAATTTTAAAACATTAATAAAATTTTTTCTTAAAAAGTGAGATGGCTATGTGGGTAAGGACATGTGCCACCAGGCTTGGCCATCTGAGTTTTATCCCAAGACCTATAGGGAAAAGACAAAAACAGGATTGCACAAGTTGTCATCTGACTTCCAGACCCACACATGGCACTCGTGCCTCCCACATACACATTCCACAAAATAAATAAATTTTAAAAAGTGAGAAAGGTTAAGAAAATTCATCTTCATTGGGAAACCAAGATAAGGAAATCAAACATAAACTAAGACAAGAACTAAATTTTACGTTTGTCCACATAGACTATCAGCATAAAAGATTGTCAGTGCCTAACCTGTCATTTTATGAATTAAGCAAAAACCAAGATATGAATAAGTAAAAGAAAAGTGCAGCCACGCATGGTTTTATGATCTAATCCTTCAGGGACAACTGCCTCAAGGACCTGACTGTACCACATGATGGGAACAACAGAAACTTCCAGCTCAAAAGTTCTGAGGTTCCTAATGATTTCCAGACAAAAGTACTTTGCTCAGTTCTAACATCATTTTTAGCATCTCTTAATCATAGCCAAAGTAGCTTTAGCACAGCTATATAATGAGATCTACTTCTGAATTATCATGAGCTCAGAGACAATGGCTGTATCTCAGTGGTCCTTTGTGCTCAGCTCTCTTGAGCACTGTGAATGTGCAACTGCATTTTTGTGCCAGTGCAACCAGTGACTTAGTCTACACTGTGCCCACCTCCCTGGCAGGATTCGCCAACCAGGACTCAAGCTCCACAGCCGCTGGGTGCAGAGAAAGAGTCTTGGAGGATGAAGACAAAAGAAAATGTTGTACACACTGGATTTGGGACACTGTGTGTGAAATAACAACAAACCTGCCCTTCACAGTTACCAGATCAGTTACGAAAAATGTGAAAAATGAAAACCTGAACTCATGAAAGGATCATGTGAGCTCAGGAGTCTGAGTGGAAAAGACCCCAAAGCACTCAGGATCAGGATGCAGACAGAACACTAGGAAGACACATACCTAAGGATTTCTCATCTGCATGTGCCAAGGCCAGACTTTCCATGTATGTCACTAAGGCTTCAAACACAAACTGTTCTACCAAGGATGCTTCTTCCCTGCAAAATAAAGACCATTAGACCTCCCCTAAGAAAACAATACAGGGCAAAAGACAAAAATCAATAGTAAGAAATGCAAACAATGCTTCCGAGTCAGAGTCTCACCCAATAGTAAAGGATGTGCTGAAACTCAATACCTATATAGCACAGGCACTAATTAAAGAAAGAGTGGTCTACTTGTTAGAAAAATTCATTTTCTTGAAAACTAAAAATAAAATATTCAAATGTAAGCTAAGGCAAGATTTTAATTGTAATTACTTTTGTCTGCAGTAAATTATCAGCATAAAGGGTAAGAGCCTAGCCTGTCTTTTTATGAAAGAAACAGAAACTAAGATCTGAATAGCAAACTACAGCATCAGACCATGAATTTTAAATAATAACAAGGATCAATCTATATTAATCAAAATATGAACCATTATAAACACATCATTAAATCCTATTATCACAAAAAATCTATGTTTTGGGATTCAATGAACTCTTGGAAAGAATTTTGCATAAATTGCTGATTATCAAAGCATTTTCCTTGAAAAAGGTGTCAAGATGCTTAAAGGCAGGACCACCATTTTATACTGAAGTAGAGGTAAGAGTCAGTGGCTGGCTATTTTGCTTTTCTGACCTTCAGGTTGAACCCCAATATCTCTCTCTGGGTTTTTATTAATTGCGCTTCCTCTTGCCCTTTACAGTCACCAGGAGCACAGATTATGAACTTTCACATGGCTTCTGTCAATAGCACAGACAACACCAACATGGCTTCCAGCATGGGATGTGGGATTTCCCTCTGTATGTTGTGATTACTATTAATAAAGAAACTGCTTTGAGCCTATGGCAGGGCAGAACAGAGTTAGACGGGGGTGGTCTTTTGGTTAGCCAGGGCAATTGGGGGCAGGTTCAGTGTAAGTTCCAAGATGTCACACACCTCCTCACCCTTGATGAGGCTGCCCCAAGGCTTCTAGGCATGACCTTTGTGCTTGTGGGCAGTGCCCTGCCCACACTTTCTTTCTCCTAGCAGGACAAGCAGCAAGAGCTGCAACCACTTGGCAGTTCCATGCTGAAAGCTGGCCCTGTTTCTGTGGGACTTCCAGGCTGCCACAAGTCTCCCTGTTATCGTTGGTGCCAGCAATACTGTGACTCATTCCACCATCTTTCTTTCCAATTTCATGAGTCTACTTTGTACATCTTCCCATTACTACCTGTATATCTATTAAGTAGTTCAGAGCTCCACAGTGGGTGCTGGAGGCTGCCACACTTCTGGTTTTTTTTTCTCCCTAGGTTTATATTTCTAAATAAAACTAAGACATGAAGAAGGAAAGAAGTAATGTAAAATTTGAGGGGATAACTACTTTTGCAGGGCAAGTTTCTAGACTACAGGTGTTGTTATATACACAGCCTATAAAACTTCAATCAATGACCAAGCTAAATTCAAGAGTAACCTATGATTCAGTTTATCCTACCCTTGGTGTTCACATCTCTCTGGAAAACTGCAGGGCAATCTGCTAGCCAGAAGGAAAAGGCTTTTACGCGCCCGTCTGGGGAAATGTGTTACTTCTAGGCCCTTAAGACCTCTAACTCAGACACTCCCAGGAGCCCTGCTCTGCCCTTTGAATAGATCAGTCTGCAAAATAAAGTAGTCCTCTTTTCTCCATGAAAAGAATCTAGAAGGCCCGTGAATCTCTGCCCTCATAGTCATTGATCTTCTCTTCAGAAACTCTAAAATTAGTAGACTTCTGAAGCTCTGGACTGAGTAACCTATTTCTCAACTAGGAGGATGAGTACGTGGCAATTTGGTTTATTAATATCACTCTATAAACATATTTTATATATTCTTCTATATAAGTCTTCACATTTAAAAAGCTAAATAAATAACAAAATTCAAGCACTAGTTAATTTTTATGCAAATATACCACGTGGATTCCCATCTATTCATCCATCTTCTATTATTGTCTCCTCTGTATCCCAGTAGCCATTTTCTAGAAATAGCTACTCTGACCATCAAAGTCAGAAGCCCACTGTAAGATGACATAATAGTCTACTATTAGGGCCGGGCGGTGGTGGTGCACGCCTTTAATCCCAGCACTCGGGAGGCAGAGGCAGGCAGATCTCTGAGTTCGAGGCCAGCCTGGTCTACAAGAGCTAGCTCCAGGACAGGCTCTAGAAACTACAGGGAAACCCTGTCTCGAAAAACCAAAAAAAAAAAAAAAAAAAAAAAAAAAAAAAAAAAAAAAAAAAAAGAATAGTCTACTATTAGAGATCATTATTTAACATGATTTATTTCATTCATAAACCTTTACCTTTCTCTGAGTATCTTTCTCAACTGCAGTCCTCATGAAGAGTTGTAATTCTACATTTGCAATATTTAAAGCAGTGCCTAGCATATAATAATATTCTTTCTTTTTTCCACAGTTCTCTTCTGAATATCACTCATTTTTCTCAATGTCTTTCTTGAACTTTTGGAGTGTTCTCTATGCCTCAGTCTTAGTCAAAACTCTTAGGAAGAGTTTGCACTCCCATAAGTCCTGAGACTCAATATCATTAGTGATGATGCCCAGTTTTCTACCTTAGCAGACAAAACCTGTTCAGCATCTTATTACTCTCAAAAATGTCTAAGAATACCAAAGTTCTTCACGACTTCATATTGCCAGCAGGCTTATGAGGTGGTAGAGATTCTTGGTACTCTACCACATTTTAATCTGAAAGAATTTGGTTCTTATTCATTCTTTATGGTCCATCTCTGAGAAGTATTCACTAACTCACTACACAAACATTCTATATGCTTCAAGGAATCTTGCACATATGTCTTTCACTGCATTCTCAAAACATATTTGCAAGCATGTCTCTGTAGTTCCTAAGATTCTTGAAAGCACACCATGTATCACATATTTACGCAATAATCGCAGGACATAAAATACATGGACTTCAGTCAGGGCTACTATGATACCCTGTCCTGAAAAACTGAAAAAGCCTACCAACCAAGCAACCAATCAACCTACCAAGCATGAACTTAAACATCAGGGCACTTTTCAAAATCACATTAAAGGTTTCCAGGGCAGTCTTACACAAAGCGTACACACCTGAACTCCTTGTAGATGTGATTAAAAGCCAGCGCTGCGCCGAGCCTCTTGAAGGCATTAGGATGGAGCGCAAGGCTGTAGAGCCGCTTGAAAAGTGACTTGCTGTTTACTGGGCTCTTCTCTTGCTGCTGAGGTGTTGTCTGCTTAATGGACCATTTGAGGAATTCTCGAATACAGCATCCACAAAAATCTCTTAAAGTACTGTCAACAGGGTCCACAATACCATCCTTAATCAAGATAAAGACAGCTTCATTGTATTTATTCTTATACCCATAGAATTATTAAAGGTAATTCTGTATGAGCGCATATATGCCAATATTCAGGAGGCTAAGGCAAGAATACTACGAATTTGAAGCTAACCTGTGACACAAAGTTCCAGACCAGTCTGGACTAAGAGCCTGAACTATAAACCATAATTTAAAAAAAAAGAATCATCCAGTAACTCTTCACAGCCCATAACTAGGTATATGAGCTAAGTGACTCTGAGAATAAAGTTTTGTGATTATACTGATTGCTCTGAACAAACAGGAATGTTCTACACAGCAAAATGGTGGAAACCACATTTATTCTTCATTGATGTTCTTGTCAGTTTCCAAGGTTTTGCTGGGTCCAATTTAATAGAAAATGTTGTACAGATGCAAAATAGAACCAGCACGGAAGAACAAAGAAAATTAAAGGATGTTCGGACAAGCTCACTAGGTATTTTACTGGAACTTTTATTATTGTTTATTTACTTATTTTAATTTTTAAAATTTTATTTATTTGTTTGTTTATTTTTGGTTTTTCGAGGTAGGGTTTTCTCTGAGTAGTTCTGGCTATCCCAGATTTCACTTTGTAGAACAGGTTGGCCTCGAACTTGGAGATCCGTCTGCCTCTGCCTTCACAAATACTGAGATTAAAGGTGTGCACCACCACTGCCAGGCTAATTATTCAAATTTTTTAAAGCAGGGTCCTGTGTAGCATAGGCTTGTATGGAACTGATATGTCACTGGCTAGCATCAAACTCAAATCTTCCTGTCTCTACCTAAGTGTTACAAGTACAAATATGATTCAAATGTGAACATATAACTCCATCTCCCCAAAATGGATAAAATAACTGGAAAACACACATAAAATAATACTTAAGGGAATCAAAGTTATCCTTATAAGTTCAAAATTAAAATAAATATTCATCCAAAGCCACAACAGCGCATCTCACTGAACCAGTGGCAGTGAACCAGGCATTAATGACGCCTCTACTGCCTCATGAAGAGTATGATAGACGGGCTGGAGAGATGGCTCAGCGGTTACGAGCACTGCCTGCTCTTCCAGAGGTCCTGAGTTCAAGTCCCAGCAACCACATGGCAGCTCACAACCATCTGTAATGAGGTCTGGTGCCCTCTTCTGGCCTGCAGGCATACAGATAGAATATTTTGTATATAAAATAAATAAATATTTTTTTTTAAAAAAGAGTATGATAGAAAAGATAGACTGTGAACTCCACACCATTTAGTTGAATCTGAACGTAAGAGAAATTAAATAAATTAAAAACTCTCTTTGCTCTCGAATTAAGTACTGTACCATGGATTACGAACAAACAGATAATACAACAACAACAAAACAACAAAAAATGGTCTTGATAAAGCATTTTACTGCTTATACCCACAACACACACACACACACACACACACACACACACACACAAATATTAAACTTATAGGCACTCAGAAAGCAGAATAAAAATACATGCTAACTTAGTTATGGATATTAAGAATATCACTAATGGCCAGGCAGTGGTAGCACACACCTTTAATCCCAGCAGTCAGGCAAGCAGAGGCAGGCGGATCTCTGTGTTCGAGGTCAGCCTGGCCTACAGAGCGAGTTCCAGAAAAGCCAGGGCTGATACACAGAGAAACCCTGTCTTGAAAAACAAAACAAAACAAAAAGAATATCACTTATGAAAATAAATATGATGCTGTGTTAAAAAAAGATAACAATTTAGGAAAAGGCTTTATTTTGGTTTGTTGACAAGGAACTTTTCTTAAAGATCTAAATGTACAGTAAATTTCACAGTCAATTGGAATGGTAAGTTAAGAACCAAATACTACTTACCAGTATGGCTTCTAGTAAGGCAACAGTATCCTGACTTTCAAATTTCTTATTGTTAGTAAACCAGTGAATCAGCTGCATAACAAGCGGTTCATAGAGCTGTCTTGTCACCTGAGGAGACATTGTCCAATGCAGTTACATCCTTCATGAGAGCAAATGTACAATGAAAAGTAAACATTTAAATGGCACTTTCAATAAGGCAAGATGAAGCAAAGCTATCATTATTTAATTAAGTTTCTTGTTCTAGTTCAGTTTTATGATGAACAGAGTCTAAGAGTCCAGGAAAAGAAAATATGCACACTAAATGTCATTGCTCATCTGCAATTTAAGATACTGTTAGTATAACTTGTGTTATACTAGGGTCTAGCCGGATGAGTCTGCCTGATCCTCCAATTCATGTACCCTCTTTAAAGTCTGAGATCTGGATTATAGGAGTACACGACCATGCCCAGCTTGAGATCATATTCTTCAGGTAGTTTTGCAATTGTTTAGATGCTGCTAATCGTGCACTTACTTGATCCACATCACATGCAAGTTGAAGCAGCACAGGAAACGTGTGCTTGTAGAGCTGGTACATGGGAGGCCACCCCTGACCTTCGGGCATCTGAGAGGCTCTTCCCAACATGAACATAACCATGCTGTGCAACAGTTCACATGCTGCCACCTAAAGGGACCAATTTCAACAAAGCTTGACTACCGTATTTAAAAGGGAGTATTTTGAAATCTTTAGCCATTTAAGAGGAAAAACTTATATTGTGGGTAAATACTAAATACTCCAAATTAAAAAATGAAATAGTTTTTATAGCAAATGAATGCTTCTGTTCACTTTAGTTAAGAATTGAAATTTAAAAATTCAGACTCTGAAGGTGATACATTCATAAGAAATATATTTCACACAGTTTAGAACTATAC
The DNA here is from genome assembly GCF_903992535.2 of Arvicola amphibius. Taxonomy (NCBI): domain Eukaryota; kingdom Metazoa; phylum Chordata; class Mammalia; order Rodentia; family Cricetidae; genus Arvicola; species Arvicola amphibius. The sequence goes on along the minus strand of NC_052056.1, from coordinate 113,559,462 downwards.
ATCTTGGCTTCAATTGTAAATACCACTTTAGTAAGTATATTTTGAAAGCACATTAAAAGTTTACAAGTTAGTGGTAACATTTGAGACTATCTGTTTCCAATCTCCCAGCTTACGAAGATAATCGAACGCCTACCAAGTTGCATCTTTAAACATACTTTGCATTGTATTTTCTATTACAAAGAACTTTTGGTATATAAAAGCTTTGCCAGGTTATTATTACTATAATTTATACTTAACTTTCATTTATTAGTGACACTTCTGAAAAATTTGAAAAGTAACGATGCTAGAATAGCTAAAATATAGTATCTGTGTCTTAACCAACACATACATGTTTTTAAAGCAATACACTATACTATAAAAAAAAAATGAATGATAGAAAAAAATACTTTTGTCTGTCGGTCACTAGCAGAAAGAGCTAATTCAGTGACCCGAGGCAGGAAGACATCCAGATAGATCACAGGCTTCATCTCTCTGAAGGGAACCGCAAAGCTGAGTCTCTTCTCGCTGTCCCACGCCACACACTTCTTCATCCTCTCTCCTGAAGCAGCTGACGGAAGAGGTTAGAAGAGTACGGTTCAGTCCAGAGCTTCCCCCACAGCTCAGGAGCTGAAGCAGGGCACTCCTAAAGCATTCTGTCTTTCCTCTGTTCTGCTTCAGATGGGAAAGAACAGTAAAACCACGGATGGCTCTAAATTTCTAAATTTAACTTACTAAAACCATTATTCAATAGGAATATCCAAATTTAGTCAAAGCTACTTAAAGTATATGACATAAAGTAAGTACAACTAAAAAAAAAAAATTCTCCTCTTTGCCAGGTGTGGTGGAATATGTCTTTAATTCGAGCACTGGGAAGGCGGGGGAGGGGCAGGGTATCTCTGTGTTCCGGGCCAGCTAAGACTACCTTAGACTTTTTCTTAAAAAGTAAAACAAAACAAAACTCTTCTAAAGGGACTAGGGAGATGTTTCAGTGATAAAATGCTTTCCATATAAGCATGAGAACCAGAGTTCAGACTGCAAGCCTATACGTAAACATTGGATGAACACGGTCGTCTTCCTATAATCCCAATATTGAGATAGATCCCTGGAGCAAGCTGGCTAGTTAGACTAGATGTACAGGCGAGTCCTTCGTTTACCTGAGACCCCACCTCAAAGAATAAGGTGGAGAATGATCAAGAAAGAACACCGACATCAGCCTCTGGTCTCCGCATACACATGTATCACCAAAATCTCTTCTAGAAAATACTTTCCAAGTAAGGTTCTAATTTCCTAAGTAGCTAAAAGTCTCCAGTTAACACTGAACTTCAAAAAACACTCTAAAAGTATTCACGTATTAAAATGTCAAGGTCAGCACTGGAGAGAGGGCTCAGTTGTAAAGAGCAGCACTTGTTGCTCTTGCAGAGGACCTGGGTTTGGTTCCCAGCACCCACATGACGCCTCACAACCATTGTAACTCCAGTTCCAGGGTATCAGATGCCCTCTTCTGACCCCCATGGACATCAGGCATGAATGTGATACATATACATCCTCCATTCAGGCAAAATATGAAAAATAAATAATTCTTTTAAAAAGTAAAAAAAAAATGAGGATATTAAATTTAATCTTCTCTCATGATGGCTACTGTTGGTGGGGGCTGTCCTCACCTAAGGCCAGAAGATGGTGTCTGCAAAGATTAAAAAGTCTTTGCCCAGCACGGTTATGCACACCTCAATTCTAGGACTCAAGAGTTAGAAGCAGGCAGGTCTTTGAGAGTTTGAGCCTGTCTAGTCTATATAGCGTAGTCCAGGCCAGCTAGTTAGTCTGGGCTTTATGGTTCATTCTTCACAAAAAGAGAAAGAAAAGACATATAAAAGAGAAAGTATATGCTGTACTCTGAGTATAATTTCATATTCTGAATATGATCAGACAGGGCAAATTAAAGCTGATCAGTTTAGAGAAAATCTGAACTAGAATAGTATGCTATGGTACCCCAATGTGGTGTGTATTACTACAGCAGCAATAACACTGACTTGAGCAGAGCATGTGGGGAATGCTGTAAACACTGGCTATCACTGACCAGGTGACTCTAAATCAGCAGAAGCATTCTGGAGAGGCTGCTGACAGGTAAACAGGCTCCTATTCAACTCTCAGTACAAGTGTATCCACAGGGTTATTTTAGGGAAAAGCTTACCTGTTACAAGATTTTTGTTTATTTGTCCTCCTAGAAATCCCAGAATTTGTACTACTCTAATTCTTATTTCTTCTAAAGATAGCGCTTCATTCTGAAAAAAATGTACAAAATATGTATATTATACTTATAAATCAGTTTAAAAATTAAAGGGAAGAGGAAAGAATACCTATTGTTAATGTCTTCTAATAGCTAATTAAATCCTACCCAGTAGTACTACAATATTACTGAGAATCCATTAAAGAAACTGTATCTCTTCCTGTTTTGCAGATGGCGGTCCAGCAGAAGGCCAGCAGCTCCAATGTTTGTGGAAGACTCTTCAGACTCTACAAAGAGTACCAAGGACTCCCAAAGATTTTCTGTTTATATGGGTCACACTCCTAAATACTGCATTAGAAATTAAAATTTTAAAACAGGTATCATTTAAAAAAAAAAAAAAAGTGCCGTGCACCGTGCCCCCGTGTCTGCGTTTGGTGCGCTTTTACCCAGTTACCGAGCTTCGGGCAAGGGGCAGGAGGTTAAAAAACTCAGACACACGCACAGACAGAGAGACAGCGACACGGGTCATCCTTGAATTCCCCAAGAATGCCCCCTTTATTGTGTTCAGGGGCAGATTATATAGAGATAGCCACGCCCCAGCCAAACCCACCAGAAACCTCTCTCCTGCCATCAGGAACTCCTGAAGGTCTCGTGCCCAGAGCAGCTGCAGGCACTCAGATCAGGGGATTACAAGAAATTCAGGATCTGGGGTCTCACTGCTCCCAACAAACACTACCCCAACGTTATGTTAAAAACGTACTTTTATGAAAATTAGTCTTCAAAACAAAACCCTCCAAAGAGTGAACCTGCTTTACACTAGTGCAAAGGGCTTTTGTTTTATTCATAGGAATCACGGAGCTCAGAGTGTAGGTAGAAAAGTAGCTTTTGTACTCATTTTAGATAACTGATATCCTTCATGTCGTACAATGTAAGATGTGAATCCTAATCAATGAACTTTTACATAGACTATTATGCTAAATTCACTTACATTGCACTCTGAATGGATTTTTTTTTTTTTTTACAATCATGCATTGCTCATCTGAAAATTAGAGCAAGCAAATTTTCCAAATGTTGACACATTTCATTGCAGATGCCTAAACTTAGTTTTTGGTATTATGACAAATTTCATGAAAAAAAATATTTAAGTATCAGCTATTAAGTTCATTGTAACAGTTGTGGATTAGAGATGTTTCCTTTGATGTGGCAGGCTTTCTTCATTCCTTAAGGGAATAGGTTGGCCAAATACCCAACTCTGAACTACCTCAGAAAAAGGAATCTCACCTGAGGAACTGGCTCTATTGCACTGGTCTGTGGGCATAACTACGGGGGCATTTTCTTGATTAAATATTCACGGAGGACCCAGCCCACTGTGGGTGGTGCTACCCCTGAGGAGGAGGTCTTAGCTCGTATGAGAAAGTAAACTCAGAAAGATATGGAGAATCAGTCATGAGCAGTTTGTTGGTTTTTTTTTTCTCCATGATTTCTGCTTCAGTTCATGCCTCTGGTTCCTACCCTGGCTTCTTTGATGATGAACTTAAACCTGTAAGCCCCATTCTTTCCTCCCAATGAAGAAGGAAAGAGGAATATACATAACAATTATAATTTTAATATGCACCTATCATAATCCAACTACTGCCTCCCACTATGATTCTCTGCCTGAGTGCTACAGAACTAAGCAGATACAGGATGAGTTAAATTTTACTGGGCTCAGTCTGTATTCCTGCTGTTTCAGCTGGATCCCCTTCCTCTTACCTTGAAAAATCAAGTGCATACAAAGCTTTCTAAGAAATGACTGACACTGCTAGCCTTTAAACAAGACCCTCTTTGATAAACAACAGATGTCCTAATCAGTACCCCCACCATTTGTTTCTGAAACATGCTTAGGTTGCAATGGAAGCTTTCCTTCAGCGGTCATGAGACCAGAGACCACAGTAATGTAGACAGGGATTTCAGCTGAGTTCTCCAACTCTGAGTGCTGCTTGGTTTCCTGATAACCTGGTTTCTGTAATACCCCAAGTTGGTTTGGTCTGTGTTTTATCACACCAACAGAAAGCAAACTAGGACACAGCACCCACAAAGGAAGCGGGAATTTCAACACACAATTAAAAGTATCCCCTAAGAGTTGTTCTGCCAGGCGGACTTTAAGGCTGCAGGCCTGTGGAGGTATGCATCCTGTCTCATCACAAAGAATGCTAAATAAAATGCAAACAAAACAACCACAACAAAAAACTGTTACCCATACCATACAATGACCAACCAAATAAAAATAGTGTGGTGGTTTGAATAAGAATGGCCCCCAAGGGATCATATATTTGAAAGCTTAGTCATCAGGGCATAACACTATTTGAAAAAGATTAGATGTGGCCTGGTTGGAGTAGGTGTGGCCTTGAAGAAAGTGTATCACTGGAGCTGAGTGTTGGGGTTTTAAAAGCCCAAGCCAAGTCTCTCTCTTCCTGCTGCCTGCTAATCCAGATGTAGAACTCTCAGCTATTTCTACAGCACCATGTCTGCCTGTGTGCTGCCACTCTCCCTATCATGATGAAAATGGACTCACTCTGAAACTGTGAGCCAGCCCGAATGGAAAGCTTTCTTTTATTGTAAGAGTTGCTGTGGTTATGGTGTCTCTGCACAGCAATAGAACAGTGACTGAGACAAAAGGTGGTACCAGGGAGCAGGTACTGCAGTGACTTAAGGTAAAGAAAAGACAAAGGATTTCTTACTGGTGACATATTTGTTGTCCTTTTCAGATGTTTCAATACATTTTTATTAAATCCCTTCTGGGCAGCTCGAGAAAGTGCTGATACTTCCCAGTGACTCTTGGTTTCATCTAAGGGAGTAAACAAAAACAACAAGAAGATCTTAAGCAACACTCGTACTACATTGTGAAATAGAAACATTAAGGTCTTGGTTATTTAAAATATGATTTCAAAACTTAAACTTTAGAACAAGGGCTAAAGTGATAACTCAGCAGCTAAGAACACTGGCTGCTCTTCCAGAGGTCCTGAGTTCAATTCCTAGCAACCACATGGTGGCTCAAAACCATCTGTAATGAGATCTGGTGCCCTCTTCTGGTGTGCAGGCAGACAGGCAAACAGAAATAATAAATGAATAAATCCTCAAAAAAAAAAAATGCCTCTAGAACAAAAGTATTTAGATTAGCTGTTTTTTGAATATCACTGCCCATCAGAAGAAGTTCCTCTGGGCTTGGGTAAACGTGTACTTAAAAGAGCCTGAACCATTTTGTAGGGGCAGGAGTTAGTCCCCCCACCTTAGACACAGCCAGATCTATAACAATCCAAGAGAGAAAAAGGAAAGTTATTTCTTCTAGAAGAGTGCCAAATTGGACAAAAGAAGAAATGGAAGTAGAACCTATCATTCCGTATCTATCACAGTAATAAACAGTTCAGGAAGAACTGTGAATGAATAGGCCCTAAAACTATTGTGGGAGACGCTTTCACAAGGAGCAATAGTACTTACAGTGTTTGTCCTCAAACTTACTTTACTTGGGGTGGGCTGTGGAAGAAGACTCCTGAGAGGAGTCTGCCTACAGAGAATGGCTGACCGATTAGAATCTCCGTGCCTTGGAGAGGTGGGAGCGTTGCAGGCCAGGGGTGAATCACTTTATCCTGGGGTACTTCTGGCCCACCAGAGTGCCACTCTGCCCACATCGTAGCTACTATCTTGTGACAATATATAAAGACCTATTAGAACCTTTGGCTCACTAAGCAACTTCTTTCTAATCCACATGCTAAGAATGACATCAGAGAGCATCTGGGGCGTACGGGATGCTTCTCCCATCTCTCTGGATCCGCCTCTCTGATGTACCCACCAATGTATTTAAGCTTGCCTTGATTTTTTGCTTTCTCTGTTCCATAAAACTATAAAAACTGTGAAACTGCTTCCAGACTAGCACATAAAATTTGGGGTAACCTAAAGCTGTGTTCCCAGTCCATAGTCACTCAATATGGTTCCAGAATAAACTATCTCTTACTTCCCTTGAAGATGAGAGCTATGAGAAGCCAGTCATGGTGGAGAATGCCTTTAATCCCAGCACTTGAGAGGCAGAGGCAGGTGGATCTCTGTGACTTCAGGCCAGCCTGGTCTACAGAGCAAGTTTCAGGACAGTCAGGGCTACAAAGAGAAACCCTGTTCTACCCCACCAGCCCCCCCAAAAAACAACTACTACAAAAAGTGATGAGAGCTGTGGTTTCTATAGCAGCGGGCACATGTGCCACAGCATGCATGTGGGGGTCAGAAGACAACATGCTTGGTTTTCAACATGTGGGTCCAGGGGATTGAACTCAGGTCATAAGCCTCGGAGGTTACTGACCACTGCACTATCTCAAACACCTATCTTTTTTTTTTTAAGTAGAACAAATTTAAACTCATTAGGGAAAAGTGAAAAAACTCTTGCCAGTAGGACGGGTTTCAAGGGAGGAATACCACCTCATTAACCTGAACCTAATCATTAGAAAACATTAGAAAAGCCCAAAACATGTGATGCCTAAAGTTACAGTATATAATAATGTTTATAAAATACAACACCTTAAAGGATCCAAGGAGTAAATGCCAATCACATTCATGCCAATGTCCTGATTTGAACTTGTTTGCAGGGTTAAATACAGTAATGACTTTGATGTAGAAAATGTACATCAAAGAATTGAAGGTTGGTGAGCAGAGAGGTTGGCAGCTTAGCTTTCAGTTTTCCAGGAAAGCTTTCTACTTACACATTTTATTCATCATTGCTTTATGACAGTGCTTTAAAGGAGGATGCTCTAAGATTGTAAATATGGACAACTGAGAAACCTTGTGGGTATCTTGCTGCCACGCCTGATGACCTTGGATTCACCTGATGGAATGAGAGAACTGATTCCTTAAGCTGTCATCTGATCCTCAACCATGGAAAGTGGCTCATGCATACCTCCCACCCACAAATAAAATACATTTTATTAAAAGAAAACATTAAATATTACTGTTCCTCATAAAGCTTTGCAATGAATAAATTTTAAAAGTTATAAAATGTTTTTTAAAGATTCAAGTTATAGGAACTTCTATAACTTGTAACATCTATTTATTTCTCTTATTAACTGTTGAGTTAAATAAAATCTTTGACATGGGCTCATTTTCTATGGCCTAGATGGTTAATTCTACAGCCATGAAGTTATTTATCTGTAGTTTTAAGCTGCATGGTGGCTATGGCTCAGGTCAGCAAATCTTTAGCTCTCAGAAATAAATCCTGATATTCAAAGGAATTTTGGCACTACCTCTGTTTCTCTAGTTCTTAACTTTTTACTTTGATTTTTTTTCTTTTTTTTCTCTCTTTTTTTTTTTTTTTTTTTTTACTTTGATTTTTTTTCTTAAGCCTGGAAACTGGTGTCATAGATAGAACTCACACAGGGCAGGAACCTGGAGGCATTCTACACTAAGGATACACACTCAATCCTGTTTACTACTAAAATAACCTAAATGTCCCACAACCAACAAATGCATAGTAAAAATGTGATACTTAAATGGAATAGTATTCAGTTGTAAAGAAAAGCCAACATGATTGGCCTAACAGTAACTGAATAAGAATTACATCAACAGATATGCCAAACTGAACAGAGAAACGTCCACATAGCATCAACCCTATAAAAAGAACTTCATGCAGTTGAGAAAAGCGGGGAAGGGTGGTCTTCCCAAGGAACAGCACACCAATTCGTTGTTCAGTGCCAAACGGTCAGCCATGACAACATACATACAAGTAACGTTATATAAACAACAGGTTATACTTAGGAATATACATGCAAGTACATATATACATGTACATAACTGCACGCAGTAACAGTTAGTGAAAAAAGAGGCCATGCATTTGCAGGAGAGTGGGGAAGGGCATATTGGAGGATTTGGAGGGAGAAAAGGAAAGGAAGGAATCTTGTAATTAAATTATAATCTCAAAATAAAAACTACTTCAGTTTCCTTCCAGTTTACAAAATATTAGCAAATTAATCATCCAAGAAAGGACAAATTGAAAGAAAAAACAAACACATTTTGAATATTTTATGTTGAAACTTCACAAGTTGAAAAAAATACTAATAGTCCAACTTTATTATTATTGCAATTTTATTTATGATACTCATCCAGATTTCTGTAAAACTTACCTGACAAGACTGAAGTTTTAAGGTATCCATCAAGGCAGGGGAGAATGTCTTTGTAGAAAGGCTGCATTATAGACTTATTAATGTGAACCGACCATTCTTCAAGGGCATGCAGACCTATTTCTGCCAGAGGCATATGGCTCAGGCCCAGTTTGAAGGCCATCTATATGTCAATACAAACAAGAAAAATTAAAACAGGAAGTTAAAACTTACAGAATCAAAAGCCAATTATTTTCAGTTTCCTTTTAAAGATGTATTTATTATGTATACAGTGTTCTGTCTGCATTTTGCCAGCACACCAGAAGAGGGCATCAAATTTCATCATAATGAGGTTGCTGGGGTTTGAACTCAGGACCTCTGGAAGAGCAGCCAGTGCCCTTAACCTTTGAGCTATCTTTCCAGCCCAATTTTATGGTTTCTAACTGGTATGCTTTTATTGCTAGCCCCTAGAAACTACTATAGGTGGAAAGTGGGCACAGTTCAAAACAGCAGAGGACAGCAAAGGACAGTGGTCCATGGCTGGGGATTTACTGCAGGCTTTCAGCACATGTAAGACCTAATTCTCAGGTCAATTTGTAAAGGAGGAGCAGAGAGACCTCTGATACCCAAAGCCTCACAGCTAGAAGTGTTCAGACAGAGGCTGCTAGGTGACCCCCAGCTTTAATGTTGATATTTCCAAGTCTTCTGGTAAACAAAGTGGTAATAAAAGTAAGAAAATGCACCTACCTGCAATGCAGGAACATAAGCTCTAACATCAAGTTCAATGATGTCATGTGGCAAGGACAGAACAAAGGTTAAACAGGAGGCCAAAAGTTCATCTTTGTACTGCTTCATTTTAACCGATACCTTAACAAGAAAGAACACACAAACAAGTTGTGTATCTGAACATAACTTACAATTAGGAAATTAATATTTGCCCTCTTCTAAAGTGTGAAAAACCACCAGGTAGCCTTTATTTGTCATGATTACAAAACAAAACGCTAATTCTCAGAAAAAGTTCACTTAAGTACCGATTCCCCTTATATGAACAGCGAAGGAAAGGGGTGAGGTATGATCAAGGTACCTTATAGTTAAGATACAAAAATGTTGTAATGAAACCTATTATTATCAACAATTATTTATTAATATAGGACAAGAAGAACTATATTTGAGTTGTTATCACTCAGCTGAATTATTTTCCAAAAATTCAAGAGTTTTTTTTTTTTTTAATTTATGTGCTATATTGGGGTTTTGCCTGTATGTATATCTGTATGAGGGTGTCGGGTACCCTAGAACTGGAGTTACAGAAAATGGTGAGTTGCCATGTGGGTTCTGGGCTTGAACCCATGTCCTCTGGAAGAATAACTAGTGCTCTTATCAACTAAGTCATCTCTCCTGCCCCCTCCAGAGACTTTTGAAGCAGTGATTTCTGGTTTAAGATTTTAAACGACCTTACTACCATGAAAAACCTGCCATCCAAATGCTTGCCTACCTGAGGAGAGAGGAACACAGGCTCAAGGGTAGCCTTGGCTACCTTCAAGACCCTGTCACAGAAAGTAACCAAGGCCAGGAGACTCCTCACAAGTCAAAGTACTTGCCATCAAGTCTGACAATATAAATCTGACGCCCAGGACACATTGGGTGGAAGAAAATGGGCTTTTACAGGCTGTTCTCTGACCTTCACACTTGTCACACACAGAGATAACAAGTAAACATGAAGAACAAAAACAACAGCCAGGTGGAGGTGGTGCACATCTTTAATCCCAGCACTCAGGAGGCAGAGGCAGGAGGATCTCAGTGAGCAGTGAGGCCAGCCTGGTCTACAAAGCAAGTTTCAGGACAGCCAGGACTGTTACACTGGAAAACCCTGTCTCAAAAAAACAAACAAAACAAAACAAAAAACAGCAAAACAACCAATCAAAAAAAAAAAAAAACCTAAAAACCATCAATCAAGAATATACACAAAACCTCAGTTGCTCCCAATTTGAATTTAAGAAACCAACTTTCAAGGCCAATGAGATGGCTCATTGAGTAAGGGTGCTTGCTACCAAGTCTGATGACCTGAGTTTGAAATCCACATGGTGAAACGAGAGAACCAACTTCTGCAATTTACCATCTAACATCCATATGAGTACCATGACACACAAGTACCCATAAACACACAGAAATGTGTATTCTATTAAAAAAAAAAGCTGGCCTGATGGCACTCCCCTTTGATGCTAGCATCCAAGGAGGCAGAGGCAAGCAGAGCTCTATGAATTCAAGAATAGCCTGGTCTACATAGTCGGTTCTAAATCAGTTAAGGCTGCACAATGAAACCCTGTCGCAAACAAACAAAACTTAAAAAAAAATTGTGTCACTGATGATCATTAGGATTTTTTCAGTATACATTAATTTAAGAATATCCTGAAATATGTTAAGATAGAATACTTAAATATTACCTCTTTGCCAAATTTTGCAAATAAAGCAAAGCAAGAATACTTTTCTGGATCTTCAGGAGAATGCTTCAGACTCTTTGGGCTAACTCCCTGTCAAATAAAATAGCAAATTAGTAAGCTAAGCAAGAATCAAGTACTTCCACACCTGTATCTGCCAGTTCTCAATCATTGCCCAGAGGATGAATTCATTTCATGTTTGCATATTCTAGTTTGGACAAGATGGAGACTCAGTTCCAGGGTGCATCCCAGTAGAAACAAAGTAGGGGAGAGGGTTGAGGCCTGTCCAAATGCCATACGCAATGGCTAACTCCATCCCTTCCTCATCTTCCAGTGAAAAACAATGTTGGCTATACTCCAGGCTTCTGTGTGACCAACAAGAACCTCAGCTTTACAAGCTGAGTGATCCCCAAATTTCAGGGCACCAAGTCACTTAAAGGGTCAGTAACACAGATGTCTGCAGCCTGAGGAGCCTCTGATTAGCTAAGTCTTAAGAAAGCCTGAGGCCTCTAGAGTAATACTTTGGTGACAGGATCACTCTGAATTAGAAGACTCTTACAAAGGTACTTAAGAATGAGAGTAGATGTCTTTAATCCCAGCACTAGGGAGGCTGAGGTAGGCAGATAGATCTCTATGAGTTCAAGGCTAGCCTGGTCTATAAAGTGAGTTCCAGGACAGCAAGGGTTGTTACACAAAGAAACCCTGTTTTGAAAAACAAAACAAAACAAAAATCAGAGTAGAAGTCAGGCACTTGGAGGCAGAGGCAGGCAGAGCTCTGTGAGTTCCAGGCCAGACTGGGCTACAAAGAAGTTCCAGAACAGTCAGGGCTGTTAATAAAGAAAAACCCTGTCCCGATAAAACAAACAAACAAATAATTTTAAAGAAAACGAGGATACAAAAAGAGTAGAAAATGCTAATAACCTTTTAAGAGTCTTCAAATTAACATTTACATATCAGTTTTTCAATTATTAAAATTAGACTTTAAGGGGCTGGAGGGATAGCTCAGTGGTTAAAAGCACTTGGTTGCTCTTCTAGAGGTCCTGGGTTCACTTCCCAACAACTACATGGTGGCTCATAACCATCCATAATGAGATTTGGTACCCTCTTCTGGCATAAAAACATGCATACATGCAGACAGAGCACTCACATATAAGATAAATAAATAAATCTTTAAGAAATAAAAAAGTAAACTAGACTTTAAAACTACATATGCCATATGCACACATTTCATAAGCACCCTTCCTGTAAGCTTATACAAGAAGTTTAAAAGAAACGTAAGAATTGTTCAGGTCCCCAGAAACACTTACCTCAAAATATTTTATTTTCCTGGCATTTTTCACTGCAATAGAAAGTAATTTGTAGAAACCACTGATGAGTGGCAACCGTGTAGACTGTAAAATTAACTCATATGCAAATGAGTATACCCATGGCTCAAAAAGTCTTATTTGTTTCTTAGGAAGAATCTCCCTATAAAAACAAAATATTTAAGGAAGAAATTTTCATCCTATTAATTCTTATTCAGCTTTAAAATTATGAGATATTAAAAATGATGGACAATTTCACTTATCACATTTTTTGACATTGTAACACCTTTAAAGATATATATGCTCCTTTTTTCCTGCCTGAGGTCTTCCAACTTTTCAGGAAAAAAAAAAAAAAAAGCTAAGTCTAAATTGCTAAGAATATTTTAAAGGTTGACAGAAGCAATTTTAGATGATTTCAACTCTTACATTTATATAAGAGGTCACTTCTGTTAGGGGTGATAAACGGATACATTCTTAAATAATTAAAATTCTACAAAATACCTGCAAAACTCCACCAGGTTAATGAAAGCTGAAAAGTCTTTTGGTTTAGTAGGTTGCAAATTAGCAGCTGGATCTGAAGTTGGGATCACCCAAATACCAGTTGTGCTTCCATCCTGAAAAATTGTCCCAAAGCAAGAATTGTTCCATTTAACACATCATTCAACAAATAGCGTTCCAATGAAATTGTCACATAGAACTGATTTATAAGGAAAGAATGCATAAGTGAGGACGACATAATTGAGTCCTCAAGGACTTAGCTGAATTGTCTTAAAAACAGACTTATTTTTACTTTCATTTGTGTGTTTCTGTCTATGATATATTATGTATGTATGGGTGCCTGTAGAGGACAAAAGAGGGTACTGGATTCCCTGGAGGTGGAACTACAGGTAGTTGTGAGCCACCTAGCATGAGTGCTGGCCACATGTAGGTTTACTGAGACAGATTCTCATTTGGTAACCCAGGCTTGCCTTGAACTCATCATCTTCCTGCCTTTTCAAATGTTGTTAAAACACAAGTGGTACCACACCTGAGTAAAAAAATGTTTGAACGTACTATGCATACAAATCACTTTTTGAATAATCTTTTGGTAACACATTCTATACATTGGGTTATATGCAACAGAAAAGCACCTATGGCACCTATCATTGCAAAAAATCCCATTTTCCTTTCTCCCTTAGAGATGTACTATGGTCCTGAGCATGCAGAGTTGGTATTTAAACAATGCAAAATTATTGTTGAAAAAAAATTTCTAACCTCATGATCTCCAACGGTCTGTTTCTCCAGTGTAAGATCTAATTTTTCCACGATCTTCAAAACTGATCTTATAAATTCATCATAGAGTAAATGATTCAAACTTTTAAGGGAGGAATTCACAAAGAGAAATGTTTCATCTGCTAAAATAAAATCCTGTAAATAAAGAATAAAGACTTCAAAATCTGTGCCAGAGTGGTAGTGGCACATGCCTTTATAATCCCAGCGCTTAGAAGGCAGAGGCAGGTGGATCTCTGTGAGTTCAAAGCCAGTCTTGTTTATGGAGCTAAACCAGCTGGGCTGTTACACACAGAAACCCCATCTCGAAAAAACAAAACAAACAAACAAACAAACAAAAAAGATAAGTCTTTCTTTGCTTAACTTTGGAGCCTGTCCTGGAACTTGCTCTGTAGACCAGGCTGTATTACACAGAGGCATTATTCTAATACAAGTGATATAAGTAACTAAGACACACCAACCCCTCAGGATTATTAAATGAACTGGATTGATCCACTCAGCAAGGACAACAGTGAAAGAATGCGCTTAGCACACTCGAGGCCCTGGGTTTAATTCCCAGGAGGAAGAGAGTGGGTGGGGGAGCAGAGAAGAAGGGAAAGATAGAGAAAGAAATAGCTAAAGCAAGAGGGGCAGACTAAGTGGGGGAGAGAGAAGGACCATAACCGTCCTGCTATGAGGAAGATTTTTAAAAACTATTCTACTTTTGCAATGCTGAAGAACAAACCCAGGATTTGTTTGAATGCTAGACAAATGCTCTAGCACTGAGTGATATCACTAGCCCTCATTTCACTTCCTTCTGGTTTTATATTTAATTGCCTTGACTTACACTATTTTAAATATGCTTTAAGAACTTTTGAAAGTTAGTAAAATAAAATCCTGAAATGTCTTACATCTGTTCTTACTAGTTTTTATGTCAACTTGATACAAGCTAGGGTCATCTGGGAAGAAGGAATTGTAATTGAGAAAATGCCTCCAAAGGACTGGCCTGTAGGCAAATCTGTATGTAGGGTATTTTCTTGATTTATAATTGATGATATAGTGGGAGGGCCCAGATAACTGTGGGCAGGGCCACCCCTGGGTAAGTGGACACGCAGGATATAAAAAAGAAGGCTGAATAAGCCATAAGTAACAAGCCAGTAAGCAGCCTCCATGACCTCTGCTCTGCTTCCTGCCTGCAGGACCCTGTCCAAATTTTCTCAGGGATGGACTATGATGTGGAAATGTCCCATGAAATAAACCCTTTCCTCCCCAAGCTGTTTTTGGTCATGGTGTTTTATCATAGCACAGATACCCTGAGAAAGACACCTCTGTAACTATGGAGATGTTTTGTGTTTCTGAAACATGGTGTCTTGTCTGCTTGGTTTTAGTTTGTATTGGTTTAGTGGAGTCTCTTAATAAAGAAAAGAAATAGAGTACTTAAATAGCTTTGAATTTTTTTTCCCAAGATAGGGTTTCTCTGGCTTTGGAGCCTGTCCTGGAACTAGCTCTTGTAGACCAGGCTGGTCTCGAACTCACAGAGATCCGCCTGCCTCTGCCTCCCGAGTGCTGGGATTAAAGGCGTGTGCCACCACCGCCTGGCTAGCTTTGAAATTTTATCAGGAATTCAAGGTGATTCTTAGTTACATACAAAGTTTGAGCCACATTAGACCCTCTTTCGAAAAACAAAAACAAAACAAAACAGAACAACAACAAAAAGGTTAGAGAGATGGCTAAGTAAAAAAAGCCTTTGTCCCCAGCCTTGCAACCTGAGTTTGGTCTCTGCGTTTGGTCTCAGTGAAGGGACAAAACTGACT
Organism: Arvicola amphibius; assembly: GCF_903992535.2. Lineage (NCBI taxonomy): Eukaryota > Metazoa > Chordata > Mammalia > Rodentia > Cricetidae > Arvicola > Arvicola amphibius. The sequence continues at coordinate 113,544,342 of NC_052056.1, read as the reverse complement.
GCCACACTAATACGGGGCAAGTTCCCAGATAAGGAAGGCTAATAAAAATATATATATTTAAAATTTTTACCGTCATCTGGTCACAGCTTAAAAGATGCTGAAAAAGATCCACATAGTCTTTGTACGTGGGCACTTTCCACTTGCCCGTTCTGACTTCCCCTGAAGCCCATTGGTTATCAGACTTGGACTCAACATCCTGGAGAGGAAGAAAACAACCCATTATTAATTGGTAGACATATGAGGCAGCTGCTGTCAGAACACAAACAACTCACCAGAATTTTCTAAACTATGAGAGCAACCAATATAACTTTTGCAATAAATTGAAGAAAGTAAGACAAGAGAATAAAAGACTAAAAAGGTTAAGTCAGTATCTGTAGTCAATAAATGTATCTTTAATGCACCTTTTAAGTCCACTACAAATCATCCCTCCTCTTATGTGATCCAATCTCTCATTCCATTCATGCTCCTCTAAATTCTACAAACTTTTAGAATGTTTCCTAGATTTTAAGAGAAAAAACAGCTTTCTTTGTAAAGATGTAGGTAACAGGAACAGGAAGATGCCCCAGCACGTAAAGGCATTTGCTATCAAGCCTGATGACCTGTGTTCGATTCCTGGAACCCATATGGTAGAAGAGAACTAAATCCTGAGTGTTTCTTCTGACCTCCACAAGCATGCACACATACATACACACACACACACACACACACAGACAGACACACACACACACACACACACAGACACAAACAGACAGACACACACACACAGACAGACAGACAGACACACACACACACACACACACTGGAAGAAAAATTTTAAAGTTGTTGCAGTGATATTTTGTGTTTAACAAATAAAGCTTGTCTGAAGATCAGAGTGCAGAGGTAAGACACTAGAGGCCAGATGGTGATGGTTCACACCTTTAATCCCAGTATTTGGGAGTCCTAAACCTTTAATTCCAGCACTAGGGAGGTGGATACTGGAAGGGATATGGCTGCGCGGAGAGAGGAATATAAAGTGAGAGCTCAGTGCAGTCTGAGGTGCGGTGGAGACAGATGCAGTCTGGAGATGCAGTCTGAGGACACAGTCTGAGGACACAGTCTGGAGATGCAGTCTGAGGACACAGTCTGAGGACACAGTCTGAGGACACAGTCTGAGGACACAGTCTGAGGACAGGATCAACCCTTCAGTCTGAGCATTGGCGGAAGTAAAAGGTCTCTCTAGTGGCTGGCTCTCCTGCTTCACCATCTCTCAGCTTTCACCCCCTAATATCTCACTCTGGGTTTTTATTAAGAACAATTAGAATTTATGTTATAAAGTGTATGTAACATAATTTTATTCCTTAGAAGTATATTCATCTAACAGGTTAGTTTTATACATGAAATTTCAAAACATAAGACATGAATTAGCTGGAAATGTGACTTGATTGGCAGATTGCTCACCTAGTATGCACAAATCCTGACTTCAATCCCCAGCACTACATAAATGTGGCATACTGGTGCACACCTATAATCCCAGCATTTATGAATTAAAGGAAAGAATATTGGGAGTTCAAAGTGATCCCTGGCTACATATCAAGTTCAAAGCCAGCATGGGCCAACATGGTATACTGGAGATTCTCAAGAAAAGGTAGTGAAAGTTAAAATAAAGAAAGGTTTTAATACATTTACATGCTAAACACTGTTTCTTTCTTTTTAATTTTTCAAGACAGGGTTTCTCAGTGTAGCCTTGGCAGTCCTAGAACTAACTCTGTAGACCAGGCTAGCCTCAAACTCACAGAGATCCATCTGCCTTTGCCTTCCTCATGCTGGGATTAAAGGAGTACACCACCACTGCCCAGCCTAAACACTGTTTAAACCTAACATCCAGTTATAACACTAGTTTTTGAAACCTTAGATTCAGAGTTTACCTTTTGAAGGACCACTGGTTTAGAACATATTCTAATTAAACCTTGATGCACTGAAAATGAAGAAAATGCAAGAATAATGAAGGAAACACTGAGAAACACAATCACTCAATAAAAAAACATTTTGCCTCTTAATTTTTTGAATTTTTTTTAATATCTTTAGTTTTAAATTATTAACTTCTGAGAATCAGAAACTAAAGTGGGTACAATAACACACATCTATAATCCCAGCATTTGGGAAGTAGAGGCTGGACAACTATGGAGCTCAAAGTTAGCCCAGGCTGCACAGTGATACCCTGTCTAAAATAAAACAAGAATAAATTCAGAAGTCAAAGATGCTTAAAGAAAAAGGTTTCTTGGCACAATGTCCATTGCTCAGGCCCTGGGGAAAACTCTACTACTGTTACCCCCCGTGCTAAATATTTATGGTTGTCTACGGCCACACGACTCTGAATGCACTTCATCTTACCTAAATTTTTATAGAGAAACGTCTCTCTGCAGTAGGCACCAGTTAATGCAGAGAGTCAATAACCAGTCAAGGTGCTGATAATTAACAATTATTAAGCTCTTGGCCTCAAACATCATCACGCCCACTACCCCAAGGCTTAGGGAACATCTTGGGAGAAGGGTGAAGTGAATGCAAGGGCTAGAGGATGTGTAGGAGTGCTATGAAATGCTGTCCTCCAGAATGACACGGCCACTGGATCTACAAACTCACTGCACCTGTTACCATCTGCACAGAACCCAGTCAACGAGATTAGTGAGCACTGCAACAGGCTGCATCAACTGCACCCAGTGGGCTATTAACAACAAAATAAAGAGAGAACATGAAGGAGTTAGTGTGAGAGGGAGGAAGAGCTAGGGGTTGTGGTGGTTTAAATACGAATGGCACCCACAGGCTCATTCATATTTGGATGTTTGGTCCCCAGTTAGTGGAACTGTGTGAGAAGGATTAGAAGGTGTGGCCTTGTTGGAGGTGTGTCCCTGGAAGTGCAGTTTGAGACTTCAAAATCCCTTCTGACTAAACTTGTGGATCAGATGTGAGCTCTTAGATACTGCTTCACCACCATGTTCCTTGCCATGAAGATCGTGGACTAACTCCAAAACTGTAAGTTCTCTTTTGTAAAAGGTATCCTTGCTCACCATGTTTCCTCACAGAAATAAAACAGTAACCAACACATTGCTTACATGCTTGAAATTGTCAAAAAAATAAATGAAAGTGTGTGGGTTTTTTTTCTTTTCTTTCAACAGGGTTTCTCTGTAGCTTTGGAGCCCGTCCTGGAACTCACTCTGTAGGCTATGCTGGCCTCAAACTCACAGAGATCTGCCCGTCTCTGCCTCCCAAGTGCTGGGATTAAAGGCGTGCGCCACCACCTCCTGGTGAAAGATTCTGTCTAAAGAACAGTAGACACCACTGACTCTAAATTCTAACAATGAAAAAGATTTTGATTCATCAAATTGAAAAGTTCTCTAAAAAGTACTAAGTACACAAAAAATTAGGGAACTAGATTCTCTATGAATAGATCAACTAACATATTAAGTCTTTTAGCATTTACCACAATAAGAACGAAAATGGCAAGCTTACCCACAGTACTGATGAAATTCCAGTGAACTGGCCCTTTTTCTGCTAAGGCCAGGAAAACTTTTACTATTGCTTTACAACACACCAACTGCATTTTGGGACTGTACTGAGGGAAACTGTCTATCTGCACCACCATGAGATGTTCTAGAACAGGAGTATACACTTCAGGAACCTACCAAAAATGGAGAGAAAACTCAAAATTAAAACAGGGAATAAATATAAGAAATATATATATATACTCAAATTTATTAGAACTGGAGTAGCCACAGGTAAATGAAAACTGACTTGTAATCTTAGCTATCAAACTTAACATTTACTGTTGCAGCTACCAGAATAAATCATAATAAACTGAGTGGTATTTACAGCACAATTCTATCCTAAGCAGCAATCAGAATCTTTTGGAAGGATAGAAAAGTTAATACTTATTTTTGTGCTCTAGATTCCAGCTTCTTTTGTTTTATTTTTCTGTTGTTGCTTTTTAAAATTATTATTGTCCATAAATCTACTATAGAACACCTAACATAATGAAGATGGGAAGATAGTTCAGTCAATAAAGTGAATGAGGACCTGAGTTCAGATCCACAGAATATATGCAACTCCAGCTTCTTCAATTGTGTGTTATAATCCAATATGGGGTCATTCAATCAACTATGGGGATATATCAGAATCTGATGTATCATGAGATATATTAGAATAGTAAGACATTTTCAAATACCCAGATTAAAAGTTAATTAAAAAAAAATCAAACATATAAAGAACATGCGGTACGGGGCTGGAGAGATGTCTCAGAGCGGAAGAGCACTGGTGGCTCTTCCAGAGTGAGATCCATTCCGAGCACCCACATGGCAGCTCAAGGGATCTAGTGCCCCCTTCTGGCCTTTGGTGCACAAGACATGCACATGGTGCTCAGACAGACATGCAGCGAAATACCCATACATAAAATAAATTTTTTACAAGATTAAGAAATGAAGAATCCAAGGTGTTTCTAGAGGTACTTGTCTATGCTGTAACACATGACTTTACCACATCCTAGGTTCTGAACACACACTCTGCATCATGCCATGTAGTGCCAATAGGCACGGCATGAAACGCTTTAGTTCAAATTCAAAACTGTGTTGCTTTCCTCTTAAAGAAAAAACGTTTTGTTCCTCTTAAAGAAAATGATGGCTAATTATAAAAATTTTCTGATATTCTTCCATCATCACTCAACGAGTAAGTAGCAAATTACTGTATCTTTAAATGATATTGTGTTAGAATGTTTGAATTTAAAAGATGCTGTCTGAAGCTGGAGACAGGACTCAGCAGTTGGAAACACTTGCTGCTCTTAGAGAGTGTTTGGTTACCAGAGCCCATATAGTAACTCATAACTGTCTTTCTAGTTTCGGGTGATCTGGTATATTCTTCTGGACTCCCTGGACCCCAGGCAAACACATGGTACATATTCATATATGTATAAGATACAAACATAAGGGGCTGGAGAGATGGCTCAGAGGTTAAGAGCATTGCCTGCTCTTCCAAAGGTCCTGAGTTCAATTCCCAGCAACCACATGGTGGCTCACAACCATCTGTAATGGGGTCCAGTGCCCCCTTCCGGCCTACAGGCATACACACAGACAGAATATTGTATACATAATAAATAAATAAAAAAAGATACAAACATAAATAAAATCTTTAAAAAGAAGAAAAACAACACAAAACTTCTGCTTAAATTTCTGACTTAAGGTTCACCATAAAAATCATTTAATGAATTATGGTTTGGGATTAGGACATTATTTCCAGTTCTGAAATGGCCCTAAATATACTTCTGCTATTTTGGGCTACACATTTATGTCAAGAAGCATTCTCAGGGGGCTGGAGAGATGGCTCAGTGGTTAAGAGCATTGCCTGCTCTTCCAAAGGTCCTGAGTTCAATTCCCGGCAACCACATGGTGGCTCACAATCATCTGTAATGAGGTCTGGTGCCCTCTTCTGGCCTGTAGACATACACACAGACAGAGTATTGTATACATAATAAATAAATAAATATTTAAAAAAAAAGAAGCATTCTCAGAACTGATAGATGTAGATCCATTTATCAACTCTGAAAAATATTGAAGATACTGTTCATCCTACAGCAGCAAATAGTCAACCAGGATTTAAATCTTTATGTATAAAAGGAATCCATCTCATTAGTATGTAAATTTGCTTTCATATATAATAAATGATTAAACTAAACAGAAACCAAAAAATTATTTTAGGATAAATTTAACTATGCTTTATTATCAGAAAGTGTTTGATTTATAGAACTACTTAATATACCCAGGACTGCATCAAAATTTCCCTCACAAAAAGGAATCACGAAAGGAAACAGTTTTAGTAAACCTGCTTTAGATAATAACAACAAAAATCTATTGACACAAATACTTAATAAAATGTTGTGGGGTTTACAGGGGTACCTACACTAAATGAACCAACATACGACTCAAAATTCCTTGTAGAGCGGTTCTGTCCTTCTGTAGAGGAGAAGGCCCAGAGAACAGTAGATGACTTCAAATATCTGTCACTCCCTCTTTATCGCCCCCACCCACATCATGCTACAGTTCCTGCTTGGGTTTACTTTGTACAATACAATCGCAAAGTTCCTGGCTCAGAACTTTGGGATTCCAAACCTGGTTAAACAATTTGACAATCAAGACACTCCTAGTTCCTGCGAGTCCCGCCTCCTTTACTGCCTCCCCCAAGCTTCCCTGTTACTTTGCAGTCTAGGAGCCAATATGGGGCCAGAAGTAAGAGTAGCCCTTGACAGTTCCAGCAGCCTCACTTCTTCCCATACCTTCCTTCCAGCTACCTGTGTGGTTCTAAGACAGCAACTATGGTGTTAGCCTACAAACACAACTTTCATCAGTAGTTGCTTACCAGTCCTTAGAGATTTTTTACTACTGTCAGAAGAAATACTAGTAAGTTTCTGGGATAGCTGATCAGATATAAGCAATGCTGTTGGTTTCAAGAATTAGCAGTTACAATAGGTGCTTGTTACATTTTGCTGTTTGAAAAAATTAAAATTAGTATCTCCAAGCAAGTTTCTTGTGAATTATCTATTTATATTGTTATCAAGGAGCTCCACAGTTGATAACTGAACCAAGAAATCATGTGCTTTTCATTAATAACAACAAAGATTACTTGTGGAGAGGGAATGAAGTACTTACAACCATATTCGGTGTAACCATTCACTTACTGTGTCAAGATAAAGCAGAACACTTGCAATAGACTGGAGGAAACTCGGCATCTGGTAAACATGATCCTCACTGGCTTCGGTCTGGGTGAGGAACATCTGTTTACAGCGCTGAATGAGCTCAACATACATGAAGTCAACATCTTTTGCATTTATCACCTTGCAAGGCTTTAGGAAAGGCAAAACAGAAATGTTATCAGCATCAAAACAAAGGCACTTAAAATGTCATGTTTTAAACACATGATTAAAACACATGATTATAAACTGCCGAATATTACCAAGCAATTTAAACTGCTGAATATTAGCAAGCTGTTTACTTATCTTATTGTACATAAAGTATTGTTATCTTATGCTTTTCATAAAAATATTCCCACCCTAAAGAGTTACTTCTACACGTTGTTAACTATGGTCTAGGCTCTGTTTAAAAGGCAGGTCTCGCTATGCACTGGCCCTGTAAGGCTTGTCACACTAGCAGGAGACTTCTCACACACTGCCTTATCTTGTTTCTGAATTAGAGCTGCAAACAGCAACAAACAGAAATAAAGAATAAAAGACAGAGAATGAAGAGAGGAAAGAAAGGAAAGAAGAATAAGAAAGATACTGATGGAAAGAGACAGGAAACTAGTTTTCTTAGAAGCAAATTATCACAGAAATAACTGGAGTTATTCATAGTATCTTTTATGGGATGGTGGGGGTTGGTGGATAAAGTGTATTCCATCTTTGAATTTAGTATGCAACCCAGGCTGGTCTTCATCTGTAGCAATTTCCCTGTCTTAGCTTCCTGAAGCCTGGATTATAGGTTGAAATACAGCTGTCTTCTTAAATACGTCTTTCTGTCCTAAGAGCATCTGTCTAAAACTTTAAGTGAAAACCACAGTTTTACTGTATAAATAGGGGGCTGCAGAGTACAAAATGAAAATACAATGTTTCTAGCATCCAGAACTGAATTTATGTGGAGTTTTATTTGTTTGTTAGTATCTGAACTTTTAGGTTGTTAACCATCTCCTAAGTGTGTTTAGATGACCTAGGCTGACCTAGAGTTCTATATAGTCCAGGCTGGCCTCAAACTAGTAATTCCCTTGCCTGTTTCCTCACTGGAATTACAGGCATGTATCAACACTAAATAAGATTTATGTCTTTTTTTCTACCAATTCAGGGTAGCTTTTAATAAGTTAGCTGACATTTCTTGGTCTTGGCTTTTTCTTGTAGAAAATGGACTAGTAACTCATCTTGTCAGTGAGCTATGGGGATCTGAGATAATACATGTACTATAGTACACAGTAAACACTGAAAACTGAACTGTTAGTAGAACAAGTACCAGTACTATCAACACAAGCACAACACGGTATTTAAAAAAATGCAGTGTTATAGTCCTGTCAATAATTAAGCAAAACCAAAAGCATAAAATACAGTAAACTAAAGAATCCTACTCCTGCAAATAGTCCATATCCACGAATAGCGATGGATAACTCCTTGTTGTTCGAATCTGCATTTCTGATGATCCCATAGAACTGTCCCATAAAGTACTGCAGCCGACTCCTGTGTAGCTCTGCATCTTCTGCCACTTTAAATGAAATCTGTAATTTTATGACAATTGCTCTTTAGAAACATTTACTAACAAAGGACTTAAACAAATATGACTATTCATATAACATTATAATTATATTTGATTGCTTTTAGTCAGAACCCTCTGCTTCAACGTACTCAGCTAACATCAGTTCGGAAAAGACAGTTTCTTAGCTAAGGCTACTTTGTATGTGATGCATTTTTCCTAAGAAAAAGGAAAAGGAGATGATCAAAAAGGGCATTTCACATTTAATATTTTTCCTAGCTACATTTATTTACTTTCTTGTCGGTACACATACTACAGCGTGTTTGTGTGAAGGTAAGACACAAACACAAACAAACTATGCCAAGACAAACTATGGCAGTCCCACCAAGTGTGTCCCAGTTATTGAACTCAGTGGCATCTTTACCCACTGAGCCATTAAACCCATTTCAGGTATTTTTAAGACCCAGCTACAAGAGATATTAAGACTAAATGCATGAAGAGAAAAGATAGTTGAGATCACTGTTGTCTTAGTCAGGGTTTCTACTGCTGTGAAAAACATCATGACGAAACACAGTTTTGGGAGGAAAGGGTTTATTTCACATCACTGAGGGAAGTCAGGGCAGGAACCCCAACAGAACAGTAATGTGGGGGCAGGAAGTGACGCAGAGGCCATGGATTAGTGCTGCTTACTAGCTTTCTTCACCTGGCTTGCTCTGTTTGTTTTCTTATACACCCCAGGACCACCTGGTCAAGGGTGACACTGCCCACAAAGAGCTGGGCTTTCCCACATCAATTATCAGTCAAGAAAATGCCCAACAGACTTGCCTACGGGCCAAACTTACAGAGGCATTTTCTCAATTATGACCCCTTCTTCCCAGATGACCTTAGTTTGTAGCGAGCTGACACAAGAACTAGGCAGCACAACTAGGTAACACAAACAGGAAACAACAGCCTATGTTCAAGAGCATGGGGATTCAAATCAGCATTCCTAATTTTAGCACAAACTCTGCTCGGGTGTGTTAACAATCGAGGGAACTATCAAAGGCAGAGTGAGAAAATCCACTACTTCCATTACTAGCTTAACAATATGCTCCCTCATTGTTCTCAAAGGCATTGTATCTGATATAGAATTATCACATACTGCTTGAAAACTTTTCTTCCACAAAGTATGCTATGAACATGTTTCTCAAGTAATAATTAAGCCAGCCATAGTGGCTCACACTGGAATCCCAGCACTTGGGAGGCTGACTGCTAAAACTGCTAAGAGTTCAAGGCCTAGATTCAGGTCATCCTGGGCTAAAGAATAAAAGCTTCTGGCAAAACAAAACAATAACATCCAAAAAATAATTAGATAATTATAATTACCAAAAGGATTTTCATCTTACCATAAGACATTTAATCACTTAAGTTCGCACTAATACTGGATTCTGTCCTTTTTTTTTTTTTTTTTTTGGTTTTTTTTTTTTCGAGACAGGGTTTCCCTGTAGTTTCTAGAGCCTGTCCTGGATCTAGCTCTTGTAGACCAGGCTGGCCTCGAACTCAGAGATCCGCCTGCCTCTGCCTCCCGAGTGCTGGGATTAAAGGCGTGCGCCACCACCACCCGGCTGGATTCTGTCCTTTTTATGACTTCTATCCAATTATTTTCACTTATAACAGCAAAAAGTTTAAAAATAATTTCCCACAAGATAAAGGACAATTTATAACATCATGGTTCATAATGACACATTACACTACTATTAAAAATTAGTCATGTAAGTCTCAATGTACTATTAGCAAAACATTCAATACTGGGAAAACTTTGAAGCTACAAAAATTACAAATAATATTTCGTTATGCAAAAGTATCAGGAGAAAAAGGGAAGAGAGAAAAAATATGGTCGCCAAAATGTGAAATGATTATTTTCTTGGTTGTAGGATATCAGATTTGAACAGTCTTTTCTGTACTTTTGTTGGTTGGCTGGTTGTTTTTTTTTTTTTTTTTTTTGTTTTGATTAGCTCAAGCTGACTGGCCTCCTCTTCCCTGGGCTAGGATGACAAGCATAAACCATAACACAACACCTAGTCTTCTTTATAGAGAAACACACACACACACACACACACACACTAAAAAATATGTATATATCTATACACATATATGTATTTAAACTGTATGTAACTAACTCGCAATGTTTTCTTATAGGAACTTTATATAAACTGAGTGAAAAAAAGAAAAATTTCTTTCCCATAGGTTATTCATATCCAAAATTGTACATATCATAGCTAAAATAATAATGGAAAACAAGAAAAGTTGACAGATGTCTACTACCTAGCTTGAAGAAATGTAAGACTCATGCAGCATATTAAGAGTCCAGAAAGATGCATAAACATAAGTCAAGTAATTTTTGACAAAGGTTAAAAGGACAGAAAAAAAATGATGTTTTCAAGTGGTGATGGAAACAGCAAATGGGAGTGGATAAAGTAATATTACTCTTGCTTTAGTCCATATACTAAAGTGATCCAAAATGGATTACAGACCCAAATATAAGTGCAAAAATTATAAACTGTAAAACTTTCTATAGAAAACAGAAGAAAATTATAAGGCATCCAAAGGAGAAGCCAGAGCCAGGTGGCAATAGTACACTCTTTTAATCCCAGCACTTAGGAGGCAGATGCAGGCCGAACTCCGAGTTCAAAGCCAGTCTTGTCTACAAAATGAGTTCCAGGACAGCCAGGGCTACACAGAGAAAAACCCTGTCTCAAAAAAACAAAAACAAAAACAAATAAACAAAAAAAGGAGCCAGTTTAAAACTGTTAAATTTGATATCCGTCTTGAAAATTTAAAACTTCTACTCAGAGATGTGCTGTTAAACAATAAAAAGTAAGCAACAGAGGAAAACTTATTCATAACACTTTCAGAAACATTTTTTATCCAAAATATGTAGAAAACTCTTAAAACTCATAAACAAAGGCTGGGGATGGCGGCATACACCTTTAATCCCAGTACCGAGGAGACAGATGCAGATGGATCTCTGTGCCTTTGACAAAGGTCAGCAAAGTCTACACCGCTCAGGCCAGCTAGAGATTCATAGGGACAGCTTTATCTCACACAAATCCTACAAACAAAAAACCCTAACAATCAAAGGCATAGAAATGAAATTTTAAAATGAATAAAATATGGAAACAAATACTTGCCAAAGCCAGGTTTAAGAATGGCTAGTGACCAGTTAAACTGCTAAATTAAAACCGCAATAAAATAATATAACCATGTCAGCTGAAAAAGGATAACTAGGACTCATGTGCACATTATTGGTGGCACAACCACTTGGGAAAGTTGGATACTGGCCTACAAAGTTTAACATATCGCTGTGATATGACCAGAGGTTTGGCTTTGGCCTTTCTTTCACTCAGGAGACATGCTAACAGAACCGCAAAGGCCTTGGCATCTGCTCCTCAGATACTTGTTCAGTCAAGTTAACTGTCATTCCAGCCACAGTAGCTAGGGAATGGAAACAATGTAAATGTCCTCAACTGACCAATGGAGAATGATGTAGTTCATATGTATAATTCAGTCATAAAGAAAAATGAAATTTGCAGGACAATGGACAGAACCAGAAAATATTACACTAAGTAATACAAAAACAAAAACCGGAAAGACAAATGCTCCATGTTTTCTCTTATTTGTGGATTTTCGTTCAGAATCTTTAAATCTGAGTAGTTATATAACCACAGATACCAAGACAGTAAAGAAGGACTAGAGATGGAGTATGGGGCTCTAAAGAGGGGGTAGTAGAACAGATAGATGCTATGAGGGGGAAAATGGAAAACTGGAAGAAGGCAGAAAGGAGGGCAGTATAGAGGGAGAAGGGTAAAGGACACTACAGATGAAAAGCCAGGGACACATGGTTTTATGTTCCACACATACCCAATTTAAATGAGATACTCCACTTAGGCTGACAGTGCTCCCTCTCTCAAAGCCACAAACTAACAGAAATCCCAGTGCTAGGCATGGGGAAACAGTCATTTTTAATTGTTGTTCAGAGGAGTCCAAGAGACCCCAAGAGCAATTATAGGCTGTTGCTGATGCCCTCCCAGAAATTGAAGAAACAGAAGGTAAGTCCCTATTGCTAAAGACATGATATACTTCAGACACAGGATTTGGAGGAATAAAGCTGTACCTAACCTGAAAGCCTCCTCCCTAAGGACCAGCTCTCATAATATGAGAAGGAGCTACGCAATCATTCAAAACCTGTGAAGTTAACTATGACATCCTCTTTCTTTCTTTTTTCTTTCCTTCTTTCTTTCCTTCCTTCCTTCCTTCTTTCCTTCTTTCTTTCTTTCTTTCTTTCTTTCTTTCTTTCTTTCTCTTTCTTTCTTTTTTGAACAGTCTATGTGGCCCTAGCTATCCTGGAATTTGCAATATAGACCAAGTTGGCCTCAAACTCAGAGATCTGCCTGCCCCTGCCTCCTGAATGCTGGGATTAAAGTTGTACACCTACTTACCCATTTTTAACAGTGCTCCAAGCAAAACTTTTCTCCAAGCAGGCCAATGTGCCCGCTTCCTCGGCACCTAGCCAAGGTGCCCTACAGAGTTCTGATCAAGCTGAGATCATCCAGGCTCTTTTGTTCGGTCTAGCTAGCACTCATGACAGAACAATAGCAAAGCTTTCTGTTGCAGATGCTGTCGGAACTAATGGATCACGTTATCAACTATTTTCAAATATGCAGGCACAAGACTGGAATTTAGCTCTTTCGGGGAAACTTTTAACAAAAGTTGAATCTGAAGTACCTGTTTCAGGAAGGACTCCAGGGCTGAATGCGCAGCTTTCTTTAATTCCACATTTGTGTGGCTGCACCACTTTGACAGTACTTCAAATAGAGTAATATAGTTATCCAGAAGGCAGATAGTAAATTGAGATGCATGCAGGGTAAGTAAGCGTAGACCAGCTGCAAATACAAAAACATTCCATTCCAAACAGGTCAACAAAAGCCAGAAAAGAGAATTAAGAAAGCTTCCTATATATGCTAAAAATGAAAAAAAAAAAAAACTCAAGCCGGGCGGTGGTGGCGCACGCCTTTAATCCCAGCACTCAGGAGGCAGAGGCAGGAGGATCTCTGTGAGTTCGAGGCCAACCTGGGCTACAAGAGCTAGTTCCAGGACAGTCTCCAAAAAAGCTACAGAAGAAACCCTGTCTCAAAAAACCAAAAATAAATAAATAAATAAATAAATAAATAAAAATGCTCAAGATTTTATATAGTCAGGCACAGTGATGCACACCTGTAAGCACTCAGGAGGCAGAGGCAGGAGGATCTCTCTGACTTTGAGCCCAGCCTTGTTTACACAGTAAACAAGGACAGGCAGGCCTACGTAGAGAGACCCTGTCTTAAAACACAGAGTACATTACCCTAAAATAATCGGTGATCTCATAGTGCCCTCTAACGTTCCCAGTCTCCACACTGACTTAGGCTCATGACCTGGCACCAAACAGGGTCAAGAATAGGATCTGGATTCATCAGTTCACAGCAAAATCAAGCAGCCTACGGGCTGAGAAAGCAGCTCAGTTGGTAGAGTGCTTGCTTAGCACATATGAGGCCCTGGGTCTGGTAGTTAGCAAAGTATAAACAAGTTATGGCACACATGCTTGTAATCTCAGCACTAGGAAAATGGAAGTCATCAGCTTATATAATGAGGTTAAAGGTCACCCTAGGCACTGGGGGTGGTGGCACACACCTGTAATCCCAGTACTCAGAAGGCAGAGGCAGGCGGATCTCTGAAAGTTTGAGACCAGCCTAGTCTATAGAGCGAGTTTCAGGACAGGCTCCAAAGCTACACAGAGAAACCCTGTCTTGAAAAATAAAAAAATAAAAATAAAAATAAAGAAAGAAAAAGAAAAATGTCACCCTAGGCAACATGAAACCACGTCTCAACAACAATAACAAAATAAAGCTTCAATCTCCTGAGTGACAGTCTAACATACATATTTTTAAAAAATATTTAAAATTCTTTTCTACATGGATTTCAAACATATTTTTGATCACCGACTCTAATTACACTAACATTAAATATGTATTCTTTTTTAAAAAAATTATTATTGCATTTGCGTGTGTGCACCTGCACAGGTCAGAAGGACGATTTGCAGGAGTCAGCACTATTCTGCCGCTACATGAGCCCTGGGCATAGAACTCAGTTCGCTAAGCTTGGTGTGAAGGACCTTTACTCACTGGGCCATCTAGTTGACCCCTAACAAGAGATGTATACATATATGTATCTAATATGTGTGTGTGTGTGTGTGTGTGTGTTTAAATCATGTACCATGATATGTGTGTGTATGTGTTTAAATCATGTACCATGATTGTGTGTGTGTGTGTAAATCATGTACCATGATTGTGTGTGTGTAAATCATGTACCATGATTGTGTGTGTGTGTAAATCATGTACCATGATGTGTGTGTGTGTAAATCATGTACCATGATTGTGTATGTGTAAATCATGTACCATGATGTGTGTGTGTGTGTGTGTGTGTAAATCATGCACCATGAAACTGATCCCAGTTAAGAGTTTATTGCTTACACTAGTCTTCTTTAATGAAGTCTTAAAGCTTCACTGTAAACAGTTACATGTGAAACATCAGATACTTTTGTATTTGCCTTCATTCTAGCTTAAGCAAAACCTTACTCAAGAGGTTAACTTAAGTAAGTTAAACTCTTATTTTCTTAAACAAAGAACCTTACCCAAGGGCACAGCGTATCGCTTCATCTCGATCTATTGCAGAAAAAAAAAAATCATTCATTATTTGAAAATCACAAGTCGGAACTGTGAAAGATTTAGAAAGAAATATTAATACTACCTGTGGACAGATTGCTTTTAATGTGAAACCAAAGATCTCCCTTGAAGTCTGGGGGTCTAGGGAACAACAACAAATGAAGGCTGTTAAAACATCGTAACACTATTTATACTCTTTATCAAAATTTGCAAGTGACAGCTTTTCTATATATATATTATGTATACAATATTTTGTCTGAGTGTATGCCAGCAGGCCAGAAGAGGGCACCAGACCCCATTACAGATGGTTGTGAGCCACCATGTGGTTGCTGGGAATTGAACTCAGGACCTTTAGAAGAGCAGGCAATGCTCTTAACCTCTGAGCCATCTCTCCAGCCTGACAGCTTTTCTTAAAACCAATGGATACACAAATCTACAATTTCAGGGTAACTTCTCAACATCATTTGACTGAGCTAGAGCTGGGAGTTGTTACAGCATCTGGGGAGAGGAATATGGAATAACTAATGTGTGAACGCAGGATCTAAATCAACGCCCATGTTACATAATCTCTCAGAGCCTCAACTTTCTCAGCTACAAAAAGGGAGACTATGGCTTCTTCAATGACTGGAAGATTAAAAGAAGTGATTCAGTCAAGGACAAATATGTAGGCAAACACCAATTCACATAAAATAAAATAAACAAATTATTACAAAAAAAAGGAGTGCACAGTGGGAGAAGGGACGAGAGACATAGATGAGAGAAACAGTGAGAATCAACTAACATAATATGTGTGGAAATTCATATAAAGTTCTATTTCATTATAAGCCAGTGTGAAAGAAACTAAAAGGAAACAAAACCAACTACAGTAAACTGGTTTTAAGAACAAGGGAAACAAAGTAACTATAAACACAACCTGCAGTCACAGGAGCAACAGGTACCCCAGTGTAGAGAGGACTGGACTGCCACCATCCAGGGAGGTCTGACTTGGCCTTGCAGCCTCCTCCTCCTACCTCCTCTCACACACACACCCTCCAGTCTCGTGGACGCTTTCTATACAAACATCCTCCTATCTATTTTAATGTGGTAAAAATCTGCATAAAATCATCATTTTAAAAATGTGTAAAGATACAATATAGTCCCATTAAATATTTTCACTCTGTTGTGTAACATCATGTTCTATACCTAAAATGTTTTCATCCTCCATCACTGAAAACTAGCCCCACCTCCACCCTTCTCAGCTCCCAGAAACTCCTACATTCTGTCCCTATACTTTCTTACTCTAAGTAGTGTAGTGATAAGCAGCAGGCCATGTTCCCGCTGTCCCGCTCCCGGCTGCCTGGCTAGCTTATGCCCCGAAATAACAACACACAAATTATATTTATTTAAACACTGCTTGGTCCATTAGCTTCAGCCTCTTACTGGTTATCTCTCACATTTTGATTAACCCAAATTTAGTAATGTGTGTAGCACCACGAGGGGTGGCTTACCAGGAAGATTCTAGCCTACGTCCATCTTGGGTCAGAGCTTCATTGCATCTGACTCACTTCCCTTCTTCCCAGCATCCTATTCTGTCTACTCCACCCACCTATGTTCTGACCTATCAGGCCAAGCAGTTTCTTTATTAATTAACCAATGAAATCATCAGATAGATAGAAGACACACCTACATCAAAGTGGAGCTATATACCGTGTGGTTTTTTTTTTTTTAAGATTAACTTTTTTTTTGGTCTTATTTATTTACTACATATACAGGGTTCATGCCTACATGCCAGAAGAAGGCACCAGATCTCACTGTAGATGGTTATGAACCACCATGTGGTTGCTGGGAATTGAACTCAGGACCTCTGGAAGAGCAGCCAGTGTTCTTAACCTCTGAGCCATCTCTCCTGCCCCTGTGTTTTGACTGGCTTATTTTCTTAATACTCTTAGGATATCGCTACTATCTAGGTAATAGCATAAATCAGAGTTCGTCCTTACTCTTGAGACAAGGTCTCAGTACTAGAAAGAAAATCAAAGTCTGGCAATACCTTCCTCCATGGACTTAGTGAAGTTGCAGAGAAGCGAGGAGAGCCCTTTTAGACAGCCAGCCAGAACAGGAAATCTAGGTTCTCTTACTGTTGATGTCATCTAAAAGGAAGTTTTCAGGAAGATATTACAAAATGAAAACAAAACAGAACAGAAACAAACGAACGGGACTATGGAGGTGTACTGTCATGAGGCACGTTATACCTGGGTCTTGAGTTCTCCCAGGAAAGCCCGGAACAGGTTTTCCGAATGATTGATCATTTCACTAGGATGAACTTCGCCTAATACTCCCAGGAGCTCATAGACTTTTTCTAAAACTGAAAAATAAAATCAGATAAATGAAACCTAAAACTACATTTGAATAAGTAAAATTAACATAAACGTATGAATAAGAAAATAGAGGGCGATCAAATCGAAATGATTTCAGGGCCAGCCAGATAGCTCAGTGAGTAAAGGCACTGGCTGCCAAGCCTGACCTGAGTCCCTAACCCACTGAGGAAGGAGAGAACTGACTCCCTCCAACTGCACTCTGACCTCAAACAGGCACCTGCACATACACAAAAATATCTTTTGAAATGTTTTAAAGTCATTTTATAGTAAAACACAAAATACCTAGGTTTTTCATGAAATTCTTCCCAAGTTTTATCTTAATCTCTTTCTATAAGTTGAATTATAAGTTATACTAAAGAATCCTTCTGTTTTCTTCCATTATGCTATTCTGTCAGCAAAAGACCTTCACTGAGGAAATTAATGGTTCGGTAATGTTAATTTGCAATAATATTTGAAAACTGCATCTCACCTGTATCAGTTAGTCTTGTTTTTGATGCAAGTTCTCCATAGAATTTGTTAAATAATTCTCCAATCTTAAACTCATCCATGACTCTAGAACTTCTCAGTGTCTTAAGTAACTGTTAAGAACACAAACGAGAATTCTCTAAGGAGGAAAATAAACAAAAGACATCCTCCACTTCAACAAGGCTTCAGAATCCTGGCCTCCCGCAGACTTGTCCTGGGTCTCTCTGCAATGACTCCTGCTCTGACATCTGGGGACGTGGGCTCGAGTGATCAGGAGGAGACCACAAGGGAAAGCTTAGTTTTAACTTTCTCACAGAGCAGTAACACGGCTGGAACGATTTCTTCACAGGCACTCAGGATCACAGAACAACTAAGTCCAAAGCAATTCTAAGCCAGAAATGCAAAGGGAGAAAATTAAAAGTGAAAGTGAGCCCCTCACTACTAGGGTTTCAGGAAAACCTCACCCGAAACACAAGGAGTGCTCTTTGGGCACTCCTAATACCTGCATTAGACTCTACCAAAGTCAGCAAGTGTGACAAGTGGAGAGCAGGAAATTCTTAGCTGAATTTCTCTTTACTACCCTGACAATTTCAAATTCTTCTCTTACTACTCAAGAAAATATGAGAACAAAACACCATTGGGCTGCCAGATGGTGGCTACAAAATATACATGCCCTTTACATAACCACAGCTCCATTCTCCCCTAAACTCCCACCTCACAAAACTCAAAATTTCCAGTTTTGTGACAAACTTAACAATAAAAACATATTACTTAGAAATATAAAATTACCTTAATCAGAAGGTCTAGAGCTGCAATTTTACACTTAGCAGTTCTATCTTTTGTATAAACACTGGTACAAGTATTCTAGGATTCAAAACAAAATATATCATTGACAAAAATCACAAATATAACTTAAGAACTAAGACTTAAAAATAGGTAAAATTTTTATTAAATGAGGGGTAATACCAATGTGTAACATGATAAACTTTATAAACTAACCCTTAAAAGCATAATAGAGTATATAAATATACAGACTAAAAATTACTGAAAATTAGGCTGGGCAGTTGTGGTGCCTGCCTTTTATTTTAGCACTTGAGAGTTCGAGACCAGTCTGGTCTACATAGTGAATTCCAGGACAGACAATGCTACAGAGAAAAACCCTGTCTTAAAGAACCAAAAATAAATAAAAAGAAAAAATTACTGAAAACTCCAACTCAATATGCTATGGTTGCTTTTTTTAAAAACACAAACAGATAAGCTGGACGGTGGTGGTGCACACCTTTAACCCCAGCACTAGGGAGGCAGAGGCAGGCGGATCTCTGTGAGTTCGAGGCCAGCCAGGTCTACAAGAGCTAGTAGCTCCAGGACAGGCTCCAAAGCTACAGAGAAATCCTGTCTCAAAAAACAAAGATTCAGTAAGAATTTGAAAAAATTAAAAAACAAAAGTGCATTGTTTCTACATACATGTACTACATACATGTTATTATACATCAAGAAACAAATTATAGGCCCAGCTACTCATAAGTTAAGGTAGAGGAATTACCTGAGCACAGGAGTTTGAGCTAACAACACACTGATACAAAAGAAAGAGAGAGCAAAAAGCATTAAAACGTGCAAAGGGGGCTGGAGAGCTGATGGCTCAGCAGGTGGAGCACTGCTGCTTTCCCAGAGGACTCGGGTTTGGTTCCCAGCACTCAGAGAGTAACTCACAACCATCTCGTTAACTTCCGAGTGTACCTGTGCACTCATGGTACACATAAAAACATACACACAGGCAAAACGTTCACACACATAAAATAAATAAAAGTAAAGACAACCTTTAAAAACAACTAAAGTTGCCAAAGGTACTCAGAGAAAGGCTAGAAAAGAAATTCAACAGTAGAGGGCTTGCCTAGCATGTCAAGTGACTGGGTGCTATCCTAAGCACCAAACATGAAAAGAAAAACCTCCACAGAATTTTGGTAAAAGTAAACAAAAAAGCTATGTATCAAATACCCTTGTAAACCGTGACACATTTTATAAATATTAACACCACGACTGAAACTTCCTAACGTAATCAAGCTGAAATGAGTAAAGACCAATAAAAAAGCATAAACAAGAGTCTAAGTTCTAGGTTAAAATTGAAGCTGGCATATATGAGTTTTGATTTTTCTTTTTCCTTACCTTTATATCAAGAGAATAATGTGTGACCTTCTGGTCAATTTTCTCTAAGAAAAGACACAAAAATTTTAGGGCTTCTTCTCTACAATCACGAAACTATAATATAAGAAATAAATACAAAATTTGGGTAAGAATAAGCCACTCCAACAAAGAGGAAGATAGAAGAGACAAAATGGAAGGAAAGGTTTGTACTCACTTCATCAATGCCAAGTGACTTCCGGACAAACACAAGCAAACCAAACTCTTTGGAAAATACTAAGGAAACCTGCAATGCTGGGGAGGGGCGCAGGATGGAGAAAAAAATATTATAAGTGCCAAGAAACATTTTATAAAAGATCCCTGAAAGCACTGCCTGGTTTCCAAGGTACTTTTGCAAGTAATAAAAACTAACATGAGGCTATTATTTTGAAGCAATGAAAACAGAAAGTTCCGGATGTTGTTCCACTAAGATAAAGTAGACAAAATAAAACTTTCTCCCGTCCGAGCCTTGTAATCCTTGTATGTGGGGTGTGAACACAGGAAATGCAGGTACAGAGGAGCCTGGGCTATATAGGCAGACCATGACCAAGAAATGCTTGCAGTGGTCGTTGTAGCAGAAAGAAATTGACATCTATAATCTTTTAATATAATGTATATTAAGTTGGAACTGCGTTAAGGTCAAAAAGGTCATTCCCCAGCAATAAATTCTAACCTTGAAACCTCGAAAACAGAAGGCAATTAGATGTTAAGTTTTTTTACATTCTGTCTTCTCCATTATCACTAGGTCCTTGACAACATATTGTTACCATACTGCATCTTGTTCAAAGTCTTGTTTACTTTTTTGTTAAAAAAACAAAAACTGGGTCTCACTATGTAGTCCTACCTGGCCTGGAACTCAGAGATCTGCATTGATATAAAAGGCTTGCATATCTGTGTTTCAGAAAGGAACACAACACAGGCTAACCGGAGGTGGTGCAAGCCTTTAATCCCAGCACTTGGGAGGCACAGGAAGGTGGATCTCTGTGAGTTCAAGGCCAAGCCTGGTCAACAAAACAAGTCCCAGAACAGGCTGCAGAGCTACAGAGAAACCCTGTCCTGGAAAAAAAAAAAAAAAAAAGAAAGAAAGAAAGAAAGAAAAGAAAAAGAAAGGAACACAGTCTTTACCCACAATGTAATCAATTTTGGTTTTTTGTGGTAGTACAGGGACTAAACCCACTGCCTATGCTCCATCACTGAGCTGCCAGCCTTCGGGTTTAAACATAAAAACACTATCTGGGGACCCAGACCAGTGATTAAGAGCACTTCCTACTCTCCTAGAGGACCAGAGTTCAGTTCTGAGCACCGATGTCTAGGGTCTGGTAACCACTTGCAACGCAAGCTGTAGAGCATCCAATTCCCTCATCTGGTATCCATAGGCACCTGAACATCCGGAGTACACGCACAATACAAATAAGTACTGGAGTGGGGTGGGGGGGCATGATTACTATCTGGCCATAGTAGCCCATGCCTGTAATCCTAGCACTTGGGGAAAGGGGCAGAAGTCAAAAAGATAGGAAGACCACAAGCTGGAGGCCAGTCTGGGCTAGATCAAAATAACTGAATATGCTGAAATGAGGCATTTCCACAAAGAAAAACTATCATGCAGGCACTGCATAAAGTTAAAAGGAACAAGGCAAGCGAGGTACTTAGCATCTAGAATCTCAGCATCTGAAGGCTGTTTCCAGACTAGCTTGGGCTACACAGGGAGCTCCTAACTCAGAAAGAAAAATCAAAAGAACAGCATGGCTTTCAGTAATTTTTGCAATTATTCGGAAAACATGATGCAACGGAAAAAAAAGGGGGGGGGTTGTAAACGTCCTAGTGGGTTCAAACGAGATTAAGATGTACTTTCCAGCAACTTTGGCTAGAAACCACTGCCAACCTTGGTTTTTTTTTTTTTCCAACGCCGGTTTTAAAACGTCTTTTTTCAGATGCTAGGAAAAGAGCAGTTACACAGCCACAGATAACAGACTTCACAAGACCGTGCAATACCAGGGCAGAGAAACGCTGAGACCTCTGACAGGCGGGCCCCCTCCACGCCCCGTACCCACCCAGCACTGCGGAGCTGGTGCTCAGCACGCACTCCTGCCCCAGGCCATGGATCAGCTGATAACTGGCGCCCGCAGCACTGCAGCGATCGGGCGCGGACACGAACTCCTGCAGTTGCAGCAGCCAGCCCCGGACGCCGGCTCCAGCGTCCGCCATAGCGCCCGAACCGGCTTCGCGCATGTGCGACGAGGCCCCGAAAGTCCCGGCGGGAGCGCTCGCTCGTACTCCGGCAGGAAGGGTGAGTGCGCGCACCCACAGGCCTGACCGTACGCCGCGCCTGACTTGTGCACCTCGGAAATCAAGGGGACAGAAACCTGTCAGTCTAGCCGAGCGAGGTACCACAAGAGCATTCACTGTACTTGGGACTCCGCAGACGTAAACACGCCGCAGGCAGGAGAAGGACCAGCCCGCCCCAGGTTTCCCGCCAAAGCGCGGTCCTGCTGCAGACTAGCCCATCGGAGAAGAGGGGTGAACAGGGTGAGGCCGCCGCTCTTCCACGGAGACGGCCGCCTACAACTCCCCTGCCGACGGTGTTGGTGCTTTCCGGAGGCAGAGCTACGCCAGTCCGCCTCTGTGATTGGCCGGACACCTCCTCTCAGGCCACGCCCACCCCACGCCAAGGGCGCACAGTGGCGCCTTCCGGAGGCGGAGCTAGGCGCTCTTGCCTCTGTGATTGGCCGGGCGGTGCTGGGCGCTGTGACGACAGAGCGACTGGCGGGAATCGGCTCTGCGCTCGGACCCGGAACGCTCTGCACGGTTCCCGGCTGTACAGGCTAACCCGGATCCAAGAGTCGGGGCGACTCGGACCCAGTTTCCCCTTGTGGCATAGGTACCACAGCACCATGTCGTCCCCGGCGTCGACCCCGAGCCGCCGCAGCAGCCGACGCGGACGAGCCACCCCAGCCCAGACGCGTGAGTCCCCTCATCTTTCGCTTTCCGCCTCGTGTCTATTCCCGCAGCACCGTGGAATGTCCTGGGGCCTCCGAGCCTGGTGTGTGATTGACAGGCCTGGGCAGATAGTGAGTGGCCTCTGCTCGCTCAGATACTGATGACTGCCTGGGCGCTCACCCCCGCGCTGTCCGGCCTGGGCAGCTCAGTTGTTTAAAAATGCCAACTCCTTTTCTCTCTGTTTGAAGTCGTTTGTGGGTTTTGCTTTGTTTGTTTTTTTTTTGTTTTTGTTTTTGTTTTTGCTTGTTTGGTTTTCTTTCTTCTTCTTCTTTTTTTTTTTTTAAGTAATAAGACTACCTGAGAGGCACATCCTGGAAGACTAAGCTTGAGAGTTGATACTTTTTTGTTTTGTTTTGTATGACGGAAGTGAGAAGTGAGGAGAGCAGCAGGTCGTCTCCCAGCCGGAGACGGAGAGGCGAAGATTCTTCCACTGGCGAGCTGCCGCCCATGCCCACCTCGCCAGGAGCGGACCTGCAGAGCCCAGCTGCACAGAGCGCCTTGTTTTCCAGCCCTCCTCAGATGCATTCCTCAGGTGGGTGTCTGCAGATGTGGGTTATGCTCTGGTTGATAAGAGTCATCAGCCTTCGGGATGACTGGTTAAGCAGTTGCTATGATGCCCAAGCGTTCTTCTGTGTGAGCTGGTGTAGGTTCTCACTGAAACAGCTGGGGAGGGAGGCAGAATTGGTACAAGCTATGACCCAGTGAGCCAAGGAAGCAGATTTTATAGTAGACTTGCATTTCAGCTATGAAAGATTGCAATAAGGACTCTGTCAAGATTGGCGGGCAGCATGCCAAATTTGGGGTATGATGTGCTACAGGGATTTCTTCCGTGGTGAAGGTGAATATGTTGTTTTTGTAGCTATTCCTTTGGACTTTGACGTTAGTTCGCCGTTGACATATGGCACTCCCAGCTCTCGAGTGGAAGGAACCCCAAGAAGTGGGGTGAGAGGCACCCCGGTGAGGCAGAGGCCCGACCTGGGCTCTGCTCGGAAGGGTCTGCAGGTGGATCTGCAGTCTGATGGAGTGAGTACGGAGCAGCTCTGGGACCTGGACGTTTCTGGAGCCTAAGATAGGTAGTTCCATTAACCTGTTTCTGTTGTCTCTTCTGTAGACAGCAGCAGAAGACATCGCAGCAAGCGAACAGTCTCTAGGCCAAAAACTTGTGATTTGGGGAACAGATGTGAATGTGGCAACATGCAAAGAAAATTTTCAGGTAAGCTTATGGATACTAAAAACTCACTCCTGAGACTTTGGGAGAAAGTGTAGGTAATCTCTATGTTGGTAGCCATGATGTATAGCAGCAAGTTGTTTGTGGCGTAGAATTTTATTTCTAAAATAATTTATGTTATGCAAAATATGGTGATAAGCTTTTTATTAAGATTTCGATACATTGAGATGATTTCTCTGTGTGACCCTGGCTATTTTGGAACTCGAAGCTGACTTCGAACTCAGAGATACACCTGTCTCTGCCTCTCTGCTAGAATTAGAGGTGTGTGTTACCACTCCCAACTACTTATTTTAGCATTTGGGCAGAGGATTACTGGAAGTTCAAGGCCAGCCTGGGTTTATAGTAAGAACCCTGTCTCAAACCCAAAGAAGAAAATTTCTGTATGTGTACATATAGCCATAGATTTAATCTTTTTTCTTTCATATAGTTACTGTTTAGGGGAGGGGACATGCCATGCATGGCTTTTATGTGAAGGTTAGAGGCCACTTTGCAGGGTTTGGAGATAGAAGTGAAGTCATCAGGCTTCTAGGTGAGCATCCTTAACTACTGAGCCATCCTACTGGTCTTAAATTCTGCATTTTAATAATAACTACATGTTTTAAGTTCATTAAGCTTAATCCTTTTTTTTTTTAACTCCACGTCAAGCGATTCCTTCAATGTTTTACTGATCCTCTGGCCAAAGAAGAAGAAAGTGTTGGTATAGACGTTACTCAACCTTTGTACATGCAAAGACTTGGAGAGGTAATCAAATGCGATTTACAAATGGAAGTTTTATATTTTGAGATAATAAAATTAGTGAGATATGACATCTTCATTTGTCTTACAGATTAATATTACAGGGGAACCATTTTTAAATGTGAACTGTGAACACATAAAGTCATTTGGCAAAAACATGTATAGACAGCTCATCTCCTACCCACAGGTAAGAATTGGTTTGAGCTTCATGGTTATAGTAAACATTTGCAAGGAATGTTCCTAGCAGCAGAATTGTATTAGGTTAAAAGGCTGCTTCCAAAGGTTGACTATTCTTAAAGAAAACCATGTTTTACTGCATTTAAAGTGAGGATTTTTTTTCTTCACTAATTAGCAGTGTTCCTTAAAAATAATGAATCTTACCAGCAATTTCTTAGATTTCATGAAGTAAATTATCTCTTTTCAGGGTGTGTTAATCAGAAGCTGTTGAGACAAGCTAGTATCCAGGGTAGCTTTGTAGCTGAAGATGACCTTGAACTCCTGATTTCTTGGTGTCTGACCCCTGGGGCTGGAGTTAGGTCTTATGACCTACCTAAATGTGCTAGGACTTGAACTTTAGTCTCCTCAGAGCAACAAGTGTTGTCAACTCCTGAATTATCTCTTCAGCCCCTATATCTTTATATTCATATTTACAGGAGGTCATACCAACCTTTGACATGGCGGTCAATGAGATCTTCTTTGAGCGTTACCCTGACTCCATTTTAGAACATCAGATTCAAGTAAGACCTTTTAATGCATTGAAGACAAAGAGTATGAGAAACCTGAATCCGGAAGGTAATGTATTTAGTAGTGGTAAATGCCTTATGTGGGAAGAAACATCAAGAATTATGTAGTGGGTAGTGATAGCATTAAATTATAAATTGAAAAGATTTATTCTGTATACTTTTGTGAACTTATTGTGGATTTTTCTAACTTAACTGAAGTATCTGATATAAAAGAAATTGCAATACTGTACTGTAAAAGTGATTTTATTCAAATACAATAAATTTCTAGTTACTAGGTATGCATTTTTTTTTTAAGATTTTATTTACTAAGTATATAGTGTTCTACCAGAACGTACGACCGCACACCAGAAGAGGGCACTATACATGGTTGTGAGCCACCGTGTAGTTGCTGGGAATTGAACTCAGGACCTCTAGAAAAGCAGCCAGCGCTCTTAACCTCTGAGCCACCTCTCCAGCCCTGGTGTACACTTTCTTAGTCACTGAAGAGAGCAAATACAGAAGCCCAGCAAGGTGGCTGAGCTATAACAGCTTTTGCTATGAAAACCTGACCATCGGAGTTCAGTTCCTAGAACCCATGGTGGAAGGAGAAGATTAAGTTATGAGGACTGTTTTCTGATTTTACATCTGTGCCCACAGTCATACACACATGTAATGATAATAAAGAAAACAAATGCAGAACATGATTCCCCAGCCTTAAACTTCAAAGAATTCCAGCTTGCAAAGTAAATAAAACATAAAGTGTCTGTGCCTTGGGGAAAGAACAAAGTTCTGCACCTGTAGAGGAAAAATTGGTTATGAAAGAGAAATTTGGGTAATAGGATGTGAAAGGTGAACGTGGAGGAATTCCTTCTAGAAGACGATAGAAAGCTGCGTGTGAGCGATAGCAAATGTGGGTGATTGAAGTGGGGATTTTGGAGACAGTGTTGGGGACAACTGCTTAGATGTCAAAGAATTTAGGTTTTTACTCATACTGGGTTGCCTTACCCAGTCTTAATACATGGGGAGGTGCTTAGTCTTTTTGGGGAGGGGGTTCTTTGTTTTTTTCAAGACAGGGTTGCTCTGTGTAGCTCTGGCTGTCCTGGAACTCACTTTGTGGACCAGGCTGGCCTCGAACTCACAGAGATCCACCTGCCTCTGTTTCCCAAGTGCTGGGATTAAAAGCATGCACCACCATCCAGCTGAGGTGCTTAGTCTTACTGTAACTTGATATGACACGTTTTGTTGATATCATGGGAGATCTGCCCTTTCCTAAACAGAAACTGAATAGTGTATTGGTGGGAACAGATAGGGAGGGGTAAATGGGAAGGACTGGGGGGAGAGGAAGGAGGGAAAGCTGCAACCACGGTGTAAAATAAATAAATTGAAAATGAAAGCGTTTGGGTTTTGTTACAAAATAAGTAAAGAGATGTTTAAAAGAAAGATTTTGCCACTTAAACGCAATTCCATGAAGTTCTTGTATGAATTCAGTTAGACTGATAGTGGCTCAATTATGGGACATCAGGATCCTAATGTAGACAGTCCATGGCGGTATAAACAGGACAGAATGACATTTTTCCATGTGTGGAGATTGGAATGTAGTTGTTTTTTTAAAATTAATAATGCTTCTGCAGATAAATGTGTTAAGATTGTAAAATATCTTCCATAACAAAATAATATAGGCAATTAACATGAGCAGGACTTTTTTTTCGGTATTTGTTAAAGAACCATAATTTTCTGTTCTAAAATTAGCTCCCTACATCACCTTTCTGGTGAGATATTATAGACCCTAAGAGAAGGCATACCATACTTTAAAAAGAACTCGTAGGGAAAGCCTGAGATATAAGTTGGTGGTAGATCACTTATCTATGTGCCAACTATAAAAAAGAAAAGGACATACAGGAGTGTAAACCAAGCTTGTTTCATAGATAGCGATGACTGCTAAGAGGCAAAGTGCTTTTATTCCTGTAGGCACTGACCACAAAATGTGCGTGGTGCGTGTTGATGACATCTTTGTGTCCTTGCTTCATTCTGTAGGTAACAGAGAGAGGCTCAGGGCATCCCAGGGTCATACATACTTTGTCCGTGTTGTCTTGCTCTAGAGTCAGCCTGTTCCTGTGTATTATATGTTGATTTGTTGTAGCACGTGCCTTGTAGGCCAGAGGAAATGTAGGGTATCATTTCTTAAGAGCTGTTTTGTTATCAGAAGGGTTTTTTTTTTTATTGAGTAGGACTCAGCAAGTAGGATAGGCTAGCTGGCTAGCCTACAAGTCCTAAAGATCCTCCTGTTATTTTTCCTCCACGGTGCTGAAATCACAAGTACACCCCTAACCCCAACATTTCCAGCCCAAAATTTTTACCTGAGATTCAGGTCTTACAGGTAGCTTTTTAAATGAGATGAGAGGCTGGGGGACAAACTATACCTACACATCAAATTTCTCACCTGTTGTCTACTAAACAAGACACCTGAGAAAGAAAGAGCTAGATACGGGCCAGAAAGATGGCTCAGTGGTTAAAGATGCCAAGTCTGACCATTTGAGTTAGATCCCCAGGACCCACACAGTAGGAGAGAAAACTGACTCTGATCTCCACACTTGGCACCATGGCAGGTATGTGTTCAAATACACTGTGAATAAATAAGTAAATAAAAAGTAAAGAAATTATAAAAAGGATCAGAAGTATACTGCCGTTGAGAGGAAAGAAGGCTGGACATAGGAAGGACCTCTTAGGCTAGTCCTGAGGATACCAGCCAGCTGTCCATTACTGATTACAGTGCATGCTGTGTCTCCATTGGTCATCCACAATTCTACTTAAGAGTCTGCCTTAGTGGCAGACCCTTGTCTGGGTGGGCTGAGAGAAAAAGCTGCTGGTGACAAACAAACCTCTTTCCCTTTACAGACATTGATCAGCTTATCACTATCAGTGGCATGGTCATCAGGACATCACAGCTGATTCCTGAGATGCAGGAGGCCTTCTTCCAATGCCAAGTGTGTGCCCATACCACCCGGGTGGAGATGGACCGAGGCCGCATTGCTGAGCCCTGCTCTTGTGCACACTGCCACACCAGCCACAGCATGGCACTGATCCACAACCGATCCCTGTTCTCCGATAAGCAGATGGTATGTGGCCACTCTACCCAGAGTGGTTCCCCAACACACTGCTGCCTGTGTTCAGCCTCTGTCTGAATCCTCAGCCAATTAATTTGTCAATCTACCCTCAACCTTCCTAAATGGAATTCAGCTCTTTGCATCTTAGAGTGTTGGTTTTGTTGATGACTAGAATTTGGGGCTGGAGAGATGGCTCAGCAGTTAAGAGCACTGACTGCTCTTCCAGAGGACCCGGGTTCAATTCCCAGCACCCACATGGCAGCTCACAACTGTCTGAAAATGCAGCTCCACAGGATCTGACACCTTCACACCAATGTACATAAAGTTAAATAAATCATTAAAAAATTTTTAAAAAAAGATAGAATTTGGAGCACACTCAGGCTTCAGTACTGGTATGCTATGTTTGAAACACTGTTAGTATAGGCTGTACAAAGTGTTGTGGTTCTTTTGGCTTTATTTTCCACGGTACTTTTTTTGTTTCAAATTCTCTCTTGCTTCCTTCAGATCAAACTTCAAGAATCTCCTGAAGACATGCCTGCTGGGCAGACACCTCACACTATTGTTCTTTTTGCCCACAATGATCTTGTAGACAAGGTTCAGCCAGGGGACAGAGTGAATGTCACAGGTAAGGATGTAGGATTTTTTTTTTTTTTTTTTTGCTTTTGTTTTTGTTTTTCGAGACAGGGTTTCTCTGTAGCTTAGGAAGCTGTCCTGAAACTTGCTCTGTAGACCAGGCTAGCCTCGAACTCACAGAGATTCCCCTGCCTCTGCCTCCGAAGTACTGGGATTAAAGGCATGTGCCACCACTGCCTGGCCCACTGTTTGGCTTTTAAGTTCTCAGATGCAGATTTTAGATCTCATGTCCTGGGGGGCACTTGCTACGTAAATCTCCCAGGACTCTGCGTGTGTCTCAGATTGGTAATGCTGATGCCATGAGAGCAGCTTCAGTAGTGTTGATTGGATTCAGCCTGCCAGTAGCTGAGGGACAGAGCACCAACATGGGACTCATGAGTGCTTTTCTGCTTCTTTCCTACATGTCCAGCTTGGGTTAACATTACTTAGGGATTAGAGCAGGGCAGAGCGAGCACTTGTGTCCCCATGGGAAAGCTACTGCTGAGTGGTTGCAGTTCATGACTGCATCAATTCGTGTTTATAGATTCGAAATATTGTTGCTTCATGCAAAAACTGTCCTTATATTCAGTGTGGCAGGCTTTCCACAGTTCAGAGGAATGTAGGTATTTGGTCAAGGGTGGTGAGTCAAACACAACATTGTTCTTCATTGGGAATTGAGCCCAGGTATCCCTGGCTCCTGGGTCTGGGGCTCATTGTCCCAACAACTCAATGAGTCAGGATTTTTTTCCCCAACATAAGAGAGACATGCAGTCCCAGTTGTGCCCCACAACTGCCCTAACACCTTTGCTAAGGTATTTAATCCAAGGTTGGTTTCCTCAGCTGTATCTTCAGTGCTCTATCATAGTAGGTGCCCAGAGGAACAAAACTGGGCGATTCCAGGCGTCATTAATATCACCTGGTCTACAGCGCTCTACGGGTGGAGTGTGATCTGCTTTGCATTTTTAAAATGTTTCGTAAATTCTGTTTTGTTTTATTTTGGTTTGTTTTAATTTTATATCAGAGAATAGCTTGCAGGAGCCAGTTCTCTTGTTCTTGCACATGGGGCCTAAAGACTGCACTCAGAGCATCAGGTTTGAGGGCAAGTGCCTTTACCTGCTGAGCACCTCGCTAGCTCTCTTTGCTGTTTCAAATGAGAATTGCATTGTCTTGTTAAAGGACCACAGTCTGTGAGGGTGAGCTGTAGATAGATTTAGTCCTCAAAAGTAGGGGCCTGGGTCAGTGGTGCTTGCTGTGCAGATCAGACCTGAGTTCCCTCCCCTGGGTCCCACATGGTGGAAGGAGAACCAACTCCCAAAAGCCACCGCTTGACCTTCACACACCACCCTGAAGTGCATGCGCACAGGCATCTCCACACTATTGTAAGTTGAAACTTTGATTTTTTTTTTTTAAGCATTGTTAAGAAACAGAATTAGAATGGAATTCTTTTTTATTTAATTTTTTTTTAAGATTTATTTATTTATTTATTATGTATACAACATTCTGCCTCCATGTATGCCTGCACACCAGAGGAGCGTGCTAGATCTCAGTACAGATGGTTGTGAGCCACCATGTGGTTGCTGGGAATTGAACTCAGGACCTCCAGAAGAGCAGCCAGTGCTCTTAACCTCTGAGCCATCTCTCCAGCCCTAGAATGGAGTTCTATTGGAATTCTAACAAAATTAGAGTGGAGTTCAGGGATAGTTTGAAATCCAAAGAAAAACATTAGATATACCAGTTTAGAAAACCCTTCCTTCTGGAAGCTGAAGAGATAGCTACATGATTAAGTGCACCTGCTGTTCTGGAGGACCTGGGTTCAATTCCTGGCACCCATGTGGCAGCTCACAACTGTCTATAACTCCAGACATAACTCACACACACATACATGCAGGCAAAACACCAATGCACATAAAAATAAATATAAAAAAGAAAACCCTCCCTTAGAGAATGTATTCATTAGAGTAGCTAAAGTATTATTTATCACTTAGTTTCTGTAAATTACTTTCTTTGGTGCGTGCTTTTGGGGACACAGGTTTGAGGATTGGATTGGCATGCCATGCTAGGAATCAAGCCAGGGCTTTGCACATTCTTAGCAAATGCTCTGTTAGGGAGCTACATCTCCAGCCCTTAATTAGGTTCATGAAAAGATCTCAGAAAACATCCTGTTCCTAGTTGATCCCCAAGTTGTTATTTTCCCTTCACCTCTTGCTATTCGTTATTTTTAAAAGAATTGAGCTTTTGGTATTTTTATTTTTACATTTTTGGTGTAGGCTTTAACATTTTATGCCAGGTGATGACTAAGTAATTACTAAGTGATTTAGCCTAGGAAAATGACACTACTATATTAAATATGACCATAACATAACCTTTTTTACAAATAGCCTGCTCTCATTTTGTCCCTAGAACAATTGTGCACAAAGTATTTATGCACAGATAGTTCCCTAAGTTCATCTAGAACAGATGCATACAAATATGATTTTGTATCTGTTCTTAAAAACTTGTTTCTTCCCAGTTTGCCCGTTTCTTCTGTTTCTTGATGTTCTTAATGTAGGCCTTAGCCAGAAGGCTAACTAGTAATGGATGTTTAAGTTTGGTGCGGCCCCCAGTAGTTGCACATTGCCTGTCTGACCACTGAGCCTGCAGCGGGAGACATAGTAAAGCTGTGTCTCCTGTAAATGTTCTTAGGCATATATCGAGCAGTACCCATCCGAGTCAATCCAAGAGTGAGCAACGTGAAGTCTGTCTATAAAACCCACATTGATGTCATTCATTACCGGAAGACTGACGCAAAACGCCTGCACGGCCTTGATGAAGAAGCAGAACAGAAACTTTTCTCAGAGAACCGTGTGAAATTCCTTAAGGAACTTTCTAAGAAACCAGACATTTATGAGCGACTTGCTTCAGCTTTGGCTCCCAGCATTTATGAACATGAAGATATAAAGAAGGTAAAAATGGAGTTTTTAACTTGAGATTAAGATTTATAGTTCTTTGGAATCAAGTAGTTCAAAAAAATCCATTTACCACTGCTACCAACTCCCCGAGATAAGCACTGTTTGAGCTGTGACAAGACACTTGACCCTACCTCAGTTGTTTGTTGCCGTTTTGTTGTGTATATATTCATCTCTGTGCTGTGTGCGTTTGCGTCCCTCAACCTAAGAGATTACATGAGATCAGAGCAGAGGTTATGCTGGGTGAGTCCTAGAATGATACTGTCTTAGGTTTAAATTGTTAGGAATAATTTAGAGTGACCAGTGCACTCTCAGATGGCTTTGGTCACACCTTCAGCTTGTAAGTTAAAAAAGTACCTCTAAAACAGAAGAAAAATCTATTACTCTACAAAATGAATGTTTAGAAGTGTTTATGCATTTTTTAAGGGAATCTTGCTTCAGCTCTTTGGTGGAACAAGAAAGGATTTCAGTCACACTGGAAGGGGCAAATTCCGTGCCGAGATCAACATCCTTCTATGTGGGGACCCTGGCACCAGCAAGTCCCAACTGCTGCAGTATGTATACAACCTGGTCCCCCGAGGCCAGTACACATCTGGAAAGGGCTCCAGTGCAGTTGGCCTCACAGCCTACGTGATGAAAGACCCTGAGACCAGGCAGCTAGTCCTGCAGACAGGTGCCCTTGTCTTGAGTGACAATGGCATATGTTGCATTGATGAGTTTGACAAAATGAATGAAAGTACAAGGTCTGTACTGCATGAAGTCATGGAACAACAGACTCTGTCCATTGCAAAGGTGAGTGGTGATGTCCACTTTGACTACAGACTCTGTGATGATGCCTGCTCACATTTCAATTAAGCTTCTGTGTTGAAACCTCCTTCATTAGCTGCTTTTACTCACTAAGTGTAAAGCCAAGCTTTAGTTTGTGTTGAAGTTACTGCAAGTGTTGTGTTTGCTTTCTGATTTTAAAGATGTGTGACTGACTGCAGGGGGTTGGAGAGATGCCTCAGTAGTTAAGTAACCACTAAGTTACTTAGCTGTTAAGTGGCTGCTTGACCAGAAAACTTGGGTTTGATTCCCAGCACCCACATTCAGCTCACAACCATTTGTCATCTGTAGCTCCAGTTCCAAGGGAACTAGTGCCCTCTTCTGACCTCCACGGTTACCAAGTGCACATATAATGTGCAAACATTCAGGCAAAACACTCAATATATAGAATAAAATTTAATTAAAGACAAATATAGCTACAGAATGCATATGTCTTAAGGTCAGTCCTAGGTATGAATCTAAGGACAGAGTCCATCTGTGTGCCATGAAGTCAGTGAGGCTCTTGGAAAGCAGAATCAGCAAAGCAAAGGATGATTAGTAAGAGGTCAGGTGAAGATGGTTTTCTTCCTTGTGGGTGTCAGGAAAAGGCTTCTAACTGCAGTGCTTCCTTTGATAGGCTGGAATCATCTGTCAGCTTAATGCACGCACATCTGTCCTGGCAGCAGCGAATCCTATCGAGTCTCAGTGGAACCCTAAAAAAACAACCATTGAAAATATCCAGCTACCTCATACATTGTTGTCAAGGTACTGAAACATTTCTGTATGATGAATGTGTCTGTTGGCTTATTCATATAATTATCAACAGGAGATTGAAAAGAAAAGAGTAAGAGTCAGCAACTGCTGTCAATCTCTATTAACATTAAACAATGATTCAGATTTGGTTGGTCAGGGCTCTTGGTAAGATGTATCTGTTCGATTATTTTACTAAATTTGTTTTGTCTCTGATGGTGCTAGGGATTTAATGAAAGCCTCTCATGTGTTAGGCAAATGCTGTATCACTGAAGTACACTCCTTATGAAACAGTTATTCTCAGAACAGTTGAAGGGTTTTTAAGATTTATATATACATATATATATATATATACACACACACACACACACACACACACACACAATGTTCCACCTGTATATATGCCTGCAGGCCAGAGAACACCAGATCTAATTAGAGATGGTTGTGAGCCACCATGTGGTTTCTGGGAACTGAAATCATGACTCCTAGAAGAGCAGCCAGTGATCTTAACCGCTAAGCCACCTCTCTAGCCCAGTTGAAGGTATTTTTACCCAAGTATACTTAGTCCTCTGAATTATGGTAACATTTCTCAAAGAAAATCTTAACTTCTTTGACTTCACTCGTACCTAGGCAAGGCTACAGATTGGTTCGTTGGTAATGTGACAGCCCTCTGTTGGCACATATATAGTACAGTTGATGAGTGGCTTAAACACCTCTAGGTCCTGTCTTTAGGTATGTTGGTGTCTCAACAATAAAGACAGTGTTTTTCCTCTGTCTTGTCAGGTTTGATCTTATCTTCCTCATGCTGGACCCTCAGGATGAGGCATATGACCGGCGTCTGGCTCATCACCTGGTTTCACTGTACTACCAAAGTGAGGAGCAGGTGGAGGAGGAGTTCCTGGACATGGCAGTGCTGAAGGACTACATCGCATATGCACATAGCACCATCATGCCCCGGCTGAGTGAGGAGGCCAGCCAGGCGCTCATTGAGGTAACCAGACTCTGGATAAGTTAGTTACCTGTTTCTCTTAACTTCTTCCCTTGTTTTGAAAAGGAAAAAGTTGGTGGTTGACTCACACATACTTAAAGAGGAGCAGGAATGTGGTAGGGCTTCTTTGGGCTGAGTATTGTGATATGGCATGTGCTTCAATGCGTTTACATCCTAGCTGGGTTCTAAAAGGCTTAGTGAGGGTTAGAGGTGATATGTAATTTTTCATTTGTATCATGAAATAAAAAACTACATGCAAAATTAATTCTTTTTGGAACATTTTATCTTCAGGCATCTTTTCGATGCCTTATAAAATGGGTCTCATGGGCAGTCTTTTGCCAAGCCTTTTCCTACGGGCTCCTTTCCTCTCCCACTATTTCCTTTGTTGTGGTGGTTGTTGTGTGTGTCTGTGTTTGGTGCTGGGGATTTTACTCATGGGGGTTTAAACATGCATTCTTCTAAGTTATACTGCCAGCCTTTTGATCGCTCTTTTTCATGCCTACCTGTCCAGCTATCCTGACATCACCCTACATTGATGTAACAATCCTCTAGCGTTCTGTTTCAGTGTGTGTAAGGCTCCAATCAACCCTTAATGAATTCCAAGTCCCTGGCCTAGATCCATTTTGAAACTACTTAGAGTAATTCTACATTGTAGGCAGATAGGCTTTCAGTTGTTTAACAGAACCCTAACTGCTCGAGGTCATGCACGGAACTGAAGGTCTTGTCCACAATGTCTTCATTTTGTCGCTCCTGTCTTCTCTAGGCTTACGTGAACATGAGGAAGATCGGTAGTAGCCGGGGAATGGTTTCTGCTTACCCTCGACAGCTAGAGTCATTAATTCGATTAGCAGAAGCCCATGCTAAAGTGAGATTTTCAGACAAAGTTGAAGCAATTGATGTGGAAGAGGCAAAACGCCTTCACCGGGAAGCTCTAAAACAGTCTGCAACTGACCCCCGCACTGGCATTGTGGATATATCTATTCTTACTACAGGTTTGTTACTTGTTTTGAACAGAAAGACTTAAAATCTAAAGGGATTGTCTCCTCTGGCATCGTGCTACTTATTAAAGTCCATTTCAAGGGTGAACAAGGCATGTGTCCCAGCTAACCAGAAGGCTCAGGCAAGGAGGTCACTTGAGCTCAGGAGTTCTAGGCAAACTGAGGTGGAATAGCAAGACCCTGTCTCAAAATAAAAAGAATTTGTTCTCCTAATAAGTATGATTACACTTGCTACACAGCTTATGTAGGCTTTCAGTGGCAATTAGCTATTGATATGTAAAATAATTGAAATAACAAAAGCTCATGCTCTTGAAAATGCCCTGGCATTTGGCTGTTTTCCTACCTACCTTGGCAATACTACTGAAGGAATGTTTGTGGGAATCTGTAACGTTTTACTTCCTCGTGGCAGAAATATTTTTAATCATTTCTTTTTGAAATAGGGATGAGTGCCACTTCTCGTAAACGAAAAGAAGAATTAGCAGAAGCATTGAGGAAACTTATTTTGTCTAAGGGTAAAACACCAGCCTTAAAATACCAGCAACTTTTTGAGGATATTCGGGGACAGTCCGACACAGTACGTATTTATATATTTATGTATGTGTAAGTAATAAACGTAAACAAGAGTAAGACGGCCTCTTCCATAGACACATTATCAAGAAATACATCACTAAAAGTTTAGTATACTTGTTTGGAGTTTAGATTTGTTTTAGGGAAGAAATATCTGTATGACCTTTTACAATTAATTAAAGATGAATCTTTAGTGAAAGAAAAACTGTATGGGTGGAAGTGAAGGTCCACTTGTCTTTGCTTTGTCTTCATAACACTTCTTCGCCTACCCTTGCCCGCACTGCATGATGGTGGCAGAGCTTAGAAAGGTCCTTTGAAAAAAACGTTTGCC
Organism: Arvicola amphibius; assembly: GCF_903992535.2. Classification (NCBI taxonomy): domain Eukaryota; kingdom Metazoa; phylum Chordata; class Mammalia; order Rodentia; family Cricetidae; genus Arvicola; species Arvicola amphibius. Next base: position 113,507,581 of record NC_052056.1, on the reverse strand, counting down.
ATCCGTGATTTACAGCATGAAAACTGTGTACAAGTGGGGTTGGTGAGGTGGCTCAGTGGGTAAAAACGAGAGCTGTCACTAAGCCTGATGACCTGAGTTCTAGTCCTGGACCCCATGTGCTGGAAGGAGTCAACCGACTTTGTTTGGCAAGTGTCATTTGGCTTTCATTTAGGCACCAGCTCTCACACACAGGAACACAAAATAAATATGATGTGTATATAAAATGTAATTTAGCAAAATGAATTGTCTACAACTACTAAAATGACAGACTTTGGGTGGTAGTTTTAACATTTGTGTGTCTAAAAGAAAGATTTCAACGTGTGACATTTTGTTCTAGGCAATTACCAAAGATATGTTTGAAGAAGCCCTGCGTGCTTTGGCTGATGATGACTTTTTGACGGTGACTGGGAAAACTGTCCGCTTGCTCTGAGCTGTGTGATCCTTGGTCTGGAATCCGTTGCTGTTGTTGATGAACAGTCTGAAAGGCAGTATTCCACCACATAAAAATTTTCTATCCTGTGATGCATTTTTTATTTACATTTTAAATTATCACTATATACAGTAGAGGCTGCTTTCCTGATGCTCTACTTTACTTAAGCACCTATTTGCACAAAGTCTAAGCCTAGTTTTGGAGAAGGTTTTTAATGGGGGCCTTTGCTTTTGTTGTGTTGCAGGGCTGGGGATGAAGCTAAGGGTACCTGTATGCTACGTGTGCAAGCTACGTCCCCAGTGTGTAGAGAATTTTGTAACTGGCCAGGATACTGATGTGATGATGAGCTAGTGACTCTTACTCCTTTCATAGCACCTGGATTTAACTTTATAGAGGCTTCTCTGTAACTGTTACTAGAACAAGAATATGATTGAAAATTACTAAATTCCAAATTGGTTTCTACTTTTTCCTAATATGTAAAACTTTTTCCTAAATAAATGACAGAGAAAGTAATACTTGGTTGTTTAACATTATTTCTCATTAAGAAAAGAACTAAATATTGTATTCTTGGAGTCATAATGGTGCTTTATAGGCTATAAAAGAAATCAAGATAGGGCTGGAAAGATGGCTCAGCGGTTAAGAGCACTGCCTGCTCTTCCAAAGGTCCTGAGTTCAATTCCCAGCAACCACATGGTGTCTCACAACCATCTGTAATGAGGTCTGGTGTCCTCTTCTGACCTTCAGGCATACACACAGACAGAACATTGTATACATAATAAATAAATATATAAAAAAGAAATCAAGATATAATAAATTACATTAACCCTTTTAGATCCTAGCAATCATTATTCTCAACCATGTAGCTTTAAATTTTTATGTAAATATTACTAGAATAAATCTCTAAGCCATTTGAATTATATGAATTAGATTTTTTTTTTTTTTTTTTTCGAGACAGGGTTTCCCTGTGGTTTCTAGAGCCTGTCCTGGAACTAGCTCTTGTAGACCAGGCTGGCCTCATACTCAGAGATCCGCCTGCCTCTGCCTCCCGAGTGCTGGGATTAAAGGCGTGCGCCACCACCGCCCGGCATGAATTAGATTTTAATGTAACTTGGAATCAGTTCTCACTGGTAGTATTCATAGATCTAAAAATGAATGCTTATATAGCACTCAGAGGTTGGTATTGAAATACTGTATTTCAAAGGAGGAAGTGATGGAGTTGGGACATGGCTTCATTTGTGTTCATTGGTATGAGTTCCTCTATGTAGAAGGTGGCTTCCATTTGTCACCTTTACCTGTGGAATCGGGTCTTCTGCAGTTGAGGGCATGAGAAACCTCATGACTTGAAGTCCCAAAGCAGAAGCTAGAATTTCATAGCTTTATGTTTTGACTGGAACTGGATCTTACCTAGCCATGTCTACCTTAAGTTTTACCTTGGTGTTGTGGAATAATCTTTTTATACACTATGAAGATGTATCTTTGCCAAGGTGCCTTCTTCCTGGTTCAATAGAAAGCTAAGCAGCCATTAGCTAGGGAGCAAGACATACTGGAGGACAGGTAAAGCCATGAGCCACACGTCAATACGTAGATTAATAGAAATGGATTAATTTATTGTAATCTAGCACTCAGGAGGCAGAGGCAGGCAATCTCTAATTTCGTGACCAGCCTGGTCTACAAAGCAAGTTTCAGGATAGACAGGGCTTATTACACAGAGAAACTCTTTCTGGGTTAAGTAAATAACTACAAGCTTTTCAGATTTCAAATGTTTCAAGTTTATCTTAGTCACTGTTGTAGTGTTGTGAAGAGACACCATGACCAAAGTATTTAAATGCGGGTTTGCTTACAGTTTCAGAGGTTTAGTCCATTACCATGATGGGGATCATGGCTGCAGGCAGAGATGGTGATGGAGAAAAAGCTGAGAACTATATCCAGATCCTCAGACAGAGAGACACTGGGCCTAGCTTGGGCTTCTGAAACCTCAAAGCTCACCACCCCCAGTGACCCATTTTCAACAAGCCCAAACCTAATCATTTTCAAATAGTGCCACTCCTTCATTACCAAGCCTTCAAATATATGAGCCTTTTGGGGAGGTGGGGGCAGGGGGAATTGTGGGGGATTTTTATTCAAACTACCACAAGTAAGTAGTTCATCAGGTACGAACTACCTAGGCTTTCATAGGCACAGGAACCTGAAGGTAATTGGTAAAATACATCCTAAGGCCATGGTATGAAGTAGGTCTTGACATTTAAACTACTTATTGTATCAAGTCAAGAGAGCCTGCCTTTGTGAACTTCATAAACTCGTAGCGGCTGGAGAGATAATTAAAAGCATCTACTGCTCTCAGAGGACCCATGCCCAATGGCTTACAACTGCCTGTAACTCCAGCACCAGGGAATTCAGTGCCCTCTTCTGCCCTCCATGGGCAACTGTTAACACACATACACATAATTAAAACTCCTAAGAAAGAATTGCTACCACTAGGTGGCTATAAATCATGAAGTTTATTTCCAACTATTAGAGTTGTAGAATTGATGTAGGAAATATACCAATTTTACCCCAAAATAAATTTTCAGCATACAGTGATGACTAGAAAATTGAAATATATTAATACTTGAAATCAAGTAATGTGTACCCACATTGACTAAACTGCTCAATAAATATTAAAACGTGTATATTAGTAATAATTTTTAAACCTTAACTTGACATAAATATCCATCTGTGAATGTATAGATAGTCTTCAAGTGCTGGGATTATAATCTACACACCAACATAAAATTGTATTTCTTAAAATAGTTCATAACTTGTGTCATAAATTACTAAGTTCCAGGTTGCTTTTCTATGTCTACTCCAGGTGAAGTTGAAAACTTGTGTCTGTAAACTTTCTGTAGTGTGAATTATCTTCCTATTATAATCAGGCATTTGGGGAAGAGATACACTTAAATTATGAAAATCTCAAGTTTCTCATCAGATTTTCTTTATACCCCAAATACCAGGACTCATGATAAATTATCTGTCTCCGATTTGGCAGTGTCAGTAAGCAAATTAGCACTGTCACTTTCAAACCTTCCCATGGTTTCCTATTTGATTAAAATAGGAACTCTTTATAATTAAAATAATTCAGCATCTGACCTGTACCTGGCTCTGGGAGTCTTTGACTAATTCATGACATTCTCAGTTGAAGGTGAGAAAGGAAAGACATCCCTCAGACAAGATGCTTTTATTTCTGACTTGCTGAAGGTTTTAACAGTGGACAAGACCAAACTGTAAAGAATGCCTGCGTAGGTGAGACTTTGGAGATAGCACAGAGTGTATTGGAACAGCTTAATTTTAAAACTTTAATCTGTGAAATCAGTTGTGAATTTTGTTCTTTAAAACTGTAATTTGGGGGGGCCTGAACAGATTGCTCAATGCTTAAAAGAACTGCTCTTGGTGAGGACCGGAATTCAGTTCCAAGCACTTGGAGCTGTAATTCCGGCTCCAGGCAATCTGACTCCTGGCCTCTGTGGGTGTCTACATACACAAACACACAGGGAGGTGCAAAGGGAACAGATGAATTAAATTTTATTTTATTTTATTTTTTTGGTTTTTTGAGACAGGGTTTCTCAGTGTAGCTTTGGAGCCTGTCCTGAAACTAGCTCTTGTATACCACTCTGGCCTCGAACTCACAGAGATTCACCTGCCTCTGCCTCCTGAGTGCTGGGATTAAAGGAGCGCACCACTGCCCAGCTCAAATTTAAAAAATCTTAAAAGCAAAACATTATAATTGCATAATTACAAAAACATTGTAACTGATATTAAATAAACTACCCATGTGGCCATGGTTAAATCTGAAAGTGTCTTTTAATGCAAGCATTCTGGTCTAGAACATTCCTTTCTCCTAACTCCTCTCTGATCGCATGTCACTTTCATGATACCCCTTTCAGAATTCAGCCTTTGTAGGAATTTTAGCACCAAGTACATTGTGATGGCTATTGACTGTCAACTTCACTACAACTGGAATTAACTAAAAACCAAAAGACTGGGCACTCTGTGAGGGATTTTTTTTCTTCAATAATTTGAAATGGGAAGACTTTTTTGTTGTTTATTTTGATTTTTTGAGACAGGGTTTACTTGTGTAGCCATGGCTGTCCTGGAACTCACTTTATAGACCAGGCTGGTCTCAAGCTCACAGAGATCCAACTGCCCTGCCTCCTAAGTGCTGGGTTTAAAGGCATGTGCCACCATGCCCAGCCAGGAAAGACTTAATTAGGGTTACTATTGCTGTGATGAAACACTTTGGGGAGAGAGGGTTTATTAACAACAGTTCATCATCAAAAGTAGTGAGGGCAGGAACCTGGATGCAGGAGCTGAAGGAATGCTGCTTACTGACTTGCTTCCCATGACATGTTAGCATACTCAGCCTGCCTTTTGTTTTATTTTGTTTGTTTTGTTTTTCAAGACAGCCTTTCTACGTGTAGCCCTGGTTCTCCTGGAACTCATTCTGAAGACCAAGCTGACCTTGAACTCAGAAATCTGCCTGCCTCTGCCTACCAAGTGCTGGGATTAAAGGAATGCGCCACCACCTCCTGACTCATCCCACTTTCTTATAGAAGCCGGAACCACCAGACCAGGGATGGCACAAGTCCATTCTGAGGCCACATTAGTCACTAGGAAAATGCCCAAGCTGGGCAGTGATGGTGCACACCTTTAATCAATTGAGATTCCCTCCTCTCTGATGACTATCTTGTGCCAAGTTGCCAAAAAACTAACAAGTACAGAAGAACCACTTTAAATCCAGATCTTTGAGGTGGGAAGAGCCAGCTTTAAATTGGGCTACACCTTCTTCTGGCAGCCAATATAAAGGGCATGGAAGAAGGAAGCTTTTGCTCTTTGCTTACTTGCTCTTGTAAGTCCATTCCTTCACTGTATACTTCTTCAGGATTGTAGGGTATACTGGAGAACAGCAGAGGCATCCAGCTTTGTGAATTTAACTACTGGATTCTTGGGCTTTCTATTCACAGCCAGCCATTGTTGGACAAGCTGAACCACAGCCTGTAAGTGTACAAATAGACATAAATGGCATCTCGAAATGCTCCATGTAAACATACTAGCACATGACATTTGTGCCACCTCCAAACCACTGAACAAGTATAGACTTTACTGAATACAGAAATGGTTCACAGTCCACTCCCATTAAAATTCTTGAATACTTGCAAGGTGATATTTTACTACTTCTGCAATTAACATGTGTTGAGGACTTAATTCCCACTACTGAGACAGCAAATTTTGATAAACTTGCACACATGTAACAATAGTAGTGTCTTGGATGGGATGAACTATGAAGATTCTCTTCCAGAACCCTTCTATTCTCTACCAACCAGTGGTGCTCAGAAGCAGTTATAACACAAAATACAGAAAATGTATTAATCTACTTTATAGTACACTGACAAGCTCTTTCACATCTAGAGAGACAAGATTTTGCAAATGAGGACTTCTGTGTCCTTTATATACTCTCTATACACAACAGAGTAAAAAGTGGGTAGCCGTTGCTGAGGTAAAAGGCATGTCAGTTATGTAGGGAACATCCCTTCCCAGAAAAAGAATAGGACATGAGGAGAAAAGAGCAGGGAAACAAAAGGCCTTTGAAGGAACAAGTTAAGGGGTCTGGAGGACTGTCCACATACTCTTAACTATGGATGAGGAAGAGGGGTGAATGGGACCCCAGAATTCTTTCAGGACTGAGAAAGTGATTCCAGTATCTAGGTAGAACATGATGATGTGGCCAGACCCAAGAAGTGAGACCCAAGGCTCCTAGAGAGTAATTGGTGTGTGTTTAGTCAGGTTTATAGCAGAGCCTGGGCCTTGTCAGTCCTCAGCGGCCACGCCTAGTCAGTCCAAGGGAGGTGCTGGGAGGCTGGATACCCTTGGACAAGCAGTTTCCTAGTGGCAGCCTGATGGGCTTTCAGATCCAGGAGCAGAAGAACTGGGAGGTGAGATGGAAGACAGAAGGATGAGGAGGATGTGGGAAGGTGAACAAGAGGCACATAAAGAAGGCTTGGAACAGAGCAAGCAGAGGAAGCAAAGAACAGAGGAAGCAGATAAGGGACCTCTTTCAGTTTTCTTGTAGACACACAAAAGTTGTAAAGATCCTATATAATGGTAGGATCAAGGGAGTCATTAGGCAGCCATTTTGGCCGTTTATCTAGGAGGTATTGAGGCCAGCCTCGAGTACTGAAATGAAGAGCGTAGACGATCTAAGGTCTGGAGGGAGTTGTAGCCTTTTGAGATTTTGGAGAAGACAATCCAAAGGCAAATCAGTTGGGGTGGAGAGAGTGGATCCCATCACAAATGGTGGCTGGTCAGTCAAGGTCGAGAGCCAAGGGCATCCCCTGGGCTTTGAGTGTCTGATAGGCTTCTGGGAGGGAGGGGTCGTCCCTCAAGCTCTGTCACCAAGAGGGGAACTCAATGGTCCAAGACGAAATTTGGGACTTGTCGACAGACTGTTAGGGACAAACATAGGATTCCATCTGAGTAGCCACCAAAAGTGAAAGGAAAACTGCCAACCAAGCCAACTGAATGGAATGTGCATAACAGCTGCCCAAGGGAGTCCACCACAACCATTGAAAGTGCTGATGGGGTGCAGCTTCCCCAGTCTCACAGGACAGGAGGGATGCTGGGCACTTTTTAAGACAGTGAGCGTTGGAGACTTACCAACCACTTGATGTTGGATGAGGAGATCAGGAGCCAGGAGGACTGGAAAGTGTGGGGAAAGGGTTGAGAAACATTACTAGCCAATTTGCGCCATGGAACCTTGGTAAATTCTGATGATTTTAATTAAGGTAGTCAAAATAATAAATTTTGATGGCTGGACCTTGATGTTTTGGTAATTGGATGCTGGTGATCAGTCTCAGGAATGAGTTAGGCACAGCGAAGTAGCCGAATAAGGGAATAGACCTTGGTGGCTGGCTTTAGGGATATAATCTAATGCTTTTGCAGGGAAGAGGAACAGGGAAAGGGCAAAACCTGCTGGTGCCACATTTGCCATGCTGGTACCTGCTAGAGCCCTTCACAGACATTGGAATGTTGCAGGCCCAGAGGCTAATTAATTACCTTATCTCTGGTTGTCTTAGCCTGAAACAGCCATTCTTTGCCCACCTTTGTGCTGTAACTAATATCCTGTGACTAATAGAGAAGACCTGTAGAGTCTATTAGCAGTTTCCACCAACCCAAGAGCTAAAAATGTCATCAAAAAGATCTTGGGTCCATAGAAAATCTTCCCCCATTTTGTTATAACCAACTCTCTAATGTATCTCCCACCAATGTATTTTAAACTTGCCTTGAGTTACGACTTTCTTTGGTCTGTGAAACTATGAAGCTCTTTCCACACTGAAATGTGAAATTTAAAGAAACCTAAATCTGTATCACCTGAGCCATGGTTACTCAAAACAGATACAGGGTAAACTATGTCTTTTTTAAAGATGAGAGGTGTGGTTTTTGCATTGATAGTGCACCACCACCACCAACCACCACCACCACCACCACCACCACCACCACCACCACCACCAGCAGCAGCAGCAGCAACAGCAGCAGCAGCAGCAGCAGCTCGTGTGTAGAACCAGTTCTCATGATGGGGGCAAGCTCTTTATGTTTGGCCAGCTTGACTGTGTCCATCCATTCGGGGACTTTCAGCTTCCTGGACTTTATGAGGAAGGCTGCCAGAGCTCTGACGAACTCCTGCTGGTTAACATCTTCTACAGTAACTCCAGGCATCGTGTGGCCGTCACGCTGCTAGCCAGGGGAAAGGGCGATTATAACTCTTCTAATAACTTCTTATCCCATCAATCATCAGTGTCCCCTTTGAACCCCATATCTGAGACCTTCAAACATGAACTTTCCTTAAAAGAACTTTATCTTTTTAAATAATTTATTTACTTTTATTTTATGTGCATTGGTATTTTGTCTGTATATACGTCTGTGTGAGGGTGTCAGATCTTGGTATTACAGATGGTTGTGAGCTGCAATGTGGGTGCTGGGAATTGAACCCTGGTCCTCTGGAAGAGCAGTCCTTGCTCTTAACCTCACTAAGAGAACTTTATTAAGAAAGATAGGGTTTCATGATTATGTTACCATGGTTAGGCCATGAGGTTGGGGAGCATCATGAGTGACTGTGCACCATCCTAAAACTTCATGATGGTGCCACGAAGAGGAGAATGCTACAAACATTCAAAAACGATCAAGGGGGGTGCTGCAGATGCTGGGTATTGAGGCCAAGGCAGGTGGGTCTCTATGAGTCTACATCACGAGTTCCAGGACAGCCAGGGCTACACAGTGAAGGGCTCTACCAGGCCCAAGCATGGCAGCATTGCAGGCAGGTTTTGCCCTTCTACCCCGTTTCTTTTTCCTTGCTAAAAACTCTTATATTCCTAAAGGTCTAGTCCCCCATTTGGCCACTGACTTATTTATGAGACAAATTACTGAGGTTCAAGAATCAAACTTCGTTATTTTGACTAACCTAATTAAAATACCCAGTCAGCACTTCCCAACATGTCTCAACTCATTCTAACACAGACCTCCTCCCTTTTCCTCTTAAAGCAAACACCTGCGAAGCTATTTGCTGCTGTTTCTGCCCACTTCAGATTCATCTACCTTGTCTCTTTGCCTTGCTCACAACCACCTATAACAGGATCTGATAACAACCCTCTTCTAACATGCATTCCTACATGTGGACAGAGCATTCATATATAATATATAATGGCATATATATTAATATTAATATTAATATTAATATTGATAAATACTGGGCTGAATATTAAGTGTTATAAAAAATTTTAAACCTAATTACAGAAGTATTTAAGAAACTCAAAAAGTGAGAGAAATGTTAGTTCCTTGAGGAACTCGATTGCCAGTGGCCCTGAAGATGAATATCATCCAGCATTTTCAAAGTCTGTGAACGTGCTCTCAAATGTGAGAATGTCCTAGTCCGGGACTGAGCTGTAGGCTCTTGGACACGGTTCTGCTCTTTTGATTGGAATGGACTCTTTGGTGTTCCTGTTGTTGTTGTTTAGTTGATGAAATTATTTGATTCTGTTTATCCTTTGAGATAAACTCTGTAACTAATTTTGAATTTTTGTTACCAACAGTTAAAAGTCTATTTACAATACAACTTGTTGTTCATCTAAAAGGAATATTCTCTATAGGCATAACTCTCTAAACAGAATTTTTTATGGTTAAAGCAATGACTGACTACTCAAAAAGCATTTCAAACAATGGGAAAGCATGTTTAGTCACAGGTTTTAAATATCCATTTAGTAAAAGTACAAACAATGCTATTTTTGTTGTTTTATTTTTGGTTACCATTATTTTATTTTTTTATTTTTTTTGTTTTTTTTGAGACAGGGTTTCTCTGTAGCTTTGGAGCCTGTCCTGGAACTAGCTCTTGTAGCCCAGGCTGGTCTCGAACTCACAGAGATCCGCCTGCCTCTGCCTCCCGAGTGCTAGGATTAAAGGCGTGCGCCACCACCGCCCGGCTTTTGGTTACCATTATTAAGAACAAATCAATACTTAAGGAAATATTGTTGTAAAGAATCAAGAATTAATTTTATCTCAGAGTATTCAGTTGACCTTAAATTTTATTATTTTTAACTTAGTTGCAACTGTATCTATTTTAAAATAATTCTCTTGCAAAATTTTAATCTTAACATTATTATAAATACAAAAATTAGGAAATAATTTTAGTGAAGTAATTTTAAATGAAAGCCCAGGAGGCTGACTTAAAAGCATAGAAAAAAACATGGTATCTGTGATATCCAACAGTTATAAATACAGGTAAATTAAACATGGTATCTGTGATATTCAACTTATAAATAAAGGTAAATTAAATGTGATATCTGTGATATCCAACAGTTATAAACACAGATAAGGGGCTGGAGAGATGGCTCAGCGATTAAGAGCATTGCCTGCTCTTCCAAAGGTCCTGAGTTCAATTCCCAGCAACCACATGGTGGCTCACAACCATCTTGTAATGAGATCTGGTGCCCTCTTCTGGCCTGCAGGCATATATGCAGACAGAATATTGTATACTTAAAATAAATAAATAAATATTTAAAAAAATAAACACAGGTAAATTAATCATGGTATCTGTGATATCCAACAGTTATAAAAACAGGTAAATTAATCATTTTGTTTGCATTACCAAACTTAAAAAATATTTGTTAAAGATTTAAGGTAACAGGTACTTTGAATTAATTGTTTTTGTTAGAATGCATTTATTTTTAGTAGTGTTTATGGAGCATTAAAAAAGAAGATAAAGCATCAAGAGCAGGAAATAGCTTGAAATTTATGATTTAGTATTATTATCATCATCAAAAGACTTTCTCTGCATAGCCCTGGCTGTCCTGGAACTTGCTCTGTAGACCAGGCTGGTTTCTTTTCTTTTTTTTTTTTTAAAGATTTATTTATTTATTAATTTATTATGTATACATTATTCTCAGTATTCTGCCTCCATGCCAGAAGAGGGCGCCAGATCTCATTACAGATGGTTGTGAGCCACCATGTGGTTGCTGGGAATTGAACTCAGGACCTTTGGAAGAGCAGGCGGTGTTCTTAACCACTGAGCCATCTCTCCAGCTCCCCAGGCTGGTTTCAAACGCAGAAACCCACCTGTCCTTACCTCCTGAGTGCTGGGATTAAGGTGTGTGCTACCACTACCCCATTTAAATTTTTTTTAATTTAATTGTTTTATTATATATGTATGAGCATTCTATCTGCATAAATATTTGTGCACCACCTGCAAAACTGTTGTCTGAAGAAGTCAGAAGAGGGTGTTGGGTACCCTGGAGCTAGAGTTACAGGTAGTTGTGAGAAACCATCTGGGTGCTGGGAACTGAACTTGGGTCCTCTGTAAAAACAACAAATACTTTTAACCTGTGAGCTGCCTCTGCAGCACAGGATGATTAAAACTGAATTTTTTAAAAAAAATAAAAAAATAAGGTGAATAATTCTTTCAAATTTATCATTATGTTATGACACATTAAGATGATTGGGTGAATTCAAAGTGGGTTTTTAAAAATGACAATCAAAAAATATTGTTTTATCTTATATAGATCTAGCTAACATGGATTTTGAAAAATCCATTTTTTTATTTTTTGCTTTTAAAGAGGTGGTAATGATTTAAAAATTCCTTAAGGTGTGGTATTCTTATACACCCCACATACATACAAGACATATGTAAAAGCATAGACACAAGTTATCCTCTTAACCTTTGAAATAGAGAGGTTGGTCTCTCCAGGGAGAGCAGTTGCCCAGCAGGAAAGGGAACATCCTGGAGCAATCATTGATTAAAGCTGCCATACACCCCCAGCTGTAAAGAGCGTTTGCTGAGCCAGAGTCCCGGACCAGGATCAAGGAGATACCCTTGACCAGAACTGAGTGGTTAGTATGTCTTGCCTTTAAAACAGTTTAAAATTTCAATTTAAAAACCCATGTAAATTGTCCCAAAATTTAGGGCCATTGGCTATCTCTGCTTATTTTACCTACATGGTAAATAAACACTGAATTAAACATACTTTTTGTCTTTTACCAAATTTTGTTCCTTCAATTTTTAGGTGTACTATGAGCCAAAATGAATCTGGACCAAGCTAACAACTCTATATGCATTCTTACTTAAAGCCATTTTGGTACTAAGTACACTACATTAAAAAAAACTAAACTAAACATTAATCACGTATAGACAGTCTGCATGCACATAATAATTCATATATTTTAATAAGGGCAGTTTTGAATATTATTGCTTATTGGGATTATATTTTCTATAATTATAAAAGGAAGCAACATAAGTATCTCCAGTAAACATGTATATCTATAGTCCAGCCTTAATAAAATTCCTTACATTTAACAGTTTTATATTAGGAATATTTTGATGAAATCATATGAATGTTATCTTACTCATTACACAAATGTGATAAAAACTGTGTAAGTTAGAATCTGTTTTGAAAGGAAATCCTTATCAAAAACTGTAACATTACATTACATAGCTCAATGAAAATTTTGACTCAACCAGGTGGTGGTAGTGCATGTCTTTAATTCTGGCACCCGGGAGGCAGAAGCAGGTGGGTCTCTGTTAGTCTGAGGCCAGCCTGGTCTACCGAGTGAGTTCCAGGACAGGCTTCAATGCTACACAGAGAACCCCTGTCTTGAAGAACAAAACAAGAACAAAAATTTAAAAAAAAATTTTTTTTTTTTACTTTTTATTAGGGAAGGGGGTGTTCCACAGTGGGGTGAAGGGACAGGAGGGGGGCAGGAAAAGAGGAAGAAGAGAAAGGGGGAAGGGAGAGGGGGAGAGAGAGAGAGAGGGAGAGAGAAAGGGAGAGAGAGGGAGAGAGAGGGAGAGAGAGGGAGAGAGAAGGAGAGAGAGAGAGAGAGAGAGAGAGAGAGAGAGAGAGAGAGAGAGAGAGAGAGAGAGAGAGAGAGAGAGAGAGAGAGAGAGAGGGGAAGCAGAGAAGTGGGGAGAGAGGCAGAGGTGAAGCTGCCTCTCCGAGAAGAAGATGAAAAAAAAAGAACAAAAAAAATTTTTGATGCTAACAAGTGTTTTATATAAACAATTAGCATTTTAAGGTTTATGAAACTTTTTTATGTAGGAGAAATATACTACTACTCAACCTCTACTGTAAGGCTGGTAACCCTGAGAACTCCTTGATCAATGTAGCATGTAATGGATACATTCCTACTCCCAAAGAGAAGAGGGGCAGACATGTCCACGTGCAAGGTTTATGAAACTTTTTACCATACCAAAATTTAGAATGTTTAGAGTATCCAGATTTGTAAAGTAGTTTGTATTTACTTGTTTGTACCTTTTTCTTTTCACCTTTATTGATTTTTTGTGGATTTCACATCATACATTCAGATCCCACTCATCTCCCGTCCCCTTGCATCCACCCTTTCTCCCTGCAATCTCCCCCTCAAAACAAAGCCAAATTTAAAAGAAAAACCCCAAACCAAACAAAACAAGGAAACAAAACGAAGGAGAAGTAGGAGGAGGAGGAGAGGCTGATGGTGGTGGTGGTGGAAGCTGTGGTGTGGCTTGTTGAGATGCACAGTTTACCTGTTAGTCTGGTCTTCACTTGCAAGTGTTCATTGCCAGGAGTCATTGGTCTGGCTCAAGGCTTCTCTGGCTTCTTCTTAAAGAATCAGCTCTTAGATTTGTTGATTTTTTTTATTGTTTTCCTTGTTTCTAATTCATTGATTTCTGCTCTTATTTTTATTATTTCTTGCCTTTGACTGGGTTTGGGTTTGTTTTTGTTTTCTGGTTTTTTTTTTCTCTCATTTCCTGAGTCACATCACCAAGCCATTCATTTGTGCTTTCTGAGTTCTTAAATATTGGCCCTTAGAGCCATGAATTTCCCTTATAGAACTGCTTTCAATGTATCCAAGAGGTTTTATTTGTTGAATTTTCATTTTCATTTAATTCCAAGACATTCTTTATTTCTTCCTTGATTTCTTCTTTGACCCATTCATCACTCAGTAACGAATTATTTGGTTTCTCTCCATGAGTTCTAATGTTTACTAGACACTTGTTTGCTATCATTTTTTGTAGATGGAATGGTGGGCTGTGTCCTGCCACCTGGCTAGCTTTACCCAAAATAATTACATGGATTATTTAAAAAGAATACAATTGTATTCTTTTAAACATTGCCTGGCCCATTAGTTTTAGCCTCTTATTAGCTAATTCTCACATCTTGCTTTAACCCATATTTAGTAATCTGTGTAGCACCATGAGGGGTGGCTTATCAGGAAGATTCTTAACCAGCGTCCATCTTGGAGAGGAGATATATGGCATCTGCCTGAAGCGTCTGCCTGACTCAGCTTTTTTTCTCCCACAATTCTGTTCTGTCTACTCCACCTATGTTCTGACCTATCAGGCCAAGCAGTTTTCTTTATTAATTAACCAGTCAAACAACAGATATACAGATGACCCTCCTCCATCAAATTTTAAGTTTTAAATTGTGGTCAAAAAGGTTGTAAGGAGTGATTTTAATCTTTTTTAAGTTGTTAAGATTTAAATATCCAGGATATTGTCCATTTTAGAAAAGCTTCCATGTGCTGCTGAAGAGAACGTGTATTCTTTGGTGTTTGAGTGGACATTCAGTAGTTATCTGTGGAATCTATTTAGAGTATGATGTCAGTTCATCCTTCTGTTTTTTTGTTTATTTTTTGTACAGATGGCATGTCTGTTGGAGTAAGTAAGGCATTGAAATCTCCTCCTACTAGGTTGGTGATTGCTATTTAAATCCAGTTGCAGATTTTTTTTAATGGAATTAGTTATAGCAGAATTTGGTGCATGTGTGTTTAGGACAGTAATGTCTTCTTGGTTACCGGTTCCCTTTATTAGATGAAGTGTCCCTTTTTAATCTGTTCTGATTAGTTTTACTTTGAAGTCTATTTTGTCGGACGTTAGAATAGTGATGTATACTTGCTTCCTGCCTTCATTTTTGTTGAATTCAAGGAAGACTTTAATTTCTTTATTTCTTCCTTGACCCAGGAGTGGTTCAGTAATTGACTGTTTAATTTCCATGAGTTTGTAGGCTTTCTGAGAGTAGTATTGTTGTTAAATTCTAACTTTAATCCTTGGTGATCTGATAAGACACAGGTGGTTACTCCAATTTTTTTGTTTCTCTTATAACTTATGTTAACCCATAATTCTTGTCTGTGTTAGCCACATGGCTTGGTAGTTTCTTCGGCGAGGCAGTCATGTTTTTATTGCTCTGTGTCTGGCTTCCTCTTTCTCTGGGTGACAACTGCAGACTGAAACTTCCCTCTTCCCAGAATTCTTGTTCCCCCGCCTCTACTTCCTGACTGGTTGCTCTGCCTATACTTCCTGTTTGGCTACTGGCTAATCAGCGTTTATTTAAAATACAAGTGACAGGATACAGATCATTATCCCACAGCAGGTATGGTTAAACCAATATATACAATCTTTAACAAAAAATTAACTTGAAACATAACAAATGGCTTAGAATTTAAAAAAAATCTATACTAGCTAATCTTAGTTTGCTATAACATACTATGTATATGACAACTCTTCTAAAAATATACTGTATATGTAACTTAGATTCAACTCTTGTTCAAAAAATAGTTTTATAAAAAAATGAAGATTTTAAATAATAGCCATTATGGTTAAATGGTACATGCTCTATGACTTCACCAGCATCTTAAGCAGACCACATTGGTATAATTCCATTGACAGTGGTTTCTGTCCCACCCAGTCCCAAAGAAGCACATGGAGGCCTACATTAATTATAAATTGGTTGGCCTATTATCTCAGGCTTTCTTATTAAGTAACTCTTACATCTAACAGTAACCCGTAATTCTTGTCTGTTTTAGCCACATGGCTTGGTACCTTTTATCAGCAGGGTGTTCTCATCTTGCTTCCTCTGTGACTGGGTAATGACTGCAGACTGAAACTTTCCTCTTCCCAGAATTCTCCTATTCTGGTTGCCCCACTCATGCTTCCTCCCTGGCTACTGGCCAATTAGCAATTTTATTAAACAAGTACAAGAGACAAATCTTTACAGGGTACAAGACCATTGTCCCGCAGCATAATTCAACTAAGGAAACTCATAAAATTTCTTAGTCCTACTGAGCTTTTGTTTTATCATTGTATTCTCTTTTTAAAGACAACAGAAGGTCTCTAAAATATCTTTGACTAGGATGGACTTTTATACGATAATAAATAAATTCTTAAGATTATAAAGTTATACTCAGGTTAACAGAATCTAACATAGAGATGTAGGTCTAACCATTTATATCTCTGCTAACTGATCAGCACCAGGCTTGTAGAAAATTTTAAATAAAAACAATATATGTTTAATAAATATATAATCAAGTATATCTATGTACATATTTTATAAATATGGTATATTTGGTAAATAAGGTTTATAAATTCCTAAGGAATAACAAGGTCAACAGTAATTGACTTGAGGATATTTGTCTAGCCTCCATCCACCTTTGCTAACCTTGGTAAACTTTAGGTATTTGGATGCTTTTAAGTTTTATTTTGATGCTAAAGGATTTTTTCTGAAGTATGAAGATAATTTTATTAGAGTTTAAAAGGAGAATGGTCAGGCAGGCAAGCAGTAAAGCAGCTGCCTGGAGGGGAGAAGGAAAAAGCTGGGTATTTGAACTGACGTGAAGGTCAGATATGTGGCTGGCAAGTGGCCATGGGGCAAGGAGAAGAGAAGCTTTAGAGAAAATGAAAGGAAGTTCAAAATATTGAGCAGGGGGAGCCCAAAATGTTACGGAAAGCATGATTAGAAGAGAGAAGGAAAGGCACAATCACAAATGGGAGACGTACACTCCTGTATGGCTTTGCCCTAAAGCCTCCGCCGTCGGGGGAGCGTGGTGGTGGGGGGCAGTAATACAGTCTCTCTTTAAAGGACTAATTATTCTGCCTATCTCTTTATCATGGACTACCCCTATGTTTCAAGGGGTATTCCCTTAGCCAAAGTGACTGAACCAGTCTACTTGCATTGTTAGCTCTCCACCCCCTAGAGATGATGCTGAAGTATTTTTAATTAATCTTCAACTCTAATTTTTAAGACTTAAACTTAACAAAGATAAAACTGTAAAGTCTTAATCTTTTAAAAAATACGAACTCAAAAACTGTTACATAACTCATTTAGTAACAAGCTTTATTCAACTCCTATATGTGTTTGCAAGTTTAAGCCTAAAGCAAGTAACTAAAAACAAAGTTTAACTTTGTCATTTATTCTGGGAGAATGAATGTACTTTCAGTTGTAGCAGGCATTGTAGCAATAGCTACTTCTTCAAGTAACTTATTTGTGCCTTCAGGATGTGCCCAGGCTTGATCACATATATACCCCTTCAATTCGATGAAGGATTACTGTTGTGCACATCCAATTGTATGATATTGTGGGTCAGCTAATGCCTACTTCATGATGGAAGTGCAGGTTAAATAAGTACTGGCCCCATGTCAAGCACTCAGTTTACACTAAGGGTAAAAAGCTGTCTTTAAATGGCAGTCTTTGTCTAAAAATGGCAGTCTATGTGTCTTTCCAAAATCCCATGGGTCTCTGCTGTGTTTCACATGCAGAATCTTTCAAATGTTCTAAACAGTGTCCCTGTCTGTCAGATACCTCGAGTTCCATCAGTTCCCCCGAATCATATGGCCCAAATGGCACAGCTTGTACAGTAGTCTGGACTTGTTGCAGAGCATTATCCTATTCTGGACCCAACTCAAAGCTAGTGTTTTGTGCTCAGGTCAGCAGCACATATACTAAAATTGAAATGATGCAGAGATTAGCATGGCCCCTGAGCAAGGATGACACAGAAATTTGTGAAGGGTCCAGATTTTTGAACATTTTCATCTTTCTTAGATAAATCTTATTTTACCTTTGGTACATAAAATCAACCTGTTGATTTGTTTCCCATATGTGTAAGTAAACCAGAATGACCAAGAATGCTTTGAGTTATTGTCTGACAATACATTTTCAGTTTAAGAACAAGACTGACTGGTGGTCGGGTAAGCTTAGTTTGCTACTTATATTAACCATTTTTCATTCACTGGATTGATGTATTCATATAGATCTTCAACAATTAACACAATAAGTTATTTTTAAGCTAGGCACTTTACCAATAACTGGCAACACAAAAAAATAATAAAAATTTAAACTCTGATAAACTCCTATATTATTCTTTCCTCTGCAATATTCTGGCTTAGTGTATCATTGATTTCCTGGTACTGACAATAAGAAAAATGTGGAATGTGTACACAGCTTTTCTTATAAATTCTATATCTGCAACATAATAATTAATTAACTATTAATTAGCTTGCTCTAAAATTAATACAAATTCTTTGTGAAGTTCCATATGTTTTTGCCTTATGCTATAAAGTCTACCTAGTTAATTAGGATTGTCTGTGTCCTTTTGAAAAAGTACCGCCACCTGTTTTTGTCTTTTCCCTTGGGGCTCAGGGATTTATGTATAAAAGGAAAAGCATATATGTATAAGATGCAGAGCGATTGCATCAACCAAGGTTGAGGGATGATTTCAAGGATACAATCTCTTCCTTTCACACCACTGCACCACTCAGGACCGATATACATATGAACTCACAGAGACTGTGGAAACACAGTCACGGCCTGGACAGATCCAAGCTCTGAGAGGGGAAAATGGACATGGGCTCCCACCCTTTACCAAGAAGCTACCTGTAACGGATACCTGCTGTTAAAAACGTATTTGGTTTTTCCAGTGAGTCTCAATGGGCATATTAACCACACTTCAGATTAAACCCCATGCCTAGAAGTAGCATGGCAACAAAAGATGCTTTTGTAGAGTTTTTGTCTCATATTGCTTTGTTTGGGATTTTTTTGTTTTATTGAGTTTTTGCTTGTATATTTTAGTTTCTGTTTTTGTGGGGTATTTGTGTGTGTGTGTGTTTCTTTTGTTTTTTTTTTTTTTTGAGACTGGGTTTCTCCGTGTAGCTCTGGCTGTCTTGGAACTCCTTCTGTAGACCAGGCTGGCTTCGAACCACAGAGATCCACCTGCCTCTGCCTCCTGAGTGCTGGGATTAAAGGCATGTGTCACTGCTGCCTGCCTGACAAAAATTTTTTAATTAAGGAAAAGTTGGTTGGTTATTACTATAACATTTTTGTCAGTATTGCCACAGTAGGTATATATTGCAGGCAGATCATTATTTTAAGTTGCAGGGTTCACAACTGGGTAAGATTGATAGTTACTTTTATTTTCTGGTAGTCTTTCTAGTACCTTATACCACTGCGAATTCTAGTTAATAGACATGAAACATCTAGTTGAGCACAAACTGGATTTTTCCATGTTTATAATTTATATAATTATAAACAAGTGATATGTTCAGCAGCAGGGTTTACTGTCAGGTTGTCAAGGGTAACCAATAGCATTGTGAGTAGCTTATATTATTTGCCTGTGTGGGGTGTCTATTGTACCTGACTTTGGATATTGTAAACAGACTTTTAGAGTATGGAATTTTTAAAGACTTTTAAAGTTGTACTGTATTTTATATTATGATATATGGCATCTTGGAGGACAGGTAAGAAAGGAA
The DNA here is from genome assembly GCF_903992535.2 of Arvicola amphibius. Taxonomy (NCBI): domain Eukaryota; kingdom Metazoa; phylum Chordata; class Mammalia; order Rodentia; family Cricetidae; genus Arvicola; species Arvicola amphibius. The sequence continues at coordinate 113,488,082 of NC_052056.1, read as the reverse complement.
AGTGATGTGTTTGTCAAGTTGTCAAGGAGTGAACTTGTGTTGACTAATGTTGATTGTCAAATTAACACAAATGGGAAGATATAATCTCAGTTTAAAAACTGCCTAATTCAGATAGGCCTGTGGGCAAGTCTGTGGAGCATTTCCTTAATTGCTAGTTGATGTAGGAGGACCCAGCTCGGTATAGGTAGTACCATCCTTGGGTAAGTGGGCCTGAGCCTATAAATGAGGTAGGTGAACATAAACTTGAAGGAAGCTGCTAAGCAGTGTTTCCCCATCTCTTTCTTCTTTAAGCCCCTGCCTTGAGTTTCTGCCCCGGCTTCCCTTACTGATGACTATAACGTATAAACTAAAATTCCTAAATTGCTCCTTAAGCTGCTTTTGGTTATGATGTCATCAGAGCAACACCACAGCCCAAATGTAACATTGCAGGCCTGCACTAGCGTGACTCTGACTCTTTGGAATATTGTTTTTCAAGACAGCTGTCAATACCCACATTTTATTTTGGTTCTTAATAAAACGCTTGGTGTGATGTAACTACTATCGTTTGTCTAGACATTGTTTCAATATTTAACACAAAGATTCATTGGAGGAGTCCCCCTTGAACAACTAAGAGACAGTATTGGAGCTCACGGATTTTTAAAAGGCTTTTTAAGCTCTTGCGAAAGGTTGTCTTCGTCTCCTCACCCCTCCCGAGGTTTTTCTTCGGCGTTTATTGTAGAATCAAGTGTCCCAGCGATCAGCAAAAGCAAAATCCGACCGGGTGCACAGGAACCGAGGAGCGTCCCCACTGCGGGGGGTCCTCTGTGACGCAGAGAGGAGCGCTGACGGAAGTGACGCGTGACGTCCTGCGTGCGGCGGCTGCGTCTGGTAGCAGGAGAAGATGGCGGTCTCCACAGGTCGGTTCCTAGCCCCGGTCCGTCGCGCTGTCGCTGCTGGCTGTTCGGGCGGTCGCGCGGGGCTGTGGGTGCGCAGTGCGGAGGGCCACGCGGGACGCGGCGGGGGAGAGCGGGTGGCGGGGAGGTCGGGCCGCGTGTCCGAGCCCACGGGGACGGCAAACCTGCGCGCCCACTGCCCGCGGCGCCCTGCGGGAGCCCCGACTCAGCAGGCCGCCGCCGCCTCCGCCGCCTCTGCCGCGCCGGGGTGGGATGTGCCGGGGCGGCCCGGCCTGGCGGGTGTCCCCGCACGTCCGCGAGGGATCCTGGATGGCGCTGGGGGGGTCTCGGCTGGGATCCCACCAGACACGTGCGGGAGGACAGGACTAACCGGGAGGACGGCCGCTGTTTCCAATGAGGGAACGATGATTTCGCTTAGCCGGCCGAATGTGTGCTGTTTTTTTATTTAAGCGAAAAACTACAGTACCCTGCGCAAGACGAACGCCAATTGCAGAGCAGTTGCTGCTTAGCTGAGGGTTCGATTCCCATTTACAGTGTTCGGTTTCCCATTTAGGAAATTGTAATTTAAGTGTTGATGGGGCTTAGAGATTTGACGACTTAATGTAAATTAAACCAGGTTCAGAGTGTGGAGTTTTAGCATTTAAAGATGATGGCTCATAAGATTTATATTTTTCTAGTTTTTGTTGAATCTAGGTTGTAGAAATGGAAGAGGTTGGGAGGCTGTTGGGATTGTTACATTACCTATATATACATTTTTCACAATGATTAAGTCTTACCTTCGTTGTGTGTCATAGACAGTAAATTCTTCAGCAGTTTTATCTCGGGGAAGTAAATCACCCTTCTGGCCAGAGCTGATTTAGACCAAGGATTATTTTTAACGTGACATTTGAATGCTCTAACTCTGATTTCTTTACTCTTTATTAGAAATGTATGTTCTTATGAACCGAACCATGATTTTTAAGAGTTGTGCTCAATACTTCAAAATTTAAGTAATAAAATGGTGCATTATAATATGAAAAAATGTCTGTGATTGCATTTGTTTATTGAAACATACTTAACACTACTCTTATGAAAGAATGTTCGTTATTTTGAAAAGACCAGCAGTTATATTTATGAATGGCACAGAACTTTTTGTTAAGCTGTTTTGTTCTTGGAAATTGAATGTATACTATAAATAAGCTTTGGATTATTCGTGTCTTTATTCCATATTAGATACCTGTATCCTGTTTGTCATTTTCACCGGTTTTAGGCCAATGAAGTGGGAAAGCTTTGGTATAATTAAAATACATTTTAGAAAATTGGACTTATTTATTTATATTTTTGAGTCAGGGTCTCATGTAGCCAGGCTTGCCTTCTACTCTAACTGAAACAAAGTTTGGAGGAAAATGATTCAAATTAGACCAAGAATTTCTGTTGAGAAGATTTTGAAACCAAGGAAGTAAAAGCTTATACATAACTGGTACTCTCTTCCTAATGAGTAACTGGAGTATTCGTCAAAGGATGACCTTTATTTTAGTCTAGATAATGACTTTCATATATTTCTTACTAGATGAATTCAGCTTTTACACACTTACTTCTCACGCGGAAGTGTGTTTGCAGTTTCCTCATTCCTTTCCCTGTGTGTCAGGAGGATTTCGTAAAACTTAGCTTAAACATTACTCAGGGGAAAGGATGTTTATTAATATTTAGTATCTGTAAAATTTGATTCATTTATTTTAATTTACCGTGTAAAAAAGAAATTTTTATGTGCTCTGTGGTGGTGTCTATACCTATAATCCCAGCACTGGTGTAGGATTGAGTTCCTCATGCGCCTGGCCTGCATAATGAAGTCATTAGCTTGAGCTAGATAGTAAAGTCCGCCTCAAAAGGAAACAAAAACCAAATACACTGCTGTAGTAGTTTTTAGATTTACAAAAAATATTGTGATGATGGTGAGGTGGGCATATCTCCCCTTGATTGCGTAGTGTAACACGTTTGTCAAAATTAATGGCCCAGTATGTTAACATGTTGTAAGTCCAAATCATATTTCCAGTTTTTAGCTTAGGTCACCTTTTGGTATTAAGTACCCAATTTAGCTATCACGTTACATTGTAACATGAAATATTAAAAACAATCCCTTAGATTGTGTTAGTATTGTGATGGTACTGTAGTTTTTTGAATGAAGATGCATGGGAAACTTAGGGGTAAAAATGAAATTTTACCTTTGTGTAGGTCTGTGTTAGGAAAGGAAACAAAGACAAATATTCTTCTCAGAAGTGGTCAGAGTTGTGTGTACTGAGAGACTAATGTGGCAGTATTCTGATTTTCTTACTGCTCTAGACCTCTGCTCTTTAGCTGTGTCACTTAATCACTAACTCTTGTTTTCCTGATGTGTGGATGCCAATGCTCACAAGTAGTACTGCAAGAAGATGACTTGAGCCTCGCTGGAGAGATGGCTCAGAGGTTAAGAACACTGGCTGTTCTTCCAGAGGTCCTGAGTTCAATTCCCAGCAACCACATAATGGCTCACAACCATCTGTAATGAGGTCTGGTGCCCTCTTCTGGCACAGATGTGTACATGCAGGAGGAACATTGTATACATAATGACTTGAGCCTCAGAACTGTGTGATAGAAGAGTTGAACTCTATGTATTTCCAGCCGGAAACTTTGATTACTGGCTTAGAAGATTTTTCTTGATGTTCTTGATATACATATGTTCTTGATAAACTCTTGATACTGTGATCAAATAATATAGCCCCGTCATACAGACAATCCTTTCTGTACAGAGTGGTTTGGGGAAGTAAAAATGGCAGTGAAATTTGTGTGTAATAATTAAATGAAAAGGTTATTCTGAAATCTTTTAAACTGTCAAGACATGAAAAACTCTTGTTAACTACAAATGTGAGGATAGTAGTAAAATTAATAGCTTAGACATATTAAAGACATTACTGTTTCATTTTCTGATGAAACACTTGCCAAATGTAGTTTGATTACCACTCTTTTCTTCTAATTACATAAGTTAGGATACAGAACAAGGAGCTTCCTTCTCAAGATTTGGTGAATAGGTAAATACTTGTAAATTTTATTATCCATCAGTATTTTACCCTTTGTCTCCTCAGTGTTATGGACTGTCAGAGATTGCTGTGTGGAGGTTTTTCAGTACTATGGCATTGTCCTTTGGATTTTGTTGGTACTGGGATTGAATCTAGGGATTGTGCTCTATTCCCAGCCCTGTTTTGATTTTTTTTTTTCATTTGATACAGGGTACTGCTGCTTAGTTGCCTGATAAACAGTCCTTGAACTTGTGATTCTCCTGTCTAAACCTTCTGAGTAGCTGTGGTTACAGGCCGGTAGCACCAGAACTATTTGAAATCATTCTTTTCTTATAACCAATTGTTCCATTTGTGTGGATGAAGTATCTTGGAAGACGGAGGCTGGAGAATTTCAAGGTCATCCATCCTTGGCTGGAGGTGTAGACTGCTCTTACACTTGGCTACATCATAGTTTGTTTTGCTTGTGTATGTGTATACGTGCATGCCTCATGGGATACACGAGCCCCTTTGTCAAAACAAAGGACTGGGAAGATGCTCAATCAGTGTGGTGTCTTTGGGGAAGCATGGGTACCGTAGTTACAATCTCCAGAACCCACATACAGCTGGAGGGCACAGGTAGAGTTCATTGGTGACCTAGTGTTTGGGGTGGTGTGGGCAAGACAGGCGGATTTCTAGAGCTTATGGCCATACTCTAACTAATCAGTAAACTCCAATTTCATGGGAAAAACTATCTCAAAGAGTGAAGAAGATGTTGAGGAAGGCATTTGATGTTGACCTCTGGCCTCCACATATACACACCGTGTACTTGATGTACTTGATAGCATAGGATGGTGGAGGAAGTTTGGAGTAGTTGGGTTGGTGTTAATTACACCGTGCCAATGGAAATTTATGCAAATGAGAACTATTCATACCAAGGTTACCTAACTGAAAATATTCACCTAGTAATTAATTTGGGAACTCTTTCACATTAAACTTCAAAGTAGGTAGAAAACATGTTGACTGAACAATAAAATTCATTGCTTGAGAACTGTTGTAGAGTAAGTCTGAATGATGGAAGATAGGCTGTCCGACCAGGTTTGGGAGTGGTGTTTTGTTTACAGAGTTGTAGTTCTTTTGTCTGAGAATAAAGACATTTTCAGTTTAAGTTAGAATCTTACAAAGCTTCAGGCTACAAAAGAGAAGTCTGAACCTTAAAGTCCTTACACTTGTTGAATAATAGTTGTAATAGACAGTACATTTTAACTCCGCTATCTTCTGAGCCATTTATTTGTAGATGAGCAGTAGAACTCTAGGCATGAAATGGCTTTGTTGAAATTATTTAAATGAATAACCCAGCCATAAGGCCAAACTTGAGTTATGGAACATGGGATGAGTAATACATAAACTTTGTTGCTAGCTCTTTTTTTGACATCATTTTGTTAATAGTCCTTGCTAGTCTTTTGAGCAGATTCTTTTATCGTTTTAGTGCCGCTCTGGTTTATGTGTTCTTTGGTTTATTTGTGCATATCTAGTGATGCGAAACCAGCTGTGATGACTAATGCCTGGAATCCTGCACTTGAAGCAAGAGAATTGCTGTAAATTTGAGGACAGCCTGTGCTACATAGTTCCCGGTCAGACTAGGCAAAAGAGTCTAACTAAAAACATGGAAGCAGGAGGAAAAATGGAAAACTAGTGATGTTATTTCATGAAGAAACTAATGATAGAGGTTAAAGACATAGATTATTAAAACTTCATCCTTTATGGGATGAAATGATGTATTTAAAATTTAAAAAAATGGGCAGACAGATTAGTTGGCTCAGTGGTTAAGAGCACTTGCTGTTGTTAAAGAGGACCCAGGTTTGGTTCCCAGCACCCATGTAGTTTTTAATCATCAGTGACTCTATTCTAGGTAATCCCATGTCTTTTTTTTTGACCTCCACAAGTAATAGACTTATGTGTGGTACATATACATACGTTTAAGCAAAGTGCTTGTGCACATAAAACCTAATTAAAAAAGAAAAAGGAAAACTGTCTATAGTGTCTAAATATTGTTTCACATTAACAGATTTTTTTGTAAGATTTTTTTGTAAATTTGGCATTTCAGCACAGTAAAAATGTAATTGTTTTTGTAAGGATAGTTATAAATTACTTTCTTTTTGAAGTTATTTTGAGGGAAGGAGGGAAAAGAAGGTTATTGGTAATGCTGTGAATGGTTGATACGGGGTCATTTTTATAGTGGGTCTAGACCCAGTATGATTCATTAAGTCTTAAACCTTTCTTTATCCTATCTATTATTCCTAAAGTGGCCCTTTTTGGTGTGGGTGTGCTGCTGGGGATTGAACCCAAGTACTTGTGAGTGCTAGGGAAATGCTCTGCTGAGCTATTCTCCCCACCCCCAAACTAAATCTTTCAGAACTACCTCACTTACCCATTTTCCCAAATAGGCCTTTAGACAAGACCGCTGTCTTAGTTACTGTGTTCTTGCAACCATGACAAAGGCAACTTGTAGGAGAAAGAGTTTCTTTGGGGCTTATGGTTTCAGGGGATTAGAGTCTGTGACCACCATGACACCAGATAGTCAGGTGTAGTTCTAGATCTGTAGCTGAGAGCTCATATCTTGTGATACACAACCTTGGGGCAGAACAAGCACAGCGGGTATGGTGTGAATCTTTAGACTCAAGGCACTTTCCCAGAGATATATCTCCTCCAACAAGGTCATACCTAATTCCAAACAGTTTCATCAACTGGGGACCAAGTATTCATATTTGCCTTTGGGGATCATTCTCATTTAAACTGCCCTATTCCGCTTCCTGTCCTTATAAGCTTATAACTCCATTATAATGCAAAATGCATTTAATTCCACTTAAAAAGTTTTCATAATCTTTTATAGTCTCAACACAGTTTAAAAGTTCAAAGTCTTAGACTCAAGTCAATCTCTTAATTGTAGCCCCATATAAAATCAAAAAGCAAATTAATACTTCCAGCATACAATGACGCCGAATATATATTACAGTGAGGAAGAACTGGACCAAAACAAGACTTAACACCAGCTGGGCAAACTCCAGATCTCGTAGCTCCCTGTATAGTGTTAGGATGCTTAGATGATTCTGCCCTTCCAGCTTTGCTGTCGGCAACACACTTCTCTCTCCTGTGTCTGTTCCAGTCCCTGTCTGCAGTTCCCTTGGGAGACATCCCATGGTTCTGGCATCTTCCCTTGAGGTCTTGAGGTCTCTAACAAGTCTAGGCTTCATTTTCACAGCTTCACACAATGGCCTCTCGGGACTCCTCTGCCACATCTGGCCTCAGAGGCTCTTCTTAACCCCAGAGGAAGATTCCCACAGTCCTTTTCCTCATGTATTCCTCATCACTGTAGAGCCAGAGCAACATGGGCAACTGCCAGGAGACTACCTACCTGCTTTGAGGGCCTGGCCCCTAGGTTTTCAGAAGCTTTCCTTTGTTACCGCTTTTTAGGGGCAAAAAACTCCCCAGGCCTTTCCTGTTTACCAATTGGAAGGTTTGCATTTTATTTCCTAATGTGTTCTTTTTCACTTCGGACTGTATATTTTTATTTCTTTTTCCCTGTGTGCTCTTTTCCATTATGGACCTGCTTAAGTGGTTACTAAAAACCACGAGATAGAGTCACTATTAGGTTGTCTTGAACTCTCTGCTAAGGAAATTAATCCATTACTTTACAATTTATCCTCAGGCAGGTTCTTAGAACAAGGGCAGAAAGCCACATTCTTTGCCCATTTATCAAGAATTGTTCCTAGCCTTTGTTCCACCATCATAGGCCAACCCTCTGAAACTTTAAGTCCCAAATTAAACATTTCGTGTGATATTTTGTCACAGAAACAGAAAAGGAGCACAGAGGTTGATACTAGGGAGTGGGCTGATGCTGTGACAAGCTTAGTCATGACAGGGTTTTAGAGAAATGGGCAAGATTTTGGGTTGGGACAGGAGAATGCTTGAGCACTCTAAGCAGGCCTTCCTAGCAGGCGTTGGGAAGACAATACTGCCAAGAGAAGTGTAGGCCATGGAGGCCCAGCTCGTGAGGCTTGCCAGCCGCAGCAGCAGAAAGCTTGCATCTTAATCTGCAAGTTAGAAGCAGAGACAGGGCATACAAGGACTATCAGGACTGCTTTGAAGCCCACCCTCAATGACAGACCTCCTCCAACAAGGCCACGCCTCCTAATTTCTTTTCCAAACAATTCCACCAACTGGGGACCAAGTAGTCAAACAGATGAGTAAGCATATGGGGCCATTCTCATTCAAGCCACCATAAATCTCAGACTACCACCATATATTAGGTAAGACCAGGAAGATTGATCAGTAGCTCTGAGACCCTGATACCTAAGGGATTTCCAAATAACCTGTGGGAGAAGCCAGGAAAGCCCTGAGTGAACCTGTAAAGAACACGTAGAGTGGTACAGTCCTGAATGAATGTGTATTGGTGATATGCTTGTGGCCTTGTCAGACCTGCGGGAAACTGGTAAACCACCCCTCAGGCCTCAGGGATGACAAAAAATGTCTTTGGGTAGGAGTAGGAATGTCGACAGTTTGTGTAAAAACTAGCAACTAGTTTCCTCCTTGGTGTGTGTGTGTGTAGCCTGCAACTTCTGGCCTTCACAGACTCCACAGACCTCCTCCTGAGAATACTTAACTGCTTTCTCTGTGCTAATAATATAAATAAAATAATAAAAATGCTGAGATTCCCAGTTGTGTGTAGTCCATGCCATTCCATCAGAGTGTGCATAGCCCAGCAGTCCCGGGCTTCTCTGTATGTCTGTTCTTAATCCCCTTGTTGCTCCTAATCATGTCCAGAACCAAGCCATGCAGGATGCAGCAGTTACTAAAAACACCATTCTTCAGCCTTTGACCAGACAAATCATAAGGATGCTGAAACTTGAGTTCAGTTTTAGGGAGTTATTTTGCTACCTTAAAACCAACAACCCCCCCCCCCCCCCCGAGAAAAACAGCGTTGCTGAAATGTACTATTTGAATCTATTTAATGAGTACAGTCTATTGGAGTATAGTGTATTTAGAGGTGTGTGGAGTAGAATTTACAAAAAGTGCCAATCACTGATTTATTGATTTATTTAGTGATTTGCTTAGAGCACTGCTTGTACTGCCAAACATGACTTTACTTGCTATCCATAACAATGGGCCATTGCCCTTAACAACTTGCTGACTGCCACTTGCTGTAAAATTTCACCTGTTTGCTCACTCCACCTTGTGGTACTAAACATGAAAGACCTGAGACTGAGACCTTCCATGAGCTTCCCTGGCTCTGGTCCATCGGTGACATCGCTTTCACTGTCATTGGTGTGTTTCTTCAGGGAGGTTTCACAGTGGCACCGTCATTTCTACAGTCACTTTAAAGCATTTTCCGCTGCTTAGGAAGTAATTTTAAACACATTAGCACTGTCCTACTTCCCAGTGTCTGTCCTAATAGGTTTGCCCCTTTAGTCTTCATATGTGTTCACTTTATTCATTCTGTGTTACAGTTTGGATATGAGTACCCTTCTAAAGGTCTCGTGTTGAAGTCATGGCCTTGGTTTGGCAGATCTAGTCGTTTAGAGTTGATTGACTTTGATGTAATCAGTGGATTAACAACGCATTGATGCCTTTATATTTTGATGACAATTTGGGGAGGGGTGGAAAGTAGGAACCTGATTAAGGTTACTGGGATTCTTGTTCTGGCCTTTCCTCCCTGTTTTTGTGTTTCATGAAGGCTGTGAGGTAAGCAGTTTGTCTTCACTGTGCCCTTTCACCCTGATGGTTCTACCCACAGGTCTGAGACCAATGGCGACATCTCAGGAAGGACTTAACTCCTGAAATTGCCTCTTGTTGTTGAGGTAGTTTTCTTTCTCTCTTTCCTTCCTTCCTTTCTTCCTTCCTTCCTTCCTTCCTTTTGGTTTTTTTTTTTTTTTTTTTTTTTTTGGTTTTTTGAGACAGGATTTCTCTGTAGCTTTGGAGCCTGTCCTGGAACTAGCTCTTGTAGACCAGGCAGGCCTTGAGCTCACAGAGATCTGCCTGCCTCTGCCTCTCCGAGTGCTGGGATTAAAGGCATGCTCCACCTCCGCCCAGCAAGGTAGTTTCTTATAGTGATGGAAAACATGCTTTGTGTAATGTATTAAGGGTCATTTGTATTGCAGTGTGCATCAATACCTTTACTGGTTGTAGAAATGTGGCATAGCTATACTATGCATTTTATTTGTCCATTCACTTGTTGATGGACACTTGACTACTTTTAAAAATTTATTGTGGCTATTGGGAATAAGGCTGCTGTTAACATTCGTGTCTGTTCTGAAACGTGCTTTTTAACATAGAGACTTAGAAGTGGAATTGCTGGGGAATAGTGACAACTGTTGGAGGAACTACTGCCGTGCTCTTGCAGAGGAACTGACTTTACAGTCTTAGCAGCAGTGGCTGCTGATCTTGCTTTTTCCACATGCTTACCGTACTTCCTGACGTTTGCTTCCAGCCAGCCTGTGCATAGAATGTGGCGTGGTTTCTTACTGCTTTGTGTTTCTAGGAAACACAACACACACATTCTCATTCTCTCTCTCAAATAACCAAATGGAGAGTACTCAGATTGGCATCCACAATGCATCTGTGAACAAACTTGAGCTTCCTCTCTCCAGTTCTTACTCAACAGCAGACATTTGGCTTCACAAGTCACTTTGTCATTCCCACCACTGATTTGGACCATATAACCCTTTTTCTCTTCACCTAGAGCATTAGCAGCTACCTCTGACTCTGCGCTTCTCATAGAGTATGAAGTTTGGATTTAATGAGTTTCTGACATTGGGGGCCGGGAAGGAGATATTCAACTTTATCTTGTCACAGCCTAAGAGGCACCATGATAAAAGCCTTACTGTGGTTTTGATTGGTATTTCCCTGATGCCTAGTGATGAGTATCCTTTTGTATGTTAGCCGTTTATGTGTTCTTGAGGAAATTCCATGTTTATCAGTTTTTTCATTTTTAATCTTAAACTTTAAAATAGGGTGTCATGTAATCTAAGCCTTAAATTTAGTATGCAGCTAAGACTTTTAAAGCTTTTTGAAAATTAATTTGTGTGTGTGTGTGTGTTTGTGTGTCTGTCTGTCTGTCTGACCTGTGGGGAGTCGAATTTTCTACTTTTATATGGAACTTGGGTGTCAGGCTTGGTGGCAAGCACCTTTATCTCCTGAGCCATTTTGCCAGCTGGTCTTGAACTCTTGATCTCTGGGCTTCACTTACCAAGTAGCACAAGCTACTGTGGCCAGTTCTTTGACTGTTCTTAAATTGGGCTGCTTTTCCTTTTCTTCTCTTTGTTTAGTTGGAGAAGTTCTTTATTCTAGATAGAAATTCCTTCTCAGATAATATGCTTCACAAGTATTTCTCCCATTTTTTTGTCACTTGCCTTCACTTGACATAATACATAGATGTAGTAATAGAGAACTACATTTGATTATATTTTAAAAAGTACAGTTAGTTTTCAAGTCAACTGTGCAAAGAACATTCCTGCTTGCATAAGCACTGTGCCTTTTATGGTAGTGGGACTTATCTCAGTTCTTATTGCTACTGCCAAGTCTGCCTTTCAGAGAGACCACTGAGCCAGCTAGAATGTGTTTGAGCTTAGCTTTTAGAATCCCATCCTCCTCCTGTTCTTGTTACTCCTGTTCCCCTTCTTTTGAGAACTTGAGCTCATGCTTAGGTATCACTTTCTTTTCCTGCTTCTCCCACCACCCATTGCCTCTGCTCTACTAGGGAAGGAGCTACTGCCCTCAGAAGTCTGGGTTACCCTTCTGTCCCTTTGAGAACTCAGGCTTTTGAATTCTTGAGTTTTTGCTGCTATTCTTAGGGCTAGGTTCATCCTTTCCTAAGCCTTTACTCTGCCCATTCATCCCAGTCAATGTGTTTGTTCTCCTTTTTGGTGTGGGTGTTATCTTTAGAGCCTTGTGTAGATTTGTCTTTTGGTAAGTGCTTTATTGCCTAGCTTGCCCTTTGTTTTCTAATTGATGACCTTGTGGTTTTATATGGTTACCATGGGACAGAGTGGCAGGAGTCTGATTTCACCTTAAGACTTGAAGTTTAACTTCACATTAAAAAAGCATTGTAGCTAGTAATTAGGAATGTTGCATACCATCTATTCTGTGGAGATATTGTAATTTGCCTAGGTCTTTCAGTGTAGTGACTGTAATGTTACTGAAAAGTACAGATAATGCACAGATTGATATACTTTGATTTGTGCTAGTATCAGCTACCCAAGTTACCAGCTGCTGTTTATTAAACAGTACCAACTGATGGAGGAGTGTCTATGTGTTACTTTCATTGATTAATAAAAAACTGCCTTGGCCCTTTAAGAGACAGAAAATTAGGTAGGCGGAGTAGACAGAACAGAATTCTGGGAAAGAGTGGGGAGACGCTTCAGGCAGTCACCATAGGCAGTCGCCATGCTTCTCCTCTCTGAGATGGACGCAGGTTAAGATCTCTCCTGGTAAGCGACACCTCGTGCTACACAGATTACTAAATATGGGTTAAAGGAAGATGAGAGAATTAGATAATAAGAGGCTGAAATTAATGGGCCAGGCAGTGTTTAAAAGAATATAGTTTCCGTGTAATTATTTTGGGTAAAGCTAGCCGGGTGGCGGGACGCAGCCCGCTGCTCCTTCTACAACCCACACGAGGTAATTCCCTCAGAGGAAATGCTTGTTAGTGAAAAATCTTCGACTTTTTTTTGAAGGGTTTACCTCATAAACAGTGGTTTGAAGGAATAGTTGTTTATTTTGTTTTATTCAGTCTTTAACTTTCTGGATTACTCAGGAGAGCAATTGTAACCAGTTAGTCTTTGTCAGAAAACCACACATCTAACTTGTAAAGTATGTGCCATTCCTAATTTTACTGAAATTATAACTAGATGAGAGGACGGAGTGTTGTTACTTGTCTGTACCCCCTCTTTATTCTAAGGAAAGCACACCTTCATAGTTCTTCGGTAAACATTGTTAGCTGCTTTACTGGAGTGTGTTAAACTACTGCCATGTTCTCCCTTGAGCTTGTCTATTTCCTTGCACCACCTGTAGCATGTACAGACAACTTGGTGCTTTGTGCTTGCATGAACCCATTAACCTGGTGTTATCATTGGGTCTTAAGATCTTAGGGAGAGGCATTTTGTCCCCGAATGTTCAGTCTCAGCAGCACTATTGAGAGTAAAAGCATTTGCTGTAAGCTCAGCACATTTTACACTGGGTACCTATTGTGGTGTCATCATTTCTGGTGGTATTGGCTCTATGCCAGTGACTTAAGAACAAGAAAATACAAGTACAGTTTTACATAGTGGTTTTTTGCAGCATTTAATTTACCATTCAGAAATGATGGAATCTAAAGGTATGTTATGCCCAAATTCATTAACATAATCGAGGCTTATTTCCTCTTTATCTAGTGGTATTAATATGTAACAAATAGATTTGTGAATGAGTAATCCAAATAGTTTTAGAGTGTTTTGAAGAGAGATGGTCAGAGTCTTTGTGATCATCACACAGAGTGTGATTAATAATTGTGTGATTAATTTTCCTGTCTATATAGTAACACATGGCCCATACTGTGGTTTCAGAAACTTAGAAGTCATCTAAATTGGAGGTCCTTTGACTTGTGGTTGAAACTATAGTTCATATGCATCAAACGATTTTAAATTTTGTTTTTTTCATTTTGTCTTTCAGTTCTAGGCCGTATTTTAGCATCTGGCATATGTCTTAGTTTAATTGTAGTGCTTTATATCATGGTCTCTTATGTAGTTGATGCCATCTTAGATTTATAAGGACGTAGTTATAAATCTATTAAGAGTCACTCTTTGGGGTGAATGTGTTAGATTTAAGATACTTTATTCTTCAAACATGCTTCTCATCTGTGAATGAAACATGTCAATTTAAAATAGTGAGTTCCAGGCTAGCCAGAGCTACATAGTGAAGCTCAGTTTTAAAACAAAGGAAAACACAAGAGAAATAAGTATATTTTTAATGTTAGCTATGTTTTTGAAATATTTATTTTGGAAATGAAAGTTAAATTACTGTTCTAGTGACTTCATTTTAGCAAGATACTCATTTTTCTTTTCTACCCCTGTCCTACTCCCGAGACAGGGTTTCTCCGTGTAGCCTTGGCTATCCTGGAACTCGCTCTCTGGACCAGGTTGGCCTCGAACTCAGAGATCCACCTATCTCTGCCACCCAGTTGCTGAGATTAAAGGTGTGTGCCACCACCACCAGGCTAGCAGGAATGTCTTATCTGGTTTTGTTTTTTTTTTTTTTTTTTTTTTTTTTTTTTTCTGTGAATTAAAGCTTTACCATTATACGGGCATTTGTATAAATTGTGTCTAATGATGGCTGCAATTTAATTGCAAAGTTTTTGTTTTCCAAAGCTTTGTAGGGATGGGAGCATAGCTCAGTGGTAGTGTGTTTGTGTGGGGTGCTTTAGGCCATAGGTAGTTCTGTGATGGGGATTATCTGGCAGATGTAGGGCTCTTTTGATCAGGTACAGGAGCCCTAACTCCTGGGACCAGTGGGGGCCATGGGTGGTGGTTCACCTCAGTATTATAGAAAACCTTAACCCTTTGTTGCATTTTCTAGGATTGAATGAAGTTCTCATAAAAAGTTATTAGAGTTTGTATATTCATATATATCATTTGCTAATTGAATTGTCTGGTTTTTCCCATTAATTTTATGTCAGCGTCCTTGACTGAGAACCTCAGCTAGGGGAAAATGTTCATTTTATGATAGTTTCTTCATAATTGATATATGCCAGTATAAAGAGTTTACATACATGTTCAGTACTGGTATAATGTTTGACACAATGCTTTCTAGTGACATTTTCATTAAAAATAGTTTTTTCATGCTGTATATTTTGATCATATTTCTTCTCCCCAAACTTTTTTTTTTAAATATTTATTTATTTATTATTTATACAGGCAGACCAGAAGAGGGTACCAGATCTCATTACAGATGGCTGTGAGCCACCATGTGGTTGCTGGGAATTGAACTCAGGACCTTTGGAAGAGCAGGCAATGCTCTTAACCACTGAGCCATCTCTCCAGCCCCTCCCCAAACTTTTTATATTCTCTCAACCGCCACTTTTTAATCATATTTTGTCTGTCTGTGTGTGTCTCATAAAACAAAAACAAAATTGAAAATCAAATAAAAAAGCCAATAAGGTAAAAAATAACAAAAGAAAACAAGAAGCCTATGCACACACAAATCTGGAGTCTGTTTTGTGTTGGCCTTCTGCTCCTGGGCATGGCACCTCCCTGGAGTGTGGTTGATACAGTGACCATCCAGTGACATTACGTTAGAGAAACCTGACATGTAGGAACTCACAGAGACCACCGCAGCACGTACATAACCTGTCCAGGTTCAGACCAGACAAAATCCCAGCACCGAAAAAGGGAAGTGGATACAAAGTCCCACTTAACCAAAAAGCTATTTGCAATTGATACCAACTGTCCTTTTCATTTTAAGGGATTATTAGGCCAGATATTTCCTGAGGCCCAATACATTTTTGAGGGAAGCTTGCCATTGGGTGTAATATTTTGTGAAAACTAATCTACAAAAGGCTTAATTGTGCATCTCTTGCTGGGTGGTGGTGGTGGTGGCAGCCCACACCTTTAATCTCAGCATTTGGGAGGCAGAGGCAAGCTCACTGATTTCAAGGCCAGCCTGGTCCAACGGGTGAGTTCCAGGACAGCCAAGGCTGTGGAGAGAAACCCTATCTCAGCCCCTCCACCCCATACCAAAAACCTGAACAAAACAACAAAACCTTATATCTTAATAATTTCGAGCTTTTACGTTGACACTGACATTCTTTTGTATAGGAGTTAAAGTTCCTCGGAATTTTCGCTTGTTGGAAGAACTTGAAGAAGGACAGAAAGGAGTAGGTGATGGTACGGTTAGCTGGGGCCTTGAAGATGATGAAGACATGACACTTACAAGGTGGACAGGCATGATTATTGGGCCACCAAGGGTCAGTGCTATACATTATACATGTTTACTGTTAATATTTATTGTTTATTTTGAGTGAATGTTTAATTTTATTGGTAATAAAAGACAATTGTGATAACTTTTGACAGGAAGAATTCCTGCATCTTAGTATGTTTTATTGTATTTATTTATTGATACCTCTTGTTTGAAGGGTATAAACTTGGAGAACTGGGATTGAGGAGGAGTGGCATGGTTGTTGCCTACAAAGTGTTTGTGTTTTAGTAGAGAAGAAAACAAACAAACAAACAAAAAAACAGTCCAAGTGTTAGATTTTAATATGGCTGAGCAAGTTCATCATGTTTCTTTTACTGGAATAAATTGAGGAAGGCTGAGCAGAGAAGGAAGTTGCCTTTGGAATGGGCTATAAAGGACTGATTGGTAGGATTTTTGAAGGTTGAGACCTATGGGGATAGAGGACATTCTATGTCAGAGAGGAAGTGGAGGGGATATTTGGAAGAGTGTCACATGTTGCTTGTTCTCTTATGTGACTGAAGATCTCTGGATTGGCTTGCAGTGATTACATATTGCTCTGCCCTCTTTCACAGTCCTGAGTGGGATATTAGAGGTCTAAATACCATAATTTACAAGATATAGCAGCAAATTTAAGACTCTGGAGGTAATAGTTCAGTGGTAGAACGTATGAAATTAGAATGCATACCACGTGGGGTTGTCAGCAGCAATAAAACAAAGTAGCTAGGATTTTTTTTTTTTTTTTGTTAGGGTTTCTCTGTGTAGCCTGGTTGCCTGGAACTCACTCTGTAGACCAGACTGGCATCAAACTCAAGAGATCCACCTGCCTCTGCCTCTTAAGTGCTGGAATTAAAGGTGTGCACCAACATTGCCTGGCTAAGATTCGTAAATATTTTTTAGTACTGTTATTGATCTCTTGTGTATTTGTTCTTCAGTCTTTCTCAGAATTGTCTGAAGTATTTTTACATAGTTTTTTCCTAGATGGAGATACTTTTTCTTATAGTGCATTCTTTAGTTAGTAGTCTTATTCAGTGCATTCAACACAAATTTGAAAGATCTATTTGTTTGCTTGTTTATTGTGATACTGGGATTGAACCATGCTGGATATGTTTACTACCACTGAGCTGTGTCCCCAGACTTTTTTTGCTTTTATTGAGACCTAATCTCAGCATCCTCCAGGCTGACTGTGAACTCAGTCTGTGGACCAGGTAGACTTTGTACTTTAATCCTGCTAGTTCAGCCTTCTGAGTAGTTTAGGATCATGACTTCTTCCATGAGGCCCGATTTTTTTTCTCTCTTACCTTCTACTGGAATAATTTGACCTGCTCTCTTTAGATAGAATTTAGATTTTTTTTCTGGTTATTAAAAGTGTAATTAGCAATGTTAGACGAGTGTATTCTGTGGCATTTGCTGGTGCCCCTTTGCAGTCCTTTTATACCAAGTCTGTTACGAGTACACAGTGCAGATTTCGTGTGCACTCCTGACAGCCTCCTCCTGACTCCTGCTCTGATTCTTCCATAAGACATTTGAGAAAGGAAATATAAGGTTGGTGGTTAAAAGACTTTATAACTTGGTATTTGTGATGAAAGCTATTTTTTTCACTGTTTGTAAACATTATTATGATAGTCTAGCTAAAAGAAAATTAAAAGCAAGTAGTTTCAACATTCTGGCTTAGACTGGTTTAAAGATGTAAGTCAAAACTTGGTAAAATATAAGTTTGAAATTATTTAGATTGTTTTTTTCTCTAGCCACTACCCTCAGTAGACTTTGTATCTGAAGAATGTTTTGGGCCTGTGTCTTGCATACAGACTCCTAGCATAGTTTCCTGATAGGGAGGAAATGCTGTAACTCTTACTTTATTTCTCTCCATTTGGGTCTCCAGTGGGATTTCTAAGCTACTTGCTTTTTCTGGTGTAAAGGCTGTTTGTGTAGCTCCTGTCTCTTAGCTCACTGAGACACAGGCAGTAGGCCATGGGCCTTCTCCTCTGTTGGGTCATTGCATTGGAGTTGTGTGTGTGTAATAAGGCTTATGACTGAGGTGTGTCATAAAATGAAATATACATTTATTTCATTAGAGTTTTACATGACAAGGTGGGCTTTATAGAATTTTATACTGCTTAATTAAGAGTGAACAATCTGGAGTATGTTTATGCAAAGAGAGCCTAGTCCAGTAGTACTGAATAGAGCGAGAGGCACTGAATAAGGCCTATTACGTTTTTTTTCTATTCCTTTCTTTTCAGAGATGAAAATGGTTTTTGTTTTCTGGCTGTAAGGATGAGATTTATTTAATTATTTAATTAATTAATTAACTTTAGGATATGCCTGCCAGGTTTTGTGATCTGATTCAGGGAAGAAGAGAAGGATCTGTTTCTGTTCATTTTTTTTGTTTGGTTTTAGGGGGGGCAGAGTCTTGCTGTGTAGCCTAGGCTAGTTTTAGACTTGAAGTGATCCTCTTGCCTCAGCCTTCCTAATGCTGGTATTACAGTCATACCGCCATGCCTGGAATTTTTTGTTTTTAATATGATTTTTTTTAGATAATCTGATCTGCATTCAAATTGAAGAACCACGAAAAAGATTCTCTCTTGAGAACTGTTTGATTTCACTCAATTTTATATAGTACCAAATTGCTGGGTGTATGACTGTTTACTGTCAAATTTGGGTGAGTTTTATAGAGCTCTTTCAAAATATTGAAGTGTTTAATAACATGTATCAGATTATTTCATAATTTTATATTACAGCAGTTCAGTGTTACATATCTGAACTCTACTTGAGAATAGCTTTCATTTATCAAAGCTAAATGTTTGAATGAGCTCTGTACTTGTTAATATGGCTTATTTGCTCCCTAGTTTTATACAGGCATAAATTTATTATGCAGTATCTTATTTCAGAACTGTACTAGTAAGTGAGCAAAAGCTATAATGAGAAAGAAAAGCTAGTTATTATATGAGAATAAACCCTGAATAGCCTTGAAGTGTAAGCCATAGCCTTAAAATTCCTGTTTTTAAGAATGTAGTATTAGTTAAACTTCATTAATTTAGAAACCATGTTTGAAAATATGTATAAATGTATATACATTAATTCAGATAATAGAGTTAATAAACCACAGAATTCATTAAGTAGGAGTAAAGTAATGGGACCAAAAAATTGTTTTATTGTAAAATGAGGTATGTTATGATTTTCCTTTGCAGAAAGTAATTGCCTGCTTATCTGTGAAAAGTGATCATAATTTTTTAGCCAACAAATCCATGTGAGAATAAAAAGAGGCATCGTTAGTATTACTGAAATAATAGAAACCAATGAGATTGTTCTGGATGATGAAAGCCTTTATGTATGTGTGACATAAACCACACACTTGTCCTTTCAGTATCTTTTTATTTTAAAGTAAAATCTAATATAAGTTGGCATTTTTTCTGATTTGTTATCGACACCATTTGTGTCACAAAATAAGTTCTGATTATTCTGATTCCACTTGGTAGAATTATTTTGGTTTCATACTTTAAGCATGAAAAATGCTTAGTGAATTTTTTTCTAACTATATAGTTAAAATAGCTTTGTACAGAGTTTGTATGCAATCACACATCATCTTAACAAGTATGTGCAGACTGCATTTTCTTTGTTAACAGGTGGGCAGTAGTTTAGTTTTGTCATTGTGATCGTTCCTTCTTTTCCCTATCTCTCCAGACAAACTATGAAAACAGAATATATAGTCTGAAGGTAGAATGTGGATCTAAATACCCAGAAGCTCCTCCATCCATTAGATTTGTAACAAAAATTAATATGAATGGGATCAATAATTCCAGTGGAATGGTAAGTTATGGTAATAATTTTATTTTTATATAGCATATAATATATAGGCAAGAGTTTTCAAAGTTTTGTTCAGTTGAAAGACTAAAGAAGTTTGTCACTCAGGAGGTAGAGGCAGGGGGATTGGGAGTTTGAGGCCAACCTGGGCTACATAGTTGGTTCTTTTACCAAAAATAAAAAATAAAAATAAAGTTTGTCTTAGGTTGTTTTTTATGTCTTCTCCTCCCTTCAAGATATAATGTTACCCGATAGTTAGCTCCAGACTAGCCTTGAACTTGCTTCAGCACTCTTGAGTGTTAGGAATATAAGCATTCAGCCGCCAGACCTATCCTTACAATCTTCTGGTGTTAAAAACTAACTTTTTTTTCTTAGAATTTTATTAGTTGCATCCATTTAGTTCAAACTAATCTTAATTTGAACAAATCTTTGCTTGATGAAAAGGCTTACTATTCTTTAATTATTTCTTTCTTTAGAGGAACTTTTTGAGATTAAAAGAATGAATTTTCATAAAGTTTGTTTTTCTTTGAGGAACAAGTATGTTTGATTATTCATGGCAAAGCATGGTTGACACATTAAAGTGGATAACAGAAAGAGTAAGTTGTCCTCACCTGTACAAGTTGGTAGGTAGCTGATTTTCTAAGGTGAGTGGATTGTTGGTTAGGTTCATAGGACTTTGGACTCAAGCTCTTAAGGTGCCGTGTTGAGAGCACACTCAGTGTAGAGTATATGTTAGGGAACAGAATAGCGTCAGCATAGTAGGGTGAATTTCATCCCTCCTGGGAAGGAAGACTCTCAACATTCTTGGCTTCATCTGTGTCTATGTTCCCTCTCCCTACCAGTAATATTTTATGTATGTACACAGCCATTCTCCCCCCTCTTCTTCTATTATTAAAAGTCACAAGTTTATGCTAATACTGTTAGAAACAAAGAATAATTTTGGTGTCGCTCAAAGGTACATGTGAGAAAAGCAAAGTAGCTGGGCATTGCCATTCTTTCTTCACAAATGGTACACCAGAACACAAAACCTTGCTACCAAGCGTACATGGACAAGATATTTTTCATCTTTTATTCTTGACATAGGTGATAACTATGTCTTGTCCTATTGGTGAGTGCTCAACTCCACAGCTGAGGAGATTGATTGGCACCAAGGGAAGGTTTGGGAAATAGCAGTCCTTACTGGTCTAAAAACTACCTTTGGAGCCAGAGCTGTGCTACCATTGTGCCACAAGTCCTTCTCCTTGGGGAGGAGAGGGTTTGATTTCATTTTATACTGCTAGGAAGCAGTTCATCTCTGAGAGACATCAGGGCAGGATCTCAAGGAAAGAACTGCAGCAGAACAATGGGAGAATGCTCCCTGCTGGCTCATCTCTGACTTGCTCAGCTAAGTTTCCTGCATAGCCCAGGCCAACTTGCCCAAGAGGACACTGCACATAGTAGTAGCTCTCCTTCAATTAGCCGTTAAGAAAATGCCCCATAGACTCGCCCACAGGTCAGTCTGGTCAAGGCAGTTCCTCAGTTGAGGTTCCCCCTTCCCAGATGTTTCTAGTTTGTTTACAGTTTGCAAAAATTAACCAGCACAAAGTGTGTGAAAGTAAGTTGTGCTCATGTGGAAGTCAGAGGACATCTTTCTGGGACAGTGGAATCCTCCACCAGATGAGCCTTATTTCCTGCTTCCCACAATCCTTACAGAGCAAGTAGCCAGGATAGTTATCACTATTATTTTGTTTCAATTTAACTGTGACTTTTTGATAAAATGGCTGGCCAGATGTTGCAGTAAAGTAGAGCATCAGGCTAAAATCTAAATCATGTCATTTGTCCTTTATAATCCTTTGGCTTTGGCCCAAGATGTAACCTTCTCTTCAATTTAGCAGGTGTCGTTGCTGTGTTTACACTGTGCAAGTCTACATGGATGTACACATGTCTCATTTTGTTTGTTAAAATGAATAAGCCAATTTGAGCTACTACATATTGAACTATAAAAATTGGATTTGTCATGTTTAGTGTTTAAAATTCTTTGCACCACTTGCTGAGCGATTAGGTTAATTTTAAGTTTTCACTGAAAAGTTTGCTGCAATGAGTGTTAAAAGTTTTTGCGTATATGTGTGCAAATATGTGTGTGTATGAGTGCACACCTGTGTCACAGTCAAGAGGACAGCTAAGAGGAGTCAGATTTTTCTTTCTACTGTATAGTTTCCTGCAAAAATTCAGGTTGGCAGGTTTCGTGGTGAGCGCCCTGTAGTGAATAGTTTTACACAGTATTTTGTACCCTAAGGCTGTGCTGTTCAGCAGAGCGTTCATTGGTTTACTTGTTTGGTTCTAGTCTGTTGTGGGTTTGTACTTTTATAAAACAATAGGAAAATTACTAGGAAAATGAAATAAAAAGATAGACAAAATACTAGTTCAAATTTTGGGGATAGGAGTACACCTAGTCACACAATTTGGGCTATTGGTCTTATTTTTCTGTAAGCATACGATGTGACTGACGTTGCCTCTGTGGATCTGCCTTTAACAGCAGTGCCTCTAAAGTTATCTTATGCTCAAGAAAACTCACATTTTACTTTCAGTTTCATTAACTAAAGCTCAGCCAGGAAGTGGTTAATGAACTTCAGTCAGCTTTGGAAACTTTGCTTTTTGATCCATTTGTTTCAATTCAAAAGAAAAGAAAAGTTGAAATACTTATGTTCATCATAGAAACTTATAAAAAGACCCGTAATGAAGGGAAAACTTGCATACTCATTCCAGTACTCAAAGTATGACTGAATAATTAGAGCTGTTTGAAATTGGAGCAAAGGAAATGAAGGAAAATGGAAGGAGTAGGCCGATTAAATCTCTGAGACTGCTGCATAGTGTTTGTGTGAATAAAGATTTTGTCAGGTGTGTGAGTGTGGGGACATTAAAATATTTTCATAAAGATGGGAGGTATAAAAAGATTTTAATTCTTTGTTATAGACTAAGTTTTGCAGTATTTGACAGAAGACTAGTATTTAATGTTTCTTACACTAGGAATTGACCCTGATTTTCTTCAAGAACAGGCAATATCTGCTGAGCGTCTCTCTAGCCCCTACATACAAATTTTAAATTGAGAAGAATATTTTTTCTACTAAGCAATTTTAATAAACACCCAAGTAGGTGAATCTTAAACAAAACATTGGACACTTTATTTTAATATCTAACAGTTGTAAAATAAGCATAGGCAAAATATTTGTTAATAGTCCTGGAGACATTTGGTTTTTTTTTTTTTTTCCTAATAACAAATGCCTGAGGTAGTTCAAATCCCTAATCCCAGCACTCCTAAGGCACGTTGGGAGCAGGAGACTAGAGAAATGGCTAGAAACTTCTATAAACAGCACAGCAACAGAAATAATGTAGAACATACTACTCAGTCCTTCCTTACATGTGCACTGTTGGTGCTCTAAAGCTCTCTCTCATACACACATATATATTCATATACCCAAAATATATCTTTAAACAGAAGGATTTAAGATGGGTGTGTAGTGGCAGATACCTATTATAATCCTAGCACTTGGAGATCCAGGCACTTCAAGGAATTCAAAGTTTTCAGCTACATAGCAAGTTTAAAACTAGCTTGGGCCACATGAGACCCTGTGCACAACAAAACATCTTTTGAGCTAAAAACTTGGGTTAATTGAGTGGTTTTAGTTTACATGAAACAGAAGCCAGTTTGTTTTTAATAATTGTACATATGTAAACACGATTTGTACATATTCACAGTTAGACATAAAAATAGACCAGGTGACTTCCCAAAGTTTGTGGCTTTTGTTTAGGTTTAGCATGCCAGTTTTTCTTCTTCTTCTTCTTTCCTTAGGTTACTGATTTGACTATAGTAGTAAGCAATCCTTAATTCTAAACTTGGACTTGCAATGATAAAGATACAAGTTACTATAAACAACATTGAAAGTTCATGTGTTGAGGAAATGAATTAACCTAAACATTTTTGAGAAGAGCTAGTAAAAGCTGAAAAGTCAAACGGGGAGGCCTGCTAAACAAGCAGGATGATAGGATTTCCTGTTCAAGAGCTAATCAACAGAAAAGACACCCCTACACATGAAAATTTCTCCTGTAATTCTATCTTCAGGTCTAGTTTCCAAAATTTCCAACTTATAATTAGATTAAATTATATTCTGTATATTCCCTTTTGTATCTAAAAGAAAAGCAGTGTGGGAAAGAAGGAAAGTAAACATCAGGATGCTCCAGCTCTGAATGAGTTCTACAGTACTGTACTAGTGGCCTGTGCTCTGTTTACTGTGGGAGACATGCTTACTGGGCTCCTGCTAGAGTAGATAATGTGCTGCCTTGTTCTGTAGTTCTTCAGTTTCCCATGGGTTGGGCTTTCTGACTAGACAAAGCATATTGCCTATTTTGTTATTAGTTCTTTAAAACATTAGATATACAAAATAGCTGGGTTCTTAATCTCTAATGAAATAAAACTATAGATTGTAAATTTTACACACTCCCCCCATTCCTGTCTTACTGTTCTGTTGATGTGATAAGTCATCATGACAAGTCAACTCTTAGGAAAGGAAGCATTTGATTTGGGGCTTAACAGTTTTCGTGGGTTAGTCCATGGCCTTCATGATGCTGGATCAGTAGCTGAGTGCCTTACATCTGATCTGTAGGAAGAGACAAATTGGCATGGGCTTTTGAAATGTTAAAGCCCACTCCCAGTGATACACCCCGTCCAACAAGGCCACACCTTCCATTCAGGAGAAAAGTTTGAGGGTGTGAAAACAATGTGTTGGCGAAGAGATGAGCAGGGTTCCCTATACATGAGATTGCAGGTGTGACAGAATGTGCTGAAGGAGGAAAAGGAATAGAAAGCTCCATAGCATGTGCCATTGGAGAGGCCATTCCTAATGGGTTTTGGATCCAAAATGTGCTGCTGAATGGGGTTTCCCCCTGTGGAAGTCACCCCAGAGTTGATTTACCTCAGTCTAGATCTCAGGCAAGAGAATGGTTTAAGATACTACATTAGTCTTTAAAGTGATATACTCCTAGTGTCATGATTGTCCTACCTCACCTAAAGTTTGGGAAAAGAGGATTCCTAAGTTCTCCATTGGGAGTACTTGCTAAATACAAGGTAGTCTCTGGCCAGAAACAAAGAATTGAAAGTTACATATAAGTTGAAAGAATAAAGCAAAATAGCTAAGCAACAGTCAAGGAAACTTTTTATTATTTCAGAATTGTGCTATACAGGTCACTAGGGAAGTCTCAGTTTCTTCAAGAGACACAGTATAAGGGACTGAGATATGGATGGCAGGAAGCTGGAGGCAGGAGCACAGTCCATCCTTGGAGGAAAAGCCCGAGGCAGAGCTGTACATAGGCCATGGAGGACTAGTGTTTACTGGCTTGTTTCTTAGCCTGCTTTCTTATTTCACTGAGGACCATCAGGCCAGGATGACGCTACCCACAGTGAATTGGTCCTTCTCACATAGTTATCAATCAAGAAAATGTCCCACAGGCTTGCCTACAGGCCAAGTCTGTGGAAGTATTTTCTTGATTAAGATACCTTCTCTGATGATCCTAGCTGCTGTCAAGTTGCCATAAAAACAATCCAGCACAAGCATGTGTATTGCTTTTCCAGAGAGCCTACTCAGCAACCTCCTTCACTTCAGTTCCAGAGGATCTGATGTTCTGCGCTATAAGGGCATTTATAGTCATCATGCATGCATGTGCCCGTGTGTGCATGCATGTGTGCGCATACACACACACTTGCACTTGTGCGCGTGCACATGTTGCTCTCTCTTTCACTTACACAATTTAAAAAGTCAATCTTAAAAACAGCTCAATGTGCTGGCTGTTGGCCTTGAGAGTTTCTTTTTATGGATTCCTCAGATGCTTCTGGCAGTCTCATCTTTTAATGTTTGGGAGGCGATTGGTTGTGTTTGTGTGAATATGTGTGTTCACAGAAGCAGAGAGTGTCATTTGGCTTCGTCTTCAGTTGTTCTGAACCTTTTACTGAATTGGGTTTGCTGATTTGGCTAGTCTTTCAGCTCTGTGCCCCCCTGTGGTGGGTACAGGTGTGCTCTGCCTAGCTTTTTGGCTTTGGTGTCAGGGATTGAACTCAAGTCCTTGAGCTTGCCTGGTAAGCATGTGACTGACTGAGTCATCTCCCCAGTGCGAGGCCTGGCTTTTTTTTTTTTTTTTGGTTTTTCGAGACAGGGTTTCTCTGTGGCTTTGGAGCCTGTCCTGGAACTAGCTTAGCTCTGTAGACCAGGCTGGTCTCGAACTCACAGAGATCCGCCTGCCTCTGCCTCCCGAGTGCTGGGATTAAAGGCGTGCGCCACCATCGCCCGGCGAGGCCTGGCATTCTTGACTTAGGTCACAGAGTAGAACTTCAGGATGAGTTGGTGTGAAGCACAGTTTACTAAGAAAAGATTTTAATTGCAGAGTCAAGCATCAGTGTTGAGGGAGAGACTCGGACATTTAAGAAAAGGACAGTTGTATGTGTGTGTGTGTGTGTGTGTGTGTGTGTGTATATATATACACACACACACACATACATACATGCAAGTGGCAAGAATGTCACCTTGTTATTTCTTTACAGCATCTTAATATGCATGGCTTCTTTTTTTCATAATCCTCATCTTGCAGTCCTTTTTTTTTTTTTACTCAATGTTTTTAGGTAGCCCTCAGTGGATTTCATTAATCACCACTCTTGTTCTCTATTCCCCTCCCCACTAGTCTCTTCCTTCTTTTCCCAATAGCCTCCCTCCCTCCTTCCCTCCCTCCCTCCCTCCCTCCCTCCCTCCCTCCCTCCCTCCCTCCTTTTCTGTACTATAGGAGATATTTTAGTTATTCTTAAAGTGGTCATATAGTATTGTTTTGGGTAAAATAAATTTGTATTAAGATACTCACATTGAAGGCTTTTTTTGAAAAAAATGTCATGTGTGGCATCTATGTAGTTCCCCTCCCCCCCCCGAAAACTCTTAGTGAATATTTAAAATCTCCACTCTATACTGTCTACATTGTTCTCCAGGTAGACTGCAGCTCTGCAGGTTTGTTTACTGAACACTGAGGCTTGTCTTCATCAAGCCCTACTGTGTGACAAGGAAGACTGGTACAACGCGAGTGAGGAAACTGCTCGTGTGCATAGGTGTTAGTGGCTAGGTTCGAATCCTGACCTGCCTAGGAGAGTGGATAGGTCATGTGCATGGCTGCTCCATGACAAGCTTCCATATCAGTTTACCAAGCTGCCTAGAAGCCAGCAGCTGGCCAAGCTCACTGCTCACTGATCCATGTACACATATTTAGGCCTTTTCTTTCTTTCAGTAGTATTTCAGTTCCTGCTGCACAGTTCTTACTGTTTTTCATCCTACTATTGTAACTTAGTTAATTCCTTCCCTCCCTCCCTCCCTCCCTCCCTCCCTCCCTCCCTCTCTCCCTCCTTCCCTCCCTCCTTCCTTTCTTTTCACATCATCTCATATTCTAACCACTGTTACCCTCCCTTCCCCCACCCCTCCTCCCACCTGCCCTGCCCCACTGCAGCCCATCCCCCATCTACTCCTTCCAATGGGTAAGGACTCCTATGGGGAGTCAACAAAGTCTGGCACATTAAGTTGGGACAGGACCAAGCCTCTCCTGCATTAAGGCTGAGCATGGCATCCTGCCATAGGGATTGGGCTCCAACAAGCTATCTCATCTATCAGGGATAGACCCTGGTCCTACTGCCAGGGGCCTCTCAGATATTCCAACCTTCACCACTGTCTCCCACATATGGAGGGCCTAGTTCGGTCCCATGGAGACTGCATAGTTGTCAGTCTAGAGTTCATGAGGTTCCGCAAGCTTGGTTTAGCTGTCTGAAGAGGTCTCCATCATGAACTTGACCTCCCCTGCTCATATAGTCTCTCCTCCCTCTCTTTGATTGGATTCCCGGAGCTCGGCCTGGTGCTTGGTTGTGGATCTCTGCATCTGGTTCCGGATCTCTGCATCTGGTTCCATCAGTTTCTGGATGAAGGCTCTGATGAGAGTTGGGGTATTCACCGCTCTGATTACAGGGTTAGGCCAGTTTAGGCATCCGCATCCTCTCCACTATTGCTAGGAGTCTTAGCTTGGGTCATCCTTGTGCATTTTTGGAAATTTTCCTAGCACCAGTTTTCTCCCTAACCTCATAGTGGCTCTCTATATCAAGGTGTCTCTTTCATTGCTCTCCTCTCTCCCATCTTGACTATTCTATTTCCTCATGTTCTCATCTACCATCCCCTCCCTGTAAATTTCTTAATTTTTAAAATATCTTAATTTTAGTTTTTAGGTTCATTACAAGTAGATACAACTTTTTTAAAATCATGGATACTATGAACATACTAGCTTCAGTAGTTTCTTCCCTTGTTTTCTCTCCCTCTTGTCCTCTCCGCTTCTTCTCTCTGTCTCCCCTTTCTCTCCCTCATCCTCTCTCCTCCCCCCTTTCCCCCTTTCCCCCTTCGTGTTCCTCTCACCATGTGTTTGAGACAGGGTTTTACTGTGTATTCCGGGATGGCCAGGCTGGCCTCCGACTCAGAGATCCGCCTGCCTCTTCCTCCTGAATGGCTGGCATTAAAGGTGTGCGCCATCATTCCTGGACTCCAGTAGTTTCTTTAATGCTATTCTTTGAGTTGTCTATGTATAAGATCATGTTGTCTACAAGTAGAAGTAGTTTTGGAAATAGAAAGGAGTATTCTGACCAGTGTTAGTAGATCTAAAATTTTTCTTAAATCAACAACCTTCTACTCATTAATCAAGAAGGCTTATATAAATGTTTACAAAGTAGTTATTTAATATAGTGTTTGTATGCATATGATAACTTTGGTAATAAGATTGCTGTATGTTTATTGTAAAGTACAGAAAATAAATTTTAAAATTTAAATATTTAGAAAATTTTGTTAAAGCTTTTCTTGTTAAAGAAAATTTTTTAAAATATATAATTTTAAAATATATTAATTATGAGCCTTAGCATTACAGTATACATTTTAAATCTGAAATGTCTTAGTATAGCATTCTTGTTAAGGTATATTTAAAATATTGGTACATAGTAGTACATTATCATTATCAGTAGTACTACTATTAATTTTGTTTACTGTGAAACAGGATTTCCATGTCTATTCCAGGCTGGCCTGACCTTGTGATCTTCTTTTCTCTACTCTGATTTGCTCCACTATGTCTAGCAATGGTTCTGCAGTACTTTGGTAATTAATTGTCCCTCTTTCCCTCCCCTCTCAGGTGGATGCACGAAGCATACCAGTATTAGCAAAATGGCAAAATTCCTATAGCATTAAAGTTGTCCTCCAAGAGCTAAGACGTCTAATGATGTCCAAAGAAAATATGAAGCTTCCACAACCACCAGAAGGACAAACGTACAACAACTGATTTTAGTGGATCTCAAACTTGTCTTAAATCAACAACCTTCTACTCATGTTAATGTCTTGATTAAATATCACCATGCAAAATACCGACACATTAAGTAAAAGAATTCCAGCTGGTAAACATGACCTGGACAGTTGTAAGAATATATTTAATATATGTACACCTATTATGTTTTCAGGTAACAGGAGAAGTGCAGCACAATTTTTCTTTCTCTTCTTAAAGCACTGTCATTTAAACATGAGCCTGAAGTATTCAAAATTGAATTCAGGTTTTCAAGACAAAAGCACGGCAAAGGAGTGTCAGATGGCAGTGGAAACCTTTGTCTTTCTGAACAATAAAGTCTCAAGAAGGAAGAGCAGAAATGGCATGCTTTATCCATCGTCCTTAGACTACAGCGAACTGTTTAAAGTAGCAGGTATAATGAGTAGTCACAGTTGTGTTAACTCGAAGCGGTGCGGGTGTGGGTGCTGACTACTAGAGCATCAAAAATAGCTTCAGGATTGTTTTGATACCTGTATTTATAATAAAAAAATGTTTGGGGGTATTGATGAATCTCTGTTAAAAGCTGTTCCCGTTTGTTCCATGTAACAGACATGATAAATATTTGTTTACAGTCTTTGTTTAATAAAACATGCTTAGAGGTTTTAAGTGAAGCAACGAAAAGGAAATAGGTGTATGGATATGTGATTTCAGATCAAAGTTAGTCTTGAAATGTAAATAAAGTGCGGAATGTGTCCTCAGACTGTGCTATTTCTGTTACGTTGGTATTATCTGTAGTAGCCATATCAAGGTGTCAAAATTGGGCATTATTAAGCTAGACATAATGGTGTCAGAAGCAGAAAGATTGCAAGTTCCAGGCCAGCCTCAGCTGTTGAATAAGATTGCATTTCAAACAAAAACCAAAACAAAACCAGAAACATTGAGAATATCACAGATTTTCATTGAAACACATCTTTTACTTATTCTGTTTTATATGCTTGTTTGGAATTTACAGCGCATTTTATTTGACATATTACATGCTTAGTTGAATTTCTTTGCACAAAGAGATATCCCAGTTACGTTTCTAATTTGATTTCATCATAGGTAATATTCAAAAAGGATCTTTGCATTTTAGCAATTTCTATAGTTATAGATTACAGATTATTTAAGTATCCATTACTTTTCTCTTTGTAACATCTTTATTTTTATATGAAGCTTTTAGGTTATTTACATTGAATGTATTGAAGACATTTCCTTCCTATCAATTTTTTTAGTTGTTATTTAATTTGGGTGTGTGCACATATGCGTGTGCATCTGTGGAGGTCAGAGAATTCCTTTGTGGAGTTGGTTCTCTCCTCCACTTTTATGTGTGTTCCTGGTGTTGAACTCTGATCACCATGCTTGTGAACAAGTGCCTTCACTGCTGAGCCATCTCATTGGTCCCCTCCCCTATCCGTTAAGACCAACAAAAGTTATTTTACCCGTTCCACTCCACTTTCATGTTAACAAATCTATGTCTGAACTTGAAAGTTCATTTTGTTCTTTTATCAAGGTGACAAAGATTTATTGTCTTAATAAAAAAAAAATTAGATGTTCAAACTTTACCTATAAAGAAAGTCAAGGAAAAGTATTAATAGTAGGTTGTGGATTATCAATCTATTTCATTCGTTACTTTTATAGCAAGAGCAGGTTTCTTGAAACATACTTGGCATGTTTTAAGCTGTTTCAAATTAAAACGTCTTAGTTTGTCAGCATTACATTAATTAAACTCTTGACAGTTTAACGTCATCGCTGTTACTGGCGTTTTGAAACAGTGTCACTGTGTAGCCTATGATGAGTACTGGCTCACCATGTTCAGCATTAATGCACAATTTAACACAGTTGAATTATCAAAGAGTGTGTGTGTGTGTGTGCATGTAGAAGCCTTAAGGTTGGTGTCAGGAATCTTCCTCAATTACTCTTTCACTTTATAATTTGAGACAGGGTTTTTAAGTGAACCCAGAGCTCACTTAAATGTTAATCCTGAAGTATTAGCTTAGTATTTTAATTGTTCAAGGTTAAGTTGAATTGCACTTACAGTATAGAGTCATTACCAGTATGATCTTTTCTACCTTGAAAATGTGTCTTGTGATTGTTCAAAGCTAGTAGTGTTGGGATGCTTTTTTGTAGGCTGGGATTTGGTACGTTTGCCTCAGGTCCTCACTGTGTGTGCTACTGTGGAAGTCCTCTCGTCCGCCCAAGTCTGTTGTCAGAGAGTCCAGCCTATAAAACAATCTTTTCTTGTGCTAGGGATTGTGGACCTTAGCAGAAATCTGTGACTCAGTTAACAGATTCCAAAACATAATCCATTATGCATGTAATAGTTACAATATATATGATAATCTAAGATATTATAATTGATGAAACTTAAGGGTTGATAGAGCCTCTTTCAAATAGAAGCCATCAGTTTTAAAGCAACTTTTCCTTTGTAAAGTGGCTAGGGTTGCAGGAATGTTGTGGTATAAATAGATGAGGAAATTGCCTTAGAAATTTGTTTCAGAGAGTTTTCAAGTGTGACCCTTGAGGTTTAGTATATGTTAATAAAAGTTACAAAAGTAAAATTTTTGTCCTAGTAGGTCACTGTTACACTTGAATGGCTTTAACTACTTGGTTGATAATTTTCAGAATTGAAAAGTTTTTATTATTTGATAATTTAAAATAAAGTATTGCATTTGTTTAGGGATCTGTGTATAACTTTCCAGGACTTTGTATCATAAACATTGGGAGGGGGTCAAAGGCATTTTAGTCTTCTGGGTGTGAAAACAAAACTTAGAATTTTATTATATCCTTTAAAAAGCTGTTATACTCAACATTTGAGTAGGCGAATAGAGAGGGAATCAGTTTGGTTTATCCAGCCAAGCTGTTTTACCAATAGACTAATTTCAATGCTAAAGCTGTCTAATATATGTTATATATTGTAAATGCATGTAAAATTAGTATTTGAAAATTTAGAGCATGCCATTGAAAAACATTGCTAATAAGTTTGATCATGACTTTATGTCATTCTAGTAAGTGCTTGTATTTGTAGGTTCTATTGCATAGAAAAGACAGCATTGCCAGCCACAATCGCATCAGCTTTTTATTTTATTATTATTTTTTTTCATGGTAAAGACTGCGTTATTGCTGACAGTTAGTACATGTCAATAAATAGTGATCCCCAAAGAACTCAGTTACTCATCAAATTCCTGGTCCATCAAGTGCTGAATGCTTTTGAACCATGTGAAGCCTGGGATGACGAAGTCAGTTCTGCTTCTTGGGAAATGCAGCCACAGCTAACTGATAGATGGTGTACGCTGTTCCACCAACTGTCAGAGAAACATTGCTAATAAGTTTGATCATGACTTTACGTCATTCTAGTAAGTGCATTTGTATTTGTAGGTAATAGGAGCGTAGAAAAGACAGCATTGCCAGCCACAATCACATCAGCTTTTTAAATGAATTTTTATGTACATTTAAAATAGTAGCACACACCTTTAATCCCAGCACTTGGGAGGCAGAGGCAGACAAATCTCTGTCAGTTCGAGCCTGGCCTGGTCTACAGAAAGAGTTCCAGGACTGGCTCCATAGCAACGGAGAAACCCTGTCAAGATACATACAGCCTTGAAAGGATTTTGGAAAGTATTTAAGGAATCTTTTCTAGTCTTTCCTTTGTAAGTACTTTTTAGGTATTTGCAAGCAAAATTAAGATATTTATTGTCAGGAAGAATCTAACAGACACTTATTTTACTTTTCTGGTAAGTACCAGTGTAATTTTACTGCTTCTGTTTGACTAATTTTCTGCTAGTTGTAACTTCTCAAGATCTTGGAAAGGTATACATGTTGAATAGATGCAATCAGTGTGTTATAGAACCCATAGGAACATTAGTGATTAACTCTCAATACTGACTTTACTCGAAAGCAGGGAATCCAAAGGAATAGGATTTCCAAAGTTAATATTCTTTGACATTGCCAAAGAGTGGATGGATGTGTCCCCTCCCCCAAAAATGTATCATTTTGTGTGTGCCTGTGTACTTGTGCATGGGAATGTGTGTGTGTGTGTGTGTGTGTGTGTGTGTGTGCATGTGTACACACATGCTAGCTCTGGAGGTCAGAGAACAGCTTAGGAGTTTATTCTCTCCTACCATGTGAGGAATTGAACTCAGGTCATCTGTATTAGGGACAAGTACCTTTACTCTCTAAGCCATCCTTTCAGCCCTAAGGAAATCTTATACTGAAATTATTGGATGTTTAGAAAGATTTGTGGAATGTTGAGAAGATAACGTACAACATAATTATTTTTTGAAAAGAAAACTAAAACTGTTTGATAATACAGAAAGGAAATAAAAAAGAAACCACCATTTTGTAAAATTCAGGGGTTTGAGAAACTCATGGAATGAGTTACATGATTTAAAAAGTCATTTTGAGAAGGCTGGAGAAATAAGTCTAATGACTTGAGTTTGAATTTGCAGAAGCTGTATTAAAAAGCTGGACACTAGTGTGTGTCTGTAATCCTAACATGTCCCTAGATCAAGAGGTGGGAAGAGGAGACAACTTTCTCAAACAACTATTGGATATAAATTGGTTGTGGTGTTTATATCCTTAGTGAAAGGTTCTCAGCTGTGAAATATGGACTTTGCTCCTATTTTTTACATGTAGTTTAGTACTGACGTAATAGATTCCCCCTTGCAAGTTTATGAAGTCAGTGATAGAAGCTGAATAGATCCTTCTTCACTTGGAAGGTCTAGCAACTGTCCTATCTCAAACGGGCAACTGGCTAAACCCCATGTAACAGTTGCTCAGTAATCTGTGTGTCACCAACAGGTGTAATAGCATCTTTTATTTTTGTCTTTACTCAGTAACAAGTTGCTACTTAAAAAAGAAGCTGGGTAAAGATTATACACAAAAGCAAGGTTGACTTCTGCTCGCAGGCTGTTGTCTTAAAGATTCTGTTGATAACTGTACCAGCATCTTTGGTGCTAGCACTGCTGAGTGGGTCAGGAAAAGGTGTGGTTGAGCCCCAGCTGCTCATGGCTTGTACTTCTTACTTCCTGGGTTTCCCCATGAAGAAAGGATTGGTGACTTGGTCTCACTTCTCTGCTTGTAACTTAGACTAATCCAAGCTGTGAAGGTTTCATAAAGGAAAGGTGCTAGGAAGAGTAAGTTTGTATTTAGTATTTTTGGACTAAGACTGCAGAACTGCACCAGAGCAGTAAGTAACAGCTACTTAAGTTCCTTAGGCAAGTTCATCTGAAGCAAGGCTTTGATGAACCTAAGTGTCAAAAATGTAAGAAAAGTGGATATTTCCGTTATGTCTGGCCTAAAAACTGCTTAGAGAACATGAGCCACCAAAAATGAGAGGGAGAGAAAAAAACAACAACCAAACAAAAATCCTGAACTAGAACAGACAGTTGCAGGCATAGAAGTGAAAAAAGGAAAGACTCTACTCGGGGCAAGCCCAGGCCATAGGATTCCAGCAGTCAAATAATGGAGCTGCAACACATGGAATCCAGTCTAGATGTCCCTCAACCTGATTCCCAGATGAAGACCAGCACATGTTCCCGTGCTGAAGAAATGTAGTCATTAAATTGTATGCATTATGTGACTAAAAATTTAAAATAGAATGCAGTGATTTTTTTTTTTATCTTCTAAAGAAGACTTATACTTGGCATTTTGAGAAACCAGAAATTTATGGTCAGTTTAAAAAAAACATTGAGTTTGTATGAAGATTTTTAAATTACTGTTCAGGGAAACAGTTAAACTAAGATTGCTGGTTTCTTTCCTAAGTTTATGATTTTTTTTTTCTTTCTTGAGACGGTCTTAATGTAACTCAGGCTGGCTGTGAGTTACTTATTTAGCAGTAGATGATCTTAGATTACAGACATATGTTACCATGCCTGGCCCTAAGTGGACAACAGTAGATTACAGAGTAATTGGAGAATTTCATGTTGTAATGTCAAAGAGTTTAACAGGAAATCCTCATACTAAGATTGTGTGTGTGTGTGTGTGTGTGTGTGTGTTTGAGACAAGGTCTTAATAGCCCTGACTGGCCTGGAAATTAATAGATCAAGCTGGCCTCAAACTGCATGTCTCTGCCTCTTGACTAGTGAGATTAAAGCTAACTCCCATTTAGGAGGGAGGCGGGAGGGAGGGAGGGAGAAGGAGAGAGGAGAGAGAGAATTAGTTACATTAAAAATTAAAAATTGAATTTTTAAACATTTATTTAAGACATTTATAATGAATAAATATACATGTAAATACTTTTATAATACCCAAGATGGAGTTCTATAATCCTTAAAATTGTCTTTAAAAATTACCTCTTAGTTTCTGAGATTCTAGGATTACACCATTTCTGCTTCCCTTTCCTCCCTCTAGACATTCCCATATGCCCCTTGCTGTCTTTTAAATTCAGTAGCTTTTATTTCCATTATTTGTTGTTACATACATGTATGAATATGGTTCGGGAGAATTGTCTGTATTCTGTCAATCATGTTTTAAATAAACGCTGATTGGCCAGGCAGGAAGTATAGGCGGGTCAAACAGACAGGAGGTAGAGGCAGGGTGATAAGAACAGGAGTATTCTGGGAAGAAGGAAGCTCATTCCTCCAGTCCAGCCCAGACCACCAAAGAAGCAACATGTGACCTGCCCCCGCTGTGAAGGTACCGAGCCATTTGGCTAGCATATATAGTGAGGAGCTGTGGGCAAGCCTGCTTTTCCGTCCTGCCCCGCTCCAGGCCGCCGGCTAGTTTATGCCCCAAAATAATTACACAGAAACTGTATTCTTTTAAATACTGCCTGGCCCATATTAGTTTCAGCCTCTTACTCACATCTTGATTAACCCAAATCTAATAATCTGTGTAGCACCATGAAGTGGTGCCTTACCGGGAAGTTTCTAGCATACGTCCATCTTGGGCTGGAGCTTCAACGCCTCTCTCTCAAAGGAGAGGCACGGCAGTCTGACTGAGCCTTCTACCTCACTTCCTTCTTCCTGTTCTGTCTACTCCACCCACCTAAGGGCAGGCATATTAAATGGGCCAGGCAGTTTGTTTATTAGCCAATGAGAATCTCCATCAAGCATAGATAAGCTACAAGAGCTAATAAGAAGCCTGACCAAATAGGCCAATCAGTTTATAATGCAGACTCTGTGTGATTTTCTTTGGGACCTAATGGCTGTTGGGACCTGGTGGGAGGACAGAAACCCCCAAC
This sequence comes from Arvicola amphibius, assembly GCF_903992535.2. Taxonomy (NCBI): domain Eukaryota; kingdom Metazoa; phylum Chordata; class Mammalia; order Rodentia; family Cricetidae; genus Arvicola; species Arvicola amphibius. The sequence continues at coordinate 113,451,837 of NC_052056.1, read as the reverse complement.
AAGCTGGCCATCATATTACATAAATATACATATATATATATATATATGTATATATATATATCCCCAAATATATAAATACAACCTCCATCTGTATAGTGTTACTTGTATGTATGTTTTCAAGACTGACCATATTGGATCGTCAGTTGGTTGCTCTTTCCTGGGAAGACTTTCTCTTGCTCTCAACATTCTTTAGTTACTTGTGTAGTTCTTTGTGTAGGGTTGAAGCCTCATGGACTGTAGTTAAGAAAATCTTAAAAACTGATAATTGACAGAGAAATTATATTGTTTTATTCCTTTTCAAATCACAGCCAAATAAGTAATGATTATATATTAATATTCTCTATCCAATATTGATGTAAAAACATTCTGTTCTCCAAGGGAATAAAATTTTATTATGGGGCCAAATATAAGTAACCATGGGCTGGCCCGGGAACAATAATTCATGTTTCCCCAAGTAATGTTTTTCACTGAGGAAGTACTTAAGATTTTTATTAGTCACAGAACAAAAAATGTAATAAAGTAACAAATATGTTGGTGGGGTCCACATCTAGGCAGGCAACAGCAACAGAGAATTACTGTGCTATCAGTTTTAGATGCTTCCTGATAGCATCCTTAGCTTTTGGACTGGCGAAAGCTAGTGGACTGCTAATGATGTATTTTAAAATTCAAAATACATCAAAGCAACTTAAAAAAACCCAAGATACTTTGACTTTTATCTGTAATATTTTAACCGCCTATAATCTGAAGCTCATTTGACCTTTTTTTACCATCTTTAATAAGGGCCCATCCCCCGCTCAAGCTCCCAGCTTCTCTGTCTCTCCTTTCCGAGTTAACTGTTATTGGCCAGGCACCATATCTTGTGCTTATAGAAGCTATATATTGTTTGATACACTATGATGCTAGGATGGCTCACTCCTAGGATTTTTTTAGAAATGGAATAGGGAGGAAAGCAGTCTGATAGAGAAAAAGTTGATAGTCTAATGAACAAAGCCCGGGTTTATATCATTAAATCCGCTCTCCATCATGGCCTATGTATCTAAGATACCATTTATATGCTACATGTAATAGAGGAGTATTAGACCTATTGTTTTTAAAAAATGGAAAGAAATAGAAGTAGCAGGTGAAGGAAGCAGGCATTTAACCACTTCCCCCAACCTCTGCATGTGCTTGTACTTCTTAACCAGACTGATTCCCTCATTATCTTTTAATTCTAGGTTTTCTTTTAGCCAGTTTGGTTCTTTAGTATAACCTCATGTGTAATGGTTAGTTCTAATTCTAGGAAAGACACTTTCAGTATCTAGGCTTTTGTACATATTTGTGAATTATGTGTCCTGTTTTCTTGGTACTGCATCAGATTTCAGTTTGGGTAAGTAAATGAATAGTTACATTGTGAAAGAAATCAGCAGTATGACATGGTTCTATGTCATGGTTCTGAATTCCTTCCCCACAGAACTAGTCTTTTTCTGTGCATCAGATATTAGTGATGTATAGGAAGAAGGGATCAGGCTTGTCTAAGTCAGAATTCCCTAGCTAGACTTTATGTCTCATTTCACAGTCAGGACAATGGGTGTCCAGTGAGAGAGTCACTTTGTAATACTGCCCACCTGTTTCCCACTGACAGAATGAGTGTGGCTCAGAAATTCCCCAGTCCTACCTAATGTACTGTGAGATGCCTTGAAGATCCACTTAATTGGGGTAGCAGAGACTCTTAAAGTACAGCATTTTAGGTTACAAGTTCTATTTTCTGTAATTGAAGTTTCCATAGGTCATTAGTACTAGACTCTACACTGAGAAATGTTGGCTGTTGTCCCTTAGCTACTTCAGATTCCATTTGTATTGATGTTGTCAATAATTCTGGTAAGTTAAAGTACAGGCTGTTTCCCACCTCGGGGTTTGTGCTAATCCTGTGTAGCTTATCTCATTTTTACTCAGTCTTTCAGGAAATCATTTTGAAACAGTATCCTTTCTTCTCTCAGAGTAATAGCCACTCTCTATACATCTTTCATTTTGCAATGAATTTAATTTGTTCTAAAATTTCTATACTTCCAGTAAGATTTCTGTCATCTGTAGTATTTGGTAAGTTTTGATGAATGTTGTTGCCATTGGAGATTGATTGCTTTTGTACAATTGTAATAAAAAGAGTCAACCCCAAATGTTTGGGTGTTGATAAGGTAGATGTTATTTTAAAGTAAATGGAAGTCTGAGTGTAACCATAGAGCTTCCCAAATTCTTCTAGGCTTGATGGTAGATTTCATGCATCTGGAATTTAAGTTTTGCAAGTTACTCCTATGAACTGGATTTCCTATGATAGGGTTAATAGTTCCCAAGCTGTGAGGTTGCCAGTCACACTTGTATGACAGCTGGTCATATTATAAATGGGTCTATGGTCACAAGACATAATCTAAAATATTTTGGCAAAACAAAAAGTTTCACCTCTGGAGAAGTATGTATAGCCCTCTCAAATCATGCCACAACACTTACTGATGGTCTGGTTGGGGTTTTATTCCTAGTGTAAAGGGGTCCTGTGCCTCTCAGAGTTGCCAGAGCTTGGCCTCACACTCATACATAGTTGATTAACTCAAAATGGTTCAAATGAGAAGCAAAGTTCTTCTTTTGAGGGAAGTATACAACCTTGAGCAGATATTTTGTTCTTAAAAACTGCTGGCCTTTGGGGAATTTCAATTTCTGCCAAGTGGCTTCACAATTTTTTAAAAGATTTATTTATTAATTATGTATATAGTATTCTCAATATTCTGTCTGCATGTATGCCTGCAAACCAGAAGAGGGCACGAGATCTTATTACAGATGGTTGTAAGCCACCATGTGGTTGCTGGGAATTGAACTCAGGACCTTTGGAAGAGCAAGCAGTTCTCTTAACCACTGAGCCATCTCTCCAGCCCCACAATTTTTTTAAATGGAGTTTTGTCCTGTGATAGAAGAAACAATATATTTTGTTTATATTTTCCACAATTTTCCCTCACAATTCATGCCACTAAAGATTTTCTTTGCTTGTACTTGTATAACCTCCCCCCCCCATGGTTAGAAATAGACAACACCTTGACTCATTGTCAAAATGAGCTTGATGTGAGGGAGTGTTATCTGTAGAGAAGAAAAGGTGACTAGAAAGCATGCCCAGAGCTAAGATCACCACATGCTCACCCTGTAATTGCAGTTACAGATGGTAATACATTTCTCGATGTCTCTAGTCCTCATCAGAAGTCATGAGGGTTTTTTTTTTTTTTTTTTTTGAGACAGGGCATTCCCTCTTGCAATGTTCCTTCTTTGTATATTGGTAGCAGTTTATTTTTTCCTCTCTAGACTCTTCTTTCAATCCTTCTGTCTCTCAAACTTCAGTAACCTTTTCACTGGCTAGCTGTTAGTTGCAAAATGTAGTTTTAGCATCCCTATCCCAAGTTCTCTTTTATATCTAATTCCAACTACTTTTTCATCTGACATTTTAGCATCCTTAGGAACTCTGTAGATCTATCTTTTTCTGTGGCACATTGATATTCTGGGACAGGGGTGCTAATACTTCAGTCCCCCTTATGATCAAGTTTCAAAGATGGTGTGTGGCCTCCATGAGCTTTATTGTTAATACCCTGTGTAGGTTGTTGGTTTGGGGATTTTTTTGTCCTGCTTTAGTTACACATTGTCCAGGTATGTTTTCTTTCCCAGGCAGCCATGGTGACAGCCCTTTTAACTCTTCTCTTCACCAGAGAAGAAAATACTCAGTATTGACATGAACTTGGGCCAAATATAGAATTGGGACCCAAGAAATTGCTAAAATCGACCAGTCATCCCATATGGGTCTTTTATCAGAAGCCGCAGTTTAGCTCTTCTGAGACTTGAACCTCTGAACTGGCAAGGGAGGACAATGGCAGATTTCTTCTACTTGGGGATCCTCTCCAAGTGTGAGCATCAACTGAGGAAATTTCCTTATCGAGAAGGGAAGATTTCAGATATCTTTTGACATTGTTTATGTTTATCTCTCTTTTATTGAAAATGGATTTTTTTTCTCACATAATATGTCCTGATTATGGCTTCCCCTCTCTCTACTTCAAGTTCCTCTCCACTACCCCTCCCATTCTAGATACACTTTCTTTCTGTCTCATTAGAAAAAAAAAACATTCTAAGGGATGATAATTAAATATCAGCTAAAGCAAAAACTAACACATTGAAATTGGGCAAAACAAACAGAAAGAAAAGAACCCAAGAGAATGTACAAGACCCACTCATTCCCACACTCAGGAATCCCATAAAACTGCTAAGCTGGAAGGCGTAAGCACAGAGGACCTGGTGTAGACCTTTTTCTTAATGAAATCTCTCACCTCTAGTCCTTTACGCTATATCTATGCTCTGTGCTTATGAATTATAGCTTGATTATCATTGACTTAACAGCTAGTATCCACAAATAAGTGAATACACCCCATATGTGTCTTTCTAGGTCTGGGTTACCTCACTCAGGATGATTATTTTTTTAGTTCCATCCATTTACTTGCAAATTTTGTGGTGGCATTTTTTTAATGACTAGGTAATATTATTGTGTAGATGTACCACATTTTCTTTATCCATTCTTCTATTGAAGAACATCCAGATTGTTTCTGGTTTTTAGATATTATGAATAGAGCAACAATTAACATGGTTGAGCAAGTGTCCTTGTGGTACAATGAAGCATCCTTTGGGTATATGCTCTAGAGTAGTGTAGCCAAATCTTGAGGTAGATTGATTCCCATTTTCTCAAGAAACTGCTACGTTGATTTCCATAATGGTGATGTAAGTTTGAACTCCCCTTAGTCCAAATTCTAACCAACATGAGCTGTCATTTATTTCATTGATCTTAGCCATTATGGCAGATGAAAACGCAATCCCAAAGTAGTTTTGATTTGCATTTCCCTGATGGCTATAGATGTTGAACATTTCTTTAAGTGTTTGTCAGCCATTTGAGTTTCCTCTTTTGAGGATTCTCTGTTTAGCTCTGTACCACATTTTAAAATTAGATTCTTTTCTTTTTTTGAGGGCTGGTTTCAAGACAGGGTTTCTCTGTGTAACAGTCCTGACTGTCCTGTATCATGCTTGAAGACCAAGCTGGCCTCAAACTCAGAGATCTACCTGTTTGTATCTCCTGAGTGCTAGGATTAAAGGTATGTACCACTATGCCCACCTGAGTTGTTTTATTGACACCTAGTTTTTTGAGTTCTTTATCTATTTTGGATCTGTTGTAAAACTCTTTTCCCATTCTGTAGGCTGCCACATTGTTCTAATGTTAGTGTCCTTTGTCTTACAGAAGCTTCTCTGTTTCATGATGTCCTGATTCTTAATTGTTGTTCTTATTGCCTGCATTAATAGTGTTCTATTTAGAAAATACTTTCCTGTGTTGATGAGCTCAAGGCTATTTCCCTCTATCCTTTAATCAGGTTCAGTGTATTTGGTTTTATATTGAGATCTTTGATCTATTTGCAGTTGAGTTTTGTGCAGGGTGACACATATAGATCTGTTTGCATCCTTCTGCATGTAGACTTCCAGTTTGACCAGCACCATTTGTTGAAGATGCTGTCATCTTCTTTCCAGTGTGTATTTCCAATGTGTAAATAAGATGTTTATAGGTATGTGGATTTATGTCTGGGTCTTCACCTCTATTCCATCTATCAGAGCACCTGTTTTTTGTGCCAATATCATGCTGTTTTTATTAGTATAGCTCTGTAGCATAACTTTAAACTGGAGAAGGTAAGACCTCTGGCAGTTATTGTCCAGGATTGTTTTAGCTACCATGTACTTTTGTATTTCTATATAAAGATGTAAATTGTCCTTTAAGTTCTGTGAAATTTTAAGTTGTGTTGAAATTTTGAAGGGGATTGCATTGAATCTGTAGATTGCTTTTGGTAGGATGGTCATTTTAGATATATTAATCCTACTGATTCATAATCATGGGAGATCTTTTTATCTTCTGATACTGTCTTCATTATTTTAAAGTTTTTTAAATCATACAATATATATATATATAGTAGGAGGCTGCTTGTTTGTTCCCAGATACTCAGACCCAAAATAACCACATAGAAACTGTATTAATTAAATCACTGCTTGGCCTATGAGCTCTAACTTGTTATTGGCTAGCTCTTACATCTTAATTTAATCCATTTCTATTAAACTGTGTATTGCCATGTGGCTGTGGCCTACTGGAAAGATTCCATCCAGCATCTATCTCTGACAGGGCTTCATGACTTCTCTTGACGCTGCCTTCTTTCTCCCAGCATTCAGTTTAGTTTTCCCCAACTAGCTCTGATCTGCCCTACTATAGGCCCCAAACAGTTTTCTTTATTAATCCCCAACTAGCTCTGTTCTGCCCTTCTATAGGCCCAAAACAGTTTTCTCTATTAATCAATGGTAATCACAACATACAGAGGGGAGTCCCACATCAATACAAGTTTTCCACTTGCTTGGTTGGAGTTGCCCCAAAATATTTTATATTTTCTGAGGCTGTTGTGAGAGATGTTGTTTATCAGCTATAGGAATTTCCCAGTGGAATTTTTGGGGTCACTTATGTATGCTATTATCTACAAATAAAGATACCTTGACTTTTTATTTCTAATTTGTATCTCTCTAGTCTCCCTCGGTTGTGTTATTACTCTAGCTAAGACTTCAAGTACTTGAATAAGTATGGAGAGAATGTACAACCTAGTCTTCTTTTTTTTGTTTGTTTTTTAAACTTTTAATGCTGTAAACAAAAATATATCTAAAAGCGAAGCTTCTGGAAAAAACCAATTTTTCTTCCCTGTCTTGTATCGTTCCTCAAATTTGACCTTGGCTTCCCGCCTTGCCTTGTGTTTCAGGGCTGGGTCCCTAAAGACAACCTTGTTGACAACAGTTTTGTCCAGGGGGATGTCCACAGAGTACCTTGTGGTTGTAGTTATAAACCTTCACAAAGGACTTGATCTTGGACCTCTTGGTGACTTTCTTCTTGCCCATGGCAGCCGTCACTTTTCGGGGATAGCGGTCAATTCCAGCCTCCAGGGCATGGCTGTAAGGGCGGTCTGAGGTGCCATCATCAATGTTCTTCACGATGACGGCTTTGCGTCCGGAGTAGCGTCCAGCCAGGACGAGCACCACTTTCCCGGGTTTCATGAACTTGCCCATTTAGACAGTGAGCCTCCGGTTCCCAGCAGAAAGGAAAGGCCCTAGTCTTGTTCTTGATTTTAGCAGATACGCTTTGAATTTCACCCTCACCCTTAGTTCCATATTGAGTTTTTTTCCACTCTGCCCAGATTAGTCTCTCTCTGGAAAGGTCCTGAATTGGGAGGCTGCATGTCACATTTGATGAAGTGTCTCAATCACACACAACCTTTCAGATGTCCCAATCACCCAAGCGGTATAGAACACTAATTTTTTCTTTTCTTGGTCTAGGAGTTGTCTTCTCAGAACTTCAACATTCATTCCAAATGGATTATTGAAATGTTAGAGGAAGAAACTTCATTCATTTCTTCTTTTTACTGGTCCTCTCTGGAGTTACTCAACCTTCTACTCTGGTGGTTTCTTTTATTCTGCTTGGACTTTATGTCCCCCGCCTCTTTTTTTATTTTTATTTTTGGAACCCATAACTGACATCTTACTCACATTCTCACCTTCTGAAAATTCCCAGCTCCCAAGACAGAGTTTCATAGACCAATTTTCTTACCTTGGTTCATGCATGAACTTATCTGGGGCTTGTTTTGGACCCTTTCCTTGGCATTGGTGACATACTTTTGATTTTGGGGTTTCTGTTTGTTCTGGAGTCAGAGAGTATTTGTGAATTCAGGGTTGCAGCAACAAGGCAGCAAAGTGCTCTTCTCAGGATGAGATCAGTCCGCAAGACCTCCAGTCATAGAGTGAGAACCACACATTGGCCACCATGCTGTTAGGGATGGATCTGGGGGTCACAAGAAAATGACCACATAATCCAAACTGCTTCAGAGAAGCAGTTTTAGTTTTGTAGAAGGATGCATAGCCATGCCAAGTCAAGCAGGCAAGGGTACCCATTGGGTTTTTATCCTGACTCAGAGGGGTCCTGTGCTTCACTCCCTAATAGTCAAAGCTTGCCCTCACATTCTTACTCAGTTGGTTAACTTAGAGCAGCACAACTGGTGGTCCATGTTAGAGAGCTGTCATATGTATCACACCTTCACTTTGTCCTCCAAGTGCCCCTAATAATTCTCTACTTTGATCTTCATAACTCCCAATCCCTAGAACCAAAGAGCATTTTGATTCATAGGTATTTATTTCTATAACATCATCTGTGCCTCTGTCTTCCTGTTTCTCATTGCGTCAATGAGGCTGGATCCACTACAACATGTGTGTGTGTGTGTGTGTGTGTGTGTGTGTGTGTGTGTTGGAGCCATCTTGAGTAGCAGGCACCCAAAATTGGTATTATAGTAGCGCTATTAGCATCATGATGTCATAGCAACCAGGTGGAGTCATGGTTGTGGGGCTCTCTCTTCTTCCTGGATACTTCAGAGATTACTGCAGGAAATTTATTGTTCCTTGCAGAAAACTTAAACATTATTTATATAAACAAATATTCAATGAAAAGTATGATAAAGACAAAAATAGGTATGAAGAAAAGTAAAAATTTCCCTAAATTCTTTCTTCTTTTTGTCTCATACCAGATGCCGCCTGACATGAGACAGGAGCTCTGAATTTTTCTTTCAACAAAATGCTTGGATTTAGAGAAGAATAGCTATTGTCCAACTCCAAAGCCAGCTTTGATTTTTTAAGTGAGTCTATTACTCTACTGGGATTTATATATATATGTAACATGAGGGCCTGCTTTTTGGGGTTTCTGTTCTGCCCAGTTCCTGCAGCCATTTAGCCCCAAAGAAAATCACACAGAGGTCTACCTAAGTTATAAACTGATTGACCCATTAGCTCAGGCTTCTTATTAACTCTTATAGCTTATATTAACCCATTATTCTTATCTATGTTAGCCATATAGCTTGGTACCTTTTTCAGCGGGGCAGGTCACATCTTTCTTCTTCCATGTCTGGGCAGGACTTTAGAAAGAGCTTCCTTCTTCCCAGAATACACCTGTTCTCATTGCCCTGCCTCTACTTCCTGTCTGGTTGTTCCACCTATACTTCCTGCCTGGCTACTGACCAATCAGCATTTATTTAAAATATAATTGACAGAATATAGAACTGTCCCGCACCACACACACACACACACACATATATATGTACATTTTACCCTGCAGATGACCTGTCTTCATAAGCCATATTTCTCTTTGCTTGGTGATCTTTTCTAGATAGTTATCTTTTCCTCTTTAGGCATACAAATGTCCAAGGTCTCTTGACTTTTTGAAGATGAATATTTTCCGGTGAAGACAAGAGCAGAACCTCTAACCCTTATGAGATTTTCTTACCACATGTGTGATTGTTATCTCTGTGGATTAGCTGTCATTTCTCTTTCTCAAGAGGTTTCTCCTTTTTAAACTGAATCCTTATTAATTTTAAAGATATCCATAGCTTTTCTTCTTCTGTGGAAAAAAGAGCAAAACTTCTTACCCAACATAGAACATCTCCTGGTTTCCATTCTGATGTCAACATATCCATGAAATACATCATCTGATTTAATTCAGAAGTTTTTTTTCTATTATCCAATGTCTCTCTGCTGCCATTGTTCCTTTCACATTAGAATTAAGAAAATTCAAGGTTAATGAAGCATTATCCAATCTATTTCTAGATATATTTTCCATCCATTTCTGTTTGTTTAACATATCCTTTACAGTTTGATTGGATTGTGTTCTTGTACAGCCTGAATGGCTGGTCACCTTTATAGTACTTTATAATATCCTTCCCAGAAACACAAGGTTTTAGAACTACAGGAATGTTAATCTGGGCATTCCATCGCTCCAGCAGGTCATGAACCCATATATTCACTGTGATATCAGCCACAGATGGCCTCAGCCTTCCTCTCTGTCCTTCTGTCCCTATGCATTCAACCCATCTCAAGCTTTGTTTCACTTTAGATAGGGTTCCAATTTCTAGAAATTGAACATCTGCCTCTTGAAGAGTCCAATTCAGATGCCAAGATTCTGGAGTAATGATAATCACAACCACGCCTGTGTCCATTAATCCCTCAATTACAATGTTATTTATATGCACTCTTAGCTTTGGTCTTTGATAGTTTATAGAAGTCTGTCAAAATATATGTTTCCTATTTCTTACTAGAATTTTTGAGTTATCCTCCATGTCTTTTCCATCATCCAGAACAGAACGGATTTTTACAGCACACACTGATATTTTAATTTTCCTGGTGAGACATGTTCTCCACAAGTGACTGGGAATGACTGGACCATGTTTGACATGGGTGCCTGAGAGAGGTCCCCCAAGGAGTTTCCTGATGGTATCAGGTTGCCTAGTCTGTCCTTTGTTGATCTATATTCATTGATCCATTGTTAACCTTTGTCACATCTCCTACATCATCCAGAAGACTGAGACCTTCTAATTTTGTTATTCCCTGAGAAGATATTATTTCTAGGAATTCCTTGCCTACAATTCCTTCTCTGATGTTCTATTCTGGCACAATTAAAAATTTTGGCATTTTGGTGTCTTCTCATATTATTGGAAGTTGTTTCTCCTACCCAAGCCTCAGTATTATAGTTAAATGTCTCAACATTCATTGTATGCAGGGTTCATTTATCCATTGCTGCTGATCTGACCTTTAAAGACCCAAGTAACCTTTTGCATTCTAAGTCAACATTGTCAAAAGTCAGAGATTAAGTAAATACTCACCTAACTTCTGGGTCTGTTACTCCTATTTGTACAGCCTTAGTTAATCTCTGTAAAAAGTCACTAAAGGCTTCTCTGTAGCCCTCTTTTACCCTGGTATATGATTCAGTTATTTTTCTTTTTTCTTAAATCCTGTCCCAAGCATTTAAGGTTGCTGTGTGGCATAGTGACAAGATGTGTTTGTCATATAAAGCCTGATTCTTTGGTTCCCTGTAATAGCCCTTGCCACAAATTTGATCTTGGGAAGCCTCAAATCCTTTTCCTTTTCCCCATTGTTCTAAAAATTTTGTCTCTTCTTGCCAATAGCACTTCCATAGCAGCTGTGTTCTGTCTTCAAGGACCACTGAAAGTAACTGAAGCCAATCATGTGGGGAAGTCTTATTGCTTGAAGCACACATTTTTCACCATTTCCTTAAAAAATGGTGAATGCAAACCATAAGATACCATTGCTTGCTTAATTTCCTTTAGATCATTCATACGTATAGGTTGCCATTTTCATTCTTTGAATCCTTTAGGGTATTAAGTACTGGATGGCTTATCAGAGGAGATTACAGGCTAAGTAGCTAGAACTCTGGGTAAGTCATCCCTGACTCTGACATGTACTGGTGAGGCTTAATCCTGTTCTTGTACCTTCTCTCCCTGCTCATCAGTTCTGATAATTTCCTCAATTGTTTCAAATCCTTTTACCACTGCCTTTTGTAAAGGCTGACTCTCTTGTCCTGCATATAATTCTAGTGCCTTCATTGATTTACTTAGCCTCTGATCCTTATTCTGCACATTTACTTCCAAGAAATTTATCCAGTAAAGGTAGCATCTCATCCTTTGACATTATTTGGATGGCATGTATATTGCCTTCCTCAAGAGATACCCTATCTATTTACCTATCATAACTTTTTAACAGATTTTGATTGTTAAATTCAACAATCAAATTCTTTTAGATAATTTCTAGTATCCTTTGACATGGATTGAATTTTTTTTCTGTCAAATTAATGTTATCCTTTTCAATGGTATTAATTTTTTTCAGATTTCTGTTCATTATTAGTCTGTAAAGACTGTGTCATTTCTAAAAGTGCCTCATTCTTGGCTCTGTTATCAAAACATTTTCTTAAGAATATACTATTAAAAACAAAGCTAATTCCCAAAATCAAATAAATGCATGTATAAGAAAAAAAATCACATAAGCCTTGAAGAATACCATCCATAGTGTAAGCTAAGGTTATTAAATTCCTGAATGGTAATACTGTCTGAAATCACATAGCTTTCAAATTTATTAATTTACTTACCTCTGTTATGAAATTTCAATGAATTGTTATAGGTGTAATAATCTTTATTGGTTCACAGGTGTCACGGTTGCAACTGTATGTCAGAGAGATGCATCCAGCAGCGACTAATAGTCCCGCTTTGGTTCTGCATGTTGGTGCATGCTTATATACTGTCAAATATGCTTTGCTTGGCAAATTAAGAGCCGTTATGAAGAGCAATTAAAGAGATTTCATACATGGAGAAAGTTTTTTGGTGGCTAGAATAAGAAAGAAACCAAAAGCTTTCCATCAGTCACAAGCCGTGAATGAGCTATGGTCAGCTGGTGGATATTACTCTGTGGGGATTTTGGTGGGGAAAAAACCCAGGTGGCTGGAGACATTGCAGCAGCATGATGTGGGTGGGGGCGACTGGGTGGGAAGCGATGATGCTTGTCCTGGTAAATGAGGGTGCATACCATGTTGGGGGTGCCAGATGGTGGCGAATGCGAATAAAGTAATCTCACACTAGCTCTGAATTGGGTATAATAAGGGATTCTTTATTTAAGGGGGGGGGACTCACATATCATAGTCCTCTGCACAAATGGGGACCAGGAACCGAGCTTAGCATCCAGGTGAGAGAGTGAGTGGGTGGGTGTGCACCGTTTTTAAGACCACACCTAACCTGGTCCAGTCTCTTAAAAGTCAGTGGCTGAAGGACGTTCCCCACTACTCTTCATTAACATTGTTTTAAAAAAGTAGCAGGTACCCCCAGAGAGTGAGTGAGTGAGCTTGTGAGGCTGATTTTTATTTTCCAAAAGCAGCTTCTTGAAACCTTAAGCGATCAGAAGCACAGTTCTTATGATAGACAGACATTAATTAACATTTGCTTCTTTCAGTTACTTAGAGTTTGTAGATAGCTCATTGAACATCTTAATAAGCCTGCAGAGGCCAGGCAAGGGCATCATCCCCTGGAACTGGAGTTACAATATAGTCATGAGCCCCAATGTGGGAGCTGAGAACTGAACCTGGGTCTTCTTTAAGGGCAGCTAGTGGTGCTGAGCCATCTCTCCCTAATAAGGTATTTTGAAACAAAATATGTTTTAGTGGATTCTTGGTCCCTTTCACCTGCGTAGGAAACCTCTCCCAGGCTCCTTTCTGTTATCATGTTCCATGTGTCCTTTTGTCCCACATCCCCTTCCATAAATCTTTTTTTGTCTTCTCTTTGTCTCTTTTCTAGTTTTAAAAACTGTTTTTTTATTTGGCTTTATTCACATTTATACACCTTTAGCTATAATAAGCTCCAGTTATGTACTCTCCCATGCCTTTTATGCAGAGAACAATGCATATGTGTGTATCTGTATAATATGTATGGCAGTCATTTGTTGAAAGCAACAAGTAGGTTAAAAACAACCTTATGAAGTCAATATTCACTATAAGTATTGAAAGGAATATATTGATATTGCTTTATAGCATTTGTTTGTTATTTGGGTCAGTTGGAGTCATCATTGACTTAATCTTTTGTAAAACTCTCCTAAATATTTCCTTAGCTATTCTCCACTCCTTCCCCATGTGATGCTTTGTGTCTGTACACACAGACATGGAGACAGCATACAGGTAGGCACAGATTTAGTCTCAGTCAAAAGGCAGACGGAAGACACAGGGGGGAAAAAGTAGAAAATTCAAATCTGGGTCTACCCTTGCTTAAATGATCCCAAGGGGGAAGTACTTGCTATTTCTTTTCCTTAATTCAGCACTGACACATTATAGGTGACTCTGAGGTTATTATATATGTATTCACCATTTTTTTGGAATAGACTTTTTTCCCTGCTACATATATTTATCAAAAATCAGGCAGTCATATCTTTGTCAGTTTACTTCCAGACCCTCTATTCTGTTTCTTTGGTCTGTCTCTTTTATGCCAGCACCAGATGCCTTTGCAGTCAGGCATTATGACACTTACAGCTGCATTCTCTCTCCTTAGGATTGTTTTGACTACTTGTGGCCTTTTGTAGTTCCATATAAATCACTGGATTGTTTTCTCTAGTTCTCTGAGGAATGTTTTTGAAATTTTGATAGCAGTTGCATTGTTTCAAGATTAACTCAAGATAGCCATTTTCATGATATCGGTTCTTGTAATCTATCACCATGGAAGGTTTTTCCATTGTAGTATCTTCTTTGGCTTCCTTTGTCAATGCCATAAAGTTTTCATTATAGAGGCCTTTCAGTTCCTTGTTATGTACCTTATTTATTAATACTTTTGAGGAATTATGAATGGAATATTTGTCATAATTTTTTCTAAGTTTATTTTTGGTTTATATAAAAACTTCCAATTTTTGTATGTTAGTTTTATATCATGAAACTTTACTGGTGTTTATTAGATATGAGTTTTCTGGTAGTTTTTAAGTTGGTTTCATCTTTTGCTAGAGAATAGCAGTGCTGTTTTTCTTTTATTACATTTTTGTCATTTAAAACATTCATTAAATTTAAATATATTTTATTCATATTCTTCCCATACCCCTAGTTCTTACCAAACCTCCCCCCTCCCTTTAAAACTCAATTTTAAGTTCTTTCTCAAAGAATAGAATTCCAATACAACAATAAAATACCCCCAAACAAAGAAAACAACACCCTAAAAACAACAAAAACACCCACGAAGCTGTAACTAAATAAAGATACACAAAAAACTGAGAACTCCATTAAATGTTGTCAACTATGCCTGAAGATGAGTGATTGATATAGCCAGTCTCACTCAATGGGAGATGACAGTTAATCTTTAGTGACACATCCCATGACCCACTCACACCCAGCAAAGCCACAGAGACCTGGGAGTCACATCCTCACACTCACAACCACCTTGTGAAGCATCTGCAATCACCAGACCCTTGACCCTACCTATACCTAGAGGAGCTTCAAAGCGTTACCAGCATCCACCAAGGGCACAGACCAGCCTGCATCTGGAGAAAGAGTGACCACCTAAGCCACAGGCTCCTCCTGCACTAATTGGGGAAAGAAAGACCCCTGAAGCACAGACCCTACTTGTACCCACTGAAGGAAGAGATAAGGAGACTGCAGTATAAGAACACATTTAACAACATAAAGAGCAATATGGTACCACCAGAACTAGTGGTTCCACACCAGCAAGATCTGAACATCCCAACACAGACAAAGCAGAAGAAAATGACATTAAATATAACTTTATAAAGATGCTAGAGACCCTTAAAAAGGAAATGAAAAATCCCCTTAAAGAAGTAGAGAAAAAGACAAACAAAAAAGGAAGAAATCAACAAATCTCTTAAAGAAAGCACAGAAAGGCAAGAGAAAACAATCAAATAGGTGAAGGAAACGGTTCAAGACTTGAAAACTCAAATAGAGGCAATAAAAAAAACACAAACCAAGGGAATTTGGGAAATGGAAAATCTGGGTAAATGATCAGGAATTATAGATACAAGCATAACCAACAGAATACAAGAGATAGAAGAGAGAATCTCAGGCCTTGAAGACACAACTGAGGAAATAGATTCATTGGTCAAAGAAAACATTAAATCCAACGAACTCTAAAAACAAAATATCCAGGAAATCTGGGATACCAGAAAAAGACCAGACCTAACAATAATAGGGATAGAAGAAGGAGAAGTCCAGCTTAAAGGCATAGAAAATATATTCAACAAAATCATAGAAGAAAACTTTCCCAACCTAAAGAAGGATATGCCTATAAAAATAAAAAATAAAAGAAGCCTACAATACCCCAAATAGACTAGACCAAAAAAGAAAGTTCCCTCATCACATAATAACCAAAACACTAAACATACAGTATAAAGAAAGAATATTAAGAACTGCAAGGAAAAAGATCAAGTAACATATAAAGGCAGACCTATCAGAATTACACCCGAATTCTCACTGGAAACTCTGAAAGCCAGAAAGTTCTGGATAGATGTCCTGAAGACACTATGAGACCACAGTCGTCAGCCCAGACTATTATAACAAGAAAGTTTTCAATCACCATAGATGGAGCAAACAAGAAATCCATGACAAAAACGTGATTTAAACAATACCTATCTACAAATCCATCCCTACAGAAAATACTAGAAGGAAAACTCCAGCCCAAAAAAGTTAGTGACACCCACAAATATACAGTAAGTAGATAATCCCACATCAGCAAAACCCAAAGAAGGAAAACACACAATACCACTACCACCACCAAATAAAAAATAATAGGTACTAACAATCACTGTTCATTGATATTAACAGTCTCAATTTATTTATTAAAAAGACACAGACTAACAGAACGGATATAAAAACAGGATCCATCCTTCTGCTCCATCCAAAATCACACCTCAACTTCAAAAGGCAGACATTACCTCAGAAAAAATGATTGGGAAAAGATTATCCAATCAAATGGACATAAGAAACAAGCTGGTGTATCCATCATAATATCTAACAAAATAGACTTCAAACTAAAGTTAATCAAAAGAAATGAAGAAGCACATTTCATATTCTTCACAGGAAAAATTCATCATGATGACATTTCAATTTTGAACTTTCATGCCCCAATACAAGGGCACCCACATTTATAAAAGAGACATTACTAAGCTCAAATCACACATCAAACCCCACACACTAACAGTGGGAGACTTTAACACCCCACTCTCACCACTAGACAGGACTACTAGACAGAAACCTAATGGAGAAATAAAGGAACTAACAGAAGTTATGACTCAAATTGGTTTAACAGACATGTCTAGAACATTCCACTCAAACATAAAAGAATATATGTTTTTCTCAGCCCCTCATAGAACCTTCTCAAAAACTGACCACATACTAGGTAACAAAGCAAACCTCAGCAGATACAAATTGGAATAACCCCCTGTATCTTATCAGACCTTAAAGTTAGAATTCAATAACCACACTAATTGCAGAAAGCCCACAAATGAATGGAAAATAAACAGTGTTCAACTGAATCATCCCTGGGTCAAAAAAGAAATAAAGAAATTAAAGACTTCCTAGAATTCAATGAAAATGAATGCACAACATACCCAAACATATGGGACACTTTGAAAGAAGTCTTAAGAGTAAAGTTCATAAGTGCCTACATAAAAAAGTGGAGAAATCTCACACTGGCAATTTAATACCACACATGAAAGTTTTAGAACAAAAAAGGCAGACTCACACATGAGATGTAGAAGCCAGGAAATAATCAAATTGAGGGCTGTAATAAATAAATTAGAAACAAAGGATACAATGCAATCATCAGGTCATACTTCAAAAACCTGTACTCCACAAAAGTGGAAAATGTAAAGGAAATGGACAATTTTCTGGATAGGTGCCACACACCAAAATTAAACCAGGACCAGATAAACAATTTAAATAGACCTATAACCCCCAATGAAATAGAAGCAGTTATCAAAAGTCTCCCCCCCCCAAAAAAAAATCCCAGAGCCAGATGGTTTCAGCACAGAATTCTACCAGAATTTCAAAGAAGAGCTAATACCAATACTCCTCAAATATTTCCACACAATAGAAACAGAATGGACATTGCCAAACTCTTTTTATGAGGAGACAATTACCCTGATACCCAAACCACACAAAGGTGCAACTAAGAAAGAGAATTATAGGCCAATTTCCCTCATGAACATTGATGCAAAAATTCTCAATTAAATACTGGCAAATTGAATCCAAGAACACATCAGAAAAATCACCCACCATGATCAAGTAGGCTACATCCCAGATATGCAGGGATGGTTCAACATACGAAAATCTGTCAATTAATCCACCATATAAACAAACTGAAAGAAAAACAAACCACATGATTATCTCATTAGATGCTGAAAAAAACCTGTGACAAAATTCAACACTCCTTAATGCTAAAGGTCTTGGAGAGATCAGGGATACAAGGAACATTCCTAACATAATAAAGGCAAGAAAACAAGCCAACAGCCAGCATCAAACTAAATGGAGAGAAACTCAAAGTGATTCCACTAAAATCAGGAACAACACAAGGCTGTCCACACTCTTCATATCTAGTCAATATAGTACTTGAAGTTCTAACTAGAGCAATAAGACAGCAAAAGTAGATCAAGGGACACAAATTTGAAAGAAGTCAAACTTTCACTATTTGCAGATGATTTGATAGCTTACATAAGTGACCCCAAAAATTCTACCAGGGAACTCCTACAGCTGATAAACACCCTCAGTAATGTGTCAGAATACAATATTAACTAAAAAAAACAATGGCCTTATTATATATATATAAATATATATATATTATAAAAGGATAGAGAATGAAATCAGAGAACCATCACCCTTCACAATAGCCACAGACAACATAAAATATCTTGGGATAATTCTAGCCAAACAACTGAAAGACATGTGTGACAGGAATTTTAAGTCTTTAAAGAAAGAAATTAAAGAAGATATCAGAAAATGAAAAGATTTCCCATGCTCTTGCATAGGGTGGATCAACATAGCAAAAACGACAATCTTACCAAAAACTATCTACAGATTCAATACAATCCCCATCAAAATACCAGCACAATTCTTCACAGACCTTAAAAGAACAACACTCAACTTCATATGGAAAGTCAAAAAACTTAGGATAGCAAAACCAATCCTGCATAATAAAGGAACTTATGGAGGCATCATAATCCCTACACCATTTCATAATGAAAACAGCTTGATATTGGCACAAAAACAGACACGTGGACCAATGGAATTGAATAGAAGATCCTGATATTAATCCACACACCTATGAACACCTGGTCTTTGACAAAGAATCTAAAATTATACAATGGAAAAAAGAAAACCTCTTTAATAAATGGTGTTGGTATAACTGAATTTCAGTATGTAGAAGACTGCAAATAAATCCACATCTATCCCCATGTACAAAACTCAAGTCCAGAAAAACCAGCTTACAATTCATAACACCAGAGAACCTAGACAACAAAAAAGACCCTAAGGAATACATACATGAATCTAATCTACATGGGCAGTAGAAATAGACAAGATCTCCTGAGTAAATTGGGAGCATGGTGATCTTGGGAGAGGGCAGAATGGGAGTGGGGAGGAAGGGAGAGAAATGCATAAAACTATATATCTCAATAAAAACAATAAAGTGGAACCCCCCAAACCCCTCAAGTCCAAATGGACCTCAACATAAATGCAGTTACACTAAACTTCATAGGAAAGAAAGTGGGAAGTAGCCTTGAATGCATTGGCACAGGAGGCCACTTTCTAAATATAATACCAATAGCACAGACACTGAGAGCAACAATCAATAAATAGGACTTCTTGGAACTGAGAAGCTTCTGAAAGGCAAAGGACACAGTAATCAAGACAAAACGGCAACCTATAGAATGGGAAAAAAATCTTCACCAACCCCACACTGGACAGAGGGCTGATCTCTAAAATAAACAAAGAGCTCAAGAAACTAGATATCAATATATCAAATAATCCAATTAGCTGGGCAACAAGGTGACACCTAAGAGAGACATACATAGATCCTCCAGGGAAAAGGAAATAGACAAGATCTCCTGAGAAAATTGGGAGCATGGTGGGATGGTGGGGAGAAAATGGAGGCTGTAGGGGAAGGGGGAAGAAAAGGAGGGGAGAGGAGAACATGTGGGAACAGAATGGTTGAGACGGGGGAACGACACAGAGAGAAATTTATTGTTCTTCCTCTCTGATTCTCTCCCCAAATACAATGCTATGTTATTTTATTTGTTGCTCAAATTGAAGGTTTGGCTGTTGGGGACTCTTTCAATTGGCTCCATATTATTTTGATATCCGCTTGCAGGAGTATGTTGCTATTTCTTAGTTCTCAGCACCTGGCTTATCTTGTATATGCTCCTGGCTTATCTTGTAAATATCCTGCCCAGTCCTAAATTTAGCCATGTCACCACATAGGTCTGCTTTCTTTCATTACAGAATGATGTTAAAAACCAAGACCTCTACTCAGTGCTACGAGGATGTTATTCCTTAGAGTCCCCCTCTACTGACAGAGCAAACAAATCAATGTGCGCATTAATCTGTACATGTACATACATCATGAATCTTTTTACATATATCCATATGAATGTATATAAAGCTCTGTATCATTCATACTGATATTACAAATCCTGATCCATCACCACATGGGGCATTCCAACCTCGCTTGCCTGTTTCTGTCCAGCTGCTATCCATTAGTTTTTTCCTAAACCCACTCACAACCAGGTTTGTGGGATTCATTTGCATATTTGTGCAGTTAGGTCCTTCTGCTATAGACTCATTTTTATATTGGGATTCTTCTCACATTCTATTTGACTTAAAAAAGAAAAGCTTGCATACACCCAAAGGGCTCACCTCCCAAGGGGAAAGGTGAAGAATTTTCTGCATGGAACAGTAGTACATGTGGTCACTGGAGAGTCAGAGTGGACTTTGACAGAGAACTCTTGGTCACCATGAGACTCCTTTGTTACACTGACCACTTGCTTGCCAGATTTTCTAATTGTCCTTGCTGAAATACCTCTTACAATACATACTTGTGCAACAATACATGTCTGAGCTCTTGGGTAGCTACGTGATATGTTTTGGTCAGTGACACGTGGAAACAATTTGTACCATTTCTAGACAGATGCTTTTGCAACTGACACTAGAATTGATTTTTTATTTTTTTGCCACAAAATTGGGTGCAATTCAGGTAATGATTCTGTGTTACCCTCATCTGTGTCTAGGTGCTGGAAGAAGGGCATACATAGATGTGATCATTTTGGAACTTTAATGGGATTTGGATAATTGTTTATTGCAGCAAACTCAGTTTTTAAGAAATTATATATATGTATAAAATATGTATATTTATATCAGTGTATTTCTATCTTACTCATTCTCTTGTGATACAGATACAGAGAGCCACAGCTAAACCTTAGGCAGAGCTCAGGAATGCCACATAAGAGGGGGAAGAAGGATTGTAGGAGACAGAGGGGTTGAGGACACCAGGAGAGCAGGGTCCACAGAATATACTAGGCAGGGCTCATAGGGGCTCACAGGGACAAAAGTGGCAATCACAGAGGCTGTATGGGTCTGCTCTAAGCCCTCTATATACATGCTGTAGTTGTTTAGCTTGGAGGTTTTTTGGGACTCCTAACAGTGGGAATGGGTTAATCTCTGACTCTTTTGCCTGCTCTTGGAACTCCTTTCCTTCTACTGGCTTGCCTCAGCCAGCCCTGACATGAGAGTTTGTGCCTAGTCGTATTGCATATTGTTCTGTTGTGTTTGGTTGGTATCACTGGGAGGTCTGCTTGTTTCTGAGAAGAAATAGAGAAGCAGTGGATCTGGGTGAGAAGGGAGGTGTGCATTGGGGGGATTTGGGAGGAGTGTAGTGGAGGCCATGGTCAGGATATAGTATATATCATGGTATATAGTATATCATGGTATAGTATGATAGAAGAATAAAAATAAAGCAACAACAAAAAGAATTAAAAGGCAGAAAAAGCATATAAGCATGACAGGTAGCATCAGAGAAATCTTGAACACAGCAGACAGAATCAGCAGGTGAAGTCAGCATATAATGAGTGAGAAAACACACACACACACACACACACACACACACACACACACACAAAGCAGAGGAGCTGAGGGCCTGGTCTCTTCCTGAGTGTTGACAGTTTTAAGGGTCTTTGAGGGTGGTCTCCCTCTCCCAATTTAGGGTTGGTCAGTTTAGTAAAGATGGGAATGCTGATAGATAGGTCCATAAATTTGAGGTAAAATGATCTAGAAGTCCAGCAACATATGAATGTATAAAAAACATTTAGAGTTTTATTAACAATAAAGAAGAATGAAGTATGTTATGTTCAGGAAAACGAATAGAACTGGTGCTCTTCAAATTAAATGAAATAAAAGGCTCAGACAAGTATCATGTTTTTGTACGTGACATATATTCATATATGTATACATTATATACATTCATGTAATATGTGTGTGTGTGTCCCCTTGATGGAGTGGAAGAGGTCTAAAGGGGAGGGAGAGTGGGGAACAAGAAAGGGGGAGGGGAATGAAGAAACAAAAATACTAGGTCTTCTCTCTCATGAGGAATCTAGATTTAATACACATATATGCAGTGTGATACAAAGCAGGGCCATTGAGAGGGAATAAAGGGTACCAAAGAGGCAGGGAAGGAAGAATAGCAGAAGGTAGTTGTGTAGATGAATATGAGGAAGAAATAAGTATATGTGTGTTTTAAATGTCTTAATGAAACCCTGGCAGGCAATTTTCTGTTTCTCTTATGTCCAATACTTTGAAGTGTACTAAACAAACTCATTTTCTTAAAAACAATTTATTGTTTTGTTTGCCAGTTAAGCATGGAAAAAAACTCAAGCTGTTGCACCTCTCTGAAGCCGGTCTGGGTACAGGGAACATTTTTGTAGGGTGGAAGAAGTAGGTTGGAATGAACAGACTGGTCTCTCTTCAGCTTTGGTAGAAAGATGTAGAACATAGCCCCTTTCACTGAAAAGGGCAAGGGCTAGCAACAGTATCCTTTTCATGTATTAAGGTCAATATACATTTTACTCTGAGGATAATTGCTGTAGCAATTACTTATTTGAGGTAAATGCTGACCAAAATTTGAAATAATTCTCATAATGTGCTGAGTCCAAAGACAGGATTGCCGCACATCCAGCAAAGGAAGCTGCCAGTTTGGAAAGTTAATGATCCACCACAGGCCACCTACCAGGAAGCATGAAGGGAGTGTTTACAGCTGTGGTAAGCAAACCTTCCGAAACAGCTCCCCAGAGACATCCTGTAGCATCCCTGGAACTTGAGAGGATGAGCAGGTCTCTGTCCAGCTTATCTTAAACGCCGTGGCATGGCTGGCCTTTTCATAAATCTGGCCTTCCTTTATTATGTGGTCAGGGTCACACAGGGCTCCTAAAGCCACAGACCTTCTTCTGAATGTGGGCAAAAGTCACAGATTTGAAGTGTAAGGCGTATACTGTGTTTCTGGTGCCAGTCGGCTGAGGAAGTTTGTTAGCTTTTTTTGTGCATCTATACAAGTAAGCTTGGGGAGTCCTGGAAACAAGGAGTGACCATTTCTCACATTTCCATGCCTTTGGGGAGACAGGAGACAAGGAGCAGCTAAGAAGGATAAGCTTCCAAGTTCTGGTCCCCACAGACCTACTTCCTTGTGTAAACCCCACTTCAATAACCTCCCCAATACTAGTTACTGAAACATATTGATCTTATAGGGTACATTTCTGACTCAGGTGACAGTAAGTATGTAGCCCATCATTTTCGTTAACAAGTAAAACTGAATGAATCATATTCTTTTCAAAGTCATTTGTATTATTAATTGTGAATGTGTGCATGTGCGTGTGTGTGTGATATGCATGCCAAGGTCAGAGGAGTGTCTCCTTTTTCCATATGGTTCCTGAGGATCAAAATCAGGTCTCTAGGCTTTTCAGCAAGCACTTATACTCACTAAGCCATCTCACAGGCCCTGGGTAAAAATTTTTTAAAGATTTATTTAATTTTTATTTTGTGTTTGTGAGTGTTTTGCCTGTATGTATGTATGTATGTATATATGTATGTATGTATGCCATATGTATGTCTGGTGCCTTTGGATGCCAGAATAGACCATTGGATATACTGGAAATGGAGTTGTGGATGATTGTGAACCATCATGTGGGTGCTGGGAACTGAACCTGTGTCCTCTGGAAGAGCAGCAAATGCTCTTACCCACCAAGGCATGTCTGCAGCTTGAATCATATTCTTATGGAGAGTAGTCTCTCTGACACAGTAGTCCTCCAGCTCAGTGTAGGGAGCTGCAGGGTAGCTGACAGAGGCTAGATAAGTCTTGGATATGCATTTGTGTTTTGATAACTTTTATTGATCTCATTTTCACATTGATTTGTCATACTATCATGCCCTGTCCCTGGATTTAGGAAGCTTATTTCCTTGGGGTACATGCATTTGAGGGAGGACAACACGTAACTGAGTCATACGGATTCCATAAGTACATTTGGGAATATGGTCTCCCTATAGTGGAAATGTTAAGAGTGCGTTCTGCAAACACAAAAGTAAGCTACAGATGTAACCTAGAAATTGACAAAGAGCTAAGTGTATGTATATCCCACACACACACACACACACACACACACACACACACACACA
The DNA here is from genome assembly GCF_903992535.2 of Arvicola amphibius. Taxonomy (NCBI): domain Eukaryota; kingdom Metazoa; phylum Chordata; class Mammalia; order Rodentia; family Cricetidae; genus Arvicola; species Arvicola amphibius. The sequence continues at coordinate 113,427,704 of NC_052056.1, read as the reverse complement.
CACACACACACACACACACTCATTCCATGGGGAATACACACATACACATGATACTGAACCATTAAGAACTTATTAAGTGGGGCTGGAGAGATGGCTCAGCGGTTAAGAGCACTGCCTGCTCTTCCAAAGGTCCTGAGTTCAATTCCCAGCCACCACATGGTGGCTCACAACCATCTGTAATGAGATCTGGTGCCCTCTTCTGGTTTTCAGGCATACACGCAGAAAGAATATTGTATACATAATAAATAAATATTTTTTTTTAAAAAAAGAACTTATTAAGCAACATGCACTCACAAATCCAAAGGAAATGCTCTCCGGATCTGACTGACAGAACCCAAACCAAAGAGAAGCCCAGACCCTCTTTCATGAGAGAGTAGTACTATGGAATAAATTCAGATATGCCCTATGTATTGGGAGATACTGTCTGCCACTGTCCTGATTAGTGTTTTGACAACTTGACATAATCTAGAGTTTTCTGAGAAGAGAAAACCTCAAGTGAGAAATTTCTTCCATCGGATTGCTCGTTGGCAAGCGTGGGGAGCATTGTTTTGATGGATGATCACTGTGGAAGGGTCCATATCATTGTGGCTGATGCCACCCCTGCTGTATAAGAAGCAGGCTGAGCAAGCCATGAGGAGCAGACAGGTGAGGTACCCACCTTCATGGCCTCTGCTTCAGTTGCTGCTTCAGGTTCCTGTCTTGATTTCCCCTCATGATGGACTGTAAAGTGTACAATAAAATAAGCCTTTTCCTTCTGAAGCTGCTTTTGGTCATGGTCTTTATCACAGCAACAGAAAATAAAGCAAGACAGTTATGCATGTAGTGAGGAAAGGATGAAGTCATGCTAACTAGAGAGTTCACGTACAGAAAAATTGGTCCAATAGTATTGTGAGGAGCAATGTGGGGGAAATACCATAAATGCTAATGATCAATGAACACCACGGAGGCTCAACTCACATAAAATTATGGGAATATACCTTAAACACTGAGGTGGCATATTTTATTGATTACATGTGCCAAAGGTCAGAGGACAGAGATGACATCTTGGGCTGATGGTACACAGGAGAAAATGTGCTCATTGTTGTTATAATTTCACAGCACTTGGGCAATGTTTGTCAGAATCTGGAAAATTTAAAAATACACAACTTTCACCAGTCAATTCAGTGTTCGAAGCACCCCTTACATGAATACTGGCAGATGTACAATAAAATGTACATAAAATGACACAATAAAATGTTGTATTATTATATGGTAGAAATTGGAAATGACGTCAATGTCCATTAAAAGAAGAATAACAAACAATTATTGATGTATATATACATGTCTTGTGAAATAGTATTGGCACTGCAAAATATGCTGTGCATACCCATTATTCAAGAGGGACATGTAAGCAAGGGCTCAGTGAAACTACCAGATGAGATTACTCTTTGGGTGGAAAAAAAGGTTATTCAGAATGGCAATGCTCTCCCTCTGAGGCAGGAGGCAGAGAGAAACAAAAGGCAGGCAGAACCTTGCTATTTTTAAAAAGATATGTGTTGCAGCAGAAGGAAGCATACACATGGTAATAGCCTAGAAGTTTAGACTAGCAGGGAGGAGGAACACAGGCCAGAAGAGCTTGCAGGCTAACTTGGGGACTTTGCTATGTGTTGTAGGCATGTGTGAAGAGACAGAAAAGCCTGGGGGCTAGTGTGGGGCCTTGATATGTCTTTTTTCCATTTTTATTTATTTATTTTTTGTTTTTATTGAGCTATATATTTTTCCACTCCGCTCCCTTCCTCCACCAAGTTTCTTTTCTGAATTTGGTAACAAAGAAAAATATAACTTTAACTAGTTTTCAACCCCACCCATCAAAAACCTGAGAAGGATACACTATTATCTGAGTAGACAGGAAATGCTAAGCAAGTAACTTCTAAAACTATAGAAATGACAGAAACAACTGGCTGCCTGGATAGTCACACAAATTTCCTCTGCAACATTGGGGCATCCATCTTTGGCCTATAGGCCTAGAATATCTGACAGACTTCTGTGAAGCAGGAATTTTGGAGGCCTGTCCTACCTTGTCTTGACAAAGTTCAGCAGTCACATTTTTGTGTTCTCCTTGTCCAGTTTGGACAGCATACTGTCACCACTTGAGGCAACAACAGTTTCTTGCCCAGTGGATAACTTTGCTATAATGAAAGCAAACTCCATGTGGAGGTTCTTTGATGCCTATCATCCTCTTTTGAAGTATATTGGTGCTTCTAGGAGCAGATCTCACTGTGATGAGAATCCTTATATTATAAAAACATTTTAAATGCCACAACACCAAAACTTATGAATACTGACTAATACCTATATGCCTGATAATATTGTCTCACAGAGTTGATTTGTCCTTCTGTGTTTTCTATTTCATGTTTTGTTTGTATCCTTGCTTTTGTGCTTTCTGGCCATTGTTAAATAAAATAAAATCTCCTTAATACAAATACTATGATACCTCAGCAGATACCTGATGACTGAAAAGGATTCTATGAGATGAATACATGGGTAATTTGTTAGCCTATAGGTGCTTGCCAGAGAAAGCATGGCCTTAGATGTTGAGAAATTCATCTTGCTACTGAGAAGGATTCACAACTTAAACTATGTATTACTTGTATTGCTTATTTCTGAACTTTCCATTTAACAATTTAAGATAGCACTTGACTGTGAGTAACTGAAACCACTGAAAAACTGTAAATAAAGGGGATATTATCTACATATAATATATAGAAGATATCCCAATTATAATTTATTGAAATTCTTACTATTTTCAAAAGTTGCAGAAAAAGCTATTTTCAAAAGATCTGATGGCAAATAATATGTCTTTATTTGTTGGATGATATACACATGAATGCATCAAAAAAGTCTATGGCCCTGCAGTCAGAAATACTCAAGATTTTCTGATGGGCTATGTTTTGATAAGTACCTGCACGATATATCATGTTCCTGCCCGTATGGAGCTTGCATTTTAGCAGGCGAGCCAGAAAGTTAGCATCTATAATATAACATAATAAAATATCATCAAAACAAAAGAAGTCAGTAAAACAACAAAAGCCTAGATTAAGGAAGCCTGTTGCTCTACTACTGCGGTCCTTTAGTCAGTCTATTCTTGACCAAGGCCTATAAGCAGATTTTGAGACACAGCACTCTAATCAAAAATAAGGAATACAAAGTCCCTGTCATGAGAGACAGCTTAGCGTGCTGTAGAGCACTGGTTCTCAACATGTGGGTCCTGACCCCTTTGGGTCAAATGACCGTTTCACAGGGATCACCTAAGACCATCCTGTATATCAGATATTAGCATCATGATTCATAACAATAACAACATTGCAGCTATGAAGTAGCAATGAAATAATTTTATAGTTGGGGGTCACTACAACATGAGGAACTATATTAAAGGGTCACAGCATTTGGGATGTTGAGGAGCACTGCTCTAGAGGCAGGGCGACTACTAATACTGAGTGGAATGGATGAAGGTGTAAATCTCACGGTCCTTTTGGCTGCATGTGAGAGAAACCTCAACTCTGATTTAAACTATGAGAAAATTAATAACTTATTTAAAGCAATCTTGTATAATTCACAAAGTCAAGAATCTAGTGCCATCCATTCTTCTGCCTTTCTTTACTGCCTTTGGTGATGGCTTCATTATAAGATCAGAAACAAGATGAACGTCATGGCTGTTAGTATCCAGGTTTGTGTACTGGCCTTCCCTTGGGTTTCAGACAGACTACATCCTCAGCTGTAGCCACTAAGAGCACCTGCTGTGCATATTCGCTGTGTTCCCTTTTAGAAGAACCCCGCCCACCTCCTATCTCCTATCTCTGTCTGTCCCCTTCTCTTTGCTTCTCTGCCTGTCTTTGTCTCTCCCCCTTCTCTTTCTTTCTTTTCTCCACACTCTCTTTCTGCCCCCTTCTCTTCTACTGCTCCTGTCTCCAGAGGCCAGTTTCCACCCTTCCACTCCCCCTTTTATGTTCCCTTTCCCTTAATAAAATCTCCTCCATGTGAGTTCTGTCACATGCTGTTTTTCTCTAGCATGCTGCTTTTTAAAATTACAGCAATGGCTCCTAGAGGTCATATATTTAGCAGGACAAATGTTCAGAGTATCATAACAGGGTTATAAAAACTATTGTCAGGCTCTGTATCTCAGAAACCTATCCTTTAGGTTTCCCTTCTGTACAGGAGTGTATGCTTCTTGATCATTAATAGGCTGTCATCTACTTAGACTAGATGTGTAATTGTCAATCACAGTACCCATTTGTAGATTGGAAGTGTTGCTATGGTTTGGATATAAAGTGCCCCTCAAAAGGCTCATGTGACTAAGGCTTACTCCCTAAGCAGTCTGTTCAGATGTGGGGCTTTGAGGATGTGACTGGATCATCAACGCTTTAACCTTACTAATGAATCCATAGTTTGATGACATTATTAGGCAGTAGTTGGCCCTACTTGGAGTCAGGTTCTTAGAAGCTTGTCCTTGGGAGTATATCTTGTCCCTGGGCAGCTCCTGTCACATTCTTTCCCCAGTCAAATGCTCTGAGTCACTGTGGAAAAAAAAACAAGAGAGCTAGATTTTTATGAAAGAAAGGTTTCAAAATACGTTTTCCTCTTTGAAGCTGTCCGTTCTAAATAATTGTCACAGCTTGCATATATGGGAGAGTAGATATAGTAACTACAATAGGAATCATTTAGAGATTGTAACAGATAGTTTAAGACATCAGGACTGTGTGATAACTGTGATATTTTCCACTGTTGTCTGGGTGAGAGTGGTGTGAGGACCCCCATAGCTTTGGTGTTGAGGGATTTGGTGTTGTATTGTGCAGGAAGAGGCAAATTACAATGACAAAAATAGCCATGGATGAGTTCAATTTAAAGTATTCTTGAGATAGGTCATGGGCTTACTAACATAGACCTATCAAGAGAAGGAAAAGGAAGACAGTGCCACTGGGTCATGGCATTCTTGAGATGTGGAGACTGGGAGAGTGGATTTGAGGGAGGGACACAAGGGCAAATTCCTTTTTCCTTGGCTGGGTCATAATTGACACTAGCCAGGTGCAAGAACAGTCCACAGAGTCCATGGGTGATGGGGACAGGAAGTGCTGTAGCTACAATCCAGTGTTGGCATCTTTAGCTTCAACACTAGGTGAGCTTGGCTAAAAAGAGAAGGGAGGGTCCCAAGAGTCAAGCTTTGTAATTCCCAACCATTTGGAGATGAGGAGGAGGATAACAACACACACTTGAGAGAAGGATCCAAGGGTAATAATAATAATGACGACAACAACAACAACAACAACAACAACAACAACAACTAACACAACCTCCAAAGAGGCAAGATTGCATTAAATTTTAAGAAAAGAATTAATAGTCACTAGGTTGGGGATTTTTTAGGTTACGAGTGACTGTAAAAATATTTTCTTTTGGGCTGGAGAGATGGCTCAGAGGTTGAGGGCATTGCCTGCTCTTCCAAAGGTCCTGAGTTCAATTCCCGGCAACCACATGGTGGCTCACAACCATCTTTAATGGAGTCTGGTGCCCTCTTCTGGCCTTCAGACATACACACAGACAGAATATTGTATACATAATAAATAAATAAATATTAAAAAAATTACATTACAGATGGTTGTGAGCCACTATGTCGTTGCCGGGAATTGAACTCAGGACCTTTGGAAGAGCAGGCAATGCCCTCAACCTCTGAGCCATCTCTCCAGCCCCTGTAAAGATATTTTCATGGAGAGATGGAGACAAATGGAGATTCTGACAGAGGTGCATCAAGGGAAAGGTGGGAGGTGAGGGATTGCATACAGTTTGACAGAGTTCTATCACGGAAGCACCACAGTTGCTGGTAGGATGTGAAGGCAGACTGGTGATGCAGAGGTCCACGGAGTACAGGTCTGGAAGGAAGTGACTCACAACATAATACTACCACCCTGGCCTTCTGGGGAAGCACTACTACCTCTAGGCACAATCGTGGGCAGACAGTACTGGAAGGATCCATCCACTGAGCCCTGTCCTCAGACCCTTCATCTGACTGTTGTCTGTGTTTCCCCTTCTCTCTCCTTCCCTTCTTTCCCCCTTTATTTTTATTTTCTATCTCCCCACCTTCTTTTCTCCTTTCCTTTCTTTTCTCAGAAAACTATCTATATATTGTGCAGGTTGATACTGAGATTGCCAGCTCTGAGTAGGTGGAATTACAGGTGTGCATTGCTAGGTCCAACTTGACTTTCTAATCACTTTTTAAAATTTTGGTGGAGAGCTGGGGAGATGGTCCCATGGGTAAATCCCTTGCCCCATAATGTATGAAGACCTGTATCCCAAGAACCCACATAAATGTGGCTGAAGGAGAAGGCCATCTGCAATTCCAGTGATTCTACAGTGATGAGATAAGATAAAAAAATTCCTTGATGCTCACAAGCCAGCTAGTCTGCACATATAGGAGTGACAACAAAGTGACCTCCTATTAAGTCATGTGGAAGAATGGGGACACCCACTGAAACAGCTTATCTGAGCTAGTGGGGACTCACCAACTCTGGCTGGACAAGGAAGGAACCATCAGAGGATCAAACTAGGCCCTGTGAATGTGGGTGACAATTGTATGGCTGGAGCAGACTGTGGGGCCACTGTCAGTGGGACCAGGATTTATCCCTACTGCTTGTACTTTTTTTTTTTTGGAACCCATTCTCTTTGGAGGGGTACCTTGCTCAGCCTTGGTCCTTCCTCGAAGCAATGTGCTTTTCCCTCTCTGAGGAGTAGATAAAGAGTGTGTGTGTGGGGAGGGAAAGATGAAGGGAATGAGAGGAGGGGAGGGATTAGGAACTGGGATTGGTACGTAAAATGAGAAAGGCTTTTTTTTTTTTAAATAAAAAATAATGTGGAAGGTAAAGATCTACACTTGATTGTTTTCTGACTCCCATATGTACACCATGTCATGTATTCACACACACACACACACACATATATACACACACACATATATACTTTCTATATGTATAAATGTACACAAATATATGAAATATAATGTAAAATTTTGGCAGAGCGATTTGCACAGATTTCTATCCTGCATCCTTCTGTAACTTTCTTCTTGCAGAAATTTAATGGTTTTCATGATGCCCAGTACTCATGTGTCATTGGCACAGCTCCTAGTGATTTATAAGAGTCCATGGATGCTTGCAGGAGTCAACTTAGCCTTCTTTCTCCTACAATCATAAACTCCTTAGGTAGCTGAACATGGGCCAAATTTCCAAACTTCTACACTAAATTAACCTTTCCTCCTTTCTGCTGATTCTTACCAGTGTTTTGTTCTGGCATTGAAAGACAGATATAATAGTAACTAAACAAGAAAAGAGGTGGCCATAAAAGGAACCAAAGCATGGGTTGCTTCTGTTCTTCCAAGACCCAATTTGGTCTTTTGAGATACCCTCATTCTTAAGCCTGGAGTTTCTATTACTAATTATTATCCACTGTCTCCTGCTTTTTGTTTTCTTAAGCATAGTTCTCCTAGTGTAACCAGGAGGGAATAAAACATGCATTGTCTAGCCTTAGCAATCTGAGTGCTGTGATCACAGTCTTATATGACCATACTCAACTGGTCCCCTTTAAAGGTTGTACTACTTCAACTCTCTCACACTGAGTATCAAGCTTCTAGCATGCAAAACTTTGGGGGCACAAACTACACTCAAAACTCAGCACTTTGTGATCTTACAGTTCTGACCACATTTGTATTGTCACTTTTAAAGTTTTGCTCCTGTGCAAGTACTTCCCAACAGTTTACTCTTCGTCTTTAGGAAGCACCTTTCTTATTGAACAGTACCGTTAAATGTTAGAGCTGAGAATGTTTGACAATGTTATGCAAATTAAAAATTTATGCTTTCAGTCAATGATGAAATGGCTCATAAGAAGAACCATTTTTGGTGATGAACTTAAGCAAGGCAAATAGATAAGGACCTTCCCTCAAATAGGAGCAGCTTTGCCTACCCAAGGTTCCCTGAAGACAGCTCTTTGCACCCAGTATTTCTTGATGTTTTGGAGGAAGCAAAGACACATTTATGATCCTAAGGTGCTAGTTTGGCTAGATGAAGATAAAGGCATATTTAAAGAAAGCCTTCACACATTTAATTAGCCTTAAATCGCTTCTCCACATTTGCACATTGTGCAATATTTCAGATCTTCAAATGCTTTTCTTTAATGGAACCTGGCTCCAATAGACCTTATGTTGTAACTGTTCATTTTGTCATGGGGAGGGAGTAGGAAAGGGATTAGTTGTCTGTTTTCCCTTTCTGGAGAACTGCCAAAGTAAATTTGATGCTTGCAGATGAAGTCAGTTTTAAAATTGTGGTGCTCTGGTTCTCCTGTAGCTCATTTGGAAGAAGACAGAGCAATTCTGAGAAGCCAGCAGGGAGGGCTGCCAAGACCCTCCCTGTCCTGGCCAAGACTTCTGTTCCCTTGCACTGGGGTCAGCTTGGTAATCTGCCTCAGTCTGAAGGATGAAGAGCCAGGAAAACACTTGTCCTTGCTCATCTGAGATCTCAGGACAGTCATCTTCACTTGCTGGTTTTCCTTCCAGACCATGCACCACACCTTTTCTGGAGTTTGCTGCCAGTCAGTTAAGGCTGCTCTTTCTCTGCACCCAGGGAGGGGTATTTTTTTCTGTGTAATACGGAGGGAAGTTGGCCTTACACTACGTTTTTATGTGTAACCGTCTTGGCAAATGTACAGTTGTTATAAGGGAGGCATTTGCTTCCCTTTGAGTATTAGGCCTCTAAGAAAAAAATGGCCTCTAAGAAACTGGAATTTCCTCAAGAACCTTAAGATGAGAGAAAGAACAGGCTGGAACTCACTGCCAGCCAGAGGAAGGGAACTTTCTCCTAGGGATTCCATAGTGTCAAAGGACTGCTAGTTAGTTGCATGGTGGAAAGAGGAGAAGTAATGGAATTAGACTGATGTGGACGGTGTTAGAAAATCAACGGAAGCTCAATCCTATGCTTGACCTTAGAGTTTTCATATATAGAAGTATTGTGATGTAACAATTGTAAAATGGAATTTTAGTTTTAGAAAAATCTAGGTAAGTTGTCTTTCAGGCTTTGCATGATCAGAGGGGCATAAACATGAGCATTTAGCTTCAGTTTTGTTGTTTGTGAGATGGGGCTGTGGTGAGGAACACCAGATTTGGAGCAATGCCTACCAGGAAGCAGGCAGTACTAGCAAATACATGGATTATCATCGTCTTTCACAGTTCCTTACTTTGAAGTGGATCACACCAGAGCACAGTGACAGAACACAGGAAAATGTAATTTTCCCATCCCTTTCCTTACTTGACTGACTGTCATTCAGAACTTTTGGATAAATTCTTACAAAAGAATAAAATGAATCACTTTAGTTATCTTTGCATGATAGTTTTGCAACATTAAAATTATATTTATGTGAAAGTGAGAGTAGATAGGATTCTGCTATCTGACGTCGTCAAACTCATGGTAACTATTCTTTCTTAAGTTTTATTTATTTATTTAAAAAAATTTTTATACAATATATTTTGTCCATACTTTTTCTACTCCCCCAATTTCACTAATATTCTTCCTTCTAACCCACCCAGTTTCATGCTCTTCCTCTCTCTCAAATTAAAAAAAACAAAAGAAAAGAAAAAGGAAAGAAGAAAAAAACCAAACTAAACAAACAAATGCATAAAAAATTGGAGTATGTTTTCTGTTGGCCAACTATTCCTGAGCATGTTCCTTTATCCTAGCAATTATCAATTGCAATGGATGGGTTTTTGTGTCCATTTCTTGGCTGAGACACTGTCTAGCTATGCATGGTGTCACAGTCACTGTGAATTTATATGTGCACCAGTCATGTTTTATCTGGAAAAATTCTTTTTCCCAGACTTATCCACCACTTCTAGCTCTTACAATCTTTCTTCCTGTTTCATATAGATTCCAGAGCTTTTGGGGAAGGGATGTGATAGAGACATTTGATTTATGACTGAGTACACCAAAGTCTCTCACTCTCTACATATTATCCATTTTCAGATCTTTGTTTTCATTGTCATCAACTGTAAAAATGAATGTCTCTGATGAAGGTTGAACATTGATCTATGGGTATAGCAATATGCTATTAGCAATCATTTTATTGCTATGTTCATTTAGCAGGAGGATAGTAGTAGATTATTTCCCATAGGGCCCATGACCTGTCTAGACTCAAATTCTTGGCCTCATTAACAGTGTTAGGTATGGGTTCCTTATCATGGAGTGATGTGGGATGCCCTTCTGTATGCTGTGAATATGTTTTATTACCATTGATAAATAAAGAAGCTGATTGGCCAATAGCCAGGTGGGAAATCCAAGCAAAGATACAGGAAAAAAGAAGGCAGAATAAGGGAGATGCCAGCAGCCACTGGGGAAGCAAGATATGAGGTAACAAGGCATGAGCTTTGTGGAAAAATAGAGACTAATAGAAATGGGTTGATTGAAGTTGTAAGAACTAGTTAAAATGAGCCTGAGCTAATAGGTAAACAGTTTGTAAATAATATTAAGTCTCTGAGTGGTTATTTTAAAGTGGCTGTGGGGCCAGAAACCTCCAGTTACAAATGGCGCCCACTGTCTGACATGGACCTACAGAAGACTTAAAAAACCTTAAAAAGAGGGCTTCACACTCATAAAACTGGGAGTTAAGAGCAGTTTCTTGGTAGCCACATTTTTTTTTTCTTTTCAGATAGGCTCCATTTGTTGGTGGCAAATAAATGCATGACTCCTTTAAGAGACAGCTTCTTGGTTCATGATGGCATAGAGGGAGCACTTGAATGGGTTTGTGGGTGGTGTGCTATAAGCTACTTGAAGGCAGCATGGATCCACTGCATTCCTAGAGTTGGGGTGGTGAACATGGCTCCCAAAGTTGGTGGTGAATGTACCTCCACCATGTTGGAAAGCTGAATGGGGTGGAACCCAATAGCCAAAGCCTCAGCTTTGGTCCTGGCCATGCCCACCCAACATTTTAAAAACTATCCTGGTTAGAAAATGATTACAGATACACATTAAAGATAGATTCAGACAAAAAAGGCCTCTAAATGGGTCACAATGAGTTTGATAAATATGCATAGAGTTGGGAGAGAGAGGATAAAGAATAGATAGGGTCATAGATTAAAAAATAATTTAAAGATAATAAACTGAGGTTCTTAAAAAGGAAATAGAATAATAAAATGATAATAATCAAAGTAAACACAGAAAATACACAGAATCTGAATTATGTATATGATTGTGTTTTCTTTGATTGTTAATGAGCTAACTGTAGAGAGACATTTGATTGTGGAACTTATTAAGCTAAACCAACATAAAGGTCCTGACTTCAAAATATGGGTCTAAGGATATGTTGCTTTGGAAAAGAAGTTCTGCTTTTGTTTCCACAGAAGATGAAAGCTGTGGATTCCTTCCAGGCTAATGTGGTTTGATCAAATAAGACCCCTTGAGATATCTCTGATGGAAGCGATAACCCAGGTGATCCAACATCCAAAACAGCTTCAAGACAACTGGCTAGGATGCTGCTGCCTCACAGACTACTATAGCTAAGGTTTAAACATAATTATAAGTTTTCTCAGGATCCCCACAAGATTACCAGTACCCCTAATCAGCAAGAATTAGTATAAAAAACTATGCCCCAATTCCTGAAATATTGTTTATAAATGTTTGTTTTCATTTAAAGGAAGTTGGTCATATATCACTAGTGGTCATAGTCAATCTTTTTCTAAATAAAAAGGAAAATATGATATAGAAATAATGAAAAAATTATTGAATCTACTTTAATCCAAAAACAACTGTTAATCTCAAAAGACTTCATATTGATATGGATTTTGGTTTATTGATACAAATTTAGGATTAATTTTTAATACTATATATATTTATACATTTGTTTAAGGCATTATGTTCATGCAACTCACTTAAAAATGTAATGCATAGTTACAACTTAATAGTATTCTACAATAGCCAAATTTATGTTAGTTAGGTTTTCTATATATGCAGAGATATATTTCAGATGGATAGGTAATCTTTAAACACTTCAAAGAACTATAGAATATGGAATTTAAAATGTTTCAAGAACTTAGACTTTTTTTTGACAGTGTGAGTCATCTGCTCCTGGCAGCACCAATTACTTCAAGAGGATGATGGGCATCAAAGAAACTCCTTATGGAGTTTGCTTTCAATGTGGCAAGGCTAGTCATTTAGGCAAGAAAATGCTCTTGCCTGGACTGTTAGACTGTATGCTGTATAAACTGGATATACAAGACCCACAAGAAAATGACTGTTGAACTTGTCAAAAAAAGATGGGAAACAGGTTACTGTTTCATGGAATATTCTGTCAGGCATTCTGTAGGACACAAACAAAAATGACTGACAAACTACCAATATAGGTGGGACAGTTTCACATTTCCTGCTTCACTGAGAAATCTTCCAGACACTCTAGGCCAATAGACTGAAGATGGATGCCCCAATGTTACAGAATGGGTGACTGTCCAGGCAGCCAGATGTCTCTGTCATTTCTAGAGCTTCCAAAGTTCCTTTCAATGTACTTCCTGTTTACCTATCTTATATTGTATCCTTCTGGGGTCTTTGATGGAGTTGAAAACTAGATATTTATAATTATAGCTTTCATAATAAAAGATAAATTAGCTATAAAACTTTAGACTCATAAAAAGAGAATGGATGATAGAGAATTTTCTTTAATTTTGCCAAGTACACATGGATTAAATATTATAGCTATAATTCTTGCTTAATATGTGTTTTGTTATATGTAGTTTTGCAATGATAAAGTTAAACCTTCCTTTTTAATTAGACAGAAAAGGGGAGATAATGTGGGATGCCCTTCTGTATGCTGTGAGAAGTTTTATTACCATTGATTAATAAAGAAGCTGATATGGCCAATAGCCAGGCAGAATAGAGCCAGGCAGAAAATCCAAAAAAAGATATAGGGGAAAAAGAGGCAGAATCTGGGAAATGACAGCAGCTACCAGGGAAAAAAGATATGAGGTAATAAGCCACGAGACTGGATATAAAATATAAATTAATTAAAATGGGTTAATTTGTAAGAACTAGTTAATAATAGCTCTTGCTGCCTGCTTGGGATGGAGTCTGGTCCTCCCATCAATTACATTTGCATAAACTTTGATTTGTAGATGCTTTCCTTTATTGAATAAGCTTTCCTTTAATTCTTTTTTTTTCCCGAGACAGGTTTTCTCTGTAGCTTTGCAACCTGTCCTGGAACTAGCTCTTGTAGGCCAGGCTGGTCTCAAACTCTCAGAGATCCACCTGCCTCTGCCTCCTGAGTAATGGGATTAAAGATGTGTGCCATTACTGTCTGGCTAAGCTTTCCTTTAATTCCATAGACATTTCCTTTCTACAAGTTACAGGATTAGTTAGGAGGGGTCTCATCCTGAGGGCACCGCTTCCTTTATTCCATTTCTTCCCTCATCTCCTTTAGCACAAATGAAAGCTTCAATATTAAATTTCATGGTGCTCTTTTTCTCCTCAAATGTACATTTTATTTTTCTTCCTAACCTTGCCCATTGTAGATTTGCATAAGGATCATCACTAATAACCACATGACAGAGTCAATACTAGATTGTCTTGAGATTTCCTCTGCCAATGACATTAGGCCAAAACTCTTCAATTTAGTCTTACAACAAGGGTGAAAGGGAGCCAGATTATATAGCCAAAATATCACAAAATGGTCCATAACCCAGTTGCCCATATTGTACCTGTTTGAAACCTTTTGAGCCAGGCCTCCACAGTCCACAGTTTTCAGCACCACTGCCCCCCCCCATTAGCCCATCCCCATTTCTAGTGTCAGCTTGAATACCTAGAAATACATTCTACTCAGAACACCCAGTTGGCATACCTGGAAGAATCTCAGTAACACTCCTTATCAGTCAATCAATACCTACTGTACTCTCCTGAGAACCAGAGAGGGCAACAGAAACCAACGAATGGAATACCTATCCAACAAAGGCATGACCAGATGTCAGGACATTGAATTACAATCATCCCAAATCTAGATGTCCAGACACCAGTATTAAAACACAATCAATAACAGCCAGGACAACAGCCAGACAATATGTCTCCATTAAACCCCAGCAACCCTGTTATAGTAAGCTCTGAAATATACAATGTTCACTGAAGAACAAAATAAGGACTGCAAAATAGCCTTTATAAATATGTTAGAGGTCCTCATACAAAAATGAATAAATCCATTAATGAACTCTATGAAAACACAAACAAAAACTGGAACAAAATGAAGAAGACAGTTCAAGTTATGCAAGTAGAATAGAAGCAATAAAACACAAACTGAGGACAAATTGGAAATGAAAAATTTAGGAACTCAAACAGCATCCTCAAAGGGAAGCCTCAACAACAGAGTATAAGAGATGGGAGAAAGAATCACAGGCATGAGGACAAGATAGAAGAAATGACTATCTAGGTCAAAGAGAATGTTAAATCTAAAGGTATCCAGGCACAAAACATCCAGGAAAATCGAGGACAATTTGAAAAAAACAAATCTATGAATAGTAGGAATAGAGGAAGGAGAAGAAACACAGGTAAAAGGCACAGAAAATATTTTCAGAGGAAAGTTTTCAACATAAAGAAGAAGGTGCCCATTAAGTTACAAGAAGCATACAGAACATGAAATAGAATGGACTTGGAAAGAAATTCCCTATCATGTATAGTAATCAAAACAAAGGAATATTAATGTATCCAAAGGAGAAGAACCAAATAACATAAAAAGGCAGGCCTATTAGAATAAAGCCTAGCTTCCTGAGTTTCATTAAAGAGTATATAAAGCCAGAAGGGCCAGGGCAAATATTCTACACATTCTTGGGAGACCACAGATACTAGCCCAGATTACTGTACCCAGCAAGATTTTCAATCATGAGCGATGGAACATGATATTCCATGATAAAACCAAACTGAAACAGTATCTATTTACAAGTTCAGCCCTAGAAGGCACTAAAAGGAAAACTTAGCTACACCTGAGAAAACATGAGGACTAAATAATACCAGACCAGAAAATCATAAGGGGGTTGGGAAACCCAAGCCATGCCAACAAATAGTAGGAATCAACAAGAACTGCTCATCAATATTCAATATCAGTGTTCTCAATTCATCAATAAAAAGATGCAGACTAACAGAATGGATTTGAAAATAGATCCATTCTTTTTTTTGATTTTATTATTATTATTTATTTAAGCACACCAACCATGAGATCTAATTACTGGCTGAAATTGTCTAGTGCCAACTCTGAGCTCTGTGATACCTCTTGGCTATTATGTTCCTTGTTGCCTCTGACTTTCCTGTTATCTTTGATACAATACTTCTTTTTTTAAATTTATTTATTTATTTATTTATTTTTTAAATTTCTGCCTCCTCACTGCCTCCCAATTACCTCCCCCTCCCCACCTCTACTCTCCCTCCCTCTCCTGTCCGAAGAGCAGTAAGGGTTCCTTGCTCTTTGGGAAGTCCAAGGTCCTCCCCCCTCCATCCAGGTCTAGGAAGATGAGCATCCAAACAGGCTAGGCCTCCCCAAAACCAGTATATGTAGTAGGATCAAAATCCAGTGCCATTGTCCTTGGCTTCTCAGCTGCCCTCAATGTCTGCCATGTTCAGAGAGTCGGGTTTTATCCCATGCTTTTTCAGTCCCAGTCCAGCTGGCCTTGGTGAGCTCCGATTAGATCAGCCCCATCATCTCGGTGGGTGGGTGCACCCCTCGTGGTCCTGACTTCCTTGCTCATGATCTCCCTCCTTTTGCTCCTCATTTGGACCTTGGGAGCTCAGTCCGGTGCTCCAATGTGGGGCTCTGTCTTCATCTCCATCCATTGCCAGATGAAGGTTCTATGGTGATATGCAAGATAATCATCAGTATGGCAATAGGATCTGGCCCTTTCTGGCTCCCTCTACTCAGCTGCCCAAGGAACTAGCTGGGGGCATCTAATAGGATCCATTCTTAAGGTGCATTGAAGAACCATGTTATAACATTCAGGATAGACATTGCTTCAGAGTGAAGAGATGAAAAATATATCCCAAGCAATCCAAGTTAGCCATTTTAAAATCTTACAAAGTAAACTTCATCAGAAGAGAGAGGGAACGACAGTATGCACTCATCAAAAGAACATCCACCAAGAGGATATTGTAGTTCTTAACATCAAAATACATAGTATAAAAATCAATAAAGTAAACCAAAAATCTATAGTGTGATGAATTTTGCTATAGTTGAAGTCAGAATGTGATTCTGGGGGTGAAGCTATACCTATTTACTTTTACACATAGAGATGCCCATTTATACATAAGTCATTGCAGGGAACATGGCGCAGAGATGGAATGGTGGGTAAATCCAGTGGGACCAATATTTTTAGATACTTTTTTGCCATGTTATTAAGAAGACTATTATTTTATGTTTGTTTTATAATCCTGAAGCTTAGCTATTTTCTTTATTGCTGTTTTTCTATTTCAAACTTCCACAGTATTACACCATTTGGCCTCAACTCTATTATATGACAAGTACTTGCATATTTTATTAACCTCATGAGTAAACATGACCCATCAAGGGGAAATGTCAGTAACTCCAATCTCCAATCTCCCTCCCTCCCTCCCTCCCTCCCTTCCTCCCCCCCCCGCCTCTCTCTCTCTCTCTCTCTCTCTCTCTCTCCCTCTCTCTCTGTCTGTGTGTTTGTGTGTGTTCATCTCCTTGCCTGAATTTCAGGACTTGGTGTTATTTCAGTGAACTTGTTAGGAAGAACTTTGGACAGGTTTTACTTGGATTTTATTTTCAGGAGTAGAGAAAGGAAAAGGAAATAAGGAAATTTGGAATGTTCTTTGTAGTAAATATGCAACAAGGCTTATATACACAGCTTAAATATGAAAAGCAAATTTTGGATGTGGTGGCTTTGGGCCAGAATCTCAGCAATTGGGAAGCTGAGGCAAGGGATTATGAGTTCAAGGCCACCCCGGGCTATCTATGTAGTGAGTTCAAAAGTGGCTTGAGACATCAACTATATACATACATACATACATACATACATACATACATACATACATACATACATAGATGCATATGAACACATTTCTCCTCACAGATACTGCCTGTCATAAAGACTGGGCATCGCTCATACCAGCCAGTACCAGAATTCGCATAAGATAAACTACTTCTGATCATCCAGAGAGTTCATATCTTTGCCCTTAATGACTTCTGAGGGAAGGCTCTGGTCAACTGGTATTGGAGTTCAGAGCCGAATCCCTCAACTAGGCATGCCTGGAGTTTGACTTCTCCTGTAATCAGTTATGGATGTCTTGTTGCACAGTAGTTAAGGAATATGGAACAGCCCTGGTTATGAAATACAAAGATTAAAATCATGCCCTGACCCACCTCTCTGCAGGTGGTGAGAATTTTGTAGAGAATGTCCTGTGTCTTCTGAGATGCAACTCGAAGGACACTACTCCCTGGTGTTAAACATGAAGATATGAGATGGCTGGGGGGAGTCTCAGGAGACTGAGTTATACATATTCCAACATTCCAGACAAGATTAATGTGACACAAGAGGTAGCTGAGCCATAACCAGAAAAAAAAGGCATTTCTCTAAGTCATGGGAGATACACCGAAATCACCAAAGTCCTGTCTTCCATGACCTTTATATACGTGCTTTGATGGTTTGAATGAGAATGGCCAATTTGGCTCATATATTTGAATGTTTGGACCCTAGTCTGTGGAACTATCTGGTGTACCTTGAAAATCAGAATTAGGAGGTGTGTCTTGGAGGGGTGTGCATCACTGGGGGCAGGTTTTAAGTTTTCCTAGTTTTGTTTCTGCCTTGTGCTTGTGGATCAAGATGTAAGCCCTGAGTTACTGCATCAGTAATGTGCCTGTCTGCCTGCTGCCACGCTTCCCACCATGATGGTCATGGACTCTCACCCTCTGCAACCAGAAGCTCCACCCGAATTAAATGTTTTCTTTTATGAGTTACCTTGATTATGGTGTTTTGTCACTGCAATAAAAAAGCAACTATGACAATGCTTTTGAGAAATTTAAGTGTAAACCTAACCAAAAGGATGTATAATAGTCAAACATTGAGGCATTAGGTGAGTTCTAATCACACGTGACTCTAGGTGATGGGTGCCATCTGGAAAACTTAGAAAAAGAGCAAGTGTGAGGAAGGGGAGCCAGCACATCGCAGACATCAGGAACACACCTCTGCTCCTGCGTCCCTTCACAGGCACCATCCCAATCCAACTGTGGCTGTTTACTCTTTGGTGCCGTTCATCTTTTTCCAAATATTCCCTGGAATTTAAAACAATGCTGGAACACGAGGAGAAAGGAGTCTCTCTCCATTCCTGGACCTGTCCCCGCATGGAGGTGTCCATGTTAAGTCCTGGGAACAAGAGAACCTCATAGCCTGGGGCAGACATGATGGAGAGACCAAAAAGACTTGCTCCATGTCTAAGCTAGAGCAACTCTATCGTGGCCTATACACATAGAACAAAATATTGAGCTGTTTAATATATATATATATATATACATATACATGTATATATGTGTATATATACATATACATATACACATATATACATATATACATACATATACATATATACACACACACATATATATGTATATATACATACATACATATATATATCTTTCTAATCCTGTCAGTACAATCAGCTTTATGCCAGGTCAAAACCTAATAAAACTGATAAGCTTATGAAACCATCAGTTACCTTGGGCACCAGAGAGTCATGGGGTGTGTGTGAGCTGTGCTGTCAGGCAATAAGAATGCCAGGAGCCTTGCTTCCGGTTATGTGGCACCAGAGTAGGTGACTTGGCTCTCAGAGAGACAGACCTCTGGAGACTAACAGTGCCTGCCGCTTAAAGTGGGCTTGAAGGAGACAGGATGTCTATGGCACAGGGCTGAAGACACAGGCCAACTTCCATCCACTTAACAACCCTACAATCAAATTGTGACTTGTTTGGCTCCACTCCCCACAGTCGGTGTCAGCCCTCAGGCCCAGAACTCTGTGTAGAAATGTTCCTCCCCTTTCTATGGCCCACAGCACCGTAACATTTTGGGGTTTCATGATCTTGCCTAACACTACTTCAGCCTGCAACTTCGTCAATACAGTTTAAGAACCTGATATTTACTAAAGGCTGGCACCAGCCGAGCCGCCGGGGAGAACCACTGGAAGCTTTTGTTCTCCTCTGTTTGGCAGTCAGTTGGCAAGATTCAAGCATAAATATACCCCAGTACACAACACTTTAGCCCAGAAGGGATTTGTTTCCCCCTTGTGAAAACTGAGAGCGAACTATTTGGCTGCGTTCAAACCTAAAAGTACAGCTCATTCCTTTCCAATGCTGTTTGTAGCAACTCAGCTCTAGCACCCCTGGAGTTTGCAACTAATTCACAGTTTGCCAGAATTTTGGCCACAAAAGCATCTAATTGCATTTTATATTTTGAATAACAAAATAAAAACCAAAGTATTTTGCTTTAAAAATCTGCACCCGTAGAGTAAATATTAGCCACCTACACGGGACCTTAAAAATGAACTTCCCACCACAGACAGTTATACACCCAGCCACAGTATTTCAGAAGTCAGCACACTGCTGAGTGTTCAAGCTTGGGTTGTAATAAATTTGCAGTCCTACAGCAACCTTTACTCAGGGCTGTCCACAGTGAATAGCACAAATGGTGTCTGCTTCCTTGGAGCTTACCAATGAAGAAGGAATATTTAGAGCAAGGATTAAGCAAATATAAATTAAATAGTAAAGAAATGAAGTAATTCTAGTGTGTTTTGGTAACACCAGTCTAGCTGAGACGGAACATTTGCTTAGTGTGGTGTTCAGTGGGCGTCTGCCCTTCTGGCTCCCGATATCCTGCGTGCGCTAAATCAGCACAGTGGCCGATATCCCCCTGCTTCTGCCACACTGATCCTTTCTCTCTGGCCTCAGAGCCCGAGCCGACGGCCATGGAAATTAGAGTAAATTACTCCTGCCCTGTGTTCTCTCGACACATTCTTCACTTTCACGGCAGCTGTGGTTCCGTCCTCTTTGGATGCTTACCCAGCAGCTCCCCATAGCCATCAGCGGAGCTGTGAATCCTCAGTGGGTGACAAGAACTTTACAGATGACGCTCAAGGCTTCTTTTAAGTTCCTACCTGACCTCAGTCACCAAGATCCAAGCTTCTTCCTTGTGTCACCCTGGGTTTCTATAACACACAACACTAACTGTGTTTAGTACAGATAGATGTTAGAAGAGGGAAGATGGCAGATCGTTGCCAGGGAATAAAACCTGAAGACAAGTTGCCAGGGGAAGAGGTGGGTGATGCCCAAGTGTTTCTAACTTAAGTAGCAAAGCAGCATAGGGAGCTTTATAAAACAGGAAAGTCCAGAGCCCATCCTAAAAGGATTGGCTTGGCTTAGAGCGCCCTCACTTCCAGCCAGAGGGAGTGCCAGAAGCTGGCATGGAGCCATGGAAGCTTGGACCATCTGTACTGTATGTTCATTAACAGACATTTGGAGAGTAGGGAACCCCGATGGCTCCTTGGCCTGAAGAGGGAGGGGGGTATGGGTGGAGGGGAGAGAAGGGAAGGGGGAGGAAGAGGGGAGGAGATGGAAATTTTTAAATATAAAAAAATAAACCAACCCCCCCCCCCAAAAAAAAACCCAGACATTTGGAAGAGCAGAGGCAAAGGCCACATCTATGGCAGCAGCACAGGCAGAAGGAACCACTATGGACAAAGCCCTCTCCTCTCAGCACCAGGAACTCTGAACTCTAAAGATGACATTTCGAAAAATACCCCAACACATGATCAACCCAATAGCCTAAACCCTCTGTGGGATCACTGCTGGGATTCTCAGAGCAAGAGTCTCGGGACTACATGCTGAGATCTGGCCAGTAGGATCCTGCAAGAGTCGGAGGCAGAAACTTTGAATCAAAGCCATGTAGTCCTCAGCAAATTAACGGCCTAGGGGAGGGGAGGGTCCCAGAGTCCACAGGGAAATCCCCAATGTGCAGTCTCTAAGCAGCACGCTAGATAATGGGAAGCACCCAACTGGGGAAAGAGGCCACAGTCACAATGGGTCTCCCGTAGGACCACCTAGCTGCATCTGAGACTCCATCTGCTAAGCACCACCCGCACATCAGACTACATCTGGAACCCAATCTCTGAAAGAAAGACCCAGAAGCAAGGACAGGCCTGAAGAGGCAAAGAAATTCCTGGGTGAAGATGGGATTGTGGGAGCTGGGAGAAGCAGCAATGAGTGCTTCAAAACTGAATCCAGCTCTCAAGCCCAACAATTTATACATTAGATCTTCACCCACCTCTCTCCTTTATGTAATGCCCAAGGCAAATTTAGCAAGCAAGGTGAGCCTCGCTGTGTTCTTGTCCTATATTTCTTTTGCTACTCTTTACTTTTCTTTTTAATTTTTTTTTCCTTCCAAAGCCCATCGACTTGTCTGGTGTGAAGAGTCTCTGTGTCTCAGGCTTCTGAGACCTAGGACTGCTGTACAACTCCCCCCCCCCCACCCCCAAACTAAAGAACATACCTTTTAGAAACTTAATTTTTATTATTTTTAATTCTGTGTATGGGTATGCAAATACAGGTGCTCTCAGAAGCCAAAAATGTCATGTCCTTCTGGAGCTGGTGGTAAGGTGATTGCAAACCACTCAATCTGGCTGGAATTGAAATTGAAACCTGAGGAAAAAGAAGAAATATTCTTAACCACTAAGTCATCTCTTCTACCCTTTTGGATCACTTTTTGAATTACTTTTCCATGCTTTTTGGCTTTCAAAAATATTTTCGTAGAATATGTTTTGTTCATATTCTTTAATCTTTCCCTTCTCCCAACTCATCCCAGATCCTTCCAACTTCTCTACCTACCCAACTTCATTCTCTGTCTCTTCCTTTTTTCCCCTCTCTTAAAAATCTAAACAAACAAACCCAAAAGTTAAATAATTCAAACAAATCAAAAATAAACAAAGAAACACACAAAACACTTGAATCATTCTGTGTTGGCCGACTACATCTGAGCACAGAGCCTGCACTGGGCTGTGGTTGTTTTGTCCAGTATCACTTCACTGGAGAAAATTAATTTTCTTTCTCCCAGAAGGTATCAGTTGCAAAAAGATTCTTGTTTAGGGGTGGAATTTGGGCTTGTTTCCCTTTCTCAGTGCTGAGATTTTGAAACTGTACAGGTCTGTGCATGCTTTTAAAGCTCCTGTGACTTCGTGGGTACAACAGCCCTGTTGTGTGTGTAAGATACTGTTTACTTGAAATTATTCACCAGCTCTGACCCTTATCTTTCTGTCTCCTCTTCCACATGGATCTCTAAGCCTTGTGTGGAGAGCTGTGTACTCCAAAGTCTTTCATTCTGTATGCATTGATAAGTTCTGTGTCTCTGTGTTAATTGCCATCTACAGCAAGTAGAAGTTTCTCTGATGAGAGTCATGTGATGCAAGGATCTATGGGTATAGCAATATATTCTTAAGAGTCATTTTATTACATGTTCATTTAACAGAACAATCGTAGTAGGCTTTCCTTTAGGCCTATGATCTTTCTAGTCTCAGACATTTTAACAGTGTCAGGTGTGGGTTACATCTTGTTCAGTCTTAGATTCTATCAAAAAGCTTAATTGCTCCCATAAAAAATGTGCTCCTTTTGGATTAGAATGTCTTGAAGGCATGTCACTATTGTAACCCATAGGATTGGTGTCTGAGTGAGATCGATAATTACTTTTTCCCTCTGGTAGCAAAATAGCACCTCCAGCATCATGAGTCAGTAGGGGTAAAGCTTCCAGTTGGGCATCAGCTTGATTTTTTTCCATGTTTGAAGGCATATGTAAGTGACATCTTGCCCCATTGGAAAATAACGAGTAGCCGTGGTAATAGTCTGTGAGGTTTGGGGTGGTGTGGATGAAAACCTTTTGACCAAAGACTCAAAAAGATACATCCAATTGGTAGACTATGATGTCTGTTTGGGGCATTCTCTCCCCTATTATATGGTGACTCAATTTAAATTGCTTTCACATACGTATAAATTTTGGAAGCTTCTTAGAAGATTTCCATGTGGCTTTTCAAAACTCCTTTATGTTAATTGTCTCTCTCTGTATTCCTTCCTTTACCTTGCTGGTGTGGGACAATTCTGTATTCTGTCAATTATGTTTTAAATAAATGCTGATTGGCCGGTAGCCAGCAGGAAGTATAGGCAGGAAAACCAGACAGGAAGTAGAGGCAGGGCAAAGAGAACAGGAGTATTCTGGGAAGAAGGAAGTTATTTCCAGAGTCCTGCCCAGACCACGGAAGAAGTAAGATATGACCTACCCCACTGAAAAAGGCACCGAGCCATGTGGCTAACATATACTAGAATAATGGGTTGGTATATGTTATAAGAGCTAATACAAAGCCTGAACTAATGGGCCAATCAGTTTATAACTTATGTAGATCTCTGTGTGATTTTCTATGGGACTAAATGGCTGGGGAACTGGGCAAACAGAAACCCAAACAAGCAGGCCCTCATGTTATGCCTTGCCCTCTCATCTGCTTTCAAATTTAATCCTTCTATTTTAGTTTCTCTTGTATCTCTTTAT
This sequence comes from Arvicola amphibius, assembly GCF_903992535.2. Lineage (NCBI taxonomy): Eukaryota > Metazoa > Chordata > Mammalia > Rodentia > Cricetidae > Arvicola > Arvicola amphibius. The sequence goes on along the minus strand of NC_052056.1, from coordinate 113,404,090 downwards.
AACAGTGTTTTATTTCTCCTTTCTTAGAAGACCCTCTACCCTCATCCCTTACTAGCTATGTTTATTCTAAATGAAGCACACAGGTCAAAAGCATAAGAGATAGCATTCATATCTAAGAGAAAACTAGCAAGATTTGTCTTTCTGGGTCTGGATTACCTAACTCAGGATGATTGTTTCTAGCTTCATCCATTTACCTGAAAATTTCATAATTTCATTTTTCTTAATAAATGAATAATATTTCATTGTGAAAATACAACATTTCATTACTCATTCATCAGTTGATGGACTTCTAGGCAACAGAAAATATTACACTAGATACCAAGGATATTCAGACAAATTTAAATCATAAGGACAAATTTAAAAATCTGTTCCATCAAACTATAAAAAGTACAGGAAATGGATAAGTTTCTTTGTGTATACAACCTATCAAAATCAATTCAAGATGAAATAAACAATTTGTACAGATCTATAGCCTCTAGTAAAGTGAAAGTAGTAATAAAGAATTCCAGGCACAAATGGATAAAATTCTACCAGACCTTCCAAAATGGAATAACACTTACTACTTACTCCTCAAATTATTCTGCAAAACAGAACCCAAAGGAACATTTCCTTATTCTTTATATGAAGCCAGTATTACTCAGATAACAAAAATCACACAGTCTCAACAATGAAAGAAGATCATAGGCTACTTTCCTTATGAACATAGGTGCAAAAATTCTCAACAAAATACTTGCAAACAAAGTTCAAGAACACATCATCTTGCCCACCATGATAATGTTTGCTTCACCCCTGAGATACAGAAATAGTTTACTATTTGTAAAGCACTAAATGTAATCCATTATATAAGCAGATTAAAAGACAAAAACCACATGATGCAGAAAAGACCTTTGATAAAATCCACTACCCTTTCTTGATAAAAAAATCCTGGAGAAGTTAGGGATACAAGGAATGTATTCCACCATAATAAAGTCAATTCATAACAGCCCACAATCAACACCGATGTAAGGAGAGAAGCACAAATCATTTCCAATGAAATTAGGAACATGATAAGATTGTCTGCTCTTACCATATCCATTCAATGTAGTACTTGAAGTACAAGCTAGAACAATAAGACAAACGAAGGAGATTGAGAGAATATAAATAAGAAAGGAAGAAGTAAATATATACTTATTTGCATTATGTGATTTTATATATAAAAAACCCTAAAGACTCTACCAGGAATCTTCTACAGGTGATAAATACCTTCAGCAAAGTTGCAGGGTACAAAATTAACACACAAAGCCCAGTAGCTTTCCTATACACAAATGACAAAAACACAGAGGAAGAAATATAAAAAACAATGCCTTTCACAATAGTTTCAAAAAGTAAATAAAATGTCTTGGAATAACTCAATCCAAGGGAGTGAAATATTTATACCATAAAAGCTTGAAAACATTGAAGTAAGAAACTGAAGAATTTACCAAAAGATAAAAACACCTCCTGTGCTCATGGAACAGTAGGAGTATTTATTATTGTTAAAATAACCATTTTACCAAAAGCAATCCACAGATTCAACACATTCTCCATTAAACTTGCAATGCAGTTCTTTACAGAAATTGAACAATGATCTTAAGCATCATTTGGAAGAACACTCAGGATAACTAAGACAGTCCTGAATAATGACAGAATTGTTGAGGTATTATTGTCCCAAATTTCAAGTTGTTTTACAGAGCTGTATTAATAACACCAATTGGTATTGGCATAAAAACAGACATATTAATCATTGGAATAGAATTGAAGACAGGATAATGCCACCTATGTATGGACTCATGGTCTTTGATAAAGAAGCCAAAAGTACACACTGGAAAGAAGAAAGCATCTTCAACAAATGGTGCTGGTCAAGTTACCATTTTTTCTTCTCTCCTTTCAATATATTTTCAGCCTAAACTTCTTTGTTCCTCCTCACCTTTTTGTACTTACCAGTCCATTTATTTTTATTCCTTCTTCAACTTTCTGTCAACACAGTATTAATACTCTTACCCAGAAATAAAGGTGACTTAAACTATTTAAAGTCAACCAATAATCATATTTCACATGTATAAATCCCAACACAAAATAAAAGGAACATAAAAAACAAGATAATGTGTCTCATTTAAAAATTGTCACCAGTGAAAGTGAATCTTATTAAATTCTATAAAAAGAATTCAAAAGAATGTTTATAAGTATGCTCAATAAATAGAAGAAAATACAAATAAACTTCTGGACAAATTCCAAGAGGACATAGTAAAGAAATGAGAAAGTCAATATTGGATATTAAGTCAATATTGGAGTTCAATAAAGAGAAACACTGAAGAAAAACCAAACTAAAGTTTTGGAAATAAATATTTAATAAGTTAAATGAATGGACCATGAAGAGGACATAGAATTATGGCCAGTAGGCAAGGTAGAGGAGCCAATCGTATGAATGGATCTGTGAGATCTGAGACATTACAAAAAGATGAAACCTGTGAAGCATGGCCGAGAAGTGGAAGAAATTCCCATCAAAGGTATAAAAATGTTTAACAAAATCAGAAAAGAAAATTTTCCAAATAAAAGTCATTTAGAAATCAAATAGACAAGACCATAAAAGTAATTCCCCACTTTATGTTATAATTAAAACAATAAATTTATAACATGATAAAAACATATTGATATTTTTCTCAAGAAAAAATACCAAGTAACATGTAAAGGCAGGCCTTAGGAATAATAGTTGACTTCTGAGCAAAAATGTTCAAAGTCAGAAGGGTTGTGACAATGTATTTCAAGTTCTGAAGGAGCATACATGCCAATGTAGACTACTGTACCCATCAAAACTATTTGTCATAATTGAAGGAAAAAGTACAACTTCCGAGCCGGGCGGTGGTGGCACACGCCTTTAATCCCAGCATTCGGGAGGCAGAGGCAGGTGGATCTCTGTGAGTTCGAGGCCAGACTGGTCTACAAGAGCTAGTTCCAGGACAGGCTCCAAAGCCACAGAGAAACCCTGTCTCGAAAAATCAAAAAAAAAAAAAAAAAGTACAACTTCCATGATGAAAGCAAGCCAAAGGAATTCATGAGCACCAAGACAGGTCTACAAAAGATTTTAAAAGGAATCTTGTGAACTGATAAGAAAGATAAGAACATCCATGAGGCTACAGAAAAGAACAAATTATACTAGAACATTGATTAAGCAAATGAGAAACAGAAAAACAAATGCAACAATATTAGCAAAAATCCTGAGAATTAGTCCATACTTTTCAATAATAATAGAGATAGAAGTAGGAGAAGAATTCCAGCTCAAAGGCACAGAAAATATATCCAACAAAATCATAGAAGGAAACTTTCATAATCTAAAGGAGGACATGCCTAGGAAGATGCAAGAAGCTTACAGAACACCAAATAGAATGTATCAAAAAAGTCCCCATACCACATAATAATCAAAACACTAAAGATAGAGAATAAAAAAAGAATACTAAGAACTTCAAAGGGAAAAGGCAAAATAACATAGAAAAGCAGACCTATTAGAAACACATCTGATTTCTCAGTGGAGACTATGAAAGCCAGAAGGTCCTGGACAGACATTTTGCAGACACTAAGAGACCTCAGATGTCATACCAGACTACTATACCCAGCAAAACTTTTAATCAGCATAGATGGAGAAAACAAGATACTCCATGACAAAACCAGATATAAACAATATCTATCCATAAATCCAATCCTATAGTAATAGAATGAAAATTCCAACCCAAGGTAGTTAGCTTCACCCACAAAAACATAAGAACTAGATAATCCCACACTAGCAAAATCCAAAGAAGGGAAACACACACACACACACACACACACACACACACACACACGCACGCACACTACCACCAATATCACCAAACCCCTCAAAATAGGAGGAATTAACAATCACTTGTCATTAATATCTCTTAATATCAATAGTCTTAATTCACCTATAAAAAGATACAGGCTAACAGAATGGATACAAAAACAGGATTCATCCTTCTGCTGTATACAAGAAACACACCTGAACTTCAAAGACAGACAATACCTCAGAGTAAAGCATTGGGAAAAGATTTTCCAATCAAATGGACCTAAGAAACAAGCTGGTGTAGCTATTCTAATATTTAACCAAATAGACTTAAAACTAAAATTAACCAAAAAAGATGAAAATAGAAGTTTCATATTCATCTCAGGAAAACCCTTTTAAGATGAAGTCTTAATTCTGAACATTTATGCCCCAAATACAAGGGTACCCACATTTGTAAAAGAAACATTGCTAAAGCTTAAATCACACATCAAACCCCACACACTAATAGTGGGAGACTTCAATACTCCACTCTCATCATTGGACAGGTCTGCCAGACAGGAAATTAACAGAGAAATAAGAGAACTAACAGATGTTATATTGGACTTAAAATACTTGTATAGGACATTCCATCAAAACACAAAAGAATACACCTACTTCCAAGCACCTCATGGAACCTTCTCTAAAATAGACTATATACTTGGTAACAAAGAAAATCTCAACAGATACAAAAAAAGGAAAAATCCCCTGTATTTTATCAGATCATCACAAATTAAGTTAGATTTCAACAACAATACAAAATACAGAAAGCCCACATACTTATGGAAACTTAAAAATTCTCATCTGAGTAACCACTGGGTGAAGGAAGGAAGAAATAAAGAAATTAAAGATTTCCTAGATTTCAAAAGAAAATGAATGCACAACATACCCAAACTTATGGGACACTATGAAAGTAGTGCTAAGAGGAAAGTTCGAAGCACTAAGTGCCCACATAAATAATTTGGAGAAATCTCATACTAGTGACTTACCAGCACACCTAAAAGTTCTAGGGACAGGCCATTTTGTCTGTGAGGTCCTTGGAGCCAGGCAAGAGGCCCTGCTCCTGTGCTGAGAGGATCCAGACAGGAAGAGATGGGCAGGCACCAATGCAAAAATTACTCCAACAACCTGAAAAGCAACATAATAACACCAGAATCCAGCAAACATGCAACAGGAAATTTTGAACACCCTAACCCAGAAGAAGCAGAAGTAATCGACTTTAAATATTGTAACCTTATGAAAATGATGGAGACCCTTAAACAGGAAGTGAAAAACTCCCTTAAAGAAATGGAAGAGAAGACAAACAAAAAGTTAGAAGAAATTAATAAATCCCTCAAAGATACCAAGAAAACCAAGAAAAAGAATCAAACAGGTAAAGAAACAGTTCAAGACTTGAAAACTGAAAAGGAGGTAATGAAGAAAACACAAACCAAGAGATGGCTGGATATGGAAAATCTGGATAAACAAACAGGAACTACAGAGACAAGTATAACCAACAGAATGCAAGAGATAGAAGAAAGAATCTCAGGTGCTGAGGATACAATAGAGGAAATAGACTCATTGATCAAAGAAAACAGCAAAACCAACAAATTATTAACACAAAACATTCAGGAAATCTGGAACATCATGAAAAGACCAATCCTAAGAATAATAGGGGTAGAAGAAGGAGAAGAATTTTAGCTGAAAGGCCGAGAAAATATATTCAACAAAATTATAGAAGAAAACTTTCCCAACCTAAAGAAGGATATTCCCATGAAGGTACAAGAAGCTTACAGAACACTAAATAGTCTGGATCAAAAAAAATCCCCTTGCCATATAATAATCAAAACACAAAACATACAGAATAAAGAAAGACTATTGAGAGCTGCAAAGGAAAAAGGTCAAGTAACATATAAAGGTAAACCTATCAGAATTACACCTGACTTCTCAATGGAAACCATGAAAGCCAGAAGGTCTTGGATAGATGTGCTGCAGACACTAAGAGACCACGGATGCAAGCCCAGAGTACTATATTCAGCAAAGCTTTCTTTCACCATCAATGGAGAAAAGAAGATATTCCATGACAAAAACAGATTTAAACAATACATATCCACAAACCCAGCCTTACAAAAAGTACTAGAAGGAAAACCTCAACCCAAGGAAGCCAACAACAGCCACAATAACACAGACATCTGACAACCCTCAACCAACACAACTCAAAGAAGGGTAACACATAAACACTACCACCAAAAAAATAACCAGAGTTAACAACCACTGGTCATTAATATCATTTAGTATCAATGGACACAATTCACCTATAAAAAGGTACAGGTTAAGAGAATGGATATGAAAACAGGATCCAACATTCTGCTGTTTACAAGAAACACAACTCAACCTTAAAGACAGACACTACAAGCCGGGCGGTGGTGGTGCACGCCTTTAATCCCAGCACTCGGGAGGCAGAGGCAGGCGGATCTCTGTGAGTTCGAGGCCAGCCTGGTCTACAAGAGCTAGTTCCAGGCCAGGCTCTAAAAAAGCTGCAGAGAAACCCTGTCTTGAAAAACCAAAACCAAAACCAAAAAAAAAAAAAAGACAGACACTACATCAGAGTAAAGTGTTGGGAAAAGGTTTTTCAATCAAATGGACCTAAGAAACAGTGGGTGTGGCTATCCTAATATCTAACAAAATTGATTTCAAACTAAAATCAGTCAAAAGAGATGGAGAAGGACACTTTATACTCATAACAGGAACATCAAGATGAAGTCTCAATTCTGAATATCTATGCCTCATAATATAAAAGCACCCACATATGTAAAAGAAACTTTACTAGAACTGAAATCACACATCGAACCCCACACACTAATAGTAGGAGATTTCAACACTCCACTCTCACCAATGGACAGGTCAATTAGATGGAAACTTAACAGAGAAATAAGAGGACTAACAGATGTCATGAATCAAATGGACTTAACAGACATATATAGAACATTCCACACAAAAAGGAAAGAATATACCTTCTCAGCACCTCATGGAATCTTCTTGAAAATTGATTACATACTCAGTAACAAAGCAAACATCCACAGATACAAAAAATTGAAATTACCACCTGTGTCTTTGTAGAAGGAATGGCGGGCTGTGTCCTGCTACCCGGCCGCCAGCTAGCTTTACACCTGAAATAATTACACGGAAACGGTATTCTTTTAAATACTGCCTGGCCCCTGGCCTGTTATCTGTAGCTTCTTATTGGTTGATTCTCATATCTTGCTTTAACCCATATTTAGTAATTTATATAGCACCACGAGGTGGATCGCTTACCAGGAGAGATCTTAACCTGCATCCATCTCGGAGAGGAGAGGCATGGCGATTCACTATGGCGACTGCCTGAAGCGTCTCCCCAACTCTGCTTCCTTTTTCCCACAATTCTGTTCTGTCTACTCCGCCTACCTAATTTTCTGTCTCTCAAAGGGCCAAGGCAGTTTCTTTATTAATAATGAAAGTAACACATAGACACTCCTCCATCATGTCTTATCAGATCACCATGGAGTAAAGCTAAAATTTAACAACAATTCCACCCCCAGTAAGCCTAAAATCTCATGGAAACGGAACAGTCAACTACTGAACCACCCCTGGGTCAAGGAAGAAATAAAGAAAGAAATTAAAGCCTTCTTTGAACTTACCAAAAATAAAGACACAACATACCCAAACCTATGGGACACTATGAACGTAGTGCTAAGAGGAAAGGAAAGTTCATAGCACTAAGTGCCCACATAAAGAAAATGGAGAAAGCTCACATTAGAGACTTAAAAGCATAACTGAAAGCTCTACCAAAAAAAAAAAAAAAAAAAGCAGATTCACCCAGGAGGAGTAGAAGACTGGAAATAATCAAACTGGGGGCTGAAATCAACAAAATAGAAACACAGAAAACAATCCAAAGACTCAATGAAACAAAGAGCTGGTTCTTTGAGAAAATCAACAAGATCGACAAACTCCTATCCAAACTAATCAAAAGGCAGAGAGAGAACACACAAATTAACAAGATCAGAAATGAAAAGGGGGACATAACAACAGACACTGAGGAAATTCAGAGAATCATTAGGTCTTACTACAAAAGCATATATGCCACAAAATTGGAAAATGTAAAAGAAATGGACATTTTTAAAAGATAAATGCCATATACCAAAATTATATCAAGACTAGGTGAACAATTTAAATAGACCTATAAGTCACAATGAAATGGAAGCAGTTGTCAAAAACCTTCCAACCAAAAAAAGCCCAGGACCAGATGGTTTTAGTGCAGAATTCTACCAGACTTCCAGGAAGAGCTGATACCTATACTCCTTAATGTGTTCTACATAATAGAAACAGAAGAGTATTGCCAAACTCTTTATGAAGCTACAGTTATCCTGATATCAAAACCACACAAAGACTCAAACAAGAAAGAGAATTACAGACCAATCTCATTCATGAACATTGATGCGAAAATTCTCAATAAAATTCTGGCAAACCGAATCTAAGAATACATCAAAATATCATCCATCATGATCAAGTAGTCTTCATCCCAGAGATGCAGGGCTGGTTCAACATATGAAAATCTATCAATGTAACCCATCATATAAATAAACTGAAAGAAAAAATAATATGATCATCTCATTAGATGCTGAAAAAGCATTTGACAAAATTCAACACCCTTTATGATAAAGGTCTTGGAGAGATTAGGGATACAAGGATCGTACCTAAATATAATAAAAGCAATATACAGAAATGTATATTGCCAACAGATAACGTTAAATTAAATGGAGAGAAACTCAAAGCCATTCCACTAAAATCAGGAACAAGACAAGGCTGTCCACTACCTCCATATCTTTTCAACATAGTGCTTGAAGTTCTAGCAATAGCAATAAGACAACATAGGAGATCAAGGGGATTTGAATTGGAAAGGAAGAAGTCAAACTTTCATTATTTTCAGATGATATGATAATGTACGTAAGTGACCCCCCCAAACTCTACCAGAGAACTCCTACAGCTGATAAATTCCTTCAGTGATGTGGCAGGATACAAGATCAACTCAAAAATATCAGTATCCCTTCTATACACAAAGGATAAAGAAGAGGAGAGGGAAATCAGAGCAACATCACTTTTCATGATAGCCACAAATAGCATAAAGTATCATGGGGTAACACTAACCAAGGATGTGAAAGATCTATTTGACAAGAACTTTAAATCTTTGAAGAAAGAGATTGAAGAGGATATCAGAAAATGGAAGGATCTCCCATGCTCTTGGATCAACATAGTAAAAATGGAAATTCTACCAAAGCCAATCTATAGATTTAATGCAATCCCCATCACAACAAAATTCTTCACAGACCTTGAGAGAACAATAATCAACTTTATATGGAAAATAAAAAACCCAGGATATCCAAAACAACCTTATACAATAAAGGAACTTCTGGAGGCATTACCATCCCTGACTTCAAACTCTATTACAGAGCTACAGTATTGAAAACAGCTTGGCATTGGCATAAAAACAGAGATGTTGACCAATGGAATAGAATTGTAGACCCAGATATTAATCCACAAACCTATGAACACCTGATTTTTGACAAAGGAGCTAAAATTATACATGGAAGAAAGAAAGCATCTTTAACAAATGGTGCTGGCATAACTGGATGTCAACCTGTAGAAAAATGGAAATAGATCCTTATCTATCACCATGCACAAAACTCAAGTCAAAATGGATTAAAGACCTCAATATAAATCTGACCACACTGAACCTGTATCAGAGAAAATGGGAAGTAGCCTGCAATACATGGTTAGAGGAGACCACTTCCTATGTGTAACCGCAGTAGCACAGACAATAAGAGCAACAATGAATAAATGGGACCTCCTGAAACTGAGAAACTTCTGTAAAGCAAAGGACACTGTCATTAAGACAAAAAGGCATCCTACTGAATGGGAGAAGATCCTCACCAACTCCATATCAGATGAAGGTCTGATCTCCAGAATATATAAAGAACTCAAGAAACTAGACTTTAAAATTCTAAATAACCCAATTAAAAAATGGGGCACTGAACTGCAAAGAGAATTCTTAACAGAAAAAAGTTCAAATGGCCAAAAGATACTTAAGATACATGTTCAACTTCCTTAGCTATCAGGGAAATGCAAATCAAAACAACTTTGAGAAACCATCTTACACCTGTCAGAATGGCTAAAATCAAAAACACCAATGATAGCCTATGCTGGAGAGGATGTGGAGTAAGGGGAACACTCATCCATTGCTGGTGGGAATGCAAACTTGTACAACCACTTTGGTAATCAGTGTGGTGGTTTCTCAGAAAATTGGGACTCAACCTACCTCAAGATCCAGCAATACCACTCTTGGGAATACACCCAAGAGATGCCCAATCATACTACAAAAGCATTTGTTCAACTATGTTAATAACAGCATTATTTGTAATAGCCAGAACCTGGAAACAACCTAGATGCCCCTCAATGGAAGAATGGACAAAGTAAGTGTGGCACATATACACATTAGAGTACTACTCAGCTGTACAAAAACAATGACATCTTGAATTTTGCATGCAAATGGATGGAAGTAGAAAACACTATCCTGAGTGAGATAACCCAGACCCAAAAAGATGAATATGGCATGTCCTCATTCATTAGAGGATTCTAGCCATAAACAAAGGACATTGAGTCTATAGTTCGTGATCCCAGTGAACCTTTTTCAAACTATTTACTCTGAGGTAATGCATGTTGTTGAAGTTGAGGTGTGTTTCTTGTTTGCAGCAGAAGGATGGATCCTGTTTTCATATCCATTCTGTTAGCCTGTGTCTTTTCATAGGCAAATTAAGACCATTGATACTAAGAGATATTAATGACTATGTTTTTAGTTCCTGTTGTTTTTGGTTTTGCTGTTGGTTGTGGTATTGTGTGTTGGTTTCCCCTCTTTGGGTTTTGTTGGTGTAGGATTATCTGTTGCCTGTGTTTTTGTGGATGTAGCTGACTTCCTTGGGTTAGAGCTTTCCTTCTAGTATTTTTGTAGGGTTGGGTTTGTGGCTAGGTACTGTTGAAATCTGGTTTTGTCATAGAATATCTTGTTTTTCCCATCTATGGTGATTAAAAGCTTTTCTGGGCATTGTAGTCTGCATCAACATCTTTGGTCTCTTTGGGTCTGCAGAACTTCTATCCGGGACTTTTTGGTTTTCAGAGTCTCCATTGTAAATTTGGTTGTGATTCTGAGAGGTCTGCCTTTGTATGGTCTTTTTCCTTTTCAGCTCTTAAAATTCTTTCTTTATTCTGTATGTTTAGTGCTTTGATTATTATGTGATGAGGGTTTTTTTTTTGTCTAATCTATTTGATGTTCTGTTAGCTTCTTGTATTTCCATAGCATGTTCTTCTTTAGGTTGGAAAAAAATTTCTTCTATGATTTTGTTGAATATTTTTTCTGTGCCTATTAGCTGAACTATTCCTTCTTCTATCCCAATTATTTTTAGGTTTTGTCTTTTCAAGGTGTTCCAGATTTCCTGAATGTTTTCTGTTAAGAATTTAATTGGATTTACAATTTTCTTTAACTGGCAAATCTATTTCTTATATCGTATCTTTAACACCTGAGATTCTCTCTTCCATCTCTTGTATTCTGTTGGTTATGTCTGTATCTGCAGTTGCTGATCATTTACCCAGATTTTCCATTTCCAGAATTACCCCAGTTTATGCTCTCTTTTTTGCCTCTATTTCTGTTTTCAAGTCTTGAGCCATTTTCTTCACCTGTTTGATTGTTTTTCATGTCTATCTTTGCTTTCTTTAAGGGATTTATTAGTTTCTTCTAATTTTTTTGTTTGTCCTTTCCTCCACTTCTGTAAGAGGATTTTTCATTTCCTTTTAAAAGTTATTTTAAGGAAAATAACTTTATAAAGTTATTTTAAGGAAAATACTTTATAAAGTTATTTTAAGGTCATTTTTTTCTGCCTCATCTCCATTAGGATGTTCAGGTCTTGCTGATGTAGAACCGCCAGTTTCTGGTGGTGCCAAATTGTTATTTATGTTGTTGAATGTATTCTTACACTGTCATTTACCTTCTCTTCCCTCAATAGGTGCTGGTGGGGCTTGTGTTTCAGAGGTCCCTCTTCCTATAATTGATGCAGGTGGGGTCTATGGCTTAGTACACTCTTCCTGCAGGTGTAGGCAGGGCTGTGTCTCTGGTGGTCACTGGTGTGTCTTTGGGGATTCCTCTGCAGATGTAGTCAGGGTCAAGGCTCTGGTGGTTGCAGATGCAGTGGGGGAATGGTTGCAGGTGTGTGGAGGCAGATCTGGGGTCTCTGGGACTTTGATGGGTGGAAATGGTGCATGGGAAGTACCCCTGGGGGCCTAGGACCTAGAGAGCAGGGCCCTCTAGCTGGGAACCTAAACACTCACCTGTCCAGGAGCAGTCAGGATCAAGGCTTCTGTGGTAGCAGATGCAGTGCGGATTGTTGTTGGTGTGCGGAGACTGCTTCAGGTTCCCTGGAACCTTGGTGGGTTGGGATGGGACACAGGATATATCTCTGGGAGCTAGAGCCTAGAAATCAGGGCTTTCTAGCTTTGAACCCAGGGCTCTGGTGCTTACAGATGCAGTGGAAGATGGTTGCGGATGTGGGGAGGCTTCCTTGGGTCTCTGGGGTTCTCCAGATTCATTCTGGGCCAAGGCATCCAGTGGTCACTGATGTGTTGGGTATGGTTGAGAGTGTGGGGATGCTCCTCTGGGGTTTCTTGGGTTTTGATGGGTGTGGATAGGGCATGGATGTTCCTCAGGGTTTAGGGTCTGGAGAGCAGGAACTGCTAGCCAGGAACTCAGACATTCACCTCTCCAGGGGCAGTCCGGGCCAAGGCTCTAGTGATCACAAGATGCAGTGAGGGATAATTGCAGTCAAGGTCTTTTTCCACTTGGAATGTATTGCTTCAGGTTCTTTTGGCTTTCAAAGTTTCCATAGAGAAATCAGTTGTTTCTCTGATAGGTTTTCCTTTATATAGACTTGTGGTTTTTTTCTCTTGCAGCTTTCATACATTTTCTTTTCTCTATGTGTTCAATGTTTAAACTGTGATAAACCATGAAAATTTCCTTTTCTGATCTTGTCTATATGGTGTTCTGTGTGCTTCTTATTTTTGTTTGGGTGTGTTTTTCCTTAGTTTGGGAAAGTTTTCTTCTATGATCTCATTGAAGATATGTTTTTTTGCCATTGACCTGGAATTTTTCTCTGCCATCTAATCCAATAATTCGAAGATGTGTTTTTTGCATAGTGTTCCACATTTATTGTATGCTCCTTTCTTATGTTCTTTAAAAATTTCCATATTCTTTGTTTATTTTGTTGATCTTCTACTTATCTTCTAGTCCTAATATACTATTTTCTGCTTGACTCATTCTACTTGCAGGTTTAACTTTTCATTGCCTAGGTTATTGGGCATTTAAATTCCATCTTCATCTCAGTGTGAGTCCTCTTCCATGATTCTATCTCTTTATTGAATTCCATTTTCGAATTCTGAACTATTTTGATCATTTCTATCAGCCTTATATTTGTGTTTTCTTGGACATCACTAGAGCATCAAATGTTTCTTTTTTTTTCTTTAAATTTATTGCCCTGTTTCTTTGTGTCTTATTTAAACTTCTTGAATTCTTTGATAAAGTTGATTGTTCTTATAAATTCTATGTCTTGTTCATAAACAGTTCTATAGGATTGATGGGTTTGGTGGGCATTTTGGGAGATGTCAGATTTTTTATATATTTTATATATTTTGTATTCTTGTGATGAGAATTCTGGGCATGTAGACTTCTTTTATAAATGCTGTGTCTAATATGGACATAGCACATTAAGACAGAAAAGATGGTTGAAGACTGGGTTGGGACTAGAGGTTGGATATAGCCTGGGTGGAATGAAGTCAGGCTGACACCAGCCTGGGCAGTTGTGCAGGATGTTTGTCCTGGAGCATGGACTAGATCCTTTAGAAGAAGTTTCAGGATCTGGCTGGGTGGAGAGTTTGGGTGTGGGGTTTGAAGAGCCTGTGAGTCATGGGCAGGCAGGGTGGATACTCGCAGAAGCCTATAGGTCATTTGTAGCACAAACAGTGGGAGACAGAATAAGCTAGGGTATTAGAAGTGGGGTCTGAGGTAGATGGGGGTGGGGGGCAGTTGTAAAGTGTGTGTTTAAGTATCTTCAGGACTTACTAGATAGACCCCTGAGAAAAAAGACTTGAAGTTTCCTTCTTTACTTTTTATGATTAGTTTTAGTTGGAAGTTTTTTTTTTTTTTCAGATATTAGGATGGTAATGACTGCTTCTTTCCTGATCTTATTTGCTTGAAATACTTCCTTCAACTTTTTCACTTTAAGGAAGTGCCTATCTTTAAAGTTAAGATAAGGTACTTGTAGACAATAAAAAGGTGTATTTTATTCCCAGGCCCTCCCACATTAATAACTAATCAAGAAAATGTCCGACAAACTTGCTCATAGGCCATTCTGGTTGGGGCAATTTCTCAACTGATGGTATTTCTTCCAAAGTGACTGTAAGTTGTATCAAGTTGACATAATATATCCAGTACACCAAACTTCACAGTGGGCCTTCTCTATGACACATTTTGAGATTTGTGTCATTTATCGACCTATTTTTGATGTCTTGGCCACTGGAAAGTAGTGAGTTTTCAGGAAGGCCTTTCTATCTTCTGATTAAATGAGTAAATCAACTTATTTTTGCCAAAGACTGCATTTTGTTTTATGTAAAGTATTTAACCAGAGCTAGTGAGACAGATGAGGAGCATTCACCTTCTCTTTGTCAAATGGCAGGTGTTTATCATTTTAAGATGATTAGTTTTGTTTTGATAATTTGTTAAAATGTTTTTATTGTAAGAACTCCTTCCGATGTCCACTTTTCTGTATATAAGCACAGACAGTGGAACAATCTGACTCTTTAATTGGCATCTGTTGGACTTTTCCTACCTACTCTGGCTATCTTGAGTGAAAGGACTGTCATTCTAAGAGCCGGCCAGACTGACCACATGCTGATACCAATGTCTGGAATACTTGGCAGAGGTCCTGATACAATCGTTCAACTGTAGATGATTGATCTGAAGGGATAGTCCAGCAAGCGCTGTTTCAAATGACTTGTAAAGTAAGCCATGCCAGACCATTTTCATTTTCGCGGAGGGGAAATGTTTGTCCTCATGGAAGGACTGCTATGACTGGTGCTAAGGAACAAAGTGAAGAAGAAAGCTTAGTGACTTTACAAGGGGCTGCGATTGGCTCATCAATGGCTGTTATAGGGCCAAACACCCCTTCTGGTTATCAAAAATGGAATGATCAGACTCACAGAGTGAGTTTACTGGGGCACTGTCCTGTCCTGCCTCTCATGATGTTGGGACATCAGGCTCAATAAGGGTTTCTTTTGTCTTTTTAAAAAATCATTTAACTTTTTTATTATGTGTATGTATATATGTGCTTGAATGAATTTTTTATTGATTTTTATTGAGCTCTACATTTTTCTCTGCTCCCCTCCCTGGCACTCCCCTATCCCCTTCAACCCTTCCCCAAGGTTCCCAAGCTCCCAATTTACTCAGGAGATCTTGTCTTTTTCTACTTGAATGAATTTATGCGCAGTATGTGTGTGCAGTTGCTCACAAAGGCCAGAAGAGGGCATTAGATCTCCTGAAATTAGAAGCACATGATTGGGTTTTGGGAACCAAACTGTGTTTCTCTGCAAGAATGGCAAGCAGTCTTAACCAGTAAGTAATGTCTTGAGCCATAAGGCCTTCTTATGAGTAGCTTTTTCTTGCCTCCTTTCAGTAGTACAGGTCAATGTGGGAACATGAAGAAGCAGCAGAGACAGAAGAGGGCACTGAGACACAGGGCTAGATGGCATCTGGAGAGCTAAATTTCAGGTCCCTAATGTCAATGACAGCATCATGAGAGCTGAGGATCTGCTTGGTCCCTACTGAGCAGGTCCTGTATGTAGACTGCATAGTGGAACATCTCATCCTGTGTTAGTCTTGTGGCTTATGAGTTCTTGTCTGCCTTTGGAGTATAGAGATATGGCAATTGTTGATTGATAGATGATTTGGAAGTCTATGGTCTGTCAGCAAAGACCAAAACCATCACCCAAGCTGGAAATTCTACCATCAGAGAATAAATGTGCCTAAGTGATCTCAGATGTGCCTTGGTTCCATTCAGTCTAGCTCCCAAACACTATTCTGACAGTGGCAGATATGTTGAGTTGTACTAGCAGTGGTAACTAAGCTGTGGGAGGAATCGGCAGTCAGTTTCTTGAAATGAAGTAGCAGAACCGTTTGAGAGCAGCAAGGCAGAAAAAAGAGAAGCAGAAGAGGATAGAGAGGTTATTAGGGGACAAATAATCATAGGCCCTGTTACCTGAAGTTTTCCCAAGTTTGCAGGGCCGAAGGTTTATAATATTAATCATGCCAGAGGCTGTCACAGGAATTATAAGGCCTATTTAGGGTCCTGGGGCTTCCACAGGGCAGTTACACTGGATGTGTACTGGTGGTCCCGCTCGTCACAGCCTCTGCCTGTCTGCTGCTACGGCTTGCTGCTGGAGCTCCAAGGGAAATGAAACCCCCAGAGTCCAGCAGGCCTGGAGTGCCTGGAGCTGCTCACCTGCTTACATTTTTCTATTCAGGTCAAGGAAAGAACACTGTACTTTGTTCTTGGCTATGATATGTAAAACTTGAGAAATACATACACACTTTCCAAATTATAATCAAGATTATTACAATTAAAAATAAGGAAAAAAAACGCCTATGGAGTAAATAAATTTTGGAGTTGACATGTGTCTCTCTGTTAAGTTTCTGTCTGCTTGACCTGTCTGTTGTTGAGAATGGGATATTGAAGTCTCCCACAATTAATGTATGAGGTTCAATATGTGATTTAAACTTTAGTAATGTTTCTTTTACAAATATGGGTGCCTTTACACTTGAAACATTGATGTTCAGAATTGCAGTGTCCTTTTGGTGGATTTTTCTTTTGATGAGTATGAGATGTCATGCACAATCTCTTTTGATTAATTTTGTTTGGAAGTCTATTTTGTTAGATATTAGAATAGCTACACCTGCTTGCTTCTTGAGTCTATTTGCTTGGGAAATCTTGTCCAACTGTTTGGTCTGAAGTAATGTTTATCTTTGATGTTGAGGTATGTTTCCTGTATGCAGCAGAAGGATGTATCCTGTTTCGTATCCATTCTGTTAGCCTGTGTTTTTTTTATTGATGAATTAAGTCAAAAGATATTGAGAGGTATTAATGACCAATAATTGTTAATTCCTGTTATTTTGTTGTTGTTATTGTTAGTAGTATATGTGTGACTATGTGTCTCCCTTCTTTGGGTTTTGTTGGTGGTGGATTAATTATTCCATGTGTTTTTGTGGATCTAGTAAACCTCCTTAGGCTGAAGTTTTTTTTTTTTTATTTTTTATTTTGTACCTTCTTTGGGGCTGGATTTGTGAATAGACATTGTTTAGAATGGAGTTTGTTATGAAATATCTTGCTTTCTCTATCTATGGTGATTGAAAGTTTTGCTGGGTTTGGAATGATTATAGGTCTAGGTGTTAATTTCTGAGTTTGTCTTTGTTAGATGAGTGTTTTCTTCTTTGGTTTCTATTTTCCCTGTTTTTCAACTTAAGAGGCCATGGTTCTGGTGACTTCAGGTCCAGTGTGGTATGTCCATTGGAATTTTTGTGGCTTGCACTTCTTGGGTTTTGGATGCCAACTTTACCTCTGTGGTTTGAAATATCTATGGAGCCTCTGGGGTTCTGGGTATCTTATTGATCTGCAAGATTCCTAGTCTGGTGTGGTTTCAATTAAAGCAGAAGTTTTCTGGCAAAGTTGTGGACTGTGATATTGAGTTCAGAGGAGGGGGTGCAGTTTGGGGCAGTTGGACCAGATTTAGGGAATATTAACTGTAAGTGGGCAGTGTCTGACCTGAGGTCCCTAGAACTAAACTTGGCCTTGAGAAGAGCAGAAGTCTTCTGCTGAAGTTCTAGGCTGGAATTTGGAACCCAGGGGATGGGTACAGTATGGGTTTGTTGGGTAGGTTTAAGGAGTATTAGAGAGAGGTGACTCATGTCTTATCAAGGATCCCTAGTACCAACCTGACCTCCAGTAAAGCTGCTACAGCTGGGCAGTCTTTCACATTTTAAACACATCACACAACCCTTCTGGCTTTTAACATTTTAGGTGAACAATCTGGTGTTATGATGAGGGAAATGTCTTTATCTGTGGTTTGGTGTTTGTTTCTTGTCTCTTTAAATAGGCTTTCTTTGATCTATGTATTTAGTGTTTTAATTACTCTATGATGAAGGGAGGGTTCCTTACTGGTATTATCTGTTTCATGTGTTAAATATTTCTTGTATTTGTATTGGGATCTCTTTTCTCAACTCTGGGAAATATTTGTTAGGATTCTTTTCAAAATATTTTCTATGCCTTTAGAATGAGATTCTGTGCTTGTAGTCCATAGATTTGGTCTTTACAGCATGTCACATGTATTGTGGATTTCCCGCTGATATCTTGTTATTATATTATTTCATCTTTGTTCTTTTATTGTTCTATTTCTTCATCTTGTCTTTAAGAATTGATATTCTGTCCTTTTCCTTATTCATTATTCTTGTGAGACTTTCCACATCTCTTTTAATTTGAATAATTTTGTTTCATTTATGACTGTTTATTCAATATTTTATTTATTTGTATAATTCCTCTTTCATATATTTCATTACTTTTTTATTTCATTAAGTTGTCTGTGTTCTCTTTCAGGAGTCTATTTTCTTCCTCTAGTTTTGATAATATTTATAACCAACCCCTTGAATTTTTGGGGGGATGTTGTCTAACTCACTTATAGAGGATGCCATTGCTGTAGGGTCAGTAACTTTGGATGAGTTATGATGCTTTGTGTTTTTTTTTGTGAGTGTTTCTTGTGTCACCGCAGTTAGAGTTATACATCTGCGATTATTTCTTTGCTTGGGTATTTTTATTATTATATTATTTCTGGTGAAGTATTAGCAGTCTTAGAGTTTGATGCAGAATTCAGAAAATATATCTTAGTCCAGGACTCTTTATTATTCTTTGCATAGAACATTAATTTAGTAGAGATTAACTACAGCTGATGGATATTATCACCATGCAAATGTTGTACTAGACAATTAAAATCAGTGGCTCATGAAGGGAAAAAGGCCTTATTAACCAGTTTATGCTTAGACAAAGTGGTGCTCACATAGAAATCCAGATTGGACTGAGATGACTAATACTGACCATCTGGGGTGTTATGAGTTAATAAAAAAAAGGCTGACATCATATGTCCAAGGATCCCAAAATCTAGCAGTGATTAATCTGTTTTCTAACTGTTCTTGACAAAAGGCCACTTTTGTGTGATTCTGTATAAATATGGTCTTGAGGTCAGAGGCAAATGGCTTATGCTTTATGCCTTTTCTTTGCCAGTCAGTCTATGTAAGCCCATGTGCCTGTTCACAGCCTGTGTGCTGGTCTCTGTGTGTGCATGCATGTACCAGCCTGTGTGCAACCCTTGTCTTCCTGCTGGTGTGCTAAGCAGACAAACAAAGTGTGTCTTATCTGTCCATGAGTCCATGTGTTCTGTTCAATTTCCCAGCTTCTTGTGACCTTCTTCATTTCCTCACAGTCATTTTGATCTGACTGACTACTGGAGGATAAAAACAAAGGACATTATGGAGTATATCGACACGCCAGTTAATATGATTAGCAATGGGAGAGAAGGAGGGTAGGCTACACATAAGTATCAGATTGATTTTGAGAAACAAATGAAGTGGGTAAGGTTGCTCTGAGGGGAAAGTTGGAATATAGTTAGCTATGGGAGGTTACAATTAAGAAATAAAAATTGGAGAGTATAAGGATGAGAGACATATAAAAATATATAATAGTTCGAGGGGGTATATGAGGTGGATGAAAGGTATAATGCCTGGTAGTAGGCTAAATAAATATACAGAGCAATGCTAAAAACCCACCTGAACAATCTGCAGACAAAAAAGTACCAGCATGTGACATGAAGGCGTAGGGGTTAAATAATAAAGCAGCACTTATGGAACAAGTTTCTGGTGCAGCTGAACTGAATAGCTGAAATTCTCAGACACCTCAGGCTCTCCCCGGTTCTGTGTATGGAAGGCATGAGTGGGAGCCTTTAGTCTCTAAAGCCTTCATGTTCTGTGCAGTTCTAGTGATGAGGGGAAGGGAAGCATTTCCCCAAGTGCCCTGAACTCTCCAGCAGGTCAGATTTATGGAAGGAGCAGCTCTTTTCTTGCAGTTTGACAGCACAGTGCAGGCTCAAGCCTTTGTGTGCACTGACGTTGTATTAAGGCATTAAAAAGCAATGCTTCCTCTTGGAGTAGCTCAGAACAAGAATGAACCTAAATCTAATTCTCCACTTCTCCTCTGTGTGTTTCATTTGTCTGTTGTTTATGGTCTGTGGCAAATGTTGTCTGTTTGTTTTGTGTCTCTCATTTGTGTCTGCCTGTATTACCTGTTTATTTTCCTATCCTTTTTTTTTTAATTTTCCTATCTTTAACAGACAACTTTCCTCTGTATTTTTGAGCAGTACATAAAATATGGTAGAAGAAAGGAATAAAGAAATATTTAGCAGAGATTTACAAAGGAAGAGGTTAACTTTACTGACATGGACTGAGCAGTAATAGCACTTGAAACCACATACAGATGTTATCAACGTGTACCCAAGTGCTGCCTTAAACGTTTCTGGGCTATTTGTTTAGTGTTGCTTTGTAATATTTCTGTTCTGAAGATTTTTCTCTTACTGCAGATTTCACAAGTTCACTTTCTTCCTTAATGCTGTTCTGTTAGGCATGTTTTAAAAACTGTTTCATCCAAAACACTGACTGCTCTTTATGTTCCTTGTTAATATCCTAACGTCTCTCAACTACCTCTCCTTTATTCTTGCTTACTCAGACCTACTCTTTTTGCTGCAAGTGCATCAAGCTTAGAATCTCAGTCTTACTTTCGGGGGTTGTGGGTAGCTGTCATTGAAAACCTTTTCTAAACTTTGTGAGACTACAAACACCTCAAAAAGTTTATCTTCAAGGACTGGAGCTGTACAGGAGGCTTCCTCAACACTTGTATTTAGTAACAAGATGAGAAATGGAAGCTTTTTCTGTTTTTATAGTTATTTTCTGTTTATCTATTTTCCTGAGCTAGGTTTTACATTAATAAAATTTAAAGCCATAGAGTCAACACATTATTTTATCAAAAAATGGAATTAAGTGATATGCTATGATACATAGACAGCTCTTCTAGTGAACATTCCAAGAAAGATTAGTCTTGGCCTTTTATAATTCTAATTGAGAAGAATTCCAGAACTGTGTTCAGGCTTAGTACTAAGGGGCTGTGATTAACTAGCAATTTCCTCTACACGTGCAGGAGGTGAAATAACAGCTTAAGCTGTGGCTTTCAGAAGTGACAGTATGAAATTCAGCTCGATTGATTTGCCTAAACTGCACGGTGAAATACTGTAGGTAGTGGAATGACTAAGTTTTAAAGTTCCAAGACCAGAGCATGTGTTGCTACACTAGGCCCAACAATATTAATTCTCATTTACACGTCTTTGTCATGTGTAATAATGTTTATCTGGGAATTTTAGGTCCAAACCCAGAAAACTATGTTGCACATCTTGCAGACAGATAGTTATTGAAATAAATCACAACTCACCTTTCTTCTCTTTCCTCTTTATGCCACCGTAGCCAAGGATATCATCTACTCACCTAGATGTCTATAAACAGCTCATTACCATCTTCATTCTCTCTTTCCTCTGATTCATTGTGAAGTGCGGAATGCCTGTGATATTGTTGAAAATTTAAGCTATGATATTTTTTAGCCCTTGTGCCTGTTAAACTAAAATACACATTAAGCACGGTGTATCAAAGGAGGGAATTTATGGCTAGTACTAAAAACATTATCATACACAGAGAGAAAGAGAGAGTTTTTGGGGACAGGGAGTCTTTGTGTAGCCCTGGCTGCACTGGAACTCACTCTGTAGACCAGGCTGGCCTCAAACTCACAGAGATCTGCCTGCCTCTGCCTCCTGATTGCTGGGATTAAAGGCCTGTTCCACTACCACCTGACTTTCAAGGTACATTCTTAATTATGGCTGTGGGGTTTAACAAAAGTTCCAGTCTCTTAGAAAATAGAGGATTTTATTGTAGTGTTTTGCCACAGGTAACATCTGACTTTTCAATTGATACTTTGAAACTCAGAAGGACCTGGACAGTGTTGAATGAGTGACTTGGTTGTTAGAAATAACGTTTATGCAGTTCTGTAACGAAAAACAGCAAGTGTGACATAAAGAAATATAAAATATACACTTTGGACAGAAAAGCAAGTCTTTGAGTTCTCTCACTCCTGTAGGCTACTGTCAACCATTACAATGTATATCTCTTTATAATGGAAGCTTCTGCTCTAATAGAGTTATCTTGCTTCCTTTGTAAATCTTTGTGAGCCTCAATTTTCCATTCTTTCACTAAGAGGCAAAAAATCTGAGAAATGTCTGTTGATGGAGGCTACTTGTTCTTTTCCTGGCCACCCAGACCCAAAATTATCACACAGAAACTATATTAATTAAAACACTGCTTGGCCTAGTTGCTCATGCTTCTTATTAACTCACTCTTACATCTTAAATTACTCATAATTCTTGTCTGTATTAGTCATGTGGCTTGGTGCCTTTTATCAGTGAGACATTCTCATCTTGTTTCCTCTGCATCTGGTGATGATTACAGACTGAGCCTTTCCTCTTCCCAGAAGTCTCCTCTTCTGGTTGCCCCACCTATACTTCCTTCCTGCTACTGGCCAATCAGTGTTTTATTAAACCAATACAAATGACAAATCTTTACAGGTTACAAAACCATTGTCCCACAGTAAATGTCTTTCCCAGATCCTGATTATTGATAACTTATTTGACAAGCCAGACAAGAATCCAAGAAGCAAGAGAGTAAGTTCTCTCTTGTCTCACTACTAAAAGTTCCCTCACTCCCCTGTGATTTTCTTTTCCATTCTGATGTCTATGGTTGTGATGGCTCCTCAGTTTTGTTGAAAAGAGCCACTAAGCTAATTAAGCCATTAAGCTTCCCTTCCCTGCAAAAGGTTGGGCTTTTTCCACAGCTTCTTTGCCAGAGACAGATACAGCAGTATGGGGGAGACCCAACTGATGACAAGGTAAATTCTCCCCTCTCTTTAAAAATATCATTTCTTCTTCCTGGAAGCAACTTTTGCAGCCATTTTTAAAAAGGCATTTTCTTTATTTGTTCTTCACTGAGTTTTACTGTTCTTGAAATTCAAACATTATTTATTGTTTGCATTGTGGTTTTGATTTAATTTTTTTAAATTTGTCATAGTGGCGAGCAGTTTACTAAAAAAAATAAAATAAAGGCATAAAATGAAGGTTGGAATAATTTTCCTGTCCAGCTTGGAAATTAGCTTTCTTCTAGAATGCAGACTCTTAATTTGACTGTTTCTCTTACCTAAGAAACTCTGTTGTCGGTTGTCACTGATATGAATGATTTTGGTCTTTTCTGTGATTTAATCTGCCATGACTCCTCTAAACATTTCATTCCTAAACTTATGGGGCTCTCCTTTCTTATTCATATATTCTCTAGATCAAAGACACAGAGACCCTTCTCTTTCAGTAATATAGCTGTATTAATACATCCTCCACATAGTTAACAAAGAATTACCCATTAATTGTGTCAAACTTATGAAATATTATGGATAGTTCTTATCCCATTGCTTCCCTGGATTCTGAAGAAGAAAAACACTGAGATCATGGGACTTTCTTGACTCACTTGACTGGACATATGACCTTTTGGGATCCTACTGTCATGAGGATCACAACTGTGATAAGGCAATACTCCTAACCATAGATGCATCTTCTTTCCTAAGCAACATCCAGGCAATAACATTACACATGACTTTCATAAAAGACTTTTTGGCAATAAACCAAATTCTCCAGTTGGAGAATCCAATGAATCACATTCATCTCTTAACTAGATCAAACTTAAGAAATATTATGAATTGTTCCTATCCAGTTGCTTCCCTGGATTCTGAGCAACACTTTAAGGTCATTGTACTTATTTTAGGATCATGATAGTCTGAGTGAAAAACCTGCCTCAGAGACACACACACGCTGAACACTTGCTCTGTCATTGGTGGTGCTGATTGGTGGAGTATGGAACTTTTAAAAAAGTCATTAATTTTTTGTTTTCAATATATCCTGACAGCAGTTTCTCCTCCCTCTTTGCTTCGTAGTCCCCATCCCCACCTCCCTTCTCCCCTAGATTCACTCCTCCTCTGTCTCTCTTAAGAATAGAGCAGGCCTTCATGAATATCCACTGAATATGATATGGCAAGATACAATAATTCTAGGCACAGACCCTCATATCAAGGCTGGTGGAGGTGGTAGAAATAAAAGGGTTCCAAGAGCAGACAAAAGAGTCAGAGACACCCCACTTCTACTGTTAGGAGCCCTACAAAAACATCAAGCTAACAGTCATAACATTTATGCAGCACAGACTCATGTAGGCTCTGTAATTACTGCTTCAGTCTCTGTGAACCCCTATGAGCTCTACTTAATTGATGTCTGTGGGCCATGTTTACCTGGTGTTCTCAGACCCCTCAGGCTCCCACAATTCTTCCTACCCTGATTTCACAGGGTTCCCTGAGCTCCAAGAGGAGGGACCTGATGGAGATCTCCAGTTTAGGCTCCCTGCCTAATGTTTGCCTGTGAAACTTTGCCTCCTGCTCCCATCACTTGCAGGTGGGAGCTTCTCTGATGACAATTAGGTTAGGTACCAACCTATGAGTATATAAGAATATCATTAGGAGTCATTTTATTGATTTTTTTCTATCACAGGTCTCTGGGCTATCCATAGACCCAGAGAGGCTAAGTAACAAGGAGAGCTCGGGGGAAAGAATGAATCTCTATGAAAAGGGGAAATAGAATAGATATTGCAGGTAGACTGGGGACTGGTAGGGACAGGAACAGGAGGTCTCAAGTAGGAGGAGGATGGACAAAGAGAGCACTTGGAGAGATGACTGGTATTGGTGGGAACGGCAAAGTTGAAACCTATTTCAGTGGCAACTCCTGAAAATCTACTAGGGTGACCCTAACCAAGATTTCTAGTAATAGAGAATAAGGAGCCTGAACTGTTCATCTCCTACAGCCACGTACAATTCCAGTGGAGGAATTGGGATACCAACAAAGCCATAAAACCTTTAACCTATAATTGTCCTTTCTGCAAGGTGCTTTGGGATAAAGGTAGCACAGAAACTGTGGGCTTGTCCAGCCAGTGACTGGCCTAGCTTGAGACCCATGCCATGAGAGGGAGTTCACCCCTGACATTGCAAAGGCCCAGAGACCTAGGATAGAACTGAATGTGCCTGGCACACACACACACACACACACACACACACACAAGAAAAGATTCCTAATGATATTCTGCTATACTTATAGACAGGAGCCTGGCATACTCACCACCAGAGAGGCTCGTTCCAGCAACTGATGGAAACAGATGCAGAGACCCACTATCAATCACTCAGCAGAACTGGGTAAATCTTTCAGAAGAAGGGGAAGAAGGATCATAGGAGCCAGAGGGTTTAAGGGTATCACAAGAGAACCCACAGAATCAACAAGCCTGGACTCACGGGGAGCCACAGAGACTGAAGTGACAATCAGGAAGCCTGCATTGGTCTAACCTAGGCCTGCTACATAAATATCATGGTTGTGTAGCTTGGAGATTTGTGGGACTTCTAACAGAGGGAGAGGATCCTGTTTCTGACTCTTTTGCCTGTTTTTGGGACACTTTTCCTCCTATTGGGTTGTCTCATCCAGCCTTAATACAAAGGGAGGTGCCTAATCTTCTTGCTACTTGATGTGCCATGTTTGGTTGATATTCCTGAAGGCCTGCCCTCTTCTGAAGGGAAATGGAGGATCAATGGATATGGAGGTAGGAGGTGGGGGGACTGGGAGGAAGGGAGGGAGGAGAAACTAAGGTCAGAATATAATATATGAGAGAATAAATTATTTAAAAAACAAAAATGTATCCTATTAAATGTTAAAATAAAAGGGAAAGAAGTGACCCAGGGCCTCATTTTCTTCAATCTTGACTGATCTGTGATCTTTTTGACAGTCCTAGGTCCAGACTTCTCAGAGGACAGTTTCCTGTTTGATTCTTTTTAAACACTCTTTGAGGAGAGCTGGTTGCTATGGGGGCTTAGATATCCATGCTATAAGAAAGCCCCAAACTAGCTGCATGCATAGGCCATGTAGAGGGTACCACCCTGTCATGACCCAGCTGTCCCGTTTCCTAACACAGGCCACAGTATCCCTGAGAGGAGCAATTGGAAACTTTCCAGCTCCATCTGATTAAGTGTGAACAAACTGATTGCCCTCTAGAAGGCCAGACTGTCCAAGTGGTGCTAGCTGACAGCACAAAACATAACCCAGACACTCTGGATATCCTGATAACACTGATAACACTGTCGATATCGTGAAGCCACGGGGGTGGGGTGCTGGCCCTCTAAAGATTCTTATTTTGAAGGCTTTTAGACATAAATCCTAGGTATAGATTCTGCCTGCATCATGGGGCTGTGATGAGACTATCAGCACAGGGATTTGTTAACTCAGAGACAACTGTGTCAGATATATGGTTCTTCAGACTTCCCGAACATTTCCAGTCTGCAGAGAGCACTAAATTATCTCTCCTGAAAACATACCTACAAGAGACTTTATACATACTGAGAAGATTGTATTTAGAAATATATATCTGTCTTTCTGTATTTTCATTCCATAACAGTGAATAAAAGGTCATGAATTTAAAATAGAGCAAGGAGTAGGAAATGACAGTATTTGGAGGGAGGAGAGAAGAGAGAGAAATGTTGTAATGCTATAATGATATTTTAAAAGTTTTTCATTTATTATTATTATTATTATTATTATTATTATTATTATTACAGCATAACTGACAAGATTTAGCTTTCTAGTGATTCTTCCAGTTCCCGTACCAGTTGTAGGGATTCTGTATTGACCTTTATAACACCATATAATGTGGCCAATCACAAGACCAATACTTTGTAGGGGGCACAGAGGTCTTTGTGTTCATGGAAACACACTAGAGGAACCTGGAATGTTAACACACAGAGTTTCTCCTTCAAGGGAAGGAATACAAAACCTAATTTCCCACCCAGAAGGCTGAAGCAGATGTGTTTTTTAGCACAGTGACCTTTGCACTGTCTGTGTGGCTAAAGCATTTTCTGGCACCAGAGCCTCCTCCAGACCCCTATTGTAATTTATTCTTCTCAGTCAATCTATAGAACTTATCTGTATGGACTTTACAAAGAAATTCAATGTAGCCATATCTTGCTGTATTTGGCTTACTTTGTTCATCAAGGAGATTTATGTATGCTTTGTTGTGTACATGGGATTGAGTTTAATCACCAGCATAATTTTCACCAAATATTTCTGTGCTTAAATATGCCTAAAGTAAACCACTTAAGGTCAGTCTTCTGAAGTTTGAACCAACACCAGCTACTGAATTGTGTTGAGCAGAATTGCCACCTTCTCCTCCTCCTCCTCCTCCTCCTCCTCCTCCTCCTCCTCCTCCTCCTCCTCCTCCTCCTCCTCCTCTTCTTCTTCTCCTTCTCCTCCTCCTCCTTCTCCTCCTTCTTCTCCTTCTTCTTCTTCTTCTCCTCCTCCTCCTCCTCCTCCTCCTCCTCCTCTTCTTCTTCTTCTTCTTCTTCTTCTTCTTCTTCTTCTCTTCTCCTCTCCTCCTCCTCCTCCTTCTTCTCTCCTTCTTCTCCTCTCCTCTCCTCTCCTCCTCCTCCTCCTCCTCCTCCTCTTCTTCTTCTTCTTCTCTCTTCTTCTTCTTCTTCTTCTTCTTCTTCTTCTTCTTCCTTCTTCTCTCTCTTCTTCTTCTCCGTCTTTACGTCTTCCTTCATCCTTCCTCCTCCTCCTCCTCTCTCCTCCTCCTCCTCCTCCTCCTCCTCCCTCCTACCTCCTCCTCCTCCGTCCTCCTCCTCCTCCTCCTCCTCTTCCTTCTTCCTCTTCTTCTTCTTCTTCTTCTTTCTTTCTTCTTCTTCTTCTCTTCTTCTTCTTCTTCTTCTTCTTCTTCTTTCTCTCCTCTTCTCCCTTCCTCCTCCTCCTCCTCCTCCTCCTCCTCCTCCTCCTCCTCCTCCTCCTCCTCCTCCTCCTCCTCCTTCTTGACAGGGTTTCTCTGCAGCTTTGGAGCTTGTCCTGGAACTCGCTCTGTAGACCAGGCTGGCCTTGAACTCCTCTGCCTCTTCCTCCCCAGTGCTGGATTAAAGGTTTGTGCCACCCCTGCCCAGCTCAGAACTGCCTTTTTGCTCCTGCAGCTCATCTCTCTGCAGCCAGTGGAGGGCATAGAGACTCCCACAATACTTAAAGCACTTTAAGGTAGCTAGGATACACAAATTTGAATTTAGAGGTGTCTATGAAAGTTTCATTCATGATTTCTGTTTATTTAGCCCATCTTTTTCTTGGAAAAGGTGGATAAAATTTGCTTAGGGTAATTTTAATCACTTGCTGACAGATACATGTGTACCAACTATACATTCAGAAATGTTAAAGCTGTCTATATATACATGTTACATGTAGACATAGAGGCACTATGTGAACCAATTTCAGATTTGGACTATGGGTGTAACTCCTTGCTACCCAGAAGTTCATTATTAGCAGGCATTGTGTCCCCAGTACTCTGAGCACTCTTCAGTGTGGCCTGCTTTACCTCTGCCCCCCAGTGACATTCAGAATCTGTTCTCAGATCTATTGCTGATGTGGCACAACATCACACAAAAGTGTGTGCTCTTTCTGGTTGAGGGTGTGTCTTAAGTCTAGGTGAGATAAGGCAGCTGGTTTCAACCTAGGTCTTTGGGGGCAGACTTTCAGTACAAGTTACAATAGTAACTAAACTTAAATAGGAGGCCTCTGGAAGAATATTCACAGTCCCAAAACACAGTTGAAAAATTGATGATCTCTTGCTATGGTAATTTAGAACCCAGAAAAGTCAATGCAGTGAAATTACAAAGTTGAATACTTGACACAAATAATTAAACTCTGAGAAACTTGAATGATTTTAGGTCAGGCGGTGGTGATGCACACTTTTAATCCCAGCACTCGGGAGGCAGAGACAGGCAGATTTCTGTGAGTTTGAGGCCAGCCTGGTCTACAGAGCGAGTGCCAGGACAGGCTTCAAAACTACAGAGAAACCCTGTCTCGAAAAATAAAACAAACAAACAAACAAACAAAAAAGAACCTTGAATGATTTTTAATTAATTAATTTATTTTATATATACCAATCCCAGTCTCTTGTCTCTCCTTTCCTCTTGCTCCTTCCTTCTTCCCACCCCACCTCCCATCTGCTCCTCTGAGAGGTAAAGACCTGCTCTGGGAAGTCACCTATGATTGTCCCATCCCCTCATTGAGGCAGGACCAAAGTTTCCCCCCTGCCCTGTGCCTGGGGTGAGCAAAGTATCTCTGCCTAGAGAATGGGCTCTACAAAGTTAGTTCATGAATTAGAATTAGACCTTGGTCCCACTGCCAGTGGCCCCATATACTGCCTAAGACACACCATAGTCACCTGTATTCAGTGGGCCTAGTTCAGCCCTATGTGGTTTCCCCAGTTGTTAGTCAGGAGTCAGCCATCTTCCATAAGTCCAGATCATCTAATTCTGTGGGTTTCCCCATCATGGTCTTGACCCATTTGTTTATATTATTGCTCGTCCCTTTCTTTGCCTGGAGCTCAGCCCAGTAGTTAGTTGTGGATTTCTGTATCTGCTTCCATTTGTTTCTGGAAGAGGGTTCTAGCTCCTCTGGGGTTGTGGACTACAGGCTGGTTGTCTTTTGCTTTATGTCTGGTATCCACTTATGAATGAGTATGTACTATATTTGACTTTCTGAGTCTGGGTTACCTCACTCAGGATGTTTTTTATCCCCCAAGTTCCATCCATTTGCTTGCAGATTTAAATATGTCATTGTTTTTTTACTGCTAAATCCTATTCCATTGTGTAAATTAACCACATTTTCCTTATCCATTCTTTGACTGAGGTCATCAAGGTTGTTTCCAGGTTCTGGCTATTACAAGTAATGTTGCTATGAACATTGTTGGGCAAATGTCCTTGTGATGTGATTGTGCCTCTTTTGGGTTTATGCCCAAAAGTGCTATTGCTGGGTCATGAGGTAGATTGAGTCCTAATTTTCTGAGAAATTACCATACTGATTTCCACAGTAGCTGTATGAGTTTGCACTCCCACCAGCAATGGGAGGAGTGTTTTCCTTATGGTATATCCTCTCCAGCATAGGCTGTCATCAATGTTTTTGATCTTAGTCATTTTAATTGGTGGAAGATGTTATCTTAGAGTTGTTTTGATTTACATTTCCCAGATGACTAAGAATGTTGTGCATTTCATTAAGTGTCTTTCAGCCATCTGAGATTCTTCTGTTGAGAATTCTTTGCTTAGATCTGTACCCCATTTTTAAATTGGCTTACTTGGTAGTTTTATGTCTACTTTTTTGAGTTCTTTGTGTATTTCTGAGATCAGCTCTTTGTCAAATGTGGGGTTGGTGAAGTCCTTTCCCCTTCAGTAGACTGCTTTTTTCTCCTATTGACTGTGTCCTTTGCTTTACAGAAGCTTCTGAGTCTCAGGAGACTTGTTTATTTATTGTTGCTATCAGTGTCTGTGCTTCTGTTGTTATATTTAAGAGGTGGTTGTCTGTGCCGATGCATTCGAGGGTACTTCCCACTTTCTCTTCTGTTAGGTTCAGTGGGAATAGATTTATGTTGAGGTCTTTGATCCATTTGGACTTGAGTTTTGTGCATAGGGATAGATATGGATCTATTTGCATTTTTCTACATGTTGACATTCAGTTATACCAGCACCATTTGTTAAAGACTCTTTCTTTTATCCATTTTATATTTTTAGTTTCTTTGTCAAAAATCAGGTATGTGGGTTAATATCAGGATCTTTGATTTGATTCCATTGGTCCACCTGTCTGTCTTTATGCCAATACCAGCCTGCTTTCATTACTGTAGCTCTATAGTAGAGCTTGAAGTCAGGGATGGTGATGCCTCCAGATGTTCCTTTATTGTGCAGTGTTCTTTGCACTATCCTGGGTTTTTTTCTTTATTCATATGAAATTTAGTATTGTTCTTTTGAGGTCTGTGAAGAATTTTTCTGGGATTTTACTGGGCATTCCTTTGAATCTGTAGATTGTTTTTTTGTTAAGATTGACATTTTTACTATGTTAATTCTACCCATTCATGAGCATGAGATCTTTCCATTTTCTGATATCTTCTTCAATCTTTTTTCTTCAAAGACTTAAAGTTCTTGTCATACAGGGTTTTCACTTGTTTGATTAGAGTTACTCCAAGATATTTTATGTTGTTTGTTGTTATTGTGAAGGATGATGTTTCTCTGATTTCTTTCTCATCTAGTTCATCATCTATATATAGGAGAGCTGAATTTTTTGAGTTAATCTTGTATCCTGAAACATTGATGAAGGTGTTTTTGAATTGTACAAGTTCCCTGGTAGAATTTTTGGGGTCACTTACTTATACTACAATATTATTAGCAAATAGCGAAAGTTTGATTTCTTCTTTTCCAATTTGTATCCCATTTATCTACTTTTCTTGTCCTTTTGCTCTAGCTAGGACTTTGAGTACTATGTTGAATAGACATGAAGAGAGTGTACAGCCTTGCCTTCCTCCTAATTTTAGTGGAATTACTTTGAGTTTCTCTGCATTTAGTTTGATGTTGGATGTTGGCTTGTTGTATATTGCCTTTATTATATTTAGGAATGTTCCTTGTATCCCTGTTCTCTCCAAGACCTTTATTACTGTGGGAACTCCTTCAGCCAATAGCCTTTAATTCCACATTGGGCATGCTCTCATGTACTATAAATGTAGATGAAAAGCATACCCAGGCCTCATGGCTGCTGGATTCAGTTCCAGTTCCCAGTGCATTCAGAGGACTGTGGATTGCTACCCTTTCTTTGATTTTATCCTCAAATAAACAAATCTTTGTGATACCACATTCCAGGTTATTGTGGAGCTCTTTTGTATGCCAATAAATTGGTGCTCATGTGTCCTGAGTCCACACTATGCTGGGCTATGCCCAAACCCCAGCCTGCAGCCTTCTCTCAGCCTACGCAGCTGAACTACCCTTCCACAGCTGAACTACTCCTCTGGTGTGCATGATTTGGTTTGGCTGACCTGCTGTGGCAACTTGGCAATTTTCTGCCAGCCCATGCCCACATGGCTTGGTCCCACATACTAAGCAACTGAGTTACCACTGCCCACAGCTTCTGGCTAGTAACCTTGTGGCTCGGCTCATACCTGCCTGCGAGTTCTGGGTTTTTTGAACTTCTGTTCAACTCAAACCTTCTTCATATGTGGCTGTGCTGCTTTTAAGTATTTATATAAATTTTGTTAGTAATTCTAAGTCTCAGGTAATTGATGTAGGACCTGCCTTACTGCCACAACTGTGACACCTGCTGGCCAATCATGATTATTACACATACAACAATTTTCTGAATATTATAATGGAGGTGAGTTAATTTGATCAAATAATAAATAAATAAATAAACTTGAAAATTGTAAATCAATTCCAAGTTAATGCAGACAATATCACCATTCAAGAATTTAATAACCTTTTTGTTTCTCCTATGGATGGAATTCTGTAAGAGCTATATGACCTACCTGGTACATATATTTTGTGGTCATGGGAGTTATTAGTTTTGTTCTTCATATTATATCCTTAAAGAAATGGTTTGGTAACAGAGTCAAGAATGAGAAACTTTTAGTAAGGATACAATCTTTAGCTGAAAGGATTCATACTATTGAAAATGATAACCTTAATTTGTCAGTGAATTATAAAACCTTACAAAAGAGTACTGAGAGATTATCTGAAAGGAATCATACTGTTGAAACTGACAATAAAAATCTGTTAAAAACTATGATAAGCTAGAAGGTAAAACATCCCTCCAGGAAAGCTATTTATACACCATAAAAATAATATCTAAAGATGAGAAGATATTAATGGAAAAATTTAAAATGGAATCACATGTGCAGAATGAGAACCAGAAATTAATTGATTTGATGAAATTATTAGAAATATTTACAGATCAAGAGATTCAGGCTTTACAAAAGACAGTGGTAAAAAAGATTTTCATCAATTGAGGAACTTGTCAGAATTAATAAGCAAGGAGAGGAGGTACAGGCAAAGGATTTAGCATTGCCAGTACCTCTCAGAGTCAGAGATGACTCATCAAGAGTTTTAGATACTTCTCCTATTATTACTTCTGAAAAGCCAGCAAATACTCAATACCCAAATGGATATACAGAATGTAAATAAAAACCTATAAGTATGAAAGATCTAAAAGATATTCAGCAAGTGGTAATATCTTATGGCATGCATTCACCATTTGTTAGGGAGATGGCAAAGATATGGGCTTCAAGTAATAGGGTTGCTCCACATGATTGGCTTCAATTAGTCTCAGTGGTGCTAGAAGATGGAATGCAGTTACAATGGAAGTGCTATTTGAGAGGAGAGGCTAAAGCCCTGGAACATCAAGGTAGAGTCAAAGGATTTGAGGCCTCCCACAGTCAAATTCTTGCTGAGGGCCATTATGATGATCCAAAGAGTCAAGCTATTTTCAAGGAACACATCTTGTTCCTATGATGTACAGCAGCCTTGAATGCTTGGGACAGGATTCAACAACAAGAAGGAAGAATTAAATTATATACTAAGGTCATATAAGGCCCAAGAGAACCCTTTAGTGTCTTTCTACAAAGATTAAGTAAAGCTGTACAAATAGGGGTAATAAATCCAGAAACTAGATGAGTACTTATTGAATATCTAGCTTTTGAAAATGCCAGCTTAGAATGCAAAAAGAAACGTGGGTCTTTAAAGATCAGATCAGTACCAGTGGATGAATGGATCCTGCACTCAGCCCATGTTGAGTCATTTGACTATAATACTGAGGCTTGGTTAGGAGAAACAATTTCCAAAGGTATGAAGAGACATCAAAATTTCAAATGTTTTAATTGTGATAGAATAGGCCATCTGAGAAGAGACTGTAGACAAGGCATTCCTAGAAATAAAGTTTCTTCTGGGAATGATAAAAATAGAAGATCTCAACATTCTGGACTATGTAGAAGATGCAGAAAAGGCCAACAATGAACCTGTGAATGTAGATCAACAAGAGACAAACAAGACAACCCATTACCATCAGGAAACTCCTTAGGGTGCATCTCAAAGTCACCCAGGTCAAACATGGTCCAGTCACACACATCACAGTGGAGGACACACCTCCCCAGGAAAATTAGAAAATCCAGTGCCTATTGTCAAACACTATAATGCTCTGGTTGATAGAATAATCTTAGAGGATGAATCAAAAATTCCAATAGAAAATAGAAAATGTATATTATGGCAGACTTCTATAAATAATCAAAGATCAAAGCTTAGAGTACAAATAAATAACATTGTACTTAAAGAATTACTGGACATAGCTGCAGATGTGCCCATTATTATTCCAGAATCTTGGCATTTGAATTGGCCTCTAGGAGGCAGATGTTCAATTCCTAGTAAGTGGAACCCTATCTCAAGGAAAACACGACATAAGATGCCAGAAGGACAGAGAGGAAGGCTGAGGCCATATGTGGCTAATATAGTAGTGAATTTATGAGGTCGTGTTCTATTGCAGCAATGGAATACCCAGATTAACATTCATGCAGTCTCAGAAATGGACCATAACCAACTCATGTTTCTGGGAAGGATATTATAAGGTACTATAAAAAACAGTCTCCAACCATTCAGACTGTATAAAAACCTAAAAGAACTAGCAAACTTTCAGAGGTACCAATAGCTCAACCTTTAAAATGGTTAACTAAGAAACTTATATGGATTAAACAATGACCTCTAACAATAGAGAACCAGCAGGCTTTAGAACAGCTGGTACAGGAGCAACTAGATGCTCACCATATTGAAGAATCAACTAGCCCTTGGTATTCTCCTGTTTAGAAAACATCTAGAAAATGAAGAATGGTGAGATATCTAAGAGCTGTTAATAAGGTGATTCAACCAATGGGCCCTCTACAGTCTGGACTTCCTTTGCCTTTCCTATTGCCTAAAAAAGGATGACCTTTTATAGTTATTGATTTAAAATATTGTTTCTTCACTATACCTTTAGAAGAAAAAAACAGAAAATTTGCCTTCACAGTGCCTACTTATGATAACTCTCAGCCTACTAAAAGATAGCAATGGAGGGTCCTCCAACAGGGAATGCTAAATAGCCCTACTCTTGCCACTATTTTGTAAGTCAGCGATTGGAAATAATACATAAGCAATTTCCTGAATATATTGTTTTCTGTTACATAGATGACATTTTGCTATCTCATTTGAATATAGATACTTTAGAGAGAATGTTTGAAGAAGAAAGTTTTGCCTATTTGGGGATTACAAATTGCTCCTGAAAAAATACAAAGAGGAGATTCTATTAATTATTCAGGTTATAAAATAGGTTTACAGGAAATTAGAACACAAAAGCACAAATTAGAAGAGACTGATTGCAGACCATTAATGACTTCCAAAGATGGCTAGGAGACATTTCCAATGTGAAGCTCACTTCTGGGAGAACACCTGATCAAATAGTTCATTTAAACAAAACCTTAGATGGTGATAAAGACTTAAATAGTTCAGGAAATTAATAGCTGAAGCTTAGAAAGAATTAACTTTGATTAAAGAGAACTTACAGAAGGCACAGGTGGATCATGTGGATACTAATCTTAAGTGCATTCTTGTCATATTAACCTTCAAATATTTCCCTAGAGGAATTTTGATGCAGAGGGAAGATATTATTTTAGAATGAGTTGTTTTGCCACATAAACTGAGTAAAAAAATTAAAATCTTATGTGGAAAATGTCTCTGAATTAATTATAAAAGGAAAATTAAGAAGTTGTCAATTAGCAGGAATAGACCCAGAAGGAATTATAGTACCTTTTACTAATGATGAAATTAACAAATTATGGGAAGACAATGAACCCTGGTAAAGTACTAATTTTGGGGGAGAGACTAATAACAACTACCCCAAAAGTGATAGGATTAAACTTATAAAGACAGCTACTTGGATCCTTCTTCACATTGTATGTAACACAGCAATAATTGGAGCTCCTCCATTCTATACTAATGCAAGTACATCAGGAAAGGCAGGTTACAAATCAGAAGATTTAAGTAAGTTGAACAAAGCACTTATGATTCTGTCCAAAATGCAGAATTATATGCTATTTTCATGGTACTTAGGGATTTTAAAGAACCTTTCAATATAGTTATTGATTCACAATGTGCAGAAAGAGTTGTCTTACATAATGAAACCACTGATTCTATACCAGATGATACAGAATTGACTTCATTATTCATTCAGGTTCAAGATATAATCAGGAACAGGCTTTGTTTCATATACATAACACACATCCAACCCCATACAGTTCTGCTAGGTCCTCTAGCACAAGGTAATGCAGAAATTAATTAATTATTGGTTAGAAATGTGCTGGAGGCCTCAGAAATTCATAAAAACATCATGTCAATAGCAAAGGTTTAAAAAAGGACTTTTCTATTACATGGCAACAAGCTAAGGAAATCATAAGGAGATGTTCTACTTGTTCTTTGTATAACCAAATACCACTACCTGCAGGAAGTAACTCAAAGGGTACTCAAAGGAATGACATCTGACATATAAGTGTGTTCCACTTTGTAGAATTTGGAAAATTAAAATATGTACGCCTCACCACTGATACCTATTCAGGTTTTCAATGGGAAACTGCTTTGTGTTCAGAAAAGGTTGATTTGGTAATCACATATTTACTAGAAGTTTTCACCATCATGGGTATACCTGCACAAATAAAGTCAGACAATGGTTTAGCATGTGTCTCTAAGAAAATGAAACAGTTTTTTGCTTTTTATACTGTAAAGCATATTATAGGTATACCACACAATCCTACAGGTCAGGCAGTTATAGAAAGATCAAATTAAAATAGAAAGGATATGTTAAATAAACACGAAGATAAAACATTTCCTCATAAATAGATTGCACAATGTTTTATTAACCTTGAACTTTCTTAATGCTAATGAGAAAGAACCAATAGCAGCAGAGAGACATTGGATTATAGAAAAAAACTTCTAAATTAAATCAGCTGGTGTATTTCAAGGATTTGTTAATGTCAGAATGGAAACCAGGAGATGTACTATGTTGGTGAAGGGGTTTTGCTCTTGTTTCCACAGGAGAAGAAAAACTGGGATACCATCATAATTAAAATAGATTTGGTTTGGCAAGGAGAAATCTCTTCATAAAAAGAAATTATAGTCATCCACAGATGTAACAATCCTACAGGATTTTTTGAAATCCTCAAAAGGGTTGGGGCAGGGTTCTGTTCTTTTATTTGCAGGAAAATACCCATCTTCAAAAAATCAAGAGACCTTAGACATATAGATGCGTAAATAATAAAAGATAGCTATCCAGAAAGAATTACCAAGCAAAGAGAAATCTGAATTATGATATCTATATCCTCTGCAGGGTAATGTATGTATTATTGACATACATATAATAGTAGTCTTCATTTATTAAAAATTACAGCTGGCTTTGGAGTTTGACAGTGCCTATCCTTCTCTAAATCCAAACATGTTGTTAAAAGAAAAATTCAGAGTTTCTGTATTGTATCAAGGAGCCACCTGGTATGGGACAGAAGGAAGATAAAATTTAGAGACTACT
The DNA here is from genome assembly GCF_903992535.2 of Arvicola amphibius. Taxonomy (NCBI): domain Eukaryota; kingdom Metazoa; phylum Chordata; class Mammalia; order Rodentia; family Cricetidae; genus Arvicola; species Arvicola amphibius. The sequence goes on along the minus strand of NC_052056.1, from coordinate 113,366,442 downwards.
ATTATCAAAACTCTGCTTTCAACAAATTTTACTTCTCCCCATATCTATTTTTGTCTTGATGGTACCTTTCATTGGATACATGTTTATATGAATAATGTCTAAGTTTTATACAATGAACAATAAATTTTCCTGCAATAATCTTTGAAGTTTTCATGAAGAAGATGTGGGGCCCCACAACAACAACAATTCCACCTGGTTGATGGGATATTATTATGCTGATAGCACCACTTTGAGATTGGTTTTGGGTTACCGACAGCTCAAGATGATTCCAACTTGGCTAGCTCAGGTGGGGCACCTGAGCTATTGTACCAAACAGCGGTCTTGAAACTTAAACATCATTTTAGTTTTTACGCGACCCCATAGAAATAACATTGTCCCCATGACAGCTGGAAGTAATTTTAGAAATAAACATCTCCTATCAACAAAGCTTGTCCTCAGGGCTAGGGACATTATTAGGGATGGAAATGAAGGAGGTTCAGAGATCTCTCTTGAAAAACAAAAAGGAGAATGGATGGGATGGGATAATATGTAGGTTAGGGTGAGCTTACTCACACTAATATTAATGGTGAGCAATAGTGAGATTACTTATGAACTATTATATATAGGCAATTTACATTGGTATAAATTCTTGTATATTGATACAAATTCAAATTATATTTGTTATAGTGAATATGCTTCTTTTTCTGTTTACAATATGCAAAGTTATTTTGTCATATTGTATGCATGCATGTTTCTACCTCTGCTTAAGGTATTTTGTATATTGATGTGATTTTAGGATATATTTATCATACTGCAGTATAAATTTCTACCTCTGACCAAGATACTTATACGTTGTTCACATTTTGAGGTCATTGTACTCATTTGCGGCACATTTGTTTAGAGACTGTTTAATTTTTAATATAAAGCTTTAGTCTTTAAGCTATATAGATATTAAGAATTATAGGTCAATAGTCATTCATGTTTGTCATACTTATAGTTAGTCTAGTTAGGTTCTTTAGGTGCATAAAGATTGTATTCCACATAGATAGATAATCTTCATGCACTTCAAAGAACTATAGAATATGACATTTAAATAACTTAGGATTCTATTTATGTGAGACACGATTGCTCCTGGCAGCATTGATCTATTCCTGAGAGAATGTTGGGCACTGAAGACACTTCACTTGAAGCTCGTTTTCTTCTTGACAAAACTGGTTTTTGGGCAAAGAACTTCCCCAGCCTTGACTACTGACAAAATGCACAGTGTCTAAACTGGACAAGCAGGATACAAGCAAAAAGACTGCCAAACCTTGCCAAGGCAGGGTAAGACAATTTTTCAAAATTTCTGCCTCTGAAAATGATCTGTCAGATACTCTAGGCATTAGCCAAAATTGGTTGCCACAACGTTGCAATGAGACTTTGGGTGATTACCCAGATAGCAATGTCATTTCTTCTACCTTTTGGAAAGTTGCTTGATTACACTTCCTGTTTAATCAAGTAATATTATTTCCCTTCTCAGGTTTTTGAGGGGGTTGATACTCTATTCTGGGCTCTTGCAGAACTCTTTTGTATGCCAACACTTTATCATGAAGGGGTTATTGGATTTTGTTGAAGGCTTTTTGAACTGATAATGTGGCTTATTTCTTTCAGTTTGTTTATGTGGTGGATTACATTTATGGATTTTTGTATGTTGAACCATTCCTGCATCTCTGGGATAGAGCCTACTTGATCATGGTAGATGATGTTTCTGATGAATTCTTGGATTTGGTTTGCCAGAATTTTTTTTAAAAAATGTTTTTATTGAGCTATACATTTTTCTATGGTCTCATGTCTTCCTCCTCTCTACCATTCTACTGTTTCCTGTGACCCCTATGCTTCCAATTTACTCAGAATATCTTGTCTTTTTTTCTTTCCTGTTTAGATTCATGTATGTCTCTCTTAGGGTCCTCTTTGTTGTCTGGGTTCTCTGGGGTTGTGAATTGTAGGCTAATTTTTCTTTGCTTTATATCTAAAAGCCACCTATGAGTGAGTACATGTTGTATTTGTCTTTCAGAGTCTGGGTTACCTCATTCAATATGTTTTTTTTTTGTTCAAGATCCATCTATTTGCCTGCAAATACCATTTTTTAATCACTGAGTAGTACTCCATTGTGTGAATGTACCACATTTTCTTTATCCATTCTTTAGTTGTGGGGCATCTAGGTTGTTTCTAGGTTCTGGCTATTAAGAATAATGCTGCTATGAACATAGCTGAGCACATGTCCTTGTGGTATGAATGAGCTTCCTTTGGATATACAGCCAAAAGTGGTATTGCTGGATCTTGAGGTAGGTTGTTTCTTAATTTTCTGAGAAATCACCATACTGATTTCCAAAGTGACTGTATGAGTTTGCAGTACCACCAGCAATGGAGGAGTGTTCCCTTTACCCCATATTTTTTTCCAGCATAAGCTGTCATCAGTGTTTTTGATATTGGCCATTTTGACAGGTGTAAGATGGAATCTCAGACTTGTTTTGATTTGCATTCCTCTGATGGCTAAGAATGTTGATCATTTCCTTAGGTGCCTTTCAGCAATTTGAGATATATCTGTTCAGAGTTCTCTGTTTAGGTCTGTACCCAGTTATTTATTGGATTATTTGTTCTTTTGATGTCAAGTTTCTAGAGTTCTTTGTATATTTTGGAGATCAGTCTTCTGTCTGATGTAGGGTTGGTAAAGATTTTTTTCCCATTCTGTAGGCTGCTGTTTTGTTGACCATGTCCTTTGCTTCTCAGTTTCAGGATGCCCCATTTATTAATTGTTGCTCTCAGTGTCTGTGCTACTGGGGTTATATTTAAGAAGTGGTCTCCTGTGCCAGTACATTCAAGTGTACTTCCCACTTTCTCTTCTATGAGGTTCAGTGTGGCTGGTTTCATAGTGAATTTGAGTTGTGAGCATAGTAATAGTGAATTTGAGTTGTGAGCATAGTAATAGGTATGGATTTATCTGCAATCTTCTATATGTTGATATCCAGTTATGCCAGCATCATTTGTTGAATATGCTTTCTTTTTTTCCATTTTATATTTTTAGCTTCATTGTCCGTAATCAGGTGTTCGTAGGTGTGTGGATTTATATCCAGGTCTTTGATTCAATTCCTTTGGTTCCCCTGTCTGTTTTTATGCTAATACCAATATGTTTTCATTACTATAGCTCCGTAGTAGAGTTTGAAGTCAGGGATGGTGATGCCTCTAGAAGTTTCTTTATTGTACTATATTGCTTAGATTATCTTGGTTTTTTATGTTTTTCCATATGAAATTGAGTATTTTTTTTTGATGTCTTTGAAGAATTTTGCTGGGATTTTACTGGGCATTGCATTGACTCTGTAGATTGCTTTTGGTAAGATTATCATTTTTACTATGTTTATTCTACCTACCCAAGAATATGGGAGATATTTTCCATTTTCTGGTGTCTTCTTTGATTTCTTTCTTCAAAGACTTAAAGTTCTGGTTGTATAGGTCTGATGTGGGATTCCCCTCTTTTGTTGTGAATACCATTGGTTAATAAAGAAACTGGCTTGTCCTGACAGGGTAGAATAGAGCTAGATGGGGAAAACGAAACTAACTGGCTAGTGAAGCTGAGGCAGGTGGGGGAGGGGCCCAGCGTTTTGCCTCAGTACTGGGGGCCTAGAGAGTGGGGTCCCCAGCTGGCTGGCTCATCATTCACCTCTTGGTCCACTGTGTTCTCAATAATTTTCATAAAGTTATTTTTATGGTCATTTTCTTCTGCTTCATCTGTGTTGGGGTGTTCAGGTCTTGTTGTGGAGTGGCTACTCTGTGGTGGTGGTGCATTGCTTTTTATGTTGTTGAGCGTATTTTTACCTTGTTGTCTACACATCTCTTCTTCCAGTTGGTGTAGTTGGGTGCTGTCTCAACTGACAGCTCCTTTGGGTATTGGCAGAGCAGAACCTCAGGTGATCACTCCTCCAGCTGCCAGAAAGCCCAAGGCTCAGACTGTTGCTCCTCGAGATGGAATCAGGGCCTCAGTTCCCATTGGTTGCTCTGCATTCCCCCATGGTCAGCGACTAGGGCAGCTGGCACTCCAGGGTGGGTTGGTAGCTTGGGTTGCTGTTACTCCCAGGCAGGTTGGTGGTTCAGGTGTCTGGCACTCCCAAGTGGCTCAACAACTCAGACCTCTGAAACATAAATAATTTTAAGGCCTAGTTAATGAGGTATCAAAATAAGGTAATTTTCCTAATCATTTGTAATTATTTGAAGTAATATAAACTCAATCAATTATGCTACAACAACTGTTGCTGGTTGTTTTTTACACTTTATTCTTTAGGGGCCTTCCACTCAACTACCCAAATAAATACATGGAGACTTATTCTTACTTATGAATGCTTGGCCTTAGCATGATTTTCTTAAATTATCCCATCTACCTTTTGCCTCTGGGCTTTTAGCTTTCTGTATTCTGTATTCCTTTCTTTCCCTCTTACTCCATGGCTGGTTGTATAGCTGGGTGAGTGGCCCCTGGTGGACTCTTTTCTTTTTCTTGTTCCCTCCTTTCTTTCTCTCCTTCTATTTACTCTCTGCCTGACAGCCCTGTCTATCCCTCTCCTGCCTAGCTGTTGGCTGATCAGTTCGTTATTAGATCAGTCCGGTGTTTTAGGCAGGCAAAGTACCAGCTTCACAGAGTTAAACAGATGGAACATAAAGAATGCAACAACCTTTGCGTCATCAAACAAACATTCCACAACATAAACAATGTACCACATCTTCAGCTGGCATTCCACAACATAAACAATGTACCACATCTTCAGCTGGCGTTCCACAATGAGCAGCAGCTATTCTGTTTTATTTCTCTGGACATCTAGAGGAAGGCATTCTGGGATTGTGTAGATTTACGGTTCTTTTCTCCTCCGTGTCTCTTTCCCTGCTCTCAGCCATTTATGTGTTGTGTGCTTTTGATACCAAATAGCCCCAGAGTTCCAGACATCACTCTGTGTTCTAAGTAGGATAAAAGGGCAAGAGTAAATAGCAAATCAGATATGTCTAGCAACCAAATATTTTCTTTTATTAAGAAAGCAATGATGCTTTTTAGAAGTGCTACCAAGTAGAATTCTACATCATCTCAGTGGCTGAGTTAGGGCTGTCCAAATTTTGTATATGTATATGTATACGTATATGTATATGTATATGTATATGTATATATATATACACATATATATCTGTTAGAGAGAATGCATAACCTGGACACAGTGGTGCATGCATTTTGTGTAAGTTTCTTAGGAGGCTGAGGCAGTAGTGTTGCTTGAGGTAAAGAGTTTTAGGTCAGTCTGGACAACTTAGAAAACCTATGATGAATGCACCATTCTCATTTTAAGTGAAGAAGCTTATTGAAGAAGTAGATTTAGGCTGAGGCTACACAAGCCATGGAGAGATGCTTTTATTTCCTATGCTGATGACTGGAATCTCCACCAGACCTTTGTGGGCTAGGAAGGCGTCTACTAAGGAGAAGTGAAGGTTGTAAACGTGCGAGAAGGGTGGTGGGAACAGTAGGCTTGGACATGTAGGGATAGAGGTGGGGTACTTCCTGTTCTGCAGTGAAATGGAGTTGGCTGTCTTATCTGAAACCAAGCTTTGTGTTTTAGACTCTGAATATAATTAGAATGAGTATTGTATCATATACATATTTAATAATGTTATTAAAACGTGGGGGTGATTTGCACCCCAAAACTATCACTTTAAATGATGACCTTATATAGCCTTACACATCACCAAAAGAGATAGTATTGGTATCTTTCTCTTATGGATCTGAAGACTAAATTTTGGGGAAACTGAATGTTAAAGAGGATCAGTTTATCCTTGGACTCTGAACTCATGCCCCACATTCCTAAATACCTCCCACGTTTATGTAGTCCCTCGTTGTCCTTTGTATTAGTTCCTTTTCTATGACTGTGATAAAATACCATGACCAAAAGTGATGTGGAAGGAACGGTTTGTTTGGCTTTCAGTTCCAGAGGAGTAAGAGTCCATCATGACAGGGAAACGTGGCATCCAGTGGCGGGCGTGCAGCAGTAGCATAACTAACCATAAGGGTGAAACAGAGGGAAGAACTGGATGTGAGGGAAGTAGAAGACCCTCAAAGCCACCTCCAGTGACAGTCTTCTTCCAGCAAGACCGCACCTTCTAACCCTCCCCTCCCACAAATAGCACCACCAAGTTCTGAATCTGAGATTACATGTAGAGAAGACACTAACCTTGCATGCGTGCATGCACCCTCACACATCTTTTGATCTTTATTGGGGACCTGCTCCCTATAGGCCCAGAATTTGGAAAGCACCACTCTGAGTGGCTGTGCCACGGCTCTGCCACCAGGCTGTCCCCACGTCCATGACAGCTTTTGTCTTTACACATTCCTTTGGGGGAAAATTCTTTGTTTAAAAGAACAGTAGGTGTTAATTATAAATGTTATACATATCATACAAAATTCAGAAATAATTACATTCCTAACTGCTTGGCTTAACATTGTTCTTGAATATTCCTGTCCATATATATATATATATATATATATATATATATATATATGTATTCAGATGTAGGTATATAGATATTTATCATTACATTAATAAGAATATTTTTTGTATATACTACCATTACATACGTAAGTTTTCACGCAGAAAGTTGTAGACTTCTCATGTCAGTGAGACTAACTCTGTTTCACTAATTTTAATGATTGGCAGAAATACATTGTATTTGTGGATCACAATACAATACAAAAGTAGTTTAAAGTATCAGCTCTTCATTAATGGAAATATAGATTATTTCCTAATTAAAATATCAAGGCTAGGCAAGCCAGGCAGGAGTAGCTTCTGTGTTCAGCAATATCCAGCCAGTGGGTGGTGGGCAAGATGCCAGGAGTCTGTGTATAAGGTGTTGGCCCATAGCCTGGAATGCTGAGCGTTTTCTTATCTTGCAAGAATTTGGTGCAGGCTTTGGCTCTGGCTGAGCTGATGAGAGCAGGGTGGGGATCTCTGTGGGATTTAGGCATCTGCAACCTGCTTCTGCAGAGAGTGGAAGATCCACAGGCAGCTCTTGTTTTCTCCAGAAACCCACAAAATCATCACCAACTCTTCTTCGAACAGTTCTCTCCCCGAGGTCCTCACCTTGTGAGCATACCCCATTAGAGTAATATAAGAACAACCTCCCAAAACAACATGGCATGCCATTATCTGGGGCCCACTTGACTAGTGGCGGAGTCTGAATGGATAAGGCTCAGTCAGTCTTGCAGGCCGTTGTCACAGGGCATTCATTCTCGTCTACACCCTATTTTGTTGCACGTCAAATTGGGCCTGTCAAGCTCCATGCAAGGTCACTTGTACAGAACCAGCGTTTCTCGTGCTGACACACTGGGGAATGGTTTCCAGAGTATCTGTGTCTACTCCATTGCAAGTCTTCCATTGCAGGCAGAGCCACCTTTCCCACTTGTAAAGAGACACAGTTAATCTCCATTCACACACGAAGGGGGTGGGGGGCAGCTAAACAGCTGCGACCACTAACAATAATGACATGATTGCTGAGACAAACATTTTCATGGTGATGCATGGGTGGGAACACTAAATCCAAACCACGTTGTTTAGCTTTCACTCCAGTGAAGGGGATGGCCACACCCCCTAAAGTAAATGGAAGAGATCATAGTTTAGAAAATATGACAGAGTTGAAAACTTGAAGCTGTATTGCCCAGGAACATCCTCTGGGAGAAAAACAACTGAGGGAAAGGAGCATGTATATGTTTTCAGGGCAGTTTATTAGTTTATAAACTTTGCTAGCCCAAAAACTGAGCTCCATGGTGGTGAATCAGAAGCGTCTCAAGTGGCCTTTGGTGGGGTATGAGCTCTCACTTCTTCTGCTGGGGACAGGATTCATGGCAGTGTGAAGGAGGGAGACATGACCCTGAGAACTGCTTCCTTTCGATGCTTGTTTCAGATTGACGTCTGGCCCTGCATCCAGAGCTGGACAACCCTGCTATTGACATTCTGGTTCTCCTTTCCTCTTGTGGGCTGAGGAAGCACAAGCGCGCTGTGCCGTGGGATTCAGCTTCCCAAGGGCCAGGGAAGGTGGTGAGGGCAGGGCCCGGGATCCAGGGATTTTCAGAAAACGTGGAGCCGAGGTGCAGAGAAGGCATTGCCTCTAGATTTGCTCCATGCAGAGGTGAAGTGAGGACTGGATTTCCAATATGGAAGCATCCCCTTACACCCAGCAGTTGGGAGGAGAGTAAATTCACTGCGTGGTACCATCTGCAGACACTAGCTAAAACATACGGTACCCAGGACAGAGCTAAAGCTATAGAATTCTCAGAAACTTGGGACAGGATTCAGTTATTTGCAGAGAGACAGTAGAAAACAGGTGCAGAGAATGAATAACTGGCTCTAGGTATAGAGCCCTGTGCACCCTGATCACAGCATGGAGAACTCAGAGGATGTGGAAGTTGCAGCCCAGCAGAGGTCCGTTCTGGAAAGGTCCTTCAAAGATCAATATTTACTCATGAAGCCTGATCCTTCAAGAATGCGGAGCGTGGGAAAGGAAGCCAGCGTTACCACATGCTGTGTTTCAAGGTTTCTACATGGCAACCAGAGGGTACCGTGACGTTTTACATCGTGGTAAAGTTGTACTCAAGGGTGGAACTGCGGGTGGTATGGGAGGGTGGCTGTGTGTGCTGTTAGAGGGTGTGTGGGCACTCAGAGGGACAGGGCCAATGTGCGCCAGCAGGCCTGAGAAGTCTGTTGTCATGGTTAACTGAGTTTGTAGCTGGTCACTTCCAGCATCTGACTGGGAAGTTCAAATGAGCTAACTCTCTCATTTGAGCCACTGGTAAATCAAGAACACCTGTAGCTTGGCCTTTTGATGACACGCTCCCTCCCCCCTCCCACCCAAAAGAAGACAAGGAGGCTTTTGATTCGCTGCACAGGCAGCCAAGGAAGCACTGTGGGCAGCAGCGGTCCTGCCACAGCTAGTGGCAGGAAAGTTCGAGAGATTGATCCTCCCTGGAGGACCCCCTGGCACTTCTCACCAGTTCTGCTCTGTAGCCTGGCATGGGGAAGCCAGTCCTTGACTGACCATCGCCCTGGCTGTGGCCCACATCTTTAGAGTCTGACTCTTTGCAGTCTGTGTCCTACTAACCTTTGCTCATTGGGAGCTGCACTGTTCCGAGCATTATTTGTGCAAGGAGATAAGAACGGTGTTGCTGAACTGAGTGCTTCCCTGAGGATGGAGCTTCTAACACTGCCCCTGCTCCCCCGAGGGGCTGTCACTATACTGACTCTTGTGCAAGATTTCTTTGCCAGAACCCATTCAGGCCCACTGCTGTGATGCCTCACGGGTTTTCATTCTTGGATTACAGGAACTCTAATGTGAGGGGGAGCTCACATTGCAAAAACACAGAGAAATGATTCAGAGTTCAGGCTCGCCATTTAAATCATTTGTTTTCTCATGAGCTAACTTGGAATCCTGGGAGAACGGCTTTAATTCCTTTGGAGGGCAGTTCCACCAATTGACCAAGGACTTCCCCCAACTAGGTTTCCCCACTTACATGCCAAGAGTGGGTACCAAACTCTTAACAGATGAATCCTTGTGGGGTGGGCACAGATTCAAACCACGTTCAAGCCACAGCATTGTCTCCAATATGATCTGATCAGCACTTCATTCTGGATCCTTGCCTTGGGCTGGATTACCGTCTTGTTCTATGTCACCATTTCAGGGCACATCCCTGCTTAGGACAGGGTTGCCACCTCAGGCCAGGCCGGGACTGGATGACTACATCAAATAGTCACACTTCGAGGCTGGAGCACCCTCTCAGAGGTCACCAAGTAAGGCTGTGTCCCTGTCTGTGTTAGTTCCTTTTCTCACCTCTGACTAAATATGTGACAGATGCAACTTAAGGAAGGAAAGGTCGACTTTGCTTTTATGGTTTAAGAGCAGCTGTTCTCAGCCTTCCTAATGCTGCACCCCTTTAATACAGCTCCTCATGTGTGGTGACGCCCAAATATAAAATTATTTTCGTTGCTACTTCTTAACTGTAATTTTGCTACTGTTATGAATTGTGATGTAAATATCTGATATGCAGGATGATCTTAGGTGGCCTCTGTGAAAGGGTCATTCAACTCCCAAAGGGGTTGTGACCTACAGGTTGAGAACCACTATTTTTGAAGGTTTTGATCAATTGTTCTGGGATGGGCTGGCAGTAGGAGTGTCTCTGTCTATAGTGGTGAAGCAAGTCACTGCTCCTTACACCATGGCCAACCAGAAAGTAGAGACAGCAAGGTCAGAACCGGGAACTGGAACAGTCTCTAAAAGCCTGCTCCTCCATAACCTGCTTTTGTAAGCCAGTCTGCACAGCCTTTAGAACAGTGCCAAGTGCTGGGGGCCGAGTGTTTAAAGCATCAGTCTCTGGGATCATTTCTTATTCAAACCATTTCCGTGCACCACCTGAGGCAGCATTGCTGCTTTAGACGGGGCCCTCTCTGAGATCAGGTCACCCCCTTAGATAGGGTTGCACCTAAACCCTGAGAGATGGCTTTCATCTGGTCCTGTCTTGGAATCACTCTGAGATCATCATCAACCCTGGTGTCCAAGCTACCAGACTGGGAAGAAGCAAAGGAACAAACCACTGCATCATTTCTTCCTCTTTAGAAAGCACACAGACACTGCACCACCTAGAATAACAAATTCCTATACAGTGTCAGCCACTTATGCCGCACAAGGAGCCTCTAGAATCATCCATGGAATGGGTTCATCCAGGGTTGTGGTCTGAAACAAATCAAGGAAGGTGACTGGAAAAGCAACCACTGTTGGCTTCTAAAGGACTGTGTGCGCAGGCAGGCAGCGCACTCCACGGATGGCCACGGACTTGCTTATCCCTGTCCTACTTGCTCTGTAAAATAAAAGAGCCGAATTAATACTCATTGCTCTGAGAAATGGCTTAGTGACAAATTGGAGACCGGCTTAATTTAAGATGTATTTTGTGCCTCAAACATATTTGAAGTATGAGGTTATATCGCAAAAACCAAAGTATGGTTTTAAGAAGATTGAAAAAAGAATCTATTCCCTTTAAAGACAAAGCAGAACCAAACAAAAAGCCGTGTTCACTGTAGGTGCTTATTTAGCTCTGAAAATTACTCATTCTGCTAGAATTTTAGGAAAAATCCAGTATTTTTCACATCTCCCATTCCTTCAGCCAGGCTCACAAGATGTGAATTTTAGTTTCTTAAGCTATTGTATTTTTTCTTATTGAAAGAGAGAGAGAGAAAGAGAGAGAGAGAGAGAGAGAGAGAGAGAGAGAGAGAGAGAGGGACTGGTGGATGCTTATTGTTCCTGGCATATGGACCCAGTATCTTGAAGCTGCGCCGCTGTCTGAAAGGACTAGCGTCAGTGCTGTCTTGCCAGGCAGTCATGGAAAAAGAGTTCCTGAATGAACACTTAGTCGCCTACAATATAGATAAGATCGCTGTGAAGTACTTCCTTCAGGCTGAGAGCCCTCTTGCCTGCTTCCTGGGGCTGGTGATGTGGAGAGAGCACACAAAATTACCAAAAATTCTGGTTGGTCTTCTGATGAGGACACTCAGAAGACAGACAGATGGAAGAAGAGTTGTTACCTCTTCTGCCCAAGATGTTTCGCAAGTCTGGCTGTTTATCAGCTGTAGGCTAACAGCTCCCCCCCCCCCCTTCTTGTCCACTTTTTTGCCTTGTCAGGTTTTCCCAGCCTAAATGACTCAATGCAAAGTGAGGCCCATATATTAATAATGACCAAGACCAGACTCCCAGCATACAGCTGGCAGGGCTCTCTGGAATGGGAGCCAAACCGACCTCTTTCTTTCTCCTTCAAGGAAACTGGGCATTTCTCACTGTGGGTGGTAACCTCTACTGATGTGGGACCCAACTCTCCTGCTGTGGTCATCTCTCCCAGTGATAGAGACCCAAATCCTAGGGAAAGAGCCAAGGATAACATTGCAAAGTACAGAAAAACTTGTGTTTCCTCCTGGGTATCCCCAGGTTTAGAACCAGAGCTAGACTCAGGTGAAATGGAGGCAGGACTCCTCCATTTTCTGGGATAAGGAACCATTTTCTCCAACTTTCCAAACCACAGAGGCACACTCCAGTTGACATGTGTGTGTGGATTAGCCTTGTGTGGACTCATCAATGAAGCCTCTTTATATTGGACTGCTTCTGACCACTTCCCCACCTTGGGAGACCTTGGTGCCTCCCAGCAAGGATCCAGAAAAGCAACCCTCCTTATCATCCTGCCCAACTTAGGCTTCCTGAAGCTGCCAGCCTCACTGCCTCCCTCTTTCAGACTCAGGCATGGTGAGGCTGAAAACACAAACGAAAAGCAAAGCAAAGTCAATTAAGGATATGCAAATAGATTTAAATAAGAGATAGAAGTGTTGAAGAAATCCAAACTGAAATGAAGTTAGACATTAGTCAAATGAAAAGTTCAGTAGAAACCTCAGCAATATAATGGGTCCTAAGGAAGACAGAATATCCTGGCTTAAAGACAAAGCAGGGGACTGGGAGCATTCACTCAAAGAAAATATGTATTTTAAATACATGGACAGAACAGGAAATATTTTGGGGGTACCATGAAAAAATGAAATTTATTAATTTGGGGCATGGAAGAATAATTTCTCTCAAAGACACATGAGATTTTTAGTAAAAATAATAGAAGAAAATTGCCCAAGTCTTGTGCCATATAGCTACAAAAGTCCTAGAAAACACCAAATAAATTGGTTCAGAAAAGAAGCTCTATATGACATATTATAGTTAAAATGCTAAGAATATCTTTAAAAGGATATTGAAAGATGTAAGAAAGATAAACATATTAAGGCAGGTTTAATAGAACAACAAGTGATTATTCTATAGAAACTTTTAAATCTAGAAGACATTGGAAAATTATACTTGAAGTTCTGAAAATCACAGTTGTCTACCTAGACTCTTATGCACAACAAAAAGATCTTTTGTAAATGAAGAAATTAAAATTTTCCATGAATAAATTGAAAGCTAAATGAATAAATAAATACTCAAAAAACCAGTTTTACAAAGTCTACCAGAAGCAATACTTCATACTGAAGAGTATGATGAAACAAAAGGCGAATGAACATATTTAAGAGGCCACAGAGGAAGGTTAACAACACCAGAAGAATTCATCAAAGGGATCCAAAGAAACACCACAAAATTATCAAAATGATATGAATTAATATACATATTTCAATAATATCTATGAATATTTATGATCTTAACTTCACCCAAAAGACACAGAGTGGATTATAAAAAAATAAACACACATTTCACCATCAATAGATATATTAGAGTAACAGGATGGGAAAGCTATTCCCAGGAAATTGGATCAAGAAACAGGCAGGTGTAGCTATTCTGATATTTGCCAAAAGGAATTTCAAACCAAAGCTAGTCAGAAGTGATAAAGAAGCTTACTTCTTACTAATTAAGAAAAATACTTCATAATCCCAGCACTCGGGAGGCAGAGGCAGGCAGATCTCTGTGAGTTCGAGACCAGCCTGGTCTACAAGAGCTAGTTCCAGGACAGGCTCCAAAGCCGCAGAGAAACCCTGTCTCGAAAAACCAAAAAAAAAAAAAAAAAAAAGAAAAATACTTCATTAATAAGATATTATAGAGGCTTAGTAGTGAAGAACATTTGATACTGTTATATAACACCCAAGTTTGCTTCCCAGAACCCACATGGTAATTTACCACCATTTATAACTCCAGTTCCAGGGATGTGACATCTCTTCTAATATCCAAGGACGCCAGTATGCCTGTGGTATGCAGACATACTCTCAAGCACACCATATATGCATAAAAGAAATATTTAAAAGGGTAACATAACATTTTCAAACATGTAATCACCAAGGACAGGTACATAAAATTTTATGAAACAAATGCTACTAGATTCAAAGATACAGATTAACGTCAGTGATAGTGAGGGAGTTAATCATCCACTCTAATCAATAGACAAATCATCTGAACAAAAATAAACATATAAATAGTAAAGGTAAATGACACCAGAAATCAAAAGACCTAACAAACATCTAAAGAAATTGTCACATAAATACTAAAGAATACATTTCCTCTCAGCAGCACATAGAACTTAATCACAAATATACAATTTTCAGACCATCAATCAAGTCTCAACATATAGAGAAAAACCTGAAACAACACCTGTGTTATTTCTAAGAACAATGGAATAAAGCTAGAAATCAACATGTGGTATGGGAAAATGATCTGTATTCTGTCAATTATATTTTAAATAAATGCTGATTGGCCAGTAGCCAGGCAGGAAGTATAGGTGGGACAATGAGACAGGAAGTAGAGGTGGCTCAATGAGAACAGGAGAATTCTGGGAAGAAGGAAGCGGACTCTGCAGCTGTGACCCAGCCACAGAAGAAAAAAGATGTGACTGCCTCGCTGAAAAAGGAACCGAGCCATGTGGCTAACACAGACAAGAATAATGGACTAATATAAGTTGTAAGAGTTAATAAGAAGCCTGAGCTACTAGGCCAATCAGTTTATAACTAATGTAGACCTCTGTGTGATTTCTTTGGAACTTAACGACTGTGGTCTGCCGGGATGAACAAGAGGGCCCTCCTTTCAACAAGCATGTAGATTAAATAATTATTGAATGATAACTGACTCACTGAAAAAAAGACAAAAATTAATCAAATCCAGCTCTAAATAATCAATGAAATACATACATACACATGTACACACATATAACAATACAAAAATTAAAATTGAAGAGTTGGTTCTTTGAGAAAATCAATAAGATGACCAACTCTTGAAGCATTTAACTAATTATTCTTTGTCAGTAAAAAATTGGGCATCATATATTGGGGTAAGGTCCTGAATGATCAAAGAAGCTGTTGAGAAGCCAACTGACATCTCCTACCTCATCCCTTTCTTCCTTCCTTCAAAAGGGTTGAGATTCTTTCTCAGTCCTACCTTACTGCTTCCTATCTACCTGTCCACAGTCCTCCAAACCTCTATGCTTAATTTTGTTCAGGCAGTGGCTAGTTCTGCCCTCTGATTCAAAGCAAGTTTATTTTCAGAATGAAATCCAGATACCACACAATATACACTTATCCAATTTAACTAAAAAGCTGAGATAGAAGATCCAAATAATAAAATAGAGATGAAAAAGGAAACATTAAAACAGACACCAATAGAGAATCATAAGGGCAGACTTTAAAAATCTGTATTCCACGAAATTGAAAAATATAAAAGAAATAGTTAATTGTCTCAATAAATACCACCTACCAAAGTTAAATCATGATCATATAAGCAATTTCAGCACCTATTACTCCTAGTGAAATAGAACAGTAACTAAACATTTCCCCACACCCAAAAGCTCAGGAACAGATAGTTTTAGCACTAGACTTCCAAAGAAGAGTTACTTCTCAATAATCCTAAAAATAGAAACAGAAGGAACATTGTCCAATTTATTTTATGAGAACAATGTTACCCTAATACTTAAACCACACAAAGACTCAACAAATAAAAAGAAATATAGGCCTATTATTTTATAAATACAGATGCAACTTTTTCAATAAAATAATTTCAAACAGAATCCAAGAATACATAAAAAGATCATCCACCACGATCAAGTGATCAATTAGGCTTCATCCAAGAAAATGAAGAGATTGTTTACCATATGTAAATTGATAAATGCAATCCACCATTTAAATGAACTGAAAGACAAAAGCCACATGATTATCTCACTAGATTTAGAAAAGACTTTTGACAAAATCCAACTCCCCCTTCTTTGGGATAAAAATCCTAGAGAAAAGCCGGGTGGTGGTGGCACACGCCTTTAATCCCAGCACTTGGGAGGCAGAGGCAGGCGGATCTCTGTGAGTTCGAGACCAGCCTGGTCTACAAGAGCTAGTTCCAGGACAGGCTCCAAAGCCACAGAGAAACCCTGTCTCGCAAAACCAGAAAAAAAGAAAAAAAAGAAAAATCCTAGAGAGATTATGGATACGAGGGACATGTCTAAACATTATAAAGGCAGTTTACAGGAATCTCAATCCCATAGCCAATATCAACCTAAATGGAGAGAAAGTCAAAGCATTTCCACTTAAATCAGGAACAGGCAATGTTGTTCATTCCTTCATATTTATTCAGTACAGCACTTGGAGACTTAGCTAAAGCAATAAGATAATTGAAGGAGACCAATGGATAAAAATAGAAAAGTAAAAAGAAATCTTTATTTGCAGATGATATGATAGTAGACAGAAGTGACCACAAAAACTGCACCAGGAAACTCCTACAGCTGATAAACACTTAAAGCAGAGTAACTGGATACAAAACTAAAACACGGTAATCCATAGTCTTGCTATTTCCAAATGACAAAAACCTGAGAAGGAAATCAGGGAAACATCTTTCCCAATAGCCTTAAAAATACATAGAATGTCTTGAGTTTAACCACACAAGTGAGAGACTTGTATGATAAATACTTTAAGTCATCGAAGAAAGAAATTGAAGAAGATATCAGAGATGGAAAGATCTCCCATGCTCATGGTTCAGTAAGATTAATGTAGTAAAAATGACCCTCCTACCAAAGGCAATCTATAGATTCAATACAATCCCCATAAAAATTTCAGCACAATTCTTCTCAGGTCTTGAAAGGCTAATTTTAAGCTTTGTGGAAACACAAAGCATCCAGGTAGCTAAAAAAAATCCTGAATAATAAGAGAACTGCTGGAAGTATCACTACCCCTGATATCTCATTATACTACAGAGCTATAATAATAACAGTATGGTGCTGGCACAAAAGAAGACATCTTAGTGAATTAAATTGACTTGTATTGAAGTCTTAGACATAAATCCATGCACTTATGGAAATTTGATTTTTTATTTTTAAAAAGCCAAATATATATACTGGAATAAAGACAACATCTTCAACAAATGGTGCTGGTAAAACTGTACTTGTTAATTGCCAGAAATTAGAAACAGTTTGGATGTCAGTCAACAGACGAATGGATAAATAAAATGTGTATACAGTGAAATATCACTTAGCCATTAAATAATGAAATTCATGAGTAAATTATGAAGTTCTTTTTTAAAAAGAAATCATCCAGAGTAAGGTAACCCAGACCTTGAAAGACAAATATGGTATATATTAACTTATATGTGGATATTAACTGTTAAGTCACTGGTAAGCAAGATAGCTCCAATCTCTATAGTCAGAAAGTTAATAGAGAGTGTGGGACTGTTGGGAGGGATGGTTCCCTCTAGGAAGGGTAAATAGAATAGATAGTTATGGATGGGTGAGTGGTGGAGGGCAACTGGAATGAGAGTATCAAACAGGGAGGGGGAGGGACGAGAGGAGCCAGGGAGGAAACATGGGGAGGGATATTTGAGAGGTGGTATGGAAACCTAATACATTAGCTTCTAAAAATATAGTCATTTATGAAGTTGATCTAAATGAATTTACCATATATAGGGGAGAAAGAGCTCCAATCATCATCACCAAATTAAATTCTAGTACCACAAATGGGTTACATCTAATTGAGCTGTTGGCTGAAGGGGTGGAAACTATAAAAACAGCTGAGGCTATTGCCAAGGTTATTGGTAGCTTTCTACAAACTGAAGGTAAGGCCGTCGTGGCATTTCATTTGTATTTTAATAAATAAAGCTTGCCTGGAGATCAGAAAAGTAAAACAGCCACACTGGCCAGCCTTACAGACCAGGCAGCAATGACACACACCTTTAGTCCCAGTAGTCACACTAGTTTGCTGTAGAAATTGGGCAATAGTGGTGCATGCCCCTTAATCCCAGAACTAGAGATGATTATTAGATGGGAGAAGACAGTTTCTCAGACTCATTCTCCTCCTGCGGCTTCCTGGAGGCAGAATCTCCATTTCAGACTGAGCGAGAGGTAAGAGCCAGGGGCTGGCTGTTTTGCTTTTCTGACCTTCAGGTTGGACCCCGATTTCTGTCTCTGGGTTTTTATTTCATTCATTTATTTATTTATTTATTTATTTATTTATTATTTATTTATTTATTTATTTATTTATTTATTTATTTTTGCTACGTAAGGCCCTACTGCTGAAGATAATATTGACACAACTCACTGAACGTGGAGAAGTCAAACTGGTGTTTATCTAGAGCTTTTACCCTTATGTTCTTGTGTTTATGGTTTTGGAAAGTACTCTGCAGGCTATCAATGAAGAAAGGTAAACACAAACCAAGATACAAATTCTTCGATCCTTCTTTGTCTGCAACCTGTGATCTTCCATCTGTGTGTAAGGTATAATGGTACGATAGAAGCACAAAACTTGTGTGGGAATAACCAATCAAAATCTGAAGGCTCACTTCATGAAATGGAACCAACAGCCAACATTGCTTGTGTGGCCAAGAACCTGAGACTTGATAAACGACAGGCCTAGGGGAAAACCACATATTGTTCTGCTAAAAGAATACAGCAATAAAATGACCACCAATGACATTCTTCTGACAAGCATGTCTGTGCCTTGTTCATCCACCAAAGAAGCTTTCTCCTTCAGCAGATGGGAACAAAAACAGAGACCCACAGCCAGAAAATGTGCAGAAAATTAGAGACCTTGGAACACTGCAGCATTAAATGCGATGTCTCTATCAAGTCCTTCTCTTCAAGACTCATGGAACTCTGCTGAAGAAAAGCCAGAGAGAGTATAAACGTCAGAGGGGATGGAGGACACCGAGGAAACAAGGCCTTCTGGACACAGCACAACTAAAGCACATATGAACTCAAGGGGACCCTAGCTCATGCACTGGGTCTGTATGGTTCTGCCACAGATGGGGTCCTAGAGCTGAGAAGATAAGTGGACACACTCTGCATCCCTAACCTGGAAGCTATCTCCAATTGATAGTAAGTTGCAAATTAAACTTTATTTTCTCCAAGGGAGTCTCATTGGGTAAACAAACCACTTTTAAGAGCAGGCTTCATGCCCAGAAGTCGATGCCAACAGAAAAAGAACTGAATGACATCTTTGGAGGTTTTGTCAGGACATTTTTTTTTTAATCTTACATGTCCTTTGTGTATATATTATGATACGCAATTTTGTGTTTTATGGGATTCCTGTGTGTGTCTGCTTCTGTATGTGTTTCTTATGCTTTTTCTTTGGCTCTTTTCCCCCGTTACTTTGTTTAGTCCTATTCTGATTTGTTTGTTTTTGTTTTATCTTATCTTACTTTTTATGATTATTCCTTAGATGCCAGATTTTTATCTAATGAGAAACAGAAATGGTATGGATCTGTAAGGGAGGGGAGGTGGGAAGGAACTGGGGAGGGGAACCCATAATCCGAATATGTCATATGAAAAGAAATCTATTTTCAGTAAAAGAAAAAAGTAACTTGTTCTAATTAATTGGATTACTATGTTGCTATTATATTAAAAATGTTCAGATACAACAAATTCTTAGATGTAATGGCCAAGTTGTTACATTAATTTATATTTCCTGCCAGAATAAGCTGTTCTGTTTGGATAACCATTTGCCTTATAAGTATGGATGGATCCCATTGTACGGTCCTGTCAATCAAGCACATGGACTAATTTAAAGGGCAACTTACTGGCCTTAAATTCTTTAAATGACATATATACTCCAATAGGCCCAAACATTTCTGGGAGCCCTATGACATAGTGAGTTTCTGTCTACTTAAAAGAAACTTCAACTGTGCTATTTCTTATTAGAAATACTCAAAGATTTTGAGAAGACTCTTTTAATCCAAATTATATAAAAAATCCCATTGGCAACAGCATTCATGGTATTTTTATGAAAATTAGTCAAAATTAGTAGAAATTAACTCTCTGACTATGTGGGAATTGGGCCATGAAGTTTAGAATGAAGTAATTTAAACACTAGTTTAAAAAGACATACCTCATAAAAAAGTTGGTGTTAAAAAATAAAATTTATTAAATTTCATTTCAGAAAATAGGGAATTTTCCCATGTTTGTTGACCCTCCAATGTGGCTGGCTAAAATGCCCAACTTCCCTCATCTGTTACCTTTACCATTTACTATTCATTGGGCCATGCTCTTGGGTATGCTCTTGATTTTAAGTTCAGATATAATAAAACCTTTGCACACCTATATAAATATTGTATCAGATAGAGGGCAGGAAAAGGAATAGACGTGGATGATGAGGGCCTGTAACACTGACATGAACCAGGAGCTTCTCTGTAGTGGTTAGCACCCATTTCTTTCTCATCAAATCTGCTCTTCTATTTCCTTAGCTAATCTATATCAGAATTCAAGAATGAGTCCTTTTAGTACTTTCGGATATAAATAACATTTGGCTTCTGTATGCACATAATGTGACTTTAACCCAACAGGAGGTATGGTGAACTGAAGTTCCTAGGGAAGAAGCTATACTGACCTTAAAAGTTCTACAACACTGATTGATTAGAACGTCATGGCTGTGGAAAGCTGAAATGTAGACCCAGAACCACATTGCTTGGGACTGTCTTTAGTTACCTTAGTAGACACTCATTGCCTACCTGCATCTTACCCAACATCCTTCCAACTATCAGGACAAACAAAACCCAAGGAAGTTTGGCTTTATGTGATTTCCTTTTTAAGTGGTGTATATATCAGTATATGGGCTGGTGAATGTGAACGCAGTGTGCATGGAGGCCAGATGAAGGAGCTGGACCCCTTGGAGCTGGGGTGATAAACATCTGTAAATTGTCTGTCATGGGTTCTGGGAACCAACTCAGGTTCTCTGCAAGAACAGCCAGTGTAGGGGCTGAGAGATGGCTCCGAGGTTAAGAGCATTGCCTGCTCTTCCAAAGGTCCTGAGCTCAGTTCCCAGCAACCACATGGTGGCTCACAACCATCTGTAATGGGGTCTGGTGCCCTCTTCTGGCCTTCAGGCACACATGCAGTCAGAATATTGTATACATAAAAAAAAAAAAGAACAGCCAGTGTTCTTAACTGCTGATCCATGCCTTAACCCCACTAGAAGGTATTCTCAGTAGACCACAAAAGTCAGGAATGTCATCTGATGACATGTAAAAAGCTCCATGCGCTACTGTAACCTTCATACCTGGTATTCCCACTAATGCATTTGGTAAATATCTTGATTTAAAACTTTATTGCTTTGTGTGACTACAAAAACTTATGTAAACGTATCCATGACAGGCTATGTCATTTAGGCAACTTAAATTTGTGTTCCCAAGCCGTGATCACTCATTTGGCTCAGAATGCACTATCTCTCCTCCTCTTTGAAAAGAGAGTAGTGATTTCATGTATAGAAAGCTCTGTATACTCACCTTGGAGAAACCTGACTTTTAGTCTATTTGGATTGGGAAACCTTTAATTAAAAATGTATAATGTTGCAGTGGTCACCATTTTAACCTGACTTTGCTGTTGAGTTGTGTTGATGTCTTGTTGCTTGGCCTCCACTGTCAAGTACTCCATGGCTACTAGGAGGATTATGGGGAGCATGGAGAGTTGGATGTGAGCTAGGGAGATCAAAACATGGGTTAGAGACTCATGTGGACCACAGAGGCAATCCTCATGTGTATCATATTTGACCTTCAGATCTTAATGATTTTTAGCATGTATTCATTGAAGTTTGCAGCTGAAGTTAAAGTGAATGATGAAGTCATCAAGTTCTTAATAATGCAAGAGTAAGGGGATCTACGGAAAAAAGGGAGATCACAGAAAGAAAGGAAGATAGAAAGGAAGGAAGGAAGGAAGAAATAAAAGATCTCTCTTCTTTAAACAGTCAAAAAGGGTAAATGATTGTAAAGTAAGCAAAGCAGACCTTGGTAGTACCACCAGTGATACTGCAGAAGAACCGTACCTGTGTTCTGAGGTTTCCCCCTTTTCTGTTAGGTCTTTCAATTCAAAGAAGGAAGGAAATGCCACTCCTTTATACAGCTTACCAGTTGTCATTAGACAGTTTAATATGATCATTTCCAGTTAGAACACAAGGAATAGCTTCCCATCTTGTTTTAACTGAAGGTTTATAGACCTCCCTTCTAGCATGTACTATAATAAATGTGATTGTTGATGGGAGCAGCTTGGGGTACTATAATGCAAAACAAATGGAATGTCTTAAACCCACTGGTTTGAAAACCAATTTTTTTCTGTATTATCTGAAGTTGCACTTGACTGTAGTCCTGGTGGTTCTGGAGCATGTCTCCTTCTGTGCCACGGCAGCACAGAGATAGCAGTAGGTATTCAAAGTACTCTTTGAAACAAGTTAAATCTTTTTCAAAGAATAAAAATAAAGTTTCATTATCTGTCATCATTTTATCTGAGGACCTTGGTGTTCATTCCTGTTTCCCAATGTCATCTTAATGCCTAGTACTTTTCATTTGTGTGCAGTATTGTGTAAATATAGGAGCGTAAATTTAGTGATATCAATGATATTTTGAATATCAGTTATGATGGTATTTTCTCTGTAAAAGAACCTTAAATGGAACGTTGCCTGTGGATAGAATTTCCTACCTTCACAAAAATGACTATATTGAAATAAAAACAATGGCTTATTAAAAAGAAAACTGTTAATAGAAATTTCTTAACATAATTACTTTCAGAATACTTTTTTTGACAATAGGAGGGGGAAAAGGTACTTTTAGTGTCCTGTTGAAATGTATCCATTTTCTACTTTAAAAATACATATTTCCTGCTTTTTACTCTAGGCTAGAACATGCATCTAATATTTAAAGATCTTATTGATGTCCACACTGATAAAGTGCATGGTTTTCCACATTGTGGAGGAGTGCTTATGGGGTTTTTTTTTCCTACAAATCAATGGGGGGAAAGAGCTGCTGCTAACATTATCCCAACAGAGTACAGTCCATCCTGAGCGGGCTGCTGAACTTGGCAGTGTTGTCGCATGCATAAAAAAATAAAAGTAAAAGGCCATCATTCTTCCTACATCAATTCAGAGAGCCACTCAGGTATTTCTTGGTAACCTCACCATCACAGGCTTCAGAAACACCCGGCCCACTGCTCTGTGTACCCAGCTTGAGAAGCCATGCTCCAGCGGCAAGCTCCTAACTCACCATGGCCATTGGTCAGCACCATCAAAGCGCCACATGGCCTAAGCTCTGTGGGGTTCAGAGCGCCAGAAAGAAAGGTGTCAGAGGAAATTGTGGACAGATCTGTAGGCTAGATTGGTGATACCTGGGGCTTAGTGGAAAGGAATGTTGAGCAACTGGCTTTAACTAGCTGAGCCTGCTAGAATCTGACCAGGTGTCTAAATTTGTTCTCTTGCTCTGATAAGACAGCTGTGCAGTGATGGGAACCACAGCCCAGTGTGGCGAGGTTTGTTGACATTCAGTGATGCCTCTGTGGACTTCTATCAGGAGAATAAATGCATCGACTCTGCTCAGAGGACTTTGTACAGAGATTTGATGAAAATTAGAGCGATCTGTTTTCTGACACTCTTACACTGATAAGCTAGAACTGATCACTGGTCTGAAGCAAAACAAAGAGGTGAAGAGAGAGGGAAAGTAGCCAGGGATCTTCCTGTCAGGTTGTGGAGGGTAACAAATAACAATGGGGCCACTTTAGCCAATGACTCAAAATGATGTAACATACTCCTGGTACTGGGAGTTTTATGTAGTATTGTGAGGTATCTGGTTGAGGCATTCTCTCCCCTATTATATAGTAACTCCACTTAAATATTTTTGGCATATGTATATTTTAGGAATATTCTATAGTCGTCGGTCTTTATATACCTTTTCAAAAGGTATGTGGTGTTAGTGGTCCCTTCCCACATTTCCATCTTCCTCCTTGTTTATTTCTCCTATTCTAATTTCAACTTTATCTACTTCTAACACTAACACTCTATTCTATGTCTTCTTCCTTGTCAGATCTCCTCCTCATCCTTGGTCTCTGACTAGCCACCTAACATCTGTTTTAGGAGGACTGCTTGTTCGTTCCCAGCTGCTCAGCCCTGAAATAACCCCACAGAAATAATATTAATTAAATCACTGTTTGGCACATTAGCTCTACCTTTTTATTGGCTATCTCTTACATCTTAATTTAACCTATTTTTATTCATCTGTGTATCGGCACGAGGCTGTGGTTTACCAGCAAGGTCTGTCCAGTGCCTCTCTCGGGCGGGGCTACATGACTTCTCCTTGACTCTTCCTTCTTTTCCCCAGCATTCCAGTTTAGTTTTCCCTGCCTAGCTCTGTTCTGTCCTGCTCTGCTATAGGCTCAAAGCAGTTTCTTTATTAATCAATGGTATTCACAGCATACAGAGGGGAATCCCACATCAAACATCTATGGATATTCTTAATGAAACACACATTTAAAACTTAAAAGATAAAATCTGAGACAATGTGTGATGTTTGTCTTTCTAGGTCTGGACTATTTCACTCAGAAAGATATTTCTAGCTCTAATCATTTACCTGCAAATTTCAGTTTTATTTTCCATAGCAGTTGAATAATATTCCATTATGTAAATATACTACATTTTCTTTATCTATTCATCAACTGATAAACATCTAGTTATTTCTAATTTCTGGCTATTATGAATAGAGTAGCAATGAATGTAGATGAGCATGTGTCTCTGAAGCAGTAGAGCTGAATTTTGTGGTAGATCTAGTCTCAGTATCTGACACTAAACCCCTGTCAAGTGTGTAAATGAGATAACAATACTTTTTTCCATTCTGTAGGCTGTCTCTTTGATTTTATGACTGTGCCATTTTTTTTTTTTTTGGTTTTTCGAGACAGGGTTTCTCTGTGGCTTTGGAGCCTGTCCTGGAACTAGCTCTTGTAGACCAGGCTGGTCTCGAACTCACAGAGATCCGCCTGCCTCTGCCTCCCGAGTGCTGGGATTAAAGGCGTGCGCCACCACCGCCCGGCCTGTGCCATTTTTTGTACATAAGTTTTTAGATTAATGAAGTTCCATTTAT
The DNA here is from genome assembly GCF_903992535.2 of Arvicola amphibius. Classification (NCBI taxonomy): domain Eukaryota; kingdom Metazoa; phylum Chordata; class Mammalia; order Rodentia; family Cricetidae; genus Arvicola; species Arvicola amphibius. The sequence goes on along the minus strand of NC_052056.1, from coordinate 113,341,563 downwards.
TAATTGTTGCTCTTTATGCTCATGCTATCAGAGTTCTGTTCAGTAAGCCCTCTGCGGTGCCTTTTAGTTGAACTGTATTCCCTACTTTCTCTTCTATAGAATTGGGACTATTTGGTCTCATGTTGAATTTTGAGACGATAATGTATTTATTTACATTATTCTCCATGAATGTATACAGTTTGACCATTACCATTTGTTGAAGATGGATCTTTTCTTCCGTGTTGAAGATGGATCTTTTTAACTTCTTTGTCACAAATCAGATGTCTGTAGTTATGTAGGTCTTCAATTTGATTGCATTGATCAACAAGTCTGATCCCATACTCAGCTATTTTTCTTACTACAGCTCCGTAGTATAATTTTAAATCTGGGATGGTGGTGCCTTAAGCAAATCTTTTATTATTGGGGATTATTTTACCTCTTCTGAGCATTTTGTGTTTTCATCTGAATTTAAGATTTCATTTTTCAATTTCTGTGAAGAACTGTGTTGGAATTTCTAATAGATGGTGGTTCCTCCTGAAATCTCTGTCCCCAGGAGTTTAAAGTTCCATGGTCTAGTAACTGCAGTTGATCAGAACAGCCACAGTGAGGGACGGGGTAAGTGGTGAGAATAAGCCAAACCATATCATCAGTGGCTGTGCTACATAGCCTTTATTTTGTATCTACACTGGCCCATGCACACTGTAAAGGAGGTAGAAGTGGCACTGAGACTCTTCGCTTTCCCAACATCATCCTTTCTGGGCATATTCTCTCCACTCATCAACATCTATGTGCTTAATATAACCTTCTCAATCATAAACTGCTTTCTTAGAAGGTGATTTCATATCTTCATTCATATTGCTGTTAATGAGTTTGATTATTTCACCTTAAGAAGATAAAGACAAAAAAAATCTATCTAACTTTGTTTTCAGGGTATGTTTTGAAGTCTTTTTTTCCCTTATAGACAGGTCAACAAAGGAGTAAATCTGTGTATAGTGCTTTGCTTGGCGATGATGCATACTGCAGCACGGTGCACGGTGTATACTGTAGTGTGTCACCATGTGGTCCAGCACAGGACCACAAGTGTAGTGTGGGCAGTGCACCATGTCACTATGCAGTTCTGCAGTTCAGTTTAACAGAGAGTGGTACAATTATTACAGTGTATTCTTACACAAGTGGCAAGGTATGGTTAGTAAGTACAGTTCTCACAGTATGGTACATCCATTGTAATGCAGCATAGTACAATATTCTGGCACAAATTCCACTCAGCACAATGTAGCATAGGACAAAGAGCATAATTTGATATGTGAGTTTTGTCATTTTGAGCAGCAAATGGCAAGTAGCACTTGGTTCCTCTTTACTTTAGATTTAATTATTTTTATTTTATGTGTTTGGGTGTTTGGTCTGCATATCTATCTGTGCACCATGTCCATGCTGCCCAGGGAAGCTAGAAAAGGATATCAGATTCCTGGAAGCTGGAGTACAGATGGTTGTGAGCCACTATGTTGGTGCTAAGAATCAAAACTAGATCCCCTGGAAGAGCATCCAGTTCTCTTAACCACTGAACCCTGTCTACAGTCCCTTTCATGTTGTTTCAAAATTTACTTATTTTTTTTTAATGCTTTACATTTAAAAATGAACTCTTTGAAGTAGGGAGGTGACTCAATGGCTAAGAACAGTGGTTACTTTTGCAGAGGATCTAGATTTTGTTCCCAGCACACAGGTCCAGTGGTTCACAATCACCTGTAATTTTGGTTCCAGAGGACCAGATTCTTCCTTCTGTCTCTGCTGGCACTGTACTCTATGGTGTATATAAATAGACAAACAGGTATAAACATATAGTTTTTTAGAAATCGATAAATTTTTTTTAAAAGAGCTCTATTAGTAAATAATTAAGCTGTTGCAATAGAACAGTGCAAGTGTCACCGTAGTGACTTTCAGAATGTTTTCAGTGCACCAATGGAAAACTCCATACCTCTGAAGCAGTTATAACCCCTTCCATTTTCCTATCTGCTCTTTGTAAACACGAGTTGGTTTGTTACCTCTTTGGATTCACCTATTTTTGACATTTCATGTATCTGGAACGGGTAATATGTGACCTTCGGTGACTGATTTCTTTCACTCTATACATTTTCAGATTCTTCTGTTGGCAATCAGGACCTCATTGTTTTCATTACTGAATTGCAGCAGTACACACACACACACACACACACACACACACATACACACACTACATTTTGCTTACCTGTTGACCTTCAGTTGATGGCCATTTGTGTTGTCCTTTCTTCTTTCTTTCTTTCTTTCTTTCTTTCTTTCTTTCTTTCTTTCTTTCTTTCTTTCTTTCTTTCTTTCTTTCTTTCTTTCTTTTTCTATTAGGAACAGTGTTGCTGTGTCTGTTACCTGCAAGTTCTTCTGTAGACATGTGTTTTCACTTTTCTGGGTTACATGCCTAGGGAAGCATTTCTGGATCTGATGACAACTCTAAGAGAACTGCCAGACTGTTTTCCGAAGTGGAATCACCAGTTTTAATCCTTACCACAGTGTATATGGGTTCCAGTTTCTCTACATTCTTGCTCACCACCATTATGAACCATAGCCTATCGAATGGAACTTTCCTGTTTCTATAGGAAATATTTCCTATAATTATACACACAATATAAAATCTAATAGTAAAAATCAGTATGAAAATAATGAATAAGGCTCCATAGTTTTTCTTAGAGTGTGAGGCATTAGCATGTATTTTCTTGATGTGCGTGTAGACGCATGTGCACATATATGCATGTGCATGTGGAGGCCAGACACAGATTTTGGATGTTTTCCTTAGTCATTTTCTACCTGTGTTAATTTATTTTTGAGACAGGGTCTAACTATGTAGTCTTGGCTGGTCTGGAGCTCACTGTATAGGCAAGGCTGATATCAGACTTACATATTCGTCTGCCTTTGTCGTTTACGTGATGTGATTCAAGGTGTACAACACAATGCCTGCTCCTTCTCCTTGCGTTTCGAGACAGGGTCTCTCACTGAACCCAGAACAACTGATTTGGCTAGACAGGATGGCCAATGAGCTCTGATAATCCATCTGTCTCTTCTCTCCCTTCAGTACCACCATGGTGACTTTTACGCATGTCCTGAGCATAGAAACTTGGGTCCTCATACAACAAACATTTGCCAACGGAGTGATCTCCCTAACTCCCAAGCCTCCGGATTTCAACTTTGTGGTGCCTAGTATTTCTCCCTCAAGGTAACTTGCTGATTGCGTGAGAAACCTCGGGAAACATCTTAAACCCATATAAGCAAATACTTCAAAAGTTCTTAAAGAACACACATGGAGGATATTTTGTCATTTCACCTCCTGTTTGTTTCATGTAAGACAGGTGGAAGCTATCAGTACGTAACTCACGTCACACACTAGTTCACAGTTGTGTGGTCGGCTGCAGTTTAGCTGTACCACCAGCATAAAATTCTCTATGCATGAGCACAGTGTAGGTAGTTTTTTTTTAAATTTTTTTATTTTTTATGGTTTATTTTTTTATATTTAAAAATTTCCATCTCCTCCCCTCCATCCTCCCCTTTCCCTCCCCTCCCCTCCACCCATACCCCCCCTCCCTCCCTCTCTAGGTCAAGGAGCCATCGGGGGTCCCTACTCTATGTTAATACCAAGGTCCTCCCAACTCCCCCCAGGTCCAGGAAGGTGATCAACCAAGCTGAGAAGGCTCCCACAGAGCCCGTCCATGCAGAAGAATCAAAGCCCAGCGCCATTGTCCTTGGCGTCTCAGTCAGCCTCCACCGAGTTTTTGAACTCTTGTACATATAAACAGCACTGCTATGTGCATCACTGCACAGCTCCACCGTTGAATCTTTGTGCGATTATTTCCCTACCATTCCTTCTGTGAATGAGATTTAGGACCTCGGGTCAGGAGGCCTATTGGAAGTGCCCTGTGATGGAATACAGTTGTCAGAATCCATCCAGCCACCCGGGCTTCAGATGGTAGACTTCTGTAGGTGCCTTGGGGCTGAGGTTTGCTCTTTGGACTACAGAGTGTGGGGCAGAAGCCTCGTCTGGCCTTCCGGTAGATAGAGTGTGTAGCCCAGATCTGTAGGATCAGCAACTCTTCATCAATCTGCTGAGACCAAAGCCAACTCTCCAAACAAACATTTCCTGCATGAACATTGTGTTTGTTATATTTCCCTCATTTGTTTATGATGACTGTGTCAGCCACACTGATTTACATAAACACTGCCAGTTTCGGGATGTTACACTCTCAACAAAAGTAGCTGAGTACAAACAGCATTCCTCCGTTTTAATTCATATTGTCTAAACACAGCAGATGTTGATAGAGTGAGCCAATAGGAAAGTACAACAAAAGCAGCCGTTACAGGGGTGGGTGGCCTGTGATTAAAATGCATTCCAGATTGACACAATGGTACAACATTAATGGAATGGATTGTTTAAATGATATAGTTGGCTCCTATAGAATCGTAAAGCAAGCTTGAGTCCCACTTCAGCAGTTTCCAGACCGCAACTGCAGAGGATGACTGTGTGTTTGCAGTTGAGCGAGTTGTTCTCTTTGCTCCCTCATGTCTGCTTTGGTGATGCGCATTTGCACATATGCTACAGCTTCAGCCTTGGGTGTGTCAGAATGTGTAATCCCCTCAGCGCGCTGTTTCTGCTTTTAGGACCATGTTTCCCATGGATAGTGTTCCCTCGGGCCTGACATGGGAAGGCACTTGTCCTATTGGCCCAAGTGTCTGATGCAATTTCTTCCCAATCTTATTCAGGAAAAAGTAAGTCCTCTTTTAAAGAGAACAGATACAACTAGGCCTTGTTTCATCGTTCCTATAACTTCTTCATATACTTAAGGAAACTATCAGCATGGCTCTGATAATCCATCTGTCTCTTCTCTTCTTTCAGTAGCACCATGATGACTTTTATGCATGCGCTGAGCATAGAAACTCAGGTCCTCATACAACAAACATTTGCCAACAGAGTGGACCACATTGCAAATAAGAATATCAGAGCCAAAGGGACTTTGATGTTTTGCTATACTTTATTTATTTATGCATGGTGAGAAGACAACATTTTATTTCATTGGCTGTTTCTGTGAATTTATGAATAATGTAGGTAATTTTTTTTTTTTTTGGTTTTTCGAGACAGGGTTTCTCTGTAGCTTTGGAGCCTGTCCTGGAACTAGCTCTTGTTGACCAGGCTGGTCTCGAACTCACAGAGATCTGCCTGCCTCTGCCTCCCGAGTGCTGGGATTAAAGGCGTGCGCCACCGCCGCCCGGCTAATGTAGGTAATTTTTAACCTTTTTATTTTAAATTAGTTTTAGAAGTAATTCATCCTTCTGCAGGTCAAGTATCCTATGGCATGACCCACAAATAATTCCACAAGAGGATAAATTAAACCTTTGCTATAATTTTCAATAGTATTATAAAACTCATATGGATTACCTCCATATGAGTTTTTTCCTCCATTTTTTCTAGAGTTCTGCAACTATTAAAAGATTTATTTTGAAACAATAACACAACAGTAATAAATAAAATAATAATAATAAAACAACTGGAGTACTTCACCAATAAAAATTCAGAACACACAAGATGTCATGTTGGTAGCTGTGTATGTGCATTCATAAAACTAGCAGTTGGCAGGTAGAGTGAGGAGAATCAAGAGTTCCTGGCCAGCCTCAGCGAAGGGAGTTAGAGCCAGCCTGGGAGCAGGATATTGGACAAGCAAACCTGAGAGAGGGAAAGAGAAAAAGTCAGTACAGTTCTGAGATGTAATATTTAAATGCCTTAGAGCTAAACAATCATCATTAGTTCAAGGCCTTAATGTCTTGGAGCAAATACATTGGTAGTCAGCATTTCAGTTTGAACTTTTTCCAAATTTAATCAAATTTTGGATGAAACTTTTAATTCTGTATTGTTTTTAACATACATTTTTTAAACTTTTATTGAAAACGGATTGTTTTCTCACATAATATATTCTGATTATGTTCCCCTCCCTTTGCCTCTCCCAGTTCCTTCTCACCTCCCATCTGATCCAGATCCACTGCCCTTCTGTATTTCAGAAAAGAATAGGCTTCTAAGAGAGAGAGTAATAAGATATAAGAAAATAAAACTATTATATCAAAGTTGCACAGGATGAACAAACAGAAGGAAAACAGCAGAAGTCACGAGAATCAGAGACCCATTTGTTTGCACACTCAGGAATCCCATAAAATTTGAACTCATATATTGCATAGGGCCTGGTACAGACCTGTGAATGCCCTGTGCCTGCTGATTTAGTCTCTGTGAGTACATGTGAGCTTTAATCACCTTGTTTTCTTGCTGTTCCCCATCCCCTCTGGCTCTTACATTCTTTCTGCCTCTTAACTTGGCGGGGCTGGGGAGAGGGGCAGGGGAGACTTGATGGACACAAGCCATTTAGTGCAAAGTGTCCCAGGGTCTCTCATTCTCAGCATAATATTGTGGGTCTCTGTATTTGCTTCTATCTTCTGCAGGAGGAAGCTTCTCTGATGCTGGTTGAACAATGCTCTGATTGGTGAACATTGTATAATGTCATTATAAGTCATTTTATCACAACTAGTATTTGGTTTTACCTTATGTCCTTGGGCTATCTAGTCTCAGGTTCTTGGTCATCTAAGTAGTGTTGGGGATGGGTTCAGTCTCATGGCGTGGACTGAATTTGAATCAGATATTTGTTGGTAACTCCCACAGCTTTGTGCCACCATTGGCCTAGCATACCTTTTGTGCAGGCAACTATTGTAGGCCAAAAGATTTGTGGTTGGCTTGATATATGAATATCTCTTTTGATAGCATAGAGAGTACCTTGTACCAAAGACACTAGAAAGGAGGGGCAAAGGCTCTGGTGTGCACCAGCTTGCCATCTCCATGTTCCGTAAGTCATGCGTGGGGCCCTGCTATCAGTTTGTGGAGAGCAATTGGATCCCTTTGGCCAAAAACTCAACTAGATGTAACCCAATCCTGTTACTGTAAGCTCTCTTTAGTGACTAGAGATGGCCCTTTGGGACTCTGTGTCTGCCACTATTTGGTGACTTCTTTTTTAAATTTAGATCCCCTTCAAATATGTATATATTTTAGGAAGCTTCTATTGTATTAGGTTTTCATTCTACCCCTCAAATGTTTCTTAATTTCATCTGTCTTTCCCCTATTCCCTTCCTCAGCTGTTTCCCCTCCCTCTTCCAACTGGATCCTCTTATACTAGACCCTACCCATTCATAATTATCTACTCTATTTTCCTTTCCTAATAAGTTCTATCTGTGCCATCTAGTCACTTTATATCTACCCTCTACAGTTCTATAGACTGTAGTTTGATTACCATTGACTTAACAGCAAATGGCCCCATATAAGTGAATACATTCCATATTTGTCTTTCTGGGTCTGTCTTACTTCATTCAGGATGACTTTTTTTTTCTAGTTCTACACATTTACCTGAAAATTTTATAATGTCATTTTTTATGACTGAATAATACACTAAACACTCTGTTGTCTAAATGTACCACATTTTCTTTATCCATTCTTCAGTTGAGGGACATCGAGGTTGTTTCTATTTCTGGATAGTATGAATAGAACAGCAGTGAACATGGATGGGCAAGAGTCTTTGTGGTAGGATGAAGTGTCCTGGTATATGTTCAAGAGTTGTCTAGCTGGATCTTGAGATAGATGGAGTCCCGTCTTCCTGAGGAAAAACCACACTGATTTTCATAATGACCAAATGAGTGTCCACGTTCACAAGCAATGGGTGAGTGTTCCTCTTACTCTACATCTTCACCAGCATGAGCTGTCACTTGTTTTTTGCTCTTAGCCATTCCAATTGTCACAAAATGAAATCTCAAAGCAGTTTTGATTTTCCTTTCTTTGGTGGCTAAGGATATTGAACATTTCTTTAAGTGTTTTGCAGCCATTTGGGTTTCCTCTATTGAGAACTCTGTTTGGATCTGTACCTTATTTTTAGTTAAATAATTTTGTCTTGATATCTAGTTGTTTTGAGTATATATTTGATATTAGCCCTCTATCAGATGTGTAGTTGGTAAATATATTTTTCCCCACTCTGTAGGCTGCCATTTTGTCCAAATTATGGTATCTTTTCCTGTGTAGAAGCTTCTCAGTTTCATGAGGTCTTATTTATTGTTGAACTTAGTGCCTGTGCTAACAGAAAATCTCTTCATGTGCCAATGTCTTTGAGACTATTCCTCAATTTCTCTTCTACCAGATTTAATGTGTTTGGTTTTATGTTGAGGTTCTTGATCCATTTAGAGCTGTGTTTTGTGCAGGGTGGTAAGTATGCATTTATTTGCATCCTTCTACATGCCAACACTCAGTTCGATCAGCACCATTTGTTATAGATACTGTCTTTTCTTCTAGTGTGTATTTTTGGCTTCTTTTCCAGAAATCAGCTATCCATCGGTATGTGAATTTATGTTTGAGTCTTCACTTTGGTTTAATTGTTCAATGTGTCTTTTTGTGCTAATACCATGCTGTTTTTACTACTGTAGCTTTATAGTACAACTTGAAATCAGGGATGATGATAACTCTATTAGTTCTTTTATTATTCAGAATTGTGTTTTCTCTGTCCTGGGTTTCTTTGTGGTTCTATAAGAAACTGAAAATTGTTCTTTCAGGACCTGTGAAGAATTGCGTTGGAATTTTCTTTTTTTATTTGATTTTTTAATTTTTTTTGCTTTATAAATAATACCATTCCAAATTTCCACCTCTTCCTATTCCCCTCCCCCCTTCCCTCCTCTCTTCCCCTCCAGTCCTAAGAGAGGGCAGGGTATCCTGCCTTGTGGGAAGTCCAAGGTCCTCCCCCTTTCCATTCAGGCCTAGGAAGGTGTGCATCCAAACAGACTAGGATCTCCCAAAGCCAGAACATGCAGTATATTCAAATCCCAGTGCCATTATCATTGGCTTCTCAGTCAGCCCCCATTGTCAGCCACATTCAGAGAGTACGGTTTGACCACATGCTTGTTCAGTTCCAACCCAGCTGGCCTTGGTGAGCTCCCCTTAGATCAATCACACTGTCTCAGTGGGTGGACAAACCCCTCACGGTCCTGACTTCCTTGCTCATCTTCTCCCTCTTTCTGCTTTTCAACTGGACCTTGGGAGCTCAGTCCAGTGCTCCAATGTGGGTCCATTGCTCTGATGAGGGTCTCTATCTCTATCTCCATCCGTTGCCAGATGAAGATTCTATGGTGATATTTGAGATAATCATCAGTGTATTAGTGGGGCAAGGCCAGTTCAGGCACCCTCTCCTCTGCTGCCCAAGGACCTAGCTGGGGGCATCTCCATGGACACCTGGGATCCCCTCTAGCTTTAGAAATCAGTGTGGCAGTTTCTCAGGAAACTTGGAATCAAACTACCTCAGGATTCAGCAATACCACTCTTGGGAATATACCCAGGAGATGCCCAATCATACTACAAAAGCACTTGTTCAACAATGTTCATAGCAGCATTATTTGTAATAGCCAGAACCTGGAAACAACTTAGATGCCTCTCAATGGAAGAATGGATAAAGAAAGTGTGGGATATATACACATTGGAGTACTACTCACTGGTAAAAAAAACAACGACATCTTGAATTTTGCATGCAAATGGATGGAAATAGAAAACACTATCCTGAGTGAGATAATCCAGACCTAAAAAGATGAATATGGTGTGTACTCACTCATTAGTGGACTCTAGCCATAAACAAAGGACATTAAGCCTGTAGTTCACAAGCGTAGAGAAGCCAAATAATAAGGTGAACCCAAAGAAAAACATAGATAGATCCTCCTGGAAATGAAAAGCAAACAGGATTGCTGGTCAAAAGTTGGGAGCATGGGAGTGAGGGTGAGGTTGGGGGAAGGGGAGGGGGAGAGAGAAGGGAGAAGGGAAAGACTGGGGAGAGCCTGGGGGAGTGGGAGGGTGGAGATGGAGGAAGGGCAGATTTAGGAGCAGGGAAGAAGATCCTACATTAAGGGAGCCATTTTAGGGTTGGCAAAAGACTTGTGTTGAAATTTTCATGAGGATTGTATTGAGTCTGTAGATTGCTTTTGGTAGGCAGGCCGTTTTCACTATGTTAATCGTACTAACCCATGAGCTTGGGAGATCTTTCCATCGTTTGATATCTTCTTCAGTTTCCTTCTTTGGTGACTTGTAGTTTTTACCATACAGCCTTCCACTTGCTTTCTTAGGATTACTCGAGGATATTTTAAATTCTTTGAGTGTGAGATATTATTTCCCTGATTTCTTTCTCAGTCCATTTGCCACTTGTATATAGGAGAGATACTCATTTCTTGTGTTAGTTTTGTAAGTCTTACCACTTTGAATGGGTATGGAAAGAGTGAACAGCCTTGACTTGTTTCTGAGTAATTGCTTTGAGTATCTCTCCATTTAAGTTGTCTATGGGCTTCCTATAAACTGCATTTATTATGCTTAGGTACGTCCCTTTTATCCCTAATCTCTCCAGAACTTTTATCATGAAGTGGTGTTGGATTTTTTTAAAGGCCTTTTCTGCATCTAACGAGATGATCATATGATTTTTGTCTTTCAGTTTGTTTATAAAGCAGATTACATTTATCGATTTACATATGTTGAACCATCCTGTCATTTTCTTAGATGAAGCCTACTTGGTAGAGATCTTTTCATGTGTTCTGTAATTCAGTTCGCACATATTTTACTGAGAATTTTTGTAGTGTGTTCATAAAGATAATTGGTCTGTAATTCTTTTTCTTTGTTGGGTCTTTGTGTAGTTTGAGTTTCAGGGTAACTGTGACCTCATAATTGAGCAATATTTCTTCTGTTTCTTTTGTGTGGATAATTTGAGGAGGATTGACATTAACCTTTCTTTGAAAGTCTGGTGGAAATCTGTGTTAAAACCATCTGGCCCTGAGCTATTTTTGGTTGGGACTTTTAATGATTTCTTGTATTTCACTGGGGGCTATAGGTCTGTTTCAATTGCGTATCTGATCTTAATTTAACTTTGCTAAGTGGTGTATTGAGGAAATTAGCCATTGCTTTTATATTTTCCAATTTGGTGAAGTATAAGTATGTCCTTATGATCTCTGGATTTCCTTGGTACCTATTGTTATGTTCCTCTTTTCATTTATTTTATTAATTCAGATATGCCTTTAGGTTTTGAATAAATGTTTGTCAATCTTGTTAATTTTCTCATAGAATCAACTCTTTGTTTTACTGATTCTTTATGTATCCATTTTATTGATTTCAGTCCTGAGTTGGATTGTTTCTTGCTGTCTACTCCAATTTGGGTATGATTTCTTCTTTTTGTTCTGGAGTTTTCAGCTGTGATGGTAAGTTACTAGTAAGAAATTCGTCATTTTTTTTTTTTTTTAATGTAGGCCCTTAGTATTATGAACTTGCCTCTTACAGCTGCCTTCATTGAGTCCCATATGTTTGAGTATGTTGTGTATTCACTTTCATTCAGGTCTAGAAAGTCTTTAACTTTTTTCTTAATTTATGTCTTGACCCATTTTTTAAATTTAGTGTGGAGCTGTTAAGCTTCCATGGGTTACAGCTTTCTGTTGTTTCTGTTGTTGTTGAAATTCAGCTTTAATCAGTGGTGGTCCGATAGGATACACAGCTTTTTTCAATTTTCTCGTGCCTGTTGAGACTTGCTTTGTGACTTGAGTATGTAGTCAATTTTAGAGACAGTTCCATGGAGTGCTGAGAAGAAGGTATATTCTTTGTGTTTGGGTGAAATGTTCTATAAGTATCTGTTAGGTCCATTTGGTTTATAACATCTTAGCTCTGGCGTTTGTTGAGTTTTTGGTTGCATGACCTGCCCATTGGTGAGAGTGGGGTATTGAAGATTCCCACTATCAGTGTGATAGGGTCAATATGTGATTTAAAGCTGTAGTAGTATCTCTTTTAAAAATTTTAATACACTTTTGTTTGGTACCCAGAGGTTAAGAAGTGCAATGTCCTCTTGGTGGATTTTTCCTTTGATGAGGATGCAGTGTCTTTCTGTGACTCTTCTGAATAGTTTTGGTTTGAAGTCTATTTTACCAGATATCAAAATGGCTATACCAGTTTGTTTCTTAGGTTTATTTGCTGGAAATATTTTCCCTTAAACCTTTATCCTGATGGAATGCATAACTGTGATGGTAAGGTGTGTTTTTTGGATCCAGCAGAAAAATGGATCTTGTTTTTGTATCCATTCTGTTAGTCTGTGTCTTTTTATTGGGGAATTGAGACCATTGATATTGAGGGATATTAATGACTATTGATTACTGATTCCCATTATTTTGTAGTAGTACTAGTTGTTGTTGTTGGTGGTGTGTGTTTTCCCTCTCAATTTTCCTGGCTTGGGATTATTTATTCCCTGTGATTTCTTGTGTGTAGTTAGCCTCTTTAGGTTGGCATTTTCCTGTTAGTGCCTTGTGTAGGACTGAATACAAAGGTAGTATTGCTTAATTTTTTTTAAATCATGGAATGCATTATTTTCTCCATCTAGTTGACTGAAAGTTTTGTTGGATATAGTAGTCTGCACTTATATCTGTGGTATCTTAGAGTCTGTAGGACATCTGTCTAAGACCTTCTGGCTTTTAAGTCTCTATTGAGAATTCAGGTGTAATTTTAATAGGTCTTCCTTTGTCTATTACTTGGTATTTTTCCTTTTCAGCGTTTCATATTCTTTTTGTTATTGTTTTTGGTTTTTTGTATTTTTTTTTTTTTTTTTTTTTTTTTTTTTTTTTTTTTTTGGTTTTTCGAGACAGGGTTTCTCTGTGGCTTTGGAGCCTGTCCTGGAACTAGCTCTTGTAGACCAGGCTGGTCTCGAACTCACAGAGATCCGCCTGCCTCTGCCTCCCGAGTGCTGGGATTAAAGGCGTGTGCCACCACCGCGCAGCGGTTTTTTGTATATTTTTGTGTTGATTATCGTGTGTGGATGGGAATTTTCTTTTCTGGTCCAGTCTATTTTATGTTCTGTATGCTTCTTCTACCTTGATAAGCTTCTCTTTCTTTAGGTTAGGGAAAAATTTTTCTTTGATTATTTTTTTTTCTGAAAATATTTTCTGTGCTTTTTTGACCCGAGTTTCTTCTCCTTCCTCTATTCCTATTATTTTTATATTTAATATTTTCATAATACCCCAGATTTCCTAGTTGTTTTTTGTTTTTTGAGTTTAACATTTTATTTGACTGATATATCCTTTTTTTCTTTCATGTCTTCAAATGCATGACATTCTTTTCTTTTTTTTTTTTTTTTTTTTTTTTTTTTTTTTTTTTTTTTTGGTTTTTCGAGACAGGGTTTCTCTGCAGCTTTAGAGCCTGTCCTGGAGCTAGCTCTTGTAGACCAGGCTGGTCTCAAACTCACAGAGATCCGCCTGCCTCTGCCTCCCGAGTGCTGGGATTAAAGGCGTGCGTCACCACCGCCCGGCTTAAATGCATGACATTCTTAAAACTATCTTTTGTATTCTGTTGGTGAAATTTTCCTTTGCAGTTCCCTTTCGAGTTCCCAAATGTTTGATTCCTAGATTGCTCTCAGTTTGGGTTTTCTTTATTAATTCTGTATCCACTTTTATGTCTTGAACAGTTTTATTCATTTCCTTCTATTGTTTGTGTTTTCATAGAGTTCTTAAAGGGATTTGCTCAGGTCCTCTTTAAGGCCCTCTATAACAGTCATACAGGCAGTTTTAAGGTCTTTGTCTTAGGCTTCAGCTATGTTGAAATACTCAGGGCCTGCTGAGGTAGGGTTGTTGAGCTCTAGTGGGGATGTACTGTCCTCATTGTTATTAGTTATGTTTTATGCTGCTATCTAGCCATCTGAGATTTGAATATTGTAATTATAGGTGGTTACTGGGAGTTCCAGGTAAAATATGATTCTGAGTATTGGAACCTGAGATTTAGGAATGGGAATGGGTGGGGAGCATGCCGATGGAATCTAGCATATGGAGGAAAACAGGGAGTTCCACCATGATCTGCTTAGTCCCCTGAGAAAGGGGACAGAAAGTAAGGAGAGGTCACAGCAGAGTATCTTCTACAGAGCTGGGGATGAGACCCGAGGAACTGGACTTGGAGGAATAAAGGGAGAGATGAAGAACTGCAGTTTGCTTACCTGTTTCCCTGGTCTGAGCGGCCTGTGGGTTCCCAGTGAAAGTCTGCTGGAGTTGGGGGCTGGGATAGAGCAAGGATTAGGGGGAGGGGAGATAAGAGGGAGAGATCTGTGTGGTCTACTGGGGATGGGGTTGGGGGGAGGAGGGGCCTCAGCAGGTGGTCTGTTGCGGAGCAAGGTCTGAGAGTATGGGATTTGGAGGAGCAGAGAGAGAGAGAGAGAGAGAGAGAGAGAGAGAGAGAGAGAGGAGAGAGGAGAGAGAGAGAGAGAGAGATCTGGCGTTAGGCACCTGTTTGTTTTCCTGGCCAGAGTGGCATGTGAGTTCCCAGGAAGTGCTTGGTGTCCTCTCTTAACATTTTAAATTTATTTCTCTTTCTCTTAGCTAGTTTGGTTGTGGGTTTCTTACTATTGTTTATTTAGTCAATTTTGTGTAGTGTTTCTAGATGTTGCCTTGTCATGCCCATTGTCTGAAAAGGTTTTATTACGTATGCATAAAACAGTCCTAACCTCTGAGTGAGTGCTTTGCAGATTTGGAAAGCCATTAAAGAGACATATAGAGGCACCGAAAGGAACAAGGATGGGAGATCAGTCTGTACAAGGTGCAAGGACCTAGACACAGCTGTAAAATTCCTGTGGTATTATGGTCTGGTAAGATGTGTATGATACATGACAATGTTATTGACAAAAATCCTTTATCAACCTGTGCCTATAAATGTAAAGGAGCTATAGGCATTTTGGGGACTCTAGGGTTATTGGCAGATTTTCAGACCTCATCTTGCCTACACTGCCCTTCTTCTGTATAACTTGATAAACAGTGTTATACATGGTTGGGCCAGAATGGCTTACAGGTCTTTTGAGCAGGCTAAGATCCTGTAGGACAGGCTAAACAGCTGTGTGCCTCACTACCCCACTGTCCCTTCCTGTTAGAAGGCGCCAGGAGTTCAGAAGGCTATAGCTGGTGGCTAGCGCAAGAGCAACCTGAGCAAATGGTTCCAGGAGGGTTTAGTCTCAGTCAAGGAAAGGACCAGAAGCATGGTGCACAGCCCCAGAACAGCAACAGGCAAAATCTATAAGCAATTCTACCCCCATGACTATAAACCATCTTAATCAATAAAGACCTGGATTGAAGGCCTCATAGCCAAATTGCTTTCTGGTGTGGCCAAGAATCAAACTCTGCAAATGGGGCATGCATACTTCAAGCAGTGAGGCACGGTGTATGTAAGCCCCAGGACCAATGCTATGCAAGTTGGTCTAGGACCAGTGTCCTCTAAAGTCACCAAGCACACCCTTGTCATTGACCAACAGCTAAGGTGTTTAAATCGAAAAGCACCGGACATGAATGGAAAAAGGCTCGAGGCCATAAGGCTATCAATCCTTGAAATCACTATAAACCCTATAAAATCCTAGTGTGCTAGGGGTAGGCTACCTCCCTGTGATTTGTTGACCTGGACAGACCCTGAGGCCCCTCAAATCATAAAGGCTATTGATATTATTGTGGCTTGTATACCAGAACTAGATGGTCAGACCCTATTGCTGAAGACACCACATGTGCTTGCTGTGACAGCAGGACATGGATAAATTAAGCTGGGACTGAACTGGAAACATCCACCCTGTTAGCTGGCTTTCACAGTGCTAAAGGGGCCATGGAGATTGCTAGAGGAGAACCGTCACCAACATTCCTGCTTAACTGTTAGCTAGACCACTAACATTCCAGGTAGGACTTCTCTCCTTGTATAATATGGCTTGGCTATCATGGGTAAGACCAGCAGTCTGCTAGTTGGATTAAGCCCTGCTCTACAAGAGGAAGTTCAAGCTTGGTACTGTAAGCCAGAACAGAAATCTGGGGAAGTCATAGGTCCCAATGGAGAAGCAACTTCTATGCTTTTTTCTATATATGATGTGACTGTGAAATTGCCTTCTAAACATGTGTGTTCAAACTCATTCATCACTGTTATTAGCTTCAACTCTTAGGCACTGGTGGAACTACTGAGATCAAGTGACTTACAGTGGTATGGTGGGCTATTTCTTAGCTGGACATCTGTAGTCATCCCCTCAAAGACTCAGGGATCATTGCTGAAGAGGGGGTGGAAAGAATGTAAGAGCTGGAGGAAGGGGCAGAGTGTTGTTTTTGCACTGAGACTGAAATAGGCCATCCTGAATGGAAGCTCATTTATAGGAAGACAAATACCTCAAAATAGCTTCAGGAAGTGCCTGAAGTTGACCAGGTTCACAGGTCCCTCCCTGCCAGAGTAAGCATTAAGAGTGACAAAGATAACTCAGAGAAACCAAGTTGCAAAGAGGACTTGGAGACTGGACCAGCTGACTGGAAGAAGCAGAACCAGCCAGGCAGCCTAGACTAGGTTCAGATCAGAGCGCCTGGGAAAGGACGCTCTCCAAACTGTTGAGCTGCCTGCGGGGTACGTGATGCACTACAGGTTCCCAGCTTTGTGAGCTGTCACCCATGCTGGAGTGGGCTTTGGTGACACAGCTGTCTTTGGGTCATTTTCCTTCCTGTAATTAGCTCCTCCCCCATATTCCTATAAGTAACTTCAATAAAACTCATCGGTTCATTAAGGTAGACTTTGGTGATATTCATACTTTGGTTCATTGTGGGTTCACTGTCTAGGGTGAGTAGACATGTATGTTGCTTTTCCCCAGGAAAAGTTTTGTCAGACAACACTAGTATATCCCATGTTGCTATGTGACTTTTCCCAAAGAGATATGAACAAATGCCTGTTTGCCACAGGACCAAGGAAATATCCCACATGAATCTAATTTAGTGAGCCAAAGAGTTTATTGTAGTTGTCTACAGGCGCACTGGCGACCTGACAGCTGCATTACTCCTAAGCCACCCAAAACCTGGGTGACATTGCTGGAGCACTCTGCTCAAATTGCAGGCAGCAGGGCTGGCCAAAGAGTTTCCTCTCCCTAGCAACTGCTACTTCTTAGATAACGTAGCCAGTTTTGTACCGTTCTGAGATTACAGAGCATGGTAAATCGTACAAGTCATACTTTGAAGGAAATGGATGTACAACTTCATGGTTGTAACATAGCTCATTTACCCCTTCATCCAGTGGAGGACTTGTGAGTTTACAATAGAATAATCATAAAGTTGAACATTCAAGTGTAGGTCTTTGTGAAAATATACCTACATTTCCAGAACTACTGTCTAGGAGAGTAATTGCTGAGTTCTTTCTTAAATCTGAATGTGTTTTCCAGATTAACTGTATATTTTGCATTCCTACTGGCAACAGATGAGATTAAACTTCTCTACATCCTTTAATGTTTATCACTATGTTTTAGTAACATTTTTATTCTTTGAATGTTTCATACATTTACATATACATATATACACATATACACATATATACATATATAGATATATATATCGTATCTATTTATAACTCCTCCAACTTCCGCTATTGCTTTCATCCCATCTTCCTCCAAATTTTACATCCTCCTTTTTGTTATTAAAATGTCCAGTGTGCAGGTAATGCTACCCATATTCCCAAGGGTATGTGGTAATTTACTGGGGCATGAGAAACTTAGCAGTGGCCACATCCCTAAAAGCAAGCAACTCTTCTTCATCAGCCCCTCCAACAGGGGTAGGACCTCAGAAACCCTTCTCCCATCCATGCTAGAATTTCTAGTAGCTTGGTCTTGTGCAGAAAAGCACAGCTGCTGAGTTGATGCATGCAAGAGCAGTGTGACGTCCAGAGCTCAGCATTTCAAAGCTCTCTTCCCATCTGCCAGTGCTTAAGCAACATTTCTACCTGCCTCTTCCATCTGAGCTTTGGATGGGAGGAGGTTGATATAGATGATATACCCAAAGATATGCTCTATGGTATTGGGTATAAATAACCAATAGCTTTGACCAGTTATGAGTCTGCATTAACTACTATCTACTACAAAAAGAAGCTTTTTGACCAATGTTGAGAACAGCATAAATCCACGGATATAAACATGACTATCTCTATTGTAGTTTGCCAGCATGACCATTTTGCAAAATGACAATTGTAGATTCCCCATAGGGACTCTGAACTCATGGGCTTTTGACTGGGTTTATATTAATGGCATAAAATGTCTCCTATGGAGCAGGCCTGTATCTGGTCAGAAAGCTATTGATTATTCCCGTAACCATCATGCCATTATTGAACTAGTTGTCACATCTCACCAAACAGGTTAGTATTGTAGTATGCAGGACCCACTGCTAGATAAGAATACTGATATCCTTTCTGCCCCAGCAACTTGCATAGCACCTTCTGGCATGATAATGCCTATGAGGGCTTTTAAATATTGGGTTGCTTGAAGTGAAAGAACTTACTTTGAGTGTGGTTGGTTTCTTTTCATTGGTTAGGCCCAGTACTAAAGGAAAAGGAGAGTGAACCAAGTATTGGATGCATGCATGAGTTAATCTTCTGCTCTCTGCTCTTATCTGTGGTTGTCATGTGACTCGTGGCTTCCAGTTCCTGTTGTCTTGACTTCTTCACAATGACAAACTGTATTAAGAATTGAAAGAGAGATACTGAGACCTCCAGTAGTGATAATGCAATTGTCTCCTTCCTGGTCTATGCATTCGTACTGAGCATGGTCAGACTCTGGCTTGATGTACATAAGTAAATTGCTACCCCTGTATTTGCCGGATTGACTCTTTGTTCCATGTACTTCTATGTCTGGCAGTTTTCTTTTTTCTTAAGCTACTTTATTAGATATTAATATAGCCACCCTTATATGGACTGCTTTCATATTATGCATTTTTCATTCCTTTGCTTTTATATATTTGAATTTTCTTATAGATAGCATACAGTTGAGTTTTAACATTGAGTAGAGTTGAAAACATGCCTTTATTTTTTTGAGTTTCTGCTTGTTCTCTGTATTTATGTCTTAAGGTTACTACTGTGATGAAACACCATGACTAAAACAACTTAGGATGGAAAGGGTTTATTTGGCTTATGCTTCCACATCACAGTTCACTGCCAAAGGAAGCCAGAACACAGACTCAAGCAGGGCAGAAACCTGGATGTAGGAGCTGATGCAGAGGTCATGGAGGGGTGCTGCTTACTGGCTTGCTCCCTGTGGCTTTCTCAGAATGTTTTCTTGTAGAACCCAGGACCACCAGTTCAGGGATGGCACCACCCACAATGGGCTGGGCCCTCCCACATCAATCACTAATTAAGAAAATGCCCTATAGACTTGCTACAGCCTGATCTTATGGAAGCATTTTCTCAATTGAGGTTCCCTCCTCTCATGACTCTAACTTGTGCCAAGTTGACATAATGCTATCCAAAACAGTTTCCTTTCTCTACTTCCTAGTTGGCACTGACTGACAGAATGTCCGGAACTTTATTATCTGACTGGTCCACTAGACCTCTCCTGTCTGTAAGCTGGTGGAAGAAGGGATACTTTATTAGTTTCAAGCTCCTGATCATCCCACTACAGCCTTCACAGCCACTCTTGTGTTGGTCCCTTCTTACAGCCCTAGGAGGGTGATGGCTAGACTCCCACCAGCCTTGGTTGTCATGTTTTCTGAAAGTAGGCTCCCAAGCTTTTAGAAACTCATGTGACTGACAGTGGGTGATTCTGGGACCATTGCACTGAGTTTGCTAAAGTGAGCTAAGATGGACAAATCTAACTAAGGTGCTTAGCAGAATCACTAGGAAGTAAAAATTGGTGTTCCATCAGGGATCAGCAGTGGTCATTGAGACTCTTGGGCGGAGGTGGGACCAGACAGGTAACCCCTGAGAAGTCATGGCTCATCTCATGCGGTGATAGGTTCAAGGGACCAAGATCAAACGCCCTACAGTGTCATACAGAGTAGTTGCTGTTAGCACACAGGAGAAAGAAATCAGTCCTTGCTGGCTTGGCAGTTCAAGTTTCAGGGAGTCACTATAGCAACAAGTTGTTGGAAAGTATACACAGGAAGGTGTTGCCATGTGCCATGCTGATAACATGCTGCCCACTTTCCTGCGGACAGAAGTGCTGTGAAGAACAGACCATCTGTTGATGTCCCTCCAATTGTTGATTAATGTGTTTTTATACCCAACTTTTCCCTTTTCGTGCTATTTCTAACTAGGTAGGTGTGGAAAATCTTTATTTTTGGATCCGAATTCTAACAAAAGCATTTAGTGGTTCAAAATTTACAAAAGGAAAAATAAGACCTTCTTAAAGTAACCTTAGGAAAGCAGACTGTTGCGGAAGGTATTGACTCTTCTGGCCCAGGACTAAATGCCCTGCTTCAAACCACAGGAGAGCACGGACACAGTAGATGGTTCCCACCACATCTCCACTGCTGTGCTTAACAAGAAAGACCAGCGTCTTGACAAAAATCTCAGTACTCTACCCAAGTCATACTTTTCTGTGACGTGGAATCGAGTTTGCTAGCATCCCAGGCCTGGACTAGCATTGGGCCTTGGTGAAATGCTCGAAAAATAGTTTCTGAGTGCATGTCTGGGAGAGATCTATATGTTTCATGTTGCCAAAGAAAAAGGAAGGTTCAACCTATTTCAGTCTGGCCCTTAGAACTCAGAATGGCCTTCAGATGCATAATGATTTATTTAAGTTTAGGGTTACTTTCCTAGTAAGACCTGAGCTTTGATGATTATTATGTCATCTTAAAATACAGTATGAACAGGACTTCATGCTATCAACAATCTCTCTCTCTCTCTCTCTCTCTCTCTCTCTCTCTCTCTCTCTCTCTCTCTCTCTCTCTCTCACACACACACACACACACACACACATGCACGCACACGCACACACAGAGTGTAGAGCGGGAAAGAGAGAGAGACACACACACCTCTGTACATATACCTCCTTGGACATAATCATTGATGGAAAATACTAGAACAAAATTGTGCTTAAACTAAACATGTGCATGCTTTTTATTATTATTCTCTAAATAATAATACAATGTAACAATTATTTACATAACATTTACATTGTTGGAGTGTGGTGGAGAACACCTGGAGTCCTAACACAGAGGAAACCGAGTCAGGTGGATCATGATTTCAAGGTTCACGAGGGCTCAAAACACAAATAAAACATCTAGAGGTAAGATATATGGGAAGACATATATAGATTATACATAAATAATATGCCAGTTTATATGGGAGACATGAGTATCTGTGGATTTGGGTATTTGTGTTTATACTGGATCAGATATTGTATTTATAGTGATCACCTCAGATACTGAAAAATATCTCTATGTGAATATCTGTGTATACATAACCTCTATCAGTCATTCATTTCATTTAGTTTGTTTGTTTGTGTATGTATGTGCATGTGCAAGTATTTCTCCAGGTTCCCAAGGAGGCAGAGGAAGGCTTTGGGTTCCTTTGGAGCCAGAGTATAGTTACTCCACACAGGTGCCAGAAACAGAATTTTGGTCTTCTGAAAGAATAGCGTGGTTTGCATAGAAGAGTGGTTTGAATGAGATGTTTCCCAAGATCTTGGGTATTTGAACACTTGTTCCCCAGTTGGTAGTGCTATTTGGGTAGGTGTGACCTTGCTGGAGTACATTTGTGTTAGGAGAGGGCTTCCAAAATTTAAAGACTGGCACTATTTTTAATTCATTCTGCACTTCCTGTTTGCAGTTCAAAATGAGAGTTCTCAGCTTCCTGCTTTTGGCACCACACTTCTGTTCTAACCTCTGGAACCATAAGCCCAAATAAGTTTTTCTATAAGTCACCTTGGTCATGGTGTTTTATCACAGCAATAGAAGAGTAACTGATACAGATACTCCTAAGCACTGAGCCATCTCTAGTGCCTCTCCACACCCGCACAGAATATGCACGTACCAGTTTCCTCCTGTGTATCATTTGCGGTGTCCCATTGGCGTATGCATTATGGAAACCATGCCATTTCCTTGTGTCATATGAGAGAGTGGCTCAATTTGGAACGTGTTTGTCACGAAGTGGCATAAGGTTATCCCTGTCTAGAAAACAGGCAGGAGGAACTTTTTAACAGTGCATATTGCTACCCAGACAAAAGCTAAACATCTATTGCTAGGAAATAAAGGGAAAGAGAGAGGCCACTGGGTTGACAATAAGCGTGTTTTGTCCCCACTCCTGTGTGAACTGATGTTTACTCTCTGACCTTATTAGAATTACAGCACTGTGAAACTCTTGCATGCTTTGCTGCCCTTTGTTTGTTTGCTTGGTGAAGGGGTAGATTTGGGTGTCTGTGAACTTGCTTTTATGGCATTATAATTCTACCAAGTTGGGAACATTAATTAACTATTTGTGTGAACAACTGTATGCTCATATTAGATTGAAAAGTTGCAGTGATACATGTTCTTGGAGAAACAGTAATGGCTACATTAAGTGGAAAGAAACGGACTGAGGGGAAGACAGCGCAGTCAGGATGTCCTTCTATGGCCTGTCCCTGAAGTTATTGACAGTCACAGAACCCAGGAGTGTGAAAATCCTTGTGGACACTCACTGCAGGACAGCATTGAAAATAAGCTATCCAAGTAAGTACATGTGGTGAGCCCATGAACTTCTGATAGATCTATTAAAGATTTTATTCAGCTCTAGGATATTTTTGGTATCTCCCCTGCTTTCCATTAACCTTTTAACCTTTCCATTTTTCAGACTTTGTTCTCTATAGATTCCATGAAATGGTATCACCTCACAGATCCCTCTGAAAGTTCTTGTTGCTACCATTGACCTCCAACCCTGTGCCTTCATAATGAAAAAGAATCAAACTTTTCCATTGTTCTCTATCTTTTTCTTCCACATAAACCATTTTCCATATGAAGGAAAATGGCTCAAGAGATCTTTCACAACTAAAACCGTGAACAATTAATAAATTAGAAACATTTGTGAGGTGGCTTATGTTTAAAGATGATGTTTTTCTCTTCAAAGCTATAAAGTACAGAAGACAAGGCCATTATTATTTCATAGATTTTAGATTTGTATATTGGATGAGAAATTTTTACCTTGCTATAAAGAACAATAATACTTTGATATGTTTATTGAGCATTTAATTTTGCCTATTGAAGTGTTCCTATGTGATAATAATTAGGATTTGTTCCCCACTTAACAAACTACTTCAAAATATAGTGGTTGGTATAAACTGAATGTTTGGGTCTCTCTTTGATCCACATTCATACGTTGAAGCCCCAATGCTCAAATGTGACAGTAGAAGAAGGTGGGATTTGGGAGGGGTGGTTAAGTTTAGATGAGGTTATCAGAGTAGAGGCCACAGATGGCTTCAGTGGCCTTATAAGCAGCAGCAACAGCTGCGGTCTCTCCTGCCATGTGAGAACAGGAAGAAGGCAAGGTGGGAAGTGAGTTCTCCCAAATACCAGGTCATCTACTTCTCAAAAGTCGTGGTGGAGAAACAAACATCCATTGATTCATTTGGTTTGTGTTATTTTATTGCACTAGCCTAAGATGACAAAGACAAATGCTTAAGGCAAGAATCATCCATTACCTAGGAATATCTGGATGACTGAACTTGGCATAGCAGACTCTTCCATTTCAGGTCAGCTGTGGGTGGCTGAGGCATCAGAGAATATCATTCAGATATCTAGCAGTTGTGTTACAGAGGACCACATAGTAACTGGTACCAACAGACCAGTTCCATTTTGTTCACAAGGCAGCAGCAGGGCTCTTACAGGGAAGGTGAGAGAGTATTCAGCCTCTATGGATCAACATTATGGCAATTCTACCATAGTCTATTTACCAAAAAGTCACAGGGATAACCAAGATTTAATGGGAAAACTTTAATTCCTGATGACCGAAGATGCTGATGAAAAGACAACCGGAGAACTTGGGACTTTTGCACTCTACCTCACATACATTGACTTTTCATGCGATGATCCTGTGAACCAATGTGTCTCTTATCCCCTTATTCTGTGAGAAGGTTTGGACGGTTCAAGTAACTGTTCCAAACTACACCTCAAAATGACAACCTAGGACACTCTTCTAAGACCTGTTCTCTTATCTGCTTCCTCGTGAATTTAGACAATGTGACACGGTTAATCTTATCTCGAGGCAATCTTGATTATCACATAGAAAAATTCTAGCTGTCAATAGCAATAAAGAGCAAAAGAAAGTGTCATTACTTAAAGGATTTTGAGGAAGTTGATGTTTTAAGTAAACTGAGGCTGACTCAGAGACACAGGCTGCATGAATTAACAGCTGTCCCATTTCCCTTGCCATGCCTTCTACAGAGGCTGTTCTGGATACACCTGTGGATTCAGAGGCAGGAGAACAAGGTACACTCTAAAGGATCCTGAGCATGACCTTCTCCTAGCCAACCTGTTCAGAAGGTTCCAGATGTTAGTAATTTAATTATGGTGAACCCTGGGGATAGAGATTCTAGAAGCTGACACCCAATTGTAACCTTTTAGAGACTCCGTAGAAAAGGTGGTGAACAAGTGTGGATTCTGGGAGAGCGAATGAGTCATGTGCCACCAAACACAACAACTCACTAGTGCTGAGGCCTCTAGCAACAGCTTTGTCCTGAAAAGATCACCAGTCTTGGGGTCTTGGTATTTACAGAAACAGAAGGATATAAAATTTGGTGGTAGCTTCAGGGAAAACCAAGAACTTGAAATTTTTAGGAGGGCTGTAAAGCCAAAAGATCTTAAAGTAACTTGCTGTGGAGTGGAAGGAAGCCACCCTCACAACTCTCCAATGGTCTCTAATGTAGAGAAGATATGTTAAGACCCATTCCCCCAGATTTCTCTCCTCTGACTGCATGCTTGGCATCCTAGGATAAGAATAGGTTTGTGATACTGAGAAGTGGTTATGGGAGAAATAGAGAGACTTCACCTGCCATGGAGAGGAGTATGTACGTTCTTCCAGTGAAGAGATTAAAGAGAAAAAAGAAGCAGGCACAAGCAATTCCAGTTGATGGGCCCTTGTCTAGAGTAACCAGAGTTATCTGATATATCCTGAAAAGACTTAGTTTCTCTGTAACTGCCTTCCCAGAATGGCAATATTATTAATTCTGTCACATATCCATACCACAGGGGGACAGAGAACTATCTGTTCAGTGGCGATGAGTTGCCAATGAACCATGTGTTTAGACTTTCTACACTTAAAAGATAGAAAAAGTCTGACACTTGAAATGCATCTTTAGACAGGAATCACTGACAGGCAAATACAGCAATACTGAGAACAACGATAGCACTCATGATAAAGAATATGATGCTGACCCTGGTAGGGAGCAGAGAAGCAGCCATGACCAGCGACACATCACCCACCCCCAGCCAGGAGCAGCACAGGTGAGTGTAACATTTCCTACCTCTTTTGGCTCAAATGGAAACGAAACAAACTTTCCCAAGTCGTGTGCTTTAAAACACGAGCAGTCTGGAAACTTTACTAGCAGCGAATGAGTAGGGAAGCCAACAATTAGTTGGCGGCAGATTGTCTGCCCAGATAACACACATTTACAAACTATAAGGGACAGAAGACACACTGTACCTGAGTTGGATTCTCCACTCAGGAGCATAGTGGGAGAGGGCTCTGATCTGTGACTCTTGGAACAGCCATAGAAATGAACCCATTTATACAAAAGTGGGCACTCTGCATGCTTCACAACCACAGAGCCCGCAGCTGCCTAACCACAAGTTTCTACATATTATTTGCAAGGACAAAGTGTTCTCTAAATTATTGAAGGCTAAATGAGTACTCTTTCACAATTCTTTTTTTTGTATACAATTAAAATTTTCTGGTATTGTAATTACATCATTCCCCTTTTCCTTTCCTCCCTTCAGATTTTCCCATGTACCCCCTCTGCTCTCATTCAAATTCATCATTTTAAAATTTATACATGTGTATGATGTATGTATGTTATATATATATATATATATATACATATATATATATATTCTAAGTATAATAGAATAATAGCCTGCTTAGTCTGTATAATGTCACTTGTATACATGTTTTCAGGGCTGACCATTTGACCATTTGGTATTGGATAAACTATTAGTGTTTTTTTTTTTTTTTTGGTGAAGACAATTTCTCCTTCTCTCAGCCTTCTTTAGTTACCTGTCTTTTTCTGTGTAGGGTGAAAGCTCTCCCCTGTTCACTTTAGCAGGTGATATTCAGGCAGCTGTGTTGGGAAGATTTCATGGGTGTGACTTCTGAGTGAGTGTGAAAAGACACAGTCTCACAACAAACATCCTGTTCCTCTAGCTCTTACAGTCTTTCTGCCCCCACATTCACAATACCTGAGTCTTAGGTATGGGAGTTGTCTTGTAGATGTATCAGGTGTGCCTGGGCTCCACAACTCTGTACTTTGGTCAGTTGTGCTTTTCTGTAATGGTCTTGTTGCAAAGAAAGGTTTCCTTGATGAGGGATGAGGATTGTACTCATCTGTGGGCATAAAAAATATTTAGAATTTAGTTAGGGATTGTTTGAGTTAAGTGAAATAGCTCTCCTCCAAGATCTACGATCTCACAACTCCTGTGTATTTGGTTAGGTTTCCAGTATAATGTATGATTTTACCTCTTGTTGAGTAAGACTTAAATCCGCTTAGATATCTGCATGCCTTAGTGCTGTGGGACAATGATCTTGTACCCTGTAAAGATTTGTCAGTTGTATTGGTTTAATAAAATGCTGATTGGTCAGTAGCCAGGCAAGAAGTATAGGTGGAGCAACCAGTACAGGAGAATTCTGGGAAGAGGAAAGGCTCAGTCTGCCATTGTCACCCAGACACAGAGGAAGCAAGATGAGAAGGCCTCACTGATAAAAGGTATCAAATCACGTGGCTAACACAGACAAGAACTATGGGTTAATGTAAGTTGTAAGAGTTAATAAGAAGCCTGAGCTAATAGGCCAACCAATTTATAATTAATGTAGGCCTCTGTGTATTTTTTTTGAACTGAATGGCTGTGGGACTGGGCGGGACAGAAACCTCTAACAACGTGCCTCTGTTGTTCACATATTGTTCTGTTACATTGGTCGTTGTTGTGATTCTAAGCTGAGTATGACAGTTGGCTGTTTCTCTCCTTTGTAAGCATGTATGGAATCTTCTGGTATAATGAAGTCTACTCTTAGTCTCAAATTTTGAAGTCAAGATACCTTTAAAATATATATGTTGGTTTAGCTTAGCAGTCCCCAGAATCAAATGTCTCTTTGCAGCCAAATATTCAAAGAAGACAAAATAATATACATAATCCAGACTCTGTGTATTTTCCATCTTTATGTGGTTCAGTATACATATATTTTACTTTATTTCTTTTTAAGAATTTTTAAATCATTATTGTAATCTTTGACTTTTTTTATTCCTTTTTAAGTGCTAAGCAGCATAGCTAGGAATAAGGCTGCAGTTTTGCCTTTTGGCTCTACCTCATCCAATATGGCGGAAGAACATTCACCACTAGCTCCACCACCAGCTCTGGGTCTGCAGGGTGGGGACCATGATTGCCACCTCAACTCTGGGAAGCAGTATGCAGCACATAAACTCTTTTTGTCAGAGTAGAAGCTTAATCTGCCATGATACTTGCTGCACAGCCTAGAAGTGTCTCTGTGTATGGTGGTGGGAATCTGCCCCTGCCTATGCACACCTAAGAGACCCCATCCAGCCACTTTGCAGGCCGGGAGTGCTGAGCTGTGGGCACATTCTCAGCTACTTTCCTCCTAACACCAAGCAGACCTACAAATACCCTGACCCAAAGTGGGTGGTGAGCCAGGCAGGTTAGCTTCAAACATTGGGCACCAGATGTAGCTACAAATATTCTCCTTCCTGCTGGTCCTCCTGGACTGAGTTCTCTCTACCTACCTGTTTATGAAGCCGCTTATAAAATAACCACTCTGAAACTTAATATTAATTACATACTCTTCGGCCAATTAGCTCAGGCTTCTTATTAACTAACTCTTGCATCTTAAATTAACCCATTTCTATTATATTTTACCACAAGGCTCATTGCTTGTTACCTCACATTTTGCTTCTTGGGTGGCTACATAACATTTGCCTGACTCCACTTTCTCCCTGCATTGTTTAGTTTTCCACCAAGGTGTGTGTACCACTACTGTATCCTTAGGATTATTGTGCCATGCTAGTCCTTGATGTGGTTCATGGATAACATAGCTCGGCAAGACTCTTTGTTGCTTCTCTCCTTTGGAAGCTCTCATGGCACCTTCTGGTACTGTGAAAGCAACTCTTAGGGAGTGGATGAAACAAAACTTTCACTTTATCACCATGAAGCAAAAATATGATAATGGAACTGGAGTCCAACAAGCCTTTTTGAGGGCACCTTTGATGATCCAAGAACATCTTTGTAAGATTCTACAGCTAGTTTCAGCACCTGCCAAAAACAGTCCCTTGGGGATCAAAGTTTTACCCTTTGGACTTTTGGGTAAAATTCATGATCTAAACTGAAGTGCAAGTAACTTACTAGCTTATGAAGGGGATGAAGATCTTATTCTGTGAAGATCTTATTCATATTTTATTGATTTTGCATGTTTTTTCTTTGCTCTTGGCATATTGACTCACCAGCAGAGGGAGCCCATGGTAATTAGCTTGATAGCTTCCCTAGTCTTATTGAGCTGCTAACAGTACAAATGGGCATGGAAGAAACAGAGTAACATCACTTATTTTGGTTTTAGGACATAAAAAGTGAAAATATGACATTTTCAAAGGAAAGCTTCCAGGTAGGATGTAGTTAGGGAACATGCATTACTATTCCCTAACAATCCCTGAAATAATTTTTTATTTCTTTTATTATTATTATTATTACTATTATTATTATTTTTATTAAAAATTTCTGCCTCCTCCCCGCCTCCCATTTCCTTCCTCCTCCTCCCACTCCCCTCCCCCTCCCTCTCCAGTCCAAAGAACAGTAAGGGTTCCCTGCCCTGTGGGGAGTCCAAGGTCCTCCCCACTCCATCCAGGTCTAGGAAGGTGAGCATCCAAACAGGCTATCCCCCTCACCCCCCAGACAGGACTCTACTGTGTAGCCCTGGCTGTTCTGAAACTCACTGTGTAGACCAGGTTAGTCTCTGACTCAGACTCACAGAGATCCAGCTGCTTCTGCCTCCCAAGTGCTGGGATTAAAGGTGTGCACCACCACTACTTGGTGAAATAAATATTTTTAAGTAAAAAATATAAAGGGTCCGGGGAGATGGTTTAGTGGATAAATTACTTTCTTCACAAGTATGAACACTGAAATGTGATCCCCAGCACTCATGGAAAAGGTGGGTAGGTGTGGCAGCCCACCTGTAAGCACACTGCTAGATAGATAGCATCAGGAGATTCCTAGGGAAAGCTAGATAGATAATCTAGATGAATCATAGATCTTGGGGTTTATTTTTTTTCTCATTTTTTTTTAAAGATTTCCATCTCCTCCCCTCCTCCTCCCCCTTCCCTCCCCTTCCTTCCACCCATACCCCCACTCCCTCCCTCTCCAGGTCAAAGAGCCATCAGGGTTCCCTTCACTATGTTAAGACCAAGGTCCTCCCAACTCCCCCTAAGTCCAGGAAGGTGAGCAACCAAGCTGAAAAGGCTCACAGTGAGCCCGTCCATGCTGAAGAGTCCAAGCCCATTGCTATGTTTATAGCAGCATTATTTGTAATAGCCAGAACCTGGAAACAACCTAGATGCCCTTCAGTGGAAGAATGGATGAAGAAAGTGTGGAATATATACATATTAGAGTACTACTCAGCGGTAAAAAACAATGACATCTTGAATTTTGCATGCAAATGGATGGAAATAGAAAACACCATCCTGAGTGAGAACCTTCACCTGGCGTTGGATGGAGAAAATGACAGAGCCCCACATTGGAGCACTGGACTGAGCTCCCAAGGACCTGATGAGGAGCAAAAGGAGGGAGATCATGAGCAAGGAAGTCAGGACAGTGAGGGGTGCATTCACCCATTGAGACAGTGGGACAGAACTAATGGGAGACCACCAAGTCCAGTTGGAATGGGACTGATGGAACAGGCGACCAAACCAGACTCTCTGAATGTGGCTGATGGTGGAGGAGGACTGAGATCTTGGGGTTTAGTGAGAGATACTGCCTTTGAGAAAAATCAATGGAAATGCTTGGTGTCAGCTTCTAACTTCCACATACACATGCATACATGGGCGCATGTACCACCATTATGTATCCCCCCCACTAAAGAACATGCAAACATGAGGTATGTGCACCCATCCATCCATCTATCCAGCCAGCCAGCCACCTCCACACACATATACACACATATTAATTATCCAAAGTTAAGATATCCAAATTATTAGACCTTGTGAAAGGTAAGGTCCTGAATATAATAAAGTATTTACTTTAGGAAATCTTAAGAACCATGTGTTTCCTTAGTTTCCTGTATGCTATCAAGAGATGGGATCCTAACTTAGAAATTATGAGGCTTTTATTACATTTAAACACCATTTGTAGTAAACTACATGAATGAATGGACGTACAGGGCTCGTGTTCTCCTTGGTGTCTCTATGTTTGTACTTTACTCAGCAGTGTGTAAGGCTGTGTGTGGGCAGGTCTGATGCTGACCATCTGCCTAAGGCAAGGCTGATTTCTATGAACAAGTTTCAGCAGCAGAACTTAAACAGGCACAGAGCTTCTTGTTTGTTTATAAAATAAAGATCCTCTCAATCATTTTGCCTCTCAGTGGAAGGACAAAATAAACATACTTGTTAAAATACATTAAAAAAATTCATAATAATTTGAAATTTGTTTCAAGGATTGGCACACAGAAGAAAACCACACTGATAATATTTATAAGGTTGATGGGAGTGAAAATATTTGCCTAATGTCACTTGGATTTTATTATGAAGTTGGGCATTTGCTTGTGTTCTATAACCACATTTTCCACCTTCAACTCTGGCCTTTTATTTCCCCTGACAGTGGCATGTATCAGCAGCTATCTGAGTAGTTCTTACTTCATCATTGGTTTCAAGTTTGTTTCATTAATTTGTTTCTCATAATAGCTATCTTTCTTAGCTATATGTTGCAGAAGGTAACTGGTAAAAGAATGGGGATGCTTGTTTTTTAAATACATTTAGTTATTGAGGCTGACCATGTTCTTACAAAAAGTTTTGGCAGAGGAAGGGATGGATATAAGTCATGTGGAATTTTCCTCTACAATGTTACTGTCAATGATTTTCTTCTTAAAGATCTAGTGTCTTTGAATAAAAAGAATACTTTACATCCCACTTTGGATATATACATACATATATATGTATATGTTTCCTCTATATGAAAATTTTAAGAGGTCTATAGTGATTTTTATTCAGTAAATTCAAGAGAACTTTGGAAGTGGGGCAGATAGATGGGATGACCTCAATATAGCGAGTTTGGAAAACTTGAGGTGAGGTTGACAGTTAAGCTGGCAGTGTGACAATAGAAGAGTAATGGAATTATATGAACAACAGACACAATTAAAGATGAAGAATGGGAAAGGGATGATATTTATATCAGATGATGAACATCAGGAGGTCCATCTATATGAACCCACAGCAAAATTAATTTGAAAGTTACTTACTTACAAAAGTATTTTCTGGAAACTTTAAGATCCAGGTAGGAAGATGTAACAATGAAAGCTGGCTTGTTGAGGTTTCTGTCTTGCTGGCACCCCACAGCTGGCAAGTCCCAAAGAAAATCACAGAGAGCTCTCCAAAAGTTATAAAACTGATTGGCCCATCAGCTCAGGCTACTTATTAGCTCTTGTAGCTTATATTAACCCATTATTCTTATCAATGTTAGCCACATGGCTCGGTACCTTTCTCAGTGAGGTAGCTTACATCTTGCTTCTTTGGTGATCTGGGCAGAACTGCGGAGGAATGGGCTTCCTCCTTTCCCAGCATTCTCCTGTTCTCATTGCCCCACCTCTACTTCCTGTTTGGTTGACCTATACTTTCTGCCTGGCCAATCAGCATTTATTTAAAACATGATTGACAGAATACAGACAATTCTCCTGCACCAGGAAGATGTCGAATTGTGGAGCCAAAGACTAGGAACTGTGAGAATTGGTGTTAACTAACAACTTCACAGAATATAATCATCTAGGAGAAAAACTCACAAACACACCTCTAAGGAATTTTCTAGGTTAAGGTTAGTCTCTGATAATGTCTATAAGAGATTATCCTGATAACATTAATTGATATAGGAAGATCTATCGTAACTGTGGTGAGACCTTTATTTGGGTGGGGAATTCTGGATACTATACAATAAAAAAAAGCACACTGAGCACTAGCATGTAAACATCTTGTTTCTTGGCTGTGGATGCAATGAGCCAATCTGCTCCCACCACCTGTTGTTTTGACTTTCCTGCAGTGATAGACTGTAACTTTGAACCATTAGTCATAACAACATCTCTTTTTTAAAAAGTTACTTTTATTAGGGCATTTTACCATAACAGGAAAGAAAATAAGGCAGAGGAACCATTTTTTGAGAAGAAGAAACTGCAACCAGGCTGTAAGCTTCCGATTGTGTGGCTCTGAATGTAGAAGCAGACCCACTTAAATCCAAGTGTCCTTGGCTACAATAGTGTATGGCCTTGATCTTGCTATAGGCACCTTCTTATAAGCTGAGGTCTGAGAGGATCCATGCCCATCTATACCTAAAGGGATAGGTTAACCAATCTTCTTGAGTTATTGGCCAAGGGGGTCATTAGGCTTCTCCCAAACATCACATATTGTTACAGGCTTTTGGTTATCCTCCACAACCTGATGGCAAGGCCCTACTTCTGAAGATGCCACTTACTAATCCATTAATTATAGAGAAATTGAAAACTAATACCAAACTTGAAGCTTCACCCTACTGACTAACATTTATGGTGCTGCAAAGTACTTTGCATGCTATCAGAGGATAAAAATAATCAGCAGTCTCACCCAGATACCAACTCCAACTTAATCTCACCCTGATACCAACTCTTCAGTATACAATGGAGACCTGTATGTAGATATACTAGTGCAATAGTGGCACAAGTGTTGTGGGAGTAAATAACCACGTTTTGATTATTTTTGTAAAGATCCATTCCATAAAATAGAACTTATATATGACACTGCTAAGTGTTCAAAACAACTTGAGACTACTTAGGTCATGTGCCCCAGGGAAAGCCTACTACTATTATCTTGTTAAATGAACCTAGCAATACAATGTCTTCTAATAAAATATTCCTATACCCATAGGTCCATGCATCATACAACTGCTATCAGAGAAGCTTCTTCTTGCAGTAGGATGCTAATTATCACAGAGACTCACAGCTGGGCACTGTGCAGAGAATAAAAGACTTTGGATCACCCAGTGCTCTACTCAAGGCTCAGGGATCTATGTGGAAGAGGAGACAGAATGATTATATGAGTCAGGCCAATAACTCTTTGCAATGAACGCTTGCAAGTAAAGATAGGTGGACGAAAAAGTTCACTGCATGATTTACTGTGTCATGGTACAGCTTCCATAATGAGAAAATTTCTTTTTTTTTCCTCTTTTTTCTTTTAAATTTTATTTTGGGGAGATTTGCATGGGCAGAGGGCAAATACAAAGGGACAGGAAATGTATGGGATTGAGATGCATGATGTGAAATAAATAATAAAGAATAAATAACAAAGAATAAATAAAAAAGAAAGTTTAAAAAAGAGTAAAAAGAAAGAGTCAGAGGTGGTGGATGATTTCAAGAAAACAGTGTCTTCTAGACACAACCAGGCTGATACACATGTAAACTTACAGAGACCGTGAAAGCATGCCCAAGATCTGCATGAGTTTAACTCAGAAAAAAATGCCAGCTTTGAAAGGAAAAGTGGACAGAGTCCAATTCCTAACAAGAAACAATTTGCAATTGATACCTGCTGGAAGGGTAAAGTAGTTTTCTCTAGTGGAGGGACACTGGGCAAATCAGCCACAGACCCCATGTGTGTAGGTATGTGACACCATGACCAGATCTTCAGTTGTGTTTGATTAACGTGTCTGTTAGTATGTCAATACTCTGCTTTTTAAAAACCATTTCTGTGTAGTACAACTTGAAATAAGGGATGGTGATAATTCCAGAATTCAGGATTACTTTAGTCATTCTGGGTTTTTTTTGTATGTCCATATGAAATTTAAAATTATGTTGACTGAGGTTTCTGTTCTGCCCAGTTCCCACAGTTGTTAAGTCCCAAAGAAATCACACAGAAGTCTACATTAGTTATAAACTGATTGGCCTAGTAGCTCAGACTTCTTATTAACTCTTATAACATATATTAGCCCATTATTCTTGTCTATGTTAGCCATGTGGCTCAGTACCTTATTCAGCGAGGCAGTTACATCTTGCTTCTTCTGTGACTGGATTAGGACTGTGGACCAAGTTTTCTTCTTTCCAGAATTCTCCTGTTTTCATCACCCCACCTCTACTTCCTGCCTGGTTGTCCTGCCTATACTTCCTGCCTGCCTACTGTCCTATCAGCATTTATTTAAAATATAATTGACAGACTACAGACCATTGTCCCATAGCATTATTATTTTCTATTTCTGTGAAGAAATTTGTTGTAATTGTTATAGGGATTGCATTGAATCTTTAGGTTGCATTTTGTAGGATGGTCATTTTTCACAATATTAATCCTACTAATTCATGAGCATGGGATATCTTTCCAATTTTTGATTTCTTCTTCAATTTTTTTCCTTCAATGTCTTATAATTTTTCACTTACACAAATCTTCATTTTTTGTGCATTAATTTTGTATTCTGCTACTTTGCTGAAAGTGTTTATCAGCTGTAGGAAATTTCTGGTGGAGTCTTTAATGTATAAAATTATGTCATCTTCAAATAAGAATATCTTGGTATCTTTCTTTCCTATTTGTATCCTCTTGCTCTCCTTCCGTAGTCTTAATGCTCTAGCTAAGATTTCAAGTACTATATTGACTAGGTATGGGGAATGTAAACATCCTTGTCTTGGCCTTATTTTAGTGGGAGTGCTTTGAGTTTGTCTTCATTTAGAAAGATGTTGATTGTGGGTTTACTGTAAATTGTTTTTATTATGTTGAGATATGCTCCTAGTATTCCTAGTCTCTCCAGAATTTTTATCATGAAGGGATATTGGATTTTCAACAAAAGCTTTTTCTACATCTAATGTAGATGATCATTTTAAAATTTCTTTTAGACTGCTTACATGTAAGGTTATTGTGGTAGTTTGAATATAATTAGCCTCCATAATCTCATAGGAAATGGCACTATTAGAAAGTGTGCTTTGGTAGAGTAGGTAAGGCCTTGTTGGAAGAAGTGTGTCACTGTGGGAGGAGGGCATGTGCTTTGAGGTTTTCTCTACTCAGGATACTGCCCAGTGTCTCAGTTGACTTCCTATTGCCTGCAAGATATAGGACTCTATGTCTGCCTGCATACAACTATGCTCCCAGTCATGATGTTAATGGACTGAACTTCTGAAACTGTAAGTGAGCCACACCAATTAAATGCTTTTCCTTTTAAGAGTTGCCACAGTCATGATGTTTCTTCACAGCAATAAAAACCCTAAGACAGTTATATTTATTTATTTAAAATGAAATATCCCTGCATCACTCAGATGGAGCCATCTTGATCATGTTGGACAATATTTTTAATGTGTTCTTAAATTTGATTTGTAAGAATTCTGTTTTGCAAGTTTTGATAATTTTTTTGCATCAATGCTCATAAAAATTATTGATTTGTAATTTTCTTTTTCTTGGTTCTTGGTATGATATTAGTATCAGGATAGTAGTGGTTTCATAAAAGTTGTCAGGGATTGTCT
Organism: Arvicola amphibius; assembly: GCF_903992535.2. Taxonomy (NCBI): domain Eukaryota; kingdom Metazoa; phylum Chordata; class Mammalia; order Rodentia; family Cricetidae; genus Arvicola; species Arvicola amphibius. Next base: position 113,305,853 of record NC_052056.1, on the reverse strand, counting down.
CTATTTCTATCTTTGGAAAGATTTGAGGAGTCCTGGTGTTAGTTCTTCTTTGGGGGACTGGGAAAACTATGAGCTAAATCTATATCACCTTTTTAGTTGGAGATTTTTAATGACTACCTCTTTGTTTAAATTGTTTATTTCATTACACATACACGCATACACTCTGTATATATATAAAAACAGAGCCCAGAAATAAACTCATATTAGTCTCCAGTCTTTAACAAGGGCACCAAGTACACAAAGTAGACTAAGGAAAGCATCCTTTATAAATTTCAGTAGGAATTATGGTTATCAACTGGAGAAAGAATAGAATTGAGCTCTTATGCTATCAACAAAACAATTTTAAGATAATTAAAAACTTAAATTTGAGATATGAAATTGGAGAACAAGAAGAAATAATACAAAAAACCCATTGGATTGAATCTTGGTAATGATTTTCTTTTTTGATATTGGATCAAAAGCAACAAAGGTAAAAGTAAACAGGTAAGATCAACTCAAACTTCTAAAGTTTACAGTGAGGGTACAGTAAAATGAGAAGGTGGCCTTTAGAGTATTACTCAACAAGAGGTTAATGTGTAAAGCACATGACTCATACAAGAAGGCCATTTTTTAAAGTGCAGGGGATATGATGGTTGTTGCGCCAAAGAAGGCATACAAATGTCAACAAGTACTCTGTCAATAATTGTCAGAGAAACACAGATCAAAGCCACAGTGAAATACTACCTCACCTCTGTGGAAATGAAAACGCAAGTGACTCGTGGGGACCACTGTGGTAAAACAGAAGCCTGCCTGTTGTTGGTGTGTGTGCAAATTTGTGTAACAATTGTATAAATGGTATTCATTTCTTCAGAAACAAAGCTCGTGCTACCATATGACCCAGTAACCCCTCTACTGGTTACCTATACCAAGGAAACAGGATCAATATGACTAACAGACATCAGCATGCCCTTCTTCAAGGCGGCATTGGTCACTGTGGCCCCGACAGGAACTGCCCAAGTGTGTGCCAGTGGAATGGGCAGATCCACAGAACTGGTGCACATGTACAATGATGCACTACTCCGTGCTGGGAAAAAACAGGAAACTATATTTAAGGCAACACTCATGAACTTGAAGTAAGCTAAAAATAGAAAGAGAAATACTGAGTGAGTTCACTTATGCATAGACTCTAAAGAGTAGGAGAGTACATGAGTTGGAGTCAGGGAATGTGAGAGATGGAGAGGTGTTGGCCCAAGGGTCTGAACATTCCTATATGAATATATCAGGGATCTAATACCTGTCCTGGTGACTGTAGTCATCAAAACTGAGCCGTATACTTGAGATTTGTGAAGATATCAAATCTCAGATATTCTTTCCACAACACAAAGGAAGTTAGGCTAGGTAACAGATATATTCGTTAGCCCGACTGAGATAATTTTAAGATGTATTTATAACAAATAAGTTGCCTAACTTTAATATTTAAAATTTTGTCAATTATATCCCAGTATAGCTGGGAGAAATATAATGAATGTTTATTGGAAGAAATGGGGAACTTGAGCTGTCAAATAAGACAGTAAATCGCTGGTTCATGGGGGTCTACATAACCTTAAAAACATACCTACTTCCTCCTCTCCTCTCCTCTCCTCTCCTCTCCTCTCCTCTCCTCTCCTCTCCTCTCCTCTCCTCTCCTCTCCTCTCCTCTCCTCTCCTCTCCTCTCCTCTCCCCCCTTTCTCCCCCCCCCTCCCCTCCTCTTCCCTCCCCTCCTCCCCTCCCCTCCCCTCCCCCCTCCTCCCTCCTCCCCCTCCCCTCCCCTCTCCTCCCCTCCCTCCCCTCCCCTCCCTTCCCCTCTTTTCTCCTCTCTTCTCCTTTCCTCTCTCGTAGACTCTTCCCCCCTCCCTTCCTCAGTGCTGGGCAGGGATGGTGCACCGCCCTTGGGCCGGCCATGCATGTGCTCTATCGGTGAGTTCTTGGGTTTTTGAAACAGGGTCTCTTTATTAGCTTCAGCTGACATTGAGCACACTCTGTGGCCCAGACCTCAAAATCATGATCCTTCTGCTTCTATTATGCCAGTTCTGAGATTATAGACATGAGTCACCAGGCCCAGCCACAGCCCCTCTGAAAGGCTCTTAGTTGGGTGTTTGGGGAGGATCAAAAAGCATTCCTTAAGCACACACTAAGATCCTGGCCCATTTCCAGCACTCTATTGGGTGTTCCTCCCTTTGAGGAGATAGGGAGGTTGTGGCTGCTTTCTTGGATTTTTAATACAGCATGCAGCTAAACCCAACTGATCCATTCCCCTTGAGGTGATTGCTTACTTTTGAATTGTAGTAATGATTCGGTTCACGCTGTTTGTTTTTCCCTCTCTACCTTTTCTTAACACTTTCTGACATTTCTTATACTCGTATTTTTGTGAAGCCTCCCCCATGTCCATGGAACATATTCACAAGGACCACCATGGTGAGAAAAGTGGAGTTCAGAGCAATAGCAAGACTTTCGATCATTCCACATGCCTGTGTCCTGCTACACCCATTGATTCTAGTAGACTTTGGGGTTCTTCTCTCAGAGTATCCCAGTGCTGGTTAAGGAGCTAGCTGTAGCCTGAGTTTGCACTGTGAAATCTGATGCAGATTAGTGAAATGGCAAGGGGGCCAACTGGCCGGCTATGACAAGCCACACAAAAAGGGTCTTGTAAGGCCCCCTTTCCAGGCTCAGTCCTCACAGCCATACTGACTCAGCAACAACACATCAGCCACCACAGAGTTCTGTTCATAAATCCATGTTTTGGGAAGGAAGGTCCACAGGCTCTAAAAGTGAGCATGGAGACAGTGACATCATAATGGTCTTTATTATTTCAGGTTAGGCTGACACCCCCTAAATCAAGGAGGCAACAGGTAGATTTTTCCACATGGGGGAAGTCTTTCTTTCTGAAGCTGGACGACCGGGAGGGGTGAAGAATGCGCATTCCTCAGAGTGACAGCGGGGGTGGAATAAAGACCCACACAACTCCCATTTCATTTTACTTAGTGCCTTTGACACTTCAGGAGTTGAGTGCATTAATTTTTATAAGGTGCAGACAGGGCCAAGCGTGCACACAGGCTTTCCCTTCTGTGGCCAGGCTGATCATGACCTGAAGAATATCTCAGGACATACTACCCTAAGGCCTCCTTTGGAGCAAGAAGTTCCCACTTATGGTGGCCTTTCCATGCAAGTTAAGGGCCCCATCAACACATATAATCTTACTAAGATTTTATTATTTACTAACATGTATTACTTACGAACATTCTATCATAGCTTGATGAAGGACATGCATTTTTCCTGTAAGAATTTCATGGATGGGACTGATAAATTCAGTTCAAGAAGGAGGCAAAAGAGCAAGCGATGGGAACTTGCTAGGATGTGCTTAGAATGCATACGGTGGAGGTGTGAGTGCAAATGCATGCGTGTGCACGTGTGTACGTTTGTGATTGTTTATACGTGCATGTATTCATATATATGCAAACACATGTGTATGTGGGTATTGTGTGCCTATACATGTTGGTGCATATATATGTGCATAGATGCAGAATCATTGAGCTGGGATAGGGCAGAGTGGGGTGTGGAAGTTGTATAAGAAAGAGTACCTTCCAAATGTTTAGATGCATGTTAAGGCTTGAGTAATTAAGATTTTTATTTGTATATATATATATATATATATATATATATATACATATTGCCCCTTTTCTTTCACTTTTGTATGAGGTGGTATTTACCTACATAGTTTCTGATTCTTCTCCTTTATCCTTTCGAACACTGATACTCCCAGCATGCAGCACCACACTCAGCTTCAGGCTGCATTTTAGGTGTGAAAAAATTTCCACAGGATTTGGGTATTTATAAAGTTTTTTTTTTCCCTTTACAAAGGTGGGGGCTGGTCTTGGCTAGGGGAGCTCAGAGAAACAACCTCCTGAGCATGGGAGTTGGCTTAGGCCTACCAGGGAGAATCTCTTTTCTACCGGCTACGGTTTTCTACATTTGCAGTTTCCTCTCTGCCTTGAAGTAGCTGTACCACTGCAAACCTAGTGTGGTGCTAGAGAGACAGATGAATCCATGCTGAGTTTAATGATGACACACTTGTTCTTACAAACACTTCTGATCCAGAAGGATCTCGAAGTGCAATGTAAGCCTCCTAGAATGGCTGCAGCAGTACCCTTTGAGACTGCAAAGGAGTGGACATGTGGAACAGCAAGGTGACTTGACATCTGCTTACTGACCGTAGTATCTGCAGCAGCGTGTCTTTGAATTGTATGGTCAGACAAAAAACTCTGCTGGCCATCTCTCTGTCTCTCTCTCTGTCTCTGTCGCTCTGTCTCCGTCTCTGTCTCTCTCTCTCTGTCTCTCTGTGTGTGTGTGCACGAGTGCACATGCATGTGTGACTGGTAGAGCTTTTATGATATTCTATCTCAGGAACTCAGAAGAGATGAATTCCTTCTGTTTCACACATGAGGTTTGGAAGCACAGGTTGACGCACGCCCTGCACAGTGAAACATGCTCGGTTGATGGCTGAGCAGTTGGGTACTCCTTGCAGGCCCCTTTGGGCTGTTGTTTGGCCATAGGCAGGGGGAGATCTTGCAGGTCTTCACCTTTTCCCTTCTCTTGCTCAGACATATTTCTCTACTCCAGCACAGCAAATTCCTTCCACCCTTGGGTGTACTGTTGCCGTAGCATCTGCCTGTAGTTGTTCCTGTTCTAGAGCGTGCTCTTTCAGATCATTGACACAATGCTAGTATGAGAAACACATGTTTGTTTTCATGATGGCATATCCCAGTCTGAAGTTATGCTTTGTTTTTCTCTGTAGGCTGGTTATTGAGTCACTCTCCAACTAACATATGAGCTCTCAAGTCAAGTTGCTTTATTCCCTGTGGCAGCCTTGGTCTGCTACTTCCAAGAATCACTCAACCCGTAGTAGAATCCTCCAGAGAAGGCAACAGCAGGAAGTGCCTTGCTGAGGGTCAGTGTGACCACCCTACAGCATCTCTCCTTTACTGTTCTAGGTCAACCCCAGACCTTTGAACCCTGGGCTGACTGTAGAGCCTGGCCTGAGGCCCAGAAAATTCTCTATAACAAGGGGTAGATGGCTAACTGTGTATGAAATGCCTTGATACTCCAGTTCTCCTTTGGCAAAGGCTCAGTAAGTGAGTAAGAGAATCTCTATCTGTGTTTGTGTGACCAGCAGGCAGAATATATTTAAAGTCTGCTCTGGCTCATGTGGTAGAAGGCCCAGGGGCTTATGTAGAGTAGGCATTTTGCTTAATTAAATTGAATTAAATGGAACTTGCTCTTAAGAGAGGACTTTTGCTTAGGTTGGGGCATTTTGATGTTTGGGGCTCAGGAAAACTGAACCTTTTCTTTCCCTTTTCCTGTTCAGAGTTTGATGTGAGCAAGGACTTTTCAGACAGCACTAAAACTTTTCCTCCTCCCCAACCCCCAACTGGAAGAGCCAACAGGATGAGAGCAGTTCCTTCAAATGGAGGTAGAATTATGGAGAACCAGCCTTTAAGAACCTTACAACTTAGGCAACAGACACAGTAAGGAAAAGCCACAAAAGCTGGGTGTTGGCAGGACAGGGTTTCCCTGGTAGAGGGAGATTCTGGGCAGAGGAAACAACAAGGGCTGGCGATAGGGACTGGACACAGAGGAGCCGTTCCTGCTTCAGACAGAGCCTCAGGAGCCTCCCCATACCCTGCCCAGGGAGATGATCTCATTAGCTATGGGGGAAGACTTGGGCCCTCCTTCCTTAGGAAGACCTCCCAGGAAAAGCTGAGCTCGGCTGGAAGTCATTGCATAGCACTTCTGAGTCATTCCCACAATGATGGTCCAGAATGCTGTTTGTGTGCCTACATACATGTGTGTGTGTGTGTGTGTGTGTGCGTGCACGTGCGCGAGTGTGGATTGGGTATGTGAAGGGGGATGGCTCTATCGTCTCTGTAAGGGGAAACTTGATCTCTCACAGCCCTGGGGCTTCTGTGGATGCTGATCTTTGAGGTATGGAATTTACTTCTGTTCAGTTCTCTATCTCCCTGAAATGACCTGTGTTCTATGTTCTGTTTTTACATCTAGGAGAAAAAGCACAAGCAGGAATTTCTCAGCCCTAGGGGTTCATCAGGGCAAGGCCAAGTGCAGTGGTTTTTTCAGACTGCTATCCAAACACAACTCTTCTTAGTGATGTGATAATGCCCTAGCTCCCCAAGATGACGAAAATCCATTCTGGCTGCAGTCCATGGGAGGAGAGTGCCCTGGACCACCAATTTAGGCTCTTATAGGTAGGACAAGCAATGGAATTGCCCCCTGAGGTGGTTTCTATGTGACTCCCAGCCTACAACATCCTTTGTGTCCTGTAAAGCCACTCCAACACCTGGGCAGTACAAACTAATCTGTGTTTCTTGATGCTTATTTGTTTGAACTTAAAGCTGTCTAGTGACTTCTCACCCACGCAGAGACAGAGGAATAATTCTTCACACGGTAACTGGACAAATACAACTAAACCCAAATTTTCAATGTCTTGGGGAACAGATTCTGAGAAGCGGTCCACATAAGGCTCCCAGTTGATCCCTGCATCAACTGCATGTTAGTTCAGTGCTGTGACTCTGTTAAGGTTGGAGGTACACACTTTCTCCTTATCTCCGGCAGCTTCCCGACCACTGCAATTGCGTTTGGGAGCACTGGCCCGTGTAGGAGGGAGTCTTTTAAATTACCAACCGCAGCACTTATGTCTGAGACGAATGAAGCACCCACTTCGGATGACCGAGGGCTCCTCAGTACAAGAGCGAGCGCTTCCTTAACTAATTCCTTCCTCTGTTCTGTCCTACTCACAAAACCTTCCCTCCTGAGTTCTGTCCTCCTGCCGGGCAAATGAAAGTGCTAATGGAGCCAACCAGGGTCTTTAAAAAAAAAGTCTTGGAAACATCTCCTTGTCTGAGATCACACGTAAGGTGCTTTCTAAATTTTCGATCCCTTCACTTTGTTGGGGGCAGAGGGTGTGCGGGGAGGAGGGGAATACATTTATTAACTTAAAATACCTTCTGGAGCCACTAGATGTCGCTGCTGCCAGTCGGCCCACCACCTGTCCAGCTGACAGTGCAGAGCCTGAAGGTGTTTCCATGAGCTAGGAGACCTCACAAGGAGCACGGGGCAGGAGCATACAACACAAAAGAGACGCTGTGCCAAAGTGGGTAACAAGGTGTGGTGGGTAGAGGCTCACGTTCGCGGGTTAGGTCAACAAATGGCACTGAGAGCCCTCAAGGCCCAGAGTCTGGCCCCAGGGGCTCATCTTGGGCTCTCAGTCAAATGTGACGCTTGCGATGCCTAACTGCCGGTTTGCACTTTGCACGAACAGGTACAAGGATTCCGTGCCCACAATGGGAAAAGAGATGCCGGGTGCAGTGACCCTCGAAGACAAACCAAATCGATTCCACTTCCTGGGTGGGGCTCCAGGCAGGCTGCAGAGCCGGAAACCAGCCAGGTTCCCAGGGACCAGTGCAAGGGTGGGGCCGGCAGAGAGGTCTCATAATCCATAGCTAATGCCTAACAACTGCCTGAGGCTTGCGGCCCACAAAAGCTTCTCAGAGGAGTCACACCCAGGAGGACCCAGGATTTAGAAACACTGTCCTCTGGAAGAGGTTTTTTTCCTAAGTGGCCACACACTTGACGTCACTAGGACTTGCGTTTATTTTTCTGACAATGGTTCTCTTTTCCTCATTACATTACTCCTTTCTACATTAGCCTACAATTTTCATATCATTCCTATTTCGCACAATGAAACTCATCTGCCGTTCCTACTGAAAACGGTAGTTTTAGTAGAAGGGACAACGACCTGGATAAAGGAGCCTGTTAAAGACCCATTACGTCAAGACTGAGAACAGGGAAGGGCAGTGAGAGCGGTGAATTCCCGAGCGCCTGTGACTGAGAGAGACCCTTTGAGTCAAACAGAGGCCTGCTGATTGGTGTGCTATTCTGAGTTCTGAAGGGGAAGGAAGCTTGTAAGCCTCCTACTGCGGGCTCCTGGCTGTCTCCCTTGGAGCTGGTCTTTTTGGAAGAGATTGGGTAGCCATTTTCTCCTATTGGCTGAGCTGGAATGAACGTGCTGGATGAATTCATGGAAAGTCTTTCTGCTTATGAACACCTGTGGACAGATTCCAGTCTTTCTGCAGCTGGACGACAGGATCCACGTGCTGTGCTACATCTAGCATATGCACCTTGTCGAAGCCGGTTCTAAGTGGACCAGAGAGAATCCCGTACTGTCTGAAGCAGTCCTCTGGCAAAGGCAGGTAGATCTCTGTGAGTTTGAGGCTAGCCTTGGCTAAGTAGCAAATTCCAGGCCGTAGTGAGACCCTGTCTCATAAAACAAAACGAAGTAGGGAATATTTCAGTCAGAGAAAAGGCAGGTGCTGCAGGAATGTTGAGAATATATATATATATATATATATATATATATATATATATATATAGAGAGAGAGAGAGAGAGAGAGAGAGAGAGAGAGAGAGCAGGTGGCACTTGCAAGGATCGTGGTGAGCGATTATGGGGGTTAAGCCCAGAAGGCAGCAGGGGAGATGAGAAGTGGTTTGTTGTATGCTTGGCTTGAATATGAGAGACACAGCCCAGTGCTGTGTCCACTGGATTTGGCTGGAGAGGGAAGTCACTTGTTAAGTAAACAGGAGCTCCGCCAGGTAGTCCTCAAATCACTGCTGGCTCAAAGTCAACTATGATGGGAATATTTATCCCATGGAAATGAGCAGAGTTTTCTTTGCAGACATGTCTTCTCAGGACGTCCTAGACGGGAGAGGAGAGGATGGGGTGGCTTTGGGAAAGGCTGTCTTTAGGCCACGTCTGCACAGGCTCATGGATTTAGGGGCCTCTCTGCAGTTCCTGCCTATTGAAATAGTTGCCACGGTCAGTCTGTGTGGAGGGCCCTTCCCTAAGCACTCAGACTTTCTACCTAGGTTGATGATACCTGGGTCATGCTTCTTCAGAGTAAAACAGACATGAAGTATGTATGTGATTAAAACAACCACATACTTCAGACCCATCTTCTTGCTCTCTAGTCATGGTTTATAAACCTCTAACTACTCTGGCCCATTCGTGAGCAGTTCTGGACAAAGACACACCTTTGCAAGCCTTTCCCCAGTGCATTCTCTACTTTTCTATCTTTCTGTCTTATATTTAAAAAGGAAAAGAAAAAAAGAAAGAAATGTCAACATAGCTGGGCTGTGGTGACCCATGCCTTTAATCCCAAGCACTCGGGAGGCAGAGGCAGGTGGATCCCTGTGAGTTCAAGTCCAGCCTGGTTTACAGATGGAGTTCCAGGACAGCCAGGGCTAAACAAAGAAACCCTGTCTCAAAAACAAACAAACAAACAAACAAATAAATAAAAGGAAAAAAAGAATGTCAAATTAAATGCTACAATCTCAAACATTTTGAAAGTCATCATACAATGCACCATGAAGTTCGAGAGTGATGATCTGGCATTGTGCGTGGGTTTTTACCTGGATACATTTGGTTTACAATTCACCTTCCTTGCTAGCATGAACATTTGAGTGTAAATTTTAACGAGGACTTGGCCCTGGCCTGGTTATACATAGCCAGCACTCTAGTGTCCAGGAAAATTTCCACCGTCCTTTCAAATGGGCAAAGCTAGAGTAACTAGAGTCTGCAGATTTTCCTGTTGGGGATAACAAATTTTTTTTTTTTTTACAAGAATTGATATTTCTTTTTTGTGAAGAACTTTCACTTACTGTATGCCTTGCCATAGACAGCCTGTATTCATCGCTGTGCTGTTCTTGCTGAGGAAAGGGGGAGCTCAGACCCTTCAATTAAGGCTGAGGCATCCAGGCCCCCAGGCCCTGGAGCCAGGAAGTCTAGGTACAGCCCCCATCTGGCCTTAATGTACTTCTCTGGCTGAGAAAAGCCATGGTTTTAAGTCAGCCTCACCGAGAATTCTTCAAGGAATAGCTGCCCTGGGCCCATATACTACGTGTGCAGCGGGCTGCTGTTCTGGTTCTCCTTCCCAGAGAGAGAGCACCTGGTGGTCCATGACCTGGGCTGAGACCTGCATGGCAGGGAGGCCCCGCTTTGGACATGAGCCAAGCTAGGTTTGCGTAACTCCCCATATGTACCAGCTGTGGGATTGGCTCGTGGTTTGTTTTCTTCTCCCCAGAGTAGGCTAACAGCCCTTTGGATGGCCAGTACTCAGAACTGAAGGTCGGAAGTGGTTGGTGATTTGGGACTCAAGACTAGGAGAGTATTTCAGAGTGTGTGTTGAGCATTACTGATGTGCCCATGCCTAGGAAATGCTGCTGTCATTAAAGGCAAGAGGTGGCACCTGCTACCACTGTCAGCTGGAGTCAGGGCAGCAGCAAGGTGGAGTAAGAGAAACTATTTTGTTTAGTAAACATGGCCCTTTCCATATAGATAGGAGAGCTAAGGAGGCCAGAGCACACGTAGGGTTAGCAGTGACCTCTTCACACTCAGAGGCTGACACAGATAACCCAAAGACCTCCCACCTGTTGTGGACTCTTAAGGAAAGCCAGGACTGGGGACCCTTCCTAGAGGATGTGTGGTGATGGATTTGCTGAGGAGCCAGCTGGAACTGGGCATGTGTTCTGCTTGGGCGTGGCTGCAGAGAAGACTCTGCCTCCCAAGCCACATGGAGGAGGTGCTGGCTGTGCCTGCAGTCAGGCCCACAAGAGACTGGTCCTCAGGCGGCCTGAGCTCATTTGGGGGTGGGGGAAATTTGGGGCTGTGAGGAAATGTGCTGCTGGGCATCATTGGCCTGGACCTACAGTTTCAGGAGGCGCGTGGAAGGTGGATCCCACCCAAAAGAAAGGCTGCTTCTCTCTGAGCAGCACTCTGTGCCATGTGTGCATGGTGTGCTGATTGATTTACGTGGCAGGCTGTGAGGCGCCTCCACGTGTGACTAAACACCATGCTGGGTATGTCTGTGAGGGAGTTTGGGCTGAGATGACCATTGAAGTCAGAAGACTGGGGGAAAAAAGGATTAACTTCTCTAGTGGGAGTAACCTCTGGTCAGTTTAAGGCCTACATAGAACAATAGGGATGGCCCTGTTTGCACTGAGTTTTCCTGCCTGGAAATCCTTAAATCGCGTTTTCTTCTCTTTCTTGTTCTGTTGTAGCTTCCAGCTCTCAGAATCCCACTGAGATGTCAGCTTTGCACGTCTCGGCTTGCCAGCCTTCACAATCATGAGCCAGCTCTTTGTGACATTTCTGTCTGCTTCAGTCTCTGTTTCTGTTTCCCTACACAGGCATAACACACACACACACACACACACACACACACACACACACACCCTGCACATGCACACACTGCATGCCCTCACACATCCTCTCATCCTCACCTGCTGATTGTTCAGAACTACCGCATCCAGAGATGCTTCCTGAGAAGTGAACCAGTGCGTGTGCACATGGGGCTGTGAAGCCCAATGCTAGGAAAGCATCTGACATTATTACCACAGTTGCTTCTTGGTTTAAGTCTATGTATAAGTTAAGAAAATCAGGACCAGGGCTCTATGACCTACATAATTTTGTGGAAAGCAATGTTTAAAAATTCCTCTGGCTCAAAAAAAAAAAAAAAAAACCTTTCATAACTCTTAGGTCAGATCTATAAACACTCTAAACAAGCCAGCCATCTGCTGATCTTAGAGCTGTGGATTCAGGAGCTTACCCAGGAAAATGAAAAGGTTCATTCAGAACTGCTGCACCTTGCAGCAGCGCCTCCTGCTTCATGAGACCTTCTGTGCAGTAGGGTAGTGAAGAGCGCTCAGACATGATAAACAGAAAGATCTTCTCCAAACTAGGCAGCCTTCTCCCAGACGTACTGCAACTCAATGGCACTCCACAGCCAGTTGACTCGAAGAGAAATCTCAGACTGTGTTCTCCATTTCAAGCTGCAAGAGTGTTTCCTCCTACTGATCAATTCAGATATTTTGAAAAGAACTGTGTGCCCACAGATTCAATCTCTCTTCCTTCTTCTCCTTTTCTCACTGTATTTTTTTTTTTTTAAGATGTAGAAACACACACACTTGCACACACAGGAATCCCATAAAACCCCAAGACCGTAAACCATAATATATACACAAAGGACCTATAAGGCAGAAACAAAACAGAATAAAAAAACAAAACAAAAAACTCCAACAAACAGAACTGCTTTGACTTAACATTATGAGACAAAGAACCTCCAACAATACCATTGAGTTTGTTTTGCATTGGCCGCCTACTGCTAGGCATGGAATCTATCCTTAATAGTGGTTTGTTTCCCTAGTGAGACTGCCCTGGGGAAAGCTGAATGCTCATATGCAAGTGCCTATCAACAGGAGACAGCTTCTGGGTTAGGGATGGGGCATGTGCCCACTTCTTGTTTCAGCTCTAGGACTCCATTGGTACCCACGCAAGCCCTGTGCCTGTTGCCACAGTCTCTGGGTTTGGGTGTGCACCAGCCCTGTTGCATCTAGAAGGCTTTGACTCCTTGATGTCCTCCGGTCTTTTGGCTTTCATACTCTTTCTGCCTCCTCTTCTGCAAAGTTCCCTGAGCTTCAAGGGGAGGGGTTTCATGGGCTGAGCATTCTAAGATCTTTCTATCTCTCTCACTTTCTGCCTATTATCTTGCTGTGTATCTCTGTATTTGTTCCTATCTGCTGCAGGAGGAAGCTTTTCTGATGATGGCTGAGCATGGGACTGATCTATGAGTATACCAGAATGTCATTAGGAGTCATTTTATTGCTACACTCCTTTAGCAGAACAGTAGTATTTGGTTTTCTCCTAGGTCCCTGACTTATCTAGTCTCAGGTCCTTGGGCACACGACCAGCGACCAGCGTTGGGTGTGAGTTCTATCTCATGGAGTGAGCCTTAACTCAAACCTGATATTGGTTGGTTACTCCCACAAGCTTTGTGCCACTATTGTATCAACATATTTTGCAGGCAGGTTATCCTTGTAGATTAAAGAGTCTGTAGCTAAGCCAGGCGGTGGTGGCGCACGCCTTTAATCCCAGCACTCGGGAGGCAGAGGCAGGTGGATCTCTGTGAGTTCGAGGCCAGCCTGGTCTACAAGAGCTAGTTCCAGGACAGGCTCTAAAAAAGCTGCAGAGAAACCCTGTCTCGAAAAACCAAAAAAAAAAAAAGAAAGAAAGAAAGAAAAAAAGAGTCTGTAGCTAGATTGGTGTTTACCTTTCTTCTTTGGTGGTGTGCAAAGTATCGTCTAGGACCAGGAATTCTAACCTAAAGGTGTGAAGGCTCTCTATAGGCTCCATCTCATTTTATTCATGTTCAGTAAGTGGTGTGGGTGTTGTCTTTAGCAATACAGGCTTACTGTTAGTTTGTGGAAAGCAACCAATAGCCTCGGCAGTAGTCTGGGTTGTTTAGGGGCTCCCATGGGACTGTTTTGACTAACCACTCCATTAGATGTAATCCATTCCAGGCACTGGAACTTTCATTTGGTGATGAGAGATTTCCAATCGGAGTCTTGTCTTCCCCATAATTTTGTCATTTCATTTAGACTGTCTTCAAATCTGTGTGCATTATAGGAAGTTTCTACTGCCTTAGGTTTCCATGCAGTACCTCAAAGGGGCCCTTAGTTTTAGCTGCCTCTCCCTGTATTTCTTCCGTCATCCCCTGCTTCCCTCTTTGATTCTCTTATTCAGTCCTCCCACTCATCTATCATCCATAACTATCTATTCTGTTTCTCCTTCCTAGGGAGATCCATTCTTCCTCCCCTAGATCCTTACTTTCTATATTACCTCTGTGGTTATATGAATGGTAGCTTGCTTGTCATAACTAACATTCACATATAAGTGAGTATATACCATATTAATCTTTCTAGTACTGAATTATATTACCCAGGATTTTTTTAAGCTCCATCCATTACCTGCAAATTTCAGTTTTTAAAAAATGGCTGAGTAATATTCCATTGTAAACATACCACATTTTCTTTATCCGTGCACACAATGATGGACATCTAGGTTGTTTCTAGTTTATGATCACTATGAGTAGAGCAGCAGTGAACATGGTTGAACAAGTGTCTTTGTAGTAGGATGAATTGTTCTTTGGGTATATGCCTTGAGGTAGATGAATTTTCATCTTTCCGAGGAACTCCCGCACTGATTTCCATGGTGACTGTATCCAGCTATGGATGAGTGTTCTCCTTATTCCACGTCCTCACTTGCATGAGTTGTTACTATTTTATTGATCTTGACCCACTGATTGGTGTAAGTTGAAATCTCAAAGTAGTTTTGATTTATATTTCCCTGATGACCCTAAGGGTGTTTGTTAACTAGCTCTTTTTTATATTTTATTTTTTATTATTTTTATTGAGCTATATATTTTTTCTGCTCGCCTCCCTCCTTCCCCCTCCTGCCTTCTTCCATGAACTCCATGCTCCCAATTTATTCAGGAATCTTGTCTTTTTCTACTGCCCATATAGATTAGATCCATGAATGTCTCACTTAGAGTCCTCTTTGTTGTCTAGATTCTCTGGGATTGTGAATTATAAGCTGCTGGTTTTTTCTTTATGTCTAAAAGCCACTTATAAGTGAATAATATGATATTTGTCTTTCTGGGTCTGGGTTACCTCACTCAATATGGCTTTTTTCTAGATCTATCTATTTGCCTGCAAATTTCAAGATGTCATTTTTTTCTCCTGTGTAGTACTCCATTGTGTAAATGTACCACTTTTTCCTTATCCATTCTTTAGTCGAAGAGCATTTAGGTTGTTTCTAGGTTCTGGCTATGACAAACAATACTGCTATGAATATAGTTGAGAATATGTCCTTGTGGTACAATTGAGCACCCTTTGGGAAATACTCAAAAGTGGTATTGCTGGGTCTTGAGGAAGGTTGTTTCCTAATTTTCTGAGAAATCACCATACTGATAGCCAAAGGGGCTGTACCAGTTTGCACCCCTCCCCCCAGCAATGCAGGAGTGTTCCCTTTACCCCACATCCTCTTCAGCATAAGTTGTCATCTGTGTTTTTGATCTTGGGCCATTCTTACAGGTGTAAGATGGAATCTTAGAGTTGTTTTGATTTGTATTTCTCTAATGGCTAAGGATGTTGAGAATTTCTTTCAGCCATTTTAAATTTCTCTGTTGAGAGTTCTCAGTTAAAGTCTGTATCCCATTATGTTTATTGACTTATTTGTTATTTTGATGATAAATTTCTTGACAAAATATACAAATTTGTATATTTTGGAGATCAGACCTCTGTCTGGTGTGGGGTTGGTGAAGATCTTTTTCCATTCTGTAAGCTGCCGCTTTGTCTTGTTGACAGTGTCCTTTGTTTTACAGAGCTTCTCAGTTTCAAAAGGTCCCATTTATTAATTGTTTCTCTCAGTGTCTGTGCTACTGGGGTTATATTTAGGAAGTGATCTCCTGTGTCAATGCATTCAAGTGTACTTTCCACATTTTATTCTATGGGGTTCAGTGTGGTTGGTTTTATGTTGAGGTCTTTGATCCATTTGAACTTGAATTTTGTGCATGGGGATAGACATGGATCTATTTTCTTTCTTCTATATGTTGATATCCACTTATGCCAGCACCATTCATTGAATATGATTTCTTTTTTCCATTATATATATATATATATATATATATATATATATATATATATATATATTTGCTTTTTTGTCAGAAATCAGGTGTTCGAAGATGTGGAATCAGTACCTGGGTCCTGGGTCTTTGATTTAGTTCCATTGGTCCTCTTGCCTGTTTTTATGCCAATACCAGGCTGTTTTCAGTACTGTAGCTCTGTAGCAGAATTTGAAGTCAGGGTTTGTGATGCCTCCAGAAGTTCCTTTATTGTACAGGATTGTTTTGGTTATCGTATAATTTTTGCTTTTCCATATGAAGTTGAATATTGTTCCTTTGAGATCTATGAAAAATTTTGTTTGGATTTTGATGGGCATTGCACTGAATCTGTAGATTGCTTTTTGGTAAGATTGCCATTTTTATTATGTAGATCCACCTTTTCAAGAGCACGGGAGATCTTTCCATTTTCTGGTGTTTTCTTCAACTTCTTTCTTCAAAGATTTAAAATTTTTGTCATAAAGGTCTTCCACTTTTTTCCACTGTCTTAAGTGAGAGTTTTAATTGCTGTGAAGAGACACTGGTATGGGAAATCCTTCTGTCTATGTGTTGCTTTTAAGCTTACAAATAAAAGAGTTTCTGTGTAAGTATTTTGTAGTCTGGACAGCCAGAAACAAACAAGCAGCCTCCCTCAACAAGACACCATGACCACAGCAATACTTATAAGGGAAGGCATTTAGTTGAGGCTTGCTTATAATTTCAGAGGTTCAGTCCATTATCATCATGATGGGAAACATGGTGTCATGCAGGCAGATATGGTACTGGAGAAGGAGTTGGGTGTTCTCCATTTTCATCTGCAGGCAACAGGAAGTGAACTGTGACCTCAAAGCCCATCACCACAGTGACAACCTACTCCAACAAGACCATACCTGCTCCAACAAGGCCACACCTCCTAACAGTGCCACTCTCTTTGGGGGCCATTTTCTTTCAAACCCCACCACTAAGTCTGTTTTTACTTTCTTTTCTTCCAACTCACTATGTAGTCTAGTGGTCTCCTTGTTTCTCTCCCTCTTTCCCCAGCCTTCTCCCTGTTTTCCCTTCTCCTCCCTCTCCTCTTTGCCCTCCATTTTCCCTTGCCTCCTTCCAAACTTATTATGTAGTCTGTAGTTGAATTTACCATTTTCCTGCCTCAGCCTTCTGAGTTCTGGGATTGCAGTCATGCAATCCCTTCAATTAGGTTGTGATATTTAACATCCTACAGACTTTCCAAATTCAAGGCTCAACTGAACAGGGCTCCCCCATTTCAGACACAACTGTAAGGTCCACACGCAGGTCTCACTTTTGCCTAATGTGCCTACAAGTTGGGCATGTGCATAGCCCTTCCTCAATTAACATAATTGACTGTAATAACCGACAAAACTCAGGGAAATGCTTTACCTATTGGCTGATAGGAAGGATATAATTTAGAAACAGCTAAATCAAAAGATAAACCTTGCCAGGCACGAGAGAGGGCTCGTCAAGGCTTCTATATCCTCTCTGGGGCTTATCTTTACAGGGTTCCCTTGCATCAGCACCATTGACTGAATCGTTGGTGTGACTGAACTCAACCTGAGGCCTTCACCAGCCTCATGGTCAGGCATGAGAATGAAAGTTTTAGTCTTCTTAAAGGGCATGGTTGGCGGGCACTACATGGTATTTCTTTAACCCTTTCCTATGCGGTCTACAAAGAGGGAATATTTCTCCAAGGGCTTGGGAGTGTAGTTCCGTCCTCTCATGAGGATCCTTAGTCGTAGGCTCAGCAGTCCTGGGCCCATGCTTTCCTCCTATGCTTCAGGTAATTGTGGTCCAAGTAGACTTGTACCTTGGCAGGAAGAGTCTAACTGTATTTAGACATGTATATACACTGCAATGTATATTACCTAAATATTTAACATACATTCGATATTGATATTTGGATGTGTGATAAAATATACATTGATATAATAGAGAAAACAGTGAATAAAATTAATAAATAGCACATATTTGATATACTAAATATACACTAATATATTTTAAAATATGTCATTCCTTGGTATCCACAGGAGATTGATTCTGGGATCTCTCCATGGATGCTAAAGTCCAAGGATGTCTAAGTCCCTAATACAAAATATCACAATGTCTGCATATCATCTTCATGTACCTCCTCCTAAGCTTTAAACATGTCTTTGAGTTACTTGTAGCCCTACAGAAGGCTCTTGAAGGAAAACTGTAACTCATAGAGATTAACTATACCCATGAAAACAAGTCAGTAAATAATCTCAAACCAGTAAAACACAAAGAAGGGAAACACACACATTACACCTACACATACTACTACAACTACCACCAACAAAAAGAAAAATAACAGAAATTAACAATCATTGGTCATTGATATCTCTCAATATCAATAAACTCATTCCCCAATAAAAAGACAGGCTAATAGAATGTATACAAAAACAAGATACATCCTTCTGCTGTGTACAAGAAAAACTCCTCAACATCAAATATAGACATTACCTCACAGTTAAGGGCTGGAAAAAGATTTTCCAAGCAAATGAAGCCAAGAAGTAAGTCAGTATAGCTAATCTAATACCTAACAGAACACACCAAACCAAAATTAAACAAAAGAGATGGGAAGGGCATTTCATACTCATAAAAGAAAGATACACCAAGATGTTCTGAACATCTATGCCCCAAATGCAAGAATAAACACATTTGTAAAAGAAACATTACTAAATTTTAAATCACACATTGACCTTCATGCATTAATAGT
Source organism: Arvicola amphibius (assembly GCF_903992535.2). Lineage (NCBI taxonomy): Eukaryota > Metazoa > Chordata > Mammalia > Rodentia > Cricetidae > Arvicola > Arvicola amphibius. The sequence goes on along the minus strand of NC_052056.1, from coordinate 113,287,522 downwards.
GGGATACTCCAATACCCCAGTCTTACCAGTGGACATGTGGTCCAGACAAATGCTAAACAGAGAAATAATGGATTAGAAACAGATGTTATGAACCAAATGGACCTAATTGATGACTGGACAATATTTTGCCCAAAGATAAAAGAATATACCTTCTTCTCAGCACCTCAGTGAACTTTCTTCAAAATTCATCATATTCAATCATGAAGCAAGTCTCAACAAATACAAGGAAATTGAAATAACTCCTGTATCCTATCAGACTACCATGGAGTAAAGCTGGATTTCAGAAACAACAGAAAGCCTACAAACTCATGGAAACAGAAAAACTCTCTACTAAATGACTAATGACTCAAGGCAGAAATAAAGTTAATAGAGAAGGAAAAACGTCTTAGAATTAAATGAAAACGAATGTCCAACATACCCAAACTGATAAGGACACAATGAAAGTGGTGTAAAGAAGGAAGTTCATAGCTGTAAGTGTCTACATAAAAAATATTGGAGATCTCACATCAGTAAGTTAATAGTACATCTGAAAACTCTAGAAGAAAAAGAAGCAAAAGCACCCAAGAGGGGAAGACAGCAAGAAATACTAAAAGTGAGGACTGAAATCAACAAAATACAAACAGAAAGAATAATAGAAGGAATCAGTGAAAGAAAGAGTTGGTTCTTTGAGAAAATCAATAAGGTAGACAAATCTTTATCCAAATTAGTTAAAACACGGAGTGAATAGCCAATTTGACAAAATCAGAAACAAGAAGAGGGACATAACAACATACACTGAGGAAATCCAAAGAATCATTAGGTCACTCTTCAACAGCCTGTACTCTACAAAATTGAAAAATCTAAAAGAAATGAACAAATTCCCTGATACATACTACTACCAAAGTTAAATCAAGATCAGATAGACAATTTAAATAAACCTATAACCCCTAATGAGAAAGCACTAAATTTTAACCACTAGACCACCAGCAAAGCTCCCCTAATGAAATAGAAGCAGTCATTAAACATCTCCCAACCTAAAAAGGCAAGGGTTAGAGGGTTTTTAACAAAGTTCTGGCATTCTTTCAAAGATATACAAATACTAATCTTCCTCAAATTATTTCACAAAATAGAAACAGAAGGAATATTGATGAATTCATTTTATGAGGCCACCTTCAATTCACCCTGATACCCAAACCACACAAAGAAAGAGAACTACAGACCAATTTCCCTTTTGAATGCTGATGCAGAAATACTCAATAAAATACTCACAAACTGAATCCAATAACACATTATCCATCAAGTAGGATTCGTTCCAGAGATGCAAATGAACTGTCTGTTTTAGGTTGGCCTACCAAACAAGCTCTTACCCAACATTGACTACCATACCTGGAAGAACATTCAATCCTAGAGAGTTGCCAGGATGGGGGGGGGGGGGACTAGGTAGTAGCCTTTTAAATTTTAGATAACCTGGCATGCATAACCACCTGCACAGAACTGTGAGAATGGTGCCTAAGAGCCAGTAACACCTGAAGAGTCACCTTCGTTGCTGTCTGCTGATGTCAGATCTGCTGTAGGAGACATTTAAAGAGAATACGGATTAACAATACTGCCCTGCCGATTAATGCAAATGTGAGCATCCTGAAGGGATCAAATAGCTTTTTATATTATGCTAAACTTTTTCAAAAAATGAATTGTCAAAGGCCATAATTTCTGCCCTTAATAAATCAATTTGTTTGTGGGGGCAATGAGAGCAAGGAAGGGAATTATATACATTTTACCCATCCAGGTTTATTTTCTCCTTGGTGGAAGCAGGCTGATCCATGGCTGGGCATCTCTGATCAGGAACCATATTGGCATCATGGCAGACCAAGGAAAAACACAAGCATACCCTTGCCCATGGGTCAGCAGGGGGGCTGGGGGCTGCTATTAGAGGGAGATAGGATCTCTCCATCTCACCAGGGGCAGAGGTTTATTCCTTGGCAGAGATGCCCAGTTCTTTTAAGATGGGCTGAGCCTCTTGTCATTAAAACTGAGAAAGTTCATATGGAAAAGGGCCTCTTTTACAGTCAGATGAGGATCTCTCCTAGCCTCTGGTGAGATAGTCCTGACCAATAGCTCCTTAAGAGCTCTGTTGGTCCTCTTCACAATGGCTTGTCCCTGTGAATTGCAGGTAATGTCAGTGGTATGGGGAATCCTCCAGGACTCCAGAAAGTTACTGAATTGTTGAAAGTCATGGGCAGGCCCATTATCAATCTTAAGTACCCAATATTCCCCCATAACTACCACAACCGGCGTAAGGGCCTTGACAGCATTGATGTATTTCTCCTCAGAAAATACAAGAGCATAAACAAGGGAGGAACATAATATCTATTGTCATATGCACATATTTAAGATTGTAAAAGGGGGCATAGTATGTACATGCTGGATGAAGTTGTAGTGGTGGCTGAGGAGCTAGACGGCAAGGGTCTATTATTTTCCTTTTAGAAGTGGCCATAAAAATGGCCTTAAATATGGGAGAAGCATGAGCTGGGTTAGGGGTGGCAAGGGAAGAGCAATTGGCAGGTGGGTTTGACATCCTGAACAGTATGCTGAACTTTGAGCTGGGAGAGGGAGCTGTGGAGGCTGGGGTGCTGACAGACTGCTCAGCCTGAGGGTTTCCAGGGGACTTGGTGTCACTGAGTGGTGCTGCAAATGAAGCAGGTGTCAGCCCCAGGAAGGTGGCTGTAGGTTTGGAGTCTGAGGAGGCATTGGACAATGTCTCTCAGCAATTACAACATCAACAACTAACACCACTGCTCTCCAGATTTCTACTGGATTAGCCCCTTTGCTGATCTTCTTAAAACTTTCCTTGGCAATAGAACATGCCAGAACAGTGGCAGTGGTAGTGCCATCCCAAACATCTTCATTTGTGTAATTGACAACATCTTGACCATATTTAACTCCTGTTGATAGAGGTTTCTGTCCTGCCCAGTCCCACAGCCATTCAGTTCCAAAGAAACACACAGAGGCTTACATTAATTATAAACTGGTTGGCCTATTAGCTCAGGATTCTTATTAACTCTTATAACTTACATTAACCCATAATTCTTGTCTGTGTTAGCCACATGGCTTGGTATCTTTTATCAGTGAGTCATTCTCATCTTGCTTCCTCTGTGTCTTGGTGATGACTTCAAACTGAGTATTTCCTCTTCCCAGAATTCTCCTGTTCTTGCCACCTGCCTCTACTTCCTGCCTAGCTACTGGCCTATCACCATTTTATTAAAACAATACAAGGGACAGGGTACAAGACCATTGTCCCACAGCAGATTCCAATATTTTTGTATTTATTCTTTAAATCAATTGACTTTGCAACAGTGACCCCCATCTTTTGTTAATTTGGGACTTCCCCAACTCTGTTCAATAATCTCTGTTCTTCCTTTTTGACCCCATTGGTGAGTCAGGCTTACCCAGGTAGCTGTCATAAGTAGGAGCTCAATGGGGTCTGGGACTCCAAGTGAGCTGCAGGGCTCTGAGTGCTGTTGACAGCTGATTTGACCAGGGCTGGTGAAACAGTGGGCCTGGGCTAAAGGGGGCGGTGTGAGTCACTCTCGAATGATGACAGGCCCTGCAGACCATGTGGTTCACAACTGAGTGTGATGAGGCTGAGTACTATGGCACCCACTGGTTCTCTGCAGCCAGGGGCCTGGCCCAGCCCTCCTGTATACCCAATGGGGGTTGCCACTGCTCTGAGAGTACTGTGACGAAGGTCTAGCTTCCCGTGGCAGGAATGGAGCTCACTGGGAAGCAGTATGTTCAGTCTTAACTGTGGCCACACTCTCTATAGCAGGCTCCTTGGTGCTTGAACTGTCTGTCTCCCCTTCACTGGAGATAGCCAGATCAGACATGGAAGGGGCAGAGGTGACGAAGAGGTTACCCATTTTGTAGAGGGAGACAGTAGACAGACAGGTAGACAAATTTGACAGACAACACAAGAAAAGAAAGAAAGAAAGGAAGGGAGGGAGGGAATGAGACTCCCGAAGTTTGTGAGACAAAGAGACTGAGGGGCCTTCACACTGAAACACGCCATCTTGGGGGCACTGTCAAGTACAACGAGTGAAGGGAGGGAGATGACAGAACCTGTTCTGGGCGAAACCCTAGAGCCATACCAGAAAATAAAAAGGACCGGCCAGGTGAGCTCAACACCTATGCTAAAAGTCCTGTTCTGGGTGCCAGATGTTGTTGGGTCCAATATCTTCCTCGGGGGAGGAGATGAGAGGGTACCACATCAGTGACGTAAACGCTGGGTGTCCGGTGAAAGGGACACAGCAGACTTGTTTGTTTAGCAGCAGGAAAACCTTACACACCCTCCCAGCACGCAGGCATGCTGATCCACTGACATTGCATGGTCACCCCTCATTGGCTAGGCATGATCAGGACCTCAGACAGCCCCAGGCAGACACCAGGTCGGCTCCTCTTGGCCTGGTAGCCTTAACTTCCTACACATAAATGTTACGGCTGAGTAGCTTAGTGCTTTTTTGAAATTCCCAACAGTGGGAGCAGGGTGATCTCTGACTCTATTGCCCACTTGTGGGACACTCCTACTGGGTTTCCTCATTCAGCCTTGATGTGATGGTCTGCGCCTGGGCTTCTTGTAACGTTAAGCTGTGTTTGCTTGATGTCCCCGAGATGCCTGGTCTCTTCTGAGGACAGATGGAGGGGGTTCTGGATCTGGGGGAGGGGAGGGCAGGTGATACTAGGGGGAGGGGGGCAAGAGAGACTATGGGGAGGGGATGGGCAGGAGAGATTAGGGGGAGGGGGCAAGAGAGACTATGGGGGAGGGAGGGCAGGTGAGACTAGGGGAGGGAGAAGGAGGGGAAATTATGGTTGGCATGTAATATATGAAAGAAGAAAAAAAGGAAACTTCTATGTTTAGAACTATAACCCATTTTTAAAATTGGATCATTTGCTTCCTCAATTTTTTTTTAGTTTTTTTTGTATACTCTGGACATTAATCTTCCCTTATATGAATAAGTAGCAAAGATTCTCTTCCGATTTGTGGGTTTCTTCTTCACTCAATTGTGTTCTTAGCTGTACAGAAGCCTTTTAGCTTTATGAAGCCTTTTTTAGTCCTACGTGTCAATTGTTGGCCTAAATTTTTGTATTCCAGGCTGATTTGAACTGGTTATATAGCCCAAAATGCCCTTGAACTTCTGAGCCTTCTGCCTCCATCTCTAGTGTGCTGAGGTTATAGGTGTGTTCTGCCACACCTTCATTACGAAGTGCCTAGGATTGTACCTTGCATATGTTAGATTAGCACTCTACCAACTGAACCCTATCCAGCCCAAATTCTACATAGATCGCCAGTCACTTGTCTGGACTATAGAAACCCCTTACCATCTATTAGAGTGTTTTGTTCTGCTCCTGTTGAAATTCTTTAACTCATAGTTAAGATTTTAGGGTCAGTATCAGGTCCCTGTTTATCCAGCTCCTTAACCAGGACATAGAGCTTCTCATCTGAAATGTGAAGGATAGAACCTCAGACTGAGATTCGGGGCCTCATTCCTTGACGGTGTACTGAGCACAGCCTCATGGGTGAGGAGTGCATCACCGACTCTAGCCTTAGAGCTCTGGAAGTGCTGATAATGCTACAAGAGCAGTCCAGCTTGATGAAATGCTGAGATTAGGAATGTAGGCTACGAAGACAGGCTCAGTGGTGGCAGAGTGTGAGAGGTTAACTTGGAACTGTCCTGAAGTCAAAGTCCCTTTTTCCTACCACACTTTTGAAGGCTATTCAGGATGTAGCAGATTGGCAGGCATAGTCTCTGCTTGTGCTGAGGATGTTGAGAAAGTAGATGCAGTGACTTGAAGGATGATTTGAATTCCTCCTGCAAACAAACAGAAGAATGTTCAGCCTTTCAATCTCTGAATCCTAACTTTTTCAAAATCAAGTCTCTTTCCTCTTACAGTTTTTACATGATGTATGCCCAAGGATATAATTGAATAAAGATACTTGAGAGTAATTTAATGAAATGTCTAATCTCATATTTGCAAATTGATTTTCACAGGGGCTTCCATGTGGGCTTGGGGATATCTGGGTAAGTGGTGGGGTGTATTGATGAGCTCTGTTCTATCCAGAGCTCAGGGCAGAGGCCATTTTGGTTTTTCAAAGTTCAGATGGTATAAGTCCCTCTCTCCAGATTCAAAATAAGGTCACCAAAATCACTTAGTGCACATCTTACGTTGTAGTTTGAATGAGATATCTCCCATAGTCCTGAGCATTTTAATACTTAGCTTCCAGATGTGGGAAGTCCTTCTGTATATTTGTTGCTTTAATTGGTTAATGAATAAAGAGCTACTTTGGCCTGTGATAGGGCAGAGTAGAGGTAGGCGGGAAAACTAAATTGAATGCTGGGAGAAAGAAGGTGGAGTCAGTTGGATGCCATGTTGCTCATGGGAGGAGACAGATGCTGGAATCTTGCCGGTAGGCCCTGACCTCATAGCGATGCACAGATTAATAGAGATGGGTTGACTTAAGATGTAGGAGTTAGCTAGAAATATGTATAAGTTAATTGGCCAAGCAGTGTTGTAATTAATATAGTTTGTGAGTGATTATTTCATGTCTGGGTGGCTGGGCAATGAATGAGCAGCCTCTGCCGACAGTTTACTATTGGTAACACTTTCAGTAGGTTTAACAGTCATGGCCTTTCTGGAGGAGGTGTGTCACTAGGAGCATGCTTTGTGGTTGCAAAGCCTCCTACTATTTGTAATTCATTCTCCCTGCTTTGCTCTTGCAGTGCAAGATGTGAACACTCAGCTTTGTGCTCCTGCCAGCATCCCTTTGGTCCATCATCACGGAGTCCAGCTCCCTGAGACTGTAAGCCCAAACTCTTCTTTATGGTGTTTTATCAAAGCAGAAGGGTCACTAATGCCTTCTAAAGAAAATTGGTTATAAGACCATTTGTACAAGCGATCTCCCTCAGTGGGAGATGGCCACGAAGGTTACCAAGGGCCAAGGAGAAGGTCATATCTGTCATGTGGTGTGAGAAGCCCAACAGAGAAGGCAACAAGCTTCCAGGGCCTGACCATTCTGATGTCCAGGTCCTTTGTACCATGTGACCATATAAGCCTGGAGTCTCAGCTCACCGAGGTAGGAGGTAGCAGGCTTTGTGGGTCATTGTCTTGATTGCGTATTTCTGAGAAAACTGTATAGATAGCATATCATGAACTGTAGCTCTGTGATCTGGAGCTGGGCTAACTGCATCCGGGAAATCCCAGACTTCAGCTCTTAGCCCCACCTAAGAGCAGAGGCAGCTGACCTTAGTTTCTTCTGTCACCTGGGCATCCTGGCTTGAAATAGCTTTCACAGGAAAAATTCTTTCAGAGACTTGTGTTTTGAGTCCTCCTTTGGAACATTTCTGAGAAATGTTTGTTTGGATCTGGCCGGGTATTTTAGTGTTGTTGGAAAGATTTTTCTTGACAATCTTAAAATTAGAAAAAAAGTTTGTAGGAAATTTATGATGTTTACAGGTAAAGTATTTTAGAGGCCTATTTGGCTGTGCATCTGGGTAAGTCATTATCTTTTGGAATTCAAGTCACACTTTGGGATTTAGGACTAGGAAAGCAGTCGAAAACTATCATCAGAGCTTAATGGGCCATTCTGGTTGGAGCCTGGCAGACCATAATGAGAATGATGCAGACAGTGGCCTGCTTCACGGGGTTTCTGAGGGGAACAAAAACTTACAGTGTAGCCATTTCCTCTTACAGAACACCTTCTAGTTTGGGGGCAAGCTCATTATTAAAACATAAGATGTTCTAAAGAGTTGTCAAACATCCCAACTTAAGGGAGCCCAATAAGGTATAGGATGTTATAACTGGAGGTTAAGCATCCTATCTTGCGGGGGGAATCACACAAGCTGCTTAGGAAAAATCGAGCAGATTCACCAGGCTTCTCCCGCTCCAAGCATTGTATCATTAGTGAAGACTGCTAAGAGATTCCTGCAGAGAAGCCAAGGCACCTGAAAGAGATTGAGACCAGTTGAGCTACCTAGAAGAGGCTCAAGTCAGAAAGCTGCCTGAAACAGAAATCAGCTGAGTCACCTGGAAGAAACAGGAACCAGTTGAACTACCTAGAAGACATTCAGACTGGCTAAGCTGTCTGGAAGAAACAGAAGAGACACGTTGTCTGAAAGAAGCAGAGACCAGCAGGATTATCTGAAGGAGGCTCCAATCAACTGAAAACTGAAGTACTTGGAAAGGACACTCTCTGCCTTCAGGTTGTGAAACAAAACTTGGCAGTGTTATCCACTTGATACTGATTTTGGAGAAAAGAAAGATGCCATATGGAGAAGGTTATAGGTTCTTCCTTTGTGGTTTCTAAGAGCCACTCGGGCCAAGGAACGTGTAGCAGAGTTGGCATCTCTGCAAGGAGGCTCTGAGAAATCATTGCATGAAATTATGAGTTGAAGCCTGGGTTGCCATGGAGAACTGAAGATACCGGAGATTCCAGAGCTATGAGATATCTGCCAAAGAGAACTATAAGCCAGGACCAGTCCAAGAGAGAGATATATACTATGGGCAAAAGAAGATAAAATGGTAGACCCGTTTTAAGCCTTTGAAACTGAAGGTTCAAGTACTGGACATGAAACTAAGATCTGGTGTTTCCCCTCTTGGGTTCTTGTCTCACTTTGTTCCAGGCCTTTCTCACTATTTGTCCTTTTTTAGAATGTTAATGCATATTCTGCGCAACTGTATCTTGGATGTAAATATTAGATTTTTGACTTTACAGGGGGTTGAACTTAAGGGGTTGTCCTGAGTCTCAGAAGAGACTTTTTACTTTTGAACACTGTTGAAACTGTTAAGGACTAAGAGGACTTTTGAAATTGGACTAAGGATACTTTGTGTTAGGAAATGGCCATGAGCCTATGAAGGTAGAATGTGGTAGTTTGAATGAGAACTGTCTCCCATAGAATCATGTATATGAATGCTTGATCCCCAGCTGGTGTTTATCTTAGTTTTGTTTTCTATTGTGTAAAGAGATACCATGACTATGGAAACTCTTTTAAAGGAAAACATTTAATTGGGGCTGGCTCGGAGAGGTTTAGTCTATTACTATCATGGTGGGACATGGTGCTGGAGAAATAGCTGAGAGTTCTACACCTGGGTCTGCAGACACCAGGAAGAGAGAGACATTGGGCTTGGATTGAGCATTTGAAACCTCAAAATCCATTCCCAGTTACATACTTCCCCCAACAAGGGCACACCTCCTAATAGTGCTACTCCCTATGAGCCTATGGTGGCCATTTTCATTCAAACCACCACAGTATTGCTGTTTATGAAGTTTATGGAATATTTAGGAGTTGGTACCTTGCCAGAAGAACGATGTCATTGAGGGAGGGATTTGAACTTCTATAGCCTGGCCCCACTGCTATTTTCTCTGCTTCCTGTATGTAGGTGAAAGATGACAAACCCCTTTACTGTTTGCACTTCTTTGGAGACACCCTGATGGACTCTATTCCTCTGAAAGTTGAAGCTAAAATAAACAATTTTTTTCCAAAGTTGCTTATAGTCATGGCATTTTTATCACAGAAGCAGAAAACAATTAATACAGGAACCAAAAAGGCAAAGGTAAATTGAGTGAAGAGGGATTCACAGATGGAAAGACAGCCTTTGGCAGATATGCTTCCAACAGAGGATTAAGGACAAGACTACGCAATGTATTAAAAATAACTTTGAAGGTAAATAGTATGGCTAGATAATTTTTCTCCTAGGATCGGTGAAATAGAAACAAGAATCACAGTGCCTGGAGTTGGATACCTCCAAAACAAGTTGTTGTTCAGGAAAGCTCCAATGACCCTCAAGTCAGCAGAGGATCTTGACTTTCTTCATGGTCCCCCACCAGAATTTGATAACCCTATTGCCGAAAGTGCCATATGATATAGTTGCAAGATATAGAGGAAGCAAGCTGGAGGCGACCTGGAAAACTTCTTGTTTGGTGACTATCTTTCAAAGTGCTGGGAGTTGCTATGCAGGCTCCTGGAGGGAAAAGGCAGCAATAGTCATATCCAGCTCTGAATTGTACAATTATATATGCCACAACACCAATCTATCATGCAAGATGTGTCCACATGTGCAATAGTAGCATGACATCTTAGTAACTTTTAGTAGCATGACTTCTTAGTTACTTTTCTATTACTGTGAAGAGATGCCATGATCAAGACAACTTATAAAAGAAAGCATTTAACTGGGGGGCTCACAGTTCTAAAGGGTAGCCATGACTATATGTCTGGGAGAATGAAAGCAGTCAGGCAGGCAAGGTACTGGGGCAGTAGCTGAGCGCTTATATCTGTCCACAAGTTGAAGGTAGAAAGACACAGAGAGGGGGGGGGAGAGGGGGAGGGAGAGAGGGAGAGTTCCCTGTGACAGATGAATAATTGAATATACAGGAAAGACAGAAGACCAAACTATGAAAAAAGTGAAAGTAAAGGTTTTATTACATTTATTTGGGGGAGACCCTAATGTCACTAACTTGGATATTTCATAGAACCTCTGGATCCTCCCCTTTTCCCTCCTGGCCCTGTTTAGATACTTGATCCTATGTGTCACTATTTCTCCTAAATGTACCTTCCAGTAAAACAAAAACCAAACTAATTAGCTAACAACAGCAGCAGCAACAAAACAACCCTGCCATCTTGGGGGGGTCTACTTTGGTTATGCCCTCCAACTCTCCTTCATTAGGGACAGAGTAGGAGAGACTATTTCTGCCTTACTCATTGGTACAAATCTACTTAGCTCATACAAGACTGCTTATCTAAGGGGGCTGGAGAGATGGCTCAGTGGTTAAGAGCACTGCCTGCTCTTCCAAAGGTCCTGAGTTCAATTCCCAGCAACCACATGGTGGCTCACAACCATCTGTAATGGGGTCTGGTGCCCTCTTCTGGCCTGCAGGCACATACACAGACAGAATATTGTATACATAATAAATATTTAAAAAAAAAAGACTGCTTATCTAAGACTGACTGTTAACACCTAAAATTAGCAAGAATGTAGGAGATGACACAGTGTGAGAAAATGAGAGAATAAGTATGAAGCATCTCTGTCAAGACGTGATGGGCATGGGGCTGAAGATGACTCAGCAGTGAAGAGCACTGGCTGCTCTTCCAGATCACCCAGGTCAATTCCCAGCATCCACATGGTGACTCACAAGTATCTGTAATTCCTTTCCCAGGGAATCTGACATCTCTTCTGGCCTCTGAAGACCCAGGCATCCACATGGTACTGAGACATATGTGTAGGTAAAACACTCACATACATACATACATACATACATACATACATACATACATACATACACACACAACATTTTAAAAAGAAGCTATGGGTTGGGGATGTAGTTTAGTGGTAGGTTGATTTTCTAGTATATTTAAGGCCCTCAGTTCCATGCGAGCATCACAGACAAAAGACATCAGAAAGAAAATCAGGACAATGCCACAGAGAAGGAGAATCCAAGCAGAATTTTCAGTGTGATGGGAGATTAGTGGAGGGGAATTCTAGAGCTTAGGTCACTTCAAGTATTTTCTGACTCTTTAGCCTAAAAGAAGAGCTCTTTGATGAAGGCAGGATCCTCGCTGTTGTTTCTGTCTCCTTTTAGTTTGCAGGGAAACTTTTAATGAGTTCAATCTGTGATTTAAAAATCTATGTGGATCCGCAAAGAGTATCATCATGTCGACAAAGGGAGTAGTTAGCTTGTAGAAAGGAGAAGGATTGGGAAATACGGGGCGAGAAAGTGAGGGAAGCGGGGAGGATGGCACAGTGAGAGCTGCTGGGATGGGCTGGTTTCATGTGGACTGTCTTCTCCAGTGTGCTTAAATCTGTCTTCCCAAGCATCCGAACATCACCCGGCCTCTGCCCTTTAAGGGGTCCAGGGGGTCTGCACCAGTGCTTAGAAAGCCCATTCCTCTGATCGCAGGTCCTCTTTCGCTCTTAACTGTGCCATAATAACAACAATATAAACTCTTTTTGATCTTGTCCTCTTCTCTCCACACAATCCCCAGAAATCCAACCATCGAATTGTTCCTCTGTTTCTGGACCCGCCCAGCAAGGGTGCAGGCAGCCAAGACTCTCGAAGTGCCAGCTCCGGGTGTGCTTTGCCACTGTAGAGGGAATAGAGCCAACCCCAACGGCCTTCATTAGGAGAGTGTGTCTGGAAAGGAGTCGAGGGAGGATGCCTGTCTGCCAGCATGCTGCTTAGTCATGTTTTCCAGGACTGGTCCCTCCTAGAGAGTGGATGAGGCAAAGCGTTCTGGATCCAGGGGCCGAGAAGCTCACTTTCACAAAAGACCCGTGATTTGTGAGACTATAGACTTCAGTTCTTCACTGTGGCGCTTCCAGATATAATGGGTTTAGGTTTTTCCTCAACAATAGCAAACGTTAAAAAAAAATCATCTACTTCCTAGGAAATCACTTGAAAGAGCCAGGCAAATGTTCTGTATCAATGATAATGAAAATGTACCTGTGGGTGTGGCTCAGTAATGAACTGCTAACTGCTCAGTTTCCTCCACTGATTAAGGAGGAACAGGCAGAACACTCTCACTCCATGTGGATTCCCTCACGCCTGCAGATAAGCCTCCTGACAGCCCTCACCTGGCGTGTTAAAAGGGTTCACAATGATTAAGTTTTGTGCAAAGGTTCCCCATAAAATCATTTCTGCTTCACTGAGAAGGGAGGTAGAAACTAACTTGACTGCTGATAATGAGTCTGAGGAAAGGGAAGGTCCTAAAATCATACCAGAAGCAGAGAGCTGAGAAAAGTGGGGGAGGAGTCACGCTGTATACTTAAGAACCTGATTTTTATCCTTGACATATTTGGGGTACTCAGTTGTGATCTGACCATTGCCACTGGCCACTGTGGCACATTATAATACAGTTAGACTGCCTTTGCTGGGCCTCTTGACATGCTCCCCCAGAAGTGGAAATTTGTGCACATAGCTACAGCTGTAGACTTGTGAGAGCTACTTCCTCAGGGGAAGTAATGCAGTAGTCATTAAGAACATAACTCAACAAGTCATGAAAGGCATGAGATGTTCCATTAGAAAGCACTTAGTGGAATAGAACTAGGGATAGAACAAATGAACAGAATTCAACTGCATTAATAATTACCTTAAATATGAATGGATCACAGTCTAACTTAAAGAAACCATAACTTGACGTAACATAAAAATTTGAAGCCGGGTGGTGGTGGCGCACGCCTTTAATCCCAGCACTCGGGAGGCAGAGGCAGGTGGATCTCTGTGAGTTCGAGGCCAGCCTGGTCTACAAGAGCTAGTTCCAGGACAGGCTCTAAAAAAGCTGCAGAGAAACCCTGTCTCGAAAAACTAGAAAAAGAAAAAAGAAAAAAAAATTTGAGATAAAGTTAATGCAGTTGGATTCAGATACAAATCGGAAGAAAGTAAAATGATGGGGAATATAATTCATGTAATCGACATCCAGAAGAAATTTGAAGTCCCCATAATATCAGACAAAACAAAGTTTAAAGCAGAAAACATTATTGCTAGAGATAGAACAACATTTTATAACAATAAAAAAGTAACTCCTTCAAAGTTATAGCAATCATGAGCAGGCACACACATGAACAGTCTGAGAAACCTTAGCAAGATGGCTGACATTGATGACATAGGTGTGAGGCCTTTAAGAAACAAGGGCAGGGGAGAGATATCCTCTCCCCTCACTCCCTGCCCATCAATACATGAAGCAGGTGGGAGAGTTGGCCCTGAAATCCTAAGGGAGGGTGGGAGAGCTATTCCTGCCCCCACTAGTTGCAATAGGAGGTACATGAGGGTAGGTCCTATACCTTGCCTAGGGCAGCACAACAGAGCCAATACAAGTGACGAATCTTTACAGGATACAAGACCATTGTCCCACAGCACACCCTATGGTTCAGCAAATCACAAGTGAGCTGTTCCCATTACTATCAGTCTTGTGGTGGCATGGGCTGAGAGTACCCCCTCCCCCCCCGCTTTACGGCTTGTCCCTTACCACCTTCAACAGATAGAACCACCCCCTTACCAGCTGCAGCACTCAGGAAAGTCGGCCCTGCTCCTGGCCTAGGCAGCACAGTAGAGCTGACCCTTTTTGGCAGAGGTGCTGGTGAGAGAGCCCTGAGGGTGTGGGACCCCTTTGTCTGTCATATGGTGATGAGGGCAAGGGAAAGATGTCCCCCTCATGACCCTGCCATCTGTAGTGGGTGAAGGAGCTGACCCCTCTCCCTTACAAGCTACAGTAGTTAAAAAAGTGAATCAGCCCCTCACCTGGGCAGCACAACAGAGCTGATCCTGTTGGCGAGAACTCTGGTGAGTGGCCCCTGTACCTTGTCTGTGCAAAAGGTGTAGGTGTGGGAGAACTGACACTGAGTATGTGAGAGCAGGTAAACTGGTTCTGCCCCTTGTTCCTTGCTGCAAGTGGTGAACTAGCCAGGGCAAAGGTGGAGTGCTCACCCTGGTTGTGGAGACAGGAGAGCTGGTAGGTTGACCAACCCAGGCCCTGAACCAGGGTTATATGTTAGCCCACCCCAACACCCACCCCATCTGTGAATTGCTGGACCACAGAGTGTGCTGTGGGACAATGGTCTTGTATCCTGTAAAGATTCATCACTTGTGTTGTTTTAATAAAATGCTGATTGGCCAGTAGCCAGGCAGAAAATATAGGCAGGGCAACCAGGCAGGAAGTAAAGGCAGGGCGATGAGAACAAGAGAATTCTGGGAAGAGGAAAGGCTCAGTCTGCAGTCATCACCCAGGCATAGAGGAAGCAAGATGAGAATGCCTCTCTGATAAAGGGTACCAAGACATGTGGCTGATACAGACAAGAATTATAGGTTAATGTAGGATGTAAGAGTTAATAAAAATCCTAAGGGAAAAAATCCTAAGCAAATAGGCCAACCAGTTTATTATTAATGTAGACCTCTGTGTGTTTCTTTGGGACTAAATGGTTGTGGGACCAGGTAGGACAGAAACCTCAGTAAATAAGGGTGGAGGACTGGGAGTCCTGTGGACCCAGGGCTGCAGGATCTTCATGACATAAGACAGCAATGGGATGTCCAGGAAGAGTTGCAGTGAGGGCCCAGTGTTGGTGTAGCAGAGACCACGGGCCTTGAACCAGATCAATGATTCTCTGCAATGAACACCTGCATGTAAAAATGTATGGATAAGGGGGTTACTGCGTGACTCACTGTGTCACACTGCAGCTTCCATAATGAGATTTCCCCCCTTCTCCCTTCTCCCCCTTTTCTCTTAAATTTTATTTTGTTTTATTTTGGTGAGGGGAGAGAGATGGGTCGAATCAGGAGGCATGGTGTGAAAGACACAAAGAATAATAAAATAGAAAGGATTTTTTTTTAAAAAAAGAAGAATTCTGGGAGGCCAGCTGAAAAGCTGCAGCTTCTAGAAAGCAAACGACACAAAAATAAGAGAGTGAGCTGTCGCCTTACCCATGCCACCTTTGTCCTCAGTGCCCAGAAAGATTCTCTCGGCTCACTATTTCTCTCTCAGGGAAAAGTGAGCCTGCAGTGAGGCCCTTCTTCGTAGCAGCATGGTTTGAATGTTTCCGTCCTCAGCATTCCTATGTTTGAACCTAATCTCCAGAGTGATGCATGATGAGGGTGAGAGGCAGAGCTCTGGGAACTGATCAGATGATTATTTGTTCATTAAATCACATTGTTACAGCATTGTTGGTAATAAGATTTATGCAGGTGAACAGACTGAAACGTCACCAATAAATACATTGAGGTATCATCACATCTGTGCTCGTGAAAGATGAAATGGTTTGACATCTTCAACTTTATGCTGGCTACATGCACAATAGTGACCCAGTGCACACAGGCTGTCCAGAGGGATGCTTTGCTGACTACAGTCACAAAGCCGGGTGTCTACAATCACTGAGCACAGTGGTCTCTATTGTACCTTTTTTTTTTTCACTTTTTGACCTATATCTTTGTGACTATGCTTCACACCTTTCTAGCCGAAAGCTTACTCTTGCAAAAGTATTCTATGTATCCTATGAAACAGTCTATGAAATAGTCAATTGTTTGTATTTGTGTATTTTTACTGTTTTATTCAACATGTAAACAAGTGACTTCTTAAAATGATGTGCACTTTGTGCCACCTACACCAGCCTACTTCATACATAGACTTCCCATGTCCTCCTCTAGGGTCTAGCCTGGTGACTACTGCCACTCCCCATACCCAATACTTGTTATTCCACATCCCACACCCAATGTCCCAGCCTAGTCTGTCCACCCATGCCTTTTAGTAGCCTACCTCTAGGCTTGTGCAGGCTCCTAAATCATATGGTTCATTCTAGTCCCATCCTCTTCTGTGCCAAAGCCAACATCCAGGCAGCTCCTAGGCTGTGCCCTACCAGCATCCACCCACAGGACCATTTGTGCCACATCCACAAACCTAGTCCATATTCAGGCTTCTCATATTTTCTTCCATCATCTAGCCTGGTGAATACTCCTGACCTCTTTATCCATGCCTTTTCCCAAATATATCAGATTTAGTCTGGGTCCCAGAGCCAGTGCACCAGCCTAGTCTGGCCTTCCCTGCCTTCACTGCACAAGAGTTCTAGGCTTGGGCCAGTATACTCCCTCCACTCCCAGATTAGAACCAGAATCAGAACCTGTATACCAGTCTAGCCTTTTCTGTCCATTTGATCTTACTCCACCTAAGCCAGTTCCAACATAAAAACACAATCTGCCCTTACATCCTCTCTTCTCCTCAACCCAACTTTATTAATGATCAACTTAAACTAACAAAGGAAACTCTACATGTCTATATCTCATCTCAGGAATAGCAGCAATATGAAAGAGCAAGTCAGGATCTTCTCTCTAAAACCTATCAGTCCTGTAGAAATATGTTCGCCAAACTTGGAAACCCCAAAACCAGACATGATCTCTAATCAGACTATTACATAAAATGGATTATTGTTTAAAAAATTTGAACAAGATTTTTTACGGATGGTAACAATCACATTTTCTATCATTGTCTCCCAAGCACATACACACACAATCCCCCCACACATACACCCATATGATCTTCTTAGAAATTCATACCTAGTATATGATATTACTCTTGATTCTAAAATTGAGTAATAACAAACAGTATTTCTGTAATTTAGGTGGTAGTTAATAATATAAAATATACATCCATAATCCATGTAGTATGCTAATGTTCATTTTAAATATGTAACTTTTTATATATCATTGAGCAACTTGGACATCTAATATTTTGGACATTGGACATTTATTTAACCTATTTGGGCCTCAGACTTATTTATGTATAAGTCTCATATAAAATTCTTGTATAGCTCAAAACAGGAAAGAATAATACAGGTTAGAAATTCCTTTCTACTTAATTTCAAATCCAGAATGTCTTTACTATATGTTTATTTGATTTCAGGTCCATTGGCCCAAAATATAAACAATTAAGAAATAAAAATTAAATTTTTATTTTTAAAGAATTTATTTAAATTTAAGGAATTTATTTTTAAAGAAATAAAATTTAAGACAAATGATTTATTTTGAATAAATAAATATTTCTGATCTTAAAAAAGAAATATGTTTGCCAATGAGAATTACTTAAATTAACTTCAAGACACAGAAATTAAAAGAACAATTATAAATCTCCTCAAAGAATTCAAGGAGTTTAAAGAAGTCACCAGTTTAATGAAACCAAGAAAAAAAGTTTAAGAAGAATAAATACCTGAGGGATGCCCAAGAAAACACAAATACAAGGCTGATGGAAATGAAGAAGACAATCCAGGACTTGAGAACAAAATTCAACCAGGAGAGAGAAACACTGAAGGGACTCAGGCTGAAATGAAGATGGAACTGGAAAAAGAACCCCAATAACTCAAAGGAAAACTCAAAGGAAAGCCTAACAAGGAGAAATAAATCAAACAGAAGACACAATATTGGGTCTCAAAGATGAAGTAGAAGATTTAGACAAAACAAGCAAGAGAATAAAAAAAATTAAAGTACATGATAGAAACACATAGCAGATGTGGGGTACCATGAAAAACCAAATCTTAGAAGTAGAAGGATAGGTGAAGGAGAAGAATCCCGAGTCAGTAGCATAAGCCAGATCTTCAAGAAGATCATAGAAGAGACCTCCTCCAAACTAAAAAAAGACATACCCCTACAGACACAGGGAGCATAGAAAACACAATGACCAGACTAGAAAATCCTCAAGGTATTTCAGAATTAAAACACTAAGTACACATAACAAGGAAAGTGAGTGGAAGGCTACAAGAGAAAAAAAAATACAGGTCACATATAAAGGAAAATACATCACAACAGCAGCTGATTTCTCAGTGGAAACATTGAAAACTAGCAATGCATTCCAAGTCCTGAAAAACTATGAGAACCAACCTAAAACAATGTGCCCAACAAAACCATCTGCCATGGTTGAAGGGAAAGAAAAATTTTTAGAACATAAGCAACCTATAAGAATTATATTCAACAAACCAAATTTAGAGAAAACACAGGAAGTATTATTTCAAACGAAGAGAGGAGAATGAGCATAGCAGGGAGACTGTGGAAAGAAATATGAAGCCGTAATTATTAAAACACGTAATACCACTAATAACAATCAAGGTCATTGTTAACCAAGAAGACATCACTGTCCTAAACATATCTGCATCAAACTCACAGCATCTAATTTTATAAAAAGTCTACTACTGGAATTAAAGACATAGATTAATATAATTCCATTAATAGTAGGTGACTTCAGTATCCCACTTTCTCTGATAGATATGTCATCTGGAAAAACAATAAACAGAGAAACATCAGAATTAATGGACGGCAAAGTCAAATGTACTTAACAGATATCTACTTAATATTCTATCCAAACACCAAAGAACACAATTCTACTCAGCAGCGCATAGAAGTTTTTCTAAAATAGACCACATCCTAAGACACAAAAGAAATCTTTACAAATTCAAAATGATTGAAAAGACTACCTACATCCTAGCTGACCACAGTGTAGTAAAACTTTAATAAAACTTAAAATTGACAGGAAAAAAAAGATTCTCTAAGTAAGTATGCAAACTAATGGAAATTAAGCAACTCATTACTAAACAATGAATGGGCGAAAGAAGAAATCAAGAGTAATAAAAACTTCCTGGAATTAAATGTAGATGAAAACATAGTAAAATCTCAAGGACACACTGGAAGCAGTGCTAAGAAGGAAATTTATAGTTCTAAGTGCCTACATTAAAAATCAGAAAATTTATAAGTTGCATAATGTTACAACTCAAAGTTGGAAAACAGGAATAAAACAAATCAACAGCAAGAAATAATAAAAATTAGAGCATAAAACAATGAAGTAGAAATAAAGAAAGCAATATAAAAAAGTCAACAAATCTAAACGCCAGTTATTTGAGAAGATAAATAAAATTGACAGACTCTTGGCCCAGCTAACCAAAAGAAAGGAAAAGAGAACCCAAATTAGCCAAGTTAGAACTGAACAGGGAAGATGTTACAAGAGACTCCAAAGAAAGTCATTGTATTATAAGGGATACTTTAAAAACTTGTACTCCATGAAGTTGGAAAACCTAAAAGAAATGGATGATTTTCTAGATTCAGTCAAAGCACCAGAAATAAAATAAGCAGTCAGCAACCTCAACAGATTCATAAATAAAGATTGGAATAATAAAAACCCTGCAGTTAAGTGAATAATGGTCAGTTCCATTGGTAGCCAGATTGCCTCCAGCTACTGGACATTTCATATTTGTTTTTATTACTCTTTCCCTCAGAGGTGAGTAAGCCGCTCTGTTTACATATCTGTTCATGAACATGAGTCGTGACAATAGCATATCAGCTGTCTGTGTAGATGTTCACCCTTTTTTCTTCAGCATATCTTTTTTTTTGAGTCAGACAACAAACATTTATTTCTGTAAATGCTGGGCAGTCTCAGATCCCCAGAGCCACAGGTGTCTGGGGAGGGCTGCTCCCAGGTCACAAATAGGTCTCTAGGTTCTCTCCAGGGCAGAGATGAACAGTGCTCCCTGTGGCCATTTTGTAAGGCACAGATAACATTTCTGAAGTGGAGCCTTTGAAACCTGATCACCTCCCAGGACCTGATTCTGAATGTCGTCTGACATAAGAGGGTATGAGTTCTACATTTAGATGGGGGTGGGGGAATGGCTTCAGTCCTTGACACACCATACAGTAACAGGGACTTCAGGAGATGTTGGTGCCACCTCTAATCTCCGAGGCACCAAGAGCCATCTCTTTGCCTCTGTTCTATAGCAATGCAATTCTACACAAGTATCTCCTACATTCAAAGAGACTGGCTTTTTTTCTGGACCTCACAAGCAAGTTAATAATACACTTTGAGATCACTGAAGATGTGACCTGCTAGCCTACTGTGTAATTAGCATGCTGAAGTTTAACTTGCCATTAAGAGAACAATGTAACAACTGACCTTACTTGCCTCAGTTTCCCGTGTGATGCACTCTCACAAGCTGTGCTAATACATAACTTTAGTCTTAAGTTATGTACTCTTCCGCGACTCTATCCAGAGTAATGGATGTGCATATGAGCGTGTTGTGGTAATCATTTGCTGAAAGTGGCAAAATGCCTGGAAGTGACCATACATAGCAAATATCTATCACAATCATTGGAAGAACCTGTGGATATATCTTGATAAGGTACTTTTGTAGTACTGAGTATCTCAGGGTCAATTAGAATCACTTACTTAATATCTTCCAAAACTATCTGAGTTCTGTAACGAATCTCCCATTTCCCGTGCTGTGCTTTCTGTTCTGTTCAGTAAATACAGAGCAGAGTTCAGGACAGACAGAAGATACAGGTAGAGAATCGAAGGATCCAAACTTGTGCTCTCTAATCAGTCAAACTAATCCAAGAGGAAGTGCCTTCAGCGTATCTTAAAGCCTGCGTCAGAGCAATTACTTCTGCTTTCTGCGCAGATGTGCCCTTGGGTAAGGCTTGTGCCCAAATGGCCTCCTTCTGGCCTGTGACCACCACCATCCCCGCTTACCTGATTCTTTCTGTATAGAGGTCTACATCTCTGGTAGTGAGAGGTATGTCTGTAACAAGCCTCTCTTGGATGACATCCAGCCTCTCCATGCAGTCACGAATGGGCTTCTCAGTGTCGTCATCTGGCAGCAGGGTGGGGAGATTAATGGCCAAGGAGTTATCAAAAGTTAGTCTGTCCTTATCTACAAGAAGGACTTGGTACCGAGTCAGACAGGCCTTAGTCTACTGGTTGGTGGCATCTCTCTCAGGGCTTCTACAGTGTGTGAAGCTGCTATAGTTAGAATCTGTCCCAAGTGAGCTTGTCAGCTGCCTTTATAAGAACTGCAGTGGCTGCAATGTCTCTTAAACAAGGGGGGCATCCAAAGGCTACAGGATCAGTTTCTTTGAGATGCAAGCTATCAGCCTTTTCTAGGGACCCAGTGTCGGAGTCAGGACTCCCTTGGCAATGCTCTTTCTTTCACGGATATAAAGATGAAAGGGCTTGGAGATATCAGGGAGAATTAATGAAGGGGCCTGTTCCAGGGCCTCTTTTAAGTTCTTAAAAATCCTGTTCATTTCCTCAGTCCATTCAAAAGGGATGCTATCCTTGGTTGTAGCAGAGTACAAGGGTTTGTCAATTTCAGCAAACCCAGGTATCCAAAGACCGCACTGCCCAACAGCTCCCAGACATCCCCTAACTTGTTTCTTGGTGGTTGGAGTTAGGATTTGCATTACAGCTGCTATACAGTCCTGAGACAACAGTCTTTTCCCTTCTCTCAGCTCATATCCCAAGTAAGAAACCTGGAGCAAATTTGAACGTTCTTTTTAGAAACTCTATAGCCTAACTGGGTTAGAGTTTCCAAAAGGCCTCTGGTGGCTCTCAAACAGTCCTCTTCATCCTTAGCAGCCAATAATAAATTATTTCTGTATCGAAGCAAGGTTATCTCAGGGTGTTTACAACAGAAGAGACTTCAACCCTCATTGAGTGCTTCATTGAAGGTGGTGGTAGAGTTTTTGAACCCTTGAGGCAGTCTGGTCCTGGTTGGTTGTCCTGATATCCCTAGATCAGGGTGAGCCTGCTCAGATTCAAAGATGGGTTGACTTAATTTCAACAGAGGGATGGAGAAGAATGCATTTCTTAAACCCAATTATAGTGTAAATGTTGTGTTCTGGTCATAATAAATTTTGCAAAGTATAGGGATTTGGAAAAGTTGGGTAAATGGCTTCTACCCTCTTTTTCCCTTTCTTCAAGTCTTGTACTGATCTGAAGTCTCTAGTTCCAGGCTTTAAGACATGCAAAAGGGAGTATTCCAGTCTACCTGACAAGGAATAAGTATGCCTGCTTCAAGGAGGTACCTGATGTGAATCTTTATCCCTTTCCTGGCTTCTGAATTGATGGGGTACTGCTTGACTCAAAAGGGCATTGCTGCTGGTGTTAGTTACATTATGATGGCTGGCACATGGTTTGCCAAGCCAGGAGGATTGTCTTCTGCCCAAACTGTAGGAATCCCCTGGACCAGAAACTTTTCTCACCCCCCACCCCCCAAGGAATGGGCTGATTTTGGAGGAGCAGATATTCCTCACTTATTGAGCAGGCTATATTTAAAGCCTTAGCAGGGCCTCCCATTTGCAACCTAGAAGAGTCTTCTGAGGATGATATTGTTGCCTGGAGATTGTTCAAGAGGTCTTGCCCCAGTAAACAGTAGGGACATTGGTAATAGCAATAGAAGAACGAGTCACAGGCTAACAGTCCAGTCAGTGGTCCATTTGTATTCTTTGACATCCCTTCCTCCCCCCGCCCCGTACTCCCATTGTTTGGTTGATAAGGGGCCCCAAGGTTTCTTGGTAATACAGAATGAGTATCCCCTGTGTCCACCAGAAATTTTACAGGTTGCCTCCCTATGGTGAAGGTTACCATAGACTCCTGGGGGCCTAGTTGCCTAGTACTAAGTAGACTTGACCTTGCTAATCATCTTTAGCTAGGATTGGCTTGGGTTGGGGGGGACCTGTTTTCAGCATAGACATTCATTTTTTCCAGGGACCCATTTCTTTGTAATAGGCACATTTGGTTATGGTCTCCTCTTTGTATCATGGTGTGCATGGGCAGAGTTGAGAGTAGCTGGGGCCTGTAGTGCATCTTGTACCCCATCTTCTTTATCAGAAGATTTTCTTTGCCTTCTCTGCCATCTGATACCTTCTGGGCTATCTCTAATAGCTCTTTCCTGTTCATTCCTGCACCCCATTTATCTTTTGTATCTTTATACATATGTTACTCTGACTGAGTAACAAAAGCCTTGTTAATTGCTTTGAGATTTGCCAGGTCCTCTGGTTCCATAGGAGTATATAACCAATAGCCACTCATGAGGTGCTTCAAGCAAGCTGAAGGTGATTCGTCTGGGCCCTGTTTCACATCTGTTACCTTAGAGAGTTTATGGGCTTCCAGGATGCTCATTTCATTCTTTCCAGAAGAACCTGGTGGTATTCACTGAGTGACTTCCTACCTTTCTCTGTGTTATAGTCCCATTGGGGTCTCTTTCTTTGCAGAATACAGTCAGTTGCCTCTGTCTTCTGGTCATCAGCCATTGAAGCTATTCCAGGGAGTGCTTCAGTTGCTTTCATGAGAATCCATTTGCTTTCTTTGGTAGTGAAGAGGGTACGGAGAATGTGCTGACATTCATCCCACATGGGGAGATGATTGAAAAAGATAGAATCAATTAGAGAAATTAAGAAATTGGTGCTAGCCGGGCGGTGGTGGCGCACGCCTTTAATCCCAGCACTCGGGAGGCAGAGGCAGGCGGATCTCTGTGAGTTCGAGGCCGGCCTGGTCTACAAGAGCTAGTTCCAGGACAGGCTCTAAAAAAGCTGCAGAGAAACCCTGTCTCGAAAAAACAAAAAACAAAAAAAAAAAAAAAAAAGAAATTGGTGCTAGTGCTGAAAGGGGGGGTCTGGTTCTCCTGGTTGTAGAGATCTGTGGTGGAGAAAGGGACATACAGGTAGTGACTGTCAGGAAATCACCATAGGGGAGCAAGGACTGAAGGAGGTGCCACCTCAGAACCAGAACTGGAGAAGTTGGAAGGGCCATTTGGGACCTCCTAGTGGGTGTAGGGAGGAGAAAAGACAGGTGGGGACGCAGATAAGAGCTTGGAGTGGGGACAACATGTGGGAATGGAAAAGAAAGATGGTGGGATAGGGTAAGTGCAGGGGGTCAGAGCGAGGCTTTGGTTGTGGGAACTGGGATCTCAAAGGCAGAGATTGGGGTAAGGAGGAGAGAAGGGAGTAAAGATGGTTCTACAGAGGGATTCTTCCTCCTGTGAGTCCTAGGGAATTGTCTCCAGTGGGGACTCATTAGTCTCTGCCTCAGTCCCTTGAAACGTTTGTCTGTCGACAATGAGGGCTTGGCCACCTTGCCAATTGCAGACCACACATTGCAGGCCAGATTGAAAGTGGCTTCAGCCCAAGACAAGATGTATCTAATCTAATCTGGGTGGTCAGGCTTACAGAGGGTGATATTAACCACCTGACCAGGCTATCTGAGAACCAGAAGTACCCTGGGTGGGGGAGCAGTCAACCCTGAATGTGGGCCATTCAGTGTCACAGAATGTTTAGAGGTAACACTTAAATATAGCGGTAAAGTTTGTCAAGATTATTTAGAACACAGGTTAAAAGGATGTTAGGCTTGCTGGTCTTATTACCCATCCTATCTGTTAGTTCAGTTGCCCCAAGTCCAAAATTAACACAGAAGGTACAAGAGGCAGAAAATAGACAGCTAAAGACAAGGTAAGATGTACAAAGACAAGACAAACAGGACATAAAACCAGACCAAGAACCTCAGGTGGGAGATGCGATGTCTTGCTTTTTGCCCCGATCAGGGGACTATTGGGGTCCTATTGAACCCCTCTACGACCCTGATAGGCATCCCACAAAACAGCACTAGACTATCTCACCAGAAGTCCTCTGTAGAAGCTTGCTGCTTTTCTCTGCATGAAAGTTCACCCCGCTAGCCCAGAGCCTTGGAACATCTCAAGGGACATTTGCCTCCTGAGGCAGCCCCTCAGCCCCCCCCCCCCCCAGTGTTCCAGAGCAAAGGTCTGGGTTTAGAATTTGGGTGGGTGGTCTGAATCTTGCTGATGCTGCAAGAAAATGTTAATCCCAAATGGTGAGAATAACACTACTATCACATACAATTTGAGCCAAATTTGATGCAAGCTTGATTTTTATTGGGATATACCCAAGAGCTGGCCAGCAATTGACTCCTATGTCAGGTTAGAGAAACCCCAAATCCATTTTTTGAGCCCCTTTTAAGGAGTGTGTCATGCCTGTATGCTAATTGAGTATGGTTTAAAAGCTGTACAACTGCTCTAAAAAGCATAACGTGGTCTTTCAATACCTTACAACACGTGGGCAGGCACCATCTTGGCTAAGGGCAGGTCAGATGACCTAACCACCACCTTTACTAGGAGTGGCCATGTGACTGCTGCCATTTTGCTTGAGGTTAAAAGAGATACTTAACCGCTATTTTCAGTAAGGGCAAGACAGATGGATCAGATGACTTAATCACCATCTTTACTAAGGGTGACCCTGTGGACAACTGCCATTTTTAGCAAGAGCAAAAAGATATATGTGCATGCATGTATACATGTGATTTGGATTTAACTCTATATGGGTAAATGTAAACTAGCTTTAACTGTGTGTGTATGTATGTAACCTAAATTCAACTGCATATATGTGTATATGTAGCTTTGTTTAGGAATAAATGTTTTAAACAGCCACAATGATCTCTTTTAAACAGTCTTAGTGAGCTCTGTTCATTTTATCTCCTTCTAGACTAAAAAAACAAGACTCAAATATTTTAAATTGGTATGTACTTTAGATAATGATAAAAGTTTATGCTTAGATCTGTTACAATATACTGTATATGTGATTCAACTCTGCTTTAAAATAAAATATATTCTTTAAAATATATAGGGATAAAAATTGAAGGTTACATGGCTTTTTGGAACCCATTCCCTATGGAGGGATACCTTCTCAGCCTAAATACAGAAGGGAGGGTCTTGGTCCTACCTCAAGTGATGTGGCAGACTTTCTTGACATAGAAAAATAAAATAAAAAAATATAAAGATCTATTTCAGATTACAAAAGCTAACTTAGAGAGTTACATCACCTAGTCCTTTCTGTAAGCTGTTTACAAGAGTGACCTAACAAAGAAAAATTAAATTAAATTAGGTATAAATTAAACTTAGAAAATCATTCCCTCCTGTACTGTGTGACCTTCACTATTGTCAGGATTTATTGTTAAGCTTCTAACAAGTAACTACTCAGATATACCTAATGGGCAGACAGTCCTCAAGGGTTTAGAGATCTTCAGAATATGGCATCTAAAATGCTTAATTAAAAGGCTTTTCGAAATAGACAAGTCAGCTCCTGGCAACAGCCCAAAGAAGTCGGATGGGAGCAGAAGATCCTCCACCCAGAACTGGCTTCAAAAGTGGCAGCACTATCCCCTGAGAAAAACTGTCTTTCACTTCAACTGCTGCAAAGACCCTCTTCAGACCGTGGACAACAGGGCACTGGGGAACCGAAGACTGGTGTTGTCCTGAAACCTCGGCCCTCAGTGGTCATGGAGCATCCCTGGGTGGCTGTCTAGGTAGTCAAGCAAGTAAGTCTCTGTCATCTTTAATCATTAACTCCAGTAAAATTTATTTCTCTTAGAACTCTGATGCTCTTTGACAACTAGTAGCTTTGCCAGCGTAAAAGCAACAACCAAGGTTTCAGCTGCCTTCTCAGTTCTCTGTAAAATTCAGATCACAGGCCTCACTCTCCTAGAGCCAATACTAAGTCGAGGTACAGTTCACCTTGCTACCAGATTCAAGAAGAGAAAAACTCACAAAACAGATTTCAGTATAACTTATTACCATTCCTTTATTTAAAGGAACTTAGTTTACAGTGACTGCTCTCAATGGTCGCCCACCTTGTACTCACTGATGCATTAGATAAAGGGTGTTTAAGGTATAAAGTTTATGTGAAGACATGAAAGCTGAAGATTTGCGAATCTAAGAATGTTTCAGGGTATAAGAAAGTGACTTAAGGTATGTAAATGCAAGTTATGAAGATCTGAGGATAAAACTCTTAAGTGATGACAAAGGCAAGTGATTTGAGACTTTTGAAAGAATAAAACATGCTTCAGAATTCTCTCTCTCATTATGCTACTGTTATGCTAAGACTCCAAAAGTTCATAGTCTTAACAGTAATCGATGGTTCTAATAAGCTATTAACTCAACTCTGACAGAGTGCTAAAAACCATACTATATCACTATATGACCATAACTACAAGATCAAGATTTCAAATTCCCTTTGGTTGTTTCCTAACTATAGATTTCAAAGATGCTTTTTATTATAGAACAGTATACAAAGACTTACATTTTCACAAAGTCAAAAAATTCTTGTAAGTTTCAGGAAGTTGGCTTGGATTCACCATAAACAAGTCAGACATACTCCAGATAAGTACTGAAAATGGACAGCCTAAGTCTCCCGACCTTTCGCTGGTCTTGACAGCCTCAATTTCCAGAACCTAAAAAAAAAAATTCTAGAGACTTAACCCAGTCCTTTTCTCTCCTAGCACCATGCCAGGTCCATGAGGCACCAGACAGTTCCACAGAGCCCAGACAGAAGTGAGGTAACCAGCACGCCAACTTTCTCAAGTCCAAGATTTCAATGCCCACAAATAAGCAGGAAGCAGTCTTGAGAATGTGGCATCCTCATTTCCTTAACCTACCTTGCCTAACCCCTCACCTTTTAAAAATAAATATAAAAGGAGGAATATTACCTTGGGGATCTGGCAGAGTGTGTCACATCTGTGTGCAGGGCAGGCAGTACCCTGTCCCTTCAAAAGGTATAGCTCTGCCTACTTCTACCACTTCTTCCTCTTTCTCTCTCTGCATCTCTGTTTCTTTTTTCCACCCTCCCTCTCTCTCTTTCTCTTCCCTTGAGGTTGCTCTGTTCTCCCTTTCTCTCTCTTCCTGTCTCCCTTCCTTTCTCTCACTTCCTTCCCTTGCCCCAATAGAACTCCCCATGTAATCCCTGTCTGCACGGTGTGTTTGCCCCTCACCCCTTGTCTCCACACCATGATGTTTTGGGCCCACATGCCAAGGTCCAATCTTGTGCCATATCATAACATCCACATTACAATGATACTGTGTTTCTGTGTGGAAAGGGAGAGATAAGAACAATGAAGTAGTAGGTTTCAATCAAACCCATAACCCAATAAAATAAATGAAATCTTACCTTGGGGTATCTTGAGAATGATTTTATAGTCTCAGCCCATCTTCTGGATCCTGGAGTGTAACAATGAAGGGGCCAGGCCTGTTTGTTTGGGTTTCTATCCTGCCCGGTACCCCACAGCCGGCAAGCCCCAAAGAAATAACACAGAGATCTCTATAAGTTATAAAGCTGATTGGCCCATTAGCTCTAGCCTCTCACTGGCTAACTCTCACATCTTGATTAACCCATTTTTCTGATCTATGTTAATCATGTGACTCAATACCTTTCTTTTAGTGGTGCAGATCACATCCTGCTACTTTGGTGATCTAGGCAGGAATGGGAGGAATCAACTTCCTCCTTCCCAGAGTTCTCCTGTTCTCATTACATCATTTGTACTTCCTGTCTGATTTTCCCACCTATACTTCCTGCCTGGCCAATCAGCATTTATTTAAAACATGATTGACAGAATACAGACAATTCTCTCACACCATTGGAGCAGCTCTTTCACCAGCTATCATTGTGAGAAGCATGTAGCTCTGCAAGGCTGGGAATGTTCTCTGGGGACCTGAGAAGGAGCCCGCTCTCTTGACTTCACTATTGCATTACTGTCTCAATGGATGCCTGGCTTGCTGCAGCCTTGCCCCGTGGCAGCCCTCTGCCATAGCTTCAGAGCTCATACACTGTTTGTACCTCAGATTTGACACCATATAGATGATGCCAAGACACATGATACCTTTCCAAGTTATAGACAGAGAAGTATTCTGGGAAACTGAGGAAACTGTGCCTATACAACCTATGGCCCAAGGCAAACTAAACATCTTTAACCCCTTAAAGATTTCCTTCCTTTAAGACCTTTCTGCTCTGAAAACTGTGGGACCCTGGACTGTAATAATGGGCATCCTTGAAGGAGGTGTCTGCATGTTTTGGACTCACTAGTTCTCCCATTGTCTTGTCACACAAGGTACCTGGTTTCCTTCTACCCACACTAATGTTTTAAGGATCCATTACCACACCCTTGGGTTTCCTTCAAACCATAGTTCACTGCAAAAAGTAATCATCATTGTGGGGAGACAGCTAAGTTGTGTAGCTCATATATAGGCCCCAAGTCTTATCTCCAGCATCTCACAAATGAAAAACAAACAACAAAAAGTTCAGTGAGGTGTGTATATGTTGACTGAGTTTTCTGTCCTTCCCAGTTCCTGCATTCATTAAGTTCCAAAGAAATCACACAGAGATCTGTATTAGTTATAAATTGATTGGCCCATTAGTTCAGGCTTCTTATTAACTCTTATAACTTATATTAGCCCATTATTCTTGTCTATGTTAGCACGTAGTTTGGTACCTTATTCGGTGAGGCAGTCACATCTTGCGTCTTCTGTGGTTGGATCATGACTGCGGAAATGAGCTTTCCTCTTCCCAGAATTCTCCTGTTCTCATTTTCCCGCCTTTACTTCCTGCCTGGTTGTCCCACCTATACTTCCTGCCTGGCTACTGGCCAATCAGCATTTATTAAAATACAGTTGACAGGGTACAGACCATTGTCCCACAGCATGCATAAATGGCCTAAGAAGAAGACATGTAATTTTTTTGTTTGTTTGGTTTTTGTTTTTATTTCTATTTTTGATGTTGTTATTTTGGATAAGTGCATACTAAGTAACCTAGACAAGCCTGAAATTCATATTAGCCACCTTGACTGGCTCTAGAGAGCATACAATTTCTATAGCATTGGCCTCTATGTCATTGTTTTATGAATTATTTTTAACATAAAATTTAACAGGAAGACTGAGACCCATGGATGGAGAGTTTGAAGCCAGCCACCACTACATAGTGAGTTCAGGGTTAGTCTGGACTACATGGCCTTAAAAGGAGAGAGAGAGAGAAAGAGAGAGAGAGAGAGAGAGAGAGAGAGAGAGAGAGAGAGAGAGAGAGAGAGAGAGAGAGAGAGAGAGAGAGACTGGGAAACCAAATATTACTTTTTTAAACCTACTATGAATTTTCAAAAATGCTTAAAATTTTTATATTCTTGAGGGGAAAAGTAGAACCTGAAATAGGTAAATAATTCTGGACATATTGTACAAAATATGCTATAGCTGTGGTGCCAGTTTGGGGACCCACAGGAAGCCATTGAATCCTTGCTAAGGATTTCTTTATCATCCTGCAGTCAGGAGTGTCACAGCAGAGCCTTTTGGAGAGTTCTGCCTTTGTCTTTCGTTGGTTATTGACTACTGCATCATGACATATTGGCAAATTCCTGCAGTGTGTGACTGTTCTGGGCACTGGGACAGGAAGTAAGAAGACCAGGGCAGTGAACTGTACTCAGCTCTGGCTTCCATGAGGACAGTGTCCCTTGGCCATATAAGCCTTCTGTCAGGCCCACTGTGGTTGTTTCTTTATTTTATTTTTTTTTTTTGTTGTTTAAGACAGATACATAAACCAATGTAGCCTGAATAAGAAGAAATTAATTACAAGGACCAAATGGTCATCCATTCCCATGATTTCGGTTGTAATAAAAATGAGTTACCCTGATACACATCATGATTTACAGGGCCATCTTTATGCTGCATGATAGTTAGGCGTAAACACTCAGCTGGTAAATAGTACAGCTATAGTCTGAATGGCTTTCACCCAGACAAGTCATCTTCTTAATGTTTTATCTTACATTACAGCTTGACACTCAAAACTGGTGTCATGTTGTCTGGAATGGTTAATGGCTGCCACTTGTCATTGTACCTAGTTCACAATTAGACACAAAAACTGGGACCTTCATCATATACTATTTGGCTAGGCCTTGCTGGGACTGGCTAACCCTCCAGGAGTCCCTGTATTTTCCCATATCCTCCATGCATACTCTCTAAGCTTAGACTGTCTGCAAGTGCTGGTCTGTCTTACTAACACAGGATGGAAGTCAGGGGCTCTGGGCATTAGCCCAGCGCTTTGGTTTATCCTCCCAGAGTCCCTGGCAAAAAGTGGGGGAGCAGAAGCCTGCATGGGGAGAGCTGAGGCCAGGCAGGCAGGCACCAGCCCAGCACCCATGTCTCCTTTACATCTGGGTATGTAGAAGTTTTGACGTGATTTTAGGTGTAAGATAATTTATTCAAAAATCTTCCCCTTAAACTAGACATTCCTCTAAGAAGACACAAAACTCCCATTCAATGACTGGAGACAAGAGTCTAAAAAGACAAATGCCTAGAGAATTACCATTCTGGCTGGAAGGGGGTTGAGCTGAGTGTCAGGATAAATGTGGTTTAGAAGGGGGTTCAGAGGCAGAAAGCACCCGAGAAAGAAGGCCAGGAAGGAGGATTTTAAGGAGGAGACTGGCTGGATCCCTGAGGTAGATCATCACTTTCTGCTGTAGATTTTGCTTCTCTAGCTCTGTCCAGGTGAAAACTGCTAGGAAGTACGCTGTCTGGGTCCTGGAAGATCAGGTCACTTGCAGCTGGATGCCTCTGCCTGTGAGTAGGAGCCATCCAAGGCAATTATCAATAGAAAAAGTTGAAATATTGTAGAGTGGGGCTGCCCGACATGCCCTGCATTGCACTTTAGGGTGATTCATCAATCATACAGAAAAGGGTAACTGGCCAGGGGCAAACAAGGTGGCTTCTCTGATGGCAGTTTACAGAAACGACCTGGTGTCAGCATGCTTGAATAGGGAGGGTTATGGGCCACATCAGACCCAATCCACATCCTGCTAGATCCAAAAAATAAAAAACAAAAAGCCACACCTCTACCCAGGGTCACCACAGACATCTGCACCTGAATTTACCAGTGTGCCCCTAGTGCCAAGCCATATAGTCAGGAATATATAGGAAGTACAAACTGATTGTTTTTTGCTATTGCTATTTTTTTTCAAGAGGACAGAGTAATGACAATCTCCACCTGTGATGCACCAGTTCATCCTTTTCAAAATCTCCCTGGTACTGAAAAGGTGAAGCCAAGTGTGGGGAACTTATTTCAAACCTCATGAGCTTTGACATACTATAGCATATGATGGATATTTACCAAGGGAAATACCGTGTGTGCACACAGGTGTACGTGTATACATCTATGTACGTTCATGTTGTCCAGCATTTATTTGTCTGTAAGAGGTGATGACGAGCTACTTTATTACAAGTTGTCACCATTCTTTTTAAAATTTTAATTAATTTATTTTGTGTGCTTGAGTAGTGTATGTATTTGTTGTTGCGAGTGTGTGTCCATGTACTTATGTACACATACATTGGTTGGTGTAGGAGGTCCTCCTGTCTATGTGTTGCTTTCATTGGTTGAATAAAGAAACTGCCTTGGCCTTTTGATAGGGCAGGAACTTAGGTAGGTGGGGAAGACAGAACTGTATGCTGGGAAGAAGGGCAATGTGGCAGACACCATGGTTCTCCTGCCCGAGATGGATGCTGGTTAGACTCATGCGGGTAAGCCACAGTCAAGTGGCGATACAGATTATTAGAGATGGGTTAAATCAAGATGTGAGGGTTAGCCAATAAGAGGCTAGAGATAATGGGCCAGGCATTGATTTAATTAATACAATTTCTGTATGGTTATTTCAAGGGTTAAGCTAGCTCAATGGCAGGACATGGCCCACACCTCTTACTACAGAGTGGCATCCAACTGGGAGGCAGAGACAGACAGATCTCTGTGAGTTCAAGATGTGGTAGCATATGTCTTTAATCCCAAAGCTTGGGAGGCAGAGACAGACAGACCTCTGTGAATTTGAGGTGTGGTGGCAGACACCTTTAATCCCAGTACTTGGGAGGCAGAGGCAAGTGGATCTCTGTGAGTTCAAGGACAGCCTGGTTTACAGAGGGAGTTCCAGGACAAAGATACACAGAGAACCTGTCTCAAATATCCAAAAGCCAAAAAGTAAAAATAAAAGAAATAGAGGTTAAAATAAAACCATGTAAAGATAAAAAAATACACAGAGAATCTTGATACTGTATGTTATTATGCTCTCTTTGAATTGTTTGAATGCTGAGGAAGGAGCAACAGCTGCTAAAAGATATTTCTTTAAAAATGCTGCTGAATTAATCCAAGATAGGTATTTTGAAAATACCTTGACTTCAAAATTGAAGTCAGAAGGTATGTTACTTTGGAGAAGAGATTTTGTTTTTGTTTCCACAGGAAATGAAAGGCTGTGGATTCATTCTGAGTTAAGAAAAATCAGGTTTGATCAAGGAAGACCACCTGAGAAATCTCCGGTAGAAACAGATGGCCCGGATATCTGAACTCTACATCCAGAACAGGTTCAAGATGCTGCCTAAGATGATCAAGACTCACAGGATATTCCAGTCAGGACTTGATCATAGTTCAAATTTTTCTTTAGGTCCCCATGAGATTATCAGCGCCCCCAACAAGCAGGAAGTAGCCTAGAATACTATGCCAAGTTCCCAAAAAATGGACTATGGATATTTTCCTTTGTTTTAAAAAAAAAGAGGGGAAAGTTGTGTAGGAGAATTCTATATTCTGTCAATTATGTCTTAAGTAAATGCTGATTGGCCATTAGCCAGGCAGGATGTATAGGTGGGACAACTAGACAGGAAGTAGAGGTGGGGCAGTGAAAACAGGAGTATTCTGGGAAGAAGGAAGCTCTCTCCCGAGTCCTGCCCAGACCACCAAAGAAGCAGGATGTGACCTGCCCCGCTGAAAAAAGGTACCAAGCCATGTGGCTAACATAGATAAGAATAATGGGTTAATGTAAGACATAAGAGCTAATATGAAAGCTGTGCTAATGGACCGATCAGTTTATAATTAATGCAGACTCTCTGTGTGATTGTCATTGGGACCTAACGACTGTGGGAACCGGGCAGGCCCACATGTTACAAATGGTGTCTTTCCTCAGTGACTGTTTACTTTTATTTTTTGAGACAGAATCTCCCAATGATCTTGAAGCCATAGATTTAGATAGACCGGCTGGCCAGTGAGCATCAATGACTTACTAGTCTTGATGCCCCAGAGCATTGGTTATAATCATGTGCCTCAGTGCCCTCCCCTTTTACATGGGTTCTGGATATCCAAACTCCTGTCCTCACGGTTTCATTGAAGGCACTTTACTGACTGAACCATTTCCCTAGCTGAAAAATGAGCAATGGATTTCCAGTCAACAACACTAACAAAAATGTATTTCATTTAAAATAAAATTGCAAGACAAAATTCCCCAGAGCTCATGCTTCCAATGTTCTTGCTTGCCACATTGAAACTCATTTTCAGGTTAGGGTGAGACCGGGGAGAGGCCTTAACTCCTCTAACCCAAGGCTCGTGGTTCAGGGCAGAGATGTGATCTCGATGACTCAGAGGTCAGGCTGAGAGATGAGGGCTTGGTCCTCACCCATCCATCACTGATCAGTGTAACACTGTGTGCAGGACGCTGGCATGGAAGATGGTATCCAAAGACTGGCCTTCCCAGCCAGTGTGAGCCAGTGACTCTTCCTGCCTGTCTCCTTATCAGGCAGAATAGACATCCCCGCTCTCTGCAAGCTGCTAAGCCTATACTTTGCTCTCACATACTTCAGAGCAAAAAGCAGAAGTCCAAGGGCAGCGAGTATAAAGATGAACTTCCCCTTCTTTGGTCCTTCTTTCCTCCTCGAAGGGTTAAGTGTGTACAGGGGAGAACTGCGCCACTTTTTGTCTTTGCTTGGTGGGAACTATTAAATTACCACTGGATGTTTCTGATTAGAACACACAGCAGTGCCTATGTGGCCCTGGGGCCACATGTGCCCTACCGGCCTGCCGGGGCCTGCCGGATAGCCCACACTTGCTTGTGGGTGCCTCTGTGGCACCAAAACGGAGTGGGGTTCTTATTTCAAGTACAAGGATGGGAGCTGTGCTGGCAAAGGGGAAGGAAACAGCCAATAAAACCCACAGCTGAGCGGCTTAGTGGAGCCAGGACGCTGGGGTCTACTTAATTGCTCTGAAATGAAAAAGTTTTGGGGGTTTTCATGAAATCCCATAGGCGCCCTTGCCAAGCCTCAAATATTAGATTGAATTACACAGCTTCTAATCCCTCCCTTCTCCCCAAACCATGAGTCTTATTTTTTTTTCTGGATATTTGTCCCCACTTCTGTTCTGGTAGGAAAAAGGTTAACAGAATGAGGGCCAGGCACCCAGCGGGTGTACCCTGACTACTTTCCTGCCAAGAGCCTAGAAACACCCACAGTGTGGCGCTGGTGGGAGACTCCACAACGATGAGCAGTGGACATCCACTGTGCTGGGAGCTCTGAAAACATTTAGAAAAACGTGCATCATAGGAGATTTAGGATATCTGTACAGTCCAACCAATCACTGGGGGTGGGGGGGTGGGGTCTCCTCCACATCTTTCATCAGAATCCCAAAGTACTCTAAAAAGAAAAGGGTGGAGAGCGCTGGAAAGCTGGTGCAGCAGTTACTAGCACGGGTTGCTTTTGCAGAAGACCCAGGTTCAGTTCCCAGCTCTCATAAGGTGACTGACAGAGCCTGGGATTCTTGTTTCAGGAGATCCAAAGCCCTTAGCAGTCACCAAGCACACACATGGTACACGTGCACACAAGAAAGGACATATACATAAAACAATGAATGAATCTATATCCAATTTTAGAAGAGTAACAATAAGAAATGACAGAGGGCAGGAGTGTAATACAGCTAGGAGGTTTCTAGAGGGGAGGAACACCGTAGAGAATGATGAAAGGGCTGCTGGGATTGATTGGGCGCAGGATGGCTAAGTGTGGGAAGCATTCCTCCTCTGACCTCACTCAGTAGGGAGCAGCTGAGTAATTGAGGGAAGGAAACCTGGCTAAGATGCAGCAATAAAATCAACCAGATGAGTCATGAGCCGCAGAGCCCTGGTCTGCGGTGAGCGCAAAGCACTGCTGGTGCAGGCCAGCGGCAGAGAGAAGGAGGTAGGAGCTGGTCACCTGAGAGGGTGGACTACAGCGCGGAGGTCAGACTTCCTTCACATTGTCACATTTAGTGATCTCAGAGGTGGGACCCAGAACTCTGGCCAGCGAAGTGGATCTGCTCAGCTCCAGGGAGCTGGCTTCCTCTTGTCGGTCGGGTTCTGTTGACTGTATGATGAAGCCAAAGTCTTGAAGCCTTGGAAGGCGCAGCTGTGGAGACCAGCCCAGAAAGTGCTTGCCCACAAGTGATGGAAACTCTTTCATGTTCCAGATTATTCTTAGAAAACAAGCTTCCATTTTACTCAGGCTTCAGATAATACAATCAGTCAGTTGTAGGAAGACGGTGAGAACACGGATGGCGTGGTCGGAAGAGAGCTGTGGGAGCCATCAAGAGGAGCGTGTCGGTGAAGTTCACATGCATGCAAGCGGTTCCATGCTCATCGCCGAGAACCAGAGATCTTGCTCTTTCTGGTTTTCTGAGCATGTGGCTTAGTGGGAACTGAATATGGAGACTCCCTTCCCTCCCATGCGTACATGAACACTGGCAGTGTCTTCCGGAGCATTCGTCATTGCTCTTAGTCTCTGTGACATGGGTCTAGGGTACACTGATGGCTCGTGTCATGGCTGTGATGATAGTTATCCCATCGCCTACGTCTTCCCTGCCTCTCTGAAGTCCTACTGACCTGCCCTTCGCATGCTTATAATCGAGTAGTATGGCTTTTCTGCGTCAACTTGTGATCTCTTTATGGCTTGCTTGGTGAAAGGTATAACTGTTGTGAGTACATGCCATGCCAGGAGGAATGAGGCCCTGTGTCTAGGGGGTGAGAACAGTGCACCCGTTTGACCAGAACCCCCTCTGTGAGAGATACAAGGAAGCTGGAACCTTGGGCCATATTGCCTTTATGGTTGCCTCGTGTGGTGGGTCCTTGGATTTTCAGCATGATGCTAATAGTGAGGACAGAAGCTAACTAACCATCACTGCCAGGAAAAGACACCATATGGGCAAAGGAGCAGGCAAAGCAAAGTGTGGGGTGTGTGTGGGGTCCTATAGAAAAAAATACCCAAACTTTCAGGTCCTTAGTGAGAAGAGACATCCATTCAAACACAGTCTGTCCCTATGGCTTCCAACACACTAGATGTGGATTTATTTGCATTCTTTTACATGCCGATCATCAGTTAGACCAGCACCATTTGCTGAAAATTCTCCCCCCCCCCCACTGTCTTAATTATGGTTTCTTTATTGAAAATCAGGTGCCCATAGGTGTGTGGGTCTTCGGTTTGAGTCCATTGATCTACTTGTTTGTTTTTAAGCCAATACCATGTGGTTTTTATGGCTATAGATCTGTGGTAGAGCTTGAAATCAAGGATGATGATGCCTCCAGAAGTTTTATTTATTTGCTTTTATTTTTATTTTTTATTGTACAGGATTGTTTTAGCTATCCTGGGTTTTTTTTGTTTTTATCAGGGTCCTTGAGTTTCAGCCTCAGCACTCCCACAGGGTCCAGCTAAGAATCTCTATGGCAGGTGAAAACTGGCTGGGGAAAGGGATCTAAGAGGTAGAACAAACTGTGATGGTGGAAGTCACAGAATAATCTCACACCAGTGATGGAGGACTCTCACTGGTTAATAAAGA
This sequence comes from Arvicola amphibius, assembly GCF_903992535.2. Taxonomy (NCBI): domain Eukaryota; kingdom Metazoa; phylum Chordata; class Mammalia; order Rodentia; family Cricetidae; genus Arvicola; species Arvicola amphibius. The sequence continues at coordinate 113,249,787 of NC_052056.1, read as the reverse complement.
AACTGCCTTGGCTTTTTGATAGGGCAGGATTTAGATAGGTGGAGTAGACAGAACAGAATACTGGGAAGAAGGGAAGTTAGTCAGACGCCATGCCTCTCCTCTCTGGGATAGACGCCATGGAGCCAGCCACCAAGTCATGCATGCTGAATCTTTCCCTGTAAGCCACCACCTTGTGGTGCTACACACATTACTAAATATGGGTTAAAGCAAGATGTGAGAATTAGATAATAAGAGGCTGAAACTAATGGGCCAGGCAGTGTTTAAATGAATACAGTTTGTGTGTTGTTATTTCCGGGGCTAAGCTAGCCAGGTGGCCTGGAGCTGGGCGGGAAGACAGCCCACCGAACTGGGCAGGATGAAAAGCAGGCCAGCCCGCAGCTCCTTCTACACACCAGTTCAGAATTATGAATAATAAAGGGTTATTTATTTAAGGGAAATTTACAGATCACTGTCCTAGATAATAGTTCTCTGCATGAACAGGAGCAGAGTCTAGCAGCCAGAAGTGAGAGCCAGAAGCAAGAGAGGAAGCACACACTTTACAGATGCATTTACAGTATAAGAGACCATGCCCAAGTGGGCTGGTATCTTAAATGCTATTGGCTGAAGGAGCAGAATGTGCTCCCACAGCAAAACTGACTGACTCGAGCATGTTCTTCCTGCATGTTTCTTTATTCTTTGGGGGATTCAGGGGAAGAAGAAGGGAAGAAGGGAAAAGAGGGCCATTCTCCACAAAGCTTTCAGTTTATATAGGTATACAGACAAGCTAGCAATCTCAGAAGCAGTAACAATAGTATCAAGCATGCATTTTTCACAGAGTCACAAAAACCTGTGGATCTGACAAGGAGTCACTTTACATCTCAGAGAGGGCATGGCTATGAAGCTCTGTTGTGGTTAGGAACACAGCATTGGTAGCTCTAGTAAGGGCCTGGGAGGAAGGCAAGGTGCCTATAGTTGGTTGAGTTAAAAGGAATCTCTTTTGGGGACTTTGCTTTTGACTCCAGCAAGGTACCTGACAGTATGCAAGTGAGAATTGATTTCTCTGAAGCTGATTTAGAGACTGGAGCCTTTTTCCTATATCTCTAGGGGTAAAGGTAAAAACAATTAGTTTCCTGGGCTATGATCTTATGTTAATTGAAACCTAGGTGAAAAGGAAACACAGAATATTAATAGATTGTTAGATTAGAGCAAAGGTCCAGTAGATTACACCTTCCTGAGTCTGCTGCTAGAGCAGACATATGGGCTTCATTGCCTTCATTGTTGATGAATCCTGTCAGTAAAGACAGTTGTGGGAGACTAGTTTTATGTATATTTTGGCTATGAGAACAAAGGTTTGACTGAGTGAATGCTTTTATACCATGGCTTCATGGTGTGGGGAAGGTATCCTGTTGCCCTACAGGAAAAGTCAGGTTTATACACTGCTGAGATATTATAGAAGGGAGAAATGCCATGATTTCACAAGATTTCTACAGAATTGACAGTGACTTATCCAAAAGACAAGTGTTCCTGCAGCTCTGCTAAAACACATTCTCCTTGTGGAGTGTCCACACTCCTGTGGATTAGTATCTGTCAGTGTACATTTACTGTATAATACTTGTGGTCTCCCCACATGCTTTTCCACATGAAGCTGAGTGTTATTTTTTCAAGGTCTATAAAAATTGTGTTGGGATTTTGATTGGAGTACCTTGAATCTATAGATTGCTTTTGGCAAGACAGTCTTTTTTTTCATTTATTTTATATACCAACCACAATTCCCTCTTTCCTCTCCTCTTGCTCCTCCCACAGCCCCTTAACCCATCCCCATCCATTCCTCAGAAAGGGTAAGACATCCTGTCAACAAAGTCTGGCACATTTAGATGAAGCAGGACCAAGCCCTTCCTCCCTCCATTGAGGCTGAACTAGGTATCCCACCATTGGAAATGGGCACCAAAAAGCTAACTCATGCACCAGGGACAGATCCTGGTCCCACTGCCAGGGATCCTACAAACAGACTAAGCTACACAACTGTCACCCACATTCAGAAGGCCTAGTTCAGTCCCATGCAGGCTCCCCAACTGTTAGTTCAGGGTCTGTGAGCTCTCACAGCTTGGGTCAGCTATCTTTGTGGGTTTTCCAATCTGATCTTGACCCCCTTTGCTCATATAATCTCTTCTTTCTTTCTTTGACTGAACTCCAGGAGCTTGGCATGGTGCTTGGGTGTGGATCTATGCATCTACTTCCATTAGTTACTGGATGAAGGTTCTTTGAGGACAGGGTAGTCACCAATCTGATTACAGGAAAAGGTCAGTTCAGGCACCTTCATCACTATTGCTAAGAGTCTTAGCTGGAGTCATCCTGTGGATTCCTGGGAATTTCCCTACCATCAGATTTATCTCTAAACCTCATAATAGCTTCCTCTATCAAGATATTGATCTCCCACTCTGTCTCCCCCCTCAACTTGACCATTCCATTCCCTCATGTTCTCATTTATCATCCTCTCCCCTCATCTCCCCTGCCCACCCCCAGTTTACCCAGGTGATCTTATCTGTCTCCCCTTCCGAGGGTGATTCATGTGTCCCTCCTAGGGTCCTCCTTGTTACCTAGCTTTTCTGGAGCTGTGGATTGTGGCATGACTATCCTTTGCTTTACATTTAGTATCCACTTATGAGTGAGTAATATGATGTTTGTCTTTCTGGTTCTGGGTTACCTAACCCAGGGTGATTTTTTTCTAGTTCCATCCATTTGTCTGAAAATTTCATGATGCCATTTTTTTTTTCAGCTGAATGGTACTCCATTGTGTAAATGTACCACATTTTCTTTATCCATTCTTCAGTTGAGGGGCTTCTAGGTTGTTTCCAGGTTCTGGCTATTATGAATAATGGTGCTATGAGCATAGTTGAGCAAGTGTCTTTGTGGATTTGTCCAAAGGATTGAGCATCTTTGGGTATATGCCTAAGAGTGGTATTGCTGGGTCTTGAGGTAGATTGATTCCCAATTTTCTGAGAAACTGCCATAATGATTTTTTTAAAGTGGCTGTACCAGTTTGCACTCCCACCAACAGTGAAGTGTTTTCCTTACTCCACATCTTCTCCATCATAGAATATCCTCAGGGTTTTTGATTCTAGCCATTCTGACATGTTTAGATGGTTCCTCAGAGTCATTTTGATATGCATTTCCCTGATGTCTAAGTATCTTGAGCAATTCCTTAAATGTCTTTCTGCATTTGAGATTCTTCTGTTGATAATTCTGTTTAGATCTGTACCCCATCTTTTAATTGGTTTTTTAGAATTTTGATGTCTAGTTTCTTGAGTACTTTATATATTTTGGAGATCAGCCCTCTGTCAGATGTGGGGCTGTTGAAAATCTTTTCTCATTCTGTAATTTTAAGAAGGCCATTCTTACTATGTTAGTCCTACTGATGCATGAGCATGGGACCACTTTCCATCTTCTGCTATCTTCTTCAATTTCTTTCTTCAAAGACTAGAAATTCTTGTCATATAGGTCTTCACTTGCTTTGTTAGAGTTATCTCAATATATTTTTATCTTATATTACTTGTGGCTATTCTGAAAGATGTTGTTTCCCTGATTATCCATCCTTTTATGGTTTGAATAGAGGATTATTAAATTTTTGTTTGTTGATTGATTTTTAGTTAATCTTGTAGGAAGCTACTCTGCTGGAGGTGTTTGTTGGCTGTAGGAATTTCTTGCCAGAATTTTTTGAGACACTTAAGTATAATATCATCTCATTTTCAAATAAAGATATCTTGACTGCTTTCTTTCTAATTTATATTCCCTTGATCTCCAGTTGTCTTATTACTCTAGTTAGAACTTAAATTACTATATTGAATAACTATGGAGAGAGTGGTCAGCCTTGTCTTGTTCCTGATTTTAGTGGAATTGATTTGAGTGTCTCTTCATTTAACTTAATGTTGGCTATGGGCTTCATGTATGTTTAGGTATGTCCCTTGTATCCCCGATTTCTCCAAGACATTTTTCATGAAGGGTTGGTGAATTTTGTCAAAGGTTTTCACAGCATTGAATGAGACGATCATATGGGTTTTTTTCTTTAAGTTTGTTTATATAAGGGATTACATTGACAGACTTTCATAAGTCAAATTAGCCCTGTATCTCTGGGATCTACTTGATCATGGTATATGATCTTTTTGTTGTATTCCCCGATTAGGTTTATTGAGTATTTTTATATCAATGTACATGAGGTAAACTGATCTGTAATTCATTTCTTTGTGTAGTCTTTCCGTGTTTTGGGTATCAGGGTGAGTATGGCTTCATAAAATGAACCTTGGGAACGTTCTAATTTGAGGAGGATTAATATTAGCTCTTCTTTGAAGATGTGGTAGAATTCTGTACTAAAATCATCTGGCCCTGTTTTTTTGTTTGTTTTTGGTTGGAAGACTTTAAATTACTGATTCTATTTCCTTAGGGGTTATAGGTTTATTTTAATTGTCTATCTGATCTTGATTAACATTGGCAAGTGGTATCTAAGGAGAAAATTTTCCATTTCTTTTAGATTCCCCATTTTTTTTGAGTATAGATTTTTGAAGTGTGACCTAAAGTTTCTTTGGATTTCCCCAGAATCCTTCTTTTTCATTTCTTATTTTGTAATTTGGTTATTCTCTCTCATCCTTTTAGTTAGTTTTGGATACAGCATGTGTATCCTGTTGATTTTCTCAAAAAGCCAACTTCTTGTTTCATTGATTCTTTGTATTATTCTCTTTGTCTTGATTTTGTTGATTTCAGCCTTCACTTTGAGTATTACCCACTGTCTACTCCTCTGGGTGCTTTTGCTTCCTTTTCTTCTAGAACTTCCAGGTGTGCTGTTAAATTGCTAATAGAAGATTTGTCTAATTTCTTTAGGGATGTTACTAGTGCTATTTATTAACTTTTCTTTTAGCATTGCTTTCATTGCATTCCATAAGTTGGGTACGGTGTGCCTTCATTTTCATTGAATTCTAGGAAGTCTTAATTTCTTTATTTATATCTTTTACCCAGTAATCCTTCAGTATGGAATTATTCAGTTTCCATGAGTTTGTAGGCTTCTCTTGTTTATGAAATGCAGCTATAGTCTGTGGTGATCTTATAGGATGCAGGGGTTATTTAATTTTTTTGTGGAGGCTTGCTTTGTAATTGAATATGTAGTGAATTTTGGAGAAAGTTCCCTGAGGGTGCTGAGGAAAGGTATATTCTTTTGTCTTTGGGTGAAATATTGTCTAGTTATTAGTTAGGTCCATTTTTTCAAAACATCTGTCTACCCCATTATTTTTCTGTTTAATTTTTGTCTGACCCACATGTCCAATGGTAAGAGTGGGGTATTGCAGTATACCACTATTAATGTGTGAAGGTCAATGTGAGATTTAAGATTTAGTTAAGCTTTTTTTTCCCCAAATGTGGGTGCCTTTGGATTCAGGGTATAGATTATGAGAATTGAAATATTGTCTTGGTGGATTTTTCCTTTGATGAGTATGAAGTGTCCTTCCCATCTCTTTTATTAATTTTGGTTTGATTTCTATTTTGTTAGATATAGAATAGCTACACCAGCTTGCTTCTTGGGCCTATTTGCTTGGAAAATCTTTTTTCAACCTTTTACTCTGAGGTAATGTTTATCCTTGAAGTATATTTCTTGTATGTAACAGAATGATGGATCTTGTTGCATGTCCATTCTGCTAATTTATATAAAAGGCTTTTCTTTTTTCTTTTTTATTTTTGTTTTTCTCCTTTTTGGTACCTTTGGAGTCTGTCCTGGAATTAGTTCTTTTAGACCAGGCTGGCCTCGAACTTACAGAGATATGCCTGCCTCTGCCTCCCAGTGCTGAGATAAAAGTCCTGTGCCACCGTCACTAATCCCTGTTACTTTGTTGTTAGTGGTGATGTGTGTGTGTGTGTGTATGTGTGTGTGTGTGAATGTGTGTGTATGTGTGTGTGTGTGGAGTGGTGTGTGTGTGTGTTTCTTGTTTGGGTTATGCTTGTGTGAGATTATCTTTGCTTGTGTTTTCGTGAGTGTAATTAACATCCTGGGTTGGAATTTCCTTCTAGTATCTTCTGTAGTGCTGGATTTATAAATAGCTATTGTTTAAATTTGGACTTTATTGCTGAGTGGTGGTGGCACATGCCTTTAATCCCAGCATGTAGGAAGTAGATTCTAGTTATCTATGAGTTCAAGAGATAAGTCTTGTCTACAGAGTAAGTTCCAGGACACACAAAAACAAAACAAAACAAAAAAGAAAAAAATTGTCTTTAATTTGACTTTATCATGGAAACATCTTCCTTTCTCCATCTATGGTGATTGACAGTTTTGTTGGGTATAAAAGTCTGGGCTGGCATCTGTGAACTTTTAGAATCTATAAGACATCTATTCGGGCCCTTCAGCTTTTAGAGATTCCATGAGAAGTTGGGTTGTGGTTCTAATAGATTTGTCTTTATATGTTACTTGGCCTTTTTCTCCTGCAGGTTTTAATATTCTTCTTTGTTCTGTGTATCTAATGTTTTGACTATTATATGGCAAGGGACTTCCTTTTCTGGTCCAATCTATTTGGTGTTCTGTATGTTTTTTATAGGCATAGTTTCCTTGTGTTAGGAAAATTTCTTGTATAATTTTGTTACTATTCTGGGACTTTGAACTGAGAATCTTTTATTCCTATAATTCTTAGGTTTGGTTTTTCATAGTGTCCCAGATTTCCTAGATGTTTTGTGTAAGGAATTCTTTAGATTTAATGTTTCTTTGACTGATATATTTATCTCTTCTATTGTTCTTCAATGCATGAGATTTTCTCTTCTGTCTCTTGTATTCTATGATGCCGCAGTCACTATATCACTTACCAAAATGCTTGTTTGATGCTTGTTCACATACCTAGATTTTACCATTTCCAAAATTCCCTCAGTTTGTGTTTTTCCTTATTACTTTCATTTCCATTTTCAGATCCTAGGCAGTTTTATTCATTCCTTCAATTGTTTGCTTGTTTGTTCTTGGGTCTTATTGACATTATTGAAGGGATTATTGATTTCATTAAATTTTTTATTGTCTTTTCCTCCATTTCTTTAAAGCATTGATTATTTTCTCTTTACGGACCTCTATTATCTTCATAAAGTTGGTTTTAAGGTAATTTTCTTGTACAGCTATGTTGGGAATATTCAGGGCTCTCTGTAGTAGGATGGCTGGTCTCTTGCAGTGACATGTTATTCTGCCTGTTGGTGATTGTAGTCTTACACTGACATTTAGGCATCTGGATTTGGAGTGATTGCAGCGTCTAGGTGCTGATTTCTGGGTTTGTCTTTGCTGGATGGGTGTTTTCTTCCTTGGCTTCCTTTTTTTCCCTGGTCTTCCTGTGGTCTCAACCACAGAGTAGCTTGTGGTTCAGTAGATGTCTCTTCTAGAGTTGTGGCCTGTACTTCTGATAGCCTGGATGGCTTCTGTCCAGCAGGAGTTGCCTCGCAAGTTAGAGGCTGGAGTTCTGGTGATGTCTATGGCCTCTAATCTGACTGGGTATTCTCTGGGGTTCAGGATGCTAGTATGGCTTCTGGTGGGGGTAGTAGGCTTCTGTCTTGTTTTTCAGGGAGCTGGCCTGGTCTCTGGGGTTTATTTTGCTGGCCTGGCCTTTGGTGAAGTAGGAGGCTTTTCCAGGGGTGTGTGCTGAGATATGCTTAACAAGAAGAGGGGCAGTTTGTGTTATGCTGAACAGGCATGGGCAGGGAAGAGGGGTGGTCTTATCTGGGGTTCAGGAAGCTGGCCTGCCCTCTGGTGGGGTAGAAGGGTCTTATAAGCTATTTTCCTACTGTAATACATAATTTAATTTTTTTAAAAGCAACTTTATTTTATATCTTTTTTATTTTGGGTACATGTGTTCTCATGAGCCATGGTGCATATATGTGGGGTCAGGGGACAACTCTTTTTATCATGTGGGTCCTAGGTATGGCACTCAGTTCATAAGGTTTGCCAGAAGGCAAAATTACCCACTAGGGCATCTCTTGGGTCTAATTAACTGTTTATTTTGTTGTATAGAAGTTTTTTTTTAATTTCATGACATCTCCCCTGTCAATTGATTTCTAGTCAGAAAATTTCCTGTCTGTGTAGTGAAGTAGTTTCTTTCTTTTATCTCAGCTTCAGAGGTTTGGGTCTTAAATTAAGTTCTCTTACCCATTTGGAGTTGATTGGGGCTGGAATGAGAGGAATGACTCTTGTTCTTTTCATGTAGTCATAAATATTAATAGTAACTAGTACTAACACTGGTTATTGGTGTTACTATGGTCTTATCCTGAGCCCAGGGAGCCCTAAGAAGCTAATCTCAGGCATATATTCCTCAATAGGTCAACTAAACATCTTCAGTATCCTGACACGAGGTTTGGGTTTTCATCGAGTAAAAGAGGTATGCATCACTGAGCGGTTCCTGGTCAAGGTGTGGTTTGGTCCATCACCTCCCCTTCGTCACTTCTTTCTTGAGACTCTCTGCAAAGTTATGAGAACTGTGTGAAATCCCTTGCCCTGAACTGAAGCCCCCCTTCTGTCTGGCACTGGACCTCAGCCTTTCCTTTCTCCTATTGTCTTAGTTACTTCTCATTGTTGGGATAAAATAACTTGACCAAAGCAGCCATGAAGCGGAAGAGAGTGTTTTTAGCTTATGGCTCCAGAGGGATACAGTCCATCATGGTGGGAGAAGACGTGGCAGCGATAGGGAAGTTGCGATGGCCGGTGCAGGAGGTCATGTCGCATCCATATGTGGAAAGTGAAGGATTATGAATACTTGTGCTCACCTCACTTTTCTCTTTCTTACATAGTCTAGGATCCCACTCCAGGGGATGGCTCCAGTCACAGTAGGCAGGCTTTCACACTTTAATAATCTAACAAGAAATATTCCCTTGGGCATACCTAGAGATCCATCTCCCAAGTTATTCTATACCTCATCAGTTGACAATTAAGTTAACCATCATCTTTGCAATTCTCTTATCTATAAGTCATCTCTTAATCCAATATTTATTTGAGTGATGTGGGAGGGTCTTCTGTTTGAGTTGATTTCATTGGTTAATAAAGAAACTGCCTGGCCCATTTGATTGCCAGCCCTTAGGTGGTGGAGGTAGACAGAACAGAATGCTGGGAAGGGAAGTTAATACATTGCCATGCCTCTCCTTTCTGAGTCAGACCGCCGTGCCTCTCCTCAGGGAGACAGTAGCGATGAAGCTCTGGCCCAAGATGGACTTACGCTAGAATCTTCCCGGTTAAGACACCACTTTGTACCTTATTATTAGATATGGGTTACTCGAGATGTGAGTAAAAGTTATTTCGGGGCATAAGCTAGCCAGGCGGCTGGGAGCCGGGCAGGATGAAAAGCAGGCCTGCCTGCAGCTCCTCACTACAGAAATGGCGCCCAACGTGGATAACTGGATCCACAGAAAGCCTGAGAAAGCTTGGAAAGACTAGATTAAAGCATGTTTTCTTGGTGGCAGCAATTTCTCGGGTCTGTTCTGTTTGCTAGAGGCAAGCAGACGCTCTCGTCTAAGAGAGGCTTCCTGAATCAGCTTTAGCTGCAAAACCTTGCAGCTCTTTTAAGAGGTCCTGCCACGAACACTTAAATAGTGTTGATGAAAAGCTGAATGCATACTTTTCGGTTTTCAGGCATAGCAGGAAAAAAGCTGTGCCCATTTTAAAATGCCAGCTTTCTGGGTCATCCTGCCAGGGCAAACTCTGACTCTTTCAATCAGGCCGGTCCTGACTATGGAGCTTTTGATTGTTGTTAACACTGTTGCAGCTTGCTTGCTGGCAGGGGACCTTGAAACACTGTAGAGCTGTGGCAATGAACATGGCTCTGGCCGGTATCTCAGCCACAAGGCTTGGAATCGCAGAAAGCTAAGGAATGGGCTGGATCTAGCTGTCAAAGTCATGGCTTTAGTCCTACCGATATTGTTTGGTAAATTAGAGACTCATGTGGCCACAAAAAGAGAGATATACAGTAAAAGAAAGATTCAAAGTCGAAGTAAACATCTAAATGGTTTACAATGTGTTAAAAATGTATGCAGGCTAAAGGTTTAAAGTTCTTAAAAGTAAAAAAGAAAAAAAGGAAGTAGCTAGGGTGTGGTGGTACACACCTTTAATCCCAACACTTGGGAGGCAGAGGTAGATTGACCTCTGTGACTTCAAGGTGTGTGGTAGCACGTGCCTTTAATCCCAATGCCCTTGAGGCAGAGACAGATGGATCTCTGTGAGTTCAAGGACGGCCTGGTCTACAGAGTTATTCTAGGTCAAAGATATACAGAGAACCTGTTTCAAAAAGCAAAAAGTTAAAAGTAAAAGTAAATGAAATAGAGGTTAAAATAAAGCCGCACAAAGATGGAATACACAGAAAATCTTGATACTGTATTCTATTATGCTCTCTTTGAATTGTTTGAATGCTGAGGAAGGAGCAACAGTTGCTAAAAGATATTTGTTTATAAATGCTGCTGAACTAACCCAACATAGATATTTTGAAAATACCTTGACTTCAGAATTGAATCTAAGGATATGATACTTTGGAAAAGAGATTCTTCTTTTGTTCTTACAGAAATGAGACCCTGTGGATTGCTTCTATCCCAATATGGTATGATAGACCACGCCCTCCTGAAAGGATGCTATGAATACCCTCAAAAAATTACTTGCTCAACTGCTGACTGAGATGACCCTGGCACCCAGGTTATACCATGAAAGACCTAAACGACAGTGCCCCCATTCAGCAGGAAACAGTTTGGAGAGAAATAACTACGTCCATATTCTCAGATATTGTTTATAAATGTTCTTTTACATTTGAAGGGGGAAATGATATAGATATGAATAATTTATATTGGTATAAATTTTACTCTATTGATATAAATTTAAGGTCAATTTTATAATATGTATATGTATTTCTGATACTGATTAAGGTATTGTGATTGTGTAGTTCATTTTAAAAATGTACTGTATAATTAGGAAATATAGGTTGTTAATGGATAATCATCAATAAGAGTCAAGCTTGTAGTATGTTAGTTAGATGTTTAGATGTGCCTAGATATATTTCAGATAGGCATTCTTCATATCTTTCAAAGACTACAGAATATGGCATTTAAATGTTTTAATAACTTAGAGCTTTTCATGACAATGAGACACTTCTGCTCCTGGCAGCACCAATCTACTTCAAGAGGAAGATGGGCATCGAAGAGGCTCCTTATTGAGTTTGATAGCCATTTGGGCAAGAAACTGCTGTTGCCTGGAATGATGCATAAACCGGACACAAAAAAACCTGCAGAGAGAAGGACTGCTGAACTTGCCTAAATCTGAGATGATTCTTTGGGGTTCCTGACTCATGAAGAGTCTGCAAGACATTCTACAGGACACAACAGATACTGACTGAACTGCCTTTGAAATTTCCTGCTTCATGGAAATGTCTGCTGTATACTTATGGGCCTGTAGGCCGAAGATGGATGCCCCAACAGTACAAAAGAACTTTGGGTGTGACTGTCCTAGGTAGCAAGATGTCTTTGTGATTTCTAGAGTTTTGGAAGTAGCTTATTTCTGTTCACCTAGGTAATATTATATCCTTCTGGAGTCTTTGATGGAGTTGAAAAATAAATAGATAGTTATAGTTTTCCTTAGTTATGATTAAAAGATCAAAGTAGATATAAATATTGTAACTGTAATTCTTGCTTGAAACTGTTTTGTTATATGTAATTTTACTATGTTAAAGTGAAAGCCTCTTTTTTGTTTAAACAGAAAAAGGGGAAATGATGTGGAAGGTTTCTGTTTGAGTTGATTTCATTGGTTAATAAAGAAACTGCCTGGCCCATTTGATTGGCCAGCCCTTAGGTGGGTGGAGTAGATAGAACAGAATGCTAGGAAGGGAAGTTAATAAGTCGCCATGCCTCTCCTTTCTGAGTCAGACCGCTGTGCCTTTCCTTAAGGAGACAGTAGCGATGAAGCTCTGGCCCAAGATGGACTTACGCTAGAATCTTCCCGGTAAGGCACTACTTTGTGGTGCTACACAGATTATTTAGATATGGGTTTAGTCGAAATGTGAGTAAAAGGGCTGAAACTAATGGGCCAGGCAGTGTTTAAAAGAATACAATTTGTGTGTTGTTATTTCGGGGCATAAGCTAGCCAGGCAGCCGGGAGCCGGGCAGATGAAAAGCAGGCCTGCCCGCAGCTCCTCCACTACATTTGAGTGTTTTACTTTTTTTTTAAAAATAAAATCTTTCCCCCTCTCTCTGTGTATGTGCATATTGTGGGTATATATGTATCTGTGTAAGTATCTGTGCTTTTACTTGTGCCTATGAATGTGTGTGTATGCATAACCATGACCCACATGGAATTTAGAGGACAGCTTCTGGTGTAGGTCCTACCTTCTGTCTTGCTTGAGGCAGGCTCTCTGAGGTTTGATGATGTATATGCCTAGCTGGCTGGTCTGCAAACTTCCAAGGATCCTCATGTTTCCACCCCCCTATCCCACTGTAGGAGCGTTAAGATTAGAGCCTGTGCTGCTGTGCCTGGCTTTATGTGGGTTCTGGAGAGTTGAACTCAGGTTCTCACAATTGCATGACAAATACTTTCTCCACTAAGCTATCTCCGTAGTCCCATGTTACCTATTTTTTTCTGAGATACTTGTGAATGGAACTGTTTCATTGATTTCTTTGTTAGCAGGTTTGTTATTGGTGCATAGGAAGACTAGTGATTCTTGCAAATTAATAGTACATCTTGCCAGTTTACTGGAAGCGTTTGTCAGACTTAAAGGTTTCCTGAGGAAGTCTTGGGCTTACTTGTAGAATTATATTCTCTGCAAATATGAATACTTTGAATTCTTTCTTTCCCCTTTGTTCCATGCTATTTTCTTCTCTTGTTTTACTGTTTTAGCCAAGACTTTATGGACAATATTGGATTATAGTTGAGTAAGTAGATATTCTTTTATTCTTAATTTCTTTAAGGATTTTATCCTGAAAGGACATTGGATTTTGTCCAGTCTTTTTGCATTCTGATGATGACTGATGTTGAGATGATCATGTGATTTCTATCTTGAGTCTGTTTATGTCTTGCATTACTCACCAATTTGTCTATGTGTAATCTAGAATGAACCAATTTTATCGTAGTGAATACATTTTATGATCTTGAATTCTGTTTTCAAATGTTTTATTGAGAATCTTTTTATATATGTTCTTCAAGATGACCAGTCTGTTATGTTCTCTTGTATCTGTCTCCAAATAATCAGGTATCAGGGTAGTACTGACGTCATTTAAAGGTATTTGGTATCATTTCTTTCTTCTCAATTTTAGGAATAGTTTGGAAAGCACTGATGTTTGTCATTTGGTAAAGATTTGCCACAATTCAACAGTGAATTCATGTGAATCTGACCTTTTTTTGAGACAGAATTCCACTGTGTAACTATGACTGACCTTGCTATATAGAATATGCTGACTTGAAAATCTCATATCTGCTTGCCTGTGTCTCCTGCATGGTGGAATTAAAAGAATGAGTCATCATGGTCTTCTCTTTTTTATTATTTTAATTTTTATTTATTCTTTCACACTTTCATATGTATATACATAGGTGAAAGTCATGTGAATATGTATAATATAATTTAATCATAATTCCTCCTTTAATAATTCCTCCATTATCCTTCTCCCCATACCACTTAACCTCTTCTTTCTAGGAAGTACCCTTCTTACTTTAATGCCTTTCTATTTTTGTGGGAAATTCAATTAGGAAGTTGTTCGTTACCCCCATAATAGCCAAGCTACTGTTTTACAAGTAGGTACAGCCTACTAGGCAGATTGGTATTGCAGTTCACAGTTTAGTAGGGCCTTTTTAAACTCCCTCCCCCCTCAGCCGCTTGCAAAGCCACTTCTATCCGGAATGGATGAATCTTCCGGCTAAGTTCCAGCCTGATTTTTGCAATCAAAGTGTGCAACGACAGCAGTGTCATCTAATTCTGATGGACAAACAAGAGCTATGATACCAATTGGATGATTTCTTTTATTACTGCTTCAATTCCATTACTTTGTATAGATCTGTTTAAATCGTTTGCCTTCTCTTACATATAGCATTTCATTTTTATTTAATTCTAGTACTATAGGGAATCCTACAGCCAGTGGCCTTTAAGTTACCCGTCCACTTGGACGTGGCTTCTTATACTATTTATGCTGATGTAAAGCGTCCGCTCAAACATCAGCTGTGGGATTCAGTAGCTGCTCTCCATTCCAGCAGAGGATTGTGATTTGTGAGTCTACCCCTAAACAAATAACTATCTATTAGTCTCAATTCTAAGCTAGTGTGGGATTTCTTTTAGGTGTCCTTCATTCTAGGACTTTTAAATTTTCCTTCTTAATTTCTTTGATGAAATTATTCATTATTCAGTATGTGTTGTTTAATTATCACAAATATGCTGTTTCCTCATGAAATTTATCAATTTTGCTAGGCAGGTTGGCTACCCATCCCTATGGACCCTTCTGTCTGTTTTTCATAGTGCTAGGATTATGAACATGCACTACAATACATATCGTTTTTTGTTAGTACTTGGGAGCTCCAACTTTCATGCTTCCATTCCAAATACTTTACTAACTGAGCTCTTCCCCAGCCCTGGTGTTATTATTATTGAAAGATATGTACTAATTATATTATTTGGTTAATTTTTTTCTTGTTGCTTAGGGTTTTCCTATTCCTCATTTGCTTAACTAATGCCATTCTGTGGTTTATTCTTCCCTGAAGCTTCATGGATATATTGGTCTTTTCCTTCAGTATAAAAAATTTAGAATTTAAATTCCTTTTTCTTTCTCCTTCTAGTATGACAAACAGTGGGCTGTGCTGGCAGTTGTTATTCCAAGCTGTGTTGTTATTTAGCAGCTTTTTTTTTCCATTTTTTTAGAAAGTTGATGCTATTCTGGTGAGTCTGAATTTATGTGTGACTTTGTGTTTCAATATACCTTATTTTTTCCTTATATTTAGTGTTTAAAACTAGAAAACAATGTGGAGAGTTTCTTTTCTGGTGTTCTAGCTGCATCCTTACCAGGATGGGCATCTGTTTACCAGAATTTGGGAAATTCTGTGCTATGATCTTATTAAAAGTGTTTTCTATGCCTTTAGCATGAAACTCATTCTTTGCTCTGATTCATAGATCTAGTCTTTTTGCATTGTCCCATAGATCTTTAGTGTTCTGCTTATACTCTTTATTAATTTATCTTTGTCATTGTTTGAATCTTCCAATTTTTTTTACCTTGTTTCAGGCCCTGATATTCTAACCATAACTTGATCTATTGATGGGACTTTCTGTAGAGACTTTCATTTGATTAATTATCTTTTTCATTTTTAATTGTTCAGTTAATATTTTTATTATGTATATCTCTTCATTGAACTCAACTTTTATATTTGGTTCAGAGATTCTTATTTCATCTGGTTTTATTTTTGTTGTCATTGTATGTTCTCTTGTGACTCTACATGGTTTTTTTTTTGCATTCTCTTTGTTTTTTTTTTCTGAACACACTTAGGATCATTCTTTTGAATTCTTTTCCTAGGACTTCACTTAATTTACCAACATCGTTGCCACTACTGTGAGAGTAGTAAGTTTTGGGTAGACATGCTGCTTCAGTTTTTCATGTTTCCGGTATTTTTGCATCGGGATTTCTGCATCTGTGATTAGAACACTGGCTGAGTTTTTTCAACTTAATCTTTCAGTAGAAACGTTTGCAATGTCCAAGGTGGACGATGATGTAGTAGGGTTGGGGTGATGTTTTGTATGATAGAGTTGCATTGGGGATACCAGGATCAATCCTCCATATTTTTCTAACAGGAGAATATTCCTTGAAAAAACAATCACTATCAGGGTATAGGTCTACTATGAAATATAGTAATAACTAAATTAAAAAGTCACCCTTTAGAAGTCAATATGGGCTTAAGCAGTAGTGGGTCAGTTCCTCTGTCTTCATGGTTGTGAAGAGACTAGTGAACATGTGACTGATATTCTTATCCACTTTTTGTACAGAGACATTGAGGCCCAGCCATGAGGCCAGGTCCAGAAAACTTTGGAGCCCATGGGGATAAAATGAAGAAAGACAGAGATGCAGTCATTGCCCCCAAACAGGAGAAACAAGATGAGAATTCCTTACTGAGAAAAGGTACCAAGCCATGTGGCTAAACAGATAAGAATTATAGGTTAATTTAAGTTATAAGAGGTAGTTAATAATAAGCCTGAACAGTAGACCAAACAGTTTACAATTAGTATAAGCCTCTGTGTGTTTATTTGGGACTGAATGGCTATAGGACTGGGCAAAAGAGAAACTTCTGGCTACAAATGATGCCCAAATGTTTAGCAAGAATTTCCACATAAAGCCTGAGAAAGATAAAAAAAAAAAAAAAAAAAAAAGAATTCTAGACAAGGCAAGAACAGAGTCAAATGCAGCTTCTTGGTAACCATCTTTACTCTGGTAGTCTCAGTTTGCTGGTGGCAAGCAGAGGCAGGGCTCCTTTAAGAAAGGCTTCATGACTCAGTGTTAGCAGCAAAATCATTGCAGTTCTCTTAAGAGGCCCTTAATGGTGTTTATGAGTAGCCGGCAGCATGCTTCTTGGTGTTGGCACGGACCAAGAAACTCTACAGAGCTGTGGCAATAAACATAGCTCCTACCTGTACCTCTGCCATGAAGCCAGACTCTCAAAAAGCTAAGGAATGGGGTGGAGCCAGCTCAAAAACTGCAGCTTTAATCCTAGCCACATCACTTAGCAGACTAAGGACTCATGTGGGAAGGAAAAGATAGAGATATACAGTAAAGAGAGATTCAGATGAATAAAAAACCTCTGAACAATTTACAGTGTGTTAAAAAATATACATAGGAAAACCAACACACACACATACACACACACACACACACACACGAAGAAAAAGAGAGAGAGAGAGTGCGAGAGAGGGAGTGAGAGAGAGAGAGAGAGAGAGAGAGAGAGAGAGTTGGGTGTGGTGGTACACACTTTTAATCCCAGCACTTGGAAGGCAGAAGCAGGCAGATCTCTGTAAATTTGAGGCCAGCCTGGTCTACAAAGAGAATTCCAAGAAGGCCAGGCTTACAGAGATCAACCTGTCTTTGCCTCCTGAGGTGTCTGAGCTGCCTCTATCATGACTGTACATTCCCACTGATCCTCACTGTGCATTGTAAAGCCAGAAGTCTCCATCTGTCAGCAGAACAAGCACCTCACTGGTTGGACTGAGCCCTTCAGTTTTTAAGCCAGCAGGAAGCAGGCGTGTTTACTAACTCTATGGATATATTTATACTCATCATCTTTTCTTGCTGTGGAATAATGCTCTTGTACACTGTAAAGATTGGTCACTTGTGTTTATTTATTAAAATCCTGATTGACCATTAGCCAGGTAGACAGTCTAGGCGAGGCAACCACACTAGGAGAGTTCTGGGAAGAGGAAAGGCAGAGACAGCGTCCTCACCCAGATGCAGAGGAAGCAAGATGAGAGTGCTTTACTGAGAAAAAGTACCAAGTCATGAGGCTAAACATAGATAAGAATTATGGCTTAATTTAAGTTGTAATATCTAGTTAATAATAAACCTGAACAATAGACCAAACAGTTTATAATTAATATAAGCCTCTGTGTGTTTATTTGGGACTGAATGGCTGAAGGACAGGGCAGAACAGAAACTTCTATTTCTACAGTCAAATTTTAATGTTGATGGTATTATGTACTTATATTCTCTGATTTCTTCCTCAGCCCATTTTTCATTTGTACACAGGAGGGCTATTTTTTAAAAGTTAGTCTTGTATTCAGTCTCTTGGCTAAAGGTGTTTATCAGCTATAGGAGTTCCCTGGTAGAGTTTGGGGGGTTGCTTATGTATAGTACCATATCATATGCATATAATGATACTTTGAGTTCTTCCTTCCAATTTCTGTCCCCTTGATTTCCTTTAGTTGCCTTACTATTTTAGCTAAAACTTGAAATACTATATTGAATATGTTTGGAAAGAGTGAACAACCTTGTCTTGTACTTGATTTTAGCAGAATTGCTTTGAGTATCTCTCCATTTAATTTGATGTTGGCAGTCAGTTTGCTGTATATTGCTTTTAGTATGTTTAGTTATGTTCCTTGTATCCCTGATTTCCCAAGAAGTGGTGTTATGTGCTTATATTATAGATAAGTGGAAAAGATAAAAACTGAATAGACTAATGATTAGTGTTGGGCAGTAAATGCAAAGGCGAACAGTAGAGATGAAAAGACTATCATAAGGAAAACTGTAAAGGAAACAATAGAAATGAAAAAGAAGAGGAGAGGAGAGTGGGTGGGAATAGAGCACAATAAAGCTATGTAGAGCTGTATTACTTAATTTCTGCTAGGATTAAATAGAGGCATGAACTTGAAGTGGAGCAAACTCAATGGATATGTGCACAAGAGTTGAAGCTCTCTTGCTTGCTTGCTGGTTCTAGTTTTGACTCCTTCTTTTGAAGTCCTCCAGTGCCTCTCATAACCACGAGTTCCTTTGCAAGCTAGGGTCTCAGGTGGTGCTCCCATCACTGGGTGCTCCACCACAGGTCTGCTCATAAATGCTGGCCACACTTTCTAGTGTTCCTTCAGGTATAATTTTATATGCTGGCTCCCTTTAGTGTCAGGCACGTAACCTGCAACCGGCAACCAGACTCAGGCTTTGCCCAGGCTCCTGTTTTGCTGATAAGGTCATGGTTCTGATGCAAAGTTTCTTTCCCAGCGCCTAGAGACAGTCTACTGGTCGGATTTCAGTGTCCAGTTTCATGACACTTTTGCTGTAGTTTCCCAGAGAATGCCGTGGGTGATTGCTCTAGTGCCACCAAGCTGCCAACTCAACGTGGGTCTTTTTTAAGTGCTGTCTGCTCTACTTACTTAAGTGCTGAGGAGAGGAGCATTTCCTGGTATCTTTCCCACTTTGTTGCTATAGGCAACTTTTTCTCCCTTTTTCTTGTTAAAATGTCTGTTACTGAGAGAGTAATGACAAGATTATGAGCCTCTCTGTCTGAAGCATAGCTCTTGTCCAGTCTGTTCCTCGAGAGGGGAACCTTCCCGGACTGTGCAATCCTTCTCAGATGGCCTCAGATTTTTTTCCTGTTCTCTTCTGCAAATGTCCCTACTTAACTTTACTATGAATCCAGAGGGTTGATTGTCACTCCGATATTCTGATAACTGTTACTTAACTTTCCCTAATTTGGTTTCTGGGGTTCTAGAGTATGTCATCTCTATGTCATCTGTCCTCCTCTGTGAGAGCCATCATCCCTCCTACTAGGAGCACTGCCACTTACTTCTTCCACCAGTATTCTGGTGCCTCTTACTTCCTTCTGCATCCCCTGCTCCTCTTTCTTGCTTTCTCAACCCATAGTGCTCACTAACCTACGTTCAGAAGGACCTTTCTGCATCTTTTATATTCAGCATTTGTCTTTTTGTTACAAATATGTATTTCACTGAATATATGAATTTCAGTTCCGTTCTACTACATTCTCCTCTACGTCATTTTTTATGAACTTAATAGTATTCTATCGATGCCAGTTTTATTTATCTCTTCAACCACAGATGAAAGCCATACCTCAGCTATTATGAGGAGTAGAAACGGTAATGCTTGTAGTAGTAGCTGGTAGGTTAAAATTCCAATGAGTTCTGTCAGCTAAGACAGAAGCAAGCATGGGTGATGAGTGGGGGTTGCGGATCAAGGAGCACTGTCTTGTCTTTAAATTTGAATGAAAAAACTAAATGATAAAAGAGGACATGACTGTTCCTAGGTGTGATGGAGGGGAAGGGTTGGTGAGGACAACAGGGGGAGTGTAGCCAGAGGCGGAGGCATCTGGGAGACTCCAAAGTGGACATAACACTGAGAGGGGATAGGGGCAGGGAAGAGCCAGGAGACCAGGAGGCCAAACAGTGACCAGTAGAGCCAGAAGACTGGATTTTATAGGGACAAGCTGCAGGGGAAGGGGCAGCCTAGCCCCTGGGCTGGGGAGTTCAGGGTAGGGGTGGGGTATGCCAGCCATATTCTGTAACAGGTAAGGAACGAGGGATACTGGGAAAACCTGGTGGTCATTGCTATTTTGGTATGTTAAATAGGCACCTCAGTTAGCCATCTGTCCATCTGTCTCAAGTTTGGGACCTAACAGAAGTCACTGTATTTTTTTTTTTAAAGATTTATTTATTATGTATACAACATTCTGCCTCGATGTATGCCTGCACGCCAGAGGAGGGCGCCAGATTTCAGTACAGATGGTTGTGAGCCACCATGTGGTTGCTGGGAATTGAACTCAGGACCTCCGGAAGAGCAGCCAGTGCTCTTAACCGCTGAGCCATCTCTCCAGCCCGGAAGTCACTGTATTTTGAATGAACGTGCCTGTGGTCTGGGCAGGAAAGTAGGAAGACAAATGGTCCCCATCTTCCCTCTGGATCCTTCCTCTGGTCCGTCTTAGAAGCTAGCCTCTAGGGCTGGGTGGTAAGAGCTTGTGTGAGAATGAGAAAAAGACACCAGCGGAAGAGAGCCGGTGACGCTCATTTTATCTAGGAAGACAAAGAAAAGATGGTCCGCATTTCACTTCCGTTCCCTTCTACTTGAGTCTGAGGGATAAAGCTGTTCTCAGGGCAGGGCAAGCCTGCCTCACACTCTCCACCAGTGTGCTCCAGACGGAAGCTCTCCGTGTTCTGCACTTCCTGGCATTGGGTGCTTACAGGGCGGCACTATTGAAGGTCAATGTCAGACGTGTAGAAGTTGAGGAGATCATTAACAAAAAGGAATGCCTGCTTGTTTTATTTATAGATACAAAACTTCAAGTTTGCAAAGTCTTTTTTTAAAAAATAATAGAAATTTTACATGTGTTGTGTTGCATTTTGGTTGCCTGTGGGTACTATAATCTACAACGGTGAAAAAAAAAATCCATAACCTTGATGTTTTGGAAGCATGCCCCCTATCAGTTGGCTGACAGTTCCTTTCTCTGCCTGGATCGAAATTGTAAGTCGGCAAGAGCCTCCAGGAATGCCGGACTCGGGCAGGTTTCATTTCTTTTTGTGTTTGGGCAGCAGTAAGTGGCAGCCGGCAGGCAGAGGCTGTGGCAAGTGGTGCCCTCTAGTGTGACAATCCTGTGCAGGCCTGCTGCCCTCCTGCCCCTCCCCGTCATAGTCTCCCTGAAGGCCTGAGGTAAATCGGCAGCAGCTCAGACAGGAGCTTTTACCCTGCAGACTTGAAAGCACCGAGGAGTGCTCCCTTCCTGGACTCCCTAACAGCTTGCGTCTGCTCTTCTCCCTCTTCTGCTTTCCTTCTTCCCGTTCCCACTGCTCTTGAACAGTTCAGTTGCTTCTTCCATTAGCGGCCTTTGTTAGGAACCCGAGTGCCTTCCTCTGCCCGACAGTGTTTGGGAGGTGGGGTGCAGGCAGAATCATCAGGAGGGTCTGGGCATCTCTGCTACATCAGTCCCAACGGTGACTTCCAGCCTACACGTACTTCAGCATTAAAGGGGAGACCACGAGGCCTTTGGCTGGGAATCTGGGGCTGGGTTCAGGAACTGAGCTTTAGGAACTGAAAGGATGTTCGGGATCCTGGCACCAGGTGCCTGAAGCTGGGAGCATGCTATGGGCTTCTAGAATATCTGCGAGTGTTTGGGTTTTTTTTTTTTTTTTTTTTTTTTTTTTTTTTTTTTTTTTTTTTTTTTTTTTTGTGTGTGTGTGTGTGTGTGTGTGTGTGTGTGTGTGTGTGTGTGTGTTTGGGTTTTTTTTTTTTTTTTCTTTCCTGTATTGGAGACGTAACCTGCTTGGCAAACATTCTACCAAAGAGCAATCCCAATCCTTTAACTCTTTATCTGGAAGCCAGGTCTCTGCAAGTTGCCTTTGCTGGCTTTGAACTCTGTGTACCAGCATCCCTTGACCTTCGGATCGTCCTGCCTCAGCTCCCCAACTTGAGGGTGTTACAGACCTATTTGATCAGTTGTGAGTACCTAGATGGAAATAGTCCATTGAGCAGGCAGATAGCAGTGTAGTCTGCTTGCAGGCCTAGGCAGCTGGAGGGCTGCCTGTGTGCTGGGGAGGCAGGGGAGGGTGGCAGAATGACCACCAGAGGACTGCTGTGGGTCAGGACAGTGGACCACAGTGGAATCTGCTTGGGAGAGGAACTTTGTGATTAGGGTGACTTGAGTTTGCCTTTCTACTGCTGTGATAAACACCATGACAAATAGCAACACGGGATAGAAAGGATTTGTTTTATTTTATAGTTTACAGTGTTATGCCCAAATCCATGGGGTCCCCACAAAAGCCAACAAAGGAGACCGAGTCCCATATGTAAAAGCAAAGAGCCTTTATTTTAATCAAGTTTGCAAACTCTGTCTCTCTGCAGGTCCAACATATTGGATGGAATAACCGGAGAGCCCCAAGCTCAATTAGAATTGGGTTTTTTATAGTAGTAAAGGTGGGGGTGAGGGGTCTCTGAGGTTCAGAACCCCTGATTGACTGACATTTGTCTAGGGGTGTCCTGGTGAGGTGCGCTGGCAGGTGGTCTTATCTGCAGCGGTTGGAATGTCAGGCATTTCCTTCCAATGGTCTGCTCTTGGGGGTCCTGTAATCTCAGCTTGTGGTGTTTTCTTGCTACCAGGTATTGCTTCAGAGTAAACTACTGAGACTCAGGCCTCTTATTTAAATTTATCGACGGCAGAGTCCCAGGTGATAATGGTTGGAAGTAAAGAACTTCCTGTGGGTGACCTGCCCAGACTTAGATTATCATGGCTGGCCCCCACATACAGTCTGTTATGAAGTAAAGTCAGGCAGGAAAGAATGCAGAGGTCATGGAGGATTGCTGCTTACTGACCAGCTCTGAGTGGCTTGCTCAGCCTGCATTTCTATATAATACGGAACTACTTGCCCGGGGGTGGCACCACTTACAATGGACTGGGCCTTCTCACAGCAACCCTTAATCAAGAAAACACCCCACAGACATGTCCACGGGCCAATCGGACGGCGATAACTTCTCAACAGACAATCCCCTCCTCCAAGGTATGTTTAGGTTTGTACCAAATTAACAAGACTTTGAGTCCTCTTGCAGTTTTCTGATGTGTAATGCATGCCACGTGTAAGAATATACAGTCCGGATCGGCCTGTGTACGGCTTGGAGAAGTTAGCATGAGCTGCTGTGCCCATGATTTCCAGCTGTACTGTCTCTGCTGTGTGAGTTAAAAGGTGTGAAAATCAGAACCGTGCCAATACATATTTTCCTGTAGATAAAAGAAATGTGGGATGTCCTTTTGTATATGTGTCGCTTTTATTGGATAATGAGTAAAGCTGCTTTGGCTAATGGCCTAGCAGAGTAAAGCTAGGTGGGGAATTCGAACAGAGATATATAGAGAGATTAGGCAGAGTCAAGGAGATGCCCTGTAGCTGCCAAAGGAGTAACATGCCGGAACCGGTAAGTCACAGCCTAGTGCCCATACACAGACAAATAGAAATGGATTAATTTGAAAGAGCCAGCCATGATAAGCTAAATATAAACAGATCTCCCAGAGGAAGTTCTTTACTTCCAACCATTATCACATGCCAGAGTAGGGCTCGGTCATCGATAAATTTAATAAGGGCCTGAGTCTCTGTAGTTTACCTTGAAGCAATACCTGGCTGCAGGAAGAACCACAAACTGAGATTACCCGAGCACCACCTAAAAACAGAGCATCCAAAGGAAATGTCTAGCATTCCAACCGCACACAACAGGACACCCCTAGACAAATGTCAGCCAATCAGGGGTCCTGAACCTCAGAAACCCCTCACCCTCCCTTTACTACTACAAAAAAACCCCATTCTAACTGAACTTGGGGCTCTCCGTTTATTCTAATACGTTGGACATGCAAAGAAACCGAGTTTGCAGACTTGCATAAAATAAAGGCTCTTTGCTTTTACATATGGGACTCCGTCTCCTTGTTGGCTTTTTGGGGGACTTCGTGGATCTGGGCATAACAAATTTAAGATGAAAGAGCTAGCTAGGAATACTTCTAATCTATTGGTCAAACGGTGTTGTAATTACTATAGTTTTGTGTGGTTATTCAGGTCTGGACGGCTGGGAAACGAACGTGCAGTCTCTGGTTACAAAAAATTTTGGTCCTAGTTTTAGGGTGTGTCACCGGGCACCGCTGGCACCTACGTTGTCAGGTTTCCAGGGTCAGTGGCTCGAGATTTCCAGATGCTGCTTGTAAAAGTTCCCCAGCGGAGACCAGCTCTATGGTTTTGTTTTTTAATGGCCTTTCCTCCATAGTGAGCACAGTTGTTCATCTGTTAAGCTTTCCCACACTGCCATTTTGTGTCCCAGCTTAGCCCACATTACTTAAAAAAAGCATGGAAGAGAAGATTCCATTGGCACTGATGTCACAAAACCAGGGAAAGGAAGAGCAGGAATGTCTCCGCTGACTCACTGGAGAAGTCATGTCTGTTTGGTCGTTTAGTCCGAGAAGGGGTGTTTGGACCCCTCCTCCTCCAAGATATATTTAGGTTTGCACACATTACTGCTTGATCAACCAGTCACAGCCTTGCCGCTTAGCACCTTGCAGACATTAAGACATGTACTTTGGCTCAATCATGGCCTTGTGTCTTAGCACCAGTGGCCAGAAGGTGCTTCCCTAGGGGAAAGTGCCCCACTTTGACTAAGGTGAAATGGTTCATTTGGACTAATATGCCACCAAATCTTTCACAAAACTGTTTCCAGCATGTGTCTTAAGTATTCAGGTCATCTGAAATCTTTATTGTAGATGTCTCAAAGCATCCATGGGGTGTTCAAAACGGCTGGTGCTGGCACAGGGTCGTCAGGCTGTGTCTGACTGACCATTGGCTCAGAGCAACTGTGGTAGCACAGGAGTGTTCAATAGCTGCTAATTACACAGTTAATTTATTCCGTCCCAGTGTCTTTGATTATCTTTGGGAAAACGATTATCAGAAAAAGGTGTTCACGATATAAACTAAAAAAAAAACATATGGACAGTAACAGTAATGAAGCACATTTATTTTAGCAGTGACGTAACAGTGGTTTAAATCTGCTAGACACCCCCCCCCCCACACACACACACAAAGACAGGGTCCTTTGCATCTGTCTCAAATGCCCAATGCTGCAGCAACTCACCTGGGATTTCCTGTAACTTAGCCAAGGATGAAGAAGAGTGAGCTTCAGATTGTGGAACAGGGAAGAAGTGGAAGTCTGAAACCGAAGCTCAGACTCTTAGATGTGTATAACGAACAGCAACATTGAAACAAATTATGTCAACTCCAAGTAAGTTACTTTTCTGAGCTCTTTTGGAACCTTGGATGATTTTAGTGTGGCAGGCGCTTACAAGCCATCAACAGTGGCTGAGGACATCTGAGGGTTTTCACTGTGATCTGCTCACCTGCCTGGGAAGAGTGGCAGCGTCAACCACACTGAAACTAGGCGTTAAAAAACATTCAGCATAGGTGCAGCCTGAAGCAATCTCCTTTTCACTTACAAGAGCTTGGTGACCAAGTACCTTATCTTTTTAAATTTTGTTTTATCTTCCAACGTTATTTCATCTGAGATACTGTTTTCTTTGGGTCCGGAACAGTAAACGTGCAATGCTTTGGGTTTCCTTGGAGAGAATACAGAGGAAATCCCTCCATTTCTAGACAGGAAGAGGACTGCCAGCACAGGACTGCAGGGCTATTTGGTTCTCTTTCTTTTAGGCTGGCGGCACACTGGCAGCAGGCCCCAGGAGGGGACGTCCTATGGCTCTCCATCTCCACTGCATAAGCTTCAGAAGAATCTGCCCTTCGCTAAACAGCCAGGTCCTGAAAGCTTGGCATCCTGGGATAGCTTGACACGGGTATTCAGCTTCCATATTCTGGGGGAGGACTTTGCCGCACGTGGAACAAGCCAAGCTGCTTTTGGAAGCACACCTACAGGGTGAGAAGTCAGAGCATGCCTAACTGTTTTACATATCATTGCAAACGTAGGCACCTCTTGTGGCCCGTGGCAAACTTAGACACCTCTTGTGCCTGCTGTGCTGTTATTCTTCAAATGGTGCTGGGGAGAGATGGAACCCAGGGCTTCTCGTACACGTTCTATCACTGAGCTATGCCTGCAGCCTCAGCTATATTCAGCTATATTGTTTTTTTCAGTTTAAAAAAATCTTCATATTGAACCAAACCTTTAACAAATACATCTTTATTTTCTTCAATAGTGCAAGCACGCCGTTCAAGTGCTTGAAATGTCAACAGCAACGCAACCACTGTGATCATACAGCTCGAAGGGGGCCGTGGCTGTGGGTACGTGTGCAAGGTACGTGTGCAAGGTACGTGTGCAAGGCAGTGGGTTTCGTCACTAGCGTTTCACAGACACGTGAAAGGCTCTCTGAGCACACGTGTTTCTGGATCATCCACCCCCGTCTCTTTTTCCTATGCGAAGACTGTTCTCAATGACCTCCTGGATGTGACTCGCGAGGGAAAAAAAAGTCCTTTCACGTCAAATTCCTGTAGCTTTTTGGAGGCCTCCGGAATTTCATATGAGGTGTCAAGTTTAGCTGACCATAAACTTTTCACTGGAGCAGAAATAGCCTGGAGGGGAAATGTCGTGCTGTGAGCTGGCATGCTGCAGGAGGAGTGACTGTGGTCAGCCGAGGGTCTTCTGTGGGTACCGTGCTCTTTGTGGGTGTACTTTCCTCTTAGGCGCAGGGAACACACAACTTTGCCTCGAGTTTATGCGGCTGCTTAGGCAAGTGCTAGCACCGATCAACATTTGAGTGAGCCTTTCTATTCACAGTGCTGAGACCAGTGTTTCATCTTTCTTGATCTTCTCTAAGCTATTACTCCTAGTGGATTTAGTACACTTACAGGGTAATTAGAGGGAAAGTAGCAATTTATTATTAATTTTATCATTTTAAAATTGAAATATTATGTCTCTGACTTACTTCCTTATTTTGTGCAGTTTGGACTGAACCCAGGGCCTCATGCATGGTAGGCAAGCGCTCTGTCATTGATGTCCACTCCAAACCCCATCCCTGAGTTGTCTTACAAGCTATTCTATGGGTACATCTTACCTTAGGCCTAGCCTACAAATACATATTGATTTTGTAGTCAGTGTAAGTTGATTTTGGGAATGGCCCTTAAAATTGCTGGTCCTGCGTTTTGCCCTTTTGGGTGTTCCCATACAGCCATGGCCTGTGGCCTTTCCTCAGAGTCTGCCTGGTTGAGGTCAAGACTTCAGTAAGCCCAGAATCCTGCTTTCCACGCTGTGTAGGCACCAGGGCATGATGATCAGTGAATTTAAAAGCCAGGAAGTAAAAGGGTAAAGGAACAGCGATGGCATGGGCCGTGAGTGGTCTGTGGAGCTTAGTGTAGGAGACAGACATTCCCAAGGCATGGTGTCTATCCAAAGACCAAGGTGGCTGGGAGGGTTGGGGGATGGGCAGAGTTTTGTGTGGAGTAGGCACAGCCTGGGGTCACCTCCTTTAGGTCAATGATTCCTTGAGTTGCCCTGTAGCCATTCTCAAGGAAGGGCTGACTTTTCAGCACTTGTCCCTGGGGAGCTGACCTGAGGGAACTCACCAGGAATGAGGCCCAGTCGCTGACTCACAGACACTGGGCCTCTCAGAATTGAGTCTGGGGGGAGCATTAGCTTTGTTCACCCAAATGTGAAGCAACTACTGATGTGGCTGCATAGAACCTCCCTTGAGCTCTCGGGGAAGTGGACACAGCCACGCTAGCAGAGAGTAGCAGCTGCTGCTGCTGGGATTCTCAGCAGCTGAAGAGGAGCTATGGACCGTGAATTTGTCCAGAGCCGATCAGCAGCACAAACCAGGAGATAATTCTAAGTAACTTGGCTCTTTTCCAATCGACTTCAAACATTCTCTTTACGGGTCTTCAAAATTGAGCAAGGCTGATTCAGATACCACTGTTTACCTGACCTAGTAGAGGAGTGAGTCTAACGGCCTTTGCTGTTTTTAAAAGACAGGGAACTGATGCCATAGCCTTTCAACTCTAAGATTATTGTACTCGAGACCTGGAATAGGAATTTCTGGTCTGATCTGAGGCAATCTGCCGAGGAACCTGTGCCACACGGGAAAGGACAGCTTGGGAGGCCTGCTGTACCAGGGTCTAGACTGTATCCCGCATGTAAGTTCTCAGGTCTATGTCTTCCTGTCTAGAAAGGGACGTTTTGTTCTATTCCAGGCTCTACAAGGGGCAGTGAGGAGGGTGTGGTGACAGAGCCCAGGTAGAACATGATCTTCCTCTACGTGCAGGTGATAGACCACAGCTCTAGCCCAAGTTCAGTGACTCTTCCAACATTGTCCAGGATGTAGTAGTAGTAGTAGTAGTAGTAGTATACATTGGACCAGCACAGCCATGCAATTAATGTTGTTACAAGAGCTTAGCAAAGAGTGCAGTTGGTTCTCTTTTCTGTTTTACAGACTGGTTCCTAGAAGTGAAAAATCAAGCCCTCATGGGGCTGGAGAGATGTCTCAGAACCAAAAAAAAAAAAGAAGAGAACCAAAGTAGTATGATCAAGTTTTCCCATTTGCCATAGTGAGATCTGTCTTTCCCAAAGGAAAAGTGTGTTTTGTCTGCCTGGTTTTGTCTGTATACACATATGCTGGATACAGCTATACTAAAATTAAAGTTAAGTCAATTTCTTAAACATAACAAAAAAAATTGAACAATCACTGTAAATTCTGCAGCTACTCGGTTTAACTTGGGTGTTTGGTCTTTGGGGCTGAAGGCATGGTTTCCCTGTACTCAGTGAGGTGATGTTGGGTGGCACTCCTAGAGGGCTGGATGATCCTGTGTACTGCTGGCTTGTTGCTCACTGCTTCCTTTGCAAATTGTATGACTGATTATTTCTGATCTCGCCTTGTTTTGGTTCTCTGAGGCTCATCTAAATGGGAATACCAGCATTTAGGAATTTTCTCATAAGGCAGTGTCTTAGTCGCTGTCCTATTGCTGTGAAGAGATACCATGACTACCGGAAGCCTTATAAAAGAAAGAGGTTTACTGGGGCTTGCTTACAGTTTCAGAGATAAGTCCATGATCATCATGTTGGAGAGCACGGCTGCATGTAGGCAAACGTGGTGCTGGAGAAGTAGCTGAGGGTTCTACATCCTGTTCTGCAGGTAGCAGGAAGAGAGAACCACTGGGCTGGACTCAGGCTTTTGAAACTTTAAAGTCCAGCCCTAGTGACACACTTCCTTCAATAAGGCCATACTTCCTAACCCTTATTATCTTTTCTGATAGTTCCACCCCCTGGCGACTCAGCATTCAAATGTATGAGCTGACAAGGTGGGGGTGGGGCTCATGCTCCTTCAGACCCCCACAGGCAGTTTTCAGTAGAAAGTGCTCTCTGTGGTGCCAGGACTTTCCCAGGACAGCCCGTCCTAAGAGCAGCCATTCAAACCCTCTCTGTAAAATGAATACAGTCCTCAGAGCAAGGCTCAGAGAGTTGCCAAAAAGTACCTCAGCCTTTCTGTTGGTGGAAACAAGGTGCATTTACATAGAAACAAAGCTCCTATAACTTTTCTTCTGGAATTTCCCAGGCAAGTATTTCCACCAGAGCTGGGAACCTTAGCTGCAGACAGCTGGGTCCTGGCTATTTGGCATTGCCATTGCTATGGCTTCCAACTTCTAACTTTGACATCCTTTTGTGCCTCCATTTATTCCATAGCTCTCCTTGACAATAAGGCCCCTCTACCTTTGAAGCTTCCTGGCTGCTAGGGCTGCAGAGAGCATGTGTCTTACACTGGTGACAGCAGAAAAGAGAAACCACACCACATGGCCTCTGCTTTGAATCCCTAACCTGCTCCCATCCTGTGATCCTACCCGCCAGGGTTCCCTAGTCTTGGATCACAGACTCAAGTCCCACTTCTGCCTTCTTTGCTTTAGATCCAGGTCTACCAGCACGCCCCTGCTCAGCCACCCCCACCTCACACCACAAGGGCCCCACTAGTGGCTGACTCCCAGACCAGCGCAGGCAGCCAGCCTCCACCTGCCGCCGCCCCCTCCCCTTCGCTGGCGCCAGCCACTGGATGGGTCTTGCACTTTGATTATTTGTGTTAACAGTTAATTTAGCACAGCGGCCACGTGTGCCAAAGCTGCCTTTACTTCCTCCTGGCTCCGAACAAATGGCACTTTTACGAGACCCTTTCAAGGCAACTCCCAGGCTGTCTCCCCAGTTTGCAGCCTGTACCTTTCCTGGGACGGACCCCATTTTTCTGCCCTCGATCTTCCATCAGGCACCCCCTTTCCACCAGCCACAACACTTTTGTGATCTTCCATCTTTCCCACATTAGCAGGAAAGGAGCTGTTTATGTCAGCTCTGCTCGCCTAGCGCCCTAATGGAGATTTATGGAGCCGTCATGTTTTCTTATGAGCTGGGTGAGCATACCCCTGGGGACCAGGAATCTTGGCTTTGGCGTCCTGCATACCAGCAGCTACAGTGGCAGGATTACTTTGGGGACTTTTAAAAAAATATTATTCCAATAAAATGTCACATACAAGAAAATTTCTTAGCTTTTCAACAAAATTTGCCTGTATCTTTTTTCTTTCTCTTCCCCCCCTTCTCAATAATGCCCCAGGTGCATTTTAATTCAATCAAGGTGATAGTCAAAATTAGCAATCACAGCATGGCCTCTATCCTAATTTGTTTTTTCTTTCTTCATTAGCAGACTGCTAGAGAGATGTGTAAATAGCTTTGGTACTAAGCTTGAATTCTAAGAAGAATATCAAAATTGCCCATCTCATAAACAAAGGACAGCCTGGTGCTTCAGCATTTTACTTCCTCGGCCTCTGTAACAAGAGTACTTTTGGACTGACACTGCCCCAGACATCATGCCGTTGTCTTTGGGCTTGGATGGAGTCAGCCCAGGGTCTTCTCTTCATTCTGCGGGGAGGAGGAAAGGTGTGCAGGCAAGGCATTTGTACTTGGTGGGGTTCTTCTGCATCCTGGCTCTTCTTTCCTTTCAGAGAACGGTGCTCAGCTTGCTGATGGTGCTCAAGCTTTTGCTTGGTGGTAGCACAGAAACCCAGTGGCTGTTGATGGGGCCTTGAGCAGGGTTTTCTCATATCTCAGAGGTGAGCTCAAGCTTCAGCCAGCAGGATTCACTCACAGGCTTGGTGGTCTATAGGATTGTAATCCACCTCACGGTTTCTGTGAAGCCTGAGCTTCCAATCTGCGGTTGCATCAGCTCAGAGTCTTCCGAACCATTAACCGTTCTTGATCATCCCAGATTCCTGTGTGTTGTGGAATCTCCTCTCATTCCTGCATGGCGGGTTTTGTTCTTAAAGATTTAATAGCTGGGCAGCTGCGCGTAGCTGCGCGGAGATCTGCGGAACACGTGCGACCAGAGCGGCGGGTGAACAGGCGGTGCAGCGGTGGGTTAACCGCACAGACACAGAAAATAGACATAAAGCTTTATTAAAGGAAAGAGGGAGAGAGGGGGAGAGGGAGAAAGAGAGAAGAAGAGAGAGAGAGAGAAAGAGAGAGAGGGGGCGCGTGTGCACACGCAAAAGGGGGACAGTGAGAAGAGAGAGACAGAGAGAGAGGGAAAAGATTCAGGATGACTCCAAGAGACCAGAGGTCACTGGGAGTGGGCATGGAAAGGGGCGTGGACCAAAAGAATAACAGCGGGAGGCTGACTACTTCAGCTCTTGAGCAAGGGTCACTGTTGATGGAAGCTCCGAGGAGGATGCAGAAAGCACACTCAATGTTGGACAGCCTTGTGCACAGAATCTACGTTTTTTGAAGCCTTGCCCTTTCTTGGACCACTTAGGAATTCAAGGCTAGCGCCCCAGCAGTAGGTTCAGTTTTCGACGGGGAAATGTTAATTCTTGTCTTAAACTGAATGTGTCTTGGCTGATCTCAAACCATGAAGGTGCGTGTTTCTATATAAAGGGGTAATTGTGTGCTCTAACCCATACTCACGTGTTGTGATTCCTAACTAGGGTTATGGACATGGTCTTCAGCTAAATGGCCAAGGCCTTACCTCGATTCCCACTACGTTCCTGGAATACTAGACGTTGAGAACGCAGGTCTCTGTCACTAGAACCCCACCCTGCCACCTCTTTTATCTTCGGGATGCGGATAGAGCTATACCTCTTTATCTCCAACAACTGCCTTCTTATAGATAGACTCTAAGTTTGCATGTTATGTGTCAAGATTTAGGGCCACATTTCTAATGAAGTTAGACATTTATAAACGGTTGAATGCCCATCGTCATAAATTCCACACATTTACTTGTTTTTTTTGAAGCGTTGAGAGCCTTGTAGACTATGCTCCTCTTGCCATAGGCTAGTGAGACACTCACTGGACATAGTGAGACACCGAACAGTAAGATCCGTGCCAGTATGGAGGGATCAGCGCATCATTGCAGGTCCAGCACATCTGTGTGCCTTGGCTGCTGGGAGCTAAGGCGGTGGCCAACTCCATTTTGTCTGATGTCTGGTGTTTCCTCAAGGCTTACTGGTCGTCTCTTTACAGGTCTTTTCTAGCCACGCTCACCCTTCTTCCTCTCTTCACTGTGCTCCAGCGGCGTGATGGCTATGAACTCCGAATGACCTCTATTTTCCTACTTTATCCCTTACCCTGCAAATGGGACCCATTCTCCACCCGCAAGTGTAGGTCAGGTCGATTCAGTTACTCCCTGGGAGATGTCCCGTGTGCCAGACACCAGGAGACAGAGTGAAAGACACAGATCTTTCCATCTACATAGACGAGAACGGCCCCGAGAAAGAGGATTCCGTGTGGCAACTGCTAAGACAACGATATGGGTCTCATCACTTGCAGTGCAGAGTTAACCTTCCTCCTTCTCTCCCCCAAGCTTCCTCTTTCTTTTAACTAAATGTCCAAAGTTCTTGATAATCTGGACCTAGCTTGACTTCCTAGCACGTCTCCCTTCAGTCTGCTTCCTGTCCTCCTGTCCACACTGTAGCAACATTGCATTAAATGCCTCATTAGGTACCCCCCCCCCCCCACATTTCCTGCAGATCTGTTTCTGCCTCCGCTTTTTGTCTTTGTCTGCAGTTCCCCCCGTTACGTTTACCATCAGTTAAAATTCTCTTTATTGTCTAAACCCATTAGAGTCCACGCTCTCCAAGAAGCCTTTATTTATCCTGATATCCACAGATAAGCGTAGCTATATCATTCCTCATTAAAGAAACTTTTCTTTGAAGCATATGGAGATGACTACAGGAAACCACAACTGGTCAAGATGCAGAGGAGACTTGATTATGGAGTGCCTAGCCTAGGTGAATGTACCTAAAACAGGACTCCCACACCTAAAGCTCAGGTATATGGAACAAGGGACAGAAAGGTTACAAGACTAGGAGGACCCAAGAAATCTACTGTGAGAGTGTGTCTCCTAGAAAAGACAGGGAAGTTTCACCCAGGATACCTAAACTATAAGACTACCTAAGTAAGACCTAAAGAAGTACAACACCAAAAGACACGCTATCAGGGAAAGGGGAAACTTCACAGGGCCCTATCCATAAACAAAGAAATATAGACCATTAAGGAATTGAGGAGAAATTGTATTTCCCAAGACTAACCCCCTAATTGGCTATCCAATACTAAGTGGTCAACGTTGAAACCATTTACAAACAAGTAACACTAAACAGATTGAGCAGGTTATGTTTATATAGCTTTATATTTGTGTTTGTAAAAATAATAATTGAAGAAAAATAGACAGTGACTTTGAGAGGGAGTGGAGGGAGGACATGGGAGGGGTTGGGAGGAGAAAGGGGGGAAGGGTAAATGATGCAATTATATTTTAATTTAATAATTAAAAATAAAGTAATTTTAAAAAGACAGCATACTTGACCTAGAGGGTTTGGAGCTCATGAATGGCACATGAAGGATTTCTTTCAGGATCCCTTTGAATCCCAAATTCATTATATTTATATGAAGTGGTATTGTGTTTGCAGAAACATCCACACTTCCTCTAGCATACTTTAAATTATCTTTAGGTTGATTGTAACATCTAAGGGATTATAAACACTATGGAAACAGTTATTAAGCAACATTGTTTAGGGGATAATGACAAGGCAAAAATGTATACAAGTTCAGTATAGACAGTTCCTTTTTGAATATTTTAGACTCCCGCTTGGTTAAATCTGAAGTTGCCAAATTGTAGATACAGGCGATATACCATACAGGTGCGAAGCTAGCCATTAAAAACAACATTGTGGAATTATAGGAAAAGAATTAGTGTCATAACTATCATCAATGATAGCGTGCACCTCATGAGAAGCTTCTAGTAACTTAGTTTTGTACCTGGAGAAACACCGAGCCTTGGGCTTCATGCTCTCCCTAGAGAAGATGCTCCATATCTTTCCCAGAAGTTTTTAATGTGCTTTTCATTGGCTTGGATAGTATTTTGTTGATTGGTAGAACTGGCAGCATAGAGGAATGACATTAAGCAGGTCATGGTTTAGATACCACAGAAATGACAACTATTTCATTGTCACATCTAAGTCACACCAACCTGATTTCCCAGCCTCTTGTCACTGTGAATGGTAAGCCATTTGAAGGATATGCTCTAGCACTCCATTTTATGGCACATGGTTTAAGTGATTCCCTGCTAGGGGAAAGCCGGATGGAGATGCTTGTTCTAAGACCCAGAATGATGATTTTTTTTGACTGCTTTATTTCTACCTTGTCAGGCTTGTGCCTCCAGTTCTAGGTGTTCTGTGAATCGATGCTCTTTTACCTTTGAACCATAAATATCTAGACAAAGCTGTGATTGCAGACATAGCAAATTGAGAGAAAGGAAGGAACTTTTGAATGATGGCCAAGGAGAGAATAGAGAAAAACATTTGCATCTCATAGGGGATGTTATGGTTTGGATCTTAATTGTCTTCTAAAGACTTATACTAAAGGCTTGGTCCTCAGCCTGTGGCACTGTTGGGAGATGGTGGAACCTTCAGGAGACAAGGCCCTGGGTGGGAGGGAGGTTGCATCATTAAGGGTGTTCCCTACATAGGGACATTGAGACACTGGTCTCTTTCACTCTCTTTTTTGATTTCTTGCAGTTCCAATGTCACATGCTAATGTAGATGACATTCTATGACATCCAGACCCAAAGTAATATGGCCAAACAGTCCTAGACTGAACCTTCCGAAACTGGGAAGTTAAACAAGTTTTTCTCCTTTCTAAAGTTGAGCTAGGCGGTGGTGGTGCACGCCTTTAATCCCAGCACTTGGGAGGCAGAGGCAGGTGGATCTCTGTGAGTTCGAGACCAGCCTGGTCTACAAGAGCTAGCTCCAGGACAGGCTCTAAAGCTGCAGAGAAACCCTGTCTCGAAAAACCAAAAAAAAAAAAAAAAAAAAAACCAAAGTTGATTTTCTTATAAGAGTTTTGCCACAGCAAAGGCAGGCTGTCTAACACAACGTACCTATAAATACTTTTGTCCTCAACCCTGTCCATTAGGACAACCAGAGGGTAAATGCTAACAGCCTCTGAGTGGTCAGGGGAAGACTGTGAGAGTGGTGAGCCTGGGTTTTTAGGAGCTGTGCAGCTCCCACCCCATACTTGGGAGGTAGGGACCCTGAAACCCACAAGGATGAGGCAGTCTTCCCTATGCTAGCAACTTTCACTTGGGTTGAGCAGCCTTTCTGATTCTGTTGGGCTAATAGAAGCCATGGCTCAGAGGTCTGATCTTGTTTCAGACCTCTTGTATCACTGAGCCAGTTACACAGACATGCTTGATACACGCTGAACTTAGCAGACTTGAGATAAGGCTACATTGGCCATAAAGAAATACGAGGTACTTCAGACACTGTCCCAGAGGCTACACTGTTGCCACTCTGCCTGGTAATAATCCATTGAAAATGTATCATTGTGCTTATCTGAACACAAACAGAAGGAGATTATAGTGGAGGAAATACCATGTGACCACACAGTCAGTTAGATTTATAGACTTGTGGCCAGTAGAGCCATCGGTATGAGAGCCAGTGGAGGCTTTCAATGGACAGACCCCCACCCTCTCCTGCGGTTATGTTTTGCTTTTCTGGATATTATCTTGTACTTTCTTGGTTTGAATGAAAGTTTCTTCCAATTGGTTTAAATTCAAATGCCGGACTCCAGTTGAGGCCAGTAATTATGCAGAAAGCCATCATTAAGCAGGAATTCAAGTCTACGACCACACTAGTAGTTGGGACTACTGCTGCCTTGGATAGGCAGAGTGAAGGCCTGAATTCCTACCAAAAGGGAACGGTCAGAGGATTTCTACAAGTTTTTCTCTTTCTTAAGTTACGAAATGGTATTGTTTTAATAACTTTCTAGCTTAGCTCCAAACATGGTTAGAATTATAGTTCACGGGGAGTTCTGTCTAATCTAGTTGCAATACTACATTTAATGCTTATATTATGTACACATCTATGTATCTGTGTGTGTATTTAATAGAAAAAAACCTGCACTCCTGAACACTGTGCTGGGTCGCACAAGAAGGGTCTCTGGAACAGCTCTGCATTAGGTGCTATGATTCCATCAAAGGATTTAAGATGCTTTGGGTCTTCAAAATACAATTACAGTTTTGAGGTTTTCCCACTCCTGTCTGTCCCTTACTTAAGCTAAGAACCACTGTGTAGAATTTTGAAGTTTATAAACGCATTGAATCAGTTACCTATCTGTTGATTTAGTTTTCTGTCCTGCCCGGTTCCCGCAGTCATTAAGTCCCCAAGTGGTGCCCAATGTGGGGCGCCAATTGATTGCGTAAGTCACAAAACAATCCCACACCAGTTCAGAATTATGGATAATAAAAAGGTTATTTGTTTAAGGGGAAAACTTACAGATCACCGTCCTAGACAACAGTCCTCTGAACAAGAACAGAGTCTAGCAGCTTGAAGTGGGAGCCGGAAGCAAGAGAGGGAGCACACGGTTACTGCTGCTTTTTACGTATAAGAGACCACACCCAAGTGGGCTGATACCTTAAAGGCTATTGGCTGAAGGGAGCAGAACGTGTTCCCACAGCACCTATTCTTGACCTTCAAAGTAAAATGAAAATCTTGGCAAATGCCTGACGTTGCAGACAGGAGAGGAAGCAGAAGCCCATGGAGGCCCATGGTCAGTGGAAAAAGATGAGAGCCACCTCACGGGGCCCTAGATACAGGCCTAACACATGGGGGCCTCTGGCCTCTGCGAGCTGGTCACACACAGCCTTGACCTATGGTGGCACTCTGCAGGAGACCTCATGGTCAACACTTAAGTGTTAAGCAGAATTAAAAGCTTTTCCTCCAGACTATTTCTTTGTAGCGGAAGCCTTGTTGCCTCTTGTTAGAACTGCATAAGACTGAGCTGAGTTTCCTTCCTAGATGTAATTTCAACCCTGGAAATGTGTGTCACAGAGCATTTGGGCGAGCTTGTTACATTCCATTGGGATCTGCGGAGACTCTCCTCTCACCTAAAGGAAACATGCTGGAGCTTCTGGGCCCTTGCCTGCTCAGAGCTCTCAGGCCCAGCTCCTGCAGCCACCACAGGCCTCCGGCAACAAGCTGTGCAGAGTCCTCGGACAATCCTGATGCTTCTCTTCGTTTTGCCTAGTGTGAATAAAACATCCTCATGTTTCCCTTGGCAGGGAAACCTCTCCTACTCAGCTCTCTAGGCCGCTCTGGCTGCTGGGCATTGCGCATGCCACCCAGTGCACACGTTTGGCAGTTTGCCCATTGCTGGCTTTAGGGGTATCAGGACTTACCTGCATTAGGGGAGCACTGTTCTCAGATTCCACCAGCACCTCGAGGCATACCCAGACCCCCCCCCCCACACACACACATATTGCTTCAGAATACATTTCATCCTCACAGACTTCTTTCTTGTCAAGTGGAGACAGCCTCTCCCTTTCCAAACAAGGCAAGCGATGCATGGAGAGGCTGGAGGGCCTGAGCAAGACGTCTTACACAAAAGCAGAGCAGGCAGGATTAAATACAGGGCTCCATGGAGATACAGAGTGCTCCTTCTGAAGTCTTCTGCCTCTCGCGGACAAGGAAAGGCAGCGCGGTGAACAACACCGCAAGGTCTGCCCTGCCACGTAAGGTCTCTTCCTAAAGGTCTCTCCGCCTGCATCGTGCATCACTGCCGTTCACAGTCATGATCAGAACTTCAGTCGATTTAGTGAACAATAATCTAAAAATCAGAAAAATCGGGAGCAAGATGAGAGTCTGAGAAAGAGGCCAAGGTGGCACCTGACAACTGATGAGCCGTTCTGTCTCCGCAGGACGTCAGATGGCCGAAGGCGGGGGGGGGGGGGGGGGGGGGGGGGGGGGGGGGGGGGGGGATAGCAGGATGCCTTCTCCTTTGTGTAGGAGCGCACAGAGGACACTCCCTTTTCCACCCAGCTACACACAGGCACACTCAGACTCATGTGACCTCACTCCTGTGGGGAGAGTGCCCCACTCTCCCAGCCAACGGCAAAACTCTGGCTTACTGAAGAAATATGATCTCGGTTATGGCACTGCTAACTGGCCCACGACCGTAGAACCTTGCCCCTGCTGGTTGTGTCCCTTCGTCATACCCAAATAAGTGACCGAGGAAGGACTGAGCAGTTACAATGAAGAGCTGACCTCATTGCGATGTAGGAAGAAAAGGTTCAATTCGCTACAGAAAAGGCAAACGAGGGAGGAGAAACAGCCGTCACAAATCTTGCCCCTCCCCCAACACGCATGAACCGTCGCCTGTGTGAGGGCTCCTTCCTGATACAGGCAGAGCTGTTGAGAATGGGAACACCAGCCACAGTAGTGAAGTCATGCGACTGCTATGCCTCCAAAGGCCACAGGAATTGTGGAAAGATTTATGTAAATATCTCATGCATTCTTGTGATCTAAGGTTTATGGAAATGAAAACCACAGAGTAAAAGCCTATGCCACATTTATTCCTCCATCTTCCTCTCTCTGCTTCAGAGTAAGCTTTCAGAGCATTCTCTGTACTAGGCAATAAAATCAATTGTTTCATGTTTTATCACCAGGAAGACATGCACCAAAATGTGTAGCAAAAATGGACCTAACAAGACCCACTTTGGGAGGAAATGGAAGGGACATTACTGTGTATTCCATAACTCGGCGCGGAGCCTGAAGCATATAGGCGAGAGTGGGAGCAATGTTACTAATGTCCCGTGAGCTTTGGGCTTTCTTCCTTAGCTTCTTAATTTTGTGGAGGATATGAAGTGGGATGTGTCACACGCAGAGCCTTGCTCAGATATTCAACTTGTTGACGCATCCTTGGAATCAAGTTTAAAGAAGCCTCAGAGGAACACATGGTTTCCCATGGAGGCCCCACCCAGGGCATGCCCTTCTCCCGGCTCCAGCATCAGGCCTTCTGGAGTCTCGGGCCTGGCAGTGAGGGGGCCGTTCTGGAAAGGGGCAGCCGATGCTGTGGGAACTCTTCAGCTCCTTCCTTTGCACTGCATGGCAGGGAAGTCAGGGCCATGAGAAAACATTTCCACCCTAAGCTGATGTTCCTGTGTGTGACGCTAAAGTTTTCAATGACTTTGTGTCCTAGTTTCTTTCTTTTTTTTAACCCGCCCTCCACTTCCCCGGCCACATTACAGTTATACATGCTACCCATATAGTGAATGGACTTTACTCAAAGGAGTACCCAGCAGGAAATTGCCTCATTTAAAAAAAAAAAAAAAAAAGCAAATTTTCCTTTATTGTCTTTGAATGAAATCTTCTCCATATCCTACAGCTTCACTGTTTCAGGTACTAAAGGTCTGTCTGGAATTAAATAAAATCTTTAATCACTTGCCCGAAGGAAAGTGTTTCCTGCCCCTGCTCCCTTTCAGCTCCGCGTCAGCACTGAGGAGAACATTCCTTTTAAATCTTTTGTTTCTGTTCTGCAGTTACTTTCTGCCGGGGAAGGAGGGGGCTCATTTTCTGATGAAGCTATTATCTGACATCAGCGACTCCCTAGAGACTCTGAGGCCTGCTTTTCCTAACATATGTGCGCTCTCTCTCTCTCTCTCTCTCTCTCTCTCTCTCTCTCTCTCTCTCTCTCTCTCTTTTTTTTTTTGGAAAACATCCATTTCAGAAGGACACACTTGAACATATCACACGACAGATAACTTTGACGGAGTCTTGACTTCTCCGTGGACATGAGCACTGTAGAATCTTGCACATGGGGATGTGAACCACTCTCTGCCTCCTCAGTAGAAACACAGCTCCCCTCTATCCTAGTCTCCTTGTGCTGCCGTTGGAGAGGCCTATGTAGTCCCTTGCAATTAGGTCT
This sequence comes from Arvicola amphibius, assembly GCF_903992535.2. Taxonomy (NCBI): domain Eukaryota; kingdom Metazoa; phylum Chordata; class Mammalia; order Rodentia; family Cricetidae; genus Arvicola; species Arvicola amphibius. The sequence continues at coordinate 113,209,656 of NC_052056.1, read as the reverse complement.
TCCGTTGGGAAACATAAACACCCAGTCTGCAGGGTCTCATTGATAGGCCCTGCCCAGTGCCACTAAGCAAGTGTAACGTCTTCACTTGGCTTGAATACCATAACACCTCACTCCCCATTGATCCAAAAAGTTCCCTTCTATGGAAAAATTTATCAAATGGCAGAGCTGTCATAGGAAGTCTATGGGTGAGTCAAATAAAGAAATAGAGTTGTGAGAACATGCAAAAATAGTCAAAAGTGTTCAGTGATCAAAAGAATGCTGAACTAAGGGAAAGATTAAAAGTAGAAGGAAATCTTTCCTGACATTTTTATTTGTTTCCATCCCCACCCCCGAGCTTGCTGGCGATCTGAAAAACGTTCTCAGAAGAGAACTCTAGCCTACGATTCCACGATCTGAAATGAAGATTGCTGCAAGTGTTGTAAGTCTCTGAAGAACTGATACGAGGTGTCTCTGTCTGCTTAGACTAGCCCCGAAATGACTCAGGGTGAAGAAATAGTAGGGATTGCTCAAAAAACACTCAGTGATCTACAGCCTCTTGGCAGAAGACAACAGTTGAGACATCCAACTGACCACATAAATCTGAGGAAGGAAATCTGGTTATCATTTCTTTGTGAAATTAGAAAAGTCAGAAGCACTGCAATTCCTTGGGAAAGTTGGAGAGCAATCGCCACGCTCCGGGGAGAACACATGCATGCATGGAGAAGATCTAAGATGACTCATGGCGTCACTGCAGAGAGCTTCAAAGCCCAAGCAAGCCCAAGATGAAGAATATAAGAATTGCAAACATTGGCTAAATGAAGATGTGCCCTCAATACAGGATTGATTGTCAAACATAGGCAAGGGGCTACTTGTTTGATCTTTTAAAAATTCTGGTGCTTAAGGAACGTTCTATCAAGATATTGGCTATGAAGAAAGCACTTTTATACAAAACAAAGATTCCTATACTTGCATTTTTTTTTTTTTTTGCTGTGAGTGACAAAAAAATACTTAAGGAAAGCATACCAGCTTAAGGAAAGACTTCTTTTTGGCTTTTGTTTTGATGTTTTAGTCTATGGTTACTTAGACCTTTAGATCTAAAGTGAGGCCCAGTGTCATGGGGGGATAGCTAAAGATATCAAGGAAACAGAAATATTATTTTGATAATTAACACATTATGATATCCAGATGTCTTTCTTTCAGCCAGAAGTGTTTTACACACCCAATTCTCTAATGATAAAGGGAACAAAAAAGTTACACAAGGAATCTGCTAATATAGGAAGTGCAATAGATTGCAAATAGATTTAATTCAAAGAAATCTGTGGTTGTTTACAATATATAATTGTCGACAGCTAAAGACAAAGACAATATTGAAGACAGAGGGAACACCTCATCACGTCTGCTGGCTCGTGGACAACTATAAAAAGAGCGGAATTGAGTCACTGGAGGTCATGTGGATGGCAGTGGGATGACATGTGTGGTATTTGATTGTCAACTTGACAAGATCTAGAACTCCTAGGAGACAGACATAGCTGGGCATGTGTGTGAGGGAGCATCTACATTTGGTTGAGATGGAATGATTCTTCATAACTGTGGGCAACACCATTCCATGGGGTTGAGTCCTGGGCTGAATAAAAGGAGAAAAGAGCTGAAAGCTAGCACTCAATGGCTGTCTTTATTACTTGACTGAGGGAGCAATGTGACCAGAGTCTCCCCCAAGTTCCTCTGCCCTGATTTCCTCACCATCGTGGGACTGTATCCCCTTAAACTATAAAATGAGTGGATGTTTCCTCTCTTAGATTGTTTATGTTAAAGTACTTTTATTCTTACAACAGTGGGCCTGGGGTAGTAACTAGTAAATAAAATTGTTATCAAGAAGTATGAGTCTTAGACTTTGAACTGGTTTGTGGGAGGGACCTCAGAGAGCTCACAGCTGTGGACGACAAAGCCAGACAGGGCTGCCAGTAAAGTTTAGTGGACCATTCTGGTGGGAACTTGGAAGACAAGATTGAGGCGAGAAGTGTGGACTACAGAGGCTTAGCTCATGAGGTTCCAGAGATGAACAAGAACTTTATCAGGAAATGGGTTAAGAGTAATTTGTGTGATTTTTTTTTTTTTTTCTGGCAAGGATTCTGGCTGCATTCTGTCCAAAATCCTGAGAAACTGAGATTGAATGTAAATGTAATGAGTTGATCTGTTTGGTAGAGGAAAGTTCAAGACAGGAGATCTTTAGGCTGAAGTGCAGCTACTGCTTACTTCGATTATCTAAGTCTGCAGTGGGAAAAGTAACAGGTGAAGCAAAAAATTATAAAAACCGCCCAATTTGTCAAGAAAAATAACTCAAGTTTAAGGACTCACCCCAAGGCCTGTCCTTTAAAAAGAAGTCATAATAGTTAAAGACAAACCTCCTGCTTTATACCAAGATGATCGGACAGGTATCCATGGCAGAAGAAGGCCACACCCATCAAAGGCTCCAACTTGTGAAAATGTAAATTCATTTCAAAGGAGAGGTTCTAAGCTCAGAGTGCTGAAGGCTTTGGGCTTGGGAAAGAAACTGGCTGGGGAAGTTGTTTTCAGAGTCAGTCAGTACACAGCCACTGCTGTAGCTGTGCCGCCCAGAGAGGGAAAAGATCCCTCCTGAGTGGCAGCAGAACCTGAGGGTGTAATTCACGTGATACTGGTTTTGCAGGAATGAAAGATTCAAGACTGAGGGGCCTCATGGAGTCTTGGCTCCAAAGAACAATTGAGGTGACATGTTTGACCTCCCCGCAAGGAGAACAGGAGAATCTAGTGCACGAAACAGTGGAGGGTAAAACCCAAGGTGCAATGTAGAACTCAGGATGTTGGGGTTACCAGAGTCACGAAGTATCTGTTGAGAAAGGCTAAAAGTTTGTAGATACGGGTGAAGAGAAAGGGGAAATGTATTCTAGGTGGCACAGCTGGGCAGGTGAGGCTCCTCAAGACCCTTGGAGCCCAGGAAATTCTATCATGAGCTGCAGATGCTCACCATGGAGCTGCAGAATTTGATGTCTATTGTGTTGGGGTTTGGTCTTGCTTTGGTCTGATCATGTCTTCCTTTGTCTTCATTTTCTCTTGGAATAGGAATGTTTACACTCTACAATTGGGTATTTATTCTGGTTTGAACATGGAGCGTCCACCATATGACCTTATGTTTGAATATTGATCCCAAGCTACTTGGGAAAGTTGTGAAACTTCTGAGGAGTGGATCCTTGAGAAGGAAAGGGTGTCACTAAGGGAAAGCTTTGGAGTTTGGTAGCCTGGCTTCTCTTGGTTTCTGGACTGTGGATGGAATCTTTTCTTACCGCACAAGGGTGAAATTGGAACTCAGCAAGCGAGACAGAACTTGAAGCTCATAAAAAATATATGGAAGTTAAATACAAATTTAAACAACCACTAAGTCAAAGAAGAAATCACAAGAGAATTTAAGATATACTTTGAAATTAATGAAAACAAAATATGGTATATCAGAACTTGTGATGTATAGAACAGGCCATGAGGGAAGTTTGCAGCTATAAATGCACATATTAAGAAATGAGAGCAATTTCAACTTAATGGTTTTACTTTATGAAGAAAGTTACTAGAAAAAGAAGGGTAAATCAAGGTTAACAGATAATAAAAATTTTAAAGATTATATCAAAGATGAATAAGACAATGAAAAACAGCACAAAGAAATGAAAGCTTGATTTTTAAACACTTGGAGTGTGGACACGGCTATTTGTCATGATCTTTTTTTTTTTATTTAGCAATGGATTCTTAAATATGACGTTAAAAGCATGAGCAATAAAAGAAAATATTGGTAATTTAAGCTTTATAAAAATAAAGAGTGTGTTCATAAAATAATACCAGGAAGATAAAATGACAGCTTATAGAACAGTAGAAACGATTCAGACCACATTTGTTAAAAGCTTAATATTTAAGATATACAGGAAACATTACAACTTATCAACAAAAGACAAATAAACCAATTTAAAAATGGTCAACATTTGAACCTGATTTACAAGCACCATCCCTGCACTCCCAGACCTAGCGTCAGTATGTGGCCTGTGCGCTGAATTTCCTTTGTGAGTTTACCCAGAACCAAGCCCAAGCATGCTATCTTCATAGTCTCATGGCCAGTTTGAATGTACAACTCCAACTGTGCCTAGTGAGGTAGCTAGAACATCACCTACCAGTCCCATCCCCACATTCCTAGTTCTGGGTCAGGAAACCTAGCTAACTCACCAGATTTGCCTAGTGAGCTCCCCAGAAACTAGAGAGCTCCCCCCACAATATACACCATTTCCACACTCTCATGAATAGCTCCTTTCTTGTACCAGCCCAGCCTGAGGCAGGCTAAAATTTCTCATCAGACAAAACCAACAAAAGAAGTCAACATGCTCAAATCATAATACAAAAATACAAACAATATGAAAGACCAAGGCAAAACGTACTTCTCCAAACCCACTACTCTTATAAAAATGAAAAATACCCAGAAGAACCCCAAAACACAAAATTTAAAAGGCCAATCACAGAAAAAATTCAAGGAGTTTAAAAGGGACATGAACATACAGATGAACTTAAAGAAGAAAAAAACAAGTCCAAGAGATGTTTATATATCTTCTTTATATCATAGAAACTTTTCCCCTCTTTCACTATGGTGAATAGTTTTGCTGGGTACAGAAATCTAGGTTAGCATCTGTGGTCTTTTTCAGCTTGGAGTGCATTACTCCAGGTTCTTACTTTTAGTAGTTCTACTAAGTAGTTTTACTGAGTTTAAACATGATATAAACAAGTGATATATGCTGAATGAACTGATTAAGATGACACAACATTTGAAAACTGTATTCACTAAAGAGATCAAAATATAAACAAGAGTTTATGCTGAAGTGAGGAAGAAGTAATTCAGTGGGTCAATTAGAAAACTCAAGGAAAAAACTTACAAGTTGGATGGATGAAGTAGATTATAGACTATCATGACTTGAAATAAAGTTGAGAAATTGGACCACTTGAGCAGACAATGAAAAAAAATTAAAAACATACTAAAGGAGCTTGAATAAATTATGGAACAAAATGATCAAATCTATAAATTTCAGGCATAGAAGGATAAGAATCCCAAATCAGTTGCATAGAACAAATCTTTAACAAGATAACAAAAGAAAATGTCCCCATAAAAGAAAAGATGCACTCATACAGACAAAAGAAGCACATAGAAGACAAGATAGGACCAGAAAAGAAACTCCTCTAGCATATTATAGCTTAAGCACTAAATATACAGAACAAAAGGGAGGTTATTGAAAGCTGCAAGAGAAAAGTTACATGAAACATATAAAAGAAAATTCACCAGAGTAACAGCTGATTTCTCGGTAAAACTATTAAAACCAAGAAGAACCTGAGCAATGCATTCCAAGTTGAAAAGACCACAGATGCTAACCTAGATTTCTGTACCCAGCAAAACTATCCACCATAATGGGAGGAGGAAAATTTTTTTTCATGATATAAACAAGCTAAAATAAATCATGCGCACAAAACTAGCTCTAAAGAGAAGACTGGAAGCAATACTCTGTAATAACTAAATGAACCTGTAACTAACCTCTAATGAAACACAAAACAAGACTGAGGGGAAAAAAACCCAGGGTGGTTGCAATCACATACTTTTCATTAACTTTAAATAAGAATGACTTAAACTTTCAAATCTAGACATAGTGTAGGTGAGTGAATTAATTTATACAAAATTCACCTATCTACTGTCTAAAAGAAATTCATCTTCAAAGACAGATACCACTTTTAAGTTAAAGGATATAAAATACTATTCCAAGCAAATGGGAACAGAAAGTGAGCAGGTTTTTTTCCCCCATACTAATAGACTTCAAAATAAAACTAATCAGAAGAGATAAAGAAGGACACTTTATTCTAAGCAAGGAAACAATTATTTAAGAAGACATTATAATCCTAAACATATATACACCAAACTCTGGCAAATCCAACTTCATAAAATGCCTGTTAGTGAACTTAAAGATCCAGATTAAATCCAGGTTGGCAGTAAGGATGGAAAGACCTCCTGGGATCATGCGTTGGCAGAATTAATATTGTGAAAATGAGCATCATACCAAAAGCAATTTGCAGATTCAATGCAATCCCAATCAAAATCCCAAGGACCTTCTTCAGAAAAAAAAATAGAAAAAGCAATCATAAAATTCATATGGAACCATAAAAGAGCCCAGGGAGCCCAGCAATTCTGAGCAAAAAGAGCAATGCTGGAGGGATTGCCATTCCAGGTCTCAAGAGCCATTGCAGGGATATAATGATAAAAATCAATATGGCACCAACACAAAAACACACAGGTAGATCAGTGAGAAAACAGAAGACTCAAACATCTGTGCTCATGACTACTGACATTTGATATTTGACAAAGGGAAAAAAACAGGCTCTGGAGAAAAGACATCATCTTAACAGTGTTGGGACAACTGGAAGCCCACATGTTAGAAGGATGAAATTAGACTTGTATGTATTACCCTGCACAAAGTTCAACTCCATATTGATCAAAGACTTCCATTTGAAATGTGCAATACTGAAGTTGCTAGAAAAAAAGATAATAGGACCCTAAATGATAGGTAAAGGAAAGGAGTTTCTGAATAAGACTCCATTTGCTTGGGAACTCAGGTCAATAATTGTCAAACGAGACATGAGAGAACTAAAAATACCTTCTAGCACAGCAAAAGAAGCAATCAAGAGCGAAGAGAAAGCCTAAGGAGTAGGAAAGAATCTTCGCCACCCATATATCCATTAGAGGTATACAAAGAACTCAAAAACCAAAAAAATTAAGAAAATAAATGACCTTATTTTAAAAATGCCCTACAGATCTTAATGGAGAGTTTGCAAAAGAAGAGACAAAAATGGCTAAGAAATATCTTCAAAAGTGTTCATCATCCTTAGAAATTAGAGAATTTCAAATTAAACTATTTGAGATTTCATCTTGTCTTAGTCAGAATGACTAAAGATAAAGAAAAAAAAACAGAACAAAACCTGATAACAAATTCTGAGGAAGATTTGGAAAAGGAACAATCCTACTCACTGTTGGTGGACTTCATACCAGCACAGCCATTTTGGAAATCAAAAATCTAACAGTAGATTTATTGTATGACCAGGTATACCAGCCCTATACCAGCTCTACACCTGCTCTATACCAACACTATATCAGCTCTATACTAACACTATACCAGCTCTATACCAACACTATACCAGCTCAATATTAACACTATACCAGCTCTATACCAACACTATCCCGGCTCTATACCAGCTCTACATCTGCTCTATACCCACTCTATACCAGCTCTGTACCAGCTCTATACCAACTTTATAGAAGCTCTATACCAACACTATGCCAGCTCTACACTAACTTTATAGAAGCTCTATACCAACACTATGCCAGCTCTACACTAACTTTATAGAAGCTCTATACCAACACTATGCCAGCTCTATATCAGCTCTATACCAACTCTATAAAATCTCTATACCAGCTCTATACCCACTTTATACCAGCTCTATAACAACTCTATACCAACACTATACCGGCTCTATACCCACTCTATATCAGCTCTATATCAGTTATATACCAACTATATACCAGCTCTATACCAGTTGTATACCAGCTCTATACCACCTCTATACCAGCCATATACCAGTTCTTGGTCTCTGCCCAAAGGACTCAGTATCCTTCTCCATAGACACTTTCTTGTTGTCATTACCATTCTATTCACATTAGTTAGAAAATGGAAACAAACTAAATGTCTTTCAACAGATGAATGAATAATGAAAATATGGTACATCTACACAGCAGGATTCTATTTAGTTTTAAAGAAAAATTAAATCATGAAATTTTTAAGTCAATGGATGGAACTAGAAAATATACTCAGTGTGGTAACCCAGACTCAGAAAGACAAATGTTATAGTTCTCAGAATACTGATGGAAATGGATTAAAAAAAAAAGGTTTAGTTTGGTTTATGACACAGGAAACACAGCCCAGCACAGTGGGGATGGCATCATGTTGATTGTATTTTAAAGATTTGGTGGACCATGAAGGGGCTGGGTATATGGCAGTGGGAATCAGGAGAGTTTGAAATGAACCTAGGACTGGGTTGTAGTCTTTAGCATGGTTCCTATGGCATTGTATCTTCAGGTTATGCTCAGAAAACGAGACTAACACCATCAGCTTGGGAGCAAGTATTCAACCATGTGAACTAGTGGGAATAATTTCATATTTAAACAATAGCAATAGGAAACAGAAACAAATAATTAACAGTCTACTCATGCTCACATAAGTGGAAAGGTGGAAATAACCCAGCACGCGACAGGAAAAGGTTACCAACGTGTGGAATATATAAAATACTGATAAGTGTTACAGTGTGGGTGACCTTAAAAGCATGCTAAAGAAGAGAAATCACATAAAGGCCATATATTTTACAGCATTTATTTGAAATATATAGACTCGGTAAGCTCAGAGACAGAATATTGATTTTTGAGAGGTGAGCACTTAAAGGAGAAATAGGAGAAACTGCTTAACGTGTGAGGGCTTACACTGGTGTAATGGAAATATTCCAGAATTAGGTAGAGGTGGTGGCTGTGTACCATTGTGAATGTAAGTACCTCCAAAGCTCACATTCGCTTTAACGGAGTTGTTTTATCAAAGTGACCTCACAGCATGCTGCACCAATCAGGAGCCTACCTTAGGGGGAGAAGCAAAGTCCCAAGACATTGTGTGCTCTTTAGAGAATCTCATTTTCATTCATTTGTCCAGTCTTTCCTATAGCAGGCCTCAGTGATGGATCTTTTAGTAGTGTCCTGTCATCTATGCTGAGATTTCCATGGGTGATCTGGGGATCCTCTCTCCAAAGAGAAATGCATGCCTCATGGAGCGTATGAGCATCAGGGGAATTTTGGTGTGATGTGCAGCCGGACCTGTCAAGTAACTCATGCATGGCTAGCACTATGGCCTGCTTTTATTGGTCTTCTGCATGTTCAAAAGGTGGTAGCTTCAGAAGGGGCTTTAGGATCCACAGGGCTAGTGCCCCTCCTTTTGAATACGGAGAAAGTGAAGTTCAGTTGTAGTAGACGCTTGCTTGAAATCTACAGAGACAGGAAATAGGCCAGCAGTTGTGTCGTGAGGGATTGTACTCTAATGTTACAGTGTCTTTGGGTTGAGGAATTGATGAAGGTGCTGGTTTTACCATGTGAGTTTGCCAGAATCACAGACTCTGCACCTTCAGTGTGTGACTCATATGATGATATCCAATTATATTTCAATAGAGTTTATGTTACTTTAAAAAAAATCTTAGAATATGGGGCAATGTCTCCTTGGGTACGGTGCTTACTGGGTAAGCACAAAGACCTGAGTTCACATCCTTGATGCCTTCATAAAAGCTGGGTGTGCTGGCATGCACCTGTATATACTCTTTGTATCGGAGCACGTGAGGTAGAAGCAGACCCATCCCAGGGGTTCACTGATGAGACAGTTTAGCTGAAATGATGAGCTCCAGATTCATAGGGACACTTCACCTAGGAAAAAAGGGGTGGGGGAGCAATAGAGGAAGAGAGCCAAAAGTTGAACTCTGACAGGTTGATGCACAGGCAAGCACATCTGCACACACACACACACACACACACACACACACACACACACACACACTAACCAGTGCATGTGTGTGCTAAGTGGCACGTTAACTCATCAGCTAGCCTCCCATTATAATGACCTTCAAAATGACCTTTTATCAAGGCACCTGTGTCTTTTGCTAGAACAGGCATCTACAATTACTTTTTAAATTATTTGCTTCTGAGACAACTTCATAAGTGACTCCCTAAAATATTCTCCTCTGGACTACATGCATGAATCAGCTTGGTTGGTCTTATGGGTAGATCCACTCTGTGGCATGAAGATGCTACCATGGTTTACACAAGTGTTACCCAAAGACCTAGTTACCAGGGGCTGCTCCCCAGAGGATTAGTATTGCGAGGTGTTGTAGGAGTGGTTGCCTGTAGACAGTCTATAGGTCACTGGGAATGTGCCCATTCAAGAAGCTCTGGGACTGTAGTCAATTCTCTTTCCCTGTGCTTCTTGGCTTGAGCCATGTGACCCTCCTGCCATGATGTGCCACCCTGACCCATTGGCCACCTGATTTTAGATTTAAGCCTTTGAAACTTTAAGTAGAAATTGATTCCTTACTTATTAAGTAGCCTGTGCTCATTATTTTTTGTCACATGCATTTAGGAACAAAATCTACCCAGAAGCAAGCAACAAAGTGCCCAGTTTTAAAGATCTCCCCACGAAATCGAGCTGCCTGGCAAAGGTCTGTGACCACCTTTAGGAGAGGGCCATGGAAGATGAAATGGGAAGGACATCCCAGGTTAAGAGGCTGTGTCCTTCCACCCGTGTTCCCAAGCCCTTCGTGTAAGAATTCATATGATCTGGATGTGGCGGCGCACGCCTGTACATCTAGCTACTCAGAAGGGTTATGTGGAAGAGACAGGAGTTCAAGGATAGTCTGAATTATATAATGAGAATTCTCCATACACTTCATTTGAAAAATAAAAAAGAAAGAAAATATAAAACAGAGAGGAAGAAAATATTCGTGAGCTCCCGCTAGCATAGATGCTTGTGTATAAACAGTGACCCCGAAGCATATAGAAATCCCTGTAGCGGAGTGAGTCTGCTTTGCTTTGTCTCAGTCATTCTGATCCTGCGTCCTCAAAATGGCTCCCTTGGCTCGGTTCCCCGAGGACAGCTCCACTTCCACTCCTGTAGGAAACTTCTTCTGGCTCTCTCTCCCAGAGCTGGTTCAATCAAGCACAGGGCCGGACTTGGCAGCTGCACTGACTTGGAGGCAGGGGGTATCCTCTTTGGGAAAACAGTTCCTGGGCCTGAATAGGAAAGAAAAGCTTTTACTTCTCACAGGATCAGTCTCGCCTTGGGTGTTATGCATAGCGGTGGATCTCGGTTTATTTACACAGACCCGCCCCTCTACTGTGCAGGAAAGAGCCATCCGGAGTACCAGATGGTTTTCTCCAATCTAGAAATAGCTTCTGCTTCTACCTGCCTACTAAATGCTTCCTTGCTATTTGCTTCTGGAGGCAGCTGCCTTGGTCTCCAGACCTATCCTCAATGGGCTGTTGCTTATCTTCTCTTCCCAAACAAAGTTTCTCTTCATTTGACAGAATCTTTTGTTTTCAGTTATGCCACTTCAGTTTCCAAGAATTTCTTTTCTTTTCTTTTTTTTTTTACTCTCATCTGGAGATCTCTCCAGACACCAGGGAAGGTTCCAGGTCCCCTCTAGGGTTGAGGATTCCCTCCTTTTCCTTCCAGATACTGTCCAATATCCTGCTGGCTGCTGTCACTAGACACAGAACAAAATATTGATGGCATAGACACCCTCCTGCAGGTATGGTGTGCCAGCCCTGGACGTCCTTGCTACTATTAGAGGGGCCAGAACCAGATGGCAGGGATAAAGTGGTTTGCTCCTTAGCTCCCTGCCTTTTGACAAGTGTGGAAGGCAGAGAGCCTCCTAAGGGACATCTGGAGAACCTTGTTCTCCATCAGTGACCCCTTTGCTGGGTGCAGGTCTCCTGCCCTTTGGATTCTTCCCATGGCCTTTATTATCTATGAGACAAATCTTGACTCTCTGGACTGACCTACTAAGATACCTCCCAAGCTCCCTCCAGGAACAACTCCTGCCTATAGTCCTGCTCCTCTGATAGTCCCTAGGATCCTATGCTATTCAAGGCCAACATGCCTCCTTATCCCTTCAATGAGGGGCTCCAAAGACCAGATATTCTCAGTGAGTCTTCTCTCAAGGTTTTAAAAAAGCAGAATTGGTGATGATGTTACAATGTTTATCACAGTCCACTGTGAACCATGTGTCCACGCCTATCTCCTTAGACGGAGAGGTGCTTGACTTCGGTTTAGCATGTGTTCAACTGAACAGCACCTAGTAGATGTTCAAGAAATATGTTCTATGTTTTGTGTGAGCAATGACTTCAGCTACCAACCAAGGACAACAGAGCAGCGTGAGGTTTGGGAGCACCACAGAAGGACATAAGAGACTAGCTCATATTTGTGAGTGTGGAGGCTGGATAAAGGAAGGGCTTCTGGGGCAAGCTGAAGGTGATCAATGTATGTTCAGATATTTGACTTTTTTCGCAAGCAGGTAGGGTACTCTTTCAAGCTTCATATATCACCCAAGAGGATTAACTCTGCAATTCTTACTGGGTAAATTTATTTGCTTAGACAATACAGTTGATATTTCCTTTGGTCTAAATCTTTTATGCTGACAGAAAGAAGTGACGGTGGATGGTAATAATTTAGAAGCAGAAGGCATTTTATAGGCTGGAAGGAAGTACCACTTACCCTAATTACCTCGTGAGTATCCTCCCTTGCAGGCCACAGTGCCAAGCACAAGGGCTGATATACAGGGAGACTGGTATGACAGAGAATCAGGATATGTGCTTCTGTGTCCTCAGACAAGCAGCATAAGCAGCAGATGGTGATTTTAAAACAATATATTTCTCAGATATGTTCCATGGAGCACCAATCATGAACAATCTTTATAAATACTTCATGAGAGAAAGACACATGGAGATCAACAGGCTTTTAGAAACATAAAACAGGCTTTCCTCCCACAGACTCTGCTCTTCCAGGGTTATAGAGAGATGTATGCACCATCCTGGACAGAGAAGCCGCTGCTCTCAGGAACAGCTTGAGCATATGTTTTGGAAACGCTCAGATGTTAGAAGCCAGAAGATTGAACATCTTCACATGACCTCCCCACCCCAGTCTAGTTCTCTGCATAGAATGAAAATGGAGACCGCATACCCTGTCAGGCTAAAGGATACACGTGAGATGTGGGGCAAGGGTTGAATTGCTCAGTAATTCTACTTTACCCTGAGTAGTAAGCATTTTCTATTCAGAGAACAACTGCTCCTAAGTACCTACATAAAATTGGCTCAAGAATCTATCATGGACTCCTAAATCCCTCAAGTCCTCATATAAAATGGCACAGTCATCAAAAGAACAAATAATCCATTAAAAATGGGGTACAGAACTTCTCAACAGACAAATCTGAAATGACTAAAAGATACCTAAGGAAATGCTCAACATCCTTATCAATCAGAGAAATGCAATTAAAAATAACTCTGAGATTCCATTTTACACCTGTAAGAATGGCAAGTATCAAAAACACTGATGACAGCTTATGCTGGAGAGGATGTGGGCTATAGGGAACACTTCTCCACTGCTGGTGGGAGTGCAAACTGGTCCAGCCCCTTTGGATATCAGTGTGGTGATTTCTCAGAAAATTAGGAAACAACCTACTTCAAGACCCAGCAATACCACTTTTGGGTATATATCCAAAGGATGCTCAATAGTGCCACAAGGACATGTGCTCAACTAAGATCATAGCAGCATTATTTGTCATAGCCAGAACCTGGAAACAACCTAAATGTCTTTCGACTGAAGAATGGATAAGGAAACTGTGGTACATTTACACAATAGAGTACTACACAGCAGAAAAAATAATGACGTCAATAAATTTGCTGACAAATGGATGGATCTAGTAAACATCATATTGAGTGAGGTAACCCAGACCCAGAAAGACAAATATCCTAGGTATTCACTCACGAGTGGATTTTTAGATATAAAGCAACAACAACAACCAGCCTATAATTTGCAATCCCAGAGAACCTAGACAACAAAGAGAACCCTAAGAGACCTACATGGATCTAATGTACATGGGAAGTAGAAAAAGACAAGATCTCCTGAGTAAATTGGAAGCATGGGGACCATGGGAGAGGGTAGAAAGGGAGGGTATTGAAAATAAAATATAGCTCAATAAAGACAATTTAAAAGTGGAAAAATAAAGGTTCATGGTGTAAAAAAAAAGGGCACAGTACTTGCACACACCCTACATAACCTTCTGTGTATTGTAAACTATCCCTCAATTACTTACAAGACCCAGCACACTCTAAAAATGCCATGTAAGTAGTTGCTAGATGATATTATTTGTGAGAAAATGACAAAAGAGGCTACACACCCAGTTAGACACCCCTCGATGGTTTCCACCCATAATTGCTTCCCATACAATCCATGCATAAAAAATTCCTGCTCCTATCTATCTGTATGTCCAATTCCTCTTCAGAGGAAGGCACAAGTGCCAAGAGGTTTGGAGCATTCTTGCCAGGGCCTTGAATAGAGAGCACAAGAAAGCAGGAGAAAAAAGTACGAAGTCACCACCTTGCCTCTTGATGGCATAAGGGGCCTGATAGCATGGCAAATCTGACCACTAATTCCATCAGTGTTGATGGGGGTTCTGCATGGCATCAGCCAATGTGGTGAAAGCCACATCAGGCACTGTGCTGAAAGCCAGACACAATCTCTGTGTGAATTACTGTTCATATACCAAACAACGGCAGGGAAAGTTTATATATATATATATATATATATATATATATATATATATATATATATTGGTTTTTCGAGACAGGGTTTCTCTGTAACTTTGGAGCCTGTCCTGGAACTAGCTCTTGTAGACCAGGCTGGTCTCAAACTCACAGAGATCTGCCTGCCTCTGCCTCCCGAGTGCTGGGATTAAAGGCATGCGCCACCGCCGCCCGGCAAGTTATATATTTTTTAAAAGCCAGTCTTCCAAAGGTCTGGTGGATTTTTGTTTCTCTGTTGTGGCTGTTCAGCTTTGCTGTTGCAGGATAGAAGCTGTTGCAGGATAGAAGCTGTTGCAATGCTGTGTAAGCACAGGAACACGATTGTGTTTCAGTAAAACTGTATTCACAAAAATAAATGCCAGCATGGACTTTTATTATTATCTGGAACTTGCCATTGTTGATCAAAACAATAAGTACAGCACTGAAAAACATAGACTCCATGGGTGCTGTCAGAGCGTGACACACAATACAGTGACACACATGGAGGAGTATTTCTTAGCTTGGGTTCCAGATTTAAAAGATAGCACAAAGGAAGGTACAAGGGGAGAAGGAGCATTGTAGGCAGATGGAAGGACCGAGGAGCACTGTCTGAGAAGGTGGTAGTCAGGGCTGATGCCGCTGCATTATTTGGGAGGTGCAGGATTTTTCTCTTTCTCAAGAAAAATGGTGAGTGTTAAATCTCTTCAGGGAGCACACACACAGGTGAGTTTTGGAATTACCCTGCCAAAGACATTTTAGAGAAGGGATAGGTGGTGATGGGGGAGTGGAGGATGTGTACTGGGTGGTCTAGGCGAAGACTACGTAAGAGTGAGAAGTGGTCATGCAGTCGATACTGAGAACCCTTATGAAGTAGTAACAGAATGATTTTATGGTTGGGGGTCACTACAGCACGAGGAACTGTATTGAAGGGTCACAGCATTAGGAAGGCTGAGCACCACTGCTTTAGGCCTTGATGTTTATTGCAGCAATGGAAGTCAGACTGAGACATGGGTCCAGGCAGGTTCTTGAAGGGACATCTGTCACGTGCATGGCAGCATTTGCCACAAAAGCCTGCAGGTGTAGATGGGAGGAAGAGCAACATGTGGATCTGTGTGCATAGAAAGTTATTCAGCTTTAATAAGAAAGACGTTCTCATCCAGAGTACTGAACGGATAAACAGTAAGACTATTTTATTAAATGAAAGAAGATGAAAAAGAAAAAAAAAAAAAACCAAAGATATGTACCATGTAACTAAATCTAGACAAGGTACTTGGAATTTTCAGATTCGTAGAAATAGAAGCAAGGCTAGCAGTGTTTGATGGGGGGAGGAAGGAAGAGCCTGTATGTATTAGAGACAGAATTTCCGTGACAGATGTGGCAACAGCGGCACAGTGTAAATGTACATGGGCTGGGCTCTGTGTCCAAAGGCACCCGGATAGGAGTGTTGTGCTGTCCACATGCTTCAATTATAAAAGCACAATTCAGCCTCAGTCAGCTTTAGAGGCCTGCGCTGCTGGCTGGTGTAGGCTCAATTGTCTCCATCTTCTGCTTGCTCCCTTTGCCTACAGTAATATTCCTGAGGCTGTCGCCTGGGTAACTCATAAGCAGTCCTTACTCTACTTCCTCATCCCAACCATTTTGGTTCTCAAACTTGATTCTCTTTCTTTCTTGGCTCCCCTAATGCCCTCTGCTCTCTGCAGAGAGTGCAGATGGCTCCCCCTCTGTCCTTCCCCTTGGGCAACAAGAACCTGAAGTGCCAAGTTGGCACCTCAAACCTGGACTTACACACATCTTGATTCCCGAAGGAACGCAAACATTCGGCATGTTAGAATGGTAATCTTTCTGATAAATTCTGAGACAGAAAAGAATTTGGTTATTTCTTTTACATCCAGAATTCCCTTTAAAACCCAGTCCTCTGGCTGCCCTGGCTCTCCCATGTTCACTCACCCACCCATGAATGCATGAAAGCCTTTCAAATATTGCTTCTGCTCTAAATTATTTTCTAAACAGGATGGACTGCCTTCCCTCTGGGAAGTCCTCTCCCCACGTCTCTGTGGGAGCAAAGCTTCTCACAGAAAACCATGTGCACAATCGCACATAAGGGCACATCATCCACGGGCAGGTGGAAGACATGGGGTGTTTGCGTTAGGCACATGCCCCATCTGGTTGGCATCCTCGGTCTGTCTTCTGCCAGAGAGTCTATGCTTGGCCCTGTATTTTGAAGGACATCTGGTTTGGGTAGCTCTGTCTCGACACTAACAATCATCAAGTGTTACTGGGTCATTGCTCCTCAGTCTGGTTGGCTGGGTAGGACCCAGGGACAGCGTGTCCTTGCTCTGGGAGCAAGGCAGGTCTGGGAGCCATGCAGGGTGTTTGGTGTTACAGGTTGGCCAACACTCAGATTTTGCCTGTGTCCTGTACCTATGACCAATGAGTCTTCTCAATTGTGAGAACAGATGCCCCTCTACCTGGTGTCCTCTCAGGTCACCAGCAGCATTCCTGGTGGCCTTGGAAATCTAGACCACAGCTTCTGGGTTTGTCCAGTAGGGTGGGTAGTGGGCTGCGCCTGATGTTAGACTTCCCCAGCAAAGGATATGGTGGGCTTGCCCACATTTTCATAACAAACCAAGCTTATAAAGCCGGCTTCAGCCCAGTGCCGTGGCCAGCCAAAGGCTGCTGGGGAATGCCTTCCACCCAGCCCAGCTAATTTGTGTCCTGTCCTGAACACACAGCTCACCAAGCATTGCCAGGTCTGGCTGTCTTTGAAAGAAGACTTTCTTTCCATTTGGCAAACTGTCTCCTGAAAGACACTTCATTCTTTTTATTGGATGGCCAATATTTTCACAAGTAATACATTCACTTTCTAAAGTAATCCCCCACCCTGCCTTTCTGGCACCTACTTCCCTTCAGGAGAATTGTTCTTATCTGCCCCAATCCCACCAGGGGGCTCTGGTGTTAACTCTTCTAAGGTCAGCCTGAATTCTCTAGAGAAGCCTGGTGTTTTAGGGCTTGACTGAAGATCAGAAACAACATGCTGAAGCAAAACCATCAGGGCCACAGCATGGAAAGCTGCAAGCATGTGTGCCGCCAGCCAGCCGGCGCCTCCGCGGCCTGGCTTGGCAGCCTCTTCCTCAACCTCTGTTTTCCTTGGGGGTAGGAGGAGGAGGCGGAGGGAACCAGGAAGGAGGAGGGCAGCACTGAGGGATGTAGTTGCCCTTTGCCTCGTGATTTATACTTGGTCAGAGTAGCCCTGTTCCGCTTGCTTCAGGCTGGAATGTGTCTTGGACATGTTGTTTCAATATGAGACAATCAGCTGGGCCCTCTGTGGAATGTCCCTGGAGACTAAAAACGACCTCCCAACAGGGTCATTTGTTCAGCAGAATTTGAAGCCACATTCTCCAACATCTGCATTCTATTAATACCTTCAGAATAATTCCCTCAGCCTTGGGAAATCAGAGGATGTTCTGAGGGACGCTCCGCACAGAGTCCTTTTGATTTTTACTGCCTCCTGGGAAGATCTCATCCCCTTCCCTCGCTGTGGTGCAGGTGGATGTTTGCTTTCCCTGACTGAAATCCTGGATGGGCAAATGTATGGCTGGACTTTTCTGTCCATGTAAAGGACAGAGATAGAGCAGGAGAGCTGGCAGACATTCCTGGGCATTTGCTGGCAACCAGCGGGGACAAGAACCCTCTGCAGGCCCCTTTCCAAGTCCTTGAGGGAGCCTGGCCAGAGGTGGAGCCTCATCACATCCTCCCAGGAGACAAGGGTCTTAAAGGAAAGGAAGACAGAGGGGGAGGAAGAAGGAAAAGATTTCAAGACAGTGCAATAAAGTACTGACAGTACAAGACAGGACAATAAAGACAGAATTTCTTAACATTCAAATACATGTACTAGATAGATGGAATAGAATTGCAAATCATAGCGGTAAGATCCACTTAATGCGAAAGACTATGACTTGGACATGCAGCTGTGACCTTGCAGGAAGCTGATCCTGAGTCCTGGGCCTCCTGAGGAGACATTGGGGACCTACTGAGTGTGGAGGGTAGGGAAGGTAGGGAAGGAAGGTGAGGGGAGCCAACCTCTGATCCTAAGAAGGAATGCTTAAACCAGAAACATTTAATGAGTGCCTTCCATTTGTACATTTGGAGGCAGCTACTCAGTCAACTGCTTTGAAGGGAGAAGAAACAGGACCTGACAGTGTCGGGGACATCGTTTCTGAGTTCTACGCCCCATTGCAGGGAACCTGGAAAGAGCAGGTACTGAGGAGCACCAGGCAGAGTCTGCTTGTTTGCTAGTTCTCCTTATCCAAGCCTGGGTGGTGGCCTGCTCATTCAACAGCCACAGAGACTGAGACTAAGTGCTCTCAAACCCACTAGAAACACATGCTTCATCGTTTGAACTTCCCATATGCCTCTAAAAAATGAGAAATAGCTTCCTGGGTGTGTGACTCAGAAGGAGCTCTCTCTGATGGCCAGAGCTGGCTTAGGGTGCCCGAAAGCACTGTCTAGGCAGAAAGGAGCCACTGCCCTACACATCTGATGGTATTTCCTATGCCGTAGGTTCATCTGCCTGCTCATGGGAAGAGATCTGTCAAACACAATTGGCTTCCTCCCTGGGATCTGCACCCCCACCCTCAACCTGCTGGGCCTGTGGCCAGCTCTCATCTCCCTTTGCCTAGTATCACAGGGGGCTTAAGAAGAAGTGTTCAAGAGAACAGGCATATAGCTTTTGGCTCTCTATCCCCTTTCCCTTGTCCAGATTATGCAAATTCTGAAAATGAAACCAATGAACAAATACAAGAAATAGGCTGCGGGTTTCCTGTGCCCCTCTTCTGTCAGCTTCTGGAAAGACAAACTCACATTTGCTGCTGGGAGCCACGGGGACCAAGCACATGTCGGTCTGCTTGGTTCTCAAAACAATGTGGTGAAGCTTATGCCCATTTTACTGCTGGGAAACCCTTCTTGTCTTAAAAGGACAATGTCTGCTTGCTCAAGGTCAGCTAGTCAAAGCGGGATGGGTGTCTTATAACACCTACATTTTCCCGAAGCACTAACTATAGAAGAAAGGGAACATAATTGGAAATAACGGTTTGGAGGGTTCTCTGTGGGGGTGGGGCCAAGCTTTCCTCCACTGAGCAGAAATGGGCAGTTTTTCAGCGACTCCTTCCTGCTTCCCAGTTTCTACTTTGTTCCAGCAGTCCATGGTTTTGGGGGGATGCTGCCCTGATGTGTGAACCCCTTTAGTCCCTGGCTACACAAGGTGTCATTAAGTGCTGGGACAGAAAGCTCTGACTCAGCTGCTCCTCCCTGAGCACTCGTGTGTGTGTGTGTGTGTGTGTGTGTGTGTGTGTGTGTGTGAATATGAGCACTCTAGCTCACAGCTCTGAGCTACCATGTACTGAAAAATGATTACAAAGTCTTCTTGCATTCTTGAGGCATCTGTGAAATAATTTTCTTCCCCTGCCCTACTTAGCAGCACTGATTTTGTTCCACACTTGCGGACACTGCAGGGCGGGCTCCTGCCTCGCAGTCTGTCTAGTATGGCAGCCAGCCTGCAGGGTCCTATTAATAGCCTTCCTTTCCAGTATGTGCCCTGTAAACTCAGGCCTCATTTTTAGCAGCTTGCTGTTACAATTCTAGGAAAAAGTTCCCTTTGAATATCTTCCTGCCAGAAGCATAGCCTGACTCCCTCTCTGTCAGCCTCCCTCCCTCTGAGGGCTGGGGGCTGGAGGTGGAGGCAGGGAGAGGTGGAGCCCAGGGATATGAGGAGGGAGATCCATCTCTTGGAAGAGTTGCTGAACTAAATGACCCTTTGTTTGGAAAGCAGCCCTGATAAGCTTGGGAGCTGGGGTGCGGCCGCAGCTGCCCAGCGCTGAAGTCATGCTTGACTCATCCCTTCCTGTCACGGCTCTCATCCAGCTGTCACACGGCTAGCTGCTTTCCCCCAGAAATATAAACCCAAAGACCAGGTCTCTTATGCTCTCGGCTCCGCCTGGCTGCCCAAGTCCACCTGCATCCAGCCCTTGTGCAAGGACTCCGTCTGATGTGCTCTTTTCTGAGCTCACCCCATTTCAACTCTTGAGAACTCACTGAAGGCTCTTACAGCCTGCCAATGCTCAGCTTGGCAGAGTCAGGGACTTGCTGTCCCCAAGCAGCTATCCAATGTAAGCTGTCCCCTTAAAGACAATCTTAAGTAAAACGACAGTCCTAGCACTGGCAAATCCCTTTGCCTCTTGATATGGTGTGAAGATGAAGGGTGTATCCCCAAGACAATGTGTTCAACTTTGGTTCCCAGGAAGTCTGTATTCAGAGGTACTTGGACTTAAAGAAGGTGGGGTCTAATGTGAGGGTCATA